>NC_134279.1:4754504-6150172 GCF_949628215.1 Phalacrocorax aristotelis
TTCCTGACCGCTGGGAGTTAGCAGCTGTCTTTTGAGCTTTTGATGAAAAAAATTACCTTGAGTTAGCTAAAGACTCCGGGGGAGCTCAGTAATGGCAGTGGGCAAGGTGCGCTGGCCTGGATCCAGTCATTGCTAAGAAGGAAACTATGCCCTAGGTGTCTGCCGGACGGTAACCAGAGATGGCACCGGGCACGAGGCTGCAGATGCATCTCCGTTACTAGTGCGACATCCATTGCTGGACTCAGTGTGAAAGGGAAGAGACACGGGGCAGAAAGACAGGCAGGTAAAAGCATATCAAAATAAAGGAGCTGGCTTGCAGGATGGAAGTGCCAAGTGAGGAAGAGGAAGAGTTGAAGAAAGAAGTTATTTTACGGACATAGGAGAAGCAGAAAGAGAACAAAGCAAAAAGGGAGAATCGATGTATGCCCTCCATGCAACCGACTTGTATTTTAATATGTACTTTGGACTCCCCCATCACATTCAGGTCTCCCGTGAAACCCTCCTCCTTAAAACAAAAACAAACAAACAAAACCCACAAAAACCAAAACAAACCCAAACATTTTTCTTCAAGTCTGCCTTTTTGTTCCCACATGAAAATTGATAGAGAAGTCTCAGCAGACAGGTGAGGGGTACAATGACCAGCTGAGAGCTTTTCTCCCTTGTAAGGTGGCTTTTTTTGTTTGGTTGGTTGGATTTTTGTTGGTCTTTTTCTTTTTTTCTTTTCTTTTTTCTCCAGTGACCTGTTTCAAAAGAATACAGTATTGGTTAATGCTCCCAGAGTAGAAGGATCAGAAGTAATGTGTAGGTTCCTTTCACAACAGTCCCCTAATGTGTTTGGGTAATCCTTCCAGAGCACAGTTTTGTTCCTCGGAAATAATAAAGGGAATTTATAAAGAGGGAGTGATTTCTTGATAAGGAAATTGCTGTTTTAGAAAGTGACTATAATCATGGGAGCTTTATAGTGGCGGCCCTTCCTGCTGTTAGCAGAGAAAAATAATGACAGCGGCACTGGTGGGATGAAGAAGGAAACTTCTTCACTGAGCCCTATTCCTGCATCCTTTTAAGCATACATTACAGGGTGCTCTGAAAGGCAGGACGCAACAGCAGTGGGAACTCAGGGCTGAAGCCAAATAATATTTTGTCTCCATCCCTAACAGAGCTTTCACAGGCATTAGCGGCAGAGAGGCACTCGTTAAACTCCAGGTGATGCCCAGGTTTTCTGCTGTTCATACATCTATCTTGTCTTCAGTAAACTGGGTTGAAAAAACTTTACATTAGTCATTCAGAAAAATCTTTCATCAAGAGGCAAAATAGATCTGAACTTCATTTTTGAAGTCAGCTTGTTATGTTTCAGTTAGCAACAAGCTGCAAATGAACTATTATTTGAATACGGCCGGTGAGCTGTTGCGCATTTTTTTAACATGTTTATTAATCATTTGTATAGGAGCTCTCAGTCAGCTCCATGCAGGCAGCAAAAACGGTATCTGCATGTGGTCTTGCAATTATTTGTGTCGGTAGCACGTAGGCAATGTATGATATCATTAGCAATATAATGAACATGTTATATTCATAAAAGTCTGGAAGGCTCAGGAGCTGAACAAATTAGTAAAAGCTAAAAAAATCCCAACTGATAAATAGCATGGTAATGATGTCTTGATATCATCTGATGGCCAAGCGACCGCTTTAAGAGAACCTGAAGATCTCCTCAGTTCCTAATTGGCAATGCCAGATTGGTACCGATAAGATAAACATGATACCAACAGAAAATGAACTGATGCGGACACACAAAATCTGTGACGTGCCAAAGGGCACCTTAAGTAGCAGGACACTCCAGCAAATTGAAACAATACCTCTCATTGTTCTCATTTCTGCTCTCTGCATTTTGGTTGTGGTTGTGTTTGTTAGTTTTAAATATATGGTAATTCTTTCACTCTTTCTATGTTTTATTTAATCTCACGGTATCAGTGTTCCGGCTGGTTTAAAAAGAGAATGTTCCTGTGACCTGTCTCAGAGAGAAAATGTTATATATTTTCTAAGCCTTTCCTATTATAAAATTTACCATTAAATAGCTGACCCATGCAGATAACCTGTGCACAGGTCAGTCTGCTATCAGGGCTTCTTTTTTTTTTGTTGCTATTGCTTTTATGCAATAAGCTGTACATGAGCAAAATTTTACTTAGTCATGCTGATCCTCTCAATCTTCCCAGTTCAGCGGAATATTGCAAAGAAAGAAAACCTAATCGCTAATTTCATTAGACTGTCCCTTTACTTGAGGCTAAGCGCTAGAAAATAATCTTCCTGAGCCTGTGCCGTTGCCAAGAGGTAACTGGTGTACGAATGTGCCAAACAAAGCTGTTGCAAAGGTGTTCTAATGGTCTAGAAGTCTGGTCAGACGTCCTGTAGGCGCAAGACCAATCCATATTGTTTTAATTATGTTTCGGTTGCAGGTAGAAAATCAGTCCTTCAAACCTGAAATGACTGCTGCTTTTGATGCGTCACGTAGTGGTACGTTTTAATTCTCCAGGAAGGTTAATAACTTCTTGTATGCATCGTTTAAGTAATTCCTTAAATCCTGAATACTGGCTTATATTTTCTTTTATTGAAATATATTACAGGGAGTATGTTAGAGCCTACTTCATTAAGTGTCATCGTAGAAAGCGGTATGCCTCAGAAAGAAAGGATACTAATCTGTAACACTTGTTTTTAAAGGGAGACCTCAATTCTTTACCTGAAAAACTGCAGTCAGTATCTCTCAACTTCATTAATAACACCGATAGGTGCTCCCATGCTGTCTGCTGAAGTCAGTGAAAAGAGATTTCCCTTCCTTAAGGATCAGTGTAATACCAGGATTAAAATAAAGTTAATTAAGAAAATGTTGATTCATCGGTATTTCCACCTCGGGTTAAGATAATGAGGAAGGTCGGATGGTTGCTATGAAATTAGATGCACAGGAACATTTTCAAACCACAGTGTCCTCCGGATCTACCGTTGTGAGAACCTGCAGCAGCTCCCAGTGGTTACACAACTTTGAGGATGTTTTTAGGATGATCAAACACCCACAATGTCACTCAGAGCCTGGGTAAAGCAAAAATCCCCTGGATTTCTGAGTATTAGGTTGTTGGGGTTTGGGGGGGTTTGATTTTTTTTTTTTTTTTGGTTGGATTTTTTAATTACTATTTTTTATTTTGAGTACACAAAGATGGAATGCATAAAGGTAGAGCTGACATCCAAATCAGACTCCATGGGGTTGCATAGCTGTTCATGAAATGCTGTGTCATTTAAAGGGATCCGTGGGTTCGTAATAAATATAATTGCTTTCAGTGTTGGTGGTTAGGTTTGATTCATTTGCTGTAGCTGGTTTAGTAAAATTCTTTCACTGATGATGCTGGGTGGCCCTCCTCAGTGGAAATGTATTGGTTTTCTGAACAGTCCATTTTGGGAAATCGTCTTATGCTGTGTTTTTACGTATGCTTGCTTATAATTTCATTGCTATACCTATAAGCTACCTCTCATCCTGCTCACACAGCTTAAAGAGCCATACAAAGCTTGTGAAAAGGTTTAAAAGAGATCTTTCAGAGAGCCCTGGAAGAAAATTGAAGTAAAGAAGGAATTAAGGTTTTCTTAAAAGCTAAATTCTTGAGGATTTATGTCAGCTTGTGGCCTACACACCATTGACACTTCATCTAAACTGTTGACTTCATATTTGAGGGCTTATGCCATTAAATTATTGAGCTCAGTGGGTCAAATGGTGCATATGCAGGAGATTTAAAGACATTTTCACAGCTAAATTAAAAAAAAACAAACAAACAAGAAAGGACAGCCTAACATCTGTTTTAAAACTGCTAAACCTGTAGAAATTGCTAAAGCGTAAAATGCAAAACATCTCTGCTCGTTCTGCTTGGTCTGCATCTAAGGGAGATTTTATGATAGTTAGCTTTTAGCAGGGCTTCTCCCAAAGCACTGGGATTCAAAAGAGCCAGAGAACTGTACGGCAAATACTACCTGCACAGGAGTTAATGCGCTCCCCGAGAAGCTCCTGCTGTCCCGCGGAAGGAAATAAACATCAGGATTTCCAAAATGCAGATTGCCTTGCAAAGGCACGCCCACACCGCTCCTGCTTGCCACCGAGGAAAGGAAGGAAGATACTACTTTGAAAGGTTTCTCCTCCACCTCTTTATTCTGTGTGTGATGCTTCTGGTTAAAACGGGTTGGAAAAGCAGACTTTCCTGCCCGCAGGTGAGTTGGGGTGAGCGGGCAGAAAACTGCTAGAAATTATAAAGGGCATAATGAGGGAAGATTTGGGCGGTTCTATCCAAAATGTTGCATGACCAGCTATGCTTCTATTCCTTATTGTGGCTGAAATGTTGACTTTTTGGTTCATATCTGGCACAGAAAGCCAGAAACCTCTCTCTTTGAACAGGGAACAGAGGCATGAGCGGAATCCCCCAGTATCCTGTGAGGGCAACCTGCGGAGGAGAAGAAAACCAGGGGGAGACCCCAAAAGCAATAGCAGGAAGAGAAAAGGGCTTTGTCTGAGCCCAGCAGCAGAAGCAGCAGCACAGGTAACTGTCTTAGAGAATTTCAGCCTTGGTTTCTTGTTAGATTCAGGTTTACGCTGAGCCTGAAGGCTTTTGGCTTTAGAGAGAAAGTCCGAAAACTAGCAAGCGTACTGCGTACTGTGTGCTTTCACACGGAGGAGGGAAAGAGCAAGTTAAGAGAGAAATTAAAGTAGATTTTTGATTGAAGTTTCATTGTGCAAGAAAATATTGAGAGGGCCAGATTTAATGTTTTGGGGAAACAGAATCATAGCATGGATTTCTATTACTACACTTCTCTGCTTTCTGAAAATTCCAGTATGGATTGAGAAAATAATCAGGGGGGGTAAAATACTTGCCAGGTTTAGAGAGACAGCTGTAGTTAGACAGACATGTCACACAAACTGAATTATGGCGAGATAGCTTTCTTAGAAGAAAACATATTCAGCAGCGTGGTTACATATACATACGTAGAAGGAAACTGCTCTGGAAAGCACTGATAAAGGGAAGGGAGCACATGAGGGAGGAAAAATAATATTGATTGTACCATAAAAATGTATATTACAAAAGTAGTGCCCAAGTAAGTCAAAGAATGAGAAGGGAAAGGAGGCAGAGAAAAGCTCTGGAAGACGGGGCGAAGCACGAGGCCAGAGCTGGTGGTGGTGCAGAGGGAAGGCGCTCTCTCCACGTTATCCCTGTGAAGAAGCCACTTCCAGCAGGATCAGGACGCGCTCGCTCTTTCTGGAGGATGCGGGAGATGGGAGCTTAGGGCTGGTGCAGCGCCGCACCGTCACGGGCAGCTCCACCAGGCGGGAGGTGATGGTGGTCTGCACAGAGGGTCTCATGCTCCCCGAAAAGGTTGCTATGTTCATTTAATTATTTTTTAGTAGTATTGAAATATGTCTTCACAATCCAGGTGTCAAGAGTTCTGTGGTATTTTTCCTGTCATTCTAGGAAGGATGCTGAAAATGCTCTGATATTTGGGTAGATAGGTCTGAATGAAAGGTTCCACGTACAGCAGTGATTTAACATCTCCTGGGCTTATATTTCTGTTAAATAGAGTGATCATGAATTTTCTATGAATAGGCTTTCAGTTTGCTTTGCTTTTTTTGAGAGGAAAATGTGTTTTCTCTCAACTTTCAATCTTCAGAGGGGATAATATAATTTTTCAAGTGTTATTTCTGTTTCTGTTAAAACTATTTTGTGAAAATATTTTACTTAAATTCAGTACCTGTACCTTTATCTCCCTAATGCCCTGCCGTGCCTCTGCCTCTTACCAGCCTTTTCAGGGAAACCACAATCTGCAGCTGCACTGGAAAGACAGTTAAAGAAATGTGCGAATATTTGGGGGCAATTTCGCACTGCCAAAAAGTATGTTTCATGTTCACATGAATATAGTTTGGTTTTGCTGTAATACTTTTTGTTTATATTAGCCTCAAACTTCTTCAAGAAGATTGGGGGGGAAAAGGAGCCAGAGAAGGGAAGGAACAGTACACAGTTATTTTTTATTTCCTTAATTTTTTGGTTGTTTGGGCAGCTTAGCGGTATGTGGTTCTTTTATTTTTTGTAAAAGACTTCTAGCGAAGAGAGGCTTCCTAGCTCCGTAGCTGCAAAGCCCCAGATGTTTTGTTTCAGGACACGGAGGAAGTTGACAGCTTTACTCCCAATTTCAGACGAAAACAAATGAGGAAATACCAAATTTTTTGTGTTACAAAGCTCCTTTATTTATAATCACCTCTGTCTGACTCGATACAACTGCCACACAATCGGAGTAATTTTTGTAAGGCATAGTTTTTTGGGGGAGGTTATTAATTGCCATAACGGAGTCGCCTTGGACAGCCACATAGATGAGCCGTCTTCCTGCATACGATCTTCAGTCTCCCCTGTAGAAAATACTGGATTCAGTCAAAGGTGAAATAGTTACTTTTCTCTTTGTGTTTAATTGCCGGTTACAGTAGTTTTGGCAGAGGATATGCTTAAAAATTTCAGAGACATCTCAAAGTTTCTTCTGAAAAAGGTTATTTTAAGAAATGTTTGGTTTGACAATGTTGGCATTTCTGGATTTTTATTGAAAAATTTTGAGCATATAGTCTTCAGGGTACACTAATAATTATGGCAGTTCTTACCTGTGTAAATACATAGGTAGTAAGAAAGATTCATTAATCCTCATTTGTTTAACATTTACAACCATTTACATTTGCTTTTTTTTTTTTCCTTCTGAACTAGGAAGTAGAAAGAGTCGTGTCTGACAGAGAGGAGCATCGCTCACAGCACACCAGCTTTCCGTAAGGAATAAAACCTGTTTATGTTTAATTTTAAGTATTGGTGTAGCTCCTTGAGTTTCTATAGGATTCACTGACTGCCTACCTTAAAGCACATCAGTTACTTTTCTGTATTTTAGCTATATTGTACAATGCAGTGTAGGAGTAATACGCCTCTCTGAAGATCAGGGGGAAACTCTGAAAACAGGAGAAATAATAGAGTGGGGTGTCAGAATAAGCACTTTACCAGTCCTACATTGTTGGTCTAGATTATTTTGTGACCGCTTCTGAAGAAAATACATCAGAATGTTATAAATTGTATGTGAACAGAAAAGATTCCTCTTATAATTTATTAACAATACCAAAACAATAATTATATCAAATATATGTTATCGATAATATTGTGCATTTAAAATAAACCCTCTAATAAGCTTCTAGTCCGGGATGGTTTTTTTCTTATGATTGTAATTCTTACACTTTAAGGACTCAAGGTTCATTGTTGGTTTAAGTAAAAAGGCTGATTGTCGCAATTAATGCTATCTGTGGAACAGCAGAATAACAGTGTTTTGGTTTATTGCTTTCTGTTTATTCAAAAAATGCATTCAAACTATTTGAAGTTCATCAGAACAACATATTACATTGATTTGAAGTACCGTATCTCAGAAATAATGTATATGTACGAAGACATGCTGCCATTTAAAACAACACATCAACAAGGAGTCCTACAGCACCTGAAGGAAACGTTGAGTGATGCAACATTTTCAGGTAAGAAACAGTTTCTGGATGGTGGCGCCAAAGTGCACGTGTGTCTTTTTTCCTGACGAAATCCAGCACAGGAGAAACCATCCGGCACTCGCTCTGGGACTACCCTGCACGCGAGGGTTTGCCGGACAGCGCCTTTTCAAAGGACAGCGGTTTTTCCTTCTATCTTAGATCCTCTCTGCTTCCAGTACATCACTAGTACGTGGAGTTCATTCTAGCAGATGAGAAAAAGAAGCAGGATTTTTCCCATTAACTTAAGCCAGTGTATTTTGGTCG
Organism: Phalacrocorax aristotelis; assembly: GCF_949628215.1. NCBI lineage: Eukaryota > Metazoa > Chordata > Aves > Suliformes > Phalacrocoracidae > Phalacrocorax > Phalacrocorax aristotelis. The sequence goes on from NC_134279.1 coordinate 4,762,339, forward strand.
TTACCTGTTTATGGTGATATAAAGATAAATAATGGCTTATGAATGCTGGAGACTAGTTGGTTCGAGAACTATATTCATGTCAGAGACCTAACACAAGTAGCCTGAATTTACCAAACATCCCTCTCCGCTACGGATAATTTAATAAAACGTATGTTAAATGTAAGTACATATACTTGAATTCATGCACCTGGTGTGTTTTTAACGACTGTGTTTTCTTTGAAATGAAAATATAAGCTTTCCCCCTTCATCAGTCTAGTGCAGCGTTATACAATATTGCTAATGGGTACAGACTTCTTCCTGAAAACAGTTAACCTCAGAGTTTGTAGGAATTTAGGCTTTGTTATTTTGCTATTACAATAAAAAAAAAAATCACAAGTTTTCTTTCAAAAGAAGAAAAAAGAATTAAGCGTGTCTTTCTGAGCTGCACGTGGAGAGGTTTCCATTTTAGTGGTTGAAGATGCAGGCATTTGGCCTTTCTGCTCTGCAAAACGTGTCAGCAGCTGGGTGCATCTTAATCGATGGAAAGGCTACAGAGAACTGTCTGTAATATGATCCTATATACGACCATAAAATTATTCTTATTCTTTGGAAAGGATGGGAGCAGGGGGCTGGATTGATATTTGTTCTTGGTATTACCATAAACAAATTGCCCCTTAGTTGGCGAACGTTATTATTATTATTATTGTGGAAATTACTGCAATTAGTTGATTTGCTTGGTGAGTAGTTTGCTGGGTGGGAGTGCTTACTCGGACTTGAAGGAAGCCCCACTGGTTTTGCTTTGCATTTGTGCGTAGTCCCATGAATAAGTCCTACATGCAAACTTTCGAAAGCGTAAGCTCCTAGACTTTCACGTTGCTAAATCCTGATTTATGATGACACAAGGGCAGGATTTTGATTCCCTCTCTGCTGTTGATAGCATTAGAAGATTGTTGCAAGGGAGGACATGGGCGCAGGAGCTCGTCAGCCTGGCAGGGAACCGGACAGACCAGTGTACAGGGAACAGACAGCAAGGGACTTCCTTGGAAACCCAATTAAAAAAAAAAAACCAGCAAAGAAAGGGTGTTTTCCAGCATCACGGGCAATACCATGAGCACTGAGAGCACCCACATGGGGTCGAGCCCAGGGCTGCGCTCTCATGCACGCTTTAGACACCAGCTGGATGACTTCAGGGCAGCTGCTAGAAACTTTGTAGGCTTCTCGAAGGGCAAAGATGGTAGAAAGCAATTTTATTCTAAATTCAGTTTCAATAAGTGATTCAAGTGTGTAATGCGGGGCGTCTGCATTGTACAAGGCGTTTGGCAAGCTCAGATCTGCGCTGCTTGCTTACCTAACGTACGTTTTCCTTTGACCCCAATAGCTACTGCGCAACGCAAACAAATGATAGTATGTCCCTGAACCTGCCCGAGCAGAGAACACAAAGAACAGCAACGATAGTTATTGTATGAAAGGCGATTAAAGCAATTACTAATGCACTCTGTACTTAATGAACATTTTAATGTAAATATCTACTATTGGTTCTCCCAGACATTGGCAGTCAGAAGCACCCTGAAGCGGTGTGATGCACACTTGTATCTTTTATTTTGGTGAAATTTACTTTGATACCTTTATTTCACAAGTTTGCTTTGTATTTTACTGCTTGAAGTAAATCAAGAGTGTAATAAAAAGCTGGGGGTGAATAGCAGTGGCTACCTCTGTTGAAGACAGAGCTGTTGAAACTGGATATTAGGTAAACCTTCTTAGCAATAAGGGCAGGTAGATCAATTTTTAAAAGGCTGGCAGTGAACGCTCCGTCTCTTTAAATCTTGAAAGCTGGGTGTGGATGCCTTAGCTGAATATATATTCTACTTTAGCCTGAAAGTTTTTACATTTGATGTAAGAATTACCGCATGACATTTTCTGGCCTCCGTTATATGGAAGGTCAAATCTGTCGATCACACTGATCCCTTTGGGTCTTAAAATCTTTAAATCTATTGCAAAGAAGCTAGCTGCCAATTAACGTTTGTGCTTCACGTACAGATCTTCAGTTGAGAGCTGCACTCGCCCGCGCCGATTTACCTTCAATTCCTGGAAAAAAATTGAGAATGATGTTTAGTTGCCTCTTAACCACACAGGACTGTTTTTCATTTAATTCATATTCTTTCCTTCCAACTTCTGGACCTGTAGTTTTTGTATTAATTATTTGCTGTAAGACTTTATTTTAGTTCTGTATCCTCTCAGCTTACAGGATAGTGAACGAGGCATGTGAACATTCACGCTCAACTCATCCCTAAGAATTAAGATTAAAAATACATGAAATTATTTTGTTTATTTGCATTTTTAACCTGCATTGGGTACTACTAGGAATACTAGGAGGTTTTTTTCTTAATTTTTCTGTTTGTTTGTTTTCTAGTGCCTTTAATATATCACCCTTTATATATTGTTGAACCCCTTCTTTGTCCATCAGCGGTAGCGCAGCTCCCTGATGAATTGGGATGAGCTTGCTGATTCAGCCGATAGAAGGAAGAGAGGATTCGTGTTTGGCAGCAGCACAGAGTTATGTCGGCTTAAGATGACAATGACCTAACATTTGTCATCTGTTGTTTATTCTCTTGTCCTCCGCTGAAAGAGGAGATCTTGTTGTGGATGGCTCGGCTGGAGTTTTTAATGTTTGTGTCACTGTGTATTTATGGAGTTGTTTTGCACTTTGTAGGGAAGGTAGTGAGGTTTATGCCATGATCCTTGGAGATGTTGCGTCTCCAGCAAGGAGAAGGTTTTCACAGGAGAGGGAAGAGGTGACAGCGTTTACTGCCAGCTTCACCCTGGAGCCCTTGGTACGAGCCGTGGCCCCAGCCTGTGGAACAGTTGCCTGACAAGGATCAAGAGCACAAACGTCTGCTCTGAAACCTCGTGGGAAGTTAATGTGGGGAGGGGAGAAAACAGCCCAAGTAGTCAAAAATAGCTTGACAGAAGAGGAAAAACTGCAACTTATACAGAGTATGTAAGAGCCTAGGTAACGTTCGCTCTCAGGAGCAACGGAGGCTATATTCACGGTCATGAGGCCAAATTCAGGTCTTAAGACAAACATCGCTGTTTTGCTGGTGAAAATATATACCGGGTCATCGCAGGGCAGGGAAGTACACACACAAACATCCTTGCAGATACCCCAGTGTTACAACTAAGGAGGAGGGGGTTTTGGGGTTTGGGTTTTTTTTTCATAGATATTTTGTGAGAAACAGGGCAGTCTGCAATACCAAACCGCCAAAGGATTACTTCGGACCATAGCGTAAAGGTAAGAGAGAAACTTCTGAAGAAGCAGCAGGAGTCTTTTTGGGAGGAAGTACAAAACAAGATAAATACCATGTTACTTTTTAGGTCAACTGCCCGCGTAGACTCCTGTCAGGACCGTTTCTAACATTTATGCAAACTGCACAATTTAGGATCATATAGCTGGGGGTGGGGGTGTCCCCCTTTTTTTTCTTTTTTTAACCTTGGTGTTCAAGATGAACTGTAGCGAAATGGGATAGAGTTTTGATTGCTGTAATCGTACGTACCACGCTTAAACATTCTGAAGTGTCCTTCATCTCCTAATTTTCAGCTATCAGTAGCATTTATGACCCACTTTGCTCGCTCTTGAGATCATAGCTTCTGAAACAGAGCGCCATAAGAGGTTGTCAACAGCCTTCGAAACTGTGAACTCCTGTTTTTCAGTGTCTCCATTTTTTTTTTTTTTTTTTTTTTGCCTCTTCCTTTTGGGGACAATAAGAGAGGAAGCCGCTTTGGATCATGACTGCTCCTTGTTCTCTCCCAGCTACTCTTATTAAAAGAGATGCTAAAATTTTAAGTATAACATTAAAAAAAAAACCCCAACCAAACAAAAAACTACAAATTATTCAGCCAATTCCTCCTTTAGTTTAATGGGCACTAATTACTGCCTTTGAAAAATCTTACCTAAACTATTAAATGTTTTTTTTTCCTTCTCTCCTTCTTTATTTGTCAAGTACTTTATCAACAAATTTAATTAAACTGACCACAAAAGAACCCAGAAATAGGAATACCAAAGACATTGGATTTTTGGACACATACGAATGTGTTAATTAGCCTTCAAATCAGCCACGTTAAAAAAGAAAGTCTTTAGCACACATCTCTATTGCTTTTTGTTAAAACTAAAGAATTAGAAAAATACCAAATGTCAAAGAATAGATAATAAGGCTTTCGCCCTATTGAAACAATATTGGTAAATCTTACTGATACGCTGTTTACAAAAAAAAAAAAAAGAGCAATACAGTGCTGAAATTATAATGAGAATCTGCATTGTTGAATCTCCCTCTAGTTGTGGAAACAAGGCAATTTCTACTATTTTCCAGAGCTATTTAAATTGTTTCTTTTATGTCGTATGGTTTTGTGCTAGTAATTTTTTTTCAAGTTCTGTTTTTGTGGGTCTGCATTCTCCTTGTTTCTTATTGGAATGCTGAGGATCTTCTGAGTCAAAACCATTAACTTTCACATGGTTTTCAATCAAGACCTTTGCAAAATGGCCAATTTCACAATAGCTTTAATGGAAAATATAGATTGCTTCATATTTGATTTAGACCTCACCCTTATGCTGATTTTCTTTTTCTCCTCTCACCTTTAAACTGCAAGAGGGTAGATGTAGATTAGATATAAGGAAGAAACTCTTCCCTCTGAGGGCGGTGAGGCACTGGCACAGGTTGCCCAGAGAAGCTGTGGATGCCCCGTCCCTGCAAGTGCTCAAGGCCGGGTCGGACGGGGCTTTGAGCAACCTGGTCTAGTGGAAGGTGTCCCTGCCCGTGGCAGGGGGCTGGAACTAGGTGATTTGAAGGTGCCTTTCAACCCAAACCGTTCTATGATTCTATGTTGTAAAGCGTTGCATGATTTTTCTCAGTCTTTTCTTAGTACGAGCATGTAACTTGGACAACCGGTCTGCCTCTAATTATATTTAAACTGCACTGAAAATCATTAATGTTACTTCTAGTGATGGACTTGCAGTTGATATTTTGAAAATTAAAACATTCAGTGGGAGATCCTGGCTGCACTGGAGTTAAGGAAAAAATCCCATTGAGTGAGCATTTTTTCCTATATGTTTAGGCATGCAGGTCTAAATATAATTAAACATTAGATTCTGGTTTGTCTCAGCTCATCTTTAATAGAAATATTGATAATCTTTAATAGAAATAGTCACTGTAGCTGTTGCAGCTGATATTTTTCAAACTGTTAGTTTACTTTTTCCAGGGAGATGCTCCTATATGGGATTCTCTCCTGAGTCAGTCCAACGGAAGGGAAGCCACAATGCTGTTTAATGATCTGATTTTAAGAATTGGGATGCCCAGTTTTTTGTCTCTGGTGTCAGAGACAATTTCTGCTGAGGCAGTAACAGCACCTGAAGCCAGGAGAATTTTATAAGGCCTGGGTTTCCTTACAAGCACTTCCTAGTTTTATTACTGTCTTTTATTATTTTGTGTATTTTAAAAATATACTTTTCTGTAGTATCCAGACACTGCAATATTTAGCTAACTATTAAACTAACAGTATGCAACATATGAGTAAGTGACAATATGGTTTTGATGGATGAGGTGGGGTTTTGTTGTAGAAGAGGTAATTTCTACTTGCTTCACTTACAGGTGTTGTCACTGCATGAAAGGAAGAATACACAGAATAAAAAGGCATTGAAGAGGCTCTAGAGGTATGGTTTTTCTTTGGAAACCATTTTGTTTTTCTTTTGGGCTGCAGCTGGAAGGAAGCGTTGCTCTTTTTAAACACATAATTTAAAAAGATCTGGAAAAGTGAAGGTAATGGTCTCAAGAAAGAGCTTTTTCAAATGCTCGTACTGAATATGACTAATATTTCTGACTGCGTCTTTGAGGCCTTATGTAAAAATGGAAACCCTATTTAACCCGTGTCCCAGCTTTGCTCTCGGGGCACTATTTCCAAGGATCCTAACACAGTGTTGGGCAGGGCTGGCGATGGGAGTGATCTGTTTTACCCATTGTGAGTTTTTCCCATGCAGCATTTATGTGTCCTTTATAAAAGTACGTTTTTTGCCTCGCTACAAATGGGCCTCCCAGCTTCAGCAGATCTAATACACAATTACACTTAGCTCAGAAGGGAGCTCGCTCTCTCTTGCCTGCCTTTACAGATTGAGTTCTGGGTGTAATAAAAAGTCTGGGTGGGTTTAGCATCCTTGAAAATCCTAGAAACAGTAATTGGATGACCAGTACAGACTGCAGATGGGATTCCTTCGTCACTGCCCTCAGTGAATGAAATTCTTTTTCTCCTACATTCAAATCTAATATAGGCTCTTTGATTTCGCTGTAGACGGCTTCACCCTTGAGCTAAGAAGCAACCTGAGTGGTAACGTATGTATAATTGGGGCAATTCATTCAAGTCCCCTTTAAAAGCAATGTATTATGCATGCACAAATTTAAAAAAGGACAATTGTAAAGACACATCTTTAAAAAAATGCTTTTGTAGAGAATTAAAAAAAATTATTTCTTCATGCTCCTCTGCAAAGTGGGTGGCTACAAAGCATGTGCATAGATTTCTGGAGATACAATACAAAGGGGAGGATAATAATAACCTTTTTCTATCACCAAAGAGTCTGCACAAAGATTCCATCAGCATTTTGCACAGTATGATAAAAAATGCATTAAATCCTCAACATCAATGGGGGTTCAAAGTGAAACAGAATCAAGCAAAATAAGGTACCCGTAAAGAAAAGAAATGACTAAATGATATTAAGGAAGCCAAGATAACCGCAAAATTAACAACACAATAGCATATAGAGTCTGCTTCTGCTAACAAAAGACAATCTTTACCACCTAGCATCTCCATTCAGTCCTGGAAAGAAAAGGTAATTACATTCTGGAATGAACAAAATATTAAAAGCATGGTTTTACGATGATAATTTAAAATTTGAAGTTAAGATACTTGACATCTGACCTCTCAATAAAAAGAGAGACTTCCTGTCTGTGCTGACACCATGATGTTGAACGATGCCAGAGGCAGTCTGAGGTCCCTGACTGCACTTCTTGATTTGTTATCATCCTCGCGTCTATGACTCGATAGGTATTCTTGGGGGAGGCATTTGCAGGCTGCCTCGACACAGGTAGAGCCCTTTGGGGCGCAGTTTCATGCAGCATAGAGTGAGCCGTCGGGATACGGTATGTCCGTGCGTTGGAACCACTGGCCGGAAAAGGCATGAGGAGATTTCCTGGAAAGCAGGATCCTTTCCGGAAAGACTCCTCTATCCATCCCTTGCTGAAAATAAAATTTGGAAGGTTCCTGCACGTGCTGTGGCAGGACATAACCGTTGAGCGGGTGTCACCTCTCGGTCCGAAAGCTTTTTGCAGTAGGACAGTGCATTTGCTGTTTATCGTGAGCTTCTTCCAGAGAGCAGAAGCGGATAGATCAGGTCACAGGTTTCAGCGTGAAAGCTCAGCTCAAACAAGCATATGCAGATTGCACTGTCAGCTCTTAAGTCAGGGATGGAAATCGGCCTGGGGGGCAAGCAGCAAATGCAGGAAACACAACTCTCTTCGACAGAGCACTCCATTAGCTTGCACAAAGGTCTCCCAAAGGGAGAATCGGGACCATCCCATCCAGCAGCTCTGAAACTGAGCAAGAAAAATCCTTTGGTAGCAATGGGTGGAGAGACAGTGCTAAGAGTCTAGCCCAGGACAGAAATCCCCTGTATCAAACTCATATCTAACCTAAGCAAACTCCTCCTGTTGACTAGAGGCCTGCCAACGCGCTTGCTGAGCAGTTAGCAGGCGAGGCTGTTTTTGCGAAGACACCATCATCCGTAAGGGACAAAACCCACAGGCTAAAAGCACCCGCAAGTTGGCCGCTACGCGGTCCAAAATGGAGTGGTGGCTTAAGTCTGCTTTTAGTTTAAAATATTAATGAGCCTCTGAAATCCAAAACCCAAAGGCTTTGTGCTCAGCTACTGCTTCTCTGTGGGGACCATATTCTGGAGACTTTTCCCCATGGAAGCCTCCTGCTTTGTACTTCTGGTTGAAGCAAACTGAAACAGAAATTTGGGGGGTTGTTTTTTGTTATTTTGCCATTTACAGCTACGTATTTGCCTTCAAAAGCAAAGGTCAGAGACTTGTATTAATTAGAAATGCTTCAAAAAGCTGTAACTCGGAGCTCTTCAAAAGCCAGAATAATAAAGAACAGGTGAAAAATATTGCAGAAAAGGAAGTTAGGGAAGATGAGAACTATTTTAATTTTTGTTTTTAGGCTTGTTTCTATTCTCCACATCTCTTACATACATAGAAGCTTTAAATCAAGTAAATTAAAGCGTAACACAGTTCACCTTTGGACACAGTGCATAGGTAGAAACAGTTCCTGAGGTCACTGTGCTACTGCAGCAGCCCAGCAAGAGCCAATGTAATTTTGTTTAAATTCAAAACATGTTCAGGCAACACATGCCCATCTGCTAACCCTCTGCTAAGAGTCAGGTCTGCAAAAGAAATATGAAGATGCAACTCCTGGCTTCTAGTATGATTTTTTTGCCCCTTCAGATGCCTCCAAGAGCTTTTCAATTGCCTGAAACTAGTTCTCTAACAACGCAAGAAAATAGCTAACGAATGCAAGGGAGGAGAGAGGCAGGCTAAAAGAAAGGGGGGGAAAAGCCAGTCAGAGAAGGAGGATAGAGACAAGAAAAGCAGAAGGCGACGTGTTCTTGCCTAGTCTGGGGGGGTGGGGGGAAGGCTCTGCTGCTGTTCATTTTGCTGTTGGAATATAGATGGGGGGAGGCTTTTGGGGAAAGGCTTGGGGTAGGAGGAGGATGTTACTGAGCTGGGGGGTTGAAAGATAGTGATACTGATTATTTATATCAAGAAAGCATTAGAAACATATTTAAGTATTCTCATGTACCTTCAAATGTTTTTGGCAGTTCTGCAGTGTTTGCATCCATCATGGAAAAAAAAGGCAAAACCACCATGCGTTCCTGGGGAATGCCAGGGACCACGTGCCAAAAAAAAAAAAAGAGGCAGTCTCCTTCATTTATCCTTGTTTGGTGCTTATGCACTCATGTTACAACATGATGAATTAATTGCGTCTTACAATGCTACAGGTTGACTGCATCAAATTGGATGAGTGTAAAATATTTCAAGGCAGTAATCACCTTATGTTTCAAAAAGGCTTTTCTGCCTATGATATGGTACATGTATATATGACCATAAGTAAAGAAGAAAAAAAGAATGTTAATACATGATTTTTAAGAGGAAAAACTTACAAGAGAAGCAGAATAAAAATTGGGATCAATAACGAACAGAGAAAAATAGGGGACAAAAATACAGTCAAAAGTCAGCGTTGGGGAGAGTGGGAAGTGAGGGAGGCAGGGATAACATAGCGCAGGCCTTACAAATATTAACGTATGGATGTTGGAAATGATACGTTGAACTATGTGTATCTCCCTGAAGAAGAAAGTGTCTTGCAGGGTAGGTGGAAATATGCCTTATCAAGGACCTGAGCTGGGCTCAGTAAGACCCCATGAGCCACCGCTCAGGGCGGTGGAAGCAGAGGTGTATGCCAGTGGGATTTTGGTACCTTGGAGGATGGTTGAAGCGACCCGAGTTTTGAGTTAAAACTCTGAGTAATATCACTGTGGGAACTTACAGCAGGAACAGGTATGCATGCGAGGTCAGCCTTGCATGGCCAGAAATAGATGTGAAGTTGTCCTCGGCCTTCCCGTGAAGGGCCGGGGCAGCAGAGCAGCTGGGCAGGGAAGGAAGGTACAGAGGAGGAGGCCATTTAACCTCGTGTAACCTCGGTTTTGCAGGTGCAGATTGCACCCGTAAAGAGGAATCGGTCTTTTTTTAAGCATTGGGGTTGCACTTTATGGTGTTGGAGAATAAAAATTAAGAAGGAATTTCGAACGATCATTTTGATGATGATGATGAATGTGTGGGAGCAAAGAGGATGGTAGGATTTTCATTTGCCGCTTAAATATTGTAAAAATGAAACGCCAAATATGAAACTGCAAAGGCAGGAGAGGTTTTTTGTAGGGTTTTTTTTTGTTTGTTTTAGAAAAGATTTTTTTTTCCCCCTCAGTTTGGACTACAGATGGGTCTCATGGGATTTGCTTTCAAACATAAGGGAGATATTCAGGCTTTCAGATTTCATTACCACTTTCTTCATTATTGTGCCTTGAGGAGCTATAAATAACACATGGCTAATTTGTGAATATGGCACGTTCCGGGGGATGTGTGTATTTTAATCAGGGCACCTTCTGACATTGGGTAATTGGTTTACAGATTTGTTATATAATTTCATGATTATTAAGTTGCTAAGAGGAAAAAAATCTAAATTTATGTGGTCTAAAATCTGCCCTCATTGGACCCCTACAACAGCTGTGTTCCTTATAGGTCTAACTGAGGACAGATTTTAAGTCAGTGGGTACATAAACTGACACCTTTTTTCTATTTCTTATAGTTTCAGTAATGTAATTAGTTGTTATGTTATTCATGACACCTTTCTTCTAATTAAAACCTTTTATTTGTATGCGTATCACTAAACTGCTTTAAAGAGGTATGTAAATTTTGTCCGGTAAGAAATCAGTTTTTATGTTGGAATGTACATGTTTGTTGCTGGGGGCGTTTTTTGACCTGTTTTATAAGAACAAGCGTTGCAAGCATTCAAACTGTGAGCAGTCGTCTTAGATGCTGCAGAAGTACTGGGAAAAATCTGTGCAGAGAGACCATTCACAAAAGCCATTTTATTTCTGGAGGGAATGTAAGGTATTTACGCTTTACATGTATAACGGAATTCTTTTTATGGTTTGATCCTTTGAATGGAGATGTCTTAGTGCTAAAATGAGCTTTACTCGGTCCTGGCCAGGAGGCAGCAGTATGGTCAGGTGTCTGCATAGGCTTGCTTTGCTTTGTACTCAAGGAAATGGATTTAGGGAAGAAAAGACTCATTTTTGTAACTTGTCTGTGCGTTTCCCACAGCTTGTACCTCACACAGAAAAGAGCAAGTCATCTTGAGGGGAGAGGATGAGCTGCAACCGTGGCAGCTGCCTGTTGGACCCAGTTTCCCAGTAAGGGCTCGTGGCCACAAACCAGCAGGTCAGAGCCAGCACTCGAAATTTGTGTGCTTTGTCTGCCAGTGCCTGTCGTCTTACCTGGCTGTCGCTCACATCTCAATACAGACATCTCACTGAATTGTAGCCACTTGGGGATATCAGTGGTAATTTTCTTCATATCTGCGTACTGGCGTTTATATTTATGCATTAACGTCACGCGCGACTGGCATGTCTGCATTTGTTCTTTGACAGCATTTGCGAATAGACATTCAATTACTACCTTTTGATTTTCCAGCATTCAAAATCAGGTTTATTTTCAAAAACAGTCCCGAGGATGTCTGTTGTGTAATCCTGCTCTCCTCCGGCTGAGGCATCCAGTCCCTGGAAATGGGCTAGGGAGCGGTTTGGAGACTCTTTATGAGAAGACCCTACCTAAAAGAACAGACGTATGATGGGGATTAATACAGAATATTGTCTCCCGTTTTTTGTATTAGCAAAATCAAAAGCACAGGCAAACTGAAAATTTATAATATTTTAAATTTATTTATCGAGTATTCATTGTCTCTTTTGCACAGGATAAGACATACCTATCTGATTTCCAAAGGTATCTGACTTCTCTGGCTATGCTTATTGCCAGATATATTTAGGGTAGCCGCTAATTAGCTAGTATTTCAGCTATAGATTACTGTATTATGGTTGTTTGTTTATGTTATCAGCTCACTGGATAAAGGCAATATGTGAAAAACAGCAGGTTCAGATGTGAACGCCTGCTAGTTAGCAGCTAGAAGCAAGCAAGCAGTTCACAGCAAGAAGTTCATACCATTGACTTATTTTTTTATCATTCATAAAATGCCCTCACATAGACTTTTGGTATGTTTTTTGTTAATCTGAATTTGTTTAGAAATATTTCTGGTTAGCCCATGAACAGCCTGGATCTGGAATTCTGAGTACTTCTATGCTTACGGTTATATTTTCCAAGTTATGCTACGCTTAACCAACACAATATTGGTGTTTTGAGACTGATGCTGAGTAAACAAAGCTATAGTAAAAGTCCACTAAAACCCTTGTAATTTCTCCTTCCTAGTTTTACTCTGGTTTTGTTGCAGCAGGCGTCCCATCAGCAACAGCTGCATCAACAGGGCACAAAGATGTAATTTGTCTGCCCGGCCAAATGTCCCTGTGCACGCCTGTACCAGCTGCTCACAAGGGGCACGAGCTGCCCCATCATCTCCCGTGGAGCTGCCGGGGAGCCCCGCGGCGCCCTGAGCCAGCGTTGCTGACGGCGGGAATGGGGGGGCCACGAAAGGCTGCAGATGGGGCTCTTGCTGTCCCATTAGCTGATGATCGCAGCCACCTGTGGCATGTTTTGACGTTAAAAAATGCCAAGCACCCGTGATAGATGTTAGCATCTGTCACTGCAGCACGGATTGAGGCAGCTTCGGCTGTACAAGCCTGGCTGAGACCAGGCAAGCTACAAAAGTCTTGCCTTTCCGTTCCAGAGCTTCACCTCTACTGGCATGTTGAAAGCCTGCAGAGGCTCCAGGTGCTGTGGAGCTTGTATTTGCCTTCTGCAACTCGCTCGTGACATTTTATGATATTTTACATCGCTGTTTCCCTCTGCCACTGAGCCAGGAGGAGTCATGAGGGTGCCTGAAGTACTCACATTTGCTGCAGGGACAAAGACACACGAGGGGACCACTTAGAAACCAGAACGAGTCCCCACACAGTAATGCCAGTGGCTGCTCTGGTACTGTGCAACGTTGCCCGAGAAAAGTCACAGTCGCTTCTGTGTTGTTAGATGCAGACGCTGGAGCGTGGCTGGGGAACAACCGGGAAAGGGACATTTCTGCAGGGGCTGGTGGGGTGACAGCTCATGCTCTCCTGCTGAGCCGGGCACCTGGCTCTGTGTTAGCCTCTCCTGTAGAATACTGGAGAAAGCGTTAGCCCTGTTTCCCAGTGGAAAATCACTGCCCAGCACTTCCCCAGCCCTTACTCCTTTGGACTCAAGTGTGGTATATATAGCCCTGCCAGGAGCCCTGGTAGTGCTTTCTGTCAGGGCTGGGGTTTTTTCTTTCTTTTTTTTTTCTCCTTTTTTTTAATTTTCTTTCTTTTTTTGTTCTGCATCACTGTACATCACTAGGCTGCTTAAACAAATTACTTCTGAGGATTATAATCGTACTTACATGAATTGTCTCACTGTAGTGTATCACAGGCAACTCATTTAAGAAGCTACAATAGTTTCTTATTTGTAGGAAGCAGCGTGTCTCCTCTTTGTAAGCCATGATGATCTTGATTAGCTCGAGTCTCATACAGACTGTTTTTTGATGAAACTCCGTGTGACGTGATTGCGAAGGATTGCGCAAGCGAGCATAATTTCAGGTAGGTCTGATGCGTACGCACGCTCATACGCACGCTTATATTGAGATGAAAATCCGCTGATTTCCATAGAATCATTCAAGGACAGAGTCCATAAGTTGTCACCGTTACCTCTGAAAGACTTGTCTCCGATGTGGCCGTACAGTCTGTTGCAGTGGCTGGCTCCTCCCATGGCTGGTAGGCAGATTGCCCGTGAGGCCACCAGCTCTCATGGTCCTGGCATGTGGCCTTCGCTCCCAGAGGGTGCGTGTCTCCTGGGCCAGGCAGCACGTTTGTTTCCCCACGCTCCACATCACGTGGTTCTCACCTCGGGGGCTCTCATTTGGAAGATGCTTCGTTTGCCGTGCAGACGGGCTTTTTTGATCATGCTGCGACGCAGGAGCTCAGTTCCTACTCAGAGTGTTGTGGTTTGGTTGGGTTGGGTTTTTTTGATAGAATCCAAAGAAAATTCATTAATAAACCAGTCTGGCTTTTTTTCTTGAGAGGAAGACAGCATTTACTTGTCAAAGCAAATATTGATAATATTGCTTTGCAAAGAGATTTTGTCAATTTCTGGGACCTTTGAGGCTGTCCAGGCAATCACTGATGGATTATATAGTGCTGGCTTCAGCTACGCAATAATATAACTAGAAATATTGCCATTTTTTAGCCTACATGGTCATAAATAGAGACTTTCCCATAAAGTAGATTAAGGAACATCTTTGATGCTTTCATTCAAAGAATACCCCTTCCATAAGGTGAGCGTTAACAAGACAGTAGTGTCACATTTTCATGACAGGGCTGCTAACTGAACAGATCATTAGAGAGAAAAGGATCAAAGCCGTTTCTACACGTTACATTTCAGGTAGACGCGAGTGTGGCACTGAAAAAAAAAGCTAAAGTAGCAAACTTCACATGAGGGGAAGCTCACTCCTCCTGTCTTTCTCTCCTTTGCAATTTCCTTTCAGTGAGTCACAAACTTCTCTAATTTTAAAAGATGTTGTAATCCACCTGCAAGGGTTGATATAACGCTCATAAGAGGCTTAGGAATATGACATCGGACAAGATGTTGCCTCCCCTTCAGTACTAGTGGGCAAGGCCCAAACACAGCGTTAAAGAATTAAGTGTTTACTTCTTACTGGCCTTCCAAGTCGTCTTGGTCTGGAATTGCCTTTTTTGTTTTTTTTTTTAAGAAAGGGAGTTACTCACCTAACAAAAGACTGAATACGTTCACTGAGCGCAGAAAAAATGTTTCTGTAAAGCAGAAAGTTTCTGAAATTATTTTGCAAAATGTTCTTAATGACACTGTAGTCCCAAGCATAAAATTATCATTAATTTAAATGGAAAAATAAGCTAATTTATTGTGTAACCCTATAGCTTTTCCCTCCATTGTATCTACTGGTAGGACATTCAGTGCTTTCTACCAGGGGTACGGAACATATAACCTAGACTCCAGTGACAAAGGGAGCTGTTAGATCCTGATCAGAGGATATTCTGCAGGCAACAAAAGCCCTTATGTTACTTTCTAAGGTCTGTTGAATTTGTTGGATTATCGTTAATCATATTTATCTTTAACTATGGATCAACTCCTTGTATATCTCAAAGAAAGCGAGCAAGAGCTGAGCTGAAGTTAACCGTTATACAATAGGATTGTAAGACATGTAGCCAAAGTGCTTCTCAAAC
This sequence comes from Phalacrocorax aristotelis, assembly GCF_949628215.1. Classification (NCBI taxonomy): domain Eukaryota; kingdom Metazoa; phylum Chordata; class Aves; order Suliformes; family Phalacrocoracidae; genus Phalacrocorax; species Phalacrocorax aristotelis. The sequence continues at coordinate 4,777,406 of NC_134279.1, forward strand.
TTTTTACAGATACTCCAACACATTTGAAGCATTTGACAGAAAAGAATAGGCAAGGGCAACAATGATTGATCCATGTTTTTAAGAAAAAAATTGTAGCCATATTTCCACCGGGGGGTTCAGACAGACATTGATATATTTATCATGAAAGAACCCACGAGCACCAGCCTTTGCATCACTAAAAATGTAGCCCGCTGCAGGAATTTACAGCTGTAATGTAAGATTCATAGCCACTCTCTTTATTTATTGGAAAAATCTCTCGCAGCTGAGTAAAGACATAAATATAAAATTAAATCACAAAAACTACTTTGAACTAGTGCTAAGGATACTCCTTAAACTTACAGGGCCAGGACAACATAAAACTAATGTTGAAACACAATTGAGATGAACAGTTTTTATTTACTCATCCATTATGCCAAACATCACTTTACAGCTAATACGTAAAATCAAGGATTATTTGAGAGTATTTGCTACATAAGCATAACAGAAGGAGTGAAGGACAGCGTGTTAAACGAAGATACGTCCGTGAATTTCTGTCATTATGATTCATAGTTTTCATGTCATTGTAACATTTTTTTATAGTTTATTTTACTAGTGTGTACTGTGAGAGAACTTTATATGCTCTTGAAAAATAGCTTCATAAACAACTGCAGTCTGTCACGAGTTCTTTGAGTGCATAGCCACGGGTGTGAACGCCTATATTAGGTTAATATTATTTGTTCTATGAGGTCGTTGCAGACATTTTAAGCATCTGGGATACTTTAATATTCCTGTGATGTGTTATGGACTGATGTGGGACTTTCTGCTTTCTCAGTCTTCTCGCTTTTTCTGCTGGGACATCCTGTAGTGGTCTGCAGTGTGAAACTAGGGAACGGAAATACCTTTTGGGGGTAATCTGAATTTTCCTGGAGCATGATACCCCTCATAGCTGCAGAGAGAACATTACAAAATAGATGATAGATGGGCACATTTGGTAGAAGGAAGAAAAAAAGAAGGGAGACATGGTAAGACAAGATTCACTGTCGGCCAAGGGCCTGCTTGGTGTCTTTGAGATGAATCATAGAATTGTAATATAGTTTGGGTTGGAAGGGACCATTAAAGTTACTCTAGTCCCAACCCCCTGCCATGGGCAGGGACATCTTCCCCTAGACCAGGTCGCTCAGAGCCCCATCCAGCCTCAGCTCGAATGTGTCCAGGGATGGGGCATCGACCACCTCTCTGGGCAACCTGGGCCAGTGTCTCACTGCCCTCATCGTAAAAATTCTCTTCCTTATATCTAGTCTGAATCTCCCCTCTTTTAGTTTAAAACCATCACCCCTTGTCCTATCGCTACAGGCCCCACTAAAAAGTCTGTCCCTGTCTTTCTTATAAGCCCCCTTTACGTACTGAAAAGCTGCAATTAAGCCTCCCCACAGCCTTCTCTTCTCCAGGCTGAACAACCCCAACTCTCCCAGCCCGGCCTCACAGGAGAGGTGTCCCAGCCCTCTGACCGTTTTTGTGGCCTCCTCTGGACCCGCTCCAACAGGTCCATGCCCTTCCTGTGTTGAGGACCACAGAGCTGGATGCAGCACGGCAGGGGGGTCTCCCCAGAGCGGAGCAGAGGGGCAGAATGACCTCCCTCTCCCTGCTGCCCACGAGACAGGGATATGGCCATGTCTCAGTAGGAGGAAAATGGGAAAGAGAGCGGCAGGGCGAGACCAACCGTGGCTGGTGCTGGATAGGCTCCCGTGGCCGTTCTCCCAGCCACAGCCTGAGGAGCATGGGGGAGCTGAGCAGCTTTCTCCCTCTAGCAGCCAGCAGAAAGGGGACAAAAGATGAACCGTCCCCAAGAGCAATTGGTGTTCATGTGTTATTTTGGATAATGATGAGCCACAATTTCTGTGTAGTGGTTTTTCATCTCCAGATCTTACAGCTCTTTATCTCAATTTTGCAGGTTGCAAGACTGATTAATTACACTAGCAGCATTAGTATAATTAGTGCTGATTATTCTCTAAGCTTTCTCTTCTTTAATCATCCCACTTCTGAACCTGTTAATTGGAACTAAATCCCTATTTATCAAATAGTGTAGGTTTTAACATCTGAAGACAGTGGGTTTTGCTTAAGTCTTTCCACCTTGAACTCAGGCATTGTTGTAAAAGTTTTGGGAATATTTCTGTGGGATTAGACGGATTATAACTAGATTGGGATTTGTCTCATCTAGATATATATCATTTGAGCTCTTGGAGATCTGAACATTTTGGAAGGAGGATGGGGGAAGCGGCAGCATTACCCATGCTCAGGTCACACTGATTCGATGTGTTAGGTGGTTTGAAGTGACTGGTTTAGCATGTCTAGGATGCATAACAGTTATCACACAAGATGAAGAGAAACTGCAATTTAAAAGCACAAGGAAAAGACCTTTGTTCTCATCTTCTAGACTTCACATCAAGACCTTCAGACCACCAGTGTTTACTTCTTCAGGAGAAAATTAATGGAAATTACCAAAACAGGGACACTGGTCTGTCTTCTGAGCCTGCAGGACCAGCATAGGAGATGCCTTGGTTTTCTTTTCTCTCTCCCCAGCACGTTGACTCAGGTAGCTGAGTCAGGAAGCTCAAAGATGTATGGTTTGCCCCATGCTCCAGCCCTCCCTGCTCAGTACTGAGGAACGTCTATTGACTTCTCATAGCAGTAAGGTTTCTAGCTTGCGCTTAGTAGAACTTGGTTATATTCTGGTCATTTGTCAAATGTTCTGATGTTAGAGCTAGTGCTTTATTTTAAAATCTGGGGGGAAAAAGGTGAAGAATAATGTACTGGAGACTCTCATAAATTACCTACCATATTTACACTGTTGCTCAGTGACAGAAACTATGTAAAACGATCAGGGACGTAATTTGTTGGCCAACCTGGAGAAGTTTGAATTGTATCTAATCAAGAGTTGTCAGGATAAAAGAAAATACGTAGAAGCAGTATGTGAGTATTCTTCAAAACCTGAAGAAATCAGGACCGTAGAATACTTGTTCATTATGTGCTCTATGTGTTATCACAGCCTGGTTATGATGACATATTGTACTGTGACAGGAGAAAAAAAAAGGCAAAACATATACTCTGGTGAAATGATGTAAGAAAAGGAAGGAAGCAATGCTCACTTCGTCCCAAATCTTTCAGTAGGTCTGGAGCTGGTAGTTCTTAGCCTTCGATAACAGCTTTCTGCTGGGGCATTTTGCTTCCCCCTCCACCTCAACCTGCAGTAAAAATACTTACTAGTGATGATGAAGAGTTTTCTTCTATTTTCTGTTTCCCTTATACAAAAACCTTTCTCTGGCAGACTTATCATATAAATGTCTGCTGAGCTCTCTGACTTACTGTTGATTGCTTTCATTAAGGGTATCCTATTACTCGTTTGCATCTAACTGTTGCATATTTGTGTTAAAATCCTTTCTATTTCAAGTTGATATAGAAATTCAAGGGTATAAGGGACAGCTGCTCAGGCATATTATATTGACCTAACAGGCAGCTGGGCACCGTCGGGTGCTGACAGCTCAGACAGGGACAGACCTGGTGAGAAGAGGGGAGCAATGGACCCAACCTGAGAGTTACTGGTGCACAAACACAGGTGCACAAATAGGAGAAGACCAAAGCAAGGATTTCCTCCCAGGGCACTGAATCCTGGGAAACAGGCAAAATACTGCTGCCTGTTATTTGTTGGGTTTGGGTGGGGGTTTTTGTTGTTGTTGGGGTTTTTATAACAAATTTTAGTGTCAAAATTTAACAACATTTTAATGTTTTTCTCCTACTGGTGCTACCATCTTCACTGTTTTGATAGGTTGATAGCAACAGGGAGTTTCCCTTCAGCTTCCCCCACCTCAGGCTAATTGTTGTTCTCTAAAAACTGGGAATCATAAAGTCACAGAATCATTAAGATTGGAAAAGACCTCTAGAATCATCGAGTCCAACCATCAACCCAACACCCCCAGGCCTCCTAAACCATGGCCTGAAGTGCCACATCTACACGTTTTTGAACACCCCCAGGGACGGTGAGTCCCCCACCTCTCTGGGCAGCCTGTGCCAGGGCCTGACCGCTCTTGCAGTGAAGAAATGTTTCCTAATATCCAGTCTAAGCCTCCCCTGACACAGCTTGAAGCAGTTTCCTCTCATTCTATTGCTAGTGACCTGGGAGAACAGACCAACCCCCCCCCCCCCTCACTCCAGCCCCTCTCAGGCAGTTGCAGAGAGCGATAAGGTCTCCCCTCAGCCTCCTCTTCTCCAGGTTAAACAAACCCGGCTCCCTCAGCTGATCGTCATAAGACCTGCTCTCCAGACCCTTCACCAGCTTCGTTGCCCTTCTTTGGACACGCTTCAGCAACTCGATGTCCTTCCTGTACATAGGGGCCCAAAACGGAACACAATATTCATGGTGTGGCCTCACCAGTCAACGTCATTCTCTGCAATTCACGAGCTCCAGGTGTTTTGTCCATTAGGATCTTTTTTAGTTCATCATTTTGGTAGCCACAGCAACTCTTAAAGTGAAAAGAAATGTACAGAGAAAAAGTCACGTCTTGGTTCTATCCCAGCGTCCTTCTTAGGCAAGTGACTTGCTGCAGATCTTCTTTAAGGGTTCACCGTACTTAATTGGAACAGGAAACATTTGGGGCTGTGCCAAAAACATTTCTGTAGCTGTAACCTACAGTGTCTCCGCAAACTTCTGCAAACGGTACGGCTGTGCGACGCCTACTACTCAGACCTGCGTATAAAGGGATGATCTGGTCCCTTTACAGTCCGTTCTTTGATATTATCCCCATTTCAGAGTATTTCCCCATACACAGTGCTCTGAATCAGCCGTTGGCCTTATCTTGTTCTGCTGTGCATCTTATATGTGTTTAGACTTTGTTTAAACTTGATGGTTAAGTTATTCTTGTGATTCTATCGCTAAAGATGTGCTTAATCTTTCCTCTGTGTGAGAAAAAAATATCATTTTTATATGGTGACTCATGTCCTCGATTTAGCATTACCATATGCTGTTGATTGCTTATTTAAATTGCATTAATATAAAATGTTGAAGTTTGGTTTCAGTGACATTATTGAGTGGGGAGTGGTGCATTAATTGTAATATATGATATTTAACTGCACTCACTGGAGATTTAGCATGTATTAATTTTTATTAGAGGAGAAATACTTGCCTGCTGAACAAGTTTATAGTGAGAAGGAAAAATTATTCTCTGGACTTACAGGATGTTTATTAAAGGGAAAAAGTATGCAGCTTTCCCTCATCTCAAGTAGTGTTTGACCATTTGCCCTCAACCATTTACCTGCACTTCACTTGCCATCAACCCAAGGTCTCTGCTTTATTCCTTCCTTTAAGTAGGCAGAGGAAGCACATGGTCCTCCTTCAGATTCAGCTCTGTTCTTCTTTATGTATAGTTTCTGTTTTTCAGAGAAACTTCATCTATACTTTTCTGTTTCTATCATTTGGTTTGTTTTTGGTTTTGTTTTGTTTTGGGTTTTTTTTTTTTGGTGGAAGAAGAAGTCCCAGTGTTTTCAAGTGCTCATTTTCCAGTCACAATCTCACTCTCTTTTCCTTCTAATTTTCCATGAGTCCAAAAATTCATTCTCTGTTTGGTGTTACTGCAAAGAGAAAAAACAAGCAGCTTCTGCTGAGGTTATCCAGTAATCCTTTCCCATTGTAATCCTGATTATGAAGTTTGAGTTTGGTTTTTAGACTAATGATCTCTCATCAGGTCACTGCAAAGAAAACAGAAAACAGTGAGATGGGAGAACAACCGTGGTACAAATGTGTCTTTTTTTTTTTTTTTCCTTTCTCCTGACCTTCCAAATCTGAGATGCTGCTGTATTTTAACAGACAAGGCATGAGCTGGGGGGACCTGAAATGACATTATGCATTCTATTAGCCTTTTATGTAATTTTACTAATATTTCTAACCTTTCCAAGTGCAGTAAATTTACCTGGGTTTTGTTGTTGGGTTGTTTTTTTTATTAAATCTTATGTAAAACCATATTACCTTTTTTAGTTCTATTTGTTCTTACTATAAATACCATTTCATGGTTGACTGCTTTACTAATTCTCATAGTTGCTGGCTTGTGAAACATCAGCAATACCCTCCCAGCTTCTGTGTATAGAGTCTTTAAAACACCTCCATCCCCACAGGTGGATCAAAATGCTGGAAAAAAAGTCAGACTTTTGTTAAAGACACAAATGCATAATTTGTGGTAGGGTCATTTTTGTTTTTCTACAGTTGCTGATACTTTCTAATTTCAGTTTTTAATGGCCTTTTGACTACAGCAGTGGGGAATGCTTGATGGGATCTAGTCCACAGACTGTGGGTTACTGACAACTGGGTACGTATTTGTTATTGTCGTATATAAAATGAGACCCAGCATTGAAGAAATACAAAAATAATAGTATTTTTTCACCTGGATTAGTATTCACATTGTGGTGATCTACAGTCCATTTCATACTTTAAACCAAAAGTCCTGATACTGAACCTCTGTTACGTTCCCATATTATGCCTGCTGAAGTACAGTTGGCCCAGCTCTGAACATCTTGTCTTGCTTTAAGCATCTGAGCAACCAAAGACGTCGGTAGAAGTAGCAAATTATCCAGTCCTGTATCATTTGCTTAAATCACACATGTTGGACTGTCTTCATGACTCTCTAGGTGTACATTCAACCTGTCTCTTCACTGGATCTAAAGAATGGGGTACAGGTGTAGGGAGGCACTGTTGTTACCCCTGTATTGATATCTGCTGGGTGGTGGCACATAAGTGGGAACAAATTAAAAGGTAAACGGGATATGCTTCAATATTAGTTGTGAAGTGGAAGCATAGGTGGGGCAAAGACGGTGATATTAATCTATCAGCCTAGGATGAAGGCAAAAGTAAGAAAACTATTGATGTTCTTTAACATCATTAGAATCAGTAATGCATCGCTTCCTTATGAAAAATGACCCATCCTCCTCCCTTCCAATCCTGTCACTTTTGTAATGAGTTTTTATTAGATAACCTATTTTCTGTAAATCAGATCTGCAGTATTATAGCCCAGACTTCTCAACAAACATCAAACTATCTTCTCAGTAAGAATACTTGTGAAATTATTTATTTCTACTTGAAAAAACCCACATCACAGTAAGACAAATAATACACAGTAAGAGGAGTAAGAATTGTAAGGGAAGTGATATTTAAAATAGAATGAAGGATATAAAGAGCAAGCCTTGGTTAAGTTTTCTTCCTTGCCATTCATCTTAAATCTACACTTAAATCTTTCTCATTTAGGCTTTAATGCCAAAGTCCATTGGTGAGGTAGTAAAGACGCACCTCATAACCAACAGATACAAGAGATCAGCAGCCTTGAGGGAATACAGAGCAGGCAAGCAAACAAACTTCACATTCTGCGAGTCTTCAGTTAATTAATTGCGTGAGAGAAAGTGATGCTCTGGCTTGCGCCACACGGGTGTGCGCTGGACTTCAAGCGCAATGCAGTATCAGTTACATGTCACAAGTGTCACAAGGCAGAAGGTTCAGCAATTTCATCCTGAAACATTCCAAAGTTCTTACATTAATCCATCAAAGTTTGCACTTTTGTACTTTACCGCCGCTGCCTCTTCTTGCAGTCAGTTCTCACTGACCATAGAAACAATTCTTCCTCAAAGGCAGGTATCACCAAAAATTTTTGCAGAGTTTAAAGCCTCAGTTTCCCAGCTTCTTAAAAGTTTAGCAAAGTTTCTTATGGAATAAGAGAGCTGATTCCCTGTGAAAATGGGAGAAGTTGTTATTTTTATTGGGTTTCATTCTATCTCTGAGGATCCCATTGAAAAGCAATTCTTTACTCTGTGTTTTCATCAACAAAATCTCATCGCTTCATATTAAATATAGGCGTATTTTTAGAAAATAAACCCTTTCAGTTGAAGGCCTTAAACTGTAAAGAATAAAAGGTTGATCAACTGGTATAGATTATTCACACAGTTCCAGAGACCTTATGCCTTTTTCTTGCTTAAAACAAGATGGATAAGGAGCTAATCTTTCTCCATGTTGCCAAGTGTGGCGATGCAAAGAGACAGCAGGACCTTGAGAACTTTCACCGTGCGAAAGCTGTTCTGCTTGCGGCAGTAGTGGGAGACGCAGAAGACAGACTCAGTAACTTATTCCCTGGCTGAAGTAAGGTTGGCTCCTGGGAAGAGAACTAATAAGCTTTAGCTATTTTTCCGTAAACTCTCAGTGCAGAAAAGGTTCCGTAGGTTTTTTTTACCCAAATGTAACCCAGCAAAGGTGATGTTTTTTAGCTGCCCGTGATTAACAACCTCTGAATTCTTTTGCATCTATTACGATTTTACAGGTTGTCAGAGGTTCATCGGTTTTCTCATTTATATCCGGGGGGAGGGTTTAACATTTAATGCCTTTGGCTATTTTTGTTCTCTATGGTCAAATATTTTTTGCTTGGCTACTAAACCTCCATTTTCTAGTCCTTTTTGGATAGCCATCAGAACTCTGTGAACTATTCTGCTCAAAATGCCAGCATTAACAATAGCAGAGGAAAGGACAGCTTCCGAAGGAATGGCATCAGATGGATTTATTTTCTGTCTAGAGCTTTTAAATAATTTTTACTGTTCTCCAAATAATTCTGACATTATATATAAAAATAATAGCAAAGCATGCCATGTTTCATCAAAGGTACATGATCTTTTTATTATTATATTAAGGTACAGCTTAATAAGAGAATACTAAAAGTCACATTAATTTTTAAAGCTATATTCTGTACATTGTCAGTTTTTGAAGACAAGTAAAAAAGGTTTGTAGCTGATCTTTCACCTATACACTAGATCACTTCTTAGGGTTTATTCCGGTATAAATGGCAAAAGGTTGTGGTTTTTTTCTTCTGAATTGCATGGGTAAGTATGTATGAGTTTCAATCAACTATTCATTGCACACCAATTACAAGGAGTGTTTGGAATTACATATAAACCTACTGCATTCTCTCAGTGCCTTATAAGTAGGTATTTCATTACTTTAATTCTTTTTATTATCTTCGCAAATAGAATAATACAAATGATGAACTCAACTTTGATTCATATTTGCTATGGCATCAAAATCTCCTTCCCTCAAGCTATTAAAAATATGTGTAGTCTTTAACAGAGCAGAGAAACCAAAACACTCTGAGTAACATGCACGGTTTTCTCTGTACCTCTGCCCTGGCCTCAGATCTTTTCCTCTGTTTTAATGTTTTGTGGTGTTAAAATATTTTCTTTATCTGATAGCATTCCTGTACTGAAGGATAATAATTAGGCTGGATATTTCAATCCAAATACTGGAAGGGTAAAGAATAAGATAAGAAATAGAAATGAGGATGCAATTACTGAGCGAGCGTGTACGTCCTGGGCAACGCTTGTTAATGATTCCAGTGGCATGGTAGGGCTCAAGGGCCCGTAGTGGCAAAAAAAATAAAGCATTCCACTTAAATTTAAATCTGTATTTGCACATCATATTAACTCTTATTCCAGGTTTCTCTAGGATTCTGGCACATCTTAAATGTTTTATTGGACTGAGACCATAACTGTGGCATAGGGAATTGCTGACGATGAATTGTCACATTAGCCAGAGGGTGTCAACAAGGCATATTGAAAAGATACAATGTTCTTGGAGTAGGCGAGCTAAGATAGTAAAAATTTATGAGATAAACAATCTAAAATATTTTGTACGACAAACACAGTTTTGTGCAATCAGAAAGGCCCAGCCTTTTTGTCCTCACTACTAAGAAGTGCGTAAGGAGCTAGAAACTAATTACAGTTGACCAGCAAATTCCCAATATGAGAAATTCTTTTTCTTATGCATTTGGGCCCTATACCTCTGACCTTGCTTATCAGACTGATGTAGGAGTAGCCATGTAACAGGGTTTTTTTGCCCTCTCTCTTCTCTCTCGTCTCTTTTCTTTTTTACTTCAGCGGCAGTGGAGTAAGTGGATTTGATCCTAAGGATCACTCTCACCTGAGAGCCAGACAGAGGCAAGGTCAAGACATGAATGAAGCCATGAGTAAACAACAGTGCAGGAGAACAATCTGTCGTGATTTGGAAAGAAAACAGGTTTGTTGAACGTGAACTTTACAAAATGGACATGGTGGATCAAATTAAGGGGAAGTAATCTCCAGCTACAAAGGGTAATGCAGGCAAAGAGGGTGGCCTCTGCACATGGCTGAGGGAGAGGTCAGACAAAGACCACTAATCTGAAGAGCCAAAGCGAGCAAGCACAGCGGGGAGGATGTGATATCAGCAGATTAGAAATAATACGTAACTTCAATTCTAGTCTCATTATGCTGAAAGTAACATAACCATGGATATTCATAGTACGGATTTGCGTGCAGCTCTTGAGGGAAATGAAGATGAAACAGCTTGCTCTGCCTCATTGCAAGGTTAGTCCTCAGGGACTTTCCTGGGTGGCTCTAAAATATTATCTAAGGACTGGGCCATTATTCACTGCAATCTAATAGGAGAAGAATAACAAAAGAATGTAATCTGTTACCTCCTTGTCATTAGTACCCACTGATCCACGTAACATATGATGATTTCCTCCTCCTTGGCACTCTATATATCTGGATCAACAAGATGGTGTCCACCTCTGACTGTGCTTTGAGTATAACGTGAGAAGAAACAGTGAAGGCGACAAAATGAGAAACACAAGCATCTTGTCTTAGAACATATGCTTCATCTAGCAATCTTAAAATATTTTCATTTGAATGTGTTCCCTGAAGTTTACTGAAAATTATTCTTCTTGGCTGCTCTGATCTGCAGGACTGTGGTGTGATTTCTTGCTCCTAGACCGGGGTCAGTGCTGGATTTGGGACCTGTGACACTTGTGGTGGGATGTGCAGGCCAGAACCCTGTAGACCGAGGTGTATCTCTAACCCCCAAGTTGGATGCGGATGTACCCAGCTGTTCCATGTGCAAGAACCACAGCAGAAAATCATGAGGATTGATAAAGCAGGTAACTAAAGATGAGGTGCCAGCCAGCACTTAGCTCTTGGAAAGGCTAGGGTGAATGCAAAGGCTGAGAAGCACCAGACTGAAAAATTGATTTCTGTTTCCTTTTATTATCCTCTGTAGTTGTTCTGGTTGGTTTTAAGGAAGGTTGCTCCTTCCTTGCCCCATCTCCTGACTGGCAGGAGGGAGGCTCTTGTGATATTTACAGAGACCAGCTGGAGCCCAGGGTTTTTTTTAGTTTTGTGGGTTTGGTTGGGGTTTGTTTTGTTTTGATTTGTTTTGGTTTGGTTTGGGGTCTTTTTTTTCACGTGGGCCTGTAGGATTTTCAGCTTCTGGTTTCCCCAGCTGCTGCTGTGTGCTCCCAGAGTAGGGTACGGAGCTGAATGAGGACAGAGCTTCGGAAACCACTGTGCAGAGGCTGCAGGGGTTTCCAGGCAGATTATGTGAGGCCAGCAGGCAGGATGAGGTCTTGTCCACACGTGCTCTTCTGCAAGCTCCGCCAGTGGGAATTTTCCTGAAAAGGGATTACGTACTGCAAATATGTCATGTTTCTTCACTTAAAAGTAAAGCTGTAATGCAGCTGCTTTGCATTTCTGTAGTTTTGGCTAGCACTACGTATTTTTACGTTCCATCCTAACATGGTAAAGATGGCATGGGTGTGCAAAGAAAACAAGAAATAGATACATTTTGAATAGGAGTTGTTAAAATTAGAAACATTAAGCAATCATAGTTGCTTCTACTTCACAGAAATTTATAACATCTATTTTTTGATGTTTTTCTTACTACCTTTAGAAATTTTGTTTCTTTCTTTCCTTTTTGCCACCTTTATTTTGTATGCCACAAAGCATACTCTCTTTTTCTCTTTTACTCCCTTTCTCTCTTTCTTATGGGATAGAAGAGGAAATGGAGAAAAGAAATACGAAAAGCAAAAAGCCTTTGAACTTCATGCATTCTATTGAACCCAGTAGAGCAAGAAAAGGAAAAAAATCTGAAAAAGTGTCAAGCCTGAGCTGTCACACAACCTTCCTTCTTGAATTAAAAGACATCTATAGACCTACTATCTCTTCTTTTAACAAAGCTGAAACTTATGAGAATGTGTTTGGAACCATTATGTCTATGGGAAACTAGCTTTCAAAGCCTTCCTCTCTCAGGGGTGTGTGCCTGAACCTAATACACAATTTGTTCCTATTTTTGCAAAAGGACTAGAGAAATTTTAGATTATAAGCTCAATGATTTGGGCCCTGATCTTTTCATTTAAACAGCATCGATTTCTTCAAGTCTCTGAATCTGACAGAACAATTGAGTAATTTTTTAAACATAAATAGGGAAAAACATTTCCCTTTTCTTGTCCGTAAGGCATGTAAAATCAACACATCTGTACAAATGCAAATAACTTACACATGAGGACAAGCTGAAATTTAGCCTTCTCAGGCAGATTATATTTATTCCTCAGCATTCACATATTGCCTTATCAACACCTGTAGGCGCTTCTATTTTTGAAAAGCCTCATTTATCACTTGTTGAATATTTCAAGCTGAACTGCTTTTTCTGAAAAAAGTGTTGCTTGGATTGACAGATTCTTTATGTTAACTAAAGCAATAAAACCCAAAACAAAAAAACCCCACCCACCTTTCTCTGCCTGCTATGCAAGGAGCCACACATTTTCTGCATAAGAACTTTAAATGTACGTTAAAAAAGCAGCTTTTCATCAGTCAGCTTGTGGACTTAGATTCACTTGTAATTGTACGTTTTTTACTCTATAGGCCTTTCACTTCCTTTAGATTTTGTCCCATATTACAAACAATATTTAGGGGAGACAATGAAATCAAGAGTTACTTTCAATATTGGATTAACCGTGGTCAAACCTGCCATACATCCCTGCCACAATGGCTAGTGCTGTGCAGTAGGGGCTGGCCCAGCTGAGTTTCATTTTATTCCCTTTCTAATTAGGGAGTTGATTGCCATGGTTCAGTCACTGCCATAGCCTGGCTCCAGAACACAGTTGTATCCTGATGCCCTGGAACGGTCCTTGTTGCGCCTGGGGAAACAGCGGGTCCCTTGCCATGTTGAAGGGTGCCCTGCAGCAAAGGGAGTTTCTCCTGCTCTTCAGCCCGTGTCCCCTCCTCTTGATTCTTTGGGGCAGTGGGTCCACGTGCCCAACAGCATCTCTCTGAAAACAGGCTAGAACCAGCAGAGTGGTACATTTCAGAGGTTCAATAGTATGTATGTGTCATTAGGTATTGAAATTGCATATGAAGTACTTCAGAAATTTATAGTGAAGATTTCATGTTTAGGAAAAATTACATAGTTATTCAATATACACATTTCATTTCCTGTTGGTTATATAATTAGCTGGTTTGTTCCTGAGAATAATTTCCTTCTCTTTTTTTTTTCAGAAGTTCATATATCTTCTTTAATCAGCCAACGTATGTATTTGTCTTACAGACAAATGCATTATACGCTACATATTTCACCACTGAGTAGCTTCCAGAAATTAATTTCCATAGCTAGTCTTCATGAATCAGCAGAACACCTCTATAAATCTTCTCTTCCTATAAAGCATTTTTTAAAATAGAGGTGTATCCTCATTCTGGTGTTCTATTATCAGCTTTGTCAGAAACACTGCGGGCCTATTTTTTCTTTAAAATATTAGCTTACTAAAAATTTAAACCACTATTTATAAGCAAGAGAGGGAGAATCCTCATATTATATTTAAAATCATTAAAAGATTGATGAGCGTTCATAACTGGAAAATCCTAGCAGAAGAATAATTTCTTTGCAGCAGCCCGTGCAACAAAGGGATGAATGAATAGTAAAAACATTACTTCTTACTCTCTCCTAGGAACTTGAGATGGATCACAGCTTACAAAACTATATTTCCCTCGTCTGTAATGGCACAGACAGGTGGGTCAGTTGTAAGAAAGCACAAACCACGGGTCTCAAATGGTCAAACCTAGTACTCGGTCACAGGAACAGGGGGCAGAGGTGTGTTTTCTAGTCCCCTTTTGGTCCAGCAGTGACTGAAGTAGCAGTAACCACACGGGTGCATCTCATCGGGAGGCAAATACAGGTTTTGTACAGGTTTGTGCACCTCTGCACTTGCCTCAGAGTCAGTCGCCCAGAAAGGTTTAGGTAGATGCCTGGAGAAGGCTAAAAATACTGTTTCCAGCAGTGGCAGAGATTTCTCCCTTTGGCCATCCTCCACCATTCGTTTCAGTCAGATGCCTCTGACCCCTTAACAGCAGCTAATCTGAAACGTTTGAATCACAGCTGCTTTGTGTACACCAGCCCTCAAAACGTAACTTGGTCTCTTGTTTAGTTAATAGTGGTCCACATGATTCCCCTGGGAGTGTTCGAAATGTCTAACATCAATCTCCTTTACCGATATTTACACTTTTCTAACATTTCTTCCTTTTGACCACGGGCATTAAGAATAAATGTTTTCCTTTTTCTTTGTTAGAGCTACTTTTCATGTGTTTGCATGTCAGGGAACATGCTGCCATATACCTTTCTCACTGTTCTCTAATCTGGATTAAATAACTTTATTTCTTTCAAGCATTCCTCATAACTCACCTTTCCTAGACCTCTGATTATTCTATGCCTCTGACCACGTAAGATTTAGCCCTAGAAACTACAAAACACTGAATCTGTGGGCTTGACGTTGGGTAGACTGGAAAGGAGCTAAGAAAGCATGAAAATGTAAGTACAGAAGAACGAATACCAGTGAGTAATAATTAGCTAATGAAGGCCTATGGATGGTTAGACGGAGTAGTCTCAGCCAGTTAAATACATTTGATGAGACAGCACGGGTCATTAAGAGGGATGTGGATAGGACAAGAAAGGCATCACATGAAAAAAGTCGTTGCTCCCTAGGTGGGAGGAACAATATGGATCATCTTTGTCTCTGTGAGAAATATATAAAACACCCACAGATATCATCAGCAGTGGTAGAGAAAAAGGTGACGTGCTCCTGTAAGATTGAAGAGGAATGCCTAAGCTCACTTCCATAAGGTGGGCATTCTTCATAGTCAGCCAAAGAAATAGTGTACTATCTATGTGCAATAAAACCTGGCTAAGTTATTGTGGTTGAAGAAGCACAAACTCACCCTAAACCTCTTAACAGATGCTTTTTTTTTTTTTTTAATGCAAGAATGGTTATTCACATAAGAGTATGGTATAAACTAGAGGCATTAATGTTTTTGTAACTTACTGTTGCGTGTACAAGAACAACATACATGCAGTGGTCATTCCCTTCAGCAAAACAGCTAAGCTACTCTGGGTCGTTATTAAAACAAGCCTTATTGTTGTTTTCAGCAAGAGATTGTGGTATCTGTACAAAAGTAGACATGCCTTTAGGTTTCTTCTTGAAGTGCTGTTTCTGGCATATGGAATAATAAAAGAAACATTTGATGATTTAGGGCAAGACTAGCATCCAAAATAGACTTTAAATGACAAACAAATTGGAGCAGGCACTTAAGTCCAGATGAGCCAAACTGTACTTACCTTTGACAGTAAATGCACAAAATTACATCTGGCTGAGAAAATCCCTTTTTTGCTGGAAGTAATTGGCAGGTGGAATAGTACTCATCGGGGTACCACGGGCTTGCTCTGTTCCTTCTTGTCCTTTGATATCTGCTTGTGCCTACAGCTGGAGGGAGGCTGTTGGGATCTCTGACCAGGTACTGGTATAGGTATATTACATTCAAGGGAGGAAGTCGCCTTCCACCATTCTCTTCGAGTTGCTTCAGTGGCTAGTCTGGAATAATTGTAATGCCAATTCTGGGTTAAATCAAACCAAAATGCTTTAACTGTCTGAATTCGCCATGCTCATTTCACCTCAGCATCCTCTGCTTCCTGTGGCTCTTTTCCAAGCATGTCCCACACTTGCCCAGCTCCGTTAGTCTGGGGAAGGTGTAAGTAAAATAGCTGAAGGTCATATGGTTACTATCCATGCATAACTAATCCTTTATCAGAACAGATGTGCGTTGCAAAGAAAATTAACCTCTAACTTTCCAAAAGACTTGATGATAGCCTGTCTGGAAACAGCCAGAACCGAGTGAAATATGTGCAGTGAATCTTTGGTTACTTCACTGTGTGCTGGTAGAAGTACTGTGTGCCGATAACATTACTCAAATCGATATGGATTTCATCATAACTGATATCTGGGTGTGATCTGTCCTTCCTGTCTAGAATCTAAGGAGATTAATGCAACTTTTCTTCAGCTATAGCTGGCACAGGCTGAACCAGCTGTATTACGGTCTATATCTCTACATAATACAGACACCAGGGCCCCATGGGTCCTCCCTTCCAGGGCTGCATCTTCCGAGAGCACTGAGGTGGTATCTTGGTCCTCAAATAAAATAGCTAGCACTCATTCTAGTTTGGTTCCACATGGAATTGATATGAAGGAGATGTAGTAACCCTGAAAGAAAGTCTGGGTGGATCAACAGCTAAAGCTGTAAAACAAGCAGGAAAAGGTCAGATGGCCAAAAAACTGTCCATCATCTTCAGAAAAGGCCATCCGTCACCTAAATAGGCCAAAACCCAGGAAACTACAGACCACTCAGCCTCGCTTCAGTCCCTGCAAAAATCGTGAAGTGAGGAACCTGGGAACACACTTCCAGGCACATGAAGGAGAACGTAACTGGGAAGAGTAGCAAGGGTAAATCTCGCCCTACCCGGGTGCTTCTATGACAAAATGACCGGATTTGTGAACCAGGAGAGAACAGCAGATGCCATTCACCTCAACTTCAGCAAAACTAAACTGTAATGAACTGTAGTGCTAGAAGTTAGGAATTTTTTAAAGAAGAAAATTATATTAATGAAGTTTGAAAATCTCTGCTAAGCCAACGTAGGGAAAAAAAACCCGAACACAACAATACTGTGGGGTGGTCTAGGAATCCGAAGCAAGTACAAACCATCAAACCATCTCACTTCATCTAACTGAAAAGCATTAATGTGGCTTATGAAATTGTCCAGTATTGCTCATGATTGGATGGAGCTGTCCTTCCATTTTGCCATTGGTAATATAAATAATCAGTTACACAAACTCAGTGATGATCTAAAAAAAATAAATCTTCTTAATATGCTACCTCTATGTGTGTATAATATATCTATTCTATTATACCATATATATATGTGGCACATGTCTATTCAGCAATGAATTCGTTATATGCCACATAAAGGAAAAAACTGTACTGACAAGGACCAAACCGATAGTGGCTTTTGAGCCTTCCAGCTACTGTCTAAGAAAAAGATAAACACCATTTTCATAGGTGTGATGGATAGTGGTGACACTTAATTTGCTTTAGTAAGTCTGAAGGGTTTAAACCGTGTAACTGATATGAATTCTAGCATTTCTTTCAGCTTTCATGAAAGGCTTGCACTAATTGTACGTGTTGGTTTTGGTGGCGACTAGATACTGTGGTGATAGGCTCTTCAGAAGGGCTAAGAGGTAGATAAAGTTAGGGTAAACCGATGTATTTCATATTATGAGCAGCTAGATGAGCCCGGAACACCATACCCAAGTGATTAATTTGTGAATGGTGGTGAAAAGAGAGGGGGGTGCTTAAATAAATCAATGGTGATTTTAATAAACTGGGAGCTTCTAGGTACTAAATCTGTCTGCATCTGATCTGAATTGCAATTACCTGTCAAAAATGCATCCATCATTGCAAGTTCCAGGCAAACTTTCTGGCAGCAGATGTTTCAGGAAAGCTATTTCATATGGGAAATATATCGTCTTGTGTACAGCATTCCCAAGAACAAAAAGCAAAGTAGAAAACATTTCACGAGTAACAGCAATAACTTTTATGTCATACCTAAGCCTAGTTTATTGGCGAATATAATTTGTAAATATGAATTTCCAACATAAATCCGTCAATGAAATACTACTCATAATTC
Source organism: Phalacrocorax aristotelis (assembly GCF_949628215.1). Lineage (NCBI taxonomy): Eukaryota > Metazoa > Chordata > Aves > Suliformes > Phalacrocoracidae > Phalacrocorax > Phalacrocorax aristotelis. The sequence continues at coordinate 4,795,269 of NC_134279.1, forward strand.
ACCTGATCTCAAATAGATGTAGTAATTAATTCAATATTTGTGTACTTGTGGAAGCAATGGTATTTCTAATAACTTTAAATTCAGCATTATTAAATCCTGTCTCTAAGGCTAGAAGACTGGTGCCTGCTTTTTCTGAAAAAATGTGGTGTGCCTCCACCAGCCAGCCTATGGGAAGAGCTTCAAGAGATAGCCTTAAAAAAAAAAAGACATCACGCTCCCTCAGATCTGTATTTAGCAGGCATGGGGCTACCTGTGCAATCCATGTCTCTCTCATACCAAGACAAAAACTATAGGAGGATGAAACTAGCTTGGAGAGAATAGTGTCATTAATTCAGGGTAGAATACGTCACGTAAGCATTCGAATTATTCTCCAAATATAATCCTAGGAAGTTCCTAAATAATATAAGTTAAAAGACACCTGCAAATATGTCTGTTATAATGTGGAATGTCACAGGTGATGCATCTAAGCAACCTTAATTCCAACCTGTGATGAGATCGTACAGTATAGATACACCTGCGATTTAAATATTTCCAATCTCTGGCTGTTTGTTGGTTCTTGAAGACACGTTAGGTTTCCCTCAACAATAACGTGTCCCTTGCTTCTTTGAGGTCCGCACAGCTCTCACAGCCAGGCATATCTACAGCTTGCCTTCTAAACTGGGGTTCACTCTCCCACTGTTCTCTCGTGATGACTGAGATAATAAATACTGAAGGAAAAAAAAAAAAAATCCAAAACCCAGAAGAAACTGGGGGGAGGGAGGAAATGTTTGCCTGCCACTTAATATGGGTTCATTGACTTCCTGTCGTAAGAGAGAGGACTGAATGTGGGCTGTATGAAGGATTTAACTTCAGAATACCTAAACTCCACTTTTTCATTGACACCCGTTCCACCATTTGAGACATGATTGGTCCCTTCTCATGTGGGAAGAAGGCAACGTAATGAACATTTCTTTGCAGCCATCAGTGAAATTGTCATATAAAACCGCTTTTTCTCATCTGAACATGCACCTTGAAAATGACCTCTGAAGACAGGCTGGACATATGATTAGAAGATTGCTATCCCAGCCAAATGATACCCCAAAAGCTGTTCTACCGTCACCTCTATCAAAACCCTCCATTCTGTTTGCCAATTATAATAGGAGAATCTATCACTCTTCTCAATTTTCATTATGTCAGGAATTTACTTTGCACATTTTCTTCCTCTATGCAGTACTTCAAAATCATATTTCATTAAATGCTGTTTCTAACATAATTGAGAGCAATTCACTTATAAAGTAACTGCTGACAGATGGACACCCATTTATATCTTATACATGACGTGCTGGGCTTCTTATCTTGTCACCTGTGTCTGGTGTTTGTGAATTCATCTTTTGTATTAGAAGCTCGGAAAGCCTCAGCTTGATACACTATATGAAGTGTGTTAATTTTGAGCTCTGCTGTCATACTCCTCTAAAACCGACGGCTGACAAACGTTTGGAGAAAACATCTTGGTTTGTCTTTTACTTTGCAATATATCATTTTCAAAACTCCTCAAAGTGAATGAATGCGTAAGTCCTCCTGGCCTCTTCCAAACCACATTGAAATTAATAGAAGGAATTTTGTCGCAGCGTTTGTTTGAAGCAGCTCAGAGTCAGACCACGATTGCCTTAAATAGACTAATAGCTCAATATAGCATGGACGTTAGGTGCTTTCACAATGCAGTCCCCCTTTTGTTTAGAGGCACATTTTGCAACTCCCCCTACTTCCATTTTTAGCCCTGTTGTCCCTGTTTCTCTCATTTGTCAGTGCATAATGTCACTGGGGTAACGTTTTATGTAGAACAATGCTACTAAGAAAATATTTACGTATTGCATATCCATTTTTCTCCTTTATTTCCCTGTTATTTGTTACCATAATCACTGCAATTAGAGCATTACCTTAGAAGGTCTGTGGGTCCTTTGTACAAACCAAAGCCTGTGACAAGAGGCTGTGTCCACTCCAAGGGGTTTACTGCCTCAGCACTGGTTCCCGTTACCATCTATCCGTCCCCCTCTGCCAAAGACAGAGAGGAGAACCACAGCACAGGAAATAAATGGTCAGCTGCATGTGAGAGTGTTATACGTGGGTGCTTGAAACTGGCACTGTGCACTAACCAGAGGAGAGAGTCCATCTCTGGAGAGTAAATGAGAGGTACTAAGTAGGGAGCAGATTATAATGAACCTTGAAAGTGAGGATAAATAACTTTTTTCTAATGCAGTAGAGAAGCTGGAGCCAGCAAATGCAAAAACAGAGAGGTGAATGGCGTGGAAAATGATCCTGGCAGGAAGCTTCATAATGAGCAGGGGGAAAGATAATTTATATCAAGACCCGGGCACGGCAAGAACTGCAGGTGGACGGTACGAGCCTAAAACCAAACCTTTCCTCTCTTTACACCTATGCAAGACTGCATTTTAGGAATATCAAAAGGAAAACTAACTTCCAGCCTTAAAAGTAGCTGAGTAGCTGGAGAAGCAAGAGCTTCAGGCTGAAGATGCCGTCTGGGCTGCACATATCCCGGCGGATCCGTCGGCAGCGAGACCAGGTGGAGCAGCACAGCATCGGTACCAGAGGGTCGTGGGTTGGGACTTGGTTTTCTGGGTCTTTGGATCCGTGAGATGGCATTACTCTGTCACAGCGTGGGCTGCTCTGAAGCAAAATGACCAAGATTCGGGTGTAACAAGCCGACGTTTTCTTCTTGTCCTGGTGGGTTATATGCCTCCTCGTGCTAAAGGTAAGGGCGCAAACATGTCCTGTCTAGCTATCAGCTGGGCCTGGGTTTCTCTAGGTTGTTTGATGAAGTCTTGTGAGATGACAGTGTATTTGTTATTTTAGAAATTGCTAGGGCTTAACCTGGAGAGGGAAAGGTGCCAGCACCAGTCAAACAATGTCTAGCTCCTTGATTAGAAGCAAATTATTTGAAGCTGGAATTCGTCCCAATAGGTGTTTTTAATTTAATTTCCCTGTGGAAAGATTATTGAAAAAGCTGGTATGGCTACTTTGATAATGCATTTCTGCAGCTTTAAAAATTAAACTTAGTCTAAGTACAGACCACGTGTGTTTCAAGCCTATATACATAATATATTTTCACATTGCTAAGGCACCTGTGACCTCAGCACAGAAATCTCATGAGAGAGAATGGTAGAAGCCAACTAGAAGGAGGACAGGAAGTCTAAAGCTTAAAACAGCCTCATTAAAATGTATTTTTCTAAGTTTAACAAAATAATGAGAACCACCCCTTCATCCATTTTCCTGAAAGCAGTGATCAAATGTTTTAGAGGCCCGTTTCTTTCTTATTAATAATTTTCTATTAAGAAGGATGGAAAATGTCCAATGTGATATCTATGAAAGTATGCAGAGCCTTTTTTGTTACGACAATGAACATTTATTTGTGGGATAAGATTACCCTTAAGCAACAAAGTCCCCTAGTGTTGAATACATATGCGTAGTTCTTCAAGCTGTTGCTTCATACATGTCTATGGTAATGAAACACCTACTTTAGGTGCATCAAACAAACATAATCAAAATATCATAGGCCCCATACCGTGTGACCGGATTTCTGCCATTTTCATCGTGTACTGTCAGCTTTCTTTCGTTACAGAGAAGAAATATGATGCTTGAATCATCCAAAGGAATTGCAGCTATACCACCTCTTTAAACTGTCTATTGATATCTACAGAAAGCAATTCAGTCCAGCTCTTCTCACCCCACACAAAGAAAAGACAAAATTCTCAGTTTGCATTACATTAGCCTTCAAGTCTTCTCAAATATAAATAATATTCTCTGCAGGTTCACATTAGGGATTAAGCGTCTTCAGTCATAACAACTCTGGAAATAAATTAAATGAAAGGGGCTACAGCCTTTAGCTGTCTTTCTGGGTCTTAATTTCAGACTATACTTTTTATATAGCGCTTTTGTTTCTTCTATCCAGCACTAGGCGGCAGTTGTGGTGCTTCGGTATGTTTGAGGACAAGATGTAAAATGTTTTCAGTAAACATCTTCCCTTGTCTTTCCCCTTTCCATTGTCTGAATACAAAGGTGAACATTTTTCTCAGGATTTTGTGGCAGATAAAGTGTTGCACGTGAACTTGACTACTTTGCTCCTCAACTCAAAGTTCTCAGTTCTCCATCACATATTCTGTGGTGAGACGTGCAATTCATAATGACCGGGGTGTTACTGATGCATGCAAAACTCAGCGAATGGTTCTTGCAATGCAGAATCTTTTCCTACCACCTTTGGAAAACACTTTCAAAGCACCACGTGACACATTGGTATGAAAATGTCTCTGGTCCACAACTTAACGCTGTCATTACTGGGTTTTAGTGCCACATTACCTGTGGCCGTTGCAAACTCTTCTATATCTCTAATGTCTGAAACAGATTAATTATGTTCTGTTCTATGTGCAAGCTATAAATGCTTTTTGCTAACCATAGAGTTCTGAAAACCCAGTTAAAATATTCCTATTTTTCCTACACAGAAGAAGAATGAACAATTAGTTTAAGAAGTTGCTTTTATTACTAGGATAAGTAGTAGGCTAGGTTCCAGATCTCCAAACTTTATCAGTAGTTAACCAAAGAGGAAATGAAGGCACACTGTGAAGCAAGGAAATGTTTCCTTATGTACTGCTTAACTAGAGCTGACAGCAATTTTTTGTTTACATGTGTGATATTTTGACCCTTATATCCTTGGGACTTCTCCAAAAACTGAGGAGGCTAAGGACTACTTCCAAATCGTTCATTCCAAGTTGGCTTTGACATGTCTCTTTTTTTTTTTTTTTTTCCTCCCTGGCTTTCCTTGGTTTTGGGTGTTTTGTTTGAATTATCACTGTTTTACTTCACATTATGACTAAGTAGGCTTTTAACATTAACACCTGAGCACAAAAAATCAAAATTAAGGAGCTGTTCCACTTGACTTAAAGTATTATGCCAGGCTGTTGAAGTAGTCAGGGATACCTCAGCTGTAGAAATTAGGTGCTGATAATTACACATCCTATGAAAGATTTCAAAACTAATCGTGTTTCTTCTCAGTTAGGGCAGTGTAGTGTTTGACGCCGCCTGTCTCATTGAGCTTAGGCTGTCCTTACGGAATGTGAGTCACACAGAAAAGAGTACAGCAGCTAAAAAACCGGTAAAAAAATAAAACAAAGAAGAAATTCTTTGTGTGATTTAGCAGCTTACTTGGAAACAGAAAACAGAATACTGTTTAGCTTTATGGCAGATGAAGAGAGTTGGTTTCTTGGTCTTTGAATACATATATAGCTGTGATTTAGCATAGCAAGGTAATACCTGACCCTGACTGTAGAAGAGAATATTTATATGATAGATTTTCCTGGCTTTTTGAAATTGAAACTGTGTCACTTCTACTGGAAGATTTTTCCTTATCTAGCCTGCAACCTGTCCTTTTCATTCACTATTTCAAGTCCACAGGCAAAACCCAGCAATGCTGGATCTGTCTCACTGCCAGGAGGGATTTTCACCAGTAGAAAGGGAAATGCACACTGATTCTTGTTCCTTTTCCACATCTGCAGCAGACGTCCATGCACATGCCTGACGTTTCTGCTTGGGTAAGACATCAATTCCCTCCCTTCATCAGGCAAAGCTGCAGTGATGGGCTTTCGCTTAAAACAGATTAAAACGTACTCAGCTGCTCCCCCTCCAAACAAAACCTCCATCCAGATGAACTGAGGGCGGCTCTATCTGTGGCAAAAGGGCACTGGGAAACAGCAGGGGTTGGCACAGCCTTCAGCAGGCATACGTGTTGGCAGAACGGGCGTCTGGTTGCTTTTATCAAATGCGTTGGTGTCCAGCAGAATATGGTAACAACCTACTGCTACTCTCTTCGATGTCAAAGCGTGCTCCTGATAGTGGTGTGGGTTTGGTTTTTTTCTGTCTGCATGGAATAACAGGCAAAGGTAATCTCAGAATAAAGTATTTCCTTCTCCTCATACTTATCCCTTCAGATATTACAACGACAGCGTACTAAGAGAGAACAGAAGGACTGAATAAATGCAAAAATCAGTTTGGCACATCTGGAAAAAAAAAATGCCTGTGTGTTTCTTTCCTTAAATGTTGCTAACAGGTGGTAGCTGCAGCTGTCTGAAAAACTCCCTCTTATTCCCGTGAAGAATTTTGTTTTTTTTAAAAAACATCCCCCAAAGTGAGAGTTTTCCATTCTGAACTGGTTCTGATTTGTGACAAACGCCATTTAAAAGGGGAGAGACAGACACTAGAAAAAAAAAATTAAAAATCCATGCAAACATCATTTTCTAACAAAAATCCCAGAAAAACAGAATGAAGGTGGGAGAATCCTACCATACCCTGACAGAGCCAGTCTTTTAGCAATAATTTCCAACATCTCCGTTGGCTGATATGCCGGAGGAATTAAAAGTCTTTACAGCTAGTGAGATTTTCATCCTTTATTTCAAGGTCACAGTAAATTAAATGCACATTATTTTAATGGGAGGAACAGGGGGCTGTCACCTGTCACCCCATAGGTGGTGGCCTGTCTTGGGGCTGGAGCTGCGTGAGGATATCTGATCTGTACTCATAACCATGAACTGTGCATTAATATTGAAATACTCTTAAAATTCCCACAGCTATGCACCCATATGGAGATAAATGACTTTAAATGCACCTTTAAGCAGCTGTGGAAATTTCTAAGCTAAGAACTTATTCATATGAAATTGTGATAAAGCTCTGAACATGAACCGGAATTTGAAAACTCTAGCTTTTGGCTGCCTTTCAAGAAAGGCATTTTATTTTCACTCTGCGCTTACTAATCCAGAATGAAAATATAAGTGAGATCGAAGGCTAACTGCTATGTGCCATGTCGCATTGATTGCGGAAGCTATTTTACATAGTTCTGGGAACGCACAGGTTGCCACAATCTTTTCATGCTTTTATTTATAAAAATCTTGCACAATAAGGTGGCTGTGGGTAGATACTAAGAATAATGCGCGAGACAACTGTTTACCTTGTACTTGCAAGAAAACAAGCTGGAATGGCAAGACTGCTTTGCATAAAGGGTTTACCACTCCTCTTTCAAGTCTGTCCTCATTCCCTCTCCCTTTATTGTCTGACTTCTATGACTCGTTTTCTTTTTAAAACCACTGATGTGAAGTCTTTGCTTTTCTGCTTGTCTGAAAAACACCTTGCAATACCTACAGGGATAAATAACTAACACCAGTGATTAATGCTTAATCAGTTGCCTTGTAGTTCTGGGCTTAGTATTGACTCTGTTGGCTTGTACACGTGCCAGCCTCGAAGCTTCAAGGCTTCAACATCAACGCCAGTGTGGTGTCACATGTGATGTGTGTAAAACAGCAGCATGTGGCTGTGGTTGTTTTGAATTACGGACGCGGTCATTCAGACTGTGCTGTAAATTTCCTTTTCTGGAAGTTTTCAAGCAGGAAGACCTTTACTTCAGTGTCCATAAATGGGTATCACAGGATGACCAAATGAATGAATTCAGACATTCAGGTAATCTTCCTAAACCTGACTGTCTCTCCCTGAGCTGTGTGCCCGTCGTCCTCTGGTGTTTTTTCCCCTCGGAGCCCGCAACGCTGGGACTCACAGCTATGTCTGAATGCTGCTGGGGACATGCCGGCGACGGCAATCTGTGCTTCCCCATCAGCAGCCAGGCTGCACAGCTGCTCTTCTCTCTCTCCTCTGGAGTTTCCACTTCCTTTTCCTGCTTTTAATTTTCTATTCTGTATCACAATTGTGGATAACACGTACAGAAAACAAATTTACTAATTTTAGGTTTCATTCAGTGAAGCTTATGGCCAGTCTTTTTTTTTTTTTTTTTTATAGTGAAGCCTTGCTGTAATCCTACCTCTACCTGCATAAGTTTCATTCCTCAACTCAAGAAAGTGTGTAGGAATTTACCCAGGTCCCTGACAGGGCACTCTGTTGTCCTGAAGGCAGAGTTACATAGCTCCTCATGCAGCTCAAGGTGGACCTTTTCCTACCTGTAGCTTTCCACCTTCTTCACCACAGCCGCTCTGTAAATGAGTCAAGCTTTTAAGGGTGGTGGACAAGCCTCTTTCAAAGCACCATCTTTGTTCTAATTAACAAGGAAAAGCTTGTTTTAATTAACAAATGCTCTGCTGCAAATAAGGTCAACAGCTCCAGGAAAAAAAAATAAAGTGGTGGTAGCAGTTAAAATTAAATACTAAAAATACGTGCATGGAAGTACTTCATGGAAACCACCAGTTTTCATGTTCCTATTGTGCGCAAGTGGGTTTTCATCCATGGAGCTTCTTGGACTAATGCTAAAACAGATGATTCTTTAGCTTGTCTGGGGGAAAAGAAAGAGACAAACAAACAAGGACATGTTTTATATTTGGGTTTATCTTTTCATTTTGTGGCAGATGGCTTTGGTTTTGTTTTTTTTTTTTTTACAGCCATCTTTTGAAATCAGTATGTTATTTTGTCATTTCTTTGTATAAAGGAGTAACAGCGCTGAATCTTTATCATATTGATCGTTTTACAAGTTTTCGTCTGGGGTCCAAGATAATACACAGCATTGTTATTGCATTATTATTTTTCATTTGTATCCTATTGATTTGCTGCCAGTAACTTACAGGTCAATTTACAAAAAGATGGGGTATGATTTATTTTTTTTCTAAAAGATTATGCCACAATGGGAATGCTTTCATAAGGCTGTCAGATCTCTAGGTTTGTTTCTTCTTTTCTCAGGAGTGCAACACATTCATAGAGTAGCCGTGTGGTTCCACGTGGATTTACACTCAGAGTATCCATGACTCTCATATAATTCATATGAATAAGTGGCTATATACAGGCTTACACTTAAATTGGAATTTTAGTCCCGGGGAATGATTCTTTTCTGACTTCTCCCCCTATAACTCAGAAATAATACACAAAGTCAGTGAGTTACGCTGATGTGAAAGAGATGGGAGCGGAGAATTTGTGGGTCTAATCACAGCAAGATGCCAAGGTTCAACATCTCCAAACGACAGTTACTAAAAATACAGGTGAAAAATTATTTTTGGTACTGGCCAGGCCAGTGCTGGGCACTGACATGGTGTGTCCTTTCTGCACAGTTAGTAGTGCCTTGCCCTGTCCCGAGGAGTTGCAATACCTTCCCAAAGTGTTAGTGTGGGACCATCATTCAGCCCAGTTCAGAGCCCACGGGCTTTATAGCCCTTTAAGCCTGGCCTGCCACTGGAGCAGGGCTGGGGAGTCCCTGCCTCCTAGGTTCTCCCTTCGCATCTGCACCAGAAAGGGAACCACCGGGCCACACGTATGCAAATTTTCCTATATTTTCGTTGAAATCCCTCTGAGCGATGCACTGAGGACACTTGGGACACCGAGGCTAGAAAAGTTTGCCATAGTAACTGCAGTTCACTACCAAGGAGTATGAATCCAGTTACTACCAGCTTTGTACTTAGAAAGCCTACTTTTGAAAGAAAATAAGAAACCTTAACCAAATTTTCCTTATTATTTACACTTACCCTCACTAGAATTTAGCTACTAGGAAAGCAAGGATTATAACGGTATGTAAAATTGCACAAGGACACGTATTCTTTTTATTCCACCAGTATAAAATTCCTACTACATAATTTACAAGGGGCTATTTTTTTAATTATTCAATGCAAAATGTGTTAGATGCAGTAGGCTGATGTACATATACGCCCTGACATGTGCTATTATTTCTCCCTGGAACCCATCCAGGTAAATCAAACCCACAGTGAGGGACTTCCAGCTCATGTTCTATCAACACTCTATTGAATTTCCCTGGCATCCTTTCAACAGGAGGAAGTTCGATAAGAGAAGTTTTTATAGCACAGAATACCTTTTTCTGCCAGTAAAAATTTTCAATTCTGGAATTGGTCTAATATTTCATACTGGTTCCTGGTGCGGATGTTGAAGTCAAACTATACTCTTACCAGCACAGGTCACTTGAGGAATCTTCCCAGTTTGGGAAATTTTGTTCTAAATTGCAGATAGTTCGCTGAGCTCAAAAGTAAGACTCGGTCCAAATAAATTTCTTATTCATCATGTGTCTCATGACAAGAAAATAATCAAGTAGCTGAAGAAGATGCCCATACGCTGTAGGAATATTTCAAAGAACGTTTTATTTTGTGTTGTTCTCTTACTTGCCTATGTTTTGATTCACATTTTGACACCATTAGGATACAACTGTATTAGACAGGAGAGAGGTCAAATGAGATTTTCCGCTTAAAATGGAGGTGTAAAGTCACAAGATGTGTTGTGTCTGGCAGGAGTTGCACAACAGTTTATATCTATGTGCAGCTAAATGTTTTTGTATGTATTCCTGTTAATATTTGAGGAAAAAATGGCCATATTCCAAGACTGCTGGAAATTGTCTTAATCATTATTGAAAGATATAGTGCTATTTATAGACACAGGGAAAAAATGTTTTTTGTTCTTGACAGTATTCATGACTTTCCAGTTGAGCTGAGATTTCTTCAAAACATTTAAAAGAAACTCCATGAAAAATACCAAATCCTTTAACTTGTTACTAAGAAATCTTTTTTTTAATGCATATTTTTATATTAAAACATTTCTGAATATTAGATTCAGAACATCAAGTTCTAGTTTGAAAATTTATCCTCTATAAGAATCAAAGATGTTTCAAAATGGTCAAAACCTACTGTTTCAGTAGACGTCAGTCAACTTTGTTATCTGTTTTGTCTGATAGTTTAACAAACACAAGGAGTTTAATGTTCTGCTTTAACGTTAAATATCGTTTTGTAAATCTAAGTAATTGTTTTCCACCAAACGTGACTTCTACTTTATTTCAGAGTCCTGCAAAAGGAGAGCTTTGCACCTACCAATAATTTGGGGAAACAAAGAAGTTCATGCTTTCCTCATTTCAGTTACACCTGGGAAGAATGGGAGATTGAGGAAGAGTTTCTAAGTCTCAGTACTCAGACGTTTAGAAAAGGTCCCAAGCACTTTTTACAGTCGTGAATACGGATATTTATTCCTTGACTCAGGTTTAGGAATTGATGGAGGCATTCTGACTGCTATAATAAACTTCAGCCAACACTTTCAGAAGTTGGGATATTTGAGAAGAATCAATGAGCGGAATGCTGAATTGAACTGAGTTATTGCTGCTATATCACCTGCAATCTATGAGAAAACACGTGCCAAAAAAATCAACTTTTCTAATTTTCTCTCTTAAATCTGGCAACTTAACCATATTTATAATAAGCCTTGCTTCACTCTGATTGTGAAAAAGTGAAAAAGCAATGAAATACAAGTTAGCTAAATGTCTGTCTCTAAAGATTGTTCATTGGCGATACATAATCAATAGCAATAATTGCATTTTTTTAAGCAATAAAATACAGTCCTTGGGTTAAGAGGTGGGTCTTAACGTGGATATTAAGCTCTTCTTCTGGAAGTTCTCTATTTAATGCATTTTTTAGAGTTCGGTATAGCTCTAATCCTGGACAATGTCAAACAGGTCAGCTCCTGTCAAGGTAGAGTGCGTCCTTCTACAGCCAGTAGGTCTCTGAAGGGTTACTGATGCACCGTCTGTTGACTTGGCTCTCAGAATATTAATAATTTGTGGCAGGATCCCAAATTATGAACAAAGGTTCAAATCTGTGTTGAGGATAAACATATTTATATAGCTTTAATGCAATTACTTAATGTTTTACCCAATGAGAAGGTAGCTCTTTTGGAAATGTTTGTATGTAAAGCCACCCTTACTTTCTGCTAAGTTATGAAAGTACATTACAGTGCTTTGGCAAAAAACCCCAACAGTTTTATACAGTGCTACTGGAGAAGAACTGCCCAAGCTAATCAAGTTATCAGTCTGCACATCAGAGCCTTAATCATCCGAGCTTCACTCTTGCATGCAGAAGAAAACACGACAGTCATTCATACTACAATAACCCCTGGTTTAAGTTCAGGCAGTGCTGCAGAACCAGCGGAATATTTAGATCTTTGGTTTCTGATGTGAGCACTTATCAGCTCAGATTTTTAGAGGGCGCTCGATGGCTAACCGTTGTCAATGCCATAACTGTTTATTGCGTAGAGCTATTGCGTTGGTTTTGTGGACGTGGAGATAACACTGCATAGGTGGTATCAATGGTCCCTTACCTGTCAATTAAAATGTAACTAATTCCCATGTGCCATGGGTAAAACTTGTATCTATAAGCTCTTTTTCTGGTCTAAAGAGGCCAAAATTTCATGCTAAATTAAATAATGTAGATTAAATGTCAACATACATAAACTTCAAGTAGGACTTGGACATTCAATTACTGGATTATGCTAGACCATTCTAATTCTTCATAAATCTTTTTTATGACTTTGATATTGTTAAGGAATTTCTATGATGATAAATTATTGTATGATGATATAAATTTTTTTAAAAAAGGATCCTAAATTAATCTTTTTAATAAAACCTCTGTTTGGAAGCAAGTGCTTCCTTAAAATGAAAATTCATTGTCACAATCTAGAAGTGGCTGAAGAGGTGCATTACTGAGATCATAAAAGTAACTTCTGTGTGTTCAGCTGTGTTTCTCTTCATACAGAGAAATCTGTCATTCAGCAACACCAGGGCATTTGTAGGTAGCGCATCCTCCTGCTGTACAATTTCATAGCGTAGCATGGCTGTCATTAGAAATAACTCTCTTTTGGTATTTTATATTTCCAAATATTTGTTCTTCTACGTTGATCTGGAATATATTTAGAAAATATATGTGTATGTGCGGTTTCTATTGCTCAGTTTGCTTTCTTTTCCTTAACAAAATATGAACTGTGTCAGGAGGCTGCTTAATGTTTACAATGATAGGGGAAAACCAGGCATCTCGACAGCTTCTTTGCTTGATGAATGCCCATTAAAGACAGGAGTATTTCTACAGATTTCAATGGGGCGGCCACGTAGGAGGTTTCTGGACAAAAGCTAAAAGTTCAAGTGTATGAGATGATTTTTTTTCCCTCAGACTTCTTGTCTGTAGGTACCTCTAGCCCAGCAGTGAGAGGAGAGCAGTGATCTGTACAGTTTCTCTTTTTTTGTTGTTATTAACCAAACTGGAAATTATTTTTTGTCAGGAAAAATATTTTTTAAAATAAATTAATAGAAAGGAAACCTTTAATTTTGTTATTTATGACATAACAATAGGGCTGACAGTCTTATTCCACTGTCTCTGATGCGTAATCTATGGTTCAAAGTATGTCCTAGTACATCCCAGTCTCCCAGGTTTTCTGTTCATGACAGTTTTCTCTTTTTTTTTTTTTTCAATCTGAATGTATCTAAATATCACAGGAATGAACCCCATTATTATGTTTTTCAATTGTGGGTGGTTTTCTTTTTTCTGTTTAGTAATACTTCAGAAAACCATTTTCCAGGGACTTATAATTAGTTCTCTGAAAATTAAGCACACAGACACCGTAACTACCTCACTTGCCCCCATGACATCCATCAGCGTTATTAAATGACTCTAATAACACCACAGTTGCTGAAATCCCGTTGCGATTTAACAAGTGGCCATATGCTACTCTCTATTAGAAGAAAGCAGAGGGGAGCAAAACACACCTGAAAACCTGTCAGATGTGGGCAGAGCTGAGAGCTTACTACGGTCCCCCTTTTGTATCTCATATCCCTGGGAGACCTCTTTGCAAGGGGAAAACTCATTAGCTGCAAGCAAGAAAGTAACGATACTCTGAAAAATTTGGGATCCAGGCATGTTTGCCGTTATATTTGTTACTGGCAGTCAGGCTGCCAGCAATTCTCACTGTCTCGCTGCAAATCTCCCTGGGTCGAGGAAAGAAAAAGTCCATTTAACCCTTCGTGTGTGAGTCGGTGCTGGGAAGGAGAAGGTGCGGCAGTGCACAGGGGATGCGCCTCCTCCGTGCCGGGTTTGCTCTCTGTGTGCTCTGTGAGAAGGAATCCTTTGGCACCTGAAGTGCCAGAGAACTGGTGAAATAGTATTAGTGTATGGTATCAGGTTTTTTTAAAAGATACAAATTTTAATGTGGCCTCACTCGTGTATGTACGCGTGTGTTTGCAATTTGTGTACGCCCAAACTTCCCTGAATTCCTAACCTATTTCCTAACTCCTATTCTTTGAATTCTCAAGGTATTACTTTCAGGTTTATGTGTTTCTATAAGTAAGTATGCGTTTAATTCAAGACATATTTAATTATAGCCTATTTGGTGTCATACAAAGGATTTCACGTTCTTTTCCCCATCACAAAGAATTTGTCTTGGCTTTTGAAATCTTTATGATGGAGGGAAAGCACCTCCACCTGATGATGCTGGAGGAGACTGTGGATCCCAGCCCACACTGTGGTTTGCAGTTTCATGGAGGCTGGGATCCCTTGCCTCATCCAGTGGCAAAACAACTTCTTGCCTCTCTGGGAGGTTACCAGCCCCTGTTTTAGAAGGTCTGAATGCACAAGCTAGGAAAATCCAAGGAAAAGGAAAAAAAAAAAACCACCAAGCTCATGAAGTGGCATTTAGTTTTGTCACTAAATTCAGTGAAGGTCAGGATTTGTTCCCAGATATTTAGAGAAGACTTTACAAATTCTGTCCCTCGCCAGTGAATAATGCATTATCCACGCTTCCAATTTCTGCAAAGTCAGCTTTGTTCTGCATATCCTATGCCCGCAGTTGCTTGCAAGAGCTACTTAACCAGCCATGCGGTACAGCTTGCGATATGATTTATTTCTGTATTGTGGAAGCCATCAACGGTCTGTGAAACCCCTTGTTCTGAGAGTAGAAAAGCACTCACTGTGGCACTATAGAAACCTCAAAGGTGTTGCCTGCCTGCTTTGGGTAATGTCCTCCCTATCTTTCAGGGAGAAGAGGTTGTGTATGGTTCTTGATTCAACACATGCCAGGTTGTCGACTCGCTGCCAACCGGCAGCACCTCTGCGGTTGGAAAAACTATAGATGATCCATGGCTATTTCATCACGGCTATATTCACCTTGCAAGACAGCTACTTTTGATGGACTAACATCTGCTTTTTTTCTGCACAGTAACTTTGCTTTTTTTTTCTGCACAGCAGAATTTGATTCAGAAAATTAAACTGCTGGAAGTTGCAGCTGAACTTAGTAGCTAAGCCCATTCTGTTCGTCTCTGGTATGTAATGCAGGATCTTTTCTATTTTTCAGCCAGAGCATTCCCTACTCCTTTGTTATTTCTCCCTTTAGGAATATATGATCATGCTGGTCTTAAAATATTTATATCGCTTCAGGTATCCATACCAAAAAGAACCCCTTTTCTTCTCTTTCTCTCTTTTTTGGCAGCACATCTTCCCAGGGATGATGTGTCACCACTTGAAGACAAAGGACAAATCAATTCTGAAGTGAGTCCTAGTGCATTCCTGTTTCCCGTGGCTCTTTCTTTTTAATAAGGTCTAAACATGTTGAGTCATTCTGGCCTATTCCCTAAAGTATTTAACCACCTAAAGACAGAGGGATCTTCAAAAATTTTGGAATTAGTTCAGAATGAGGCAGCAATGCCTATATTTAATCACTGAAGCACGGTACCAAAGGAAGTGTCAGATTTTCTGTCTTTCAGTGAAAGATAAAAAGATCTTCCAGATCAGGACTTGGTGCGGTGTCGGGTATGCATATACTTAACACGAGATGCCTGGATGAATTCCAGGGCCACGCGGTGAGGTTATTTACCATGTGTTATACAGGTGGCGAGTCTAAATGATCTGATGATCTTATGCCCAGTAAACCTCTCACTCTACATAATACTCTTGACCTTTTCTTCTGTCACTTACCTATCCGCACTCAGAAAAGGCTGGCAGGTGGCTTATTTTATTGATGGCATGCTGTGTGTCCTAGGATCGTTGTTAATGTGTTGTAATTCTTTATACAGTCATCACAGGGCTATTAGAGACCTCAGTCTTGGTCTCTATATATTGGAAGAGCTTTAGACAGGTTATGGTTACTGTTACACTGTCTTGCACTATTAAGCAAACGCTAGGCAGCGATTGCAGAAAGGGTTACTTACCGTCAAACCTGTACACAGTAAGTTGGTGAAATATGTTTCAGAGGTATAATTCAGCCATTCACCAGAGCACAATAAAACACCAACTTTATTTCTGATTTTATTGGTTCTGTCTGCTCTCATCTGGTGCCTGAACAATTTTATCTGTTCATATTGTTTTTTTTCTAACGCAATAAAAAGAGCGGACAGAATTTTGCCCTTTATTTAAAGTGTTTTGCCACATTTAGAGGTAAATAACAGCCGCTTTTTGTGTTGTATATCTTCAGACTTATCAGGGGAAAAAAATGTTTTGATACTAAGCATGCCGCGCAGGAATCAGCCCATGGTTTAACAGGAGTAGCCTTGTCCTCACATCTTAGTTCTTTTGCTGAACCTGAACCTGCCCCACTCTAATTCAAAAGCACTGTAAGTCTGTTAGAAGTGAAGGAACTGCATTTCCTTACAGTCGATTTGCATATTGAATCGGTTGTCAGAGGTCCCTGCCCCCCACCCACCCCCCCCCCCCCCCCGAAAAAATCTCACCCCTATGTCATTTCCTCCCCCTGCCTCCACATCACCTTACTTTGTCGACCTCTGGAATTGCTACGGAAATGGATACGTGTGCCCTTATTCCTACAGTTGACAGCCGTATTCCCAAGAGAGCGGCAGCATCTGTTAGGTCTGGTCCACTAAACACGTCCCGTTGTTCCTCCATCTGTTACCCAGCTTGCTGGGAAAGGTGACGAAGGTGGTGCCCATCGGTTCGTGCCCTACTTGGATGGTTTCCGAAGTGTGCTAGTGCCCAGCGGTAGGTTTCAGCGCACAAACGGGAGCTGGGTGTTGGGCTTTGAGTTTTAGGTACTGGCTTAGTAAGACACATCCCTGGAGTTGGGTACCAGCGTTCCTTCGTGCATATTAAAGGAAAAAGGTAGAGGAAAGATCTGGCTCCCAGTCCCTACATAAATGGCGTTTAAATCATTTACATTAGGAATTCAGTGAGCAGAGATCCTCGCTTCCAAGCAGATATGTCTTCTCAGAAACAGGCTGACAACCTGAGCACCAAAACAGATCACGGGAGCTACAATCAAAAACAGTGTTCTGCCAAAGCTGAAAGGAGAGGAGTGTGTCAAGGTGAATGATGGAGCAAGAAGAGTGGTATTATATCCAGCAAAGGGGCGGGGGGAAGGAGTGAAAAGTATAAGAAACTAGAAAAGACTTTAAGGGACATAATGCTGTTTAATGGGGCAGAAACTGAGAGAAAAGTGAATTATAAGCTGGTGTGATTAGCATTTTTTTCAAGACAATTTGTAAAAGGTGACAAGTTGTAGACTAAATGCTTTGATTTGCCCTTTTCTCACTCTGCCTGTGTACCTGTGTCGTTCATTTAATGTAATAACCTCTACTAAGCAGTCATAGGCTGCAGCATATCTTTGTTGACCTTAAAATAAGGAAAAAAGATATGACTCTGGAATCTGAAGCATGCGGTTCTTTACTGGCTAAAGGCTAAAATAAAGAAGTACAGCTGAATGAAATTTTTTCACGTCACGTGATGAATCAAGGCTCATGCACCATAGGCAGTCCAAAACAATTCAGTTCATATAATTTCAGCCTATGTCTCAATTCTAAAATGGCATTAAAATGAAAATCCTTATTCCTAATTCTCATTCAGTGGCGTTTAGGTGAGCCTCGGATTTCAGGTATTCCCATAATGGGAGTTACGGGAATTACTTTTTTTGCAACATAGAAGGACCTGAAATGAGAATCAGTAACAGTGTTGGGGTTTCTTTGTGCTTTCTTTCCTTTCCTTCTTATTCCCTTCTATCCAACATGGCAGAAATCCTATCTAAGAGAGCAGCAGAAAGGCAACCTACATTAAGTTAACAAGTGAGGGGAAAAAAAAAAGTCAATCTTTCAGACTTTAGAGGAGCTGATACCAGTAGAAAAACTGTGCCTGCAACCCAAAGCCAAAAGATATCAAACATCCTAAGACATGCTTTCACAAATCAACAAAGTACAGAAACTAGAAAAAAAAATATATATAAAAAAAAAGCATTCCTCTGGACTGTGTCCCTAAGATGAGAAACTGTGAAAACCTGCAAGTGTAAAGTAAGTATGAGGTGGCTGTCAGTGTGATGTCAGCTTCTAGCAGAACAGAAATAATTCAGAAGTCTTGGGATGAGTTCTCTACTGCCTTGCGCATTGTACAGTCTTTTAATCAAAACCCGGAATGAATAGTTTCCAGCCAGCCACAAAACACCGCTTGTCAGACTATGCAGAGAGGGGACTACTGCAGAAGTGGTGCTTTACCAGTATTTAAGATCTAATCCAACTACTAGACGGGGCTCAGCTTGAATAATGACCTTAGTTGTTTTCCTTTTATCTTTTGCATGAAATGTGTCTTGGCTTGTATTTTGCCTCTATAAATCCCCGAAGGATCCATCTTGGGAGCACTTCCACCATTTGACCTTTAGATATTGACAGAGATGAATATGCATGTATTCTCATGTTCTGTGATATTGATTGACAATAATGGCAGTTTATCAATTTCTTTTATAAATAGTTTGATTTTTACATATTTGTATGACTTCATAATGTAGCTAGCCTTCCATAATATGTAATATTTATGTCAGTTCTTTTAATCTAGGGATTTAAATGCTGTACTGCATATTGATAAACACATTAGACCAGCTAAACCAGTATATTTTAATGTCGTCCATCAAAAATGAAAAATGCACAATAATATACGAAGTGAGGCTATTAGTTTATCCACAGAGGCAAACCTACATGCGCTGCTTGACTGATAAGCCAGCTTCTGTCTCTTGTGGTCAGAGGTAATTCTTTTTCCGTATTAGCTGTGCGTTGGACCTTGGTGTTACAGATTCCGTCACTGGTGCCAGGTTATGTGTAGCAGCTTTGTACTGCGGAGTATCCTCTAATGACGATTACACAGCCACTACCAAAGTAATTTCAATTAGCACTTTGATTAAATGTAAAACTGAACTCCAGTGGTAGTAACCGGTGTCTTATTCATTTAATTGGTTTGTGCCTATGGATTTTTTTCCCTTGAACTTGTCCTGGGAAGGGTATGAGACAGACCATTAACACCTTTGTTTTTCTCTCTTTCTGTGGTATATCACGGCGAAGGAAGGTTGTCCACCTTTGCAAGCTGAACTGCTGGGCCTACGCTTGCTGAGAGGAACCCAGCGGAAAAATGTTTAGACTTCTGGGCCCCTA
The DNA here is from genome assembly GCF_949628215.1 of Phalacrocorax aristotelis. Lineage (NCBI taxonomy): Eukaryota > Metazoa > Chordata > Aves > Suliformes > Phalacrocoracidae > Phalacrocorax > Phalacrocorax aristotelis. Next base: position 4,814,461 of record NC_134279.1, read on the forward strand.
GAAGAAACTTTCTATCCCAGTTTTTGAAGCAATACTTCTGAAAACATGTTTATAAAATACTTCTTTCAATTCTTGATCGTGCTCAGATAGATTAGATTGCAACAAAAGCCTAACTAACTTCACCAGCCTTGGTGGAATGACTAAACTCTCTTCCAACTTTGCACTATCAAACCATAACTATGATTACACTTACAATTCATTATAATTATGACAAATTATAGCAGGTTATAGGACAGCCTGTTTCCTTTTCACTCAGACTCAGCAGTGTCTCCGCTTGCTTTGACTCACATGTAAGGACACAGGGGTGTCCAGGAATTTACTAGTCTAGATTAGGGTAACTTGAATTAACTGACATATTTTTGAAAGGCAAAGTAGTCAAGTCCATGACCCACAGGACTATGCTTAATGATAGGTCCATACAAATGTCTTCTGTAAACTGAAATGCATTGAACTGCCGCATTGATGTATATGAGCACTAACAACCACATTTTCTTGTTCATACACTCCCCATTTGCTCCTCTAACCATAACAAAATCCAAATCGATGGGTTTTTGTTATAGATTTTTAATGTGTGTGTATATTTATTTTATATGCTTGCATAAAAGGCATGGGCATATCTAAATATACTGCTGTTAAATTAGTCAAGATTTAGCAAACGCTCAGAAAGCAGAGTGGCCAAACATGTAGAAATATTCTTATTAACTATGCAAGTACCTATTCCAGATGAAACCAGGTTATTCTTCTGGACACACATTTCCTCACACTGAAGACTCCTGGAAGCATAGCACAAGTAAATCTGTTGCATGGTAACGGTCACAGCGCTCTTTTTAAAGTTCCTTTAATCATTTTCTCCTCAGGTTCAGGAGGACAAAAAGAATCAACAAAGTAGAATAAATGAGAACACGAAGACACAAGTTTATCACTTTATACCTCTTTACCAAGGGTGCGTGACAGTGTTGCTGCTGCCCTTGGAACAGCGTCTTTGGACCTCTGTTGGCTTTGCAGCATCAAAACACTTCCTGGTTTTATTTCCTAACTTCATAGCAAGTCCTAGGTTTTTTCTTGGCGATTTCAGCTTTTAATGAATTAAAATCAGAATGAAGTTCAGCTGAAGAGTTTAACCTTTTCCTATTAGAGCTGCAGTATTGAGTTAAATTAAATGGGGCCAGGCTGAGCTCCAGGAAAGCCAGCCAAAGCTTTTCTGTTGTCTCCATTAGGCCAGTTTTCCTGCAACACCCCTAAATTTTAAGGAAAAAGTTTCCCACTTACTTTGAGATTGACTCATGATACAAAATATTCGATCGTGTAGTGCCTGATCCCATTTATGCCACCTATAATGTCTTGCCTTTATGTTGTACTAGAGCTGCATAATTATCAGTGAATAAAACTGAATTGCAGGTAATGATTACAGAGAATGAAAACTACTCTGCTGACTTCAGTAGGATCAGGATTTCACTTAGTATAATCTTGCCTGTACAAGATCATGGCCTGTACACGGAGGATGTGTAGAATTTTAGTGTATAAAGTTTTAGTCTACTTGTATTTATTATGTTATTTGGACAAAAATTTAACTTCCAATGGGAATAAAGAAGTTCTCAGGAGCAAGAAATCCCATTAACTTTAATTAAACCATGCTGATTTTCACTGCCTGAACACCTGGTTTATTTTGTATATTTATTTTAGTTTTATGCTTATTATTTGTCTGTTGAACTATCCAGTTCCTGCACCATCCCAACCATGTATGGATGATTGGTCTGAAAGAAGAATGGGGACAGAAACATCAAAAGGAATATCAGTAAGCTGCTTCAAATGTGAAAGGATAGGATCAAGAGAGATTGAATAACCTCACCGGTGCTTGCTCCCTTCCACCCAGGGACACAGGACGAGGACATACCTTGCTTAGTGTCAGCTGAAAGCGGCCGAAAAAGTTAAGGCAGCTGATGGAGACACAGCAGCTGAGAAAGGGTGTGCTGGATTTCTAGAGAGCTGCCAGAGGACAGTTGTTTTCTGGAAGCGTGAAATAGCAAGTAGTGGCTAATTTGCTGATGTTGGTAAGTATTCGTGGACGGCGCCAGGCCTATGTGTACAGGCGTGAGTTCATGAAACCGCGGTGAGATACCTCCTGAAGGACATTCGTATCCCTGTTGCTTGCAGGGCTGCATTTAGTCCCATTGGCTCCACGATCTGAATCTTCATGCTTAGGGCTGACAATAGCATTTTTTCTAATATTTTCTTGATACGGGACTGATAACTCCATGCTTCTTATGGAGTGACCAAATGCTTGTTCTCCACGGTAGGGACTGGAAGAAACGTAGCTGTTAAGGCAAATAATAAAAGCAGAAAAAGAAGGAGCCAACTTTCCTTTTCTTACTGTGACTTTTAGAAGGCAGTCAGGTAGACTTTTTTCCATTCAAAGTATATTTAGGAAGGGACAAGGTAGTTTAGTTTTCTATGAGTAACTTGAGCAGGTCAGTCAGCTCTGATGGATTGCTCAGTGAGGTGGAGAGACATGTGCACTACATACCTAACATCTGTGGCTCTCCAGCTGGGGCTGGTGCCGCCTGCACTTCAGCCTCCGCCGGTGAAGCTCTGGTTTTGTTTGCCTCATCTGAGGGCAACAGGGGGTATAACTTTCTGTGTTTTTTAAGATTAAGCCCAATGGGGAGATATTTACTATTCAAATGACAGAAAGTATCACTTCAACCACAGACAGACCGTGGCTTGTAGATGTTATGGCCCTTTGTGCTTAAGGGAACCCATTTCTGAAGACCATGAAGGTTTGGGGTTTGGGCACAGGCAACCATGGTCAGATGAAGGTGCTCGAAGATGCCTCTGAGGGCACCTCTCTTCCCTTCTTCCCCTGTGCAGCTCCTTGGAGCTGAAGGTACTTGCCCACAGTGAGGGTTTAGTAAGTGAGGCTGTTTTATATTTCTATTAGTAGAGCTGCAGTTACGGAAACTTCTATTCCAAAAGAAGGTGTACGCTTCCATACAGGGAGAAAGAAAGAAAAAAAATGTTACAAAATAAAAGGCAACATTCATATGCCAGCGTGGCAACCAAAGAGGTAAGTAAGTGAAATACGACAGAGAGAGAAAAGAGGAAGGTCACTATCCCAAGGGAGAGCAACACCAGATGGCCGCAAACACAAATTAAGAATTCTGCACATATGAATTTTACTCTCACCCTTTGATTTTTTTAGCATAATTTGCACCGCAGTTTGTTTTCATGGCCATTGGGAGGTTGGTAAAGGGCCAGGCTGCTCTAAAGGGAGATATTTTAATGTGTACATACAGTGGGATATGCAGAGATATTGTTAACATTAAACCTACTCAGATCATTTATGTCTACTGGGATGACAACAACAATAAAAAAGCCACCTGAGGGTCTCTCACATTTGAGATGCAAATACCCGCTCTCTTTCCGTGTATAATTATGAAGCATGTGTGTAGATCTCCTAGATGTGGCTTGGACACAATTTATGCTTTAATTCACTTCTGTTTCTGTGCTGAATCAAAATTTTCAGTGGCAAAGTGAGAATGTTTTGGCTTTGAACAGGGAGGGGAAGAGGCATTTCTTAATTACTGTGACTAGCTGTTTCAGAAATAAAACAAATATTGACAGTCATTCCTGGCAAAAAATAAAAAAAAGCTGACCTTAATCGTGGTTAACAGGGAATACGGATAGATGTGCATTCGAAACATTTGCATTTCAAGCACGAGAGAATACATTTTGCTCCCCAGAGAAAAAGCTAATGTGGCATAAAAAATAGTTAGGTAAACTGTTGTTCATGCTTACGTTAATTCTATATAATTGAACAACCGGTGTTCCAGATTCTGTTTCACTTCACAACCTTTTGAGGATTTCTGCTGCTGTATTGCATGTATTTTCTGGACATATTCAATTTTGCTTTCACAGGAGATAAAAATAATAAAAGAAAGCTTATGGTAGAACAGCAGGAAACAAATATAACTGCCTATGAGAAATGACACTCACACATTTTTCACTGATCATTGAAAAATTAGATGAGCCTCAAACTTACTTTTGGATTTATCTACGCAGGTTGTGCTCATGTGTTAGGGTATTCCCAGAGTACCCTAAAGAAACGAATTCTCTGTTTTGCCTCCTATTTGTGGTAGGGGCAAATAAGAACAATATGAAATATCAGACTCAATTGTTTAATAAACTGATAAACCTGTAGGAGAAAGATGTTTTCTGCTGCATCATTTGTCATAAATGAAATTATTAAGATTAAAAAAAAAAGCACCTTAGTGGCCTTTGCCAGAAATGGGATAGACACAGTAATCTTAAAACAGTTATTCCTTCAGTCTTTCTAACCTCTGAAGACAACTAAATTAACACAGAAATCAGAGCTCTCTCACACCCTACAGCCAACTCTTCCCAAAACAATGAAAGCCCTTATTGATTCAATTTATTACAAACTGTGTCCTGAAGCAGAAAAAGTGATGCTGCACTTATTTATTTAGTACTTTTACCCTTTGACTGAGGTTTGCTTTCGTCTTGCATGGTCCCATTGAAGAGCGATGGAGAACAGTAACCAGGCTTACTTAATACGGCCTCATAGAATCATAAAAGCATCTGCAAAGACTGATATGTTTTTTTCCCTCTTCCTACCTGTTGTATCTCTGAGACTGCAGTATTCAGGCTGTCTGATCTGTTTATGTTTTTATTTTTAATTCTGCAGTTATGGGTTTGCCGGTTATCACACAGAACACAAATAACAATATCGATACTTTCTCCACAACTGAAGTCTATTATGGAAAGAGCTTCAGGTTTTCATGTTTACAGGCAGCCCTTAATTTATGTTCAAACTGTGCACTTCAATTTATGAAACAGACAAAAAAAAAAATCATAGAATCATTTAGGTTGGAAAAGACCTTGAAGATCATCAAGTCCAACTGTAAACCGAACACTGCCCAGCCCACCACTAAACCCTGAGTGTCACATCCGCACATCTTCTAAATACCCCCAGGGATGGTGACTCAGCCACTTCCCTGGGCAGCCTGTGCCAGTGCTCAGTAACCCTTTCTGTGAAGAAATGTTTCCTAATATCCAATCTAAGCCTCCCTTGGCGCAACTTGAGGCCGTTTCATCCTATCACTTGTTATTCAGCAAAAAAAGACTGACACCCACCTCACTACAACCTCCTTTCAGGTAGTTCTTCATCTGTTTATGCAGGGACATCGTATTTGGGCTCACTCAGTTTGCTGAGAATAAGAACTAAAGCTGACACACCAGAAGGGGAAAATATCACTTACCCTTTTTCACATGGGCTCTACAAATGGTCCCTGTTGAACATAACGCACAGAGCTGTCATTCATAGAAAAACACAACCAAATTGTTGTGAATGAGAGAAAGAGAATTCTAAAATGCGTTCTGAACACCCTTTTCCAAGAAATGAATGTGACGGAGAATAGTAGGAAAGACAAGAAAAAATACAAGTAGGTAGAGGCTCCCAACTTCACCCAGGTTTGGAAACTGGACTGTGCCGGGCGCGTGGTTGGCATCTGGATAAAATTCAGTCTTCTGCAGGGGTCCAGAAGAGCCTAAGCTCTTGGAAGACATGTTCAGGCTGATAGCCTGTGTCTGGAACACCACCCACCGAGCCTGGTGCTGCTCATCTCCTAGGTTTTAAAGGGGTGTGTGGGCCCAGAGCAAGACCTTGCTGAGGGTGTATTAAAGGCTCTGGACCCCGCAGCCGTACCATTATGGGGCACATGAACCTCCTATTGATTTACCAGATCTTTATAAGTGACATAGCTGAAGTCAGATTTTAACTTCATTTTTTTTTATTTCATTGTTGGGGCAGACTCAAAAACATTTTGGAGTCCCAGCACTATCTGTGCGATGCCCTTGCAATACCGTTATGAGGTAGCAATATTCACATCAAAACTAGGTTGTCTAGATTACATTTTTCCTCTCTGTGGAGGACCCGAGTTCAAGTTTCTAAACGTAACAGTAACTTTCTGATATGTCATGCTATTGAAAGTGATAGTCCGTCCCCTCTCTTAAACATCATCATGAAATGCAGCCTCCTCCATTTGGAGAAGGGGACAGCAAAAGAGTCACCTCTTCTGTGGCGTTCACTCACCTGTGACGGTTTGCAAAAGTTTCCCCAACGTGGACGGAGTGCGAATACAGAGATCTGTCACAAGGCTTCACCAGCTTCCAGTAGCCTTCCCTGAAGACCCACCCCCACCCCACCCACCCACCCCCCCTGGCTCTTTTTCATTGCACCTCTTTAAATGATTCTCACTTTTGAGGTGTCTTCATCTGCTTCTTGTGGCCTCCTCCCTCTTCCCAATGCTGGCAGCACCGTCTTCCTTGGAAAGTAAGGTGACTGAAGCCAGGGGAGGGGCCGTTCCCTTTTTTAAATGACAGTATAGTTTACAAACACAAGTTAAAAAAAAAAAAAAAAAATCACATTACAGGACAGGTGCCCTGCCTGTCCCCACTCGCAATCAGCGGGGCCAAAGTCGTACATGAGCCCCTCTTTGGAAACTGCAGTGGCCCCACAGAGCTGCCTTCAAGCCCGCTCAGCTGGGCGGCGAGGAGCTGCCCTGCCGAGGGCTGTGAGCAAGGGGGGCAAGCGTGGGAAGGGGGCAGGGTGGGCTCTGTCCCCCCCTCCCCCATAAGTGTTCCCCAGGGTGGGACTGACCCTGCTGTAATGCAGCTATCCATCCTGAGAAGGCCTGTGGCTCATAAACTAACGTTTCTGGAATCAAGAATCTCCAAAGCGTTTCTAACAACATACTCCATCACTTCTTGTCACTTTTTATTCAGTGTAAGTAAGACAATTTCTGAGATGGACAATGAAAAGCGATACATAAAAGCTAAGACAAATGATCATAAATGGCCCTGCTGAGAAACTAGATCATATGTAATTTAATGGAGGTAGAAGGTCATTCGAAACACATTAAATATAACAGCACAAAGCAAACAGCCAAAGCAGATCCTTCTGTCACTGTGGTATTGAGATTGAAAGATCACACACTAAAATAACTTCAAAGAAATAAAAAAAGCATGGGAGGAGGGGTTGGTAGATATGTTGTTAACTCTATTTAACATTATGCTTTAAAAAAAAAAAAAAGTAGTGGTTATTTGGCATATATTTGAGGAGATTAAGCCACAGATGTCTGCAAAATATTTACAAAGTTTCAGTGCTCAGCAAATGGGAAGCCAGATCTTTTTATGTAAGTGCCGTGCTAGGCACCCCGAACTGAAGCACCGAAGTCATCCATCACTCTCAGGAGTCCTGCATTCATCCCGTTTTGGCGTGTGCACCAATAATTCAGATTGAGATTAAGGACAGCATTTAATAAGGGAAGAAGAATGGGAGCCATCACCTATATTAAATATTGGCAGAGTAAACACCAGAGAATACGGGCTATTTTATCTCCTTTAAGAGTTGAAAAGATACATGTACATGTTTCAGAGTAGCATTCCCACAGCGTGTATGTGTGCATTTTTAATTGTACAAGGATTAATTTTTTTAAATAGTTTTTTCATCGATGTTTGAAAACATTTCCTACAAATGAACTCGGCGCGCTTCTATACATTAGCCTATCATTGTTATTTTAATTATGAAGACAAATTGAAGGAGTCGCTGGCAGTGGTATCTTATGTGGCAACAGCACATTTAAGGCTACCAGTTAAATCAGCTGTGTAGGATACAACCAAAATTGCAGGCACTGTGTCTTCGTCCACTGCCATTGCAGAAATGCTAAAAGCTCACCGCACGGTTTTGCATATATACCGTACGCACCATATATGCCACCGAAGATATTAATGCTCAATGCCACATTTCAGGCGGAATGCCCATTTTACAGCCCTTAGATTGTGTTGTGTCACGGTTGGGAGCCAGGTAGCTGTAGACAAAATACGCAACACCCTGATGAGATGTGACACGTCTGAAATTTTCTAAAGGTAAATGATCAGTGTTTCCTTAACAGGCAAAAAAAAACCCAAAACAACTTTTAAATCACTCTTTGTAGCTTTGTGACTTTGTTATCTCACAGAACTGCTCTGCAAGGGCCTGGTGACTACTCTTAGCCACCAATAACTATACAGTATTTGATCCAAACTCGGCGGCATAAGCATCCCATTTTCAAAAGTACACTGCTCAGCCCTGCCTCGTGACCTCTGCAGCTGGTTTTCAAAAGAGGCACGAAGGTAAGGAAGAGGCACAGCAGTGCCGCTGCTCCGTACAACGTGCGAACGGGGCAACAGCCAGACGCCAGTAAGTACAGATGTGCGCCCGGCGCAGGCCCCGTAGCCAGACTCCGCGTGCAACGCCCGTGCTGCTCCGCAGGGTGGTTTTCAGGGTTACAGCTGGATAAGACTTGAAAACCTGCAAAAGCACATGCCTGCTGCCTTTTACTGCTGCAGAGCATGGCTGAGCATGAAGAACTCTTCCAGCATCTCTGCATTATCCCCCACCCTCTGCGGGATGAAGGACCCCATTTCCCTGCAGATTTCTTCCCTCTGACCTCTATAAACTTACCCGCATGCACAACAGAGGCTGAGCTTTTACTGCTGCTCTGGGTAGTCCCTAAATGCAAGAAGGAGCTGTATTTTTCCTCCATTGCTGGTATTGCAGCAGGTCTCCTTACGGTAGCCAAAGAAATTCAGTAAGAATTCTCTATTTCCTTTAATTGTCTCGGATTTTCAGGCAGTTTCTTCTCCTAGTTTGCATCGCCTAAAAATGTGTTTTTCTGAATTTGAACGTGAAATGCATACTTTCTATTTCTGTATTCTTCTGAAGAAAATCGTGGCATTAATCCAACCAGTGTAACTCATGACTCCCATCCCCCACGAGAGAAAAATCACCCACTCCTATTTTTTTCATCTTTCCCTCCCATTTGGTGGTTTTTCAGATCACTCCGTTCCTCTGAATTGTCCAGTGGCACTCGCAGTGAGTCTGTCTTTGAGGTATCCATCGAGACAGATGCTTTTAAAACCTTGAAGAATCAGATGCCTTCCCGTTAGGGCAATTTCTGCTTGAGTTAACCAGGCTGCTCTTTCCATGTTTTTTCCCAGCTTAAGGGTCTGCCAAGTGCTAGCAACCTACATTTCATTTCATTTTAAGATCTTCAAAATAGCATGCATAGAAACCTGAAGAGAAATTCAGCGATGTAGTCTTTGTGTAAGTAGAACTATGCAATAATACTGAGAAACATTATTTGAAAGCAAAAAAAAAAAAATTATAATTCCCACAGTTACACTACTTAAGACGTCTGTTAGTCCAGAATTGCACCCACCAAAGACTATATTTTCTTTCCTCAATGGGACTGTTTTTTCCCCCACCACATATGCTCTTTGGGACTGTGATGTAAGTTCGTCTTCTCCAAATTTTGCAAGTTTCTAGATGACAGCAAAATCTGAGTCTGCTGTTTGTAGCTCGAGCCCGTCTCTAATGTAAACATTACTGTGTTAGCGTATAGTACTAAGAAAGCATGATAGAGACTATTTAAAGTCACATTATGTACATTATGGTATCTAAAGTTTTCCTACATGTGAATTTCTCCCTTAAGCAAGCAGCGGTGTGATGAAAACTGGTCGGTTCATTGCCGAATTTTGAGCTGGCATGCTATAATCGTTCCATCATTTTTTCTCACAAAGTCACATTGAATTTATTCTTTCCAATACATCGAGAAGCGCGAGACTTATGTGAGCCAGTGTGAGATGAGGTGCCAGAGAAAAAGTTCAAAATAACTCAGATGGAACAGTTTAAAGAAGGGCTGTTATTTTCAACACCTAAAAAGATCAGATGTTTACTGCTTGAAATCAGCATTTGAATTTCTGTATGAGACAGTGGAATGGGTTGCATTTAATTTATCTCAGTGTCTACAGATGAGAAAATTCAGAGGTAGTTTAAAACCCTGAAAGAATGTCAAAATGAATGTAACTTACAGAGCTGCTAGCCTCCTCTACCCTCTATCAAGAATGAAAAAGGATTTTGATCTTTAATGTTTTTAGCAAAATATGTAGAAATTAAAACAAACAATGGGAAAAAGTTATTTGGTGTTTCACGGTTCTGGGGGTCTGCAGAGCATTTTCCCCTAGTGCTTAGAGCGTTGCTGTGAAAAAAAGAACCAAAACCAACCTGCAGAGCTGTTTCATGTAAACGAGGTTTACGTAGCTACCAAAAACTCCAAGATATATTTTTTCCCCTCAAAATAAAATAGAGTGCAACAGCTCCATTTGCAACAGAAAATGTCAGCATCCTTTTTAAACCAGAAACCCCCAAGTAGGCTGGCCACTGTTAAAGTACAGCTGAGAAAGAAGCAGCATGTTCTTCTGTTTACTGGAAATGGTTCAGAAGGTGGCTGGTTTCCAGCCAACAGAGACACCAAAACACGCATGGGAAATAGCAGCCCAGAGGAGCTTGCCCTTAGAAGACAGTAAGTTTGTGTTGTGGTGTAGTATGTTATTTCAGATATAAGCAGTAGCCGAAGTTGAGGTTATAAACGTCGATTGTCTGGATACCATTGGCGGGGCTGGGGGGAGAGATGGCAACAGCAGCTCCTGACTGTACTGATTTATGGGCAAAGGTTCATTTCTCCATCAGAGAGACGGTCTTGGTGAACTGGGGGACGGTTTTAGGCTCCTCCAGGGTTTCCAGGTGCCGGGCAGTGCCGGCAGGGCTGGCTCCTGCCTGGCCATTCGTACAGCCGTTTCTCAAGCAAACGCAGAGGTTGCCTGTGCAGCATGCGCACAATAAGGTCACCTCTTCCTGAAATGCCTGACCTGATACACCTGCGTGACACAGCCGCTGTCCTGTGCAAGGACAGGTTGGTGCAGCTGGAAAGCTTTTGTTTCCTATTACACGCTTTGATAGTACGCCTGTGCCGCTGACTGGGGAACGTTGGATGGAAATACAGCATTCCTGTATGGACTCTCAAACCAGATCTCCGTGGCTCAGATCCCAGGTTAGCGCCTCCCCGCATTGCTCTCCCAGCCGATACTACCCTACATTTACAGAGCTCCCTCCAGTACCACCCGTACACCAGCGACGAGTTTTCCTGAAGAGCCAGCGCACAACAGCGGGGGTGGATAAGCGCCAAGCGTGTGAATGCCTGAAGGACAGGCTGAAAAACCTTCTCCTCTCAACATTAAAGGGTGCTGCAAACTCCGTAGCCTCACCTGCTGCAAGTTGTCCAAGAGATCCTCTCGTTCAAAATAGAAAACCAAGCAGTAGCAGCAGAAGCGCGGGTGGGCTGTCAAGTCAGCCGGAGCAGAAGGACCCGCAGGGAGGCTGATGTGACGAGAGGGGCTCGGCCATGGGACTTGACAGGTCTGTGCTCAACTCTACACTGCAGAATTTGTTTCTCATCCCTCGGCCAAAATCAGAGGAAGGATCTGGCGAGGGGCCAGAGCTCAGTGTTGCAGGCTAGAGTTCACACGTTTCACACGTATAGTGATTTTAAACTAAAAGAGGGTAGTTTTAGACTAGATTTAAGGATGAGATATTTTACAATGCAAGTGGTGAGACACTGGCCCAGGTTGCCCAGAGAGGTGGTCGATGCCCCATCCCTGGAAACATCCAAGGCCAGGTTGGACGGGGCTCTGAGCGACCTGGTCTAGCTGAAGCTGTCCCTGCTCATGGCAGGGGGGTCAGCCCTTTAAACACCCCTTCCAACCCAAACCATTTGCTGGTTCTATGATTCTGACATTCACCTGGTGGCACCTTCCTTCTGAAGCACAGCAGGATTTGTGAAGAGGGGGAGAGAGGCGTGAGGGCCCCAGCAGAGACTGGCACTGACTGTGTTAAGCGGAGCCACGTGGGCAGCCAGTGAGGCGGAGGACTTGCTCTGTATTGCCTAAGCAGGATTAAGATGCTGGCCATAAGCGTTTAATATTCATTTTAGGTTTAAAAAAAAAATAAATACAGCAACTGATACCAATGTGCATTATGCAAAATAATCACAATATCTGCAGGCTTCAAAACAAAGATAAACAATGTTGTTTTGCTTTACTTTTTTCATACAATTATACATAAATAAGATTAATTACGCCTGCTGACATTTTCTTCCTTAAAACTCTAGGCCAATATTATGCTGCTAACGAGATTTCAAAAGCAGAAGGAGATGAAAGTGATAAATGAAAAATGATGCCCGATCTTTGCATATTTAGCTTTCCATTACAGAAATCCCTGCATTTATCCACGTGGTTTTCTGCCTGTTTTATCTTGTATTTTGCCTCACTCTAATCTCATTACCACAACCTAAATCTAACCTGTTCTGCTTTCTGTGCTAATGCTTGCTATCATCTTTTCTCATGACATTAGCATGGGACACATTTTTATCAAATAGATAATGGCAAAACAAATTGCATTCTGTTCTTTCTGAAATAAATAGTATGATCTAAAGTTCATAATTTTGGGAGCTGAAGCTGTGAAACAAGATGATAAAATTCATGAGTAGCTTTCAAAATGATGAATACTGAATCAGAGGTTAGTTGCGGCTCCAAAACTCATGAGATTTCAGAATTCAGGATCAATAAATAGCTGTGTTCTTTAAGAAAATTTATTTTGTCAGTACTTCTATTTTTGTGAGCCAAAAATATAGCTAATGAGGAACAAAAAAATAGACTGCGTGTTTGGCATGAGCCACTATGTAGGCACTTATGTAAAAAGCTAGACTTGGATATTCTTCTTGATAACTCTTTTTTTGCATAATCCGTTAGTTTTATATTGTTGCCTATGTAGCACTTGTTCAGTCTGCTTTCTCTGATGTTCATTTCTATGGAGTCTGACTACTCTTCTTTAGGGGAAATCACAATAAAGCAGGGGAATGAGAAGAACAAAAATCTCTTTGTCAATGTAAGATCAATTGATTATTAAATATTATTTCCATTTCTAGAGCTTCCTCTATCCATAAGTAACTGATAAACTTTGCATTAGATATTCTGCATGATCCCAGCAGGGTCGCTCTTAGCCATCCTCAGAAGCTCTAAAAGTCCCTGAATTTCCCCAATGTTGAGGCTTATCCTGACTTTTTTTCCAAGGAACTGACTGCTAAATGCTTTGGTCTTTATCAGATCTAAAAATGGAGCTGTTCTTTTTCACGATCTCACCTGTAGAAAACATACATTTTTGTAAAATGCCACCAAACCCGAAATTATTGCTTAAGCTTTCTTCGCCCTTCCTTAGCACATGAGGAAAGAGCAGTCCATGGGGTTTAAAGTGTCTTATTCCTACTTTTTGCTGGTCTTGGATCAACCTATGTTCATTTTAGGTCTTCCTATACATCTGGGTTTTTTTTTTCAGTGGCATCAAAGCAAAGTGAAGGTACAGTAAAGCAGAAGTGAGCCAAACCCCAGCTGTTTATATGATCTTTCAAACTGTGCACCTCATTGGGAATTGCCTATTCCCTGTACTCCCTGATGCTAGATCAGATGTGATTCAGGGGACATTTAAAGGTTGGTGGAACATTTTAGCCATACCCAGAAAATCATTCAACATGTACAAGGCAAAAGCTCTAAGTTTTGCATGCTTGTACTGGTCTAGAAAGGGCTATCCTAAATTTGGAGGCACCTCATTGCATTTTATTAATTTTTTTTTTCTGATAGGAGATGTTATCTTCAATGAGTTTTGGCATTTTTCTAAGAGAAACCACAGGAACTCCACAAGCTATGCTCAATCCAGGAATGTATGACTTGGTTGCCTTGCCCATACACATCAGTTGTAAGAAGTTTGTATACTTTTACAGAAATAGTGGCTAAGAAACCTTTAATACGAGCATTAATATTTAATATTTATTTTACATCCACAGTGTTAATAACTGGAGTGCATTCAGAGCAATGCATATTTTATAGTAAGTGATCTTCCAGCCAGTTTATTAGCATATCTCCATCTTTAAGTAATTACTTACATCTGAACCATTACAGTTATCAGGAAAAGATGAGCTAGGCAATTTGAGAATAGAAATATTGTTTGGACACCATTTCACCACATATTGGGATTGTAATAATTTGATCTAGCAAGAACGAACATGTGAGATTTAAGTAAAGATTTTTATTCTGACACCAACAGGTTGTATGAATCACAGTCTCCCTGGCCGCCCTCGCATCGCACCCTGTGGCCCCTCCAGGGAGAGGGGTGTGGACTTTTCCCCTAGCTGCATTATCTCATCTAACCTGAGGTGCTACTCCAGTCAGCTCAAACGGTAGTCTGGTTTGGCCCGCCACCTTTCAGATATTCCAGGATGAGGCCAGATAAGCTCAGGGGTAAGGAAAGGTCTCTTGGAAGACAAAATATTTATTTCATTACTACAAGGAAAATTAAATAATCTTTTTATCTTCACGGTTTATGTTTTCTTCTGCTTGCTTGGGTTTTTTGCTTTTCGACTTTTGCCAGGCTTGGCACATTTAACGTTCAATATTTTAATCCTCTGCCTTTCCCAGGCTGCTTCGGGTTCAGCTCACTTAACAGTTGTTAGCTTTAGCATGATCTTTTTTACTTTAGAAGGCATCCCTTTCCATTCACCATCATTCCTCGTTGCTACATGAGGGTGCATTCCCATCTGTGAACAAGCCAGGATTTGTTACTGTGGCCAAGAGAAGCAATCACCTGTGCATACATTTCCAAGTGTCAGCTGATATTTTATAAACCTTTGTTTTCACAGAGCTCGCAGATCACTTGCAGTACAACATTTGGGGAGCTGGAAGCCTGTCTTAATGATTGTTGCTCACGCACATGGTTACTCGAAAATCATTCATGAATATTGAATCCGATTATTATGAACAGGTGCAACCAAGTAACTACATTTCATGCTCACTGAGATATCACAAACACTTAAATTTGATAGAGTTAATACACAAATATATACTCTGGTACACAACAATAAGTTCATGTACATTCATGAGAATGCAAATATAATGATCATGATTCTCAGTTTTAAGGTTGTGATCGAGAGTCATCTGCAGTAATTTTAAACAATTATTTAATCTCTTTGCTTAATTCTTTCTACAGCTGGGAATCCAATAATGGGAGAAAGCACACAGTTTGTTGTCATCCCTTTCTTGCCAAAAACTGAAGCTCATTTAGGTCTGTGAGAGAAAGAAAGGAAGAAAACTTTCAGAGCTTTACTATGCTGAAATTGCCAATAGAGAAAAAAGCATTTGAGTGGGACCATGTCTCAGGCTCCCTTTGGACCTGGACCAAAAGTCAACCATGGGCACACACCTGAGCATGTCCGGCTACACAACCTTTACTGACAATTGTGTTTTAGAGCATACAGAAATGGATAGCAGCTTCTGGGTGGCCAAAGCCAGTCTGCAGGACTCTGGTGCCACCAGTGTCAAGCTGGACCCATCAGGAACTTCTCAAGATCCAGATTAACATATTTTTCCATCACTGCAGAAATTAGAAGGCCAGTCCAGAGACATTAGCAAACCTCTGTTCCGATTTTTTTCTCCCCAGATTGTATTTGATTTGCCAGCTTGTCCTTAATCTTGCATAATTCTTCCTACAATATATGCATTAAAAAGGATGCACATCCCTTTTCAGACTGCCTCTACCAAACTTAACTGAATGTCTTTCAGAATCATAGACTTTCTTTTCTACTTAAAAGCCTCGTAGCCCTTCTCTGCAAATATTTTTGTCTGAATGCCTCTTTCCTGAACAAGGATGACCTGAACTGGACACAGACTCAATCAGGGTGCTGTTCAGCACCATTAACACTTTTTGCTTTGGAAGCACAAATGGCGAGATGCTGCCACTGCTCTGCTGTGATTGCATATTGCGTTCACAAGGGAAAGATGCCTTTATGAAAATTGGTCTCATTATTTTTATGCTTCATAGTTCCCACTAAAATTATTTTGACCAGAAAAAGGACGGTTGAGCATCACTGAGCAGAAAAGGAAACATTCAGCAATCCTGATAACCCTGTAGAAATTGTTGTTATTGCTGACCTGAGCCCTGGGGTGAAAGTTATAATGATAACAGCAGTAATAATAGCAATACTAATAATCTCTAATAATATTAGACAATGCTTCTGCCTATGTTTGGGGAAAACGTCTATAGTGAATCTCCACGCTACATCCTCAGTACTCTCTTGTTTTCTATACATAATAGTTCCTTATACATTCCTCACAAGGCCTCTTCATCAGTTCAACCTTCTGTCTGTTGGGCAATATTCTCCCTCATTATTTCCAAGGTGATAGCGGAGAACTTTGCAATTGGCCTTCACTGAGCTCCACTCACAATATCTCTCACTCCTTTCATTTTTTTTACAGCAAGAAGAAAGATTAAAAAAAAAAACAACAAAACAAACAAAAAAACCCCACAAAACCAAAAACAACAACAACAACAACAACAAAAACCACTTTAGAGTGTTTTATGACCTATGCAAGGACTGAAAGTGGCCTGAAGAGACATATTTTGGATTAGCTCTGGTTATGTAAAACTGAAGTCAATTAGGATTTCCTCCAAAAAAAAAAAAAAAAAATCAAAGCAGAAAGCAGGAGATTATTAAACTTATTTAAATAGTCAGCCTAAGGTCTGCTCCTCAAAGTTTTAGCTTTGGCATGTCTCTTAGCGATGTAGAAATGCAGATGATGAGTAATTGTGATAGACCCAGGCACAGAAGAGTGCTTGGAGGTTGAATCCATTCCCCCATCCACATCAACACCCACACCCATTTTGCAGTTGACTTAGACAAGGACAGGAATTCGCTTTAGAGTGTCAATGCTCTCCCATTACTGGGAGGGAGGCTTGGACTAACACCATTTGCCTTTCTAATATTTAGTGGGAACCTGCTGGACAGCTGTAAGATTACACCTTTTAAATTAAACTGTGTGGAATTACTTAGAAGATGTTGTCTCTTATTTTACATTTTACCGTCGCTCCTAGAGGACATAATGCTATTACCCATATGTCATCTGCTTATTGTTCTGGAATAATGCAGACCAGAGGACTGACTCCCCACTGTGGTACTTCATAGTCATGCTGCTGTAATATTATGTTACATCAGTTGAATAATTGGAGTAATAGAGTGGTGAATGAAACTATCCATACGTTACTGCAGCCTTCAGCACATCTTTTCTATCAATAAAGAGAAGCCAAGTCACAGATGGCTTTTACACTGTTATAATTAATAATCACGGTACCATGTTAGTGTCATCTTAACGTAGTAAAAGTGAATGTATAAATTGTATTCAGGATCTTTACAACACCTGCAATGACTGCTTTTTGCAGCAGAAGGGTACAGTTCTGACATTAACTCTTTTTGAACTGCATTTGTAAAGAATAATTTCAATTTACTGTTTGTTTTCTATAATATGAGGTGGCATAGTTAATTTTTCTGTACATCAATTTTTAGATTAATCCTTTACAGAGTTAGATTACTTTGTGTTTTTTTTTAATTCTGCATTTTCTTTCTCAGCTTTCACAGGAAATCTTTTCTAGACAGGATGATGTGTTACATCACTTCTGAGCTGGCCTAAACTTTGATCAGCCTGAAGTACACAGCACTCCCAAGCCCCAACACCAGACTATCTTTGTGGACAGCCCAAACCCTGTATGGTACCAAAATAGCATCTGCCCTTCTGAAGCTACTTTTAGGATGACTTCTGCAGGACAATGGAGACATACATATCCAATATAGGTGTTGGTGAAATGTAGCATTGTATGTGCAGGCATTTACGTCAATATTTTGCAATGCTTCTGTTTTTTTTTCTCTGGGCTGAAAACGCATGGGCACATTTCAGATTGAACACACAGTCATTTTTCTGAACCAGGGCAAGAATACATCAAGGGTAGATGCAGCTATGAAACACTGTTAGTTCTAAAACCTTTAAAAGCATGTTAAATTTTGAGACAAATGCCTTTCGATTTGGATTTGACTCTTCCCACTCTTGTTCCCACTCATAGGAACAAAACCTGCTGAGACGCTCGCCGTTCCCAGCTTGGATCCTGACAAAAACTGGAAGTGAAATGGCAAGTTGGGGTATCATAATGATGGATACATTCTACTAGCTTATTTCAAAAACTCAAATAAAATTTGATTCAAGTTCCCTTCTGATCATGGCAAAGGGCAAACATATTTAATGGTTGGACTCGATGATCTTAAGGGTGTTTTCAAACCTAAATGATTCTAAGACTCTATGATACTATATTCCCAAACTCATTTGGCTATTGAGGAGGCCAGACATACAGACATACGCGAGGGAAAGTACCTTTTAAGAATGTTGATGTGAATTACAATTTTTTTTTCCCCAACAGATGGACTAGTTCCAACTCAGCATAAAAGGAATATGTTTTCCTACACAAAAGCTGTAATTTACTTGATGTCATCTACCATCCTAAATCAGAGCAGTAAAATGCAGCCACAAGAAGCAAGGAAAAATAAGTAGTCATATCATTGGGTCTGCCTAGCCCAGTAACAAGTCTCTGGCAATGGCCCATAAGAGATGCCTGGAGAGTTTAAGGCTACAACCACCTTATCGTGAGGACTGGCCTGGTGTCTCCCTGGCTACAGTCCTCTTTTTATTGGAAATTTACTGGGTCATAGCAGAGATTTCTGTTTAGTAAGTATTGATTTTTATTTTTTTTTTGCTTTCTTCTCATGAATGGCTGATTGATTACTCCCTGAATTCATGAGAGCTTCCTGCATCAGCAGCAGCCTGTGGTGGTATGTTCAGTGGGTTAAGTACCTCTCATTTTTCAACCTGTCACGTGATAATTTCAGCTGGTGACCCTTAGTTCTTGAGCTGTTGGAAATAGCAAACCCTTGTTCCTAGAGATGTTCCTTGTCAAGATTTGTGGGCCATTTAGTTTTCCTGTCCCAATCATCCTTGTTCTGAATCTTTGTGTCCGTATTAATTTTCCTATATTGAACACACCAACTAAACCTGCAATGCCACTATGGACATACATGAAATATACTGAGTTTGTTCAGGTTTTTGGTTTTTTTTTTTTTTAAAGATATTTTAAAATTTCTTTGTCTGTTATTCAGAGCCAGAAACATATATTAGAAAAATATGCCTTTTTTTTTTTAAGCTCTTTTGACAGTAAGGTCCTTTAAAAACTGTTCTGTTCTGGAGGGCACCTTTGCAGAGTCAGTTATGCAGTCAAGTTCATTGATAGAGTAATCATAAGTGACTGTGAAAACTTGGCATCTGCCTTGATCCACCAATATTTTTCAGATATTGCATTGATCGTTTTTACAGTCTGTTTTAATGGAAGCTTAAGTTGAGCTTTTCACAGGCTCAGGAATGCTTATGGTGAAGCTGCCCAGTCACTTTTCAAGAGCATCCTATCAAGTTCAGTTGATAAAGATGAGATTAACCTATTATTGATGTCATTTTTCTAAAACACTGATGTTTTCATTTGTCAGTTATCTCTGGCAAGAAGCAGGTTTGACCTTTAAGACAATAATATGTAAGATGTTGTCAAAATGGATCAGAAACTCACATAAAATAGGTGTGATATTGCATTACCAAGACTGTAGAGTGAGAGTTCACAGATCCTTATGGTCCCCCCAGAAGACCCCTTTCTCCTAGAAACATCAGTGGCAAACACCAACAAATATCTGCTTTACTTACATATATTTTGGTGAATTTTAACATTCTTGACTGTTGTAGACAAAGCACTCTCTTCACTGGCAGAGTGGCCTGACTTTCTGCAGTTTTGTCACTTTAACCTTGGAAGACTTCAGCTTTGGGATTGCGGATTGTTGCGTGCCATGTTTAGTGAGTATGTAAAGTGAAATGAACCGGAATTCCCGGGTTTTCTCTCTAACCTTCTCTCCCGTGCTATCAGAGCTATCAGAGCTAAAATAAACTGATTTACTTCATTTCTTTCATGTCCCATCTCTGAAAATCTGGAGCCATTCTCAACTTCTGGTAGATTACAGACAAGTATCTACAGAACCACAGAATGTCTGAGGTTAGAAGGCACCTCTAGAAGTCGTCTTGTCCAACCCCTCTGCTCAAGCAGGCTGCCCAGGACCATGTGCAGATAGCTTTTGAGACTCCACAATGTCTCTGGACAACCTCTGCCAGTGGTTGGTCACCCTCAGAGGAGAAACATTTTCCCTTAAGTTCAGCCAGAACCTCCTATGTTTCAGTTTCTAGCTGGCATTTGATACATCATCTGTTTCTGAATTGATGAGATTTTTGTGGTAAACAAGGAAGGCAGATCGTTTTGGACCACTTAAGGCTAAAGGGACAAATAAAATTATGCTGATAGGTTGTAAAAGAGATCAGCACGTACAATATTGTGACAAATAAATGGTTCTTAGGTCATAATTTTAATAGTTTTGCACACCAGGGCTTCATAAAGAAATTCTTTCTTACAGTTTCTTCCTTTCCTTTTCCACAATGCATTAAATCTTACTCTAACAACCAGAGCAAGTGACTGTGTAATATTACCAAAGTATTTATTCTCAATTTCAGTATCTTGGTATTTAGTGTTTTAACTCTTAAAAAGGAATTCTGGAGCTGGAAATAATGATAACATCATCATTAAAATGGTCAGTCCACTCTATATTGAGGAAGAGTGGAGATTAATATTCAAGAGCAGCATTCAAGTTAGGAATATACTCGGGAAAGTACAGAGATCTGCAGCAGACGATGACATAGAGCCACGCTTTCATCCCTGTCATCCTCCTCAGGCAAAGTTCTGCACAGCTGAAAAATCCGACTTCATGTTGTTAATTTTTTTTTTTTACTCAGGCTTGGTAGTAAACATGTCCTGCAATATGGCAAAATAAGGCTCTGCTTTTCCATTTCCAACATTGTGTCGTGTTCCTTATTTGCTTCCTCAAAGGAAACATTGTTCTGAGATACCATACCCCTTTTTCTTCAGGTATTACACAATGAAACATTGGAAATCAGTAATTTAAAAAACGTAAAAATAAACTTAGTATTTAGATGGGATCCTCACATTGCTGGACATGTAAATCCCACTGAAAATCAGTGCAAGTCAAACCTTACTTTTGTTCATCTTCTTGAAAGACACGGGAAATCTCTGCTTGCTATGGATATTGCAGACTTAAATATACCCTCCAGTTTCTATGGCTATAATCCAATTCTCCTTGAATTTCTTTGGCCAGATTGAGTTTCTCTTTTTTATGCACTCAGTATTACCTCATTATGTGACACTTGATAAGTGCACGTATTTTAAAATCATCTTACAGAATATTTCTATTAAAAAAAAAACCTATAAGAGATTGAAATACCAGTGATGAGCTTTTATTTCATAACACCACCCATCATGACCAAATGAAACAATTTAAGGCCTGGCATTGTCTATCTGAGTATTCGCATCCATCTTGTGAATTTGCTGAATGATCATTTACCTTTTCCTACTTCGGATGATCAAGCATTTTAATTGTGACGCTTATATAGAACTGGTTCAAAATCACACTGACATTCAATGACAGATCTGAAAATTGAACAGCTCTCTTGCAAGCACCAGTCTGATGGCTTAGCAGCAAGCTCCTCATCTCACCAAACAGTGCTCCAAAGACAATCCTCTCCCTAGGTATAAAATAATGAGCCCCCGTCCTGGAGAGGGTCAACTCTCAGCTCAGGTCTAGTTATTCATTCCTGTAATTGAATACAAAAGACACAGGGATTGATTTTCACCTATACCAAAATTCATAGCTCCTGGGAAGGTCTGAGCAACTGACAAATAATTTTAACTTCTGCTATTGATTATGCTTCCTTAGTGACCATTATATCGCAAGAGTATATAACCACTCCCCGTTTCTCTGCCTGCCACTGCTCTTAAGCTGTGCCGAGCACAGAAGATGTAGGAGATAGTTTTCTGAGCAGGAAATGCCCATCGAACAGAGGATTTATCTTCATCCTCAATGTATCGCAGTGGCGAGGTGAAGATAGTCACTATTGCACTTATTTAGAGACAGGCAACCTTCGCCTGGTCAAACTGCTTCAGTCACATCGCCACTCATATTTGCAGTCAAAATCTGGCATCAGAGTTCACAATAATAGCTGGAACAATAACCTGCCCATTTCATATTTACCTGGATTCCTCCCATGGAGCACTGCAACAGCAGTGTCCTAGGTTCATGCTTTTCGATTTTGTGACAATTGCAGCTTTTTAAAAAATAATTTAGAATATAGCATTATTTTCCTTCCGAGCCTGTATCTAGAAAACAGTTCTTTGTAGGAAGTAGTGGCACCGAACAAAAATCTTGACCCAGCTGCCACTGAAGTTAAGGGGAAAATTATTATTAGCATGAGGGAAAAATCTGCATCGAGTTTTTTTTTAAAGGGAAACAACTCAAAGCTTCATCCTTTAGAACTCTGCCTTCTTTTGCACCATTTCTTGTGAATGCTACAGCCATCCTCTACAAGCACATCCCTTCCCAATGCCTGCTAGAAAAGTTAAATGAAATATGTACTGTCATTCGAGCCCCAGATGCCGGGCTGCCCATCGGCGGCGCGGGACGGCTGCCAAGGCCATCTGGCTGACGCCTGCCCCGGGGAGGGCTCTGCAGCTCGTCCTCTGGCTCGCGCCGCAAAGGTCTCCTGCTACCAGGCAGGCCGGCAGCCAGTGCCTGATGTGACTCTTCCCCACAAATGTCAGCACAGGAGAGGCTAGAAATGATGCATAGAAATGGAAGATCACACCAAGTCAGGTTCAGGATGCAACGCAAGGACTTTTGTTTACACTCGTTTGCACTTTTTGAATATCTACACACTCATATACATATACGAAAGGCACAGTGTGCGTGCTGCCAAAACCCTCAGCTCCCAACTTGTGTTCCCAGCTGTCACCACATGCCGCAATTTCTGGTACTTTCAATTGGCAGAGTGCAAAAAGCTCCCTTTCAGTGCCCAGAACTTCATCCACGCTGTATTTACTCTGTTGGTATTTTGCTACTAGTGCCTGCCCAGCCATGCCCATAACAAACCAGCCAGAGTTTCACCATAGCTATTTACCAGTTAAAACTCCAGTGTTATGATTTGTTTTTCTTTTTTATATGCGAAAGCATATTCTGCTCTCTGTTAGAATACAAGCCCTAAGGTCATTGCATTCCTTTCTGTTTACCTCGTCATTACTCAATCACAAAAGACATACATTTATCATTGCAGCTTTCAAAACAAGTTTTCCTTCTTCAAGTTATTTCTTCAGATTTCTCACAAAAATACCCTCAACACAACAAATAATTCTAATTAGCTTACTGACAGGGAATTTAGCTTTACTCTTCCTAATAAATCCCAGCACTTTCAGTAGCACATGTTCACAGTCATTTTTCTTTTCTACCCCTTCCTTCATGACTTGCCTCTTCATTTTTTTTTATACCCAAGTTTAGTATTTCATATTTTAAGATGAAAAAGAAAACCTTCTCTCTGAAGAAGATTTTCTCATCGAGTGAGCCATATATATTTTTTAATAAGGATATCAAACCCAGCGTGATGGAACAAACACCTTAAGACATCTTCTGTATGTGAGCGTCTCTTTAAAAATATTAAAGCTTTAGAGGTTGAATCTTTTGCAGGTTTAACTGAACTGAAAAAATAAAGACACATTGTGATAAGCCAAAGTGATGACTCAGGCCTCCATGTAGTATGAAATCAATTTTATAGGATTTCTTCAGTAGCCCATGTCCTTAGTGGTCTTTGTCTCTGAATTTTTGCTATGTCAGAACATCTTTACCATAGGTTAATTGTTCAGAAAAGCTTGACATACTTGACAGAAGATTTTCTTTATTTCTCCATTATGCAATGCAAGTTTGGGATTATTTGGTGGTTTTAAAATAACATTTCTGGAGGGCTTCCAGCGCTCCTGCTGGAGAGATTCTCAGCCGATACCTTCATCCCTTTGCTTGCACTTCCCGTTCTAAACAATTGATAGTTCACTTGGTAAAATAATTTGTTTTCCCTAATGAAAAAAAAGAAACGTGTGCTTGGCCTATTTTGTGTGGAACTGGGGTTCCTCAGGCTTCAGCAATTCTTCCTATTACAGCATAAGTCTTACTTCTAGACAGAAATGAGAGATTGCAGCCTGTGTACCTTACAGCTCCTATTACAGCTCCTATTCTCAGCCTGCCCAAACACATTCCTTATCAGCTTCTCTTTCACCTTTTTTCCTGACTGTGGTGGGTTTCTTGATATATCAGGATCTTACTGTTGTATCGAGAGGAATACTGTCGCTCATCTGAAAGGGTTTTTTTTCAACATAAACATTTCTTTTGTGCATAGTAATCCCAATTTCAGTTCTTAATTTTCCAGAAAGACAATTAGGCTCTAACAGTCCACAATCATGGACAAAATCATTAGTTACTTCGTAAACTTGAATTAGATCTACGTGATGGTATATGTGTATGTATGAGTTGTTTTGCATGTGTAACTTTGACTTTCACATAAATGATGACACCTTATATAAATAAATCAAACCCCACTATTTCTCTCGTTTCACCTTCTGTGGCATTTACTAGATTCTTAAAGAGTGTGCTCCTTAATTAATGGATGTTTGTGTATAATCCAGGTTATGTCTTTTCTTTATTGAGTTTTACAATGTGCACTCACAAATGAAATTAAACATTCACAAGCTAAGCAAAGCTTGGGTTGCTTATACAAAAGCTTAGGTAGATTATATGAACCCATGAAAAAGAAATAAATTATTCTGTGTTTTTGGATGATGTGCATTAAAAAAATACACAGCACAAACACTTCCTTCTCAATGATTTAAACTTTGCGAAGATTTTGGGTGATATTATAGTTGGGGTTTTGTCTAAAAAGGAAAATAAACCAAAGAAAACAGAGTGCTGTAGCAGGTAGGTATGGTAGATAAGACTTTTTGTGCAAGGTCAAAAATCACCCAAGCACTGGACTTGTTGGAATGGGATGCCTGTTGCAAAAATAGTTCAACGGGACACTAGCTACCCAGGAGACTATGGGTTGTACTGGTTACATTTGTTTCTGCCAAAATGGTAAAAGGGAATGGGGTGGGCAGCTCTGATGATAAACACGTTTCTAAACGCTAGAAGGAAGCTTTAGTGCAGGAAGGTAGGAGCCAGCTTGCCAAGAGCTGCCATGAAATAACCTCATTCCTAATTTTTGGGATGGTAAGGGAAAGGATGGCAAAAGAAAAGCCGCTGGGATCAGGAGTGCGAACTTCAGCAATCGCAGAACACTGACAGATGATCTCTCCTGGGAGATGAATGTAAGAGCTGGGAGAATTAAGGCGATTGGTTGGTTTCCTGAAGAAACCAAATCAAGGGCACAAGTAAAACATAATCCATTGAGAAAACCAGAAAGAGAAGGTAATGGGATACAAAGTTGGCCAAAATGTGAGCACATTATTGACCTTCAGAATGATGAAGAAGTATACAGGTAACAGAAAGCAGCCCACATCATTAAGATTTGGCCAAAGAGCCAAATTATAAGCAATTACAAGGAAAAAAAAAATTAAGTATCTATAATGAAAGTAAATCCAGAATTTACTCTTCAACAGGAGAGGAAAGCTGGCAACAAATTATCATCAGATGCTCAAACAGTTGAATGTTTTTGGTATCAGAACGACAGTTGAGTTCCAGCTGTTAACACGGTGAAAAAGAGCAAAGATCTCCAAAACAAGATCTCAAATAAAGAAGAAACAGATCAAAGAGTACTTAAATAGTTCTGATTATTTCACATCATCTGACTAGCAGGTTGTAGGAAAGGATTGGCTGATATGCCTGATGAACCTTGAAAAACCAGCTGGTGAAAACCAGCTAGTTGTCTTTCTGAAAATTGAATGAAGCGTGAAATGGCTGAAAAGAGCAAAGGGAGAAAAGATACGTCCAGGTACTATACATAAATCACATAAGCCTCAAGACCGTATGTCAGACGACCCTGTTGACCTAGCCAAAGAACGGTTTCACATATCGGGGAAACTATATGGATAATATTGTATATGAAGCTATGCATGTAACACTCAGTTGCAAATCTAGGCAGCAGAGGTAAAGTGCATAAACGTAGGGTAGCTATCAGTAACTAGACAGCGGGTCTTCAGAAGAATACTTAATGGAGATGTGTACGTTCTGCTCTTGCAAAGGCAGGTGCTAGTCAAGTTAGTCCGTAACGTGGCTTGTAACAGGTAGTGACTAATCCTTCTACCATAGTCTGCACTTCTAGCATCAGCTGGAGGGAAAGCCTCTCTGCGCTGGGAGATCCTTCTTCAAGGAATGGTGTGGCTGAATGGAGAAAACCCAAAGAAGAACGAGCAAACATCTTGCAAATACAGCCTACAAGGAAGGGTCTGGTAGCCTACAGAAAAACAGTAGTCAATTTTTAGTCATCTGTAGAAAGCAGACAAACTGCAGTAATGGAGACTGAGGTTATGCATTAGAGAAACCTTCCTTATTGTAAGGATAGTGAGCTCTAGGTAAAGAAGCTTCAGTCTTCTCACTGAAATACCTTAAACACAAGGCTGGAAAACATCTGTTAAGGCTGACGCAGTACCAGTTAATCCCGCCTTGGAAAACAAGCTTGGTCTTCTGTCGAGGCCCAGCCACTTTGCATTCCATGTGATTCAGCAGTTTCTTCAATGTGGTGGAGTGAAAATGAGGGAAAACGGGAGAACAGCCTGTACGTGGTATAGTCTCATGTCCTGCCGTGGCTCTGAGGAGGTGCAAACTATGCAATTTTTAACTCTACCCACTTTAAAAAAAAAAACAAAAAACCCCACAAGTATTTCCTTACTAAGACTTCTGGGCTAAATTTTGTTTCTCTTCATAAGAATTCCTATTTATTTAGTATATATTTCTGTTTGCCAATTTAATGTACAAAATATGCACACCTTAAAAATGTTTACCAAAATGTTGCACTCGCTTTAATCTATTAACCAAGGTTGAATGAGTCGACACTTGGGAAAACCCTAATGCAAAGAAACTTTGTGGTTTTACTATTGAATAAGCCCTATTTTTTAGCCAGATTTCAAAATTTTTAGTTTGTGTGGTGGAATCCGGCCTTTAATAGGTACTTTTTACTTTAGTATAGTATAATGCTATGAAGTGGACCTTTGGTTCAAACTGTTTATGCTAGTTTCTGTTGACCCTGTATTTACACCAAATGAATATGGTGCTCGGTTTACATATAAATGAATGTAATATAAAGCTAACCATTACTTCTTCAGGAAGAGTCCCCTACAACAACACAAAATTTCTTCTCAGGCCAAAGAAAGTTTATTTCACTTCTGGTAATTTTATTGTGTGTGTGCGAGGTGGAAACACAGAACTGTGAAAAGGCTCATTTTAGCAGGGATAACAACTCACAAAAGTTATTCTGAGGAATGGGGTGGAATGAATCATATTCATACGTGTGTGTGCCGGATGGCAAAAATCAATGCTTTCTCTTAGCAAAGACACTCTTGGGGATAGAGAAATCAGAGCTGCGAAAAACCTAACAAATTTTGCCTGACAGATTTTTCCAGGCAAACTACACTGCTGGTGCACTGGGAGTACGCTGAGGATGTCAGCCCTCGTGCTAGTAGGTGCAGCCCGTTTTGCAGTGGCTCATTTTTGATCCCCAGGGATGTCAATGACCCCACCACACTCCCCCCACGATGCACAGCCTGGGCTGGGAAGTGGTAGAGATGTTGGGATGGCAGACAGCAAGAGTCCAAGGGAGGATGCAGCACGCGTGCTGTAAAACCAGGCATATGCAATCAAACACAAACCTGAAAACAGAGAGGAAAAAATGCGAAAAGTGGACGTGAAGGGAAAGGAAAAAGAAGTATGGTGTTCCGGGGTGAAAAAATAAAAGGCTTGCTTATGTCCCCATCCTATCAGGATTTTGTCTCTGCAGCCCAGTTCAGCACCGTTACCTGTTTGATGCCAGTGCTGTTGCAGGTATTCACTGGAGTCTCACCACCATTAAGCTGGTGTAATGGTGTGCGGGCCCAGGAAGCCCAACTATTGGTGGCGTTTAATGGCTCCTTCTTAAAACATCCCTTCCTCACTGAATCTCTAACAATGCCCTGTTAAACAATAACCATGCCAAGAGTGGTATATAATCCTGCAGGCCTAAGCCACAAAATGTGGCCATTGCATCTGTGCGTCCAGCCTTCAATAGTCCCTGGGGAACAGGCGAGACTTCGCATTTCTCTCCAGAAAATGCTCTCTCCTGTGAACAAGAAAAGCAGCCTTTTCTTGCCCACCATCACCGACAATTGTGCCCCTGCCTCTTTATTTGTCAGCACTAATAATGGCACCGTTGTGGCTCAGGAAAGAGCAGAAGAGATGATGAAAGATGCACCACCGGGGTGGTGTAGACAGCTACTGAACTACCTCTAGTCCTTGTTAGTAAAAATTATGCAATCTAAATGTCAGTGCCTAATGGAGCCCCATCCGACTGCAAGGGACAGTAGCACATACAGCAAAAATAAGGGAAAATTGTTGCAGCATGATGGTTGCTAGGCTAGCGCTAGCAGTAAGAAAAGAACTAAATGAAAAATTACATATTTAACAAGTGGTTAGATGGCAATAGTTATTTTGGACCAAGACCTGAATTCGCCTCTTCCTGTCTTGGGTCATTAATTACGTGAGTCAATCTGTTGATCCGAGTGGGATGATTTTCCTGACGTCTGGTGTGTCAGTGGGAGTGAGGGGTTTACAAACCATACACGAGACAAAAGGATTCCCCCCCATCAGCAGCTTCTTAGGGTGCTGTGGTAGGATATTTGCACAGACAATACACTGCAGAACAAGGCTGAAGGCAGCAGGCTTTTAGCCAGTGAGCCTCTTCCATCTTCTGTGCTGTGGACCAGGAAGCAATACTGCTTTATACTGAAAAAGGAAAAGAAAGGGAAAGGGGGAAGGGATAAGGGAAAAGGGAAAAGGGAAAGGGAAAGAGCAGCAACCGAAGGACAGGGAGCTGCTATAAACACAAGAAACCCCACACTTCTGAAGGCAAACTTGCCTTGTTTTCATTCTTCAAAATAAAAAGGCAAGACTCTGTTTGCTTCACCCTCATCAGAAGGGCTAATCCTTGTTCTGCTAAACAGGATCAAGCCAGTACTGATTCTACCCTGAGAATAACATAGCTGAAACTTAGACGGTTTACACATCCACCAAAATATATTGCAGTAATGACGTTGGAACTGCAAGGCTGAGCCTTTAAGTTAGATTTGATTCATACCGTGAAATCATCAGGTTTTGTAAGCTCAGGAAGGATGGGCCTCTTCATTATCTGCACAGAAGACTTCACAAAAAGCCTCAGGAGCCGAAGGAGCGAAGGAGGTACTTCAGCGCGAGATCGGTACACCGGCACGCTGTTCAGTGCCTCAGTGCGCCTTGGGGCTGGAGGTGAGTTTCAGAAGGACTTGAACATTTACTGCCATTACCAACGTCCCTGCATCCCACCAACTCTCAGTTTATCAGTTTGCTTATTATTTAGTTAGTTCATTTATTATTTAACTAATCTTTAACTACATAAATTTTTGGCATCCACAAGGTCCTGTAGCAAGGATTTACCAGCAGGTTACACATGAGTATAGGTATTACGTGTTGTGGCTTGTTTTTAAAGATCCACTTGATTGTTTCATTTGATGCCTAATAGGTTCATGCAGAGGGAAAAGTAGGCCTTGTTAAATTTCCATGGCACTTGCAGAACCGCAGAAGTGCATTGCAGCCCCTCTCCCCCCACAATCCTACACATACCTCCCGAACATCCCTTTTTGCAGAATTAAAAAGTCCCAGCCTATTTAGTCTTTGCTTACACAGATGCTTGCCGCACTTTCGGCTCCCCTTGTCACACCTATCTATACCTCCTTTCCTCAAAATGGTAAAGCTGGAAGACCAGAACTGTACACAGCGCTCATTATATGGGAGTATAATTTATCAGCACCAGTTTTGTCTGCGATTTTCTCACTTTTCCTGCTTCCTTCAAGCAGGTGAGAAGAGTTCAAGTGGTTTAAATGATCGCGTTCATCGGTCTCTAAAACACTTATTGCTGCTGAGGTCTAAAAGCATGTATTTTAGATGAGATCCCACATTACACTTCTTTCCCCTTACTAGAGGAATCATTAGGAAACCAACCAATGAGTGAACTTACATCATTTATATCTTTTTTACGTAAAGCCTAGATGCTGGCTTGCAGTAAAGTACCTGTAAGTGTGCTGCGCTCACTGCAGGCACTAACGCAGTTTATCTGCTCTTTGCAGGCTGCGCCGTACTCAAGGTGACTCTCGCAGATACCTATACGCATAAATATTACACTAACCACCATACCTCAAGGTAGACATAATGCATTACTTAGTCAAAGCAGCAGCGTCAGGCGATGCGTTACACAAGTTACTGCGATCGAAAGAGTCTCGGGGCTCTTACCAGCACTGAGCGTGCTTAGCTGGGGTCTGCTCCTGACAGGGAGCATCACTCAGCACCTCGCAGAAGAGGGCTGAGGTGCTTACCCCAGAAATTGGAACGTCTTTCCTCACAAAATAGATCAGCCATAGAGTTTCTCTATGCTCTCGTGGCGTGATTCAATATTTGAAGAGAAAGGCACAATGAGGCCAATGAACATTTTGCCACTGGATTCAGAGAAGACAAAGAGCTCTTTCTTGTACTTTTCTCTAAAAAGTAAATCAACGCAATGTTTTTAATGAAATACACATAATCCATTTTCCACAGCTCTCACGCTGCGCAGTCATAGATCCCGCACTGTGTAAGGTACTTGGGAGGGGTCTGCAGCTACAGCCAGTTCGCAGTACTGTGTCCCAGTTTGCTCTCCGAAACTCTCAGCCCAAGGCCGTACATGTCTCCGTGCCCCTCCACTGCCAGCCCAGTGCCATGTCAGGCTTTGGTGGGTATCGCTGGCTGGGGATTTTAATTGCTCCTCTTCCTCCAGCTTTCCCAGTTCTTCCATTTTTCCATTGCTGTGTGGTGACCAGAGACCCCCCAGTGTTTGCAAAAAAAATTACTTTACTCTGTTGCTAAATGCAGCTTGACACCACTCGGTGTCCCTGTTAGAAAAGCTCAGTCTTTGAAAATACACCCCTCAGTAACCTTGTAGACAAATCTTACTGAATACAAGCAGCTTTGAACTCTGAAGTCATCATAATCCACAGTCATAATTATGTGAAATGAATAAATGAAGCTGGATTACGTGATGATCTTTGACCAGGTGCCACAGAAAAACTCTGGAAAAGGAATCACAAGTGAGTCCATCTTCTCAAGAAAATGCTGGTCATCTTAACTTATGCTTCATGTGGTTTTGTGCTTTAGAGATTATTAATAATTTTTCATTTATTGTCATGGTGATGAGAGCCTCAGAACCTCATGTGAAATGTCCACCGTGATTTTCATGGTGCAATTCGCTATATATCCCCTGATCGGGACTCCTCTGGAGGCCCTGGAGCTTCCTTCTGCCTGACGGAGGGGAACAGCTCAGCCTCCCAACTGGCATTACACCAGCACAGCGGCGTTGAGAGAAAGCAGACGAATGTGGCCAGTGACTTGTTTCTGCATCGCTGCTGCAGCCTGCTGGAGCTACCCAGGGCCAGCATGGCTGAAGAAGCCTGGAGGCTCAGGAGAGGCTTATAAATGGTGAATAAAGAGAGTGAAAAGGGCCTTCATTAAAGCGCTTTTTTGGACGTGGTTATTAAGGTACTGCTGCAGTTAGGGTCAGGCATGAAAATCCCAGAGAGTTCTTCAGTCATCATAACATCGTAATAAATAAATAAATCTCTCAGAAGTACAAAACAGAAAGAGTTACGTAATAAAGATATCAAAAGCATCACCTCTTCACCCAGAACAGCAGATTTGGGTTGTCCAGACCAAGTATTTTGATTTTATGTTGACTTACAGGAAAACATTGCCCAAGAAATCTTTGGCGTCACAACTATCCTTTCCCCCACAGCCCTTGCTTCAGTATTTCAAAACGTATTCACTTTAGCATTAACTGTTGAATATGAAGACAGGGGAAGAGAGGATATTCATGGAGGCAGTATTTTTTAGAACTATCGCCCAAATCACGCCTGCAAAAAATAAACTTGAATGCATCAAAAAAGATCTGAAGATCAGAATGAATTTTACACTTGATTATTGATTCTTAAATAACGAATGAACAATGGGAGTTAGGGGGAGAAAAGTTGATAAGAAGTATTGCAATCTTGTCAAATAAACCACACATAACCTTTTTCTGTCTGCCTTCTCTGCTGATGTGGAAGTTGAAAGACATTGAACTAAATTCATACTATATGTGAAGTTTATGAAGGGCAGTGTATTAGATGTGAATTTAACTATAGATATTTTATTTTTTAAGAGTTTAGCTCCTACTACAGCTCTTACTGTAACACTAACTTTAGCATACTACCTCAGCTTCGATAGATTTTTAAAATCTGGGAAGTCTTCTGAATGCAAAGTTTACTACAAGGCGTGACTCTTGGATTATCTGTATACTTTGCAAGTTCTCACATCAAATTCACTGTGGTAGAAAGCCAACACAGCTAGCTGGCATTCCTCAATAACAAGAAATTCATGATAATAAAATAACCAGGGAGTGTATCATGCAGTCACAGTTGTAAGGACATAAAGTTCATCTCAATTTCTTTTGAACCTTTTTGTGCCACCGGTACACTATTATCTTTATAATACTTCTTGAGAATTGTAATGAAAATTATAAAAAAGTGACCACTGGAAAAGAGAGCAAATAAAATATTATAGAAAACTCAGTCGACAAAAGTTAACGTGTCTGGCGAAATCCGTGTTCCTGCCCCTGAAATGTCGCCATGGAGCTGTAGGGGGAATTAAATTACTAAATCACACTTAGTGCAAGATACACTGAATACACTGGAATAATTCCACACAAAGAACAAGAAAAAAGTGCCTGTAGACAACCCCTACCAGTTCCTGCAAGCATCAGAAGTGCTGCCTGATTTCCATTATTTCCATATGAAGGTTCTGCACACATCGCAGCGGTGTTTTTCATCTACAGGTCACTGACTGCAGGGCATGAGGCTGCATGTGAACTAGAATCAGCGGTCTTAGTACTCTACCTCTTCTAGTTTCTTTTGTGTCTTTAAATCAAGAACACAGTGTCAAAAGCGTCATGTATTTGATAAATACAAGCCTTTATAGTAATTATTTTTGTTGCGTGCTTCAGCTAGCAGGCCATAAAGCACCCTCTGGGTAAAGGTTCCACATTTGTTCACCAAATAAACAAACAATTAAAATATTCCATGATCTTTGTCCCTTTCATAAATCTCTTGATTTCCCAATTTACCCACAATTTCCCCCGCCCTTTTCCAGCTTACATAGCCTGGATTCAGATCCTCTTCCAGAAAATGTGAATAAACTAGTAACAGCTATTTCTTCTAGCACTGACTGTCATCTCTCTTCCAAGCCTTGTCTTGATTTGTGCCCCAGCCTGCAGGCAAGTGCCACCAAAACCTGCAGGATTGCTTGTAGACCTTCAAAGCAGCGATCTTTATCCATCCCCACCAACCATTACCACACTTCACTTCTGTCATCCCACCACCCAAGTGGGAAAGCTGGTACCTCTGGTGACACTCAAGAGACCTCAGCTTTCCTTTTTTTTAATTATTTTTATTTTTAATTTTAAAGCGCTTCTACCTTTCCCATAAGCAAAACTCAGTCCCCACAGTAAATATGTAGAAACTTGTCACATAGGAAATTCTGTCAGTAAACTATCTGGATGCCTCTTAATACTTTTCACCTTTCAGAAGCAAAGAGGAGAAAACAAATACTGCTGGAATGTGAAAGACCATCAAGCCATGAGGAAAGAATTACTGGGTTTTTGTCTATTTTAAGCGAAGAAATAAATTGTGAGTAAGGGAGCCAGACAGCCACCTCTTCAAACAGAAGCCAGCTCCGGGGCCTTGCGTACACGATGAACGCACACTCCTGCTGACTTGTTAGGAGAAGAATATGGTGCAAGAAGCCGATGCTCATACAGCAGGACGCATCTTGCCATTTTTTTACGCGTGGCCAAGCTGCAGAGGAATAATTCACCAAGAATGATGCACAGGATTTGTCCCACTCGGTGTCTTTTCCGTTGTAAATGCCAAAGATGCATCAATCTGGACGGCTCTTCACTTTTGATTTCCCAAGAAAGCACTTTCAAAAAGAAGATGAGGCAACTGTGAAAAAATTGCCACTTGTTTCTGTTAGTGAGAGAACACCCACCATTCACAGGTACAGTAAATGTCTGCTTTCATTCACTGCTATAATGAGCCTGTATTTCTCCCAGTTTATAACACTGCATGCGACGCTAGACTAAAGAAACATCTTTCCCACTCCCCTCCCAGAAACAGATACCAGCTGGCGCACAGAGAGAAGAACACAGCGATGCCTCATCCTTTCCATTACTTAAATGGCATATCTTTATTTAAAAAAGAAAAAACACCCCAACCTCACCCCCCCCCCCCAAACCTTACAGCTAGACACACTCCTTTCTTTCCAAACACAGCAAAATGACGTGCATTTTATTCTCAGAGAAGACCATGGCCATTATTGTTGAAAAATATTTTCTAATTTTCCAGATTCTGTGGCT
This sequence comes from Phalacrocorax aristotelis, assembly GCF_949628215.1. Lineage (NCBI taxonomy): Eukaryota > Metazoa > Chordata > Aves > Suliformes > Phalacrocoracidae > Phalacrocorax > Phalacrocorax aristotelis. The sequence goes on from NC_134279.1 coordinate 4,848,949, forward strand.
GAAAACATGTCTGGGGGTGGGGGAGGAGCAGAAGGGATCTACCCTTCCTCTTTTTTAGCCCATCCTTGTGCATTGCGCACAAGGCCTCCTCTCCTTTTCAGTGAAGGTGCTGAACTTAAAAGAAAACGTGGCTGCTACTGCCCTCTTGGTAGGCCTGGTATTTTGGAACGAAAGCAACTCAGTATTGCCTTTAATGAAAAAGCAATAAAGCGCCTTAAAGTTTGTAATAAGAAAATTCTGTCACTCAGTTTTGTATCTAAAATTTTAAATCAATGTCATGTTTTAGAAAATGACATGAAAGGAGTGACTCTCTCCAGTTTCTCCAAGCGTGTGGTTAGAAGCAATCACCATTTGCATTTCAGAAACTCTCAGGTTCTCTCCCGCTTTCCATCACTGTTTTGTTAAATGTCATTCCTCACGAGCTGTCAAGCACTTTATATTTTTCAAAAACCAGGCAAATTATTAAGGAACCTTAACAAGGTCTTCAGGACAAAACTGTCAGTCTCTCTTTTTATTTTTATTTTTTTCCTGAAATATCAGGAGCTGTTTTAATTCACTGCATTTTCAGCATAGGTGTTTGCTGTTTTCTCAGCTACACCTGGAAAAAATCCCAAACTGACCTGAATTCCAGGGTAAAATGTGTTAGAAGTGTCTCAGCACCATATATTATAAATGTTTAGAACACAGGAAGGTGAGAGCGTGAGATTTATTGAAGAAAACTTATGTACTTGAAATTTGCTTGAACCACAGCAGCGTAGTGGAAAAATCCCAATTTAGGAAAACTTATATCTGAATTTTCCAGTTAGCTTCCACACCATTAAAAAAATCATTAGAAAAAAAATCAAAGTCTCAGGTGCTTATCATCCCAAACAGAGGGAAAGTTTGCAAGCTGGACTGACCTTCGAGATAAACCGTGAGCACAAGGGCAATACCTTTCCTCATAATTTTGTTGGATTTTAATTAAAGACATTTCTTAGATTGCAGCTTAAAGGAAGGAAACACCAGGAAGGCAGATAGCTTCATGCCACAGAAAGGAGCGCTTTGACCCCTGCTGTGTGGACAGAGCTACGCACAAGACGACTGCTGTGCTGGCAGCATCTGTGAAGAAACTGCCTTTTGTCTCCCTTGGAAGAAAGTTCTCCTAAACAACACACGTGACCATTAAAGGAAAGAAAGTACAAGATCTAAAAGCACTTAGAGAATAATTTTCAGAACTGGCTTGTGTCTTTGCAACTCATACAATATGAGAATTACTGAGCATAACTGTATTTATATGTATTTTTGCTGCAAATCTGTAACTCCTGGGTGTAACCCATTTGCGTCTGTAACTACCTTCCATGGAGAACATCCAGCGTATTAAGGGTACTTCTACACCTAATAAACACCGGCAATTTAATTGCACTCATGATTTAGTAAGCATGCAAAAGTGCAGGTACGAAAATTGGTGAATACGTACTAACAAGGCGTGGGAAAAAAAACCTAGTAGTTGCAATGCAAAATGAATCATGATAACGATAATTTTCTTTCAAAGAAAGTAGAATAAATTCTAACTAATAATGTAGCGGTGTATTCTTCTCTGACATACATCCCCTTGCCCCATTAACGTGCACGTATCACTAGAAGACCGGAACTCACAATCCTTAGAAATTTATAAAAGGGAAACATTGATTGCACTAAAAAAAATGTATTATAGTAATGACAGAGTGCACCTATATTATTTTATTAATTGATGTTTAAGGTCCAAGAGAATGCAGTTCTGAAACTGATAGATCGTTGGATTGTTATCTCCCTTAACTTCTTTTTAATAGATTAAAAACCACCACTCTACTATAGACATCATTACAGGTACAGGGAAGGCATTTGATTTATAATGTTTCTAAATAGGTGGCACTGTGATGAATTACCACTTCAGAAGATTAGCAGATTATTGGGTCGTGGGCTCTTTTTCTCATCTATTCACTTTTAAAGCTATGATTCCAAGAAGAAAATCCTTGTGCGTGTTGCTGCTTTTACAAGAAAGGTGATGAGTGGTGATACTGAAAATCATGGTTACCTCTTTGTCGGCATGGCAAATAAAGGAGCATATTGGTCAGCCTCCACGGAGACCTTGCGAGGAAGCAATGCCTGCCTCTCGGTACAAGGTTTCAATTCCCTTGGGTAGGCGTACCAGGGCAGTCCTTAATCCAGGCCAATAGGATGTATTTATGGCGAGGGAGGAACTGGATTTTAAAAAGAGGACGATGCAAGGAGATGAGGAAGAAGAGGTGATCAGGAGACGAGTGTTGTTAACATTCGTTTTCAAAATCCATTAAAGACGATCGCATGTACGTGCTGAAATGTGTGGGCGTGTTTTCGTGTGTGTAGGTCTGGGTAGGTGCATATTGAGAGGAAATAGGTGGAAAGGAGCTCAACCATCGGTTCGGGAAGTTCATCTTTAGAAACCTCATCCATTCCTAAAGTTTGTGTAAGTATGTTCAAGAACAGAGATTTCAAAGCTTCCTTAAGCAGTCATTCCAGTGCCTGTGTGCACAAATACATGCTAACACACATACGAAGATGCTATCTCCAAGTCTGCTGGAAATAAATATTTTAAATCTAGAACTTGTTATTTAAAACTGTTCTATTAAAAGATTAATAAATTAAAAGAATGAATCCCATTTTTAAAGCTGGCAGGATTCCTTTGAAATGAATTTTAAATATCTATAATGGCATGTTTTCCTATGGATTAATAAAACCACAACCAAAGGGAACCATTACTATCAACACGAGTCCTGTGCACTGGACAGCTAATTAACAGCAGATCGCTCTTCTCTCGATTACAGTTTTTTTAAAATGTGAAGATATCCATAATTGAATGTCATGCAGAATATTATGCAAAGCATCACACTTTTTTACAAGATCAGCAGGAGCTGAGTGCCATCGGAAAGGATGTGACAGTCCAGAGTTTGAGAAGCTGTAATGTTTACCCATCTAAAGTCTACAAATGCAAATCACAGTAGGACTCAAAATGGAGCCCTGGGGGAATCAGAGAATAACTGAAGCCCAGCTGGAATGAAAAACCCTCTGGAGCAACAAATTCAATATGCCAGGATAAAAAAAAAAATCAGATCTGAATCGAATAAAGCCTTGCAAGCAGATTGGCAAACACAGTAGCAAAAGTTATGCTCAGCGATGAAAACCAAAACAAACAGGAATGTTACCATGATGAGAATGGAGACCTGAAAGAACATTAATCTAATCGCATTCTTGCAAATTAAAACTAGGACACCGTCATCTTCAAAAACATGTGTGTTAACAAATACTTCAGTCTCCTGTTGTCCATGTAGAAATAAGCTTTCTATGTGTCTTCTTAATGAAATATGTGTAATATCCACTTACAAATCAGTTTCCAATTAAAATACTACTTCCAAATAATATGATCCTGCTAACTGAATTTCCAAGTGAGCCCTTGGCATAATACTTTATGAGCAGTTCTGCCATCCATCAGTTATTTTGCTGTCAGGTCTCGGGATGCGCTGAGCAGATGGCCGTGGATGCCGCCTGCATTCAGACTGCCGGTTTCTGTGCAAGCAGAGGCTGAGGAGACGGGAACCAACATTTCCATATAGAGCACGCTTAAAATTAACCCACAAGATGTCACTGTTGCTCCAGAGAAATTTAGCTGTCGGGGGATTTTTCTGGGCATTAATTGAGACTGGGAGTGCGGGATTGACTCCAGCGGGGTTGATTAGAGAAGGTTTGAGCAGTGCCACCATCTTGTAGCTCCACTATTGCACCAGCCCGCTCTCCAGCTTCACCGCACTGTGAACTCAGGGAGCTGTAACCAGGGAGGGGACTGCCAGGAAACCTCAGCAGAGGGGCACTGGGAAACATGCCCCTGCTTACAAGGACATCAGGCCTTGGAGACATCGGTCAAGTGGGGCCTTTCTTTGTTAGCAGCCAAGCAGGTCCCATGGTGTGGTCATGGGAATATGGGGTGCCCTGGTATCACCTCAACCATGCCCTCCACTTGAGGGCACGCAGGCAAAGTCCTGACCACTTCATGTCAGCAGGAGGTTTGATTGCTGCTCCCTACTTTTCTGAATACTCCACGTGCCCACATCTTTAAAGAAACCCAACAGCATGGAGAGATGGTGGCACTACCTACCCAAAGATCATCAGTCCCTCCTTCCTTCCACCATTTCCTCCCTGCTTGTTGTCCCACTGTCCTGCCTTTGTAAAATTTCCACGTTGGACAAAATTAGGCCTATGCTATTGCTGCAACTGGCAAAGCTGGTAAAGTGAAGGCAGCTGGTCCCTGTAGCTTTCAGATGCCGGTTTCAGCCACCTTGGTGAACTGGGAAGCCAACCTAACAGGAAACACAAATCCGCTGCTGATCACAGCACTCAAGAATAGCCAAGGTTTTCCTCGGGCCTGGCTTTTTTTTTTTTTTTTCAATGAAACATTGACAGCAAAATCAAATATTGAAGTAAAGCCTTCCAGAACATATCATTTCAGAGCATGAATGGCTTTATTCAAACTTACATATCCCTGATTTTAGCCAAAAAAGGGGTTTATAGCATTTACCCTGTATGAAAACACAGGTACCGCAAATATCCCAGCACTTGTAGGGGCAAAGACTCAGACTAAACAAAAGCACATCGTCACAGTATCATTATATCAGACTTCCCTAAACAGTTGTCTATGGATTAATTGTGCTAGTTTATTTTTCCCAAGCTGTAAATGAGGTTTCTCTAAGGGAGAGAAGATAAGTGGCTTGTCTTTGTGTTTGGCAGGATGATTCCACTGAAACTTCCCAGCACCACGGCTGCAGGTCCCAGCTATCTCCACCAGCGCTGCACATGTGGGATGAGAGAAGTAATGAACTCTGTTCCTCAGGAGTACTGAATTTCACTTGGGCTGATGAAGATACCAATATGCTTAAAAGCAAAACCACTTAATTTTCTTCTTAATCCAGTCTCAGCAAAAGAAAACACATCTGCACTGTTTCCCAGCATTCACCCTTTACTCCCCTTCGAGATAATGGTTTTGCTGGTAATAGAAATGCCAAGGTTTTGTGATTTCAAACACCCCCATAGACCAGTCACACTGTCTTTTGCTATGGAAGTGATGCCTTGCTACTGCACTGACAGGGATTTCTAAGAACTGGAAATACCACCTGTTTTCTCTCCTCAGGCACGCTGTAACGCTGGCTGCATCTCTGCTGTATCGGGGTGGAGAAGGCGGCCTAAATATCTATACCTTAGAGGGCTTCCATATAAAGGGGTGTCCCTGCTGTGTGGCTGAAAGCTGCAGACTTAGGTTTGATACGACTGGAAAGAAACCCAGTTTCTGGCCAGTCGCCTTCCTAGCTGGTATTTGTCTGAGCCCTTCACAGAGCTAAAGCAAAAAGAATCACAACCTGCAGAAAAAAACATTGGGTTTTAGGCCATGTGCTGCAGTGACACTCCTGGGTTTGCTCTAAGTCCCAAGATCAAGCCGAAACTGCAGAATAAATGGACAATGTTATGTATGGTAGAGTGGTTCTCAGTATGCTCACTTAACTTTAACTCTGTTTTCATCTGAATGTATTAAAAAACTCCCCAGAACAGTGTCAGTGCCCGTGTCCAGATATATGTGCATTTACAGGGCACATGAGACTTCCACTAAATAAATTATGTGATCTCTTCTGGGCTAAGGAGTCCCTACAGCTTATGCCAATGAATCACCGCTGTGTCGTGCAGGGAGCTGTATAGCACAGGCTATCAGGACCTCATTTACTTAGTGCGGACGTGATAATAAAGTTGCCCCGCTGATCACTGCCAAGTGTCCCAGTCACATATCATGCCGGCTCTGGGCAAGGGAGCAATTTTGTTTTCTTACAGAAAGTTACAGCCGACATCAATCGTCCTCTGTGCCTGCAGAGGTAGCCTGAGGCTGCAAGCGTTGTGTCTCAGCCAGCGCCTTGAGCAATTCTGCCACACTACAGGCAGGCAAGGGAAAGGAGGAGAGAACGACTGGCAGCTGCTGGTCAGGAGTTCCAGGTGTGGGCAGCGTGCAAGTGCACGAACACAGATGAAACAGAGCTAATGGAGAAGTTATGTTTGGAGAAGAACGGGTTGCCCGAACAGATGGATTTGTCCTTGCTTGATGTTCGGCTCCAGTTCCCTGAGCTGTTAACAGCCTTAGACTCTCCCAGTGTTAGAGACAGAAGTGCTGCTCAGAAAAAGGAACTGTTTCCTTTGCTGAGCTGGAAAATATAGCCTATATAGACTGGAAATATCTTCTGTCTCATTGTCTCTGTGTTCTTCAACTGCTCGCTTGGGAGCAGCCTCATTTGTTTCAATCCAGCTACAGCTGGGGTACGCAAAGGGTGGCACCGAGCTCATTTTTACCTTGGTCCTGGCACATGGCAATTCCCTGAACTCTTGCAACACATTGAAATGGTCATCACAGCCCACCTCCATGTTATTGCCTGGCAGACACAGCAAAAGGGCAAAAGGAAAGAATAGCAAGCTGGGTTTGGTTTTAAGAAGGCAAATTATTTCTTAAATGGGAGAACATGCCAGCCGCAGACTGCAGCGGGGGCTTGGGAGAGATGTGAGTAGGTGGGCTATGCCTTCAGAAGGTGGTGCAGAAATCACCACCATGAACGTGTGTGTTCCTCCCTCACAGGAATCAAACCCACCCTCACTGGGTGCCTCTGGCAGAGTGGAGTGAAAGGGCGGCCTCATTTCTTATCGAATGGCTTCACCGGGGAGGCGTCACTGCTAAACCTAAACCAGGACTTTCGACAGTGAGGAGGAACTTTCTCTGGTCATCACCTTACAGGATTTCTTCACGAGGAAATACAGCCTTGGAACAGGTATCTGTCCTCTGAACTGAATAGCAACATACCTAATATTAATTAATTTTACTTTAAAGACTATCTAACTTTTTGCGCTGTATTTGTCAGCACTTCCTATACATATTCCTAATACTAGATTAGTATGGAAAATGTGGAAAAATTGGGTTACTCCATTTGAGTACGTTAGGTTATCTTTTCTGTAGACAAAAGACTCACTAAACAGTGAGCTTTCCTGGAAGATCAGCCTGCTATATTAAGAAACACAAAACCCACCTAGCAGTTACCTCAAAGACACAATAACATTATCTACCACTTTTCTAAAAGAAAGAACGACCCATGGATTGCTTTTCTCCTGTTCATTATCCAGGGAAGGTCTTTACCCATCACATTACAGAATCGTTTCATAGTATTTCAGAGTTCATTCTCCCCCAGGTGCTCTCCACCATGCTTGATATTAATTATTTCTGATAGTTAACATTTACTGAAAGGTATCATAATAACCCTCCTAGTCATAGGGAAAGGAGCTAATACCTCAGGTAAACACAAAAGGGCCTTTCCCTATGGAAAACAGCTATGCAATATGTGAAACACTGATTTTGGAGTGAGCTGGCTGCTCTGCATTAGCACTGACCCAGAGGGGACTGCGTGTGGGTATCTGAAAGAAGCACAAGCCATCACCTCCCTCACAGGTGGGCTGAGATCAGACACAGGAAGAGAAAGCAAAGCAATCAGATGTCCATTCTGTGTAATTGCCTCCTTGTATAAGGCTCCAGGTGTTAGAGAGATCATAAATCTGAATAGAAATATTTTTATTATGTCCAACTTGTAGCAATATAGCTGAGAAACATCTCACTGTCAGGCTTTCCCTAACCACAGTGAAGGTTCCCTTGTGCAAATAAATAAAAATCAAGATATTGCATGGCTCTGTTTCCTCAAAATCTCTTACATTTACTCATTCTTCTGTCAAAACTTTTCCCAGCCCCCGTATATTCCTTGTGTTTATGCCTGTTGGGGTCGCTTGCTCTGGGAGATCTGAGAGGGACTTGGACAAGAAAAAGGCTCTACTTTTGCTTCCATGAGTTTAAGAATGACTATTCTAAATGACAGCAAAAATCTGGCCAGGATGCTGTCTCTGATAATAGATAACAGCGAAGTGTAGGGACTTAGATCAAGCACACGGTCACATTTCTCTTCTGTGCTCTCCCGGTTTCTAGCAGTGTGCCGCTGAGAGATCTCATAAAGCTGTGATCTTTGAATTTAGGAAATGAGGAAATGGGTATTTCCTTCACGTATTTGTCTGATCTCTTTTTGACCCTTATGAAAAATGTGTGGTATCTGCAACTCTTCAGTGACACTAATTTCCAGCTTACCTGCATGTCACGTGAAGTCGTCGTCCTTAGTTTTGTTTGCTTGTCCTTCCTCCAAAAGGACTGGAACTTGGGCTCCTCCACCCTGGGCACCCTCCCGTTCTTGCTTTTGTCACCTTTTTTATTCTATTGGTGGTAGGTAGGACAGGCCAAAGTTAATCATCCTAATGGTACAGGAAAAAAGAGCAAAAGACTTCTCTTTATAAGCAATCCAAACAGCTGAGCTAGTAAGGGTTTGCTGATGCCGATTTTAAAGTTTATTACGATGTGATTTTTAAACTGTTGCTAATGACTTACAATGTCTTTGCATGAGTGCACATATTATTTACAGCTCAGGCAGAGTTTAATCTCAGGTATGAAATGGATAATTGATGAGTAAGTAAGTACTAAGGTATAAAGTCACAATTTATCCTGGATTAAGCATCGTGAACTAACTGAGAACAGTACACAGAGATGTTTCTTAAAGAGATAATTCTCTTTGAATTTGGTTCACTGCACTTTCCTGAATTGAAAATCACACTTCACTATCATCCTGTCAATATTTTCCAATATTTAAGTACCCGAAAAATAGGTTACCTAAACTTAAATAACTTTAACCTACTTACATACTTAACAAACTTACTTTCACAACGATGTCGTGAAAACGGGTTGGTGATGGATAGCATAAGCCAAAGTTGTTAATTCTCATGATACAGGGCAGAAAAAAGCAGTAGATTACTGTTTATAAACAATAAATTATTGTGAAATGGGTAGCCTATTAGTGGCATCATATAACCTGTCCTGAAACTCCTGTAGTCAATGTGGTTTTGTTCAGCTTTGTCCCTTGCTGTCTGAAAAGTGCAGGGAAAACACTTGATTTATGGCCCATGAAAATGTGAGCAGAGATTAACATAATAGGAGAATATTAAACTCTTGCAGTCTACTATTAATCGACTTGCTAGCATTTCTTTGATCCGAGGTATGAACTAAAATCGGTATGCAAGTTTTCCATATTAGAATATTCGTAACAAAACCAAATAAACTGAAGAGCAAAACAACAACAACAAGCAGCCACATCAGCTAGCTGTTTCTGATTAATTGCTACCAGATTATGAAAAATTACTACCTTCCTTTTGTCTCCAATAGCTCTCTTTATGGTGGTGGCCTCCATTCAGAGGGACCAAGTATCACAGTTTTATCCTTAGCCATTGATGCGTGCTTGCGGCAACATTTTAGGCTCCCTGAGGGACTGCTACCCCTAAAATGAACGCAACAGTCCACAGTTCAGAATCACAGTCTCAGAAAGGCACTTTATACCCTACTGACTGTGAGGGACAGCAACTCGCACACATGTGCATCGCCACAAACACCGCCGGGCCCAAGCAAAACCGAAATCTGGGGGATGGTGTGGTGTGGAGAAGCAGGCTGGGACAAATCAGCGACTCCAGAGTATGCAGGCTCTCGTTACAGTGCCGTGGGGCTCAAAAATCAAAGTCAGAGCACATTTATTTATTTTTTAAAAATACTCTTAACACTGGTATAATTTTTATGTGGAATTTTCTTGTCGACCACTTCAGGCAGCACAGGGTCTCTTATCTGAGTCTGGTAAAGCAAGTCCCTGCTGTTCTGTGGTATGCTTTATGCTTTTCTACAAATCAAACCATGTGCTATTGTCTTCTGCTTGATTTGCTTTCTGGACTCAAGCAATATTTAGTGGTATGGTATTTATTTTGCTCAAAGAGCAAGCAGCCACATTTCTGAAATGAAAGTAATCCCAAGTTATTCACTAATTATTCTAGAAGCATCACTACAAAATAAGGTCAATAATGAATTAAACCAATATTATTATTCCCAATTCCTTATACATGATATCCACAAATGCATTACAAATTGGCAATACAAAATTCTGACCATCAGTAGGAACTAATGACTCCCAGATATTTTCTCTGCCCAGCAATCTTAAAAATGGATATTCTGAAGTACAAACAACTGTGATTTCAATTCACTGATACTTGGAATATACCTACGATCATCCAGCTGAAAGTGAACTTTTATTCTCCTTAAAGCAATAGTGCCACATGAGGTCAAAGCTGTTGTCAAACGCACAATTCACAGTGACTTCAGCACCTGTAATTTCTGATAGGGAAACTGAACTCATGGCCAAATAGGCCGGGAGTTACACTGAGATTAATTTAGCTCGCAGCATTCAGAAAAAATGCCAGTTTTGAGCATGAGACACACATATAAGTTATTTTTCAGCTAACTTGGGGGTAATGTCAATAACAGAGGCTCCACCTCACAGAGGCTTTTGCAGCAAGAAGGAAGTGAGTTTTAAGCAGCCCAGAGATGTGTGACCAACTTCACTTAACACCCAACCCTGAATTAAGGAGCGGTGTTAAGAGTCACGTCTTATTAATTCATAGAGCATTTCACCTCTCTACAGGGAGCCCCAGCTATACGATGTAGCCTGTGCTGTTTAGGACCATGGCAGTCCTGGAAAGAGCATGGAGAGGAAGAGGAGAAGGAAGCAAAAGCTCTGAGCAATGGGAATGCTGTGCTCCTGTTCACTTGAACCAAGGGAACCACATTGCTTTTGAACCTTGCAGGTAGATCTGTGAAGTGTGTTTAATACTAGAGGGAGAGTTGTTATAAACAACCCATTAACCACCCCCGGTTTTTTTTCCCTGGCAGTTTTGCAAAATTTAGGTTTAGATTTACATTTAAGGCAGCTTGCAGTCCCAGCTTGGTATCAGAGCTGGCTTGTATTCTGCTTACTCAAAACCCACGCTGATATTAGGTCACTAGGTTGCAGCTGAGACCCTGAAGTCCCACCAACATCTCTTGCTTGTGTTCTGTGTTAGTAATACAGACATTGCTCATGACTTGGTTTATAACACAAAAAATAGGGGAAAAATCTGTCATTAAGAGAGTGCTGAGTTGTCCCAGCTGATTAGAAAAGTCAGGCCCAGTTGTCACATCAATATCCAGGTTTTCGACTTGATACCATAATTGTAATAAAAAGTTGTCAGGGGAATTAGTGTTTCTCTGTGTTTGCCATAAAGATACACATGAGCAAGTATTTAAACACCTCCTTTACTTGAGCTGGCCCAGCAGAGACCTTGCATGTATATCTAAGCTGGAATTGTGTTTAAATTTGGGCTACTTGCATAAACCGAAACCCAGAGAAGTGTCAGAAAAGTCAAAATTCAGCAAAATTTCAGCTTTAGTCTGGAAGAGAAAAAGCAAGGACCCTGGCTTTCATCTAACTACTGTTTTGAAGTTTCAGTACTTGCTAAGTATTTTACTTGGGATGCTCCTCAGCAATCTGAAGCCTCAAACAACACTATTACCAGGGCAATAAAATGGAATTTTTGTAGATTGTTTAGGTTCCCCAGAGAATACATGGCAGGGGAAGGGGCGGGGGTGTGAAGCCTGGTGAATTGAAATATAAAGTGAAATTGGAATTGAGACAGTTAGGGAACATTGCTGAGTTGAATGGCAGTTCAAAGAACCCTCACTAAGTGATGTATAAAAACTTCAATACAGTTTTATTTTAGGCTTGGCTGCACAAAGAAGTATCTGCTAATAAACTGAATCGTCAAAAATAAATTGTTTCAATGTTCATTCCTTTTGAATTAATATCTGTAAGCTCAGTTTCATCACATTCATTTAAGCTTGTATTCTGATATTACACATGACAACATATTCTGAGGAACCGTATTCTGTTTGTAGAATTGGGCTACTTGTTTTTCCACAATGAAAATGTTGGGTTTTTTTTCCCAGAATGGTAGTTATCTACAATGACAGTTTTTAATTAGGGACAATACTTTATGTAGAAAAGAGTGTACAGTGCTCAGTACTAAAGCTGCAGGGGGAAATTCTGAAAGGACACTAAGGAATCTAGACACATAATGCCATCCGCTGAAATACCGAAGAACGTTGCTGAATTCCCTTATAAGGAATCAAAATTTACTGGCAAATGTTACTTACACCTTGGTAACTGGTAGAGGATGCAACTAAGGCAAGCCCAGTTTAACTAACCCTCTTAGAGCAGAAGAGAGAGGAAAAGATTAACACCACAAACTGGAAGGCATTTTAGCATCATCTGCGTGCACAATCCGGAGGTGTGAGTTACTGCTCTCATTAGATCAGACTGGGATGAAGGCACCTTCCTCCTCATCCTTTTCTTTCACTGCACTGTGCAGTCAGAAAATTGGGCAAGAGCCATCGCAAAAGATGTATGGGCTCTGTTTTGAACCCCCTGGACCCAGCGCTCTGTGCCAGCTGGCCCCACATAACACACCTTTAAAGAAAACTGGAGGAGTCAGCAATGGCAAAGCCATGTCGGCTTTATGGCTCCACCTGCTTCAGCTCACTAAATCCAAGTCACAGTTGCGGATCACGAACTATATTAAAGCAATACATTTTTGTTTGTAAAGGACAGTTATAAGCACCTTTTTGTTAGAATTTCATAGCAGGTTAAACAAGAGACAGCTATTATAAATGCTTTTTTAAAACCAAACCAAAACTAAACAAAAATTCAAGATTTTACAATGATTTTACCAGAAAGGAAAAACCTTAATTCATTTCAGCTCTCATGGAAAGGAATTAAAATATTTAAGTACTACCTTCAGTTTAAAGCTTGTTATTTCTGTTTCAGACTGGAAATGTTTTAGTGATCCAAACAACATGACTGGGCTTTTCCTGGCTGTGTATTCTAATCTAATAGAAGACATTATCTCCCTTCACAAACCTTACCTCTTTACAGCCTCACACCATCACGTGTACAACACTATTGCCACTAATTCCTCTACACAAAGCATCCCTCGGAGCAAGAAGCAGGTTTTTGAAATTACCAGTTCCTGAAGTCAGTGGCAATAGAGCCTTTGGACAGCAACATTGTTTTCTAAATACAACTGATGACTTTTCAGTGATAATAGATGACATAGTTCAGCATATTTCATGGAGACTGATCAGATGATGATTTTGCCTGTCCTAGCATACCAAACCTCCACCAGCAAGGACATGATTTACATTTCAGAAGGCCTCCACAGTGCTACAGTTAATTCTCTGCCCAGGTCTGAATTGCATGCGAAAGCCCATCCCCTTCTCACTTGCATGCTATGTGGGAAGGTACATTTAATGAGCACACACAAGCTCTATCTGATTGCTTCTCTTTGGAAGGATAGAGGCATCTACACAAAGTTTACTGAAGTGTCACGTAGTTAGTAATGTCAGGAGACAATATGGTAAACCCTGAAGAATGTGCTCTTAAGGCTAGTATGTTGCCCATCTAACCCCATCAGTGAGATCCAAGCATGCCCGTGCCTGAGACTGTTGATTAGGAAAATAAACTACACACATATGCATAAATGGTCCACTGTGGCAGTACGATATTAGACTCAGCTGCACTGGAACAAAGTGCCGTCATTACACTGCTATGATAAATATCTCCCTTGCACTGCTGCAATTATCAACGGGCTTGATTAAGGGATTGATTTGAATGCAAACAGCATAATTGACCCAGGAGAAAAGATGAATGGATATGGCCAACGCAGCCTTTAAATAAGCGTGTTACAAATAGATGGCAGCATAGGGAAATGTCACCAGTCACAATTTATTATTTTGCCATTCTTCTTCAAATGAAAAAAAAGAAGGAGATTTGCTTTTGTTGCAAACAGCATATGTACAATTTTCCAGCATATGATGCCTTTTCACATAGTCTTCAAAAGTTTTAAATGGGTCATTTTATTTAGCACATCCATAAAGTCATGATATATATTAGTTGGGACATTAAAAAGAAATGTAATGAACATTTAGCCAGAAGCCCTTTTAAAAACAACAATAAACAAGAAGATTATTGGACTAATACTTCAGCTTGTTGTCACTTTCTACTGAGGGGGGAAAAAGAAAACAAAGAGCCGGAACTTTTTGAACTACCGAGATCTGATTTCTGAAGCATTCAAAGGGTATTAAATTTTCCAAGCAGTGTATCTATAAAATGTCTGGGATGTCTATCCTTTAGGTCCTACAGTTTCATCCCTGTATGGTCTTAAATTAATAGCAGCTAGCATTTCTTTTGTGCTTTTCACCTATAAATCCCCCTATGTGTAACATCTAACTCGTCTTCTTGAACCTTTGTGAAACAGGTAAGTAAGGGTTTTTTTAATATCCCCCATCTTAAAGATGGAGAAACTCAAAAGTGAGGCCAAGGCTTACAAAAGTTAAGCTCAATGTGTCAAAGCAGTGTCAGACTTGGATCTAGCTAGATACCACTGATGGATTAAGTGGAGAAGACCTCATCTTCCAGACCTCTGCCCTGAAGCGCCTCCCTCTGTTCTCACATGGAAGGATTTTGAGACTGGCCTGCTCTGAGGTCTACTTTTCAATTTAAGTTCACGTTATTTCCCTGTCTCAATGTACCTGACGGGGTTCTGTTTCGGAAAACAGCCTCTGAGAACCTGATTTGAAGTTGTACCAGAAACCAAGTTATTCATCTGGACACCTGCTTCTCTCCTGGGCGAGGGGAGGGGTGGACCCAGGAGCATGGGAAACCACACTCAGTGTGAAAAGGATGGGACTGGCTGCAAAACATGGAATTTTCAAGAGCAAATCTCAGAAGAGTATAAATGGAAGTGTTTTTCTGCTAAGTTGCATAAACAACATGTGGTCAGCCTAAAAATATGTAATGTCCTTAACTATTTACTTCCACGCATTGGAGAGCCTGCGATTTGGAAATGAACTCCTTGTTGTCACTTGGCAACTTTCACCAGGTGTTCCACCATTGTTAGTGTTTTGAAGGCCTTTCATATTTCTCCACAAATATTCATTCTTATGCATCTCAATGAAGGCATAGTCTCAAGAATAAAAATTGCATCAAGAAGTACAGAGTAAAGAGAGCTAATAAACAAAAGAAAATCTAGCATCTCTTGGTTTTGTTTACGAGTATACCTTGCAAAGGCTGGTCCCTAAGCTATTCTAAGTAAACTAAATGATGAATTTGGTTAATGTACAGAAGAATACCTAAGCTAATACAATTACTGAAATAACAACACCTATCTTGCACCCTCAAATTGCTGATGATGGATGAGTGACACCCTCTGAAAGGTAAGGAGCTTAATAGCATTACTGTCATTTCTCCTGGAGCACTAAGGGAGTCTGCTCATTTCCCAGTATGCACTAATCCACTCTTCAAGATAATATTGCAGAGATTTGTACTGTTCTCATCTCAAACTCAAATAACTCCTAAAACCACAAAGAGAACAGTTTGTTGCTTTTCCTTTTTCTTCTCACACACACAAAAAAGAGGGTGAATATTTACATTAGCTTGAAGTTGATCAAGTGGCATGAAAAATATACACCCTTCTCTTTTTGCATCATGGCTGCTTGGTTTGTAATGGTATTATTTTCATTTCTACTGCTAGAAGCCACTTCATTCTTAGTATCACTTAATCCATTTCCTTTCCGTAGTGAAAAATAAACCTCTAAAGCACCATCATTTCAGTCTGTATCAAACCAAATAGAATGAGATATTAAAAAAAAAAAAAACAACTCACTTTGCATTGAAAGCAAAAAAAAACCCCAAACTGAGACCCCACGCTTGGCCAGTCTTCTTCCATGCTGTCACCTCAACTCTGCGCGCTTATTAAAAATGAGGCAGTTATAAACACTAAAGGCATGTTTGATCTGGTAAAATATAATTCAGACAGACAGCAGGCTGTGCTGCCTGGCACCTCATGAACGCTTCCGAAGTTGAAGACTTGCTTATTCCTCCCAGTAACCCTGGGCGAATACCTGCTGCCAGCCCAGCGAGCAAGCAGAGGGTGCCACCCAGCAACATCACCAGCAAAATGAATATGCACAAGATCAACTCTGAATACGACTGCTAGTTTGGAGGGGAGCTTATTCTCTGTCCAGACTGGATGAGTGCGTTGCTGGGAAAGCTAGGACTGCATGTTTTGGAAGGCTCTCTTCCATTTTTGACCCCTGAGCACCACTGGTGAGACTGAGCTCCATGAAAGCCATGTCAGGCTTTACTAACTAAACATTTTAGAAAGAAAACCAGCTCTAGACACAAAATCTGAGCACCAGCTTCAGCTGTATTTTGTTTCAAAGGCCACTTAATTAGCGTCTGTGGTTTTTTCGTATTTGTGCACCTACAATACAGATGAAGCAAGAGTAGTTCAAGTAGTACCACAGCATGGTACTACTTAACAGGTCATAGTTATTGGATACATTTATTCAGATCATAGAACAAAAATTTGAACTAAATCAAGGTAGATTTCTTTAACTATGCCTATATAATGCCTGTATTTAAGGTCACAGAAGTTTTTACTATTGCATATTGCTAAATTTAGTTATTATTAACTAATAATTTAGGCAGTCTAAAAGGTTCAAGCTGTTTGTGGCAATTCCAACCAAAACCAAAATCGTACAACTAACACCAAACACAAGCTAAAACAACATCAGTCACATAGTAACCTGAAAGGACAGGAAAAGCCTTTTCACACTATAAAATGGCTACTTAAGAGCATGCTAAGAAATCATCAAATTATTTAGAAACTAAATTATAGGCATTGAAGGAATGTAATTCTTCAGTTGAACACAGAGCACAGGCCTCCAGATATATTAATTATATAAAAAAGGATAGAAATAGAAGTTACTTTGAAAGAATGTCTCATCTCAAATTTCATAAAAACATGTGAGTTACGGAAATGTGGTAAATGTTACCAAGAATCGCCATGCATCCCAACACTGCAGTATTCATGCTACAATCTTTGCATTCCTGAATTTCTGTCTGTATTTCAAAAAGGAGGTAGAAAGATGTGAGAGGCGATACAGCAAAACAAATTTAGCTTATGACAAAATATATTTTTCTTTATAGAACTGGCTGCAGATTTTTGCCTGAAAACTGAAAAGCAGAAACAATTCCATCCTGAAAAAGAGCTGAAAAACATTTGCTTAATTAAAGTTCATTAAGTCTATTAAGTTCCTGGACTCCAAGGATACAGTCAGTACAAGGTTTGGTGTCTATGAATTAAATCAATGTCAGCACATAATTCCCTTGCTCAGATTTTCCAAACCTTCCTTGTCAGATGAGTCCCCAGTTTCGAGAAACTTTATTTGCCAGCTAGACATAGTTACTAAAGTGTCTTTTTGGGTGTGTAAATCGAGTGTGCAAAGACAGCCAAGCCTGCTCCTTGTGAGCAGCCACTGAAAAGAAAAGCAGTGTAGCTCAGTTAACATACCCAGTGATGAGAGGGAGGGACAACGTGGTAGTAATATAGCCTCTAATAACTAGGTAGGCTGAAAGAAATGTGTCAGTCTTTTCTACTGTATAATATGGTTAAGTATTAATTGAAGCAGCAACAGGTATCCAGAGCCAGTTATGGGCAAAATGCCAAGGAAAAAAGATACACTGGGAGCACCCATATCCCGACAGAGTTTTCTAATCATAGACTTCTGGGTTCAAAAAATGCCACTATTACCTGTAGTCATCTCAGCAAAGGCTTCCTTGATTTTATGTAAGGAAAAAAACCCAGTACTCAAATAAAAAGGCTGGTTAATATCTTGAGTTTTCAGTGAATACTCAATACAGTCATTGACTTAACCAGATCTATAATTAAATCAACCATCAAGAGCCTGTAGAGTTACTGAGTAGCTTCTAGCTTGCAGTTGTATTTCTAAGATGACATCGCCCTGTGAAGAGCGGCTGAGTTCTAACACAGTAGGAGTGGACAGAAAAGATGAGAACAAATCAAACTCACATCACTTGTATGCCTGAAATCCCACGTAAATAAACCTGCAAAATAAATAAGTACAGGAGCCCTTAACTGGATTAGTTAACCAGGCATCTAAAAAGAAATCCAGCTTGAAGCACTTAATGTTGATTTTTCAAGCCAGAGCCCTGGATTGATATGATTAATACAACCCTACCCAGCTTTCCCAGGCCATTTACTACCTTGTAACAGGGATAAAATTGAGCAAGGGGAATGCAAATCATGGTAAAGACACTTCACAGTGTAAAGCTATGCGGATAGAGGTCAACCCATCATCCTTCATGCAACATCTAGCAGCAATGGCAATATACCAGCTCAATACCCAACAGCATCTGAAAAACATGGATACCCCAAACAATTCCATCGCCTTGAGCTAAGCTTCATGAAATCAGATACAATTCAAACACAAGGCTATGAGAAAATTTGAAACTCTACTAGTTTTACTTTGTGCTCTAGCTCAGCATAAAAGGACAGGCAAGAATGCTGAGGCACCATTTGGCCTCAGTTATGCTTGTAGCAGGACACACCTGCTTAGCCTAAGTATCCTCACCTGCATTGCATTTTCCCATTCTCTTAACGTGGTGTTTCATTACAAGGTGAATCCTGCAACAAACGTATCTTGGATGGACCCGTCTTCCTCTTTAGATTGCTCTTCTTTGGTTGCTTTCTTCTCTGAACTTTTTTTTTCTCCTTTTGCCTGCTTCAATCATTTGAAGACTCAGAGTTTAAAATATAAAATATTTATTATGTGCACATTCAGAAGAATAAACTAAAGACGCTTTGGGGCTAGAGATGCTAGCTACTCCTGAATAATTCGAGTCATGTTTTTAAGTGGAAACACTTCATATATGGAAGCAGCCACCAATACCCAGGTGCTCTGCTCCTGCAAGTATTTTATCCTGTTCTGATCTCTAGTTGCCCTGAACAGGCTTAATTTACCTTACATTACCTTTCATCTGCTTCATTTTCAAATGCGTTTCAGATGAATAAATAATGCAGAGTACAGATAAATGCACACAGGCAAGTTGACAGCTGCCAAGCTTACCAACAACAACATATATTAATGTCTACATCTCTTCATCCATCTTTTTTATGTATTACTCCTGATGACTGACTTTTGTACTAAATGCGTTAAGAACAGATCTGAAAAGGCCACTGCAGGGAAAAAAAAAAAGAAATATTCAAATGCTAAGAAAATTTTAAAAACCTACATGTTCTATATTCAAATTAGGCTTCCAATTAAAAAGAAAGGCAGAAAATTTAAAACAGAGAATCCAAACTATACTAACATCCCCTGCTAAGCTTTTAGATGAAACACTAGCTTAATGCTTTCATTAACATTATGAGTGACATTTGTTATAATAGTGATAAAGCCATTTAATTACTAAGGAGAGCTTTAGAAATATGTGAGCTGCCTTGAAAAGATGTGGCATTTCATGACAGTGCTCTCAGAACAGGGTTGTAGATGCAGTTGGATAGTTTAGAAACCAAGATGCGGAGATCATCAATCACACTTTAATCATATATAACAATATAAAAAGTATCCAGAGAGATAGACTAGACTATTTTAAAATTAAATCTATTACACGCTTCTAGGATGTTTTGTGTGTGTGCAGATGGACTTTGACCATAAATTGTTGGAGATTTCTCTGCCACTCTGTCCATCACAAACACTCAGTTATTTGCCACACGTATCCAAAAGAAACAGTTGAGAAGAGCAAGTGATAATGCACTGAGGGTCAGGCGTGCAAGGACACAGGTACCTTGCCAACACATGGTGAAGCAGGGACGCAAAATCCCCTCTTTCTGTGGTTCCTCAGCCCCTTCTTCATGTCCCCCCCCAGGAGTGAACGTGGTTTTGCCACTTCCCCTGTGCTAACTGGCAGGCACGGGGCAGGAAAGCAGGTGGGGTCTCCAGGAGGAGGAGAAGGAGGTCACCTCTGCCAGGGACTGAGGGTGGTGGTTGCTCATGATGGAAGAAGGCAGCTGGGAGGGTGGTAGCTGAGAAAAACAGAACGAGTCCCTGGGGAAGGAATGACTCCTAAAGCCTCTCACAGGACCTTGCCCTCAGCATCCCACTCACCCTCTATGCAGGCTCCCAAATCCATTGACCCCACTGCAAACTTTTTATTCTGCTCAAAATCCTTTAAAACTTCCTTGACTTGGCTTCTGTCAACCCCCAGGATGCTACAACCTTTGACCGCCACACTTAAATTCCTACAGATAACTATACAGTTTTGCTTCCGTTGAGCACCCAGCCACTCCCAGCCACCTTTGGGGACAGCTTACTGAACTTAATGGACTTCAGTCTGACTTCAGTGGGAGCTTGTATGTTATTATATGGTGTGGTTTTCAAATCAGTGCCTCTCCCATACATTTTATATGCTAATATTTCTCATAGGGTCAGCATAGTTAGTTGAGGCAGAATTTACATTTGACTCTCATGTGCCTTATAGTTTCATATACATTTACTGGGCCAAAGTGGGCACTGACATTATTGGGACAGATTCTCTTAGGGGCTCAGGTCCTGCTGCAGAATTATATCCACTAATGAGTCCTACTTCTTTTTCAATTGCTCTTTCAGGAACAAAAGTAGGAAAAGTGTGGAGGCAAACAGGTGACCTGCAAACAGAAACAGATTTAAAAAACCAGCTTGTCAGTTCTATGGAAATATTTCTGAGCCTCTATCTGTGCATACCAACCACGCATTCGATATCATCCTTCATGATGGCCCAGTGGAAGCATTTGTCAATAAAGCTGTTTGTATTCATATGCTTTTCAAATGTTTATGGCACTTTCATTTGTACTGGACATGACATGATGTCAGTGTAGCGTTTTCCCTCCTTACATCTTTGTGATATTATTAGTGACAAGAAGAAAGGCATGCTGTGTGCATAGTAACAGCTTTTCAAAGGCAAATAACCCAGCTGCTGTGCCTGATTTTTATTTTATAAAGGGCATCAGGTAATGATTAATTATAAAATAAAAATAATGCAAGACAGCCCAAGGTATCTGCCTTTTCAAAAGGCATCATGGTTCAGGCAAAATGTCTGCCTTCCCACTGTGAATTGCGTTAGGCAGACACAAAGTGGGGACTGTATCTTCAAAATAACAAGTACGTAAGGTCACTGATGACTTCTCTAGTGTGTGTGTGTGTCCCCAACCCTCCCTATATTCTCTACTTAAACCTCTGGCAGATGCAACTGTATCAAACCCCCCCAGTTTTTTAAGGCTATAGCTTCTTTTTTAATTAAATGGTTTAAAGATTTTTGGAACCATTACGAGCTTTAGATACACAAAATGTGTCTTCACAGGAGTCTGGCTACAGAATTGAGGCTTTTCATCAATTAAACACCCACATTCCTACAACTCTCGTGCTGACTCTCTGCCCCCCTTGCCAGACCCCAGCCAGTTGCCTTTAAGTGAGGCGAGACCTTTCACTGTTAAGATCACAAAATTCTGTGCTGAGTTTTGACAGACTTTTTTCAATAGCTTCAGACAATTCCCCTCGATACTCCTTTGGCTTCCCCACCTAAGAGACTGGAATAAGGATGCCTGGAGAGACTGTACTGAAAGCAGCCACCTCTGAAAGCAGCCATAGCCAAAAGCATTTTGAAATCCTACAGCTGGAAATGGAACGAAGAACAAAGTTTTATCTTATCAAATCTTTTCGTATTTATTCTATTATGCAAGCAGATTAAAACCCTGAAAATTACCAGCCCTACTTTAACGCGGTGTGCTGTTGTGCAATGCCTTAAGCTGCTATATAAAATAAGCTTACCAACTGAAAAAGGTGATTCATGTATATTGCACAGGTCATTTCTGATAAGCCAGGTGATCATATTAATTAAACTGGACAAAAAGAGAGGCGGAGAGGAAAAATAATATATATAGCTCAGTGGTGAATGGCATAAAGAAGCAGTTACATCCAGAAGAAAATCTGCCAGCAAGAAAATAAGCTTATGCCACGCTTCAGATCTGAAGCAAAGCAGTATTTCATTATAATGACAGAAATGAAGCAATGCAATGAGCTTTACCTTGAGTAATGAGTATTAGCTATCATCACCAAATGGCTTCGGGTAAATAGTTCAGTACAGAATCTAGTTCTTGTATTTGATTTTGCATCTAACCGTGTAAACAGCTTGAAATAATCAAGTGCAGACATTTCTGCAGAATATTGCTTGAGTGTTTTACCAATGGGAAACACAGCTGCTTAGTGCAGTGAAACTGCTTCTTTAATATCACCTAATACCAATAACTTCTTGTCTGATATAGAGCTAATCAGAGGAAATTATCTGGGTTCATCTCTATTCTGAGTGGCCACCAGCTCCATGTGGACACAGCCCCTGAGGGTACACCATGGGTCTGCCATCCCCTTGCAGCAGCCTGCTGATGTACTGCACGCATCTCCACCGATGCTGGATGCCTGGGTATGGGCAAATTAATGCAGCTTTCTCTCTTTTCCACACCTGATGCTACTGTGAAGCATCTTTGTTGTCATCTCACCAGTTAGCTGGGAGCTATTTCAGAGTTTGGAAAGCCAGTGTCTTTTTTTAGCCATCTTATTCTTTTGTTTCCTCTTTTTATTCCTGATCTAAACTCCATAGAAATCACTGCAAGGGTGGTTTGGGTTGGGGGGTTGGGGGGCTGAGACTTGGTTCTATTTTCTCTAATGAAATGTTATTTTCCAGTGTCATTGTGAGTTAAGTACATGCCAAAATCAATCCCAAGTTCCTAAACGTTCTCCTTTTTGCTTCTATTCTTATGGCAGTTTTCATCTAACTACTGCAACTTATTACTGAAGCTAGTGGTTTAGCAGGCTTCAAGCATGAATGGGATCTATCTATAGATAATAAGAGCCTTCAGAGTTAACTCTTAACTCTCATTAAACAGCTTCAGGAAGAATACAAAATCTCATACTACAGATCTGGAGTCTCTGGGTAACAAGGGTTTGAAAGAAATTCATCCTCTTGAAAGGTGAATCTGTAATTGCCTACTGCAGAATTTCTGTAGCTCATCCGAAACCATCTAATTCTAGTCATCACCAGAGATCTTGGAGCCTAGCTCAGTCACTGAGCCCACCTTCTTCCTCAGACATATTCCCTTTTGCTGCGTTTAGAGCCTGCCCATTTTCCAAATCTGCTGACTTATACGTTCATTTATTTCATTTTCTTTGATAGTTTTCTGAAGAGCAGACTTCCATATTTCATTACTTCTAATATTTGGTACAAGTATAGGATTTAGGCCAGAGAAATACAAGTTAAAGGAGTCATTTCCCTTGTAATGTATTCATATAATTCTCAAAGTGGGGATATACTAACTAATGGGTAAGAATAAAGGTAAATTTACATTTGATATAGATATCATATTTTAAAGCTATGAAAAATTAATTATACTGTAATTACCAGGTTCACAGTCTGTGAATGCTGGTCCTTTGATACACCTGCTAAGCTCTGCAACATACCACTGTTCACCCTTAAGGCATCACTGAAGTTACAAACTCAATGGACAGTGAGTTAGTCCTGCCAGTTTTACTTCTGACTTAATTTTTTTCCTAATCCCATCATTTTGTAGATGTTTCATTATTTGCGGCTAATGACTTTGTTTTAGCTTCCTTTCATTCATCCACCTCCTTTGGAGTAGCCCACGCACGCTGTGGGGTCACGATGGGGCTGAACAGAGAGCAGCATCTCTTCTGCAGCACCTCCTGCAGGAGGAGCGCTGGCCACAGCTCTGGCACAGCCCTAGCAGATGCCACTTTCCGGGCCTGAGCAGATTTCTTGGCACAGTATTGCACTGGTCCATGCGGAGGTGCCCTATGAAACTCCATCATCTATTCTGTGAGTTTTTTGGATCAGGTTTCTTTTTGCTTTTGTTTTTTTTTTATCTCTGAGTGTGATTTGTTTGATACTTACTCTGAATCCAAGACTTGAGCTTGACCACAATAAGGCATTTATGTGTGAGACTAAAACAGAGAATAGTATCTAATCTAATACCTTTTATGCCTAAGATCTTCAGTCTCCAACCTGAGTAGTCCTATTCCCAGAATGCAGTGGGGTTTTAATCTTTTACATTGAACAAAATAACAAGCCTTCTTAATACTACTTACTGCTAGATGGGTTTGGGAGGGTGCACTTGACCTTGCAGTGTCATGGACATATCAGTTCCTTGCCATTTGTCCTGGAAATCATTCAGCAGCTGGGAATATTTCTTAATTATTATGAGGTTCCCTCTTCAGTCTTTATTTTTCACTCAGACTCTGCAGTGACTGTAACAGAGGTTGAATGCAGCTTACCTTTTAAAGACAGAACCAAAATCTGTAAACCCTGTGAGTTTCCCCAAAGTTCAGTTAATTATAGAAATACTGATCGCCATTTGAAATGGCCTTCAAAACAAGGAGCTGCACTCCTTTCAAGTTACATTAATATTGGACAGACTTACAAAAATTATTAGTGGTGCTCTTCTCTTTTACGTGCCTTTGGCTTTACTGGGCAGCTTGAGTAACAGAGCAGCAGCTTGACCAGTTGCCCTTCTCTGTCACAGTGGAGTTCAAAGTGCTGGCCGCAGGACAACGCATGCTAGACAAACAGAAGGCAAGGTGGGATTTGTGGTGGTTCCACAGATCCCTGGCAGAAGAGGAAATAGGAGGAAACATGGGAGGAATGGGCAGTGAGGGACATCCGCATTCTGGCATGGGGAGGAAGGGGGAAAGGGCACGTCCACAGGGATCCTGGAGTTGAGCAAAAATGAAAGCACAAACAGAGCTTTAAACATGGATGAGAGAAGACGACTTGAAGAGGGGAAAAACAGCAGCTCATGCAGAACCCTGAGCAACTGTGGCTTCAGAAACACGAGGGTGTGCAACTAGGGATCAAGCAACATGCAACTGCCCTGTCCTGTGGTCTCAGTCTTACTAACACTGTGAACACCACCATCTACACCACACAAAGTGGAGAAAGGCATGTTTGCAAAGCTCTTCTTTGGGCACCTCGTAATATCAGAGCTCTCTCACAGGTGAATATTAAAATTTTACCCACTACCAGAAGCTTGCCAAGTGTCTCACAAAACTAGTACATCTAAGCTCCCTCTCCAAATTCAGCTTTCAAAAATTTGAATGTATTATTACAAATCAACGAGGCACATTTCTTAATTAAAATAGAATAAAAATCACAGCTAGCTAGCATGTCCCAGCTCTCTCCCCACAGCCTTGGAGGTACTCTTGAGGTATTCCTGCCCTGCTTACCACTGGCCACAGTGCTCAACTTAGCTGCAGTTGATATTCATTGTTTCCGTATTTAGCCTGAGAAATAATTAGGTATCTATGTCCTTCTACAGACAAATCCAGAGCGGAGTTATAATCTAGTCCATAAATAAAACTGATAATAGTTCACTCGTGTGGTAGTTTGACATTCTACAAATGAAGAAAAAAGGACAAACAACTGAAAATGGTTGTTTGATTTTTTTTTAAAAGTATAATTAATTACATGTGTAAATACATTAGCTACAACTCTGCACAAGCAATTAGACAACTAATTATAGAGAAAATGCAATTGAAGGCACAAACAGATGACCACCCGTCTGCTAGCCATCCCAGGTGTTTATGTGCTCTCTGGGTTGTTTATTTAGGTTTATAAAAACACATCTGTTCACAGAACTCAGACACGACTACACAATGTAATGCACAGAAGTACAAAGAAACGCAGCCCTCCCACAATCAGTTTTTTTCCCCTTTCTCCTGCCACTGCTGTCAGCCCAAGAACAGTTCTCGTACCCACCAAAGCATACACACTTCAAGATGCATGCTGAACTGCAGCTTGTCACTGGGTCTTAAATATGTGACCGGGTGCCCTGCTCAGTAAGTCCTAGGCTAGGTTTATGCTTAATTGCTTTTCTTAAAATAAGTAGTGGTATAACTTTTAGAACTTTTTTTTTTTATTATTTCTTCAAGGCAGAATTATCAGCCGGAAACACGTACGATTTGTTTTACAAAGAGCCCCAGATCGGATCTGTCACTGTTCTTACCCTTCTGTAACGTACCATACTTAATGCCCAGAATTACATTTTAAACAACCCAAACATGTGCGAGGCAGTGCGTGTTGCCAGTGGGACATACATGGCATTATGTTGCTTAGAAGAAATTGTAATGCAAAATTAGTGTCTTAGCCTGGTTTCCGTATGTCCTTTAGCCACCCGCAGAGGCAAGCCAATGTCCTACCACCTCAAAGCACAAATACTGACTTAAAATGTCAAAAGTAGCCTCTTTTTCTTGGGGTTCTTCTCCTTTTCTTCCTGTTTTGGAACCATTTTCCTGGTGGAAAAAAATGGGATAACGCATTACATGAGAATGTTCCATTTCTTCTGGGTGCTGCGGTTCTTCTAAGATCTGCTGTTTTAACTCACTAAATACAGTATTTGGGAAGGGATTTTTTTTTTTCAGTAATTTATTCCCTTGAGAGAAGTTTACAGCAACTAAACTAATTACACATGAGTCTAAGTAAACATGGAAATGCTAATATGCTTCCAAGTGTCTGCACCTAATGAATTAGTTTTTGTTTTATATTTATCTTTTAGGCTGCATGAAAGTCTCCCATGTGACAGAAGGACTTCGTTCCTTTTCCATGTTCAATGCCACCTCACCTTCTATAGCTCCTGTCTCAGTCAGGATGGGAGAGATTGCCCCAGTCTGTGCAGCAGCACAGGTTGGACAGCCCGGTGATAAGCTTGACAAAAAGGATCTGACTGAGAAAATTAAAAAATATAGCATAATTAGGAAAAATATTCACCTTCACGTAACTGTACTTAAAGATTTCACCAAGTTAAAAATGCAAATACAATTTTGCACTGAAAATCAGGTTTATTTTAAAATCAAATTTAGACTTTTTCTAGACTTTGCTATACCAGTTAGTATTTGCATCTCTACTACTCTTCTCTGGCCGCATTAATACTGCCGTGCCCTAAATACAGAAATTTAAAATTTCTGTAGTTTTTTTAAAGGTCACCTCCTCATTCACAAACACATATTTTTGGTTTTCAAACTCTTCTGTGCCCTTAGTCTTTTCTTCTTCTAGCAGCTGACACCAAAACCCCTTCTCATGGTCAAATTTGAAAAGATTGTCGTACATAAAAATATGGACATTTTTTAGTTCACATGCTATAGGTTATTAGGAATGGGGAAAAACGCATGGCTTGTGACATCTCTTCCAATCTCATTCTCTCTCACATACTCAGTGAACGTTCTACATGAATAAGATGCTGCAACTGGCTGTAACCTACCTCATCTTAGTTCTGTTTGACTCCCTTACTTTCAATGTTTAGAAAACATTTATGACAACTGTTTTCTTTACCTAACGAGCAAGAAGGTAACCTGCTGAGGTTTCAGCCACTGACTGCTCCGGAGTTACACAACGCCCCTTCTTGATAGAAGACTATTTTCCTAATGTAACAGAAAATGATGAGTGCAACTGCATCTTTTAAGAAGTAGCAGGTAGAACAGCAACACTGTCAGCCTTTCAGGTATAACAATTATATAACTTTCTCAGTATTAAAGAACGCAACTTGCCCATGTAGGGTCCTTGATGCTAAGTAAAGCTATTTGGGCAGCAATTGTGCCAGATCAAAAGGTTATCACTCTACTTTTTGCTAATCCCATCGTCCATTTCATCACTGCTGGAGGTTACAGACTTCTCCACGCTGTCAAGTAATGGCATGTGTAATTGCTTCTAACCCAGTTCTGTCTAAATTAATCCAACAGCTAAAACACTTCTAATAACGGGTTATCTAACACTGCTCACTTCAGCAAAACTTGCTTATAGGGAGAGTACACGTGCAGTTACACTGACATCTCTGAGAGGCTGGTAATTCCAGGGAAGGAGTGATGAGCAGCCGAAGACAAGGTGTGGAACAGCAGGAAAAAGTTTAACACAAGTTAACTGAATCCAAAATGGCAATCTGATAGCAGCGTTACCGTGCTCTCTCATCTTTACCTTTCAGAAAGATGCACAGTAAATATTGACGTCTGGTTTAACAAAGCACTGTTTAGTGAGCATCAGACTTCATCAGCTGGTTCTTTCTCAGGCCTTATTTTTCTTTTTAGATCTCGGAATATCAGCAGAGATAACTCAGTTACAGTTCTTTTAGTGAAATCGTATGGCCTAGCTGTAAGTTTTCATCTTGCCAAACTTAGGGGGAAGCAGACACCTGCGGGCATGCGTTGTCCTTTATTTATTTGTTTTTAATGAGAAGCAAGTCAATACTGACTCAGCAAAGATAGGCTGAGGTGGTAATGCTAAAGCAAGTAACAGCGCTTCCTAGAAGTATGAAGCGTGCTTCCATTGTGCTGAGTTACAGCCTGTGTGAAGCACCCCTTTGAGTGCCAGCGTGTTAGTAATGGAAGGGCTGTTTTACCCTTGAACGCGACAAACTCACTTGGGAGTGACAGTGGGGAAGGCTTAAGGAGCCATTTCCTCCTGCTACCTTCAGATACACACTGGCTCAGTATGAGGGTGTCAAAACTGTTGAACAGAGTTTGTAATCAGCTTTGTCTGCTCCAGAGGGCAACTCCAGGGAGCTTAGGGTACTCTCAACTGCCTTAAGGCTTAAAGTTACTCAGGATGGAAATGCATGGCTGGGGTGGTTGGGAAAACTAGACCTTACATGGGTATAGCAGGGGAGAACTAATAAATATATTTCCATAGTAACTCTCTAACAGGAAAATTTTCCTTCTTCCTCTGTTGTGCCAGCTCACTGCATCTACCCAGGACTCTCTGTCCTTCCCTCATGCTTTTAGAAACCACTGTACCACAACTTAGTAATTCCTCCTTCCATCTCTCTCTAATATTTCCCCTCCACCCCTTTTATTTTTTTCTCTTTTCTAGAAGTTAACTCATTCACAGCATTAAAACATCAAGCCCGATTTTTGAGAAATGGCAGAGCTCAGGGGACTGGTATACGGGAGGGCTATAGAAGTTGGTTCCTGTATCTACAGGCAGTTGAAAATCTGGTTCTGTCTGATGGCTCTGTTAACAAGATCCAGAACTATATCCCTAATTTCTCCTTTTCTTTCATTTTCAGAAAATGCAACAAAGTTCTGTGTATCGCCAAGTGAAACGTTGATATCCTGTAACCCAGAAAATCTCAGCTCTGCTCCGTGCAACTTTTTCAAGAGTTTTACAAACAGAAAAGCATCACTGAGCTGAATATACAGTTCAGCTGAAAACCTCTTTTATAAAGATATCTAACACTAAGTCACAAAATGCAACAGCAAAGGAAATAATCATGAATGTGTTTGTTGTTTTTTTTTCCTTTCAACTGCATTAAAAAGCCCACACAGATGCTCCTGAGGGCAAGAAAAACAGTGGGTTTCTAACCTGAAGGATGTGCAGACTCACAAAATTAGGTGCCTTATTACTTTTAAAAGAAGTCCACCTTGATACTTGAATTCTTTGACAGATTTCTAGTTAATTTTAAAATAAGACTCCTTACCCGTGTTAGTCTCTTTTTGCCAACTCTTTAGCTGGCGCCACTGTATCTAACATTAATTTTGGTATCAGTTCCAAAAGGATAAGGCTTCACTCTGTGAGTCTAATTTCTTTGGGGGAAAATGATCTCTCCTTTTTTCTACCTTTTTATAATGTTCTCAAAACCATACATATACCAATTATTTTGATAAGTGAATGGCATTTCCCATATACTTCCAGCCTCTGATCCTCAGTCTTCCCACAAAAGATGGTGGTTCATAACTACTGGCTCTCAGCAGGTACCATTATTTTCAAAATAATGAGATACTAAGAGCTGAGCAAGAATTTTGAAAATAAAGCTTAATTTAAAATCTTCTTTTCTTGAAATGTAAATATGAACTGGAAATGGTTTAAAGAACAACATGGATTCTGAAGAAAAAAGGTCTTTTGATACTTTCAAAAGGAGAATGTTGTTTCTTAGTCTAGCTCTTTTCAAATTTGAGTTTACACCAGTTGTTTGCTGGAGGTTTAGTGCTGGGGGACAATTTGGCAATTAGCAGTCTCAGCCATTCTCTAGCTACCCAGGAAGAATGTAAAGTTCAGAATTAAAGAATTAGGAAAAACCCTCCATTTAAAGGAACAGTTGATGAGAGTTTCTGAACAACCCCATCATAAGGATTTGATGGCTGGAAGTTACCATGAGTTTCAGCCCGTCTCAATTTCTCCCATGACAAATGGCATCTGAAAACGTTTTCACATACATCTATCTTCTGAAGAACAATCACAGAAATCACACAAAGACATCAGAATAATTACAACACTGAGAAAATCCAACAAACCTTTTCTATAATTGCACCATTTTTCAGTTGCTGCCCATCTATAATTAATAGCCATAAAAAGAAAAGGATATCTTTAACAAATTTAGCACATACCTGGTTAAGCTGCCAGTTACAGCTTTAATAGAAGAGAAAGAGAGAGGCAGTGGATGAGGAATGCCAGCATGGTACATACCCAAAGAGTGCGGGGATGTTATTTGGCCTCCTTTGTCCCTTCACGGCTTTTGCCTATCCTAAGTGTTTTTATCAGTTCTCCAGTCATATGTTTAAGTGATGAATATAAAGTCAACGTGATTTCAGAAGCTGGCCCTCCATTCATTCAGACACGGGGCTCCTGCAGCCCCCTTCACACCTACTGAGCGCGTTCTTTAAGGCTTGCTGAAGATTCAGGCAGAAATCGTTGAATCAATTTACATTTAATGACTGCTTCAAGGATTAGTTTTACCACTTTTGGAGCTAGAAGCTTAATTATACATTTTCTCTCCACACTTCACAAGTAAACTTTCCATTCTGGAGCCCAGAAGATAACATTCACCACAACCTGTAGGGGCGGTGGTGGCATTCCTGACGCAGGGTCAGACACGATTGCTTGTGACTTAAAAACCAGCCAGGGTTTTCCTGGGAGGCAGCCGCAGGAGGAGAGCTGCCAGGGACTGCAGCTACGACAAGCTGATCAAATTATCATATCAACACCGCTTAGCAGTTTGCACTTGAGGCACAGAAAGCTTTTACTGCGTCTGAGGTTTCTACCTCTTTCCAGGCACACGAGCTCCCGCTGCTTCATAATCAAAGCTTTCTGCAAACAACATTGAAATTGGAAGGGTTTTTTGAAACTTCCTCCATCGAGCGTACAAAGTTTTAAGTGAAGGAGATGGGTTTATTCTGAGTAGTGTCACAGACCCCCTCCACTACCTCCTGTCCTCATCCCTCAGCTAGGCCGGAAAGCCCACCAGGCCTTAGGTGCCGCCCGGCATCCAACACATCCCTTCAAATGGCAAAAGCAGGTATTTTTATGCCATTGTAATGAGGTTTTTTTTCAGTGCTTTTTATCCAAAACTTGGCATTGCAGGTTCCTGATTGTCATGGAGTCTGAACAGAAAGCATTATGCGTAGGTCTCCTGTAAAATAGCATTTGCTCATCAGATTTGGACAGACACTTTCATTCTTTATTTTTTCTTTTTTTTTTCTTTTTTTTACTTTTTTTTTTTTTTCTAAAGATCCTAATTGAAAGCCCTGCAGAGAAGCTGTCAAGTTAAATTTATGACAAAGGTAACTGCTTCTGCAGGTTGGTTTTCAAATTGCTGGCTAGAAATGTGACTGACACGCGTGTCACATGCTTGACAGAAAAAGAGCTCATTCTGAAGAACTTTTAAAAATTGGTATTTTTATGATTGATCTGAGGTTCATGAAACGGGAAGACAAAGACGCTTTGCTGTTTTTCAGAGCATTTATAGGCCATGTTTCAGAAAATTACTTCCTCAGGAAAATTTCTCTTAAGGGCAGCATTTAAGCGTAAGTTTAAGTCCCACTGAGGTTTCAGCAATATTGAAGGCTGAGTACAGATTTAAATGCTGTGTTAAGAGGGCTGATTTTCTGACAGACTTTCAAAACCCACTATTGAGGGAATGTGCTTTTAAATACGGGTTCACACCTCTAAGCTACACAAACATTGCCAGCAATAACGAAGTGCTGGTACGCAGGCATTTCTGAACCACAACGTTCCAAAATTTCCTGTTCACTGAAATTTGTTCACATCCTTTTGTCTGAAATCTTTTCCCCAATACTCATTTTAACAGAAATTAGTAGACTAATATATTTTATCAACTACTCGAGGTCTACCTTTGATTTTAATTAGGCTTGGGTCAGGTCCTGAAAAAAAGGCTATTTCAACAACTGAACTTGCATCTTAAAAGTGGTATATAACAGTGATTTCAATGTATATTCATCTGCCTTATTATATAATTATTTTGACTAGAAAAATCTGTTTTTCCTGTTTTTCAGGAGGAATCACTAAGTCTGAAAACTTTTCTTAAAGAAATCCAGATTGCCCTTACAATGTCTTTATATTTTCAGATTATTTTATTGTCTTTTTTTTCTGCATTTCTTTAAACATTCTGACTAAAAACCACTTCTACTTTCAAAACTGTTATTTTCACAAGGTTCCTCATTTCATGAACACATATGTTTTCTCCAAAGCCTTTCAGAAAACTCCATTATAACCAGAACTTAAATTTAAAATGAAAAAAAGAAAATATGTAGTGAAAAGGGTAGAACAGATGGGGGAATAAAATAAACCCCACCAAAATGCAAATTTTTTCAGCTGTTGCTCAAATATAATAAAGCCTCTAACATCACAAACAAGGTTTTTCTTTTCCCTATGCTCTCCTTCCTTGCCTTCGAATTTCTTTGCAGTAATTCCTAATATTGCTGCCATAACTTCAGCCACTTAGATATTAAAAATATTGGGAGCCCTAGAAGAGGTGGTGCAGGACACCAATTGTGGCGGGCATTGATTAGAGTTGCGAAGAGCAGGTTTTACCAACAGACGACTACTGATATCAGTTTCTTTAGCCATTGTTATTTATATCATATATTTAAACCCCATTATTAGCAGTATTTGCTCTAGCTAGCCCTAGAGGTCTAACATGGCTGCCTAAATTAGGAGGCTAGTCTCATTAGGCTTTTCAACAGTGAGTGGAGGGAGACAGACTCCTTCACAGTCTGGGAGTTAATTTCCACATCTATCATCAGTT
Organism: Phalacrocorax aristotelis; assembly: GCF_949628215.1. Lineage (NCBI taxonomy): Eukaryota > Metazoa > Chordata > Aves > Suliformes > Phalacrocoracidae > Phalacrocorax > Phalacrocorax aristotelis. The sequence goes on from NC_134279.1 coordinate 4,881,946, forward strand.
ATGGTCACACAGGCTGTCTAATGTCAGGAAGACAGCACACCCATTTATTTGAGGCCTTTATTTCCTCTTCTAGTCACCAAAAGGAGAAGGTCACCAGGTTTCAGAAAGCACAGAAGGAGAAGCCTCGTTTGTTGACCCGAACATTCATACAAAGCCACTAGTCTGCACTAGAAGAAGTATAAGAGATGGGCACAAATTTGTAATGATATGAACTATTTTATGTGTAGGTAATTATATCTATATGTGAAAAAGAGCAGCCCAGACCAGATGGTGACTTTGGAAAGCCAAATCTTCAATAAACTTCAGGATTTATTCTCTGTTTCTCACGTGAAAGCAGGGAACACAAGATAACCATCTTCTCATGTGAGTACTGTACTACCCAGGCTGAAAGCAGCCCTTCTGCAGGATCCATATCTCCCCTGGGGCATGCAGTCCCACAGCAACCACTGCAGGGGAGGTGTGTTTCAGGGCTGCCGGAGCCTCAGGCACACCCTGGTGCTGCTGGAAAATTGTTTTTAAATCCTAATGCATTGTTGGAGTGTCGTAACAGTATGACAACCATGCTAAATTTATTCAGTGGGTGACATTAACAAATGTGACTGTTCCAGATATAGCATGGTAGGTGTCATGCTGCACTCTTTTGATAGTTTAACATAGGGGAAAAACTACAATGAATGGTAGCAACAAGAGGCTACATCATTATACCTAATACCAGGAGTACGCCTGACCTGATGGATCAGTGAGAATAGAGATAATCTTGGCCTTGGGGGCCAGAGAAGGTGCTCATTTGGGAGCTTTCTCAGAATAGAAATAATTGGCACTTTTCTCAAAGGGGAAATGCCTTTTTGCATTGACTGGAATGGGGAGAAATTCCAGGTACCTGGACAAGTGAAAGAGAGAAATAGGGATTAAAAACCAGAGTTATTCTAATCCCAACACTATTAACTATAAATATATCTGTTCATTTATTATAGGTAGGATGTACCTCAGGATATATTTATCTGTGCATGAAAACTATGAACATTAACTGAAATTAGACTGTAAGGATCTAAAAACACTTGGACTGTGGTTATAGAGAAAGCTTCAAGCAAATATATGGTGTTACTGGTATCGTCACTATTTTATAGCAGCGTAAGGTGAAAAGCAGATGCCCGGCTTTTCATTCCAGTGCTAGTAGAACTACTATGCTACACTTCCTCCCAGAAGAGCTCAAAGTAATCAATTTATGTATCAGAGAAAAAAATATTTGAAATTTTACAATTTTCTTAGTATTGATTCCTGCTCACTGATGAGCTCTAAAGGGCCCTGATTTACATCACGTTCAGTTAATATTACCAGTTCATTTATAGTCTACACCCAGAGTAGCTTATAACTTCATCATCTGTGTATAGTCACAGAAGCATTGATAAAATTAGATATTTATGAAGCTCAGGTACTAATTATTGGAGACTGGGCTGGCTGACTGATGCCTGTTATCTGCAGGGTATTGCAGCTAGACGAGTCTAATCTGTTAAGCTTCAAAAATAAAGCTAGGCATGCCGATCACAGACTAGCCCACTTCTCCCAGACAAAAAAAAAAGAGGAGAAAAACCAGCAAGTCTTCAGATAATAGCTGACTGACCGAGACCGACCTGTTTCCTGCTGCTGATGCTCTATGTTTTCACAATGTTGTGGAATCACTCATCCTCCTCACTTGTCACCTCCCACCCTCAACTATGTACACAAAGGCTTGTTGTTTCTAAGAGGTAAGAAGCATTTTTGGATGCTACAGTGATTCGGTTTGTTTGTTTAAGGGATGCCTCCTCCCTGCTTGCACAATTCTGACAACATTGTCTAACTATTGCTGCTCCCCAACCCGATGGGCAGCCCGAGCAAAGGGTGCCTGTCCCTCGCTATTTAGGGCCTCTGGCTGACTTCTGACAAACTGCCGGTGAGGCAGTTCCCGCGATCGGGATCCTCAAGCTAAACCCAGCAGCTCCATTCTGTCTTATATGTTTGTCATGAAATAAACATTACTGATATCTGAAACGGAGCCACAAACAGCTGTGCTAATTATACCAAACCAGCACCTTTATTTAATCACCCTTTTTATCATTATTAACTCACTAGTAAATTGAGTATTTACACAACACATTAAAAAAATGCAGAGTACACATATCTCAGAAAAATCTGTGCCTGCCTAGAAACCATTACCTCCCACAGACTGTATAGTTGTTATGAAAAATGCAGTTAAAGTAGCTTGATTGTGTAAAGTACCTGACAAGCATTCTCTCTCAAGCATTTTTTTCTTTAATGTATGGAATAATTATAGTTGCTACTGGAGCAGTTTTATGTACAGCTTCATTACTGCATAGTATTAATTGCAATTTTATAATACGGTTTAATGCATTCTTCCTTCAGATATTGACTTACAATATTTTGATTCAATACAAAAATTCTCCCTTCACACCAGTTTACCTCAGTAATTCTCAAATCTAGTACTTTTCATAAATATACAATTTTCAATACCTGAGTTCATTCTGCACATTTTGGTGACCTTCTGTGAGAGCCAAAGGCGATGGATTTTGCAGAACACATCCTTTAAAGTAATTTTCATAATAGCTTTGTGACTAAGCACTGCTTTTTCCTGTAAAAATCACCAGAGACTTTCAATGCCTTTGACACAAATAGCTCCTGCTATTTAAGGTATTAAAACACATAATAACCATACCTGGTTGCTATGGCAGGAAAATCTAAACTCTTGGGTATAAAGGATTTGGCATGGCAAAACGGTGGGAGTTCAATGGGAGAGGAAAGCTATCTCAGCCGGTATGAACTTGCAGGGTTTAAAGGAGGAGCAGGTACTTACGTCGTAAATGGCAGGACTGTTCAATTACTGTAGGGTACGTATGAAAGAAACAACAGCTGCTCTGCAGCAGATCCAAGCTCATGTTCAATCACTAAGGTTGAGGGGGAAACATCTCTTTCAATAGATTAAACCATTAACTACAGTCTTCCTGGACTGTTTTTTTGGTACATTCTCTGAAATAAGTCAGTGAAGATCATTATAGCTGATGCTACGCTGAAATATGTACCTCTGCAGCCAGACTCGCTATGGCAGTTTCTATTCATGCAGTTCCTTGAAACAGAGACATGGGAGAAATTCAACTGTAATAAAGAAAAAACAGTGCTTTTCCCAAAATGGACAAGAGTTATATGAAAGCAAAGGGATCTGAACAGTGTTCCTGAGAGAGGCTGCTATGAACTTGTAATCCCCAAAACCAAAAATACAAGAGGTGGTGACGATAGAGAAACATGCAGCCACAGGCATCTTCAACAGCACCTTGTACCTCTTTATGCTAGAGAACAATCCTTCTCATTTTCATGTAGAGAGATAGCACTATCAGTCTTATTAGCATGAAGACAAAAGAAAAAAGAGCAGATGCAAAAATGTGCAGTGTTTATCAGTTTGATACCTTTAACTAATTTTCTTACCAGCCAATGCCCTAACATTAGTTATCCCCATCAAAAATCCTGCAGTTTTCCAAAGGTTCTTGATCCATGGATACTACCAGCAACTGAATAATGGATCATTAGGAACCAGCCCAGAGTAGCAGCACCTTTTGAAAATGAAAAGCCAAACAAGTCAGTCTCAAGAAACAAGAACACCACATTTATTCTATTTTTCCTTAAATGCAATTATTCTGACCTTCATGATGGAAAATCTATGGTCTGAACAAATAAAGCATCTATGTCAAAATTTTACTCCAAATAGTTTAAGCTGTTAACATGAACAAGATGTTAAACCTGTTTTTCACTGCTGACCTTGCTTCTTTTCCTTCTCCTTTGTTCCAACACTCAAGATAATGAGCGAAATTCACTTCACTTTTGCTATGACAGTTAGTGTTCCTTTTTTATCGTATTCATACCATAAACAATAGAGCCTACCAAGACAATACTTGGGTACATTCAAAATATCTATCAGTTAAGAGAGTGGCATATTTTGATCTTGGAAGCATTGAATTGGTGTTGAATATCATATATTATTCTATAAGAGGCTTTATCATAATGTAAGTTTTAGAGTAAATTTGGCTTATTATCAAAACATGCACAATACTAAAGAAATTCCTCCTCCAGTAATCCAACAGTAGCACCTCATAGCTCTCCGGGAGGAAAACACAACTGACTTGTCTATGTATCAGTGAGACAATATTAACTCCTTTGCCAAATTCAATCCTCAAAACATCTTTTAAAATATATTTGCATCCTACACAGTTGGATTCCCTTCCCATGTGTTTCTTACCAGTTTTCTGAAGTCCTGTTACAAGAATTTTGAGTAACGGGTCACAACTCTCTTTCTTGACCAGATGTCTTGTATCACTGCATGGATCCTAACAGAAAAAATACTATATTGCAGGTGAACAGTCTTCCAATCTCAAAAATGCTGATTTTTTTCCTGTATAAACTCTTCACTTACACCTGCTCGGTGCTGTAATACTGCTCAGCCTTGAAGCTGGCATCCTTCCGGTAAGTCCCTTTTGTTTGAGTCGTAATGAAGACGCTGCTGAATAAATTTTGCCTTTTATTCCCCAAAATGTAAGTTGCTCAATTACAAGTATTCAACTTATTTCAAAAATAGCTTTTGTCAGTATGAATTTTTTTTCTCTAATGAGAAAGATCCACCATTCCTTTCAAGTGCCTTTATGACTCTTGATGAAAACCAGTCACAAATTGAAGAATGCATTCAGTACGATTCCCATCAAGTAGAAACACCTTCAAAAATAAATATTTTCAGAACAAATTTATTATTGCTATCAGCTCTAGTTAGCGATTTAGAGAGAAGTAATTCCAAAATTTGTTAATGGGTATAGATGTCCAGGAAACAGAATTATCTCACACACACTTTTCCAGACAGAGCTGCTCATCTCTAGCTAAGAGAGTCAAAGTAGCTGCAGGACTAGGACTTTGAGACACCGACTGCTCCTAAAACAGTAATAGTCACAGGTTCAGGCTGATCCACTTTTGAAAAAAGTTGGGTAGGTTCACAGGCTTGTATAAACCCCAGCTGGTCATTGCCACAGCTGGACAAATGGGTCACAAAGATGCTGATCTCCAGGACAATGACAGGTCTGAGCTCACTGTAATGTTTTCAGGTCATGGTAACATGTGGAAGGAAACAAAGAATTAACTCAGGGAACTCTCCTAGTCCTCTAAACTTGCATAGTCAAGAGCTAATGAGAGAATGTATTTGCAAGACTTGAAAATTGCTCTCACGCTAAGATTATGCATAAATTTGTTCCTGTTACATTTTGCATAACAGTGTTCAGTAATTATCTTCTCATGTCTGGAAAACTACATAAACATCACTGCAAAAAAGCAATTAAAACAAGTAATCCAAAGCGGCATAACACTTAAAATATTTATAGAGTCATATTTGACAAATACTTAGAATTTGAAACCAGTATCCATTCTTAACATGCCAACCTGCCTCTATTTTTAGCAAAAATGTAGTTCAGCTGACCTAAGCAGAACAATTCATTATGCTAGATTTGCACTTAACTATCTTTAGGGCCAACAAACCCTATTAGATGTAATTACTCCACGATTATATTGATCAAAATCCTACCATACAGCATACTTCAGATGTAACTTTAAGACCACCATCTTTCTTAAAGATCTTCCAAACTGTGGCACAGTAGAATGAAAATTAGAAATATAATAATGTCCTTATAACCAAGGAGGTCTTTGTTTTCTCTCAGATTTATACTAAAAGTCTCCCTCTTCAGTTCTGGACTCCAGATGCTAGTCTGGAAGACAGAAACCTTGATTCATATTCCCGCTCCAGTGGGACTTCAGGCTAATAACTTCATATCTCCATGTCTTAAATATCCCTTCTGTGAAAAGGGGGTAAAAATGCTTCCCAGGAACCGTTGTGTCGTCAACTTGTCGAATACTTCAGGTGCATTTACATAAGTGGCTTCCATGATGCGATGATAATAATAAGGGAAATCATGGATTATAACATATTTCATTTCACTATCATTAATTTTACTGAGTCCACTTTAACGGCTTTCTTTCTCTTCACACTGTTACCCAAACACTTCACAATACGGTACGAACTGTGGAATTAATTAATAATTTAATTAATATTCCCTTTACTTTTCCCCAGGATTGTTCAGAAAAATATGAAGGAAAGACTAAATCTAACTGCTGATCCTGAGATATTAGAATGAGTCCACTTCCTAACTGAGTAAAGCGTTCAACATCGTCTTCTGGTCATTTAATCATCGTCTTTTGCTCATTTAATTACTTTCATTCTCCTTTGTACAGTGCAACTTATTGGAAAATTACTGTACACTCTTGGTATTTTCTACAGAAAAAATAATATGGCCATGCAATTAATATTGCAAAAATACAAGTGGGGTAAACTCAGTATGCCCTCGAACTGCTAATATCAGCTATCTCCTGACTTTTGAGCCACTGACTGTTGATATGGGTTTAATTGAATCCCTTTGGATAATATGTGTCCTCTCATACATAAAGACATGCTTTTCTCAATTATCTTAATATGTATTATACCAACTATAACTATGTCTACAGGGAAAATTCATTACTAAAGCTGTTATTTAATAATTAATCAGATTCTAATCACATTTTTTTGTGTTTTCAGCCAGCTCAAGCATTTATGTTTTTCAATATTTACCAAGTAGTTCTGTATTTTTATTTAGAAAGTCCCAGTAGAAAAAAATCTTGAAAATGTATACAGACACAAGCCTTTTATTTCTCATTATTCTACTTAATAATTCTCTCTTCTTGCTTTATTTTTGCATTGCATAAAATCTGCCGGTTTGGGTGAGTGTTTTAAAGAGCATATATATGGCTTAGAACGTACAACTCATTTTCAAAACACTTTCACTAGGTGTCTTTTAATTTCGGCGTACAATTTGCATTTGCCATTTTAAATGAAAACTCCTATTTTTAGGTATCCAATGTGCTTTAAATCATTTTAACCTCACTACCTCAGAATATTTTTCCCCCCCTGTTCCTCCTCTCTTCGGCATAAGTTTTACAAGTCTGCTATTTCTTTGAATTCATTAGACCTAGCTTCTCCAGATAGCTACGTGCACCCTTAACATTAAATGCATACTTGATTATCCTGGTGCTATGCCTCACTGAAAATAGGCGTAGTTAGTGAAGTGGAACAGAAGGGGATCAATAAAACATCTATTTGTGTTGTTAGTAGAATAACTCATGCACTGTGCATATACGCTGTACATAAAGCAGCACTGTGAAAGACAAAAATAACCTTCCAATTGTCTCAAATAGACATTAATCACTTTGCTTTAGATAATCATTTTCACTTGGTGTGAGACCAGCCAATACCGATGCTAAGCACAGCCAAGAAACAGACAAAGATGGATGCACATTATAAACATCAGCTAACACATTTTTAGGCTATAAACTCACTTTGTATCCTTCTCTTACTGAAGGATTAATTCTCCAGCTTAATAACTGCATACATCCTATCCCATAACGGTTCCCCTTCCAGCTAGCTGTTTTCTCACCTCATTATATCTCTTCCCAAGCTTCTTCCTGTAAGACGTCAAGCTGAATCTCATCCGGAATGATGTTGCTACATGCCCGTAATTGTAAGGGTATTTCAGGATATTTTTGAAAGTCCCCTGAAACAGCCAATTAATCTTGTCTTTTTCCTGAAAACTTCAGCAGCATGCAAAATTATTTGGTGAAATCAGGATCACGGTGGAAAACAGATGTTATGTCTGGAGTTGACCTTTTTGGTGAATAAATTACAAACAAAACAACCATTCTTCCAAGGCTTGTGGCATTACTCTGCTGTTAGCATATGCCCCTGGGTATTCAGCTTTTCGCACAGGAGAAATGAGAAGGCAACATGATGCTGCTCCTCAAGGCAAAGTGATCGTCTCCTCTGGGAGGATTTTTTCAGGCTGGCAGAGGGGAGACATCATGTGCTTAAATCAGGAAAGAAGCAAGGAGGAAGGAACCTTATTTTCTGTCTAAGAAGCTTCCAAATCTTTGGTAGGAAAAAGCATACATAAGGTGACTGAACTGCAGCTAAATGCCAGATGATTTCTACATAAAGACTTTTTCATTCTTATTGATTCTAACTGCATTTTTGGAAACATTTTAATAGAAACAAGCTGTTCTTTGGGAAAATTCTGCAAAACAACAGATACCACGAGCTTGACCTCGAAGAGCAAGAATACATACCTTTTTTTTTCCTTCGTTTTCAGCTTGGGTTTTCATTCTGCTTTGTACCCTCCTGTTGTTTGTTTCTCCATTTTGAATTCTCATATTTTAGCTTCTATCTGAATTCTCCAAAGGCTTTCCAGAGGATCCCAAGAAAGTGACTCCTAAATTCCCTTTCTTTAAATGACAAAAAACTCTTAAAGATTTCTGTTTCCAAACTGTAGCACCATTTGAGAACAATTTCATTCTCCAACTATAGAACCTTTTCTTCCCAGAGACGTGAGATCATGGTAAGAATCAACCAAAATTGTATGTTACCTCTGCCTGTTAAAATCATGCTGGTTGCACATTTTACCTTCATTGCTCCTCAGGACCTTGGGAAAATACAAAATAATTTTCCTGATTCCTGAAATTAGAGAATTTATTATATCTGTATAGACAAGTTATTAAAAAGTATGTCATGACACATGTTTCATATGGATTTTTTTTCTCTCCCATGAGCCTCTGATACACAGAAAATATACAAGTGTGAACTCCAGGAATTCACAATGATGAAAGAGGAAGACTAGCTTTGCCTGCCTTAGCAAAGTAGGCCTGTGTGTGTGCTCTTTTTGTCCTCCTCCAGAAGCGTTCTCCTCGTTTAGCCCCTTCCATATTTCATTTCCCAGGTTTGCAATCTGTAGCCTCGTCTGTAAGTATGCACAGTGCCTGATGCTTCAGCTGATGTTGCAAAACGCTGCAAGCAGCTGATGCCCTCTGCATTCACACACACTTGAAGAATGAAAAAAGATAACACTTTTGGAAACAAAGCTTTTTGTACCTGATCACGTACACCTGAAATCTCACAGGGCTCTACTTAACACATTAGATAGCATTTGTTAAGTTTAGAGGGACAGTTGCTTCTCAGTAAGAAACTTGTTTTGGAATTTCTCAGTAAGATCAAATACACATCTCTCAAGTTCTGATTTCAAGTAGACAGGAGGTTTTCAGAAGCTCATTATTTCTGGAAGCATGTATTCTGCTGAAAATGAATGAGGTTTAAGATCCAAAATCAGTTCTAGTTTGAAGGTCACTGCCCGCATTTATCACCTCTTAAAGGCCTTCCCAGAGCCCATAAAATAGCGGCTTTTCTAGATGTTTTCTGAGAAGAATACAATAAATTAACACTTGCTACGTCAGCACTTTCCCAGGTGGCTTATCATGATATCATGATATTTAAATCATTGCAGCAAGTCTCCCTTTTCCCATGTAAGGCAAAGAAGTAGAATGGAATTGGGATGAACAATATAAGCATATGTTGAAAAGAGAAATAATGGGTTTAGGTGAGATTTTACTAAGAAGCAAACATTTAACTTAAGTCATAACTGAGGAAATCACTGGAGTGTGCTATTAATCATCTTCTCCTAGTAAAATTGCTTTCCTGAAGTACTGCCTCAGGACCACAGAGCCCATAGAAAAAGCACTGGAAGTACAAAAGAACTTCTGTAAATGGAGTGTTCAAATAAATACCCCGATTGTACTTGATAACTAAATTTGAAAGCTCGCTTATATCCTGTAAATATATGCATTTTCAAGTGATGGGTGTTTTTTTTAAGATGCCTTGTTAGTCCCATGAGTCCACAGAAGTAAGATGCATTTGGTTTACTTTATGAAGAAATGTTATTAAACCAATCAATCCAGGACCCAAGACTTATATGAATCAAAAATAAGCTTTGTTCCTGTATGCTGTAACACCCTATATGTCCTTTAAATTAACTTTTAAATCATAAAATACACTATCTTGGATCCAGTCTCCAGAGCAAAGCTTTATAAAAGAAGACTCAAGGTAGTTATTAATGAAGTGAAACCTACGCAAAAGGAGAAATAAATGGTAACCAACTGCATTGTGACACTGGCCACTTTCTCTATGGTGAATTTGCTTAGAAGGATCGCAGTGGAGCAAGAAAGGATGCGCCACAAACTCCCAGCATATTGTCTACTTGAAAACTACATTTTTAAAGAATGGCCACTATGCCCACTCAACTTTTCTCACTAGTCCCTGGTTTTTCTTTAGTTTTCTGAGTTTTTTTAAAAGAATGATAGTCTTCAGAGACAGCACACTACAAAGGTATGTGGAAGTAGTAGGGCTACAATAAATCCTTAAGAGAAACGTTGCTGTGGAAGAGCACTGAGTAGTAGGGCATGAAAGACAGACAGCTTCTCAGATGCTGCACAAAGCTTGAATTATTTAGACCAGACAAAATACTCTAAAAAATGGATTAGTTGAGAAGTAATAAGGTCAGGGATAATACAGATGCAAGACGATGGTTATTAAGTCTCTTTCACTCTTAATCACTGGCAAAGAATAACTTGTTTCTGTTATTCTGTTATTGACTTCTGTTGAGTCACTTCCCATTCATTAATTTAGAAATCTCACAACTGTTACCAAGAGCAACAAATATGCCTCCCATATGTTGTATAGCTTCACCTAGGCAAGTTATACTGAAGGTCTCATCAAGCTGGCTTGCCTTCAGTGGAAAGCTGGTTCTCTCCACAGTGGAACACACTTAGCTGTGTTCCTATGAATATCTTTTTACAGTAATATCTTCTCATGGACTATAATATAAGACATTAACAAGAAAAACAAGACCCCTGAGCCAGATTCTGCTGTCGCTCGCGCTACCGTCTCTCATTTTTTGCATTCAGGTAGCTCAAAGGCTGCAGCAGCTTTTGCATCTGATCCCTTCTCCCCACAGATGAAACAGCTTCAAGTCTCTTTTGCCAAAGGTCTGCGTAAGGGAATGAACGAAGGAGCTCCTGTGTTCCTCTTGAACAGGAGGGCTGAGAGCCATTAAACGGAGATTTAGCAGGGCTCAGCCAACATATAAGTCACCAAAAGAAATAATCTTCACTAGGTGATATATGATTGGGATATAACACTCCTCATATTCCGGGCACTTTTGTAAGGTAGTGCAATTACGCACTGGCCCAGCCTCAAAGCCTTGCTCTAAGCCTTATGATGCTGCAATAGAGCAGACTTGAACCTATTGATTAGATACCTATTTATGTTATAAAGGTACTTTACTATATAAAGTCAATTTTTTAAAAAAAAATCCTATTTCTCTGTGGGGAAAAAAAATCTATTTAATATGTTTCAACTTAAATAAAATGACCAATTTGAGAAAAATTAAGTAATATGGCTAATAAAATAATAAAATGCAATTTGAAGCTACAGTTAGCTGAGTAAAATATGGAATAGGAGCCTGCATTTTTTATTAGAGTCCATTAATCTTGTTAATGACTTATTGAATATCTTTGAATCGCTGCGCATGATAAAAATTGATCCCAGTGGCTACATCGTTATATGCTTTAGCAACCTCTTTCAACGCTGCGTTTAACTGACAGAGTATTTCTCCAGTCCATTCTCTGCAACATTGCAGGGAACACTGCAGCAGGTGTGATTTATGGCTGGAAACTATTTAAAAGGTTTAACATTGCTGTGAACTGAACATCAATATTTACTTTTCTCCCCCCCCACACGGGTAAGGGCAGTATATGGCTACTTAACAGTAGAATAGGTTACCTATGAATGCAAGCTACCAGCTTTGTTTTTGCTGTCTTGCTGTCCTGAGTTTGGCTGCAATTCTTTTCAGATGTAGAACATTTCAATAAATCTTAAATGTAACAAGAGAATTTCTGTCCCAAGTTAAGCAGTTGAAGCACACACCATATTTCACTGAGGGTATCCAGCAATGCAGAAGGACCCTTCAGGTAGCTCCTTGCAAAAGAAAGGTTTGATCAAGCGCTGCCTTGGCCTGACCGCAGCTTTGTGCCTTCCCTCCTGCAACTACCTGACCGCCTCCAAAATGGATCCGCGTGGGTACGTTAAGCACAAACCCAAAGGGTGCCACCTGGGACAAATTAATATTCCTTCTGCGATAAAGCTTCATGACATCCCAGCCCACGCCAGCTTACAGCATCTCAGCCATCCTGTTCCAAAGAAAGTATCCCCAAGGTCCAAAAAAACCCACGCTGAAATAAATGCCAGCCTGCTGTGTTTGCGCATTTCGTGCAGACAGCGGTAAAGTATTTGATGTGCTGCAATATAAAAAGAAGAAGGGTCACGTTATAGTCCACATTCTCCTATATTATGGACACATAAAAGATAATCTAACACAATAAATACAGGCCTGAAAGAAGCAATCCTATGATATGAACACAAATCCTGGAGGGAGGGCTCTATAATGTACCCAGCATTCCATATTAATGTAAACCACTCAGAAAAGACGACAGACACAATAAATCTGATTTTAAATGAAGGAGAAAAAGCTGACATAGGACTACTGCCTTTTAACGCTTTTGTTTTCCAACCTGTCACACACATATTAGTTTCTTTTGAAAAAAGTTTACTGGCTGAATAGTGGAAGTGAACATACCTGTACGTTCATAATTCCTTGTTTAAATGAAACTTAAGAGATATTTAGGGACAACCTGGATACAACGAAACACGAATGAGGGTTCATAGTACAAATTAACGTGAATTATTTCAAGCCTTATTTCTGACTGAAACAGAAGTAATTGACAATATCATTAAATACTATTATCAAGCCACAATTTTAGGAAAAAGGAGGACCGGGAGAATTACTTTCCCCTAAAAAAGGACAGAATTTGCAATAAAGACAAGCCAAAACTACTTCCAATAATATATCAATAACAGAAAATATACTATCAACTGTACCATAATGCATTTAACTCCAGTAATGATTAGATAAATAGCACTGTTGTTTTATATTTTTAAAAAAATGTGTATTTATTACAACTGGAAGCTGTATCGCATAAGATGCAATTTCTTTATTAAGCGAAGCATTGGTCTTTATAGCTTTGTCATATCAACTATGAAGTATCTTTTTAGGCAAAGTCGTTGGATTTCTCTAAATTCTCCAAGCTGATTCCCATTCCCTTAGTTGGGCAAAGTCTTCTTTGAATTCATGGGCTTTCCCCAGATGTATGTTACTAAAAATGAAACAAGAAATCGGCTCCATCTAATTTCTCTCGCAAAGCCATTTATCATTCCTACTCTCATTTATTGTGTTCCTAGGGCACCCTAGAATTAAATAACTGAAGATGGCAATTAATAATTAAAACATCCAGGTAGATTTAATAGGAAATTAACTTCTTTTTTTATCTCAGAGCTTTCTATCTCACTACTGCAGGTTTTGTAGGGCTTTTTCCCATGGCTGTTTTCGCTTGTAAAAGCCAAGAATCTCAACAAAATGTTGGAGTCGGCATGCTAAAGCAGTTCACTGGAAAGTATGCCGTGCCAATTTATTTGTAGGTGACCCAACCAGCAGAAATAAATATACTAATTTATTTTAGAAATATAGGAATAAATCAAAGGTTTGCAAGAGCACCCTAAGTAGCTATGATGGAAACACGCAAAAGCTGCACGCTTGTTATAATTGTTTGAGAGGGAGGATTCACATTTCACTGAAAAACTACTGCACTTGACGTTCTTGAGACTAATCCTATCACTCTCTGGCTGGAATCCTGATGCTGCTCCCATTTAGCGGACAACCCATTTAATCATATTTTTACAAGGCTCATAAAGCAGATGAAGTCTCTTCTATGTATGTTGTAAAGTCTCTCGTATGTTTGTCGCAGCTCCCTGTACAGGACATGGAAGCTGCTGTTTTGGAGTAACAGCGTCTTCCAACTGGTGAGTAGTTGCGGGCTGCAGCGTGTGGCAAGCCTTCCCCCTCACCCGGGGTTACTGGTAGGAATGATTACAGTGCTGCAGCAGAGTCGCTCGTTTGGTTTACATTATTACACTTGATGAGCACTGTATAAATCCTTTATACAAGTTATTGCTTTAATCTTTGATATTTCAGGTGGCATGATTAACCTCCTTCACAGAAAATGAAAACGGTTGCAGTTCTGCTCCCTTCATTTCTTGCTTGTACAAGCCAGGCTGTCATTACGGTTTAGCAGTACTGTCATTCAGGGGATCATGCACTTTGTTTTTCAGATCTTTCCTTGCTGAAGATGGAAAATGCAGTGGATATTTACAAAATGAAGCAACTCTGAGAAGTTTATTAACATGCTTACAGATATTTTCTTTTCTTTACAGTTAACTTTGCTTCTAGTCATGTTTCTTTTTACTAAAAGTAGATGACCTCTTACTTATTGTCTTCTTGCCCTTCTGCTTTAAATCCTGCATTATCCTCCGTTCTGGACTGTACACAATTCCACCCGTGCTTTTGCGGTGTCCAGCAGATCTTGTCATCTCACCTGAGAGCTCCGAAGTAGCTGCAAGCTTCCCCTTAGTACCATGTTGATAACGCCACTAAGCATTCTTTACTTTCAAAAAAAAAAAAAAAAATGCTCCTAAAGTATTTTGCTACTTTTGAAAAGCAAGTTTCCGGGAATTTTATCTTCCTTACAGATCACAAAAAATCATGGTAGCTTACCACACAGAGTTCTGCCATTTCCATTTTGAAAATGGGAACTCTCTGAGACAGATACAAATCTATTAGATTTGCTATTAGTCCCTACTACCTGTATCATACATGATGCACTGTTATTTATTGCTAGTATAAGGGGATATATTTTAAACACTTACTGTGCTAAGAACAACGACAAAGAAAAGTTCCCCAATCTGAACGCTTTCCTCAAGTCCTTCTGACCAGCAGGATGATCTTTGAGGGATACAGCAAATGTGAGACAGCCGTGGGTTCATCAGGGGAGCACCTGTGAAGCCAGCAGCAAGATGAATTCACAAACTCACACGTACAGACCTAAATCAGTCTATAGACATAATTTCTAGCTCTCTCAGGATCCGAGCAGGTTTTATTTTTAAATGGATGCTCTGGATTTCATGTCCACCATAAGGAGTTGCCCCGTTACCCATGCTCAGGCAAGATTCACCACTGGAGGTGCAGAGGGCTTCGCCCTGCATCCAGCAGACAAGTTATACCAGGGAGACGACTCACCCTGGCATGGAAGAGGCACTGCAGGGCTGCTAGCGCTCCCCAGGGAGTCCCATCGGGAGAAAGCAGCTTCAGCATTTGTCTGAAGCTCTGTGCCTGAAACCACCCAGGGCCCTCTGACTGTCGTTTGCTTACACAAGTTTCAGATGGCACGCACGTGCTGGAATACACGACGTGGCTCGCCCCACAACCCCAAAGCAGGACACTTGGCTTCTCCCTGTGCTAGGAACATCATAGCCATTTCCTAATAGGAAGTCATTTAAAAATAATTATTTTTCCTTCCATGTCTGAATAATTATGGCAAAGGTAGCATGATAACAACACAGAAAGATTTCATAAGGCATGTCTTTCAAGCAAAATTTAGGGAAAAAACAATCTAGAATACATTGAGGTAGTCCTCCTTAAGAAAAGACGGTAATAAATGAGAAACCTATATTTACATGGAACTAGTTACCGTGATAAAATTAATGATAAAACTTTGGCTATGCTGTGCCAGTTTTAAATGAGGGTATTATTCTGTCCTGGTGACTTGGATAGGTCATTCTTTCACCCAGCCCATACAACTGAGTACGAAGGCGGCAGAGCGCAGAACAGCACGGAGCCACTGCGTACCCCAGGGTCAGCTGGAGTGCCAGGAGCCTCTGTAACAACAGCACTCACGAGCAGAACTCTACCAACGCCTGTGTTTCCGCGATCTGTGCTCAGCACTTACTGGCACAGCATTTTTGCCACAGGCAGCTATAAGTGGTGTTGGTTCCAAGTCAGAACTTGACTTCATCTGAAATTTCAAATGTGACATTGTTTCTGCTCCAAGGTAACCCAAACAGATACTTTTAGAAGCTAAGTGGAATTTCAGGAGAAAAAAAAAACCAACATAGCTTCATAAATTAGATTTCAGAATTGTGACATTTCATGACAAACAATTCTAGGGAATTTTAATTTCTCTTCTACATTACTCAGTAATACGTTGGTAGTGATCCAAAATCAGACCGCTGCGTGCCTGTTTCAACGGGACGCAGTGTTATCTTCGAAGAATTACTTTTCCTTTTTTCCTGAATCGTTAAGGAAGGTGCTGCTGCTATAAAATATCAACAAGGAAGAGCTCTGATACACAAAGGATCGCACCTATGCAGAACAAAATGTCACTATTCCCTACAAAACGCTTTCTTGTTTTCAAAATATTAATTTTCTGTGGGAATTTCCACTGAAATGGGTATGATGTCACACAATAAGACAACAAGGAAACGTCCATATAAATGAACAAACCGCTCCCAACCAAAAAATAATTGGCAAGAAGCCCTGCCCTGCTGTGAGATTAACACACGCCTAAAACTGCTCTGGATAAGCCCAGCCTTCCCTTCCAATTCTAATTCCAGACTCAGATGATGTCCTTTTCTTCTGTTCTGAGTTTGTGCTAATGCTCAAAAGTATGCCACGGTCAGACAGCGGTATTATTCCTAAATGTTCATTTGCAAAGGTCAAGCGAGGGCTGGAAAGCAATGAAAACATTTGTTATGTTTTCACTAGAATGATGAAAATTATAACATTATTTCAGATGACAGCACTAGGAAAAAATACCACAGGATTTAAAAATAGTAGTAAAGTCTCTCATTATGAAAAGAAGCAGGTGCACGTATGATAGTATCAGCCAAAAAACTATACTAAAATCAGGGAGCATATCTAAAACGCTGCCGTACTCAGAGGTTTAAGTACCAAGCCCACTGGGGAGCGTCTCTGGAGCTCTGAAAGTGAAGGTTTATGCCATTTCTTTCCAAGAACCAAAGCGGACATGTTTGTTAGAAGTTTATTGTGATGACAATCTCATGCTGGTGACAGCGGTGACTTGCTTTCATGCAGCTCTGTATACTAAGAAACAACAACAACGAAGTTTATTTACATAAATAATAATACTCCTGAGCTCACAGGCGTCAAATCTGAAGAGTTTATAGCCTCAAGGACCTTCTCCTGCAGACTTGCCAGATGCCAAATGCGACACCACTTTCATGTCAGATATCTGGCCTGGAGTGCAATATTAACCACCAAAAGTCCAGCTCAGTTGGTTCATAGCCCACGACGCCAACAGGTCTCCCTGCAGAGAAAGAGCTAGTCAAACATTGACTGGTTCGGTGGTCAGGAAGACCTGGAAAGTCCAGCTCTCAGGAAAGCGGTCTTGTTAGTGCTCATTGTCCTGTAGTTTTGAAAGGTCTTCCGAAAGACAGACTCCTGTAATAGCCAGTGCTTTCCTTTGTACCCATATATGGGTTTAAGCTCTCACCGCTTTTCTATTTTAATCTCTTGGGCTGTCTTTAGCTGTTTCCAAGTTATTTCATCAACTTTACCTAAAGAATCATAATCACCATGTTTAACTAATGGTCTAAGAAATATCATTCTGCTCCTTGGATGAGGATTTGAATACCCAGCTGTAAGTGTCTAACTTGGATTAATTTTTCAAAATATCAAATACTCTCACTGAGGCAAAAGAACTCTCCATTGAGTTAATGGGATTTACTCACGTCTAACTGTGACTACAAGGCTGGCGCTTGTTTTGACATTAGTCTCCCACCGTACTATTTTTTTGTGCAATTCACCCAGGGCCAGCAGAGATGAAGAGGATGCTGGCAGTCCTAACTATATTCCAGCTAGAAAGTGCAGAAAACGGACTACATTTATACTGGTGCTACAGATCACCTTCCTCTTAGTGCAACAAGCTGGACGCATCTGACTTCTCTGTGATAACCTTCACCTCAAAGGAGCAATTCAGCTCTGCATTACTGTCAAAGCCAAGTCTGAAAAAATGCTCATTTTCCTGAAGTGACTCACTTAGATCTACCCAGAAACCGATCTCCAACCACAGGTGAGATATGCAACTGTCGTAGTTCTGCTGGCGCCCCTGAGCTACCATGAAGAGAGAGAAATATTTTCATAGATTTAACAACAAAACAAGAAGGAGAAAAAAAGGTGTGGATGGACATACAAATTTAAGATCTGTTGAAAGCACTGTTATGATTGCTCATGAGGTTTAGTGCAGTGATGGAGAGTGTTTGATCTATTAATGAATAATTTGAGAGATATTCTCAGTAACGACTCAACAAATGCCCCAGAGACATTACTCGGGCTAGTAAGAACTTCAGGGCTCTGCAAAAGTTAAGAAAAAGATTAAAAAAAAAAAAAAGCCCACCTGGAAAAGATACCAATAGATTTCCTGTAATGGTATTTGCACCAAATGAATTCAAAATGGAAGAAAAAAGCAGGGTAAACTTTTCATACATGTACAACAGACATTAAAACCAACTGAATCATCAGTGGCTGAAGACCACTTGCTCAGAGCTTTGGTCATGAGCTAAGAGCATGTTTGTTGGTATCAATGACAAAAAAAGAAGTTATAAATTAATTGTGGCTGCTCACGATGATAACTGAATTCAGTTTTGTATTTGTTTCAGGAACATAATTTTATTTTCTATGTCTGCCTGAGCTTTTTCTACTTCAATTATGCTACAGTAGGCCATGGGCATAGAGCTGCCAAAATAGAAAAGATACAGAGATGGGGAATAAATTGATTAGGACAGACCTGCAAGACACTGGCAAAGAAAGAACCAGCTGGGAGAGGATAGGGACATTGGAAAAGGTGAACTACATGAAGTAATGCAAATGTAACAGAATGTTTATTTTCCACAGTGCTTTTTGTCTTCAGGCAATTATTAGCAATGCTTAGCAACACTTCCAAAAGAAGCAGATATTTAGGGAATGAAAATACCAGCTAGTACTCCAGTGGGCAAGTGAGACAGTTGCAAGCAATCTCAGCCTTTATGTGTCAAGGTGCTAACTCATTATTTGCTGTGGTGGGAAGGAAATTCTAGCCTCTTCCTCGCGCTCTGCCGTATTTTGCGTAACAGATCAGGGACTAGAGAAATTTTTGTTTCCTTCCTTCTGAAATGTTAGACATGGATGACTGTCCTCAAACGCATTTCTGTTGTATTTCATGCACAGAGGGAACAGACATTGGTCTGGCTTTGCAGAGCTGGGGAGGGCAGTTCTCTGCTCCCCACCTCCCTTGATGGCAGAGTGGGAGGAAGAAATCAGCTACCCAGCTGGCAGGGCTGCCCTGGTTTCTGGCAGGCTTCACCACACTTATTTGCACTGCAGAAAGTTACTTTTAACCAGCTGAGCTGTGAAAGCCTTTTCTTTGGGAGGCAGAGGCCAGATGTTTCCAAACCAGCCTGAATCACAGTGTTTGCTGTGAACAAAATGGGGATGGCAGCAGCAGCCTCGCTGAAAGCAAATGACTCTTGTTCACCCCTGTGAGAAGAAAATTGATCCTTCTGAACTTCACTCTGTGCTCGGAATACAATGCTCACCTAAAAAAGCAGCGGTGCAATGGCATTCAGCAGAAAACACTGGCTGTTTGGCGTAGAGCTCTTTGACGGCTGCTTTTGCATGGTAGCCCCCTCTGTTCTCATAACATGATTAAGACATTACCAATTTTTGCACACACTACCCAGCAAGCTAACTTCTACTTTATGCTTTCACCTTCTGAAATATTCTCTCCAATTCAGAAGTCTTTGTAAGTTCTTAATATTATAGCCAGTTGTTCTACATGGCACACAAGTGGAACAGATTTAGGTATCTCACCGCTGAAATTAAAATAAAGCCAAGAGAAAAGCACAAAGTCTCTGAGGCAGCAGAGAAAATGGAAAACATTGTTTGATATCATCATTTTCAGGCAATTTTGCACATATATGGAAGCTTCACAACACCTTATTTGTGTTATTCGATAAAAAATGCTTATTGAAAGCTTCCTATCTGAAGAGTAAAGAAAACATAGAAATAATCCCTAATACTATGAACACTGAGGTACTTTTACAAGTTAACACTTCCTGTCAATCTGATACGTATGACTATTTTTTCAATCATTTACATGTGATACTAAATTAATAAATAAATAGGAGATTTTCCATACATGCTGCTGAAGAAAGATCATTGCCTGTATCTGTTTTTGCAAGAATATCCAGTTTGGTTCCTTCATCAGGAACCATTTAAAAGCAACACACCAAGCTAAACTACGTACCATTCCTCCAGAATCCTGACTTTTTTCATCTTTACTAAAGATTCATCTAGAATTAATTCAACACTTTTCATAGCCATATAACAGAAGCATATTTGTCTTAATAAATATATGAATTAATAAAGAAATAGAAAAAAGAAGTCTTTGAATTACAACTTGGGTAGGATTTTCAATTAAAAAATAGCCATAAAAATAAAAGACAATATTTGCCCCACTATATCACAATCTCTCAAACCACTCTGATCCATAAATTTTATAATCAAGATTAATCTACCAGAGACTTTTTCCACTGGCTGATTCTATCATTGATCTGATACATGAAGTAATCTACATTAATAACCAGAATATAATACGGATTATTTCTTTTATAATGAAAGCAGAAAAATATCAAAACCTTTGTAGAAATTTATATTAAAGGGTTTCTTAAGCATTGAATTTAAATAGCTATAAAATAGTTTAACTGTATGTGTTTGGTAATACAAATCTAATGTCTTCAGAGGGATTCTCGTATTCTGTAAGGCAAGCCAGGGCTAGGACATACAATCATAAAATGTTCTTTTCACCCCCTATGTAATTAGGAATTGTGAGGATACTTCTTTTAACTGCGGGGGGTGGAGGGTGGGGACCAAACGAAAACAACAGGTGCCATCACTTTCTTCTGCTTTTTATGTCATAATCACAGAATCACAGGTTGGAAGGGACCTCAGGGATCAATACTGTACAGCTGACAAGAAAACCCTGTTCCAGGTGGAACGAGGGACTGTGGAAGCCCTTGCAACACACTGAGTGACCTAGACGTAATTTCTGTGTGTTTCATTGTCATTAATTATTGAATAGCATGTTTTATTACTAATTATTATTATTACTATTATTGTTTCATTGCTACTAATTAAAACACTGAAACTACCACAATTCAATTTAAAAGATTATACACCCTACCCAGACTGCACACCCTACACTGTGGGACATGAATGAGAAGGACTTCAGCTCCTTCAGTGCCGCTCAGGTTTGTACCTCTGGCTCTCAAGTTCAAGGGGTTTTGGCTCAGAGGAAAGCTAGAGGCTGCGTGGGTAAGTAAACGGGGACATAGGCAGGTTTCAAAAGTCTCACGAGGAGGAGATTTTCAATTAGAAGTTAACAAAACTGAATACTGTCAAGAAAACATTGCTATTTTTGCTCATCAGCAGTTCCTGGCATGTACGATTCAGTGAAGTCTTCCAGCCCACTCTAATCCCGAAGCCCTGTCTCATGACCAGCCAGCAAGAAGCCCTAAAGAAGAAAGGCAGATATAAGGAACAAATTCAGAGATTGCTCCTTCTTACTTACGTAGATCTGCTCCTCCGTCTCCCTGTGGCATAGCACAGCCATACATATGGTCACGTAGAATTTGTCATACATACAGCAAGCCAGAAAATGGATTTCAAAAGAACAGTCTGTTTGGTGGAAGAGTTGAAAACACACAAATTTTAAAAGCAAAAAACATCATTTGATCATTTAGCCTAACATTTGATGTAGCGTAGCTAGCCAGATAACCAACCCCATACATAATATTCCCCAGCAGCACAGGTTTCACCTGCCCTGTTTCCCCTGTGACTGTTCTCTCCCACTGCGGTATTCCCTATTTCTCCATCTCCATAAGCTCCCTGCATCTCCCCATGCTGAGGGAGAAACGTCCATGGCTCTTTCCCATCTCCAGTCACCTCCAGCAGCCTCCCACATCCTTTACTGGTTTGAGGGACTAGAGGCAGCAGCGAAGTGCTGGCCGATGGGGCTGGCCAGCGCCCCTTGGAATCGGTGGGCTTTGAATTGTACTGTGGTTCCTCTCAGTGAGACCGTTATTCTGGCTTCCCCTCCACTCCTCAGTCACTGATTGTCATGAAACGCACAGATAGCTATCTCCTCTTAACCTAGTTAAAATTATCTGGAAGGTTAAAGGGAAGGAGGGAGAGAAAGGGTCTCTGGTACAAACAAACCCCCAAGAGCACAGCCTTATAAGCATCACCTCCTTGAGAAAGGAGGACAGAAACGGGCACCAGGTGGTGAGAGAAATCTTTTTTAATGAGGCTGGCTCTAACATACAGAGGCACCAGTTCCCAAACATCTTGGGAGAACCCCGTCTTTCGTGGAGGTGCCCAACACACAGTCTGTACTGCCATCATGTGGAGGACGTTACTTCGTCTTCTCACACTTGCTGAATGTTTTTCCTGTGCACACTTTCTCTTACAGGGTCAGTCTGTCCCAAACCATGTGATTTCCCATCACTATCTCCCCCTTTAAACTATCAGCAATATTCATTACTCTGAATACGCCTGCTTTGTGGACCGTGTGCCTGGGCTCTGTTAAAATATAATCACCGGGTGCAAGAAACGAAACAAAAAAAAAAAAGTACAATGTGAAAACAGCGGATCCAGTAGGGAAAATTTGCAAGATAAAGGAAACAAATAAAGCACGAGATTTTTAAAAAAAAAAAAAAAAAAAGAGAATGAACTAATTAACATTCTAAGGATTAATTGAGCCAAAGAACATCTGTTTTCACATGTCCCTCTGATGAGATCTCGTGTGAAGGCTTGTGTTGGTTAGCTTTGAAGTTGTGTTTTATTATCTCAGAAGTTATGTGCACAGATTTTGATTGGGATTATAGATATCCTAGTAAGAGAGGGACCCCTGGGCCCCTGGTATCCACTACTCTTAGTTTCTTTATTTCCACTTGACTTGTATCTATCCATACAGCGTTCTCTATGCCTTGGTGAAAAATTTGCCACTGGCCACACTTTTACTTTATGTTCTATTTTAAGAACGTTAAATGTTCCAGCCCTCATCTGCTTTCTCCACAAAACAGATAGGATATTTTAATTCTTCTTTTCCATATATTGCGCTATACAGAGAATTATTAACCTAAAAATCATACAAAGCCCTTACCCATTTCTTAAATTCCCCTGCATTTGCTATTCCCCTAATTTAATAGCTCTTTTTCTAGTAACGTGTTTCAAATCATGTTTATACAGTACAAGTATGATCCCAGGGTTCTAAAAATTAAGAAACTATCTGTAACACTGTAAGATATATTTTTCCATCTGGAAAGCTTCTGAGTGAACTGCTTGCTCTCCTGATTATTAATATGAAATATAAACTCTTTGAAAAATCCAGAAAAACATTCCTGTAGGATCTCTCCGTGGACATGGACCCTCGCTTCCTGTAGCCATACTTTAAAGAGAGTCATTGAAGCCAGCATTTCTATGCAACCTTTTTCAGCTCTTCAGCAGTGGCTATTTCTGAATCCCTTTCCCATTTCCACCTCAGGTTTGCAAGAGTAATTTATGCAAATTTCAGTTCTCCCCAATTCCAGAAAACAACAACAGAAGCACCTTGCAAAACACAAACACTGCATTTTGTAGATACAGAAGATGCAGAAGATGGGAGATGGCTGCGGACTGAAGCCTAAGCAGCTTAGACACCGACAGCAAAGTAAAGACTTACAGACTGGCCTGAAGACGATGGCAGGTAGGTGTTAAACAAAAAGCTGGATTCCGGATGGATGACCTGCAGACCAGCACACACTCACCTTTCTGGGAGAGGCAAAGCACAACAGGAAATCATCTCTGGCATGGGCCTTGCTGCTTTCCTCCTGTATGAAGCAGAGACAGGCAGGCATCTGGATAATACATGCAGCACCCCTTAACACAAAGTATTTGAAAATGCTTAGCTGAAAATAGTAATAAGCTACTGCATTTCAGAGTCACCAGCCAGCTGTGGATTGCTGGTGATTCTGAGCTGAGCTGGTGACAAGGCTTCCAGTTTTCTACTGAAGAATATCCACGTAGAAATGTCAATTTTTTAACACAGCAAATCTGAGGATTTTACAAGGAATCTGTATCGACTGCTCTTCATTGTTTTGCTCAGCCGAAGATGGCACATCCAGGCATTAACCTAAAGGCAATGAGATCACTTCTGGCAAGCAAATACCTGATGCATTCACTGCTGCACTCTAAGCACATCTGAAACACACTACGATCGTGGCTACAGAAATGAGTTACTTCAGAAATCGGACTAAAATTGTAGACTTGTAGCACATGAGCTGTTCACCATGCTGCAGCCATTCCCTTTCTCCACAGTACATGAAAAGCAGTTTATTTATCTACAAAGGTAGACTGTGCTATCTTACTGGAGGCAACAGTGTGACTACAGGCAGTCACAAAAGGTTAGCTAGTCTGCCCTAGATCCACAGCCAGCCAAAACAACTTCTCTGCATAGCCATATAGCGAGAAGCAAGTCCTTTGGCAAAGTATCAAAGTATTCTGCAAAGTACATCTTTCAGTGTTCCCAACACAGAAAACCTGTTATTGAAGTGTGCCTCAGATTTTTATGGGCACATAATGTCATATATAATCGACCATCCTTGTGTGTTATATACGATTGATTATAAAAGTCAAGATTCTTCGGCAAATTTGTTCTAGCTCTATTCATTATTTAGAGAGAGCATCATCACAACTGGAACTTGGCATTCATGCTGGCCTCAGTAATACAAAAATTCAGACTCAGCGATCAGTGAAAATGATCAATGCACGTGTGCGCACACACACAAATGTCTCTGTCAGTTAGGAATCGGGCAAATTGGTGGGCTCTTGGCAATGCTGGCATTGACATTTATTTAACTGTACCCATTATATGTGTAACAGATTTCTCGGGCCTCCAGCTCTGGCCTACCTAGACCTCTTTATGAATACAGAATTATTTTCACTAATGAACTTAAAAAAAAAACCACCATAATTAATAGGTAGCTTCTTTTCCTACCTGCCATAACACAAACTTGCAGGTCATCAACTCTTCCTCCACTAGAGCTGATAATCTCGTTAACACCTGCAATGGTGCTAACACAGAAGCACAGAAGGATGATGTTTTCCAACATTCTATGCTATTTCACCAAGCGTCATGGCTGAAAAAAAAAAGCACTGAATTCATGGCAAAATCATTTCAATTCACCTACGTCCAGCTAAACATTAATCAGGCTCTAACTTGGTCATCATGCCAAAATAATTTCCCAGAACAAACTCTAAACTTGTTGACTGCTGAACAAATTGAGCAAGGAAATAGCTTTTTGTATTTTTAAACATCTAATTGATTCTGTGGTTCCTAGTCAATACAACAGTAATTGGAATCATCATGACTAATGCACAGATCATTTTACAGGCCTTTCTTATTTGCATAAACAGCTCCTCATCTGCCTTCTCACCCTCTCCAGCTTTTCACAGTATTTTTTCTACTTCTATCCAAATTACCCCTGATGTGCTAGACAGGCTCCATAGCCAGTATGTTCCCCCAAACGTAGTCGTCTCCTTTAGTCATTCCCCTACCGCTCCTGCTGTGGTGCTCAGACTGTTTTTCACCATACTGCATCTAAGCAGCGATGGTTAGTTATTGCCATTTACAGCTTTACCTTCAGTATGAAGCATCACCTTATGGAGGCACAATGCTGTTTATTATTAATAATAATAATAATAATAATTAGTTGTCAAGCTACATATGCAGTTCTTGTTAGGCAGAGCAAAAAATCATGTTTCTACTTTAGTTTATTAAAAACATTATTTAACTTGCTATTAAGGTATTACTTTGAGTATGGCTGGCTGATTATGTGAGCACTTATAGGCAAACAAAAACTTCCCTTTTCGCCTTGTGTGTATTATTGGCTTTGCTTGCCATTTGTTTGTCAAAAAGCAAGATTTCCGAAATACTTGCCACCTTCTTGGTTATCAGAAGACGGGCCTTGGTTCTCCCAGGGAACCACCCCTTTCTGGAAGCATCAGTTTGGACTTTCTGGCATCTCACTGCTCACTTTTGGAAAACCTGAAAATAAAGTCCAGTGTACTCTGTCCTTGTCAGAAAGAGACATTATCCCACCTAATGCATAAATCATGTGTTCCTTCTGTATCTTCTGATACTCTCCTATTTATTAGCTGACAAATAATCTGTTCCTCAAAGACTTTTATACATCCCCTTGCCCTCAACTTGTACCTGCAAAGCAATTGTGATTCCGGTTGTGTCACACTTAAATATGCCATTAATTACTTCAGTGAGACATTATACCATACTTAGAACAGACTGTAAACATTTTATGTCATTAGGTAATGCACTGAGGCTTTTTTTAATGCCATAACAGCTCTATTTATATACTATGTTCTGCATAACTAGCTACTAATGAGGCTCTAACTTTCACTGCTGTAAGGCCTAGATATCTGTTCCTCTTTCAATGAATTCATTTTTGCTGTCTCATTAACACACTAAAAAACCTGAAAATTGTATTTTAATTAAAAGCTAAACTACCTCTGTCTGGAGACACTAATGAACGGATACACTCCAAGGGAAACACAAAAAACTTTGTCAGTCAAGAGGACAACATGCACGTACTGCAAAAAGAGTAGCACCAAAAGATAACACAGCTCAGTTTCTTATTTTCAAGGGCAGGGTCTTCTTTGCTTCCCTTTTTTTTTTATCTCTCTTAACTTTCTGCTTTTCTTTTTTCTGCCTCGTGACCAACTAATCTATAAAAAATAGCCACGAGTGGAGTTTGTTTTCCAAAAATTCTAAACTTAATCTTACCAATCATGTAATATACTACCCCTCCATTGCATAAATATATTTGGTAACACTAACCCTAATGCACACGAAGAATCAAACCACCTCCTGTGTCAGATTTGGTTTTGTATCTTCAGCAATGCTGCCTACCCTCAGACAGACAAATTACAATCTGGACCCTAAGAGATGATAAAACTGTCTTAAAATCATGAGGGGTACGTGTATATTTTGAGTCTTCCGGATGCTTTCTATTCCAGTCAGTCTCCTGAATCACATTTCCTGCCTTTTCTCCCTAGCTGCAAGGGCTAAAAACATAATAGCAGAAACTCATCTAATTACATGACTTCACAACCATTGCAATGAAATCATGAGCTGACCACGATGCTTCATTTCCTGACTTCTGCAAACACTTTAAGCAATTAATCAAGTAACATACTAAAATACATCAAGTTGTCATGTAGAATCAATGAGTAATTTTGAAATGTACTGGAGAAGGAACAGCATCCCAATAATCTTATCAACACACATACAAAGGCAATAGGTCTTGCAGTGTGCCAGTGGTAGGAACAGAGAGTTTTTGAAAGAAAATATTTTGTATAAGAAAATACACAAATAAAATGTGATTATCTCCAAATCTGAAATAAATGTAAAGGAAAAAAAAACACCTGCTTGGAATTATTCTGTGGCTGGACGTTCAGTGTGCAGTCTGATCCAAAATGTGCCAAATCCACAGGCTCTCAGCACATGCCACGTGACTCACTGTTTCTTACCACCTTTGGCAAGATAAGGAAGTCTGAAACATACAAATAATCGTCTGGAAACGCCATTCAGGTGGATGAACCAAGGTGTCTCTTGGATTCACCTCATCGTTTTCTAGTTCTTGATAGGAATAGGGAGGTATTACAACTCCTTAAGAGCTTGAATTTTTTGTTTATTTAAGACTTGCTATTCTATTTCAGTTACACAGCTTTATGAGGTTCAGCAGTCACAGAAAGATCCAACAGCAGCCCAGCAATTAGCAAGATCATTACCTACTCCTTTAGCTTCAACCCATCACGATTTCTAACTATTAGTTATTATGCATCAGAGCAATAAGTCTTCAGGATCAGTAAATCCTCACACCACTTAAATAACGATGCGCTGGCACACTTCTGCTTAAGCCTAATTAAAATTTTAGTATTACAGAAAAATCACTTTGGCTCAATCTGAGTGAGCCAGACACAAGTGTCACAAATGTGGAATATCTGCATATCCCAAATAAACACTGTTTTCTACCATTGTCAAACTACAAGTCTAAATTCTAAGTCACGGCTCATATAGTAGGAAAGATTATACAATATACCGTAAGAATTCACAAAAACCCCAGAAGTTAGGCCTTACAAAAGGGGAGATTTGCATCAGATTTATTATCCTGTGAAATTAATTACATTGTAAATTCTTTCCACTGAAACTGAGCTGCTGCTATCCAGCAATTTACCTTCTTACACTACCTACTCTGAATGAATTTGAAACATTACTATTACCAAGGATGCTTTCTACATCCTTAGCCATGCAACTAATTCTATCTTCCTTAATCTAATTTCTTAGCAAATGCATTTTCATGCCAAAGTACACGCGAGTTGTTACCAAGACGTGTGTTGCGAGGTATTCCTATCTGGTCTTTCCACCAACATATTCTACGTTTGTGTTTCCCATCTACTTGTTTAATGCCATTTTCTACACAGTGTATCTTACATCTCATAGTTCTATCCCAAATCCTTTAAAAGAATCCTTCTGAAGTCCAAAGGACTTCTAACGTGTCAATGGCATGGATACAGGAATCCAGTGACAAGTGCTGCCATAACACAGAACAGCTCCCTTTCTCCTTCTACCCCATTTTAAGCTGTTTCTAATCAGTGACTAAGGTACTTTTAAAATCACTTACAAATTTGTTCAATCTCTTCACAGTCACAAAAGAGAAGAGCCTACCATTCAGCATTGTAAAGCACTGTGCTCCTTGATGATATACTATGATATCCCTTTCATTTATGAAGAGTAAGCACTGGTAGGCCCAGAATTTTTAAATTGCTTTTCAGTAAAAAAAAAAAAAACCAATTTTTTAAAATTGAAAACATTTCTTTTAGCTTACCATCACCTTAACTTGTAAGTATATTTGCTTTTAATAAAATGCAAGCAAAACTCCATTTTTGTACCAATGAGAAATTAAAAGCCAGACTTCCAAACAGTGGAAGTTAAACACCTGCACATTTTTAAAGAATCTATTTGGAAGCCATCTCAATATTCAGGCCTCCGAAAAACCTTAAAATAGCTTCTTCATAACGGTCTGTCACAACCTAACTCAGACAAAATATTTTGACTTGCATGATTCAAATAGATTTTTACTACCCAAATGCTGTTCTTTCAGCACCTACTTCATTTATACAGAATGACTATTATTAATGATTTTGGCCGTAGAAATAAATAACGAAGTTTCCTCTTTTACTAATTGGCTAGACTAACGTACTTTCCAAACTATGTTAATGTGAAAACACATATCCATTTGTGAACAAATAACACAGGGGAAGGACAGTACAAATAACAATGAACACAGAAGGACCACAAGACGTAAGGAAGCAGGACTTTTGAAGCAATTCTAGAAATATTCAGAAATAAGGTTCGGTATTCTTATACATAAGCACCCATAAGATACTACAATTAGCTGACAAAGAAAGGACTGCGTTATTCCTAATGGAAATTCTTGATAGAAGCCGTAACAGAGAAATACACCGGAGGGAAGATGACCATGCAAAGACTTCTGGATTAACTGCCTGCTTCCTTTGCAACCACAGGATTCTGAAATTTTGCCTCACTTCTTGGGATAATCTGAAGCTCACTTGGTAGATGACACCAGACCCCTTTATACTGATACGAGTTCTGGTTCTTAGTCTGAAATTCAGGTACTTCTGATCTTCTTAACATGAAGAGCGCCTTAATCTCTCATGAAGGTTTTTCCTAATATTAAACTAAGTGACGGTATTGTGAATGCTTAGCAGCCTAGTCTCCCTAAAGATAAAAATCCAAAGTAAGCCAACTTAATTAAGAATTAATTCCCTTTATATCATAGCCCGAATTGTTCACTACTTCTTCAGGCTCTGATCATTTATTTGTGGCACGAAATGATTTACAAGACACAGGGGCAAATTAATTTAGTGACAAAAGCGATTCCGTCTCTTGTCAGAGATATTCCATCCTGTTTTAAAAAAAATCATGCGCTAATACAAAGTTTTGGCCTGCTTACAAGGCTCTATGCTATGACTTTGATATTTCTTCACATAGACCCACAATGCCATTTGCATTTTATTACAAACACCCCTCGTTTCCTGTTCGAAGGGGTAATTGTCAAAACTGTGTTTTAAAAGAATGCATTAACTCCTTAGGAATTCCCTGAAAGTCTTCTGACTTCAGCTGCTAAAAAAGTGCTGGCTTCTTTCAAACAATTCACATCAAGACTGTGAATATAAATAAACTTCCAATTAATTAACATTGTTACTGCCCTTCAATGGAATAACTCAACTCGAATATTGATAATTTTTTTTTATGGTGAATGAAAGATTGTGCTATTTAAGCAGCTGAATACACAAAGGCGGCTACACAATTATGCTAGAACATTTTCATTTCTGAATACTACTTTTTAAATCTCTTCATATGAGCTTCTGGGTCCGGCAGTCAGAGGTCATATCAGCTGCCAATACTTCTTTGTTAAAGCAAATGACCATAAAGGCTGGGGAGTACTATGAAATAAGTGTTTTTGACAAAAAGCAAATAATAAAAGCGAAACAATTTTTTTTCATAATCAACTATGAAGACTGAGCAAACAGAACTAGTCGGCAAGCTCCTCTTAAAACAATTTAAAAAATATTTTAATGTATTCCGGATATCAGTATAGGAGAATAGGAGACAGTAGTCTTCAGTCCAGACTTATGGAGAAGAAACAGTCCTTTAGGAGGATCTATGGCTTTACTCCTCAAATATTCTTTTTAATTATGTACCATATTGCACAAATCTGATCTATTACAAAGGCAACAAGATTGCTGTAGGAAATGTTTCCGTGTCTCTTACTGATGAGGTTTATCTGTTTATAAATTGCAGAATGCATAGCGGACATATTTTGATAGGTGCTTCTTGTAAATCCCAAGGAACCCTTTTCAATATACTACTGGAAGATGATTTTTAAATGCTCAAGAGAATTTCCATTTCAAATTTGTGTATCTTTAATGAGTCATAGAAAACAATGATACAAGTAGGATACTATGCATGATGAAGAGAGGTTCAAAGAGCCACAGTTGCAAGAAAGCATGGCTAGAAAAACTAGAAAATATTAGAAATACGTACTAAAAGCTAGGGCTCTGTATCCATATTTAGGTTAT
Source organism: Phalacrocorax aristotelis (assembly GCF_949628215.1). NCBI lineage: Eukaryota > Metazoa > Chordata > Aves > Suliformes > Phalacrocoracidae > Phalacrocorax > Phalacrocorax aristotelis. The sequence continues at coordinate 4,913,157 of NC_134279.1, forward strand.
CAATAAGTTTATCAAAATGTTGCCACATGATTTAGGAAATTACCTGGTGTAACGCATCAGCTGAACCAGAATTTTTCAGCCTGTGGTCCACAGGCTTTTCAATGTCCATGTGTTGATTTTGGAGTCCCATGAAAGACTTTGCTTACCGAAAGCAAGAGTATTTGTCAAGAGAATAAAACTTGCTACACAGAACTCTGCAAGCAAACTAGATGTTTCTAGGGATCTACAATGAATGTTATGAACTACTAAACTGGCCAACTGCTTAGTTATCTCATGTATCAATGACCTGCATTTTTCCAGAACTAATATCATGACAGCACTTACATCTTAAAGCTGATTTTTAGGCCAACCATTTAGACAGACATCTGCTCTTGAGTTTCCACTGCTGTCCTGAGTTGAGGCCAAAAAAAGCGCATACAAACACATACTGTTCTGAAAGGATGTTATTACCAGAAAGCAAACCAAAAATTTAATATTAAAGTTTCATATTCTTCATCATGTTTTGTCCTCATCACTGAATTAATTTTCTTCACTTCAGCATTGGCATGTTTGCTACATTTTCCTCTCCTCTGCAAAGACAAAAAAATACTAACTGTTTAAAATAATTTCATAATAACAACACTTGAATAGAAGTGGAGGGTGAAATCCCTAATTTACTTCGGTAAATTACAATCTTTCCATTGCCTGAGGGAGTTGAGGGGAGCGACCCTTATGCTCACTGCCTATGGAGTCAGCCGCTTGTGTAAATCACAACAGCCTCTTGTTTCACCAGGAATGCTTCACCAGGAACTCTGCTAGCCTGGGAGGGGCACTGCAGTAGCATTGGATTCAGCCACTTCTGGATATTCACCCAGAGCCCTGTATGTGCAGTCTATTGCCTTAGAGAGAATTTCCTCATAATGTACACTTAATAAGATTTCTGTTGTTTTTAGTGCTTTAAGCTGGAAAAGGGGGGGGGGGGGGGGGGGGCAGGGGGGGCAAGGCTCTGCTAAAGATGCTTTATAACATTATTTCAAAGTTGACAAGTCTACTCACAACAATTCGTGTTAGAAGATAATATATAGAATCATAGAATTGCAGAATGGTTTGGCTTGAAAAGGATCTTCAAAGACCATCTAATGCAACACCCCTGCCATAGGCAGGGACATCTTTCACCATATTAGGTTGTTCAAAGCCCCATCTGACCTGACATTGAACACTTCCAACGATGGGGCATCCACAACTTCTCTGGGCAACCTCTCCCAGCGTCTCACCACCCTCATCATAAACGTTTCTTCATTATATTCAAAGGAAATCTATCATCTTCCACTTTAAAACTGTTGCTCCTTGTGCTTCCACTAAAGGTCCTGGTAAAGTCTTTCTCCATCTTTCTTATTTATAAGCCCACTTTGTAAGTTGAAAAGCCACACTAAGGTCTACCCAAGTTCTTTCTCTTCTCCAAGCTAAATAACACTGAATCTCTCAGCCTTTCTTCATAGGAGAGGCGTTCAAGACCTCTGATCATCATCGTGGCCCTCCTCTGGACCTGCTCTAATAGGTCCATGTCTTTCTTATACTGGGGACCCCAGAACTAGATGCAGCACTGCAGGTCGGGTCTCACGAGAGGGGAGTAGAGGGGGAGAATCTCCTCCCTCGACCGGCTGGCCATGCTGCTTTTGATGCAGCTCGGGATACAATTGGCTTTCTGGACTACAAATGTATATTGCCGTCTCATGTCCAGTTTTCCATCCACCAGTATCCCCAAGCCCTTCCCTGCGGGGCTGCTCTAGAATGATACTGGGGATTGTCCTGATGCAAGTGTAGAACCTTGCACATATTATCTAATCTGGTTGAGATCTTTAATTTTAAAAATTATTTGTAACCAGTCCTTAAAAGTTAATAAATTTTTATTGTTGTAATTATAAATTTTCTCATAAAATTATTGTAACACAGTCCTATACCCCCAAGAAAAATATCAAGGCATGTCTCCAAAGAACCTGAAAAATAAACTCTGTGTTAATGGGCAAGGCTGTATGTAAGAAGATGCACCTACCTGTGGTGTTGCATGGCACTGAAAGAGCAGAGTAAGTCTCCTTAAAATTATCCGCTTTCCCAAAAGAGCATACGTGCCTTAAAAAACCAAGGTGGCTATAAGGTAGGAGAAGGCCTTTTACTAGTCTGGACTCACAAATATACCTGATGCATGCTCTTGAAAAATAACCGTGCCCTTCCCCTACCACCACCACACATTCATGCTGTCTCCTCAGCATTTTGTTTCATTCCTGTCATGTGTCAGGGAAGAAACGGATCATCCACAGAGATCACGAAAGAATTTCCCTGTCTGCTGTACAGCACTGAACACTGAAATAGCTAGTTGCATGAAAAGAACCATTATCAGCAAATATTTTAACAAAGAACGATGGAGTTGGTATTTTTCACATGAGTAATTCTCATACTTGTCCCATTGTCATCTGATTATGCCTGAGAAATGCCATTAGTCAATGGGACTTCTTGTGTGAACAAGGATAACTCTCATGAGAAGCTGAAGAATTAATTCCTGAATAGTTAATTTTAATATACAATGTGAGCATTTCAAATGGCCTATTTACACAATTTTAATCTGAATAAAATAGAAAATGTCACCTCAATGCTAATACAACATTCCTGTAAATTATGCACATTTTTAAAGCTAATGAAGCTGTCATTACCTTATTAAAATCTGGCATAGCAGTTATTTTTAAGTTATCATCATGACTTTTAAAATATTTTGCAATTTAATGACTTTAATTCATTTGTATTACTTGTAGGCTGTACGAAAACTATTTTTTTAGCATGCCTATTAAGATGAATGATAGTATTGTGTTTTATTACACATGTTCAATCACATTCAGAACTTTGGCTACCTTAATTTCCCCATCAATATGGATTGTTTCAATCCTGGTCTCCGTGAAATCAGAAACAAAATTTTAGTTGATTTCACTGGGAGCAGGCCTAAATAATGAATTTATGCCGCTGATAATAAAAATAAAGATTTATATTTAACACTACATTTTTTCAATTATTTACTAGTACATATGGAACAAAATACTCTCAAAGAAATACACTGCTTTCAAGTTTAGATTTAGATAGGTAAACGTGTCTTCAAAACTTCCATTTCTTGCTTATGTCCCCTGCCCAAGCAGTAAACCGAAACAGCAATACTTACCATACAGAATAAAGTCAAGAGACCAACCAGTCTTCAAAAACGTCTAGGAAAGCTGACCACAGAGTCCACAGCTCATGATTTTAAACTTATACTGTTCCACACACCGCAAGCAGGAATCTTTCTATCTGCAGTAGATAAGAGTTTGGATCAGATAGTAACGGGCGCTGAGAATGAAACGCTGGCAAGGGTAAGGAGACACCAGCCACCCGGTTTTCTATTCAGAAGTCATGGGGAAGAAATACAGGATCTCTGAAGAATAGCAGACCAGTAATGGCAAATGAGCTTTCATTACCATTATAGCGCCAATAGAAAGGAACACAGAGAGCGGCTGCTAACAGAGACAGGCTGCACAGATATCCAGACTTCGCGCTGCCCAAGACACTTCAGGGAGGAACAGAGGAACACAAAGTAGTCAGCTGCATAATTTGGCCAGCCCCCTGCCCAAATGCTTTCTAACAAAATAAGGACCAAAATACTTAGGACTGTCAGTGGTCGAGACCAAAACCCATGTCTAACCTTGGGAAGATTTGTCAGGAATTCTTCACTTACTTAAGGCACGCCTCTGCCACAGCCTTCAGCCCACTCCAGACCATGCTGAGGCAGCTCAACAATCACAGAGGTTTCCTGCCTCAAGTAAGTGCTCAGGAGCCAGGTCTGGTTTCCCAGCTCCTAATTCCCTTCCCAATGCTCCTAGCAGTGCCAGGACCTGTTCCTTGCGTGGCAAGAACAGGGTGATTCCACGCTGCCTTCATCCCTCTATACGTGTGCCAGGCACGGTGTGGGGCAGCCCAGAAAAGGAGGGGAAAAGTGCCCAAGAAGTTGGGACCCAACTTCATGCCCCCGTCTCTGCCCTACCAGGTGCAGAGCCTCACCCACCGCAGGCACGCTGCAGAGGACCTCATCAGGGGTCTGCGGGGTGTTTACCACTTCCTAAGCCCATCTGTGCCTGGCTGCGTGGCCCCAAGGGTTGAGCTGCTGTCCTCACGATCAGCAGATGCCCAAAAGCAGCTGCAGGGCCACCTTGCAACATTTTCCAAAACGGGAGCCCCCAGCTGCACCGCAGCCTTCTGGCCCTTCCCCAGCAACTCTCACCAGGGCGATGTCGCTCCCTCCTCCGGGCTGGACTGAAAAAGCAGCTTTTTGTCTCTGACATTGTGCAGGACAAACGTTACAAACGCCAGGAAGAGAGAGGAGATGCCTTAGCATGCAGCAGCTATAGTAACTGCACCCTGCTTGGCTTAACCCAACTCTGCCTGGAGCCCGTTAAAAGGCTCAAGCAGCAGGAATGATTCACAGCTCTCTTATTCTGCACAGTTTGCGAGGCAGCTTCTCACCCTGCCCCAACAGGGGCACACACCGAGGGGGAAACACCAACACTGTTGTATAGGAGCTGCCCCATACTGGGGGTACGGGGGGTTATTTCCACCCCCTCCCCTTTTTTGCTCCTGCAGACTTCTCGCTCTCTTTCTGTATATGTGTGTGGCTCAGGCAAAGAGAGCTGACTTACTCAAATCATATCAATGTAAGTCTCGAGAGTATGGAAAAGCACTGACTAAAACCAAAGTGAGACAAACCTAGCTCCTCTTTCTACAAGGTGAAGCTTATAGAGACTTGGGCATGCATCATGTATTTATCATTCTGTGCCTGTTGCGGGATAACTAGAAAGAAAAAAAACCACAGATATTTTAATATAAATTAGAGTAGTGGGGAAAGAGGCAGAGGGAGGGAATTTCCCTTAGATGATCACCGTTTAATCTATGGCTGCAGATAATACAGATAATGTTAGGCTCTGCTATATAAAGACACTAAAGTCATAGTCTCACCCTATTTACAACAGGGTAAATCAGCGCTAACTGTAAAGTCAAGGTCTACCAGTGTTAGTTACAACAAAACTTCTCCCACCAGGATTTTACACACAAATTTATTTTGCTGGAAACAAATTCTGGAAAATATCGTATTCCTCTCACAGTCAAGTGACAGATTAGACAGCCCCAAGGGATGTTCTGGCTCTGTCATGGTGCTGCTGCGCTGTTTGCTTTCAGATTTAGGCAGCTTCTTAGCAGAGACCTATGAGTGTCATTTGCTGCTACCAACACAGAGAGCTAGAAATGTCCCCTGAATAATGGAGAGCTTTCAGTCACCAGAAAGAGTGTAGTGGCAATTCAAGATTAATGTGCAAGTAAGTGAGGAAAAGGCCTGCAATTGATCAGATGCTTCAGTAACTTCTAAACACTTTTTCTTTGATTCTGCTTTCCTCAAGAATATGTAAATGAAACTTTAAAAGCACACTTTTTTTTTTTCTTTGTAATGAAGATGAAAATTCTGCTGCTAAAATGGGAGACAGTCTAGTACGTAAAATTAAAATGCAGCTTTAAGGTGTGGTGATAGCAGCAGCCTGCTATGTCACCATCTATTTATTAGCACGGTAGCTACCACTGATCCAACTGAAGAAGAAAACAGAGTCAAAAAAAGGTTTGTGGATTTCATCACTCCTTTTATGTTTTGACAAGAACTCATCTAAATCACTGTCCAGTAACTACATCTATAGCAGGACTATAAAGACTCTTACAGGAACAATATTAGATTGGAAAAATGGTAGAAGTACTTTATAGGCTTTACTAAGCTTAAACAAGATACAAGCTAGCGTACTGCAAAGACGACATGTTATTTCACAAGAAGAGGACGAAGAATTGTAAATTGTCTACTAGACAGTAGAAAAACTTAACTGAAAACGTTACCTTGCAAAATTAAGTGGAACATGCTAAGCTGACGAAAGTCAATTCAAACATTCACACAGATGTCGCAGCAAATTGGTGCTGGTAATCCAAGTAACCACTAGCAAAGTGAGATAACTGTGAGAAAACCCCCGAGACAAAAACCATGAAGTGACAACCGCCAATTGCTTATTTGCTATTGAAGATTTCAATACGCCCTGCCACAACATCTAACAAAGCACACGGTTTTCTGTTATTGCCGCTGGAACAGCAATGAAACCCCAAACTCAGTCTTGTCAAGAGATGCTTATCTGAAATAACTGTTATTCTGGCTCCCAACTCGATTAAGTTTTGGTGTAGAAGACCATTTTAGTCAGCAATGAGTCAACACAAAACTAACCATGCTAAGGATTGCAAAACAAAGTATTTGATTCTCTGGCAGGTTTATTTTGCTATCCAAACGCTGTAGCGTTGCCTGTAGCCAAGCAGAGAAGCTGCCTCATTGCTCTGGATGGAACGAAATGGTTCTATCAAGGAGCAATCTTTTGTGCTACCAATACTTTAAACCCCTCCCATGCAGTTGCAGCATATCTCCTGGTAAACACACGGTCTTAAATGAACAACAAAGACTGGACACTAACCAGCCCTCAGGAAGTGGAAGTCCTTTCTCTAAATCCTTAAGAAACTGACCAAATGCCCACTCCCCATCAAGAAATTTCTTGCTTGAAGATCTAGGATAAGAAGCATATTTCTTCTTTATCTTCCAAGAACTTGGGACAAACTATTCCTTTTTGTCAGGGGTGCGGGAATCTGAATGCTGCAGGGTGTCCCTCCCCAAAAAACCCCTACCCCAATGTGTGGTGTGAAATATTTTGATTCTCTTGGTGGGACGTAAGATGTAAAACATTTAAATAAACAAGCAAAAGAACTTCATGGGTTAGAGGGAAAAAATGGAACTAATTTCTGCAGATGATATATACTCTTTAGAGTGAGAAAGACAATTACTGTATACTGAGTTTCTCTCTGTAGCTTCAGAAGTAGAACAGAAGGAATTTTCCACTGGGGGATCTGGGTGCTCTTTTTTCTTATCATATCACTACCTCATGCCTATTTCCTCATTGAGGAAAGTTACTTTTCCATTACAGACTCTTGGAAAATGGAATTAAGATGAAAAAAATACATATTATGAAATCAATTATAGTCTTAATGGGATTTTTCAATGGCAGGTCAGAGAACAGCATTACTTTTTAGCTTGTCTGTTATCCTTCTACTGACTTATTTGAAATGATAAAATATACTGCAAGAAATAAACAAGAAATAGAGAAATAAATAAATATAGTAAGAATATAATTATGTAAGTTCCACGTTTCATGCAAACTGATATGGCTTTAACAAAGTAAATGGAACTACAACAATTTTATGAGCTGAAGCTCTGACAAGTCTTGACGTTATTTCTGGCTAGGAGTTTTATACAGCCAATCAGGGTACCTTTGGACCTCCTAGGGAAAAACTGCTTAGGAGAGGGGCATTCCTTTGTACTTCACTGAACATACAGTTATAATTAATGTTATGCTCCAGCGTTTCAGAGATACTTGTTATTGATAGTATATGCAATGTCAAACGGTAAATGGCAACTACCGCTGGGTGGGCATAGACAGCAGGACCCGGCATGACTTCAAGTCTATGGATTGCAGTTCTCTGAAAATGCCATGCCTTATGTTCTGTACAAAAGAAAGCATAAACAGCTTTCCCAGTTATGAGAATTTAGGGTCACTTAAGGCCATTGCCAAGAAAATGTGTTTGAATTTCTGTTCTTCATTTTTAAGATCATTATGTACAGAATTTATCATCTATTTGAAAAGGGAATGCAGCAATGACATAGTCAATTTTGGTAGTGATAATTTTGAAGGGCAAAAATCAGTTTAACTGTACGATTTGTATGGGGGTCAGCTACAGATTCCAGGTATCACTCTCACGGCCTTTAGTCAGTCAATTTAGCAAAAAATTTCAACTATGGAGGTTTTGTTTGTATGTAGTAACCATGGAACTGATTGTTGACGGTCTCTGTTCAGACCTGAACTGGAAACATGGGTCTGTTACCCACAGATGTATATGGTGGCTTGTTTGGCTTCCTCCAGATTATGCTATGCAGTGAAATTACCCACATGGTTTTGTGAGGAAATCACTGATGTTTTGAGTTAGTTTAGCAATGTATTTCAAGCTCTTATTGAACACACAGAATAGTTGTTTACTATATTATTTTGGTGACATGTTAGATGGTTTCTCTTTTTCTAATTTCAAAGGAAAAGGATAGTAGGCAGGAAATAAAATAAAGGGAAAAGTAGAACAGCCTCCTTTCAAGATATAACATTTTGGTTCACCACCACCACAATTTATTTGGAAACTGGGGGAAAGATGCTTATATAGTAAAGATGCTTAATAAAGTAACCCTGGAAGCTAAGCCCATCTCATTTGCACATGGTGAACGCTAAGCCTACAACAACACAACACAACTACAGCTGTCTAACATGACATTTTGCAGGTACATGGAGATACAGGTTTATCCTATCATTACTTAGAGCAAGCAGAACCATAGTGTCACAATGACAAGTCAAACCTACCACATCTTCTATCTTAGTAGGTCAGGCTGAGCACTGCACTAATTCAGATAGAAAAATGTTTGGTTACCTTGGAAACTGAAAAAAAGGGAACTCAATCCTATTCTCAGCCTTCTAGGTAGACAAACCCAAATCTAACCAAAACTGATTATTTGCTTAGGGCTGGCCGTCAAAAGCTGCTTCAGTGGCACAGCTAAGCTGTTCTGCTGATCCTTGTAAAATTACAGACCGAATGATCCGTATAATAAATTGCAGGGTTGTTTTCATTTACCTGTGTTAAGAAGTTCACACATCATAGAGAAAGAGATTCCTGCTGACACAGGGTGGCAGGTACGACCACATACCTACCACACACAACCCCGCATGGAAAAAAAAAGAAAGAAGCAGCTCTTCTGACACACACGCAGCTTGTGGAGGACACAACATAGTGCAATCCAAAGGAAACCTCACACATTTGTGGCAAGAATCTGTCCTCAGTAAGACCAAACCCGTAACATTCAACATTTCCATATACCTGAACTATAGGAAAAGATTAATAAGTACTCATTGTTTAAACAAAAGTAGGACATCCACCTCATTTGCAGACCTTAATCTGTTCCGCTGCACTTCAGAGAAGTGAAGAATCGGGAAGCGTGCCAATCTTCTGTATCTTCCCTTCCGCAAACACAGAGGCTTCACTTCAGGATGCCACAGAATTCAGGACTGGGCACCGAAAAGGCAGCGGGTGTCACTTTCACAGCTTCCTGGGCACCTTTTGCTTGAACTTCTGTTGCTGATTTGCTGAAACCAAAAAGCTGTTCAGAAGAAAAGGCCTGATTTTGATGGTTTTTTTTCATTTAAATGGAAAAGGAAGTTTCATGGTTGCCACAACATCCCATGCTGACATTTTCTAAACGACAGGTTCCAGATTTTGGCTTGAGATTACTTTTTTCTTAGAGATGTAAATTAGTAATAGTATTTTCAGAACATTATTTTCAGAAAGGTCAGTGTCAAAATGAAATTTCACAGGTGACGTAAACCAAAATCTTTCTCAATTATTAGCTTACGAACACTTCCACGATTTTGGCATTTCATCCCAACTTGAGCCAGGAAAAAATAAACACCCTGGGCACATATAGGATGATCCATAACTGTGGGTAATGAAGCAAACAGAAGCACTAGACCCCCCTTGACGGTCCACAAATATTCAGCTGTAATAGAAATGTTGGAACTGGTAAGTGGAGAATGAATATGAATGCCTGAGCGTGCATCAACAGGCAGGGCAAAAGAAGGGCTTGAGTTATGGCATGTGTTGATGACTCCTACAGCAGCAGATTATCAAAATTCCAGCATTTCTACATGCAGCTTCTCCCAACACAATGATTTCGAGAAAAAGCACAATAAGTAAATCCTAAAGATTCACAGAAGTGGTACAAGAGTGGAGACGCTGACCACTGTCAGCTCTTCTACAGCTCGAGAAGAGCCAACCAGCAACCTGAGGCAGTCCAGGAGATGCGACGAGGACTTCAGTACGAGCCAGTGTCCCCATCCTCTGCAGCACTGCAGATCTTAGCCAGGCTGCCTGGATATGTGCATCTTAGTCCCTGAATGCAGGGGAGACCACTGGGGCACACATATCTTGATGCCTGAGACTACATGGGTATGAGTGTGACTACAGGTAAATTAAATCAGTTTTAAAATTATTATCAACTTCTCCTCCTATGAAGTCTCACAGTGAGCTCTGATTCCTCTTCCTAAAATGTTGCATGACTTTTTCCTGCATTAAGTGATGGCAAAGGCAAGGGGAACACATGTCTGTTAGGCCACTCCAACTAGCTCTAAAACAAAATCTGGCACCTCTTTGGGGTCATTCCAGGAAGAATTCCCAAGCGGTTGTACAAAAGAAGCTTCACAAAGCTCAGTTCCCTCTAACTCTTGCAACACTCTGCTAATAGGCAACGCCCTATCAAATCCTCCCACATTTCCTATGGCACAACCCAGGGCACGCAACATATAACAGGAAAATTTTTTTACTGTATTTTCCTTTCTGTTTTTGTTCTTACATGATCTGAAGATCCACAGTTTCTTACTTGCTTAGACTTTCAGAGATGCAGTTACAGAGAAGACTGTTCCAAAATAAATTGTAGGTAGCTCTGAAAGGGCTGGGAGCAGCGAGGAAGATGTAGAAGGGAGTGACACATTTTGCTTGCTTGTTCCCTTAACAAAAACTGCAGCTCTCCTAGTACATATAACCTCTGGTTTTCCACACACTACTTCTAGTCCATTTAGGATGAAATCCACAATAAGTTTTACATACATAAACTGACATCTAGACACCCAGAAACAAAATTACAATCGTCACAATGTCCAAACTCAGCTATTTATAACTCCATAGACTCCTACATCTCTGCTTTTGTATCTGTGCAAATGCCTCTCAGACTTCAAAAGCATTTCTCCACCTGTTTTTTGTGTCCAGAATGCACATTAAGGACAACTCCAGGCCAGGCTTCCGGAAAAACACAAGCACATCCACAATCTTTTGGGTTTTTTTGAAAGACATGAGAGGAATACATTTGTGGTGCTCCCCTTTTAGATGGCTGCTTTTGAGTCTAGCATTCACAAGGAAAAGCATGCTGTGGGTTCAGCTATGCATTTTATTCAATTCATGCTTAATCTAAAGAACATATTTTGATTTTCCTTGGGGATGGAACTGACCCTGTATCTCTATCATAGTAGTGTCCTGTGCGAGTTACACTGTTATTCTTCCTCTGGCTCAGGAAATCTTTAATGATCTATTTGAATGGCATGCATTCAACGGGTGAAGTAGGGGTTTTTACAGTCCAAACTGATCTGTAGGGCACAGCTCAGGCACTCTTCTGGCATGATGCTAGCAGTGAACAAGATGCATGTTTTGGAAATTTGCACTGGGAAAGGACGGAAACCTTGGAGTCCCCAGACCATGCAAGTATTACATGATGAAGCTATGGAAGACTAAAAGGACCTTTCTATCCTCTTTACTTTGTTTCTGAGTAAAATAAAACAGTGCTTTGTACAGAATGTACCGGTTTATATGGCAGAAGAACACACAAATCCTATTCTAAAAGTCCATCCATGCCATACTACATCAGTGTCTCTGTCTCCGCTCCTCCTTTATAAAGGGGTTCCTAACATTTCCCTGCCTCCAATTTCTTGTGCATGTAAAGGCACCGAAGTCGGTAAGGAACTCACATAGTATCTTAACGGCGTCACATGAGTCCTACTGATTATTGCGGGGCTGGTCCTGCGATAGCTGCTGGGGTTAGCTCAGTTCGCGTGGAGTCCCCCGACCAAACACGGGTCTGGGGGAACTTACACACTCACACAAGGGCATCTTGCACGTGCTGTACCTTTTCTGAAGAAAGTGCAATCCCCTGACGTATACCTCTAAATGACTCTTCTCTGACAGGACACGAATGAAATTAATGGACTCCAGTAATTTCCCATCCTACTCTATTGGGCCGTCCTACATAATTACTCCGAATAACCTTTATTTTAAATGCACCAGGTAATTTATGAAAAGTCCTCCTCTATATCCTTAAAGGTATTCAGGTGCTGCTGAGAGGGGCTTCACTACTTAAATGATGGGAATATAAATCATTTTTTTCTGTCTTCTCTGAGGATCCTTTTCACTACATTAAAACAGGCATAAATCTACAATGCTGACTCACCTCTGTGGCTTCTATTAATTCAATTTTTATATGCATGCATGAACAGTCATATATTATAATAAAGTCTTTAGCAGTAAATACCATCCATGTCAGAATCTTATATATAAAAAAAAAATAATTAGAACCAGGCTTATATCTATGATTGGGAGAAAAATATTAATTTTTCAGGTTAATATCCATTTACTCAGTAGCCTTAAAACTAGTTTTACAACTCCTGTTCTGTGTTTTGTGGGGTCATACATACACCTAGCCATCGCTGGATAGAGTACCGTAGAATGTTCACTTAACAAATTAGTTAACCTGCTAAGACCTGGAAATACCGATCAACCTGATTACACAAACAATGGTTTATCTCTTTGTGACTTGTGGTGTTACATCAAATCTCACCTTCTAACTCATCAGTACTTTTGGAAAGACTCCAGCCAGCTTCCACTTATCAGAGGAAGCAGTCTGTAGCAAGCTAGCTGACAGAATAGGTAATGCTTTGCCACTAACAGCACATCATAATCTGCAGGGGAAAAAAAAAAAGGTGTTAATTTTCCCCATCAGAAACACAATGACAGAGCCTTACTCTGAAATACCTCTGAAAATATTTATTCAGGCAGAGGCTAGCTATTTTCCACAATGCCAGATATTTTTCTTACCCTTTGTCCAATGGTTTAATGGACACTATTAGCTGAATTGGACTTCCATCCCATTTTGGATTTGTAGTTTCACTGAGAGAGTTGAGTCTTGGGAGGATGACTCCATTTACTGAATAGAAAGGCAAGTTGTGATCCGAACTGAAGCTATGTTAAATCAGCCTCTGATACCCTGATCCTCAAAGCAAAGAAGAAATTGATACAATATCAGTGAAGGTAGGTTTTCATGAAAATGTTTTTATAATAAACTCTTTGTCACACTCAAGCTTTATGTAATTTGTAGATCTGATCTTCTATGAATTAAGCCCTTAGCACTTGTTTTGAAATATGCCCGAATAAGGTTTGCAGATTCTTTCTTCCCCTCAGTTCCCCGATACTTACGACACGCTTCCACTTTCCATTCTCCAAGCTAATGTACAACTTCAGCTTCCAAAGCATTTATCACTTCTTTGAGTCTATCATTCAAAACTACTCAAGTTCAGTCTTCTGTAAATTATCTTAAGAAGCTTCCACTTTGCTTTTAAACCATAAAAAAAGTGACCTTTTTTTTTTTTTGTGGAGTCACATGTTTGATCAGACAGCCAAAACTGAGTAGGTTACTCAAGTAATCTGAGTTACTGTCACGCTTATTTCATTTACTTTCCACTCTGAAGGTATGCTTTGGGAGTAGGGTTAATGCTTTAAGCTTTGCTTTATTAATTTCAAGATACATTCTGTCATAGAAAATTTCACTGTCTCGTTCCTACTGACATTTCTGAACTCTGTTTTCAGAAAGAAGTCTATGAAAACTATGAATCTGTAAATGCAAATTCACTTCAACAGGTGTGACATCATCTAATTTACCAGTGTGTGTGTATAAACTTATTTTCAAAAAGCAATTATATATTCCTTAACTCTACTACATTATAAGTAACTACATATACTAAGGACATGACGAACATATTCATAGAAACATGAAAAATATAAACAACGGGTGACACATTTAAGGCCTGACAACAAACATTCCCTTTCCTCCCAGCGCATTTCCCACCTATAGAAAAAAACACCAGAATATAGACATGACAGTTAAGATCTAGGTATGTCTTAAATAGACATACGCACCTGGAGGGTTGTGGATTGTGTTTGGTGAAGTAATGAGTTCCTGCTAGCTTCTGCTTCTAGCCACATTTTTCAGTCCTCTCAACAATACTCAGCTGGATTGCATCAAGGAATTGTTGGCAAGGGATGAGAAGGTTACCTGGGTTGGCTCTTGAAAAGAAGGGTGGGGAGAAGAAAACACAGAAATTTAACTTTAATCTTTCACCTCCCCCTATTGACCATGGTGCTATTGAGTTGTTTCATTGCACGTGCATTTCATCAGGACCAGCCTAGCAATAATAGGGACAGTTGCTGAAATTCTGCTTTAAAAGTAAGAGTAAAAATAGGAAGACTAGCAAACACTATTGAAAAATGCATATTCTTTGCTTGAAAAAAGGATCAGTAGAATGTTATAAATACATAATCATTATTTCCAATGGATCAGAAGTATTATGCTAGTATCCAGGCAAAATACGTGGTAACTTACTTCCAAAGAACTTATCAATAATTTAATTCCTTTTGCATTTTTAAATAACCTGAACATAGATAAGGGACATAGATAACCTGAGCATAGATAAGGAAACCACTATTCATAGATAAAAAGATGGAGAAAGCTAAAGAGATATAAAATGCACATATACACATACTACTATATTGGGTAGAATAAGAGGAAAAACTGTCAAAGTTTGATTTGCCTTTGTCTGTTCTGGATTAGTACATTAAAAACACCACTGATTTTTACAAGAAATTCAGAATAATTTTGAAAATCCCAAGCTATTTCTGCAGGTGTCTCAAGGTTGAAGAATTATTCATTGTTCAGAAATTTCTTAAATTACCTACATAATGGGCTCATGAAATGTTACACTGTCAAATATTTAAAAGAGTAGATGCGTTTGCACTGAATCAGCTGTGATTCAATGCAAATATATGTGGACTTATTCGCTGAAAATAAGGCAACTGGGCAAAAAAATAGGAACTACTCAAAACTTAGAAAACATGCAAATCTGGAACAAAAGCAGATACGGAAATTGATTTTGCCTCTTGCATGGCACACTGTGAGATCTTCCAAGAAATCATAAACAGACTTTCATTCGGCAAATCAATGGTAACAAATGCGACCTGACTGAAAGCTAGGGACAGGCTGCCATGGCCAACTCTAGAGGGGTGCAAAGAAGAGGCAGACGCAAAAGAGGCATAAAGAAGGAGTTTCTCCCACTGTAGAAAAATCAGGGGTAGCAGGGAGGGGTAGCACCCTGCAGAAAGCAATCTGCAATATACTGAAGACAGACCTGTGGTTTATCACCCCCATTTCAGAGGTCTGTTTTGATCTGAATCTGATGCGTGTATCTCGAGGAAGCATGCTTTTAGCTGTTGCCTTTACAACAGGAGGGATTAACGCAGCTGTCACGACAGCTTCTGAAGAGCAGATGCTGTTCAGCAGCAACTCCACACAAAAAGAGATTCTCGAGTTTTGGAAGCGTTTGGGGCACGACTGGCTGGAAGGGTTACCTTTCCCTGTGGCTACATTTCCGTGTAGGAAAACCAGGGGAGATAATTCACTTAAGAATAGCTATTGCTTGGAGAGTCTCCCTTGGAGGTATGCTCAGCACAGCAGAAGCTGTGAGTATAAATTAGCCCCTGGGTCTCTGTGAGCACTCAGCCTCCAGTGTTTACAACGCATTTGCCCCTTCCAGAAGCGAGGACAATTTTAGGAAGTTTGTGTGACAAAAGCCTGCAGGGGGACTCCTGTCTTCTTTCATTTCTCCGTTCCTTCTTCCAGCCCTACTAGTTTTTCCCCATCTAATGTAGCAAGGGGGGGAAAAAAGGGTAGTATGTCGCCTGGAAAATTTTTTGCTTTCTGTTATACTATTCAATGTTTGCATTTCTGAATGGAGAAAAATCAGCAGCAGACTATGGAAGCTTCATATCGTCCCTCTTTTCATCTGCATTTGCAAACACTTCACTTTAGGTTAGGAAAATGGCTCGCGCTCTAGCAGCTTTCTCACCGAGGCTGCCACGCCGTTGCCGGAGCTCACGGCATTGGAGCCGAACACAGCCCCGAAGACACCAAACTGCCAGCTCTCAGCCAGTTCTGCGTTCCGCTCTCACGTAGAGTCACCTCGTTTGAGCTGTCGGAGCCCGAGTGGGTCAGTGAAGAATGAATTTGGAAAGGGACGCAAGGCATGCACAAGGCAGAAGACATTATGGGGCAGTTTTGTTTGTTGCTTTATTTAACTGCAGACAGGCATTCAAGAACTGGCACGGTACTGTCATTTTCAGATATGCCGCTTTAGTTTTTATTGCCCTTTGATTCCATACTTTTTATTTTCATTCCCGTGAAGCTTGACTTGAGACAAATGGCTCCCCCCCCCAGCCCCGAGAAGGTAGTTCTCAGCCATTCTGAAAACCGGTCTTCTGTTGTCTGAGACAAGGCCAGTCTGATACATAACCTGCCTGGTCAGGCTTCCTGCTCTGAAGAGGATCTCGCTGGAGTAGCCAGGAAAGAGCCTCTGAGCCTCTTTACATGGTACTGTTTTTTAGGCTGAGCAGGATGAACTGACCCAAGAGTAACTCAAGAGCAGCCTCAGAGTTGCTCTTCATCTCAGGCAGCCCACACAGTGGTCTGGATTTGCATAAAGAAATAAATAAAACACAAAATGCTTTACACACAGAAATTAACTAACAGTTTCAGGACTTATCAGGTAATTAATCCTGACGTTGATTTCTGTGTAGTGACAACATCAGGTTATAGGTTCCTATTTAACATTTCTTAGTTTTCAAGTAAATGTTTGCACTGGTTTCTCCCAAGAGCTGATTTCACAGGCTGAAACCGGCTCGCTTGTTCCACGCTTCACATGTTAAGTCAGGCAGCCCACGTTGTCAGTAGGAAATGCTCTGGAGCCTCAGTTTTGCTCTCCTATATACAGAGAAACTACCACCGTCTTCTCATTATGCCTTTCACAACACTTTAACCACACCACTGAAGATTATTAGGGTTGCACAGGTGTCACTGGTGGCATAATCCGAAGACAACCACACAGAGGTGGGTTGGAGGCATAATAAAGCCTGCAGAGACTCTATTACCGGCAATGAGACATGAAATGGAAAGAACCCAGGTTGACTGTCAAGAGCCCAGGGTGAGTGCGCTGAGCAGGTTGCCAAAGAAGAAGAAAAAAAAAAGAAAGAAAGAAAACAAAGAAAGAAAACCGTATTTGTACTTGTAAGCTAAGCAAGTTTGACGTGGAAATCGGTGAGCTGTATCAAACAAGGAACCCTCCTGAGTGCCCTTCCCCTCTGCCTCCTCCAGGACAGCGCTGCACCTCTGGCTTTCTTAGGAATTTCTTACTGTGAATTTCTAAACGAGACTACCGAGCTCATTTTAAGCCAGAGTCTACATTTGGGATGGTGTTCTGCGCATTCAATACGGCGTAACATTCAATCCTTGTGACTGGAAGATTCCAACTCAAAATCCTGAATAGCAAGCTTGGACGGTTTATGTATATATAGTTTACAAGCTGCTATTTTTATTTTCATGAAATAATTAAATAAAAATATTGTAGAGTATTTTTAAGTAATGAATATTTCGCAGCTAATGGGTCTGGCCCATGCATCCTTGGCAAAGCCAGATTTTGAATCACTGAATAATAACTGATTTTCCATAACTCTTCATTTGTTTATTGTCCAATTCTGCATAGCAGGAGCAGTTTTAAAGAACCTATTCTAACCAATTGTCAACTTCCTTGCCTTTCATTTTCTCGAAAAATTAAATATAGCAGTGTATCTTTAACATTTATTATGGAAAAAATTAATTTATTCAGATATAAAGATATTTTGAACCCTGCTGTTACATGCATAATGGTATAATAGATAATCCAAGATCAGGCAGTAAATGTGATGCCATAAAACAGAAAAATATATATTTTATTGTGAGAAACACACTCTCCAGATGTAAATTTGATTTAATACCTATTTTGGCACTGTTACGTTACTGAGTTGGATTTTCATACAGTTACCAATAGCTGTGATATCTGAATACTTAAACTACTGGTGCTTCATGTAACAGCACACTTGATAACGCACTGGCTTTTGTTTATTAATTTAGGTAGATACAGACAGGTTCAGCAAGTAAAATACCACTCCGTACAGCAGCAGTGCTGCTCCAAAAGAGATCCTAATGCACCTGGACAGAGGTATCAGTTTAAGATGACTGCAATGTGACTGTTATTTTACAATAACACTGGAACCTCCTCTTATGTCACTGTAATGCCACGGTGGATTTGTTCTCGTTGTTCATGTGAAAACAACTGCAGTACAGGCAATAATGAACATTCACGTGCATAGAAGCACACAGTAATTTTACCCAGGCAGCCTGCTGACACAGCAGGATTAAACGAGCTATGCTTGTACACTCTGACACCGGTCCTTCAGGACGCGTTCTCCATCCACCTCCCTACACCAGATGGCCTGAGGAAATACCGTTCCTTTTGCAAGGACGACATCAAAACAAAGCAAGGGGATTCATTCCATCAAGGGACACAGATATCACAGTGAGTAACAGCTAGCTTTTAAGCACCCCTCCACTAAAGGGAATGGGAACAACTGAATTGGCACAGTGGTTCCCTGTGCAGTGCAACAGAAAAACCAGCAACGCTCTCAGAAGGTCTAGGCCCTGCAGTGAATAACACACAGCTGAAGTCTTTAACTGTGAACCTTGACTGTGCTTGAACCCAAGAGAGATACTGATGGACCCGGCGTGCTGAGCACCAAAATATATCTGGGCAGGCCCTGAAACAGGCTTTCAGAACTTGTGAAACTTTTATTCCATAGTCTCTGCAGCGGCAGAGGGGTTTTGAGATCTGGAATCTAACACCACTGAGTATTTTGACGGATCTCACCACAATCTTTTTCAATTACCTTTCTCTTGTAGATCTTACCTGAACTCTCCCGTCTTTCTGTTTTGTAGCATCTCCTCCTCAGGTTCCCCATCTGCAAAATGAAAGGCATTGTCAGTTGACGGCGCTGTTGCTGCTTTATAAAGCTCTGTACGTTGGCTACATGTGCATGCCAAGTAAGAATGGGTTGGATCCAAGCCTTGCTTCCCTGTGATGAACTCAGACAAAACTCATCAGGGTGCTGAACAGAAGCAAAATTCTGCTTACCTGAGGAGATAAAATCAGAAAGCCCTCAGATTAAAAACTTCAGATGGACTTCAACCTAATCTAAATGAATATTTAGCAATTGTTTGAGTGGAGTCCAGAAGGTTTGGATCTGGAACATCATTCCAAACGTATTTCCAGGCTTAAGCACAGGTGGCCAATATTGTCTGGAGTTCTTAACAGTTTACATGTGGCCAACCCAATAATCTCTCAGAGCAGGCTGACACGCTGGTCCGTCCCATGGGAAACCTGCCTCTTCTGCCAGGGTTGCACAAAGCCCCCTGCTCTGCTTTTCCTTTCCAGCCTCAGGCAGTGAGTGGCCAACAGCACTAAGGATCGGAGATGCTCTTGCTTCTTTCCCATCCCCTGTGGGGACAAGCTCAGAGGACTGTTACTCTATTCATTCAGATAAGCAGAAGACTTTTCCCCCCTCCTGCTTCCAACTTTCGCGCTAGGGAGATGCTAGCTGGCACAGGAGACTGGAGGCCCCTCCAGCACAGCCAGGGGGACTGGCTGCCTGTCTTTGAACCTGTTTGCCACCAAGAGATCTGCCTTCCCTCACACCGCCTCTTCTGTTGGTTTTTTGAAACGCTGCCCCTTTGTTGATTTTAGAAGCATACCCCCTATTTGCCGTAAGAACAAGGATCTGACAGCAGACAAATTAGTCTGCCGCTACAGAGTTAGCACATTAAAATATCAACGAGTATCACTCCAGCAGTATTCAAATTTCAAAATCAGAATTGCAGAATAACCTGATATCTGATTCGCAGAAGAGTTAACAGATATATCTCTGGTAAAAATTCTATCTCTATTAGTTATTAAAATTTTCAGCAGCTCAAGATGTATTTTCGATACATCCACATTCACTTTAGTTTAGCTGGTTTAACTTCTCGTACAGAAGATGAGTAATAAGGATTTAAAATATATGGGTTTCAAACTGGAAAAATAATTAACTCAGTTTCCTGACAAGTTTTCACTTTGAACTGTAGAACAGTATTGCAATATTTATTACTATAGCAATGAGTACTTTGTACTGCAAATAAGCGTGGACAAGCAATTTAAATTTCTTCCTATTTTCTTTTCATTCTTTCAGTAGATTAATAGAACTGTATAAACTGATATGGTTCATACTTTGACTTATTTTTAAGATTGGGGGAAGGGAGATGCCTATTTATAATGTAAATGTGGGGGGGGGGGAAAAACTTTTGGAAATTAGGACCTCTCCATAGATCCTGACCTGACCTGTACAGTTGCTGAAATTAGGCCTTTATAGACGAGGAACATTGTGACCATAAGATGAGCTTTTGAGAAGATGCCAAAATTCAAGCATGTATATCAAAAGGAATGAATCCTGGATTTCTTTCAGAATGGAATGCATTGGCCTGTTGCATTAAAATGCAATCTGGTAATATGCATATGGGACAGGGAGATAATGGATGACACCTACAGTAATCACTGAAAAACCTCACTGAAATAAGAATAGTTTAATATTGGAGCGGCACATTTCTAATTTAATATTACTTATTTAATATCCTTGACTAAATACTACAGACTGTAATTTAGTCATCCTCAAATATTTGCTTGTAATATGAACAACAGACTATCCACATTGGAGAAACTGAATTAGTTCAAGATATTCTTGATTAAAACCACAATTGTTAATCTAGAATTTCCCATGGCTCCAAAGCAGATGTCTTAAATAAGCTAATTTAAGTAAGTGTGAGAAGAAACATTTTGGCAACGGGAACTTTGTAAATACTGCTGGTAGGTACCACTATGCATACATTTCCAAGTTAGGAAATGATCGATGCACTGCCAAACGCTGTATCATATGAAGTGAAGGAGCCCCATGGTCCATCTTGTCTCTGTGATGAATGTACGTATGTATAGAAACAGAGAAGTAAGAGCCAACAACCCCAGAGTATCATTCATTCGACATTAAAGCACAATTCTGCTCCAAATGGAAAGCCTTTTTATTTAACTGAGCTACTACCTGTGTAAATTCATAGACATGCTTGATTTCCCTAGTAACTAAAATAAATGGTTATTCATTTTAAGTCTTGCTAGCACTGCAAAGCTAATAGAGTCCTAGAAAAGTGAGCTGGTTTCAATTTTGGCTTACCAGCACTGGCATAAACTGAGCTCTCAGTGCAAAATCTTCATGACTGATGAGGCAGAAACCAGAAACGGCATAGCTTTGGCTTTCAGACTACGGACAAAGCTTCCAACCATTTGCTAACATCTTTTCTTCTCTTTTCTTTTGTTTCTGACAATTAAATATATTTAATACAAAGTCACTGTGCGCAACATATATGCAAGCACATGCCACTTTTATACCATATAAAGGCAGAATCACAGTTTGAGATGAAGCACTGAAACATAAAAATAGCATGCAATACCAGAATTAAGACAACTCTCGCTGCTGACACAGTTCCTTCTCATAGTCTACGTGTTTTAGCAAGTGGTCTTGGCCCCCTGATTACTCAGGGCATTTCTGACATGACATGAACTACCAAAGCCTGGTTTCATAATTCTGCTCACTCTCTGCTATCTCCAATAGCATTTTTAGGATTTAACTGACCTAAAAATGGCTAGGATCCCTACCTTCTGCATGTTACTGAAAATGCAAAAAAAGGATCCACTGAAAATAGCTCTCACGGAGAAACTAGGATTAAAGAGATACAAGGCGAAATAGGGAAATTCTGCCTCCACTGAACTCAGAAACATAATTCTTATCAACTTTATGAAGCCAGGATTTCATCCCTTTTCTGAATGCCACCGTAGCATTTCTTAGCTGGTTTATGAGTGTGGAAACCCAACATTTACTTCACATTTTACGGCTAGGACTGCTAGCACTTGGCATTCTTTGAACATTAGATATTATCTTACATTTTTCTAGTCTGAAGAGCTGACCAAAATGTAACAGACCTCTAATTATTTGTTAATTTCTCTTAGGGGTGTTAGCTTGCTACTATTGCATTGCACTGGGTTTATGCAGCAGATTAAGGAGATATTTTCAGCCTGGAAGAAAATGAACAATTTTCAAGTTGGTGACAAGCTGAAGAACTCTGAGAAACTTGACCTCTAAAGCTGTATATTACACGTTAAATCAGCCGCAACAACAGTAGCTGTTAGGAAACTAACATATACTTTAAGAAAAGGCATATGACAGTCATCGTTCCTGTACAACACATTTGAAGCAATCCAGCGTTCGTAAGAGTCACCTGTTGAACAAAAGTGGCAGGCAAGAGAAGCCCTACCTGGCCTGCTGCACTGCAACAGCAGAGGGTAATTCAACAGTGAGAGAGTAAAAGCCAGATAACAACTCCTTCTATGACACTAAAAAAATAAAATACAATAGCTCTAGCAGTCTGGGTTTTCCAAGTCGGTAAACAAGAGTATTTCAGACTGTGTGAGAAGCACTAAGGTTAAGTTATTGAGCAAGGTATACATAATCTACTCTATCTTCTCTGTTATGACAACAGCAGGACCCTTTCTCCTGCGAAGCCCCCCTCTTTGCACGCTGGCTTTGCACGCTTCCCATCCCGCGGATGGGAAGGTTAGAGACGATGTCCCCAGCCCTGCCTGGCACCAGCTGCAGCTGCCACGGTAGCCGGCCACTTCTACTACTGTTTGATTCAAGACAAAGCATCAGAAGAGAAGACTTTGCCTGACTTGGGTACATCTACAGTACAAAGCAGATCTAGGCAGCATGTGTTGGCACACTCATGGTAGCAAGATCCTGCTGGCTTACATCAGTAAGAGCTCCCAGGGTGCTGCAGGGTTTCTGCTCTTGTACTTAGCATGTCGAGCCAGGCTGTACTCACACCTCCTTTCTTCTGGGTAGGGTTATGCAGCAGCACAGTAACTCTTCTAATTTCTTGTCCTGTACCAAGTGGCAGAGAAAGCATCCTCATCACTGTTGGCATAAATCTTACCTACGTTAAGCTGACAAACCTGTGCCAGACAGTATTGAAATTACATTCCCCCCTCCACTCCCTGGCCAAGGACATCCCCCAGGGAACATCTCCTAATGTAAATAGAATTACCATACCATAATAATTAGGTGTGGTATGCAGCTGGTCACTAAAACATGTAAAACTGAGTGATGTGAAACAGATTGCAATGACACAGTTCAAGACAAATCTGATAGAAGCTTTCTAGAGTCTGAGGTGAAGAATGTAAACATTTTAATATAAAGTTGTTTAAAATATGTATTCTATGCTACTATAACTCAAGCTACGGTAAGCAGTTTGATACATTTCCTATTTCTAATTGGCAAATAGCAAAAGATCTCCGGCACTTCTGCTTGTGAAGTCCTGTATATGTAACAGGATTTTATTTCACGTATCCTGCAACGTTTCTGTGTTGGAAAACCTGGACTTACAAAATCAGTATCTTCAAAATTTTTTATATACCCTGCAGCCAGACCATAACAAGTGGCATATTCGAAGTCCTAAAATTGGCGCCTTTAAAATTTCTCTGGATGGAATAATTAGATACCATTTTGTATCCCTGCTACAATGTTTTGCACATGAATTACTTTTAAACCACTGTGAGATTCAAACAAGAACTTGACAGAGAAAAAAAGACAGTAACTCTTATGAGCAATTTAGGCATGTCAAAAATATAAATTGTTGCCTTACTTTCTTCTTTTTATGATTTGTGACATAAGAATGCATTACATCTGCACTATTTCCTACTTTGGTTATGATATTTGTCATTCAAATGAAGACAGAGCAAGAAAGAATGAAAATCAATTCTTTTTGTTCAATGTAAACTATTTGCACAGTAGCCTTAAAAAGGAATTTAATAGAAAAAATATATTTTAAAATAAGTGCGAATCTAATAATGAGAATCGGAACCTCGATGGAAAAAATCATATAAAACTAACTAATGGATATGTAGTTCCCGGACAATTATTTAATTCTCCATGCTGCAGCACCTGAGAGCGACTAAAATATGATGACCTTGAAGTTATCAAAATAATGACTCGGATTGCTACCTTTCTCCTCCATTGTTACAGTCAGTGTCATTACAATTAATTTAGCTGGTGCCATTTTCCAGACTAGTTATAATTCTTGTCTGTTTTAGTTATAATTCTTGTCACAGAAATGAAGAATTTGAAACCTTTTACGGATCATTTTTAACATTCTGCATTTGGTTTCGTTGGTAATTCCACCTCCACATTCATCTACAGGCACAGTCTCATGAATACATATGTAAAGGTTCACTGAGCCAGCCAAATGAAATATGGAATATTAACAAGATGGAACTTCTTTCTCCTTGCTGAATGGCATGTTACTACATGTCACTAGTAGACATAGCAATTCTTATAAATCATGTTGTGACGTGCGTAAGAAAAAAGATGGAAAACAGTAGAAAACTAAAAAAAAAAAAAGCATCGGTGTGCTTTTAAAGAAATGTTAGAGTCATTCTTAGATGCCTACAAGTGCGATTAGACTGCGACATGTACGTGTAGCTCACTAGCCATGTAAGAGATTATCTTGATGCACTAATATTTTAACAGTAGAATGATGTAGTCATAATTTTGCTTCCCAAAATGGCACAGGCTCTTCAGTCCACAAATTCTAGAGATAATTGTGATCTCCGCTTATTGCGGTATATACTGCAAGCTTTAGGTTTGAGCCTCACAATGAGCAGAGTTACCTGGCAGCACTAAGAAAACCCTGAATAACATTTCTCAGTGACTTATGGATGATCTGCCAACATCTCAGCCGTGCTGCCAGGTAGTTATTACAGAATCAGCTCTTGTATTCTTACAGCATTCAGGGAGCCTTGCATCTGAAAATGACAGATATCGGCATCATCATTTTCTCGTTATGTTTGTGAACATATTTGAGAAAATTAGATCCTTGAGGAAAATCAGTAACATCACCTATAAATTAAGGACTTGTCTACTCTGTACAGTGCAGAGATCCGAGATACTGTTCCCATTCTGGTGTCTACCCAACTGGTACAACACAGAGCAGAAAGAACACATCATATTTCTCATATCAGACTGGGGGGGGTACTTTTTATCTTAGGTGCAGGGATGTGCTGTTGTGAAAATATAAATCCCATTCAAGAAGGAATGCAGATGATGACCGATCCCAACTATGATCCCCCCATTTCATCGTATGGTATGGCCTTACTCCTATCCATCGCAAAACCATCATTCCATGAATTCTGCTATATGGACAAAGATCAGCAAATTCATCATGTTAGTCACAGAGACTGTTAAGATTTGTTGAAGTGACTTTTCCTTCAAGTATTATGAAGTTTCAAAAACACATGGAGCACAAAGGAAGTACGCAAAAGCACGAGGACTTTGCTCGCTTCGTTCGGCAGCAAAAGCCAGGCAGTCCTGGCAGAGACCCCCAAAGAGGGCCGGGGCTGCTCCCCCTTGCACCACCCTGCAGCCTTGCTCCTGCTCTCGGCGCTTGGCGCAAGCACTCGTGGTGGCAGCGGTCACAACCTGGCGGGAGGAGGGAGCACCCCGTGCACCCTCACCACCTCACAGAGCTTTGAAATGGCTGCCAACGTGACAGGTGCATGCGACGGAAGAAGGCTCACGGTCTTTTATGTTGCCAGTGAGTTTGCGCTAGCACAACATCCTTCAGCTAAACCTCTCCTTACAAAGAAGTCTCTTGCAAGACAGAGGTGCCCTGTGTCCTTTTTTTTCTCTTGTGATGTGTAAGGTCTAATTCTCCTGAAGTATAGAATTAATAATAGACTGCAACGAGGTATCACAAGCAAGTTCCCATCCCTTTTCCCTCCAACATGCATTAATTAAGGAACGAAACACGAAGCAAACATAAGCACTGAAACAGTGGAAATACAAAATGTAGGCAGACCATGCAACCCATGTGCATCTGCTCTAAATATAAATTTAGCTGCCTGAGGACAAACTCTCTTAAGAGGACTTCTGCTTAACTTTCCACACAGAGTGGTCAATGCTCAGATAAACGGGCAGCCAGTCAGCATTTAGTTTTCTTCCCTTTGTTTAATGTGTGGCCTCAGGCTTCCTTTACTAAGCACTATTCTGCTCTGAATACAGATTCTAAACGTCATAGTGATTCATGTACGTTTATTCATTTAAACAAACAAGGAATTGCATATTGACAGCTGGGAAAAACCCCACACAAGTGTCCCTCATCATTTTAGCTCATGAATTTTAACATAGGAGCCTTCACTGAGAACTCAGTCGCTTCAAGAGATTTTCTCCTATTTTAATCTAACAAAGAAGTTATCTATGTCTTTTGCCTGTAAGAGGGGGACTTTTTTAACCTTGCTCGTTTCTTGTTTCATTGGTATCTCTAGTATAAGGGGTCTATGCAACTACATGATACTTGCCAACATGCTATTTGAGAATTTCATAGACTCATCCTAGTGTTTTCCCACCATCCCTTCTTACAGCAGTGCAAAATGAGATGACACAGAGCATGTAAGAATTCAATCAAACAAAAACGGCGTAATTTGCATCAAAAACTAGATTTAATAGATGTTTCTGAACGTTTCAATATTTTTATTTTTCTACTTAAAAGCTCTTGGTTTTATGTCCAATTTGAGACATAGCTTCCGTGCCATCAGTGAGTCAGAGACGCATTTGCAGTATCTCTGCTGCATTATAAACTTTTATTTTATATGTATACAGATCCGTCCATCCAGTCATCTACACAACTAATGTAACTGATGTTTGCCATTTTTCATTCTATCAGAGGTTCATGACTTATTCAAAGCTATTTTACAAAAATATTTTCTGCTTCTACTTCTATAGACTGATAACTGCAGAAGGTAAAGAAAACAATATGAATTTAACTTCTCTCCTGACAGAAATCACATATATTGTTGTGCTACTTCTTAGAAAAAAATAGATTTACTGATATATGAGATTCGTGTGTTATCCTGTTTTTCTTCTTAGCAAGGACAGAACAGAGAATCAGAGGCTGGGAAGTTTACATTTCTTTTCCATTCCTACATATTATCTTTGTAGTTTAAACAACAGTGTAGTGTTTAATAAAATAGAGCCGAGTAGCTGCGGTATATAGTACTGCATCTGGACACTATCCATTTCCAAGAAGTGCCATCTACATGACTGAATTTGGATCTAGTTTGGGGAGAAGCCAGGATATTTCCAACACTATTGGTTATAAACTTGGTTATTTTTCTCTTCCTTTGTTTATAAAAGCTGTTCTGAATGTGATGTGTTTATAATCAACAAGATGGTCTACAGTGACTTGGACTTTCAGACATTTGGATTGAATTTCGGCTGTGTCTCAGCACAACAATTGATTACCACAAAAATAATTCTACCTTCATCTGAAGTCTGTCAGACCAGACAGTTCAAAATGTTTTTAAACGCTATGCTATTTTAGCCACTTTGTAAAATGCCAATCTACCAGATGGAGAAAGAAAACCCTAGCCAGAAAATAATGGGATTACTACCTATCTTTAAACTATGAAGGTTTCTTCGCAGAAAAAAAAAATATCTGTTGTGTGTATGCACGTGCATATGTTTTGCAGAAAAAATCTGCATGTCTGCGTGCACATGCGTACATGTCTGTGTATAGTGTAATAGTTGGAGGTTTTTCCACTGGAGAAAGCAATTTCAGCAAATATTTTTTTTCATGTTCATAGAGGCTTTGTTGAAGTTCCTATGGAAAAAAAATATAAAAGAGCAAGAGAAGCAGCTCTGCTAATGCATGAATTAACGAAGCCTACTTTCTCATGAGTTTAGTCTGCTGGTTGCTTATGTCAGTGTCGAAGAAGGTCTGGCTAACGTCTTTCCAACTGTTAAAGAATGAAAAGGTACCTCTCTTAGCAGTGTGTGGTGGTGGCTGTTTAACCCAAACAGGCACGAGCTGCAACTTTTCTTTTAGCTAGGGCATTTCTGAGCCAGAATGACGACTCTCCTCTACTCAACAGTCATTGCATCCTTTATCAAACACGCCTGAAAGCAGCTAAAAGTTTCCAAAGCTACCCGCCGACAGGGGGAAAGAACAGCCGGTGGCACAACAACAGGGTCACAGAGACAGACAGACTCCTTCCCTTCCCCCTTCTCCCCTGCCCTCCCTTTCCTCCATCTCTGCCATTTCCCATGTGATTGCATCGGTCTAGTTTCCCTAGGAAACCATGCTAAAAAGCCTGCCAAAACATAAATATCAAGATTTATCCTTCCCTTGTGACAAGTGCTTACTTGTATGGCTTAACGAACTGCTAGAGGCAGCTGGGTGGTGTTATTTTCTGTTTCACAGAAGAAAGAATAAACATCACAAGCACCTTCTCCCTCTCGACCCCCCAGCAACTCCGGAGTGAGAAAATGCATGAAGAGAAGTTCATTTAATGGTGAGAAACATCATTATGATCAAGGGAAAATAAAGCTTTAGAGTTACAATCCAACGAGGAACATTTTCCCTTCTTCTTAACACTATAGCTGTGCCTGTGCTGGAAACTAAACGCTGCCAGGGCAGGGGCTTGGGCAGAGACACCGGCACACAATCACCTCTTCTGCTACACTGGGGCAGTGTCCATGGCCTGATTCTGGCCCCTACCAATTAACGCTTTCCAAAACAGCTCCCGAGCAGAAGTCAGGCATTAGCCCAGTCCAGGGACTGTTCCCCTTAGGCAGCCTCGATGCAGCCATCCTGTTTGAGAGGTTAAGAGAGTTCAGCTCCATGAACTTGTGTGATATCGCACCTTTTGACTTCTGGGTGCAAAATAGCCTGAATTAATTTTTTTTTTATAAGTGCAGATGTAGGCTGCAAATTCAGCTCCTAAGGCTGCAGAAATGCCACAACAAACACATTGTTAGAAAAGGCCTCTTCTACTACAGGTCAAGTAAAGTAATTTGTGCTTTACTGACTTTGTTTTCAGAAGGTTATTTTAAGCAATAGATGGATTATGGAGATTTCAAGTTTTTCTGATACAGAGGGGAAACCAAACCTGTGTCAACCAGGCACATGTAACAAAACTAGCTGGTCTGAAACTCGTACTTATTTGAAACATATGAATCTTCTGCAGCGTCTTAAATCTTGGCTTCAGCCAAAATTTCGAACGGTAGCTTCCCTTCATCAAGGTTCTTTGCACTTGTTTATCATGAAACGTACTTAATATTTTTAAAGTCAGCATCAGCACGTTTCATGGTTTTTATGTAGCTGCACACAAGATTTGTAATTTTTCAAGTACCACAGGTATGTCAGTCCCCCCATGGTAGTTACACAATTTATTTCAACGGCGTTGGTGTCTATTTTGGGTAGGATTGCAGATTAGTTGGAGGGTCTTAATTTCAAATAGAGTCTAACAGTACCAGCGCTCACACTCTAAAACGTAGCCGGTGGGGTTTACTTCACACACACACAATATATCATCTTTGAGTTCAAGTTATTAACCAATTCCTGACCATCCCAAACCTGGATAAAGCAGGTGATTAAAAAAAAATACAAACCACAAATTACTGGCAACTCAAGCAACCAGGCGCGATTCCAGTACAAACTGCAACTCAACAGAGACGACTGAGCCAAAAGCCAGATTCAGCAAAGTAGGAAGAGTTTGTTGCTAGCACCTAGAGAGGACGTCAGAACTTGATTCCAGTCTAAGAGATCTTAATAGACCAGACCATTAAATTAATGATAATCCGAGAGGAATGAAAGGAATTACAGATGCTGAACATAATTTATTTTATTTGTGGTTGTTGTTGGGTTTTTTTGTTTGGCTATTTGGGGTGGGTTGTTTGGTTTTTTTTTTTTAGTTTTTGGTGGGTTTTATGTATTTGAGAGCTCACAAATGCCAACACAGTGGGGAATAAACAAGAATGCTATGGAAACCCTGCTAGCACAGTCATTATCAGTGCGACTTGGTACAAACACAGTCCTCAGAATCAGGTACAGATGCAAAGAGCCTTACAGAATGAATAATACAGGAAATATAGCAATTGCTATTAGTTCCCCAAATTTCCATTTTTAGCTGAAAAATATGGCAATTTAATATCAGTGGACATCACCGATAGTATTTTGCCTATTATTTCTGAAAACAAGGGAAAGGGACGGGAAATAATCAGATGCATACATCCTGATCTGTTTCCTGCCGTTCAAATAGGCACGGTTAATTAGTCATGTGTACGCCTACAATCTTTCTTAAACAATTTATGGAAAGGTTCTCTGTGGGTCATTATTCAACATTTCTCCTGACCAATTTTATTAGGATTATATAGCTATTAAAATTAAATTTTACAAGAAGTTTTGCATGCGTGCTCTCCAGGGAAATTTCAAGAAAATGTCTGGCCACAGTTAACTCAGATAAGGCCAATTAACGGAAAGCTTAAAATGCACTTCTCTCTCATATTAAAAACCAAACCCAAAAATGTCCAAGCCAAACTCCTGGATTTAAGTACCTATTGTCTAAACACAGTGGTCAGTAATTAAAAAGACTGGGTTCTAAAGGCTGTAATACTATGAGACTTAATCATGTCTTGCCTCACAGAAACCGTGATTCCTCCAAATGTTACGAGACCATTCAAGAGGTGGATGTATGGCTTTTGGCTAGGAAGAATCAATGCTGAGTGGAGATAGTGTCTAAGAAAAGTACCTAAGTATCTAAGAAAATTTAGCACATTAATTTTTTCCAGAGTTCTTTGAACTGTATATACTACAATCATCACAATCATCAATATATAATCTCTGCGAGCGCGCTTTTACTCATCTGTGACATAACATGTTGAACTATAACACAGCCTTAATGAAAATACTAATGCAGATGTAGATTAATCAGGTGTCAGGCATGCTCTACCCATTTGAAAAGCATTAGAAACAAGCAATGGGGGTTCACATATCCCATAGATAATCAGATATCTAACACTTTACTGCACTAAGTCAAAGGTGCCTTGAAATACAATGAAAGAGGACTCTCTGTTTTCCTAAATAATGCAGTATAAAAGTCATAATTCAAATAGAAAATGAAAATAAATTCATTTTTAAAGACTGCTATTACTAATGTTTTGCCATTAGCATCCAAACCCTGAAAATAGAAAATAGCCGATGTTTAGATGCAGGATCTAAAAATAGAGTGCCATTTCATTTCAATATTAGGATACTGAAAAGGTATAGATTAGTGCTGAGATAAGAGAAACAATTTCAGGAAGTTTTTTTAATTGATGTGATTTACCAGGAACATTACAGAAACTCAGATCACCTGTCAGGAATTTAGTGGAAATGCACCTCTTTAGTCTATGCCCGTATATGTCCTATTGCTTTCACAAAAATTGGCTCAGATATAGGAGACTTACATACACACTCTAATGTCTGGGTCATCTCTCGAACAGACCTGCCGAAAATTTGGATCCACATAGACTCTGATTTTGCAACAACATACAATAACAAATGTAGCAAATGACCCTTCTGGCATCACAAAGCTCTGCTGGTTTCAAGTAGAATCACATTAGTTTAAGCATCTCCTTTTGCATGCAAAATAGAAGTATTTAAAGATGCAGGAGAATCCTTTTAACTAACAGCTCTAAAATTAACTATCAACCAGAATTTCAAGACACTTGCATCTTAGACTGATCAGGAATTTATGCTTGGATCTCTATTTACGTCAATTCTTTCTTAACTTCTGCCTCTCTTATTCTTGTCCTGTACTCAACTACAATTTTCTTCTGCTAAATAGCATGCTGAAGTGTGCAGAAAGACCAAATCTGTTTCAATGTAAGTGAATAAAAAAGCTGTTACTATGCATTAAGTGACCAGTATTAATCCTCTTTTAATTCTTTTAATGAACTGTTCCTTGATTAAGGATTTTTTTATTGTACTTCCACATTAAATCCTACCCATCTGTTCCAAAGAGTAGGGCCATTCTTCAGTGGCCTGAATACACTGAGAAGGATTTGCTCTGGAGGTGTCTTTTAGGGGTTTGCTATTGTTGTCTAACGCTTTCATCACAACAACTGTATACGGCAATTTGCAACACATAAAAGAATGGCACTGATTGAACTCTAATGGATAATGCCTAAATTTTCTGGAATGAGACAGATAGTCTGGTCTGTTTCCCAGAAAAATTCTTCCATTAGCGATACTGTGATAATTTCCATGATTATAAGGAATTCGTTTTGCTAAGGCAGTAAAAGTGCACCCCTGGAGTTTTATTTATTGTCCACTCTAATTTTGTTATTTCAGTCTAACACATTTATGTTCCAAGTGTAATAGTGGTTTTGAATTCAAGCCCAGTTTACATTATAAAAATTCATTTAACAGGAGGGCTTTCTTTTTATACCTAGTATCTTCTAAAAGGACAAATATAGCTCTGGCATTTTACTTCTCTAATCACATGTTACTAAATTATATAAAGAAAACTTGAGAGATTAATGTGATCTGGCTAAAAGAAAATGATTGTGCAGATACGATAGAGTGTCCTTACCACCTACTACCTTAATTGGAAAGTCAAAGTAATGAAGGAGAATAATGACAGTTCTCCATAAGTCTAGTTGGATATCTAAGAACTCTAGAATAAAAAAACCATCTGTCACTAAGAAACGAGGGCACAGAAGAAATAAACTTCAGCATTTTGACAACAGTTGTATCATGATCAATTCTGAGGATACTACTTTACCAGCTTCTTAACTACTGACAGCAACTACTGCTCAACTCGCATCTGTGTATGGATAAACCGAACACCAGAGCAAGTACATTCTTAGCTCCAGGTTGCACAGAACTTCAGTGGAAACTGTTCTTTTTCACTTTCAGACCCCCAATGGAAATTGAGACTTTCAATAGTAAAACACGAAAACACCCCAATCTATCATTAACACGCTTTACTTTTAGTACCACTTTAATAGCTGGCATATATGACTAAATGGAAACATCAGACTGGCTAGAGAGAGTTTTTAAACAGAACAAAAAAAATACTGTTTTCACAGTAGCCCAGGCATTAATTTGAAAGAAACATGTTTCATATAGAAATACTGGCATGTTATCCTAGCCATTCCTTTCGAGTAAAATCATTTTAGTCGTTAAATATATTTAATATACTCATAATACTTACATAAAATTTACGTCCATGGATTACAGGCCTCAACAATTTCAGCCTCAAACTCTTCCTTTGAAATAAGCAAGTTCTACGCACCATCTTCCCTTACGTATTGTAGCGGAGTGAAGTTGAAAACATAGCAAAGTCTTGTGAACACTAAAGCAGATTGGTGAATGCACCCCACCTCTGTACTCCTCC
The DNA here is from genome assembly GCF_949628215.1 of Phalacrocorax aristotelis. Lineage (NCBI taxonomy): Eukaryota > Metazoa > Chordata > Aves > Suliformes > Phalacrocoracidae > Phalacrocorax > Phalacrocorax aristotelis. The sequence continues at coordinate 4,946,450 of NC_134279.1, forward strand.
AGCCACATTTTGTAACCTTGCTATAAACTCCTTACTCCGGGTTAAAATGCCATTTGAAGTGAACCAGTACACCACCGTTAGCTTTCCTCCTAAAATCTGAGCCTCCTCGCTGACATGGTATGATTTAGCTGGCCTTTTTGGATGGAATTACTAATGCCCCAAACTCAACCCCACTTCACGGACTGAATATCACTCTTCCCCCTCTCACCTCTAAGCTCATTGTTTACAGCAACTGCCTGAGGTCCCTTTCCCTCTACACCAACCAAAATCCAGCTGTTAACGGAAACTCCTCTTGACAGTCTGCAGTGACCTTCTCCTTTCCAGCCTCTGATCCATTACCAGATTTTCATACCCTCTGACTTGTCAGTCACCCTTAACATTTTTCTACCTTATTTATACTTCTCTCCATTCTTTCTTTTACTAGCCTGACTCCTCTCACCTCACCTTTTGGTGGTTTTCTGCCTATGGCCCCGAGTGTTCTTTTAACTCATCCTTCGCAGAACCCGCCTCGTTGCCCCTCCAGCTCTCAGTAAAGCTTCTCATCAGGCTCAGTCTTTGAGCTGGTTTTTGTTTCTTCATACCTTATGTTTGGGTAATCTCATCTGCCAACCTAAATTCAACTGACACCTCTACATCAAGGCTTCCAGATTTACCATGGATGTCTCCAAATAATTTTCTCTGTCTTTGGCTTCTGCACATGGATGACTTGCTATTACTGCAAAATTAGCAGACATTTTATTTCTCAAGTATTTTAAAGTGTTGTAGACTAAGTAATATTGCTAATATGCCACCTTCATTAAAACCATCAAAACTCTCATGATCTTTGGGCCTGATTTCTGTACCATCCTTAATAATTTTTTTTTTTTTTCTTTTGAAATCCCTTCAGAATTCTGCCATCTTCCTTTAGATATTAGAATCAGCAAATGGTTTGGGTTGGAAGGGACCTTTAGGGATCATCTAGTCCGACCCCCCTGCCATGAGCAGGGACATCTTTAAGTAGAACAGGTCGCCCAGAGCCCCGTCCAACCTGGCTTTGGATGTTTCCAGGGATGGGGCATCGACCACCTCCCTGGGCAACCCGTGCCAGCGTTTCACCACCCTCAGATCCTCCACCTCTTTCACGTGAGGTGTATATCTGATAATTTATTAATTGCCTCAATTTGGATAGATTTACACAGAGACATCAAAAATGTATTCTTGATTCCAGAAAATGGATTTAAAGTTTCAGCATATCAGCGTAAGTATGCAATCCATTGTCTCTATTTCTATATAGACATATGTGAATGTGTGTAAACTTAGCTATATCCTTCCTGGAGGATCATGTTGGCAGTTTGTCTGCTTCTTTTGTATTTTAAAAAATGAATATAAATATAAGGAATATCCTGATACTACACGTCATTGCAATTTTCTAATATACCAGCTACTTAAGATTTCTGAAGTTGTTTTAATAGATAAACTTTAAAGACTGTTGTAAATAAATCCACTAACAGCATCCAGAGACAAGCTAAAACCAGTTTTCCTACTGCACTGTTATGAAACAGATTTAAAAAAACAAAACAAAACAAAAAAAAGAAGAACAACAAACCAACTCAACACCAAAAAAACAATCACACAAAAAAGTAAATACGTCTGATTAATTACATGGATGAGATTTTGAAACCAAGTATTTTCATCGGTACAATATAAATGATTTGGGTCCATATCAGCTAGCTCAGATACTGAAAGCAGAGCAGCAGTAGTAGTACATATGTGCTGAACTTGTTGTACCTACGGAAGTCAGGGAGGGAATTTTGTCGACCGAATCCTAGGCTGTATATTTTAATAGGAGCAACCTATATAAGGAATAAAGTTTCAGTTTAGTCGGTAGGCTTTTGTGTGCCTGCAAAGCTGCGAACAACTTTTAAGACCCCATTTCTGTTATACGTACAGGAACTTACCTGGTAAAGGTATGACATGTCTGTTTAGGTGCATGTCAAAAATCCCAACCTAACCTTTAGCCCAGCAAGGTCGGGTGATCACTGGAAGAACAAGGGCAGAAGGAACACATGCTCTTGCATTAGTCAACATAAGTCTTGGAACAGAGGCAGCTTGTGTTTTTCACACACGAGTCAGTATGTCAAAGATGCACCTCCAGCTGCTCTTTCCTGGGCAAGCTACGAACTGCTTTGTCTTCACAATGTCCGTATCACAACTCCAAAAAGTAAGTCCTTCAAATTACACAAGTAAAATACTTTTTATCCTACTTTGCCACATAAAAATTTTGGGGCTTATAGTCAGTTATTTTTAAAGCAGTGCTATAAAACACTCATATTAATGAACTACAGGGGTTTTGTGGGTTTTTTTTTGTTTCTTTTTTTCCAATTTAACACTTGAGTTAATAACGGGGGGGGGGGGGAAGGGTATGTATCTGGACCCAAATCATTCTGATTAAATTTGCTTTAGGTGAGCAGATAAATAAAAGAACTAATTTTTAGCCTGTAAAGAATTTTTTCATAAATGTGTGATCTGCTGGAAGTACTATTACTCCATGCAGTTCTGTCCAGTCACGGGCATTCCTTCAAGAATGATACAGGCCAGCTGCAGAGAGACCAAAGATCACTGAGAACAATAATAAGTCTAGAAAGTATGATCGACTTTGAAAAATGAACCTAATTATATTCCTCAGCCTAGAGACGCCTGAGGAAAACAGATTTTAAATGCATAAAAGTCTTCCGTAAAGCAGAAGAAAAGTCTGTTTTCATACCCATAAACAAGATGTAATGGCTTCAGGAAGGAATGCTGCTGTAGTGCAGTGCTGGGACAGATTGCATCAGTGAGGTCGTGGAGTATCCGACAGCAGAGGTCATTAGGAACAGGTTGGAGAAACATCTGACAGAAATGACATGCGTGGCTGATCTTGCCTTCAGGTAAGAAGATAACCTAAATAGCCTTGAAAACATTCTTATTTTACATCCTACGTTATTTTCATTATTGTCTTTTTGAGTTTTAAGTATATTCCAGAAAAAGATTCTGAAGCGATTTTCCAATTTCTCTCATTCTCTAACAGAAACATCACATTAAGAGCAATCTGTGAGATGGCTTATTAAAACACTAGAAATGAGTCTCATTTTTAATATCACATCCTAAAATTTAGGACTGTTTTCTGGACCTTTACTTGTCTAAGCTCCAACTATTACTTATTTTGCAACTGATTGTCTCAAATACCATTTTACACTTTTTTTCCATCTGAAAACCACCGTGTTGCAAACACTAGTTTTTTAACCTTAAGAAACTAATTACTATTTGAATTCATTACTGTCTAAAATCTTCCATCTCTACCAACAACACTGACCCACTCTGTATTCCAAACAAGCTTGTGATTTATCCACTCATTAATTCAAAATATTACTTAGGGTGATTGCATCTAGCAGCGCGTATGTCGAACTACAAATAAAACAATGGAGTGCAATTATATTTAATATATCACATAAAATTATTGATCTATTTATAGTAATTTAACATATATGCATACGTTATTTAGCATATGTGTTATTTAACATATATGCAATATATGTAGTTTAAAACATATGTAAAACAAACACAGAAGAAATTACAAAAACGTAGTAGGACTAGCAGAAATTTGGGAAAACTAACCAGACACAATAATTTAATATTGTAACATTTTACTACTGAAGGGGATAGTTGAAGTTTGGGTCAGAAGTCACTAACAGATTATTCAGAAGTACTTGGAATTTTGACAATGTAGTTTCTCTCTGATGTATACATCTAAGACACCAAAGAAAGTGTGAAGCGTGGCTACCATTCAAACATGGCACCAAAAACACCCACCAAAACCCAAAACCTCAAGTATTGTTCTGACTATTTCCCTTTTTCTTTTTGGACAAAGGATAGAACTGGGGTTTGGCTCAGCAGCATTCTTTAAAGTAATTGAAGACTGCAGAAGAGGACTAACCATCAACAAAAAATAGAAAATGCTTCTAACAACTAGAGACATTCATTTTATTCAGCAGAGAAATGAAATCCCAGACAAATGAATATCAAAGAAACATTTGGTCACATTTATGAAAAAATTTTGTAACCTCTACTTTTATTTGGATTATGAAATGGCTAATGAGAAGGGGTAGCAGGTCCCTACACCTGCTTTTCTTCATGCTCACTAACCAGAAGACAAAGATAACTGCCTCAGTTGCGGAAGGCTCAAGTTCAAGCCCCTGCTTCATCGGATTCAGGGTAATCAGAGATGAAAAAAATCTCTTCTGGGGTCAGACTTCAATGGCACCCCCACAGCATCAAAGAATATCCTACCTAGGCACCTTCCCAAACAGAAACACACATTTGTACCCGAGCATAAACCCTGCAGCATAAAAATGTTCAAGCAAGCTTTTGTGTCATTTCAGCAAAACCAAATGTAAAAACCTCAACAAAAAGTGGCTGTGACACAGGTCCTTCTCCAGCAGCCATCGTTATCTGGCCTGTTTCCAGGGCCTGGGAGAATTAGACGGCAACGTGTCAACCATCCTTTATGTAAATATTCTTCCTTTTTCATACAACAAGGGAATTCTTGCTTGATTCTTATGCTTTCATCAAATGAAGGAATGCTTGTATGAAACAACAGCCGTTCCACAAAAGAACATTTTCACATGCTTACGTAAGTATTCAGCACACGCAGAATTTTGTGACCAGACTTGAACGAGTTTATACCTTCAGACTGAGGAAACGCTGAATTGAGCTAAATCTACCTCCCTATCAAGCACAAACTGACTCAACCCACGAACGAGGCCAGCTTTGCACAAGGATGTCGATTCTGTTCTAATTCAAGGGGTTTGGTTTTGATGCTCTACATGAATCATCGAAGTTGAAATTCAGAAACCAAGCTGTTGGTTCCGAGGAAATGTGTTACTGCCTCAGAGCAGGGAAAACAACAAACTTCATGCAAAGTCCAGATTTTCCTCACACAGATGACATTACCTGTAATCCCAAGGAAGATCTTTTGAAACATTAATAAACCATAGGAGACGAAGGTGTCTCAAAGACGCCGGTGTCCTCATTAATCCCTGCAGTAACCACTGAAGTTGAAACAACTTCTCTAACAAAACCGATGACCTCAGAGTTCTCTGTTCCTTGAACCCAGCCACCCAAATGGGAACTTGGTGCATATTTTTGATCATTCTATGTATTTTGTATATAAACACTGTGTTGTCCTCCACATTCTACAGTCTCTGGTCTCAGAGCTGCAAGCTGCAGTTGTGAGCCGTCCTCCAAGGCCGGGCGGTGCACCCTGGGTCACCAGAGGATGGACGTTACTTGTTGTGGGTGAGGAGGGACTCTTAGGAGACTGGTTCCTCAGACAAACCAAATGTAACAAAACTCATCAAGTTTAGCCAAACGGAGGAAATGTGCCCCCAGGTGTACAATTAAAAAATCACGCGTTGTTTTCAGAAGACTGCCTTACACCCAGCAGCAAGGAAACGGTGCTCTGAATGAACTCTAAGAGAGAAGGCCAGCTTCAAAGATACTGGAGATCAGGTAAAAAGACGCTGATTTAAAAGGGAAGCTGGAACATTTAGCTTATCTAAAGCATTGTTTTCATAATAGCAGAACCATATTTAGCTAATGCAGTCACACATGGAATTAATTAAGCTGTATTTAAAGCATTCTATTTATAATTGTTAATTCTCCGTTTCCTGCAAATCAGACTAATGAGGCATGTACTCAATTTTGAAATTATTTTTTAAAGCGTTTGCATAAATTGGCATGGCTACCTAAAATTTATACTCAGTTGGAAGATCTAGGCTGCTACGTGTTGAAAATAATTAAGCGTGGTGACATGGTAGGTGAGGGGGGCAAGCAAGCTTTTACCACCACATTGCTAATAATGCATGCAAATAAAAGTAAGTTTTACTTTTACAGTTACATGGTTACAATCTATCAAAAGCCTGCCCAGCCAAAAAGTTAAGCAAACTTTCAGAGAGAGACCAAGAACCATTTTTTTCCTTTTACCTTACTATTAACACTACTGCTCTTCATCTCTTGAATCTGGTTCTTATCACAGCATGTGTGCCGTTGCTTACTTAGAAGTACTGAACCAAATTGTAACCTGAAGTTTTAATATTACAGATAGAACCAAAAATACTAGCTGAAAGTAATTACTTTGGAGCATTTCTTGAATAAAAATTGATGTAGAGAAGACACAGAAACTCTTAAAGACACCGGTTCCTGGATCACCAAAGTCTGAGGCTTGCGAGTGCACAAAATTCAACGTTATAGTTGAATCAGTTCTGCTGCACAGTGTGGCTGTAGGGGATGATGCCACGTCCCGCTGCCGTATTCTGGGGGCAAGAACATGTGGTCAGTGCATGCAGTTCCGCGAATATGCTGACTGAGTTACAAGGAATGGAAAGTAGGTGACAAAGGGTAAAACCCCTTTTTGCCCATTTCCTACACCCCATGCACTGGGGAGGGAGTGGGATGCTGCTTTTTCAAAACGACGTGCTTTCTTTCCGTAGCACAGAAGAAGCAGGAAAGGCTCAGAAGAGGAATTTGAGCCATCACAATTTCATGTCAGCATACACCCCGTTCTCAAAGCTGTAGCTAAGCCCATAGCTACGGTTCATATACCTGTGTGCAGAAATACATATTTTGTGGTCTGGTTGTTAAAGTCTGTTAAAGCCTAATAAGAAGATTAACATTATGAAAAGAAGACAGATGAAGGTCGATTAAGTTAAATTCCACTAACGTAGCCTGAAGAGCCCAGTTTGCACTGAAAATGTCTGGCTGGTATTTGTAGGTGTATTGGTAAATTACCCACACGATTTTTCACTAATATAATCTTCCTTCCCAGTGACTACTTTAGGGAACTCCAATTCTTTTTTAATTAAAATACAGTAAAACCAAACAGCCCAATTTAAAGCTTGTCAATACCATTCATCCTCTCAGATAGTGCAGTTTTAGACAACACAGATACATCAGGTGTCCTTGTCAGCCAGAAACGTCCAATTAAGGTAAATTGTTTAAAGATCACAAATGTTTATTTAATTTTCAAGGCCCATATTTACTCACAGAGCACTGATTCAGCAGATATAAAGCACTCAGCAAGTTCTAAATTGAACCTCTATAGGAAACATGGATTTCTTGGAGCTTAGACTGCTTTGGAAAATGACATGAGGTAGTGGAAGCTGATATAGTTAATGATAAAAAAGCAGAAAAAAACCCAGAATGTACAGCTGGGTCCCAAAAATGTGACATTGCACTGTTTTCCTATTCAGAACGGCAGTTGTAGAAATGGCAACGCTCAGAATACAGGAGTATTTAGGTACTTCCAAACTGAACTGACTGTATTCCTATATAGTACTGCTCGCAGATTACCAGCTAGCACTGGTGAGAATGCGTTCAGAAATGGCTTAATATAAGCCGTGCAAACCAAAACCCGAAGTCAGAGAGTACTTTTCCTTCAACTTCAGGGGCCTTCGGATCAAGAGTAGAATGCTGCTGCAGTGGTCTTTAAGAAAAACAAAAAAAGAACCCACGAGAGAGTTACCTAAAAGAAGGTGGTCTACTGAAAAAGTGAATCTGGGACCTTTATTCAGCTTCTATTATGCTATTAGAACAATGGGGTATCCACAGAAAGGGGTGGTCAACATCATTTCGTTTTCAAATTTAAGCTGTGGTAATTATCTCACCATCTAGCAGTTGGGCTACGTTCCGAAAGGGACTCAAGAATAATATTATCTATCATATCTATCATTCAGTTCTTTCTTTCAAAGTAGTAAGACACTTCTGAGAATTACTCTCCTGTGGAAAGAAGGTAGTCAGTTGTGAGGGGCTGTCTCATACGGAAACATCTTCTAAAGACAGCAGGATCCGGAGTCTAGCCAGAGTGTTTCCCTCTGTCGCTCACCTCACACTGATCTGGTGATGCTTGTGTACAGGTAGCTAGCTGAATTACTGTGAGGGGTGCTTCACAACTAGGAGCAAACCAAAATCAGAAGGGTACAAAGATAGCTTCAAAACACCTGAGGTCAGCCCACTCTTGTGAGCTGCGGGTTCTGGGCCGCAGCACTTAACAAAATCAACAGTTCCACCAAATACACTTATACCAGAAAGCAAGCACAAACAGTCTGTCTGCTGAGACAGAGTTGTTGGGTGTTGTGTTTTTTTTTTTATCATTCAAAACGCTAGTTAATTGAAATCAGGAGTAATCTTTCCCTGAAATCAATGATTCCCACATTGCCCACTACAGAGGTTCTGGAAACTCTCCTGAACATTTAAGTGTGGTACTGTTTTGTAATGAAAACGATGCACATTCATCACTGAGCTTCTGCTGGCAAGAAACTCATCTCAGTAAATCCATCTTGAGGAAAACAGTTCCCACTCACCCAATCATAGAGTTTGCTACAGTTGCAGCAATTTTTGCAAATCCTTATTGTTCATATTAAGAGCAAACATTTTGATTAATTTTGACTAGTACGTGTATAGAGAAAAGTACTAAACAATCCCAACACGCTATTTCGGGAATGTTTTAAATGTTTTATATTTTAAACATACTTCTGTAAGACTATCTTAGAGAATGCAAGTTCACAGCTAACAGAATCTCACGAAAGTTGGTATGCCTAGAACTTAAGTGTAAGGATTTTCTTCCTTTTATAGCTATTTTATCATTTCATTATTATTTAGCTCGTCAGTAAATCTTTCCTAAAATCTTCTTCCTTTTCAGAAAAAAAAAAGAAAACTAAACCAAAAACCCAACCTTCCTAAGAAAGAACTCTAATCTATTTGAATGCCTGATCATCTGGTGAATTCTACTGCTAAAACTACCATTCACAGTCAGATTGAAAAAGAGCGTTGAGTAAAAGAGAACTGCAAGTGCTTTGAGGCATTTCCCAGTCTTTCTGTGTGTTTGTCCACAACCTGTGTGAGACTTCAGTCTCTGGTAAAAGAGTAACTATCTAGCACTATTCTACAAATGAGCATACTCTAACTTTTGATATTACAAGCCAGAAATCGTTCTCCTTTTCTATTTTGCTGCTAAAAAAATTTCCAAGAAGTCATTAAAGCTTGTCAGACTGGCAAGGTACTACAAGAGGACAGAGAAAACATGCTGTGCACAGCGGAGTCTGTTTCTCACAGTCAGAAATGAGGGTCAGTTGGCCTGAAGAGAACCGTAAGCTCCAAGGAAAGATTTAGGTGAAAGTAAGGAAGGCCTTTTATCATTTTCACCCTTTTCTCTACATGCTTTGAGCCTTTGGGGGAAGGAAAAAAAAATGTTATTTGATGACATTGTTTCTGAGTAAATTTCATCAACTGCACAGATCTTGGGAGTTAAAAAACTTAAAGGTACTAACTTCAGCTGGGTTCATCAGATGAGCACAAACTGAAAAAAGACCCAGCGCTAGAACAAGCAGGTCACATCTTTTCACCCTCAATGAGATGTCAAATGTCAGACCCATCACTAAAGACAAGAAGCAATATGTGAACATACAGTATACATGCAATTCATCTTTTCTGGTCTCCACAAATTAGTTCAGCCCCAGTGGCTCCAATGTCGAACACCACGTGCAGAGGTGACCTGCACCTCCCACAAGTTTCACAGCCACTGCTTGTTTAAGCCGAGACACTGAGCTCTTTCTGAGCCTCACCATGCCCTTCCCTACTCTCTTCCTACCCCCTCACCCCCAGCACCAGCATCTATTATTCTCCCCATGAGGTCAAGATTTCTTGCTGCCTTCCCTTGCAAAGGAAGGCACCTTCCAAATTCAGACTATCCTCAACTGCAGCCTGGCATTCACCCACCTAAACCAAAGGAAATTAGAGAAGTACTCCCTCTCTTCTCCCTCATCTTTCTCACTTAGACCTTTCCTTAGATCAAAGACAAGCGGAAGTTCTTTGTATAAAGCAGCATTACGCTGATGAGTGACAGTCGTTTGCGTAGCTTATTTCACAGCTTATTTAACCATAGATACATCTGAGTCATTCTCCTAACACAACTAAATCACCTACAGCTAGATAAATGCCTGAAGCAACTGGAGTAATCAGGAAAATAGTAATCAGGGACTACAGCCCAGTTCTTGTCCACTAGAGGTGTGTAGTACACACATTGCCCCAAGAGTCTGGACCTGAAAAGCCCTCTGTCCTGAAAAACCATTGCAGGAGCCAGCAGCACGCACTGGGTCCAGCTGGAGCACAAGGCAAAGCACTTCACGCTACAGATGTTTCTGAAAAAGCAGCAATACACACATGGGAAAAATACGGGCTTTTTAATAACTCTGCTTTATAGACAGAAGAAAGAATAATGCTAGTTTCTTCCAGCTGTCCACGAAGACAGCTGAGTTCATAAACAAAAAGTTCATAATCTAAGTGTAATAGATTTTGCTTCCTCAGGCAACACAGTGCTATGAAAGTGTTTAAAATGGACTTTTCTCTGTGTAATCAATAAAGCTTTCACAGGAAGATTGGTTCTGTTCCAAAGACTTTTTCAGCTGCTTACACGGGACTCCCAAACACCAAATAAGTCTTTTATCAATTTCTGTCTTACAACTCTCTCCCATTTCTTTATTACCCCTCCTCAAAGTACACTGTATTTAACGGTGATTTATTTAAATCGCAATCTAAAAAAATTTCAACCGATAGTTTGTAACGCAAAGTATCACCATATGCAACTTAAGTTTTACTGACAGAAAAAAATGTATATATTTTATCGTGTATTTCATTATATTCTCATTTTAAAATGTGTGCAGGGAGTATTCTGCAGGTAAAGACTTATAATAATGTCCAGAATAAGTAGAACTTAAATTATATCGCATAATGACATACTTATTTTCAGAGTACATGTGAAAGCATCAGCTTTTCCCTCAGAGAGCAAAATGCAGGTTAGCCTCGATTTCCAGCTTGCATTGTATAGTCAAAGCACATTTAGCCTGTACCTGACTAAAACAGAAATTCACGGTGCCAGAATGCAACTAAGTCACTTCATTCTCTATCTTGAGTAACACAAAGCAATAGTACGGCAACTGGGCAATATGTCCAGGTTCAGCATGATTTTCAACCTCCTATCCGTAACAAAAATCAGAATATTTGCATTCTTATTGAAATAGATGGATTTGCATAGTTTTCTCACTTTTGGTCTTTATCATAAAATTTTATCTTTCACCGTAATCACAAGGCAGAATTTTGATTGGGCATTAAAAACCCTAAAGTTATATAAAAAAAAAAACACACCTTGATTTGGGCTTTTGTATACAGTAAAATTGTAATCAATTCAGATGGAAGTTTATTACCCTTTCACCCACAACAGCGTTTACCTACTCATTACTGACCATAGACGTTGCCACGTGTAATCCAGTGGTTGGGCATCCAGCACAGATTTGCCTGTATATTTCATAAGTTACGCCACTAAGTTTTGTTGCATATACCTCAGAATAATTCACCCGACTTTACATGGTTTCCCCAGGTTCCTCTTGCCACAGCAGAGTGCTTCCTGGGATCTTTTTAATGAAATGGACCCCTCCATATGCAAATCCCTTCCTCGCAGCACGGGAGGTGGAGGACCCCTGACTCTCTCTTAGCCTCTCCTCAGATTCTCCACAGGGCAAAGACTTAAAAGGTGAGACAGAAACACATATTTTCATTAGGGTTATGGGACAAACTTACTTTTTTCTGGTTCTGTGAATAATTCGGTAAGGGGCAAACTGCACTACTTTTGCATGGTTCTTAGCATACGGAAGCATTGACTTGGAGAAACCCATTGGCAGCAAGCCTTGGCAAATGCCAAGAAATAAAAGGAATACCACAACATACAATGCCAATCTGAAGAACGGCACCTCAATACGCTCTGTGATAAGATGAGAAGCTTAGTGCAGATAGAAGGGTAAAAAGCGTGGGTCCCTCCGCTCTCCTTTGGTCTTCTTCAGGGTAAAGGATTCAAAGAAAGATTCTGGAGAGAAGCAAAGCTGTCCCAGCCCAATGGGTAGGCTTTCTCACCACGGAGGTACCATCGAGTCATGAAATAAGCGTTTTTGTAATTCAGTACTTTCAGTGCTTCTACTCTAATCTATACCATTACAGTGAAGGCCACCTCAGGGATCAAAACTCCACCGTGCTACACGTCAGCGTACAACAGAGCAAAAGACAGCTCCCAAATCCCCTGCACTTGCCCGTTTTCCTAGCCCATGTGCACTTTCTTCCTCACTAAAATCAAACTAATACGCTGCTATGAGGAGTTTTTGCCCTCAAGAATCCTTCTTTGCTGAAATCATTATGCTAAATTTCACCTAGAGAAAATGATCCAATAGAGAATTTAGTAGGTGTCTCAGCCCTCATTCCATAATGCTGATAACTGCCATAAAAAGCTGACTTCACTACTTTCATAATGAAAAGGAAGGGAAGTTTGATAATACTAGGACTACTTCATGTGTTAATGTAACATTTGGCTTTCCTCATATGCCAGCCACTTTCTCTAATAGAATTACAGCAACAGAAATACCCAGCATTCATTTTTACATGATATTCAGTCTCATTTCAGGAACCCAAAACTCGTCTGAATGTGAAGAAAAAATAAGTGCCTATAGGCTCAATCCTGCAAGGTGCTAAATGCCCACAACTCTCAGAGAAACCATCTACATTCCGAGATTTTAACCTGTTCTTATTCAAGCAAACTTCTCTTGACTTCTCTTGCAGAAGGAGTTTGCACAAATGAGGAATAAGGAATGAACGGAGCTTGTTTGCAGATGGAAGCCACTAAGAGATAAATCAGGGAGTGGATTTCAAGCCTAATAGCTGTTCTCCACTAACACCCAACATGGCCACACTTAGACCATACAAAAATATCCCCAGCGTGAAATCAGAGGGCCCACAGCGGAGCTACTGTGGAATTGCCATTCCGGATTATTCTGAAAAACGAGCATAAGAATTTTGCACACGATGGGAACTGGGGCTGCTCAGTGCATTTTACAGCTGGATCTCAAACACCATTCACTTTACCCACGAACTGGTAAAAGGATGCCAAGGAGGCTATTCAAACAAGTAAAGATAATCTGGCTCAAATCCCAGTTGTCTAAAAAGTAGGGCTGTTTCAGAGATAGGAGAATTCTTTTTTTCTTTTTTTTAAAGTTATGAGAGTAACTAATTTTATTGTTTACAAGTAAATATTGCAGATATGGTAGTAGCAGTTTACCTAAAAGCAAACAAAACGTTATCCAAGGCTCCCCGTATTAGTGCATCCATGCATTAATTACATTATATTCCAGAAAATGTTGTTCTTTGAGATTAACCACGTTAAAGTAAATAGTAGGCAATATTCATTAGGAACAGTTAATGACTGGTTATCTCATAGGTCTGATTTCCTGATATTTTTAACATCTGTGAGCTTTGATTATCTTCTTACCTTCCCCTGCCTAGCACATATTCTTGACCTCCCACTTTGAGCTTGGAGGATCTCAGAGAAGATTTATCTTTTTTCCCTGATCTGCAGAAGACCTAGTAAAATTGTATATAGTGTGCTCTGGGAACTTGAAGAGCTCTAATTTTTTTTCCTCTGGGAAGATGTGAAAGTTGTTCAGCCTGGTCACAGAAAAAAAGAAAAAAAAAAAAAAAAACAGAAAACAGACTATTGCATCCTTAGAACTTTCTTGATATTAATAAAGCAAAAAATATTTGGTTTGTTGTAAAGGTACATTGTAAATGCACAGTGTATACCATGGCAGGAGTCCGACCTGTTGGGTTAGCTAGATGCTATGGCAATGTAACTTATAGTAGTGTCTTATGTGGGTTTCCTAAGAATGCTTCTCCTGACAGAAAAAAAGAAACAACCATAAGGCAGACATACAGCATTTAATATCCAAAATAAGTTAATGTAGCCTTTCCCATCCTACTGCAGCGTCAATCCATCACATTGCTGACATCTGCAGCAGAGTGCATGGCTACGTGTCCTTTTGGCAGTGAAAAAGCAAACCGATCTAGAGTAGTAGTTCCGATTTATTTCAACTCTTGTTTCAACACTCAGGAGGTGGCATCTGTAGCCGAGACATCTTGGTAGCAAATTTTTGCACTCTACCATAAAGCGTCTACTCTCCCCTCTGTTTCATATGTCACCATTACTGTGTTTAATTTTCCTGATTTAATATCAATAGCACTGCGTTTTATTGCAGCTTGTCAGAAAAATTAAAATGCCGGCACTCATGGCTATCTGTGTTCTCCACGACAATCAAGTTACTGCAGATTCATTAAACAACAATGAAACCAAAAATTATCTTTGGGGTGCTGATCTCCCCTAAAAAAAGACTGTAACTGATCTACATCAGGTGTCTGAGCGGTGAACTGAGGCTCGCTAATTCCGTACAAGCGAATGGATAAGCATTTACCTCAGTTACGCGGAGGGATTTAGCATCTAGTTACTGGCATTCCTGAATGTACCCAGTAACCTTCCCCAGTGCCAGGCCACAGCCTTCCTGGGCAGAGACCTCTTTTCTGTGAAGAGCACTTGTTAAGCTTATTTCTATGGAGTGTCTTTTCACCTGAAATTAACTGCCCTGCAGCTGGCCTGCTACATCACCTAACCCAGCTGTGCCTTTATTTCTGGCATCTCTTACCCGGTCCTCTGCTCTTCAGTTTTCTGCATCGACTTACAACAGCCTCCTAATTCCAGATTGCTTCTGGTACTTTGGATAAACAGCTCGCTCTGGTGGGGACCTTTACATCACACCTGAATTAAGCCATTCAGAGTGTATTTTATTCACCATTTTTTAAAACTTTGTTTTAATCTGTAACATATTCTCTGCATATTCCCTGCCACGGAAGCTCATTTTACCCTATTTTTCCATTGCCTAATGCACTTTATATATTTTTTAAAAATATATATCTTTTTTACAGTCCAAAAAATAGCAATGGTAATGAATATTTCACCAAAAGCAAACACTTATGAGAAATGTGGGCCAAGGAACCTTCTTACAATGACAGATATGGTTATTATATGTTAAATCATAAATTGCTTGAGTATCAAATATAAGATGATTATACTGAAAAAGGACAAATGCTACACCCGATTATATTAAGAGTAACAGCATGTGTCAAACCAGTACAATAATCCTTCTGCTCTGCTCAGCAATGCTCAGGCTCCAGCAGCAGGACTGATTGGATTCAGTTTGGGACATGACATTTTAAAAAGACAAATTGAAAACCAAGCAGATGAGAGCAACAAAGATGACAAAAATGGCTTAGAAAATATGATTCAGAAGGGTTTATGTTTTGCATTCTTTTCACATGTCTAAAGAAAATGGAGATTGAGAAATAGCCTTAAAAGAAAGATGGAGTAAAAAAAATGGCCGTTTCCTCCAATACTAAAATTGCTGTGTTTATCACTTCCTGTTTAATACTTTGAGTGAAGAAAAGAAAGATAAACGGGCAGAGAAGTGAGGGTCTCTTCCCCTTTGTTATGACACAACATCAAATAAAGATGTCATAACTATGGGATGTGAAGAGGTACGCACTAAATGCAACCCGAATGCATGATACATGAGTATTTTTGTGTGTATGCTGCGGTGAGATCTGTATGTTCTACGGTTTGTAAGTGAGCACCTATTCACTATTTAATTACCTGTCCTCGCTATATATCTAAACACAGTGCTGAGTAAAAGGCCTTTCATTTCCTGAAAGGAAATGAGCACCATTTCTCTTCTAGTAATTCCAAGTTCTTGTATAATGTTCAACAGTATGATTAAAATTTTACAGAAAATTAATTTCCTTCCAAATGGAAAGAAAATAAAGCCAGAACACTTCCTTTTTTCTCCCCCCTCCTTTCCCTCGAAACATTTTGCGGAAGAAAAATAAAATTGAAAAACAAACAAACAAAAAAAAGGGCATCCAATGCTAGTAAAATTAGACCCTGAATCTTTCATCTTGCCAGCCACCCATCTGGAAAGCCTTCTTAAATTCAGTTTTCAAAGTCAGAAAAGTACTTCTGAGTACATGGACTTGAAATCTTAAATTTAATTAAACATTGTATCGCAAATTAGGGCAGTGCGCCTCTGTTGCGTTCCGTGAGGCCCGTACTCAAGGGGACCTGCAGTTCTCTGTGTTAGCGCAGCGTCCTAAGCACTCCATGCTGTACTGTCTTAGCATGTCCTGGAGTCAAGAACTGATAATAGCACGAACAACCAAGGTCAGTCGTTCTGGTCAAGAGGGAATGGACTCTTCTCTTCCGGTGCCGTAGGTACCGTTTGCGGATGCTATTGACAGAGCTAGAGGAGTTCAGGCTGTGAGGTCTCCATGGTCGGAATCCCTGCCGGAAAATTAACTGCAGCGGGGACGAGTGAAAACATCAACAGTTTACTCAGAAGCTGTATTTCTGGAGAAGATTTAGTGCCGAGGGCATTTTCAGAGACTTCAGCTACAGAACTTCATATGTTTCTACTAAACGTACGTAAAATGAGATTTTTCAGAGACTAGTGACTTTATAGGCAAATTCAGTAAAGATGGAAAAAACTCATCCCAGGCAAAAGATAGTGTGTCTGATCTCAGGCCTCTGTTCCACCATACAGAGGATATGAGATAATTTGGATTAAATGGTCATATCATTTTATTAGCACGGGCAATAAGAATTTTTCCTCAATTCAGTTTCAGAAAATGGCTCAGCTATTTTAGCTGAAATAGCAGGAAAAACATATCTAAAAAAGACACTCTGTATGTGGTGGAGGGAAGGCCACATGGATTTTAAAGCTACAAAAATACCTGAAAATAAGGTCTTAAGTAAAAAGAGATGGAGGACCGTGACAATAAGAAGCACTATCAAGTCCACCTTTCATATCTATGGAATAGCAATTACCTGAAGTAAATATAACCACTTACAACTTTTTCAAACTTAAATGGCGAAAGTAGTCTAAACTGAGTGGGAATCTATCTTCAGGTTTAAAAACACTGGCCCAAGTATCAGAATATTCACTACTGCTTTTGGGGGAGGATTTTGGGTGGGATTTTTTTAGAAATATATGATGCAAGATTAATATATCAGTTTTGGAATCAATTTTTTTCACACTAGACTATCATTTAAATTCTGATTTGCGTATCATTTATGTATGAACTACCACGGAAACGACATTTTCAGATCTGGCAAACGGAACTCCTACCTAATGCTGTATGCACATGTCGCCCTCTCCCCACCCGGGTTCCCACACACTGACACTTACGTGACGCTCCCTTTTTTTTTTCTTCTACTACCAGAGGGGACAAGAACATTATGGAGTGAAAACGCTCAGACTAACAATAGTAACAGAGGTTTATTGCTTCTGAGGAGTCTGCTCCCCCAGCACTAAATCAAGCGTTTTAAAAGAAACAGACGATAAAAGAGGAATACCATGCCACAGATCTGTCATACCTAAAACAAAGTAACCACCAGGTAATTCATGTATGTCTATTCAGTGCAGACACTGTAAACAACTGGATCATGAATGTTTGTATTCATAACATCCACGAGCAGACAGTCGCCCTCATGCATCATGGCCTAATGAATAAACACCTGTCCGCAGGGCCTCAAAATGGGTCTCAAAACATAAATAGCTTCATTTTTAAGTCATTGCTCACAAAAGGTTCAATACATATAGTAAGAAAACCTAAAACAGGAAATTGACAATTACTTAGCAAAGCAAAACATCTCCCAGGCGCTCTCTAACCTCACACTCGGACAATTTTTGCAGTTATTTCACTGCTCTTTTTTGAAGACTGTTGCAAACTTTGCCGTGTTTAATGGATAGACACCTACTTCTAATTTTCAGAGTAGATTTATCTGTGGCTAGTTGAAACATGTTTGTATATGTCTTCTACCTCACTAGTACTCACACTTCTGACGCATTTTTAGCATGTATATAATATCGTCTGACAGTCTCCCTTGCCTGTCAAGCCCTTTTCTTCCTTTACTACACATTTTTCAATTCCTTTCTAGGCCCTCTGCATCTCTCCAGCCCCCACCTTTCTTGGATGGGTGACTCAGATTGATGAGATCTCACTTAGGAAGCCATATACAACCTTGTGCAATAGTATGAATATTTTTCTGTTGGAAATACCTTGCTGGACACGTTCTATAATCACGTCTGACGTTTCTTCGCTGTTGTGTCTTGTTGGTCTCACAGCCATTCTGACATTTATAGCAGGTCCTCCTCCTTCTCATTTCCTCCAGATCATCTATCCAGTGTTTAGTGTTAATTCTTGTTACCTGTCACCAAGAAAATATTGCATAGTTGTATAAATCCCATTATTTTAGTTTTGAGGATAACCCAGTTCTCTCTGTATGATATCCCGATTTTCTATTTGATTGACAATATCCCTGATTTTATCTGTTTTTATTTATATGGATTAAAATATCCTTGAAAATTTGTTTTAATAATCTTCGTAAAATCTAACTTTAACTTTTGTAAAATCTGATTTTACCCCTGCATTTCTTGATCTCCAAAATATGACCATTTTCTTCATCAATCTATTTGTTCTACTCTTTGGAGGCTTTGTCTTAAATCCTACATTGTTCTGGAAATGATCCTTTTAAAATAATTTTTAGAGCTCTCTGAACATTTTCCCTCCCCTTTCTTACACTTTTAATACACATTTGTAGTAGATTTTCCACGTTTGACTCGAAGATGTTCCAGTCCCTCCCCATTCATATCCACCCAGTTGACTTAACACTACGAGCTCCTGTGAATCAAAATATGTCCTGTTAAAAGTGACAACTTCAATCACAGCTATGCTTTTCCCTATAATTCTTCTCACTTAGAATGAATCAACTCATACCTAATTTGGATTTTGCACACTTTTCTCTCTCCCATTTTCCTTCCCTGAACTACGCAAAACCTTCAACACATCTGTTATGGATGTTATTCCACCTCGTTGTTTTTTTCAGCAGTATACTGCTATATATTCTTCATGAATTCTCTAAGTGCCTCATCTTGTCCCATAGGGTCCTTGAATTAAAAAGCAGGCTCTCGTTCCTGACGACACTGCTGGGACTAGCCCTATCTGTTTTCCACTCACTCTGCTATTTATCTGACTACCATTCGTATCATTAATAGGAAGTGCTGTCCCCATGTTGCTCTTCCTTCTATCCAGTAACGTTTCATTATCTATCACAAAATCATTTGTCAATTATTTTTCTTTACAAACAGATCTAGAAATAAATAAAAGCCTTTCCCAATTACCAGCCTTTAATGTCCCAAACACCCCTCCCATCATTGACAAGCCTCCAAGGTTTCTGTAGAGTACCCTTGGCAAAGCTGCCTCCAGAAAGAAAATCCTCCAAGAGGAAAGTCTCATTCCATGAATGTGTCTCAATGGTTGTATATCCTAAACCCCCAGTTACTGCGATAGCTCTCTGCAACCTTACTTTGACAGCTGATGCTATACCTACAAGCAGAAAATGGCTCAGGTAAGAGAATTGTTTTATAAATAAGAGAATTAATTTCCTGATAATGATTTATCAGAAGGGGGCAATTTCTGATGTTGCAAGATCCGTTTTGTTTTCTCGACGACTAAGCTAAGTCATTGCAAACCGTTAAAAGTTCTACTGCTGTTTTTCTGCTTTGTAATATATGTCGGTTTTAAGACAATCCATGTGGCAGAGAGAATTTGATGTAAATCATCCCAAACATGGCACATACCCCTCAGTCCACATGCAGGGACAGATCATTTCTCAAAGCTGACATCCAGTCACAGAAATAGTGATGTGGGGCCACGCACAAGAGCACAGAGGTCTGAGGCTCATGAATATATTGATTAAGTGAAAGTCATGGTTCAAAGTGACATTTACAAATAAACCAGCAAACTCCAGTCTGTTTTATCTAGAAAAATTCTAAATTATTCTGCATTTTCAAACCATTTTTTGTAGGAGTAAAGGACAGACACAGTTTCTGCTACCCTTAACTGCACTATAAATACATACTTACTAAGAAATACCCACAAGATAGTATTTAGCCCTAGCCCTGCAGTACTGGCAACAGTATTTAGGCTAGACAGTGGTTCTTCAACAGCTAAATTAAGCTTTCTCCATGTGCACATGCATTCACACAAGCACTAGATGTTTCCTATTGAAACCACCAGAAATAATAATAATAATCAACAATATTGTTAGTTTTAAAAAAGCCAATTCCACTTAGTTCTTGCAATAACACATGCGCTGTAAAGAGAAAACAGAGATAAAATTAATGAAAGACATGAAAGTAATTTTATTTCTCTTGGTTTAGTTTAGAGTTGAAAACCAGTTTTATCCATGAAAATAACTGATTTGGTTTTCGCTCATATTTGGAAAGCCAGTGAGAAAAGCTGAGAAAAAGTCATCAGCAACAAAGCAAAATTATACTACAGAAAGATGATTCCAACAGTCTTTCCTGTGAATACGATGATCTCTTTACAAAATTATTCCATTATCAGAGAAAATAATGTTGCTTGGTTCCTTTACCACTAAACTGAACTTACACTGATTTCTTTCTTAGTGGTGTTGATAATAGAGTCTGGTCTGATTATTCATTAACATCTTACTCGTTCCCTTTAAAGAAAACAGAAATATAATTGTAAAACATTGCTACAAGACAATCCAGATAAAATATAGGCTATTTTTACACAAGCGTTTAACATAAGCACGGAAAATTTCTGCTAGTGCTAGGTACAGTATTTTCATATACGCAGTGGGTGAAGACAATCAAATGCATCTCTGAAATTAGAACAGCAATAGCTGGAAAATGTCCAAAGGTTTGCTTTTCTCCTTGATGTATGAACTGTGTGTACTAATTTGGGAAAAACATATTCTTCTCCATTATTATTTAGCTTTCTCCTCATCATTACTCAGCTGCTTATGTGTTCCTGTGTGTTGGCTGTAAGCTCTGTTACAAACTGTCTAGTGTAATGGCCATCTCTGCATGATTCATCCCTTGATTCTTTCCATCTTGAGATATTACTGCAACAGAATACACAAACTGACTGAAGAAGCAAATATGAAGGAACAAGCGACATGCTAGAACCTCAGGCTCATTAAGGAATGCGCACACTTTGATGAAATCCTGTTTCCTTTGAGTCACACAAAGCTACAAAAGTTAGGTCACTTCTGGTTTAACCATCTCTTGGGAGAAATAGGAACGTCCTTGCTTAATGATGAACGACTACCTCCCAGTTTCTGGACTTAGCACATTACTGGTCCTATTCGCATACTCCCGTCTGACTGGCCCTCGGGTCTATTCCTTGCTCCCTCTCTCATCCCCTTCCCCCCTCCGTATCAGTAGAAGTCTCTTTCCATAGGCACATATATATGTCCTCCATACTTCTGATGCACTTCTTGAGATAAAGAAACTAGAATTGCACACATCGTTCTAGATGTGGGCGTGAATTTTCATGTTCTCTATTCCATTCCTAATAACCCTTAATGCTTGACTCACATTTTCACCTTTAGTGGATGAAAGTGATTAACAAAAGTCCAAGTGCAGTAAAGCCATTTGTAATGGAACATTCTAGAGAAGTAGTAAGCAGTAATTTCAAAATTCAATTCCTTAATCAAAATTCAAGACTCTAGAGCTGTCAGCAGTCACAAAGGTTTTTGAAATGGATGACAAGATGGTACACTATCAACAGGTATTGCCCCATATTGCAGAAACGAGCATAACTGATTTCAGAAAGGCACAGCCAGCAGACTGAGAAAAGTTATTATAAACTCAAGACAAAATAAGCCATGTGTGCTTTCCTTGCTTGTTTTCAGTTTGGCAGATTTTAAATTCTTTTGACAACAGAAGATAAGCTGGGAATAGAACTCAGTGTGTGGAGTTTATTGTAGCATCATTTACAAGCAAAGGAATAAGGTTAACTGCTTATCTGTACGTTATCCCATAAATTTTTCAAGCTAATTGGGGTAGTGGCTTCTAGAAAAAATACTGAGAGAGGGCAGAGCTTGTCTGGTTTTATCTTTAAAATCTTCTCTGTCCCACAGAGAATGACCAACCCTCTTTTCATGGAGAACAGTCCAAAACTTTCCTCTGTGGTAGCTATAATTTCCCCTATAATGTACAAATTTAAAGCCAGCAGTATACTTACAGGAATTTAAACCTAATGTCTCTCCATATATTAAGCAAGAAAATGGTGTGACTTTCTATTATTCAAATAAATGTGAATTGGTAATATCTTTATATAGATCCAGGTAAATTTTCTGGCAGATCAAAATAATTTGACTGCAAAAGACCTTTAAAATTAACCTACAGTTACTTCTGTGCTAACGAAAGAGCTTCCTCTCCAAGGCAGTTATTTTCATTAAATTCTTAGCTCTCATAAATAAATACATTTTCCAATAAAGAATGAGAGCTTCAGTGCCAAGAAATCTAGCTTAATTTGACTGAAAAGAATATTTTCTAAAGATTTACACTTGAACCTTTCTTCAGCTATCCGGATTATTTCATTGACTCAAATTGTATCTTTTTTGCTACCTTGAGAACTGACAATGGCATAAGGGTTTGAAGATTTTAAGCCACAGAAACTGAGCAGTCCAGGCTTAGTTTCTTATGCGAACTTACATCTATGGTAAGAAGTATCCACAACTGGTGAACTTTGCCTGCTGCTTCTTAGCCTGTTTTGTACAAAACCAGTTAGAAACTTTAACTTCATTCCAGGCAATGGCAACCTTTCACCTATTTTAATAAGGCCAAGATTCCACCTACATATTTTCACTCAACAGATATTCTGCAGAGTCCTCCAAATAAACCCTAATTACATTCTACACATGGAAAATGCCAGGACAGAATAGTTAAGAATTAGAATAGCCACTTTCATACTTCAAAAGCACAATCAATAGGTACAAAACCTTACTGATGCAAAAGTCACGTTCCCTGATGCAGAAGAACAGCTAATGCTCTGTTCTGAAATTGGTTATAGGACTTATTCATCACCAAAGAGCTCTGCTGGATTCAGCTGAAAGCACTTAGCTACAAATATTTTCCCTAATACAGTTCCCAGTATGGAACTTCAGTGTAGCAAAGCGAGGGAACTTCAGGGTAAGCTTTAAAAAAGAAAGATTAAGGATTTGGCACACAGGGTGTGGGGGACCATTTCAAATACAGAGGAAAAACATTATTGCCGAACATCCTTTTAAAAAAATAATTAGATAGTACCAAAACCCGCCCTAAATTTCTGTAAGAACACATCTAGGACGATCGTAATGCAAGCACAAGTCCCGTGGGTTGTGGCAGAGAGGGGAATGCTTTAAAAGAGAGGTTGGGAAACATAGTTGACATTGATTATGCTGGAGTTTGCCAGCTTAACCAGGGATAGGGAAATGGCCTATTTTTTCTCTGGAGTTCACTGACTGCAAACTATTCACTTGATAACATTGCCCATTTTTCTTGCGTTATGCACATTGATTTCTAATCCACAAAGCTGTGGATGTTCTCATTTGTCTTCCAAGGGTAAATCTATCAGAAACATTGTTGTCCTCTCCTTCGAGGAAGAGGAAGAAGGAAGGAAGATCAACCAATGCCTTTTCTTTTTCTTTCCCCCTGCATGTTGCGCAAGAGTGAATTAGAGAAACACATATTCATTACTGACAGGAAGAGAAGCGTGACAAGGCTGAAGCTGGTTGTTGGTGGTTTTTGGTGGTTTTTAATTGAGAAAAATGTAACAGTATCTTCAATTACATTGCAGAGTTCACCGATTTCAGTGGAAAATGTGACAATGGGAGAAGGAAGGAAAAACAAAAAAAGAAGGAAATGTGGCGACTGCAAGAGAGGCACAGAAACTGGGTGTGCAACAAAGGCTAAGTATAAGGAAAATAAAATGCTTATCTTCCTCCTTAAGCTGATTCTTTTGGCCTAGTTTTATGCTGATATAATCTCACTGCTTCTGTAAATTTATACTTCAACATAACTGTAATCAAACAGACAAATGACATACTATCATTTTTATTTATGCTTGTATTTTCTTTGATCTTAATTGGGGTTTATTCTCCACTGCTTTTAACACTACAGTGCCGACATTGAAGAATAGTGAACATAAGGCACACGTTGCTTCCTAAATCCACAAATAGGTAAGGCTAGAAATAATTTTGTTCCCATAATTAAACAATGGGCAGACAAAATGACCTTTAGGGACTGAATACTCATTAAACACTCTATTACTATTGACAGGCATGGGGGGCTTCATTACCCAAAACATCTTTGAAAATGTTTCCCTGACTAGAGGGTAGCAATCCCAAAAAAACTTTTGTTAATACCTCTCTTTTTCAATAATCTCTTTAAAAATATTTCTTCTTATACTATTCATAAAATGAATAAGCTCTCACATGCATTTCACGATGAAAATAATACTCTCTCTGAGTAGCCCAGGCACGCAGCTTGTAATGCTATGTGTTCTTAGAAGACAAACTATATTTATGTAATTATCTGTATATATCGACAAAACGTTCTCTCTGAAAAAGCTTTACAGTAGAACTGTGTCAGTTTAAAGACAGAAGAAAGTGAAAAGAGCTGCCTGTCCATAATGGTAGAAAATCTTAGCTTTTGTTTACTTTGGCTCTAACAGGCAACACAACAGTGAAAAAGATGAATTTATAACGAGAATCACAGCTGTGAACAGAGGGCTCGCAGCAAGCAGAAGTACCAGGCTGCAATGAGCACACCTTACATGTTCTAGGCAGAACTCATTCAGACACAATGAGGAAAATCCGCTGGAGCATTCCTAGCCCTGTGCTCAGGAACAGCACGGATGTGTGTTAATTTCTGAGTATAAGAATATGCATTTCTCCATCAAACAGGGACAAGAAATACAAAGGTTTGAAAAGTAAAATGTAAACTGAAAGTAATAGCAACGGCTCTGTGATAAAATCCTAAAATAAGTACTTATGACTAGTATCTCCAAATGTTAGTAGATTAAGCAATAGCAATGTCAAGAAGGGAAGATGCACCAGCTCATTTAGCCAGACTGTGCAAACACAATATTCTCATTTTGGTGGTGGTGTTTTTAATCACAGTAAATAAAATGGTCAACAGCAAGACAGTGCAAGCCAACAAAAGCTTACACTTCTAGCTAAGCACGTGGTGTAAAGCTCAGGAAGAAACAAACTTTAACTAGTAGGCATCAAATTATCGTATTAGAACTTTTATGCATTTGTTTCATGGGTCTTTAAATGTATTTGAAAGGTGAAAACATAGAAAACTGTCTTAAAGCATGAAAAAGTTCTTCATGGCCACCTAAACTGTAATAAATAGTTAGAATTCTGAAAGCTTTATTGAAACCACTGGGGGTATCACTGAGATCAGGGTTCATAATAATTTATAAAATACTAAAATATATTGGTTTCAAACACACTGCAGAGTCTGGTTTAATTCTTTTCTTTCATACTTGAATTAAAGCCTTCTATCAAATATTTCATCAGATGATGCCACAAAGGCTAAAATATTCAACAAGAAAGACAAGGAAGGAAGAAAAGGTTGGACTAAACAGGGCACTATTGAAAAAAAAAAACAGGAGGTGTCAGGGACTGTTTTCCCAACTAAGCTTGGGTTCTCTTCCACCTCCCTTCAAACAGGCTCTCTAAATTACCATCACCTAATGCTTGAACCGAGTTACCTGCTTCTGAATCATATGGCGTATAGTTCTTTATATACCATGTTGACAAAGAGTTTTAAGAAAATTCCCATTACTCTTCAGTAAAGTATCTTCATTTAAATATAGCAAACATATTTTTGCTACCAGCCTACAGAACAAAATGATTAATTCTTTCAAGTTTTCTATGAGCACCATCTGGTCGTTGTGATTGTTGCTATTTTACTTATCAACATGTTTTAACAATTTTTCTTTTGACAATTTAGTCTTTGACAGTGTCTTTTTGCCTGAGAACATGGGGTACTTTGTATTCTCACCACATTTGTGTTACCCACAGAGAGGGCTGGAAACTGTCAAGCAAGATGGAGAACATATCGACAAGCTTTGTGCAGGGAAACAATTTCAGATGGTACTTTCTCGGAAGGAGGGGAAGTGTTTTTTCCAAGTTCAGCAGTGGAGCGCTCGTTCCATAGATGTTGGGGTGCCCCACTGAATGATTCTGAGAAGGTATTTGCTCCTTAGTGAATAAAAGTTGCACTGAATGCCAAACCAAAAAGCTTTGGAATAGATGGGAACCCCCATGTCAAAGTAGTCATCTATGTTAAAGGGATTCCTATGTTTGAGAATTAATAAAAGGGGGCTGTGGGAAATGAATTTTTAGTGACATAAGTGACACATCTGAAATACAAGTAGGTGAGGAAGGAGAACTTAACGATAGTGCCGAACTGCAGCAGAATGCCGCATTAAAACAAGTTAAACTTGTGGTTGATGATAGGTATGAGCTAAAACACATAAAAATTGTTCTAAGGTGACTTTTTGGACAACATCAAATCAGGTCCTTTTCTGGCATACCTTTTGAAATCTTCAGCTCATTCAAAACACCGATATTTATGCACTCCTAGTCATACCTACAGATTCACAAATATTAGCCACAACCAGTTACAAAAATGTTTTTTAATTGACAGCTACTGAGAGGGAAACGCTTCTCATCTATGACAAGAAATACCTTTTCTGCGAAAGCTGACTTTATCATAGTATATCATACATTTTGGTCTGTAGCTGGATGTTGAGTATCAGGTATTTTAGAGAACTAAACCCAAAAATAGTTAATGCACTTGAAATTCATAAAGAAACATTTTGGTCAAATGCCTTCAAATGCGATTGTTCAGAAAATATCATTGATTGGGTGAGAATCTGCATATCATTTACTTGAAAATGTATTTAACAAGAAATAATACATATGCACTTCATTTTTCATATTTGCATTAGGAATCATTAAGCAGAGGAACATATAATCCTCAGTGTAATCAATGACAATATACAGAAGGAACCATTGCATGCTGTTAGTTATGATTAACTTTCTGGTACTTAGATATCTACTTTGAACTAATATTTACCAGCAAGGGTCTGGGTCTAGTAAAAGATAATGTTTAAATTACATACTTCCAGCAAAATTTCCATACTACCAGTCATCATCTACTGTTACCAAGCAACTTTCCATCAACAGGGAGGGTCAGACACAATCTAGAAAACAGGGAATTGTGGCTTGGTTCAAGCCTCTCAAGCAATCTACTTCTTCAGCATCACGAGGCTTTTGAGTTTTGCTGAAGTGCTATCCGAAAAGTGCTGTGAAATAAAACCCACTGTTTTAAACTTGTTGAACTTCTCCCACGACTTCATTAATCGCTTCCTGTTTGTATGATCAGCCAGACAATAGAACAACTTTTTCATTGTCTATAATCCCACATTAGTAGAGGAGCATGTGCTCCTCGCAGAGGACAGATCATAAAGATGTACTGATAAAAACCAGAGTTTGGATTTTCTTATCCTTTTTTCTTTCTTTTAAATTTATCTAAGCTTTGTGTGGAGACTGAATTTCATTAGATTATAAGTGAACCAAGTCAAAGTGGTTCAAACCATGTAATGGTATAGCAAACTTTCTAAGCTAATACCCAGCCAAAACGCCTAGCTCTAAAACAAACTTAGGAAAAAGCCTCAACAGTAGCATCGAGTATGGCTTCCAACATAAGCATATCTAACTTAAGCAACATTTTTTTTTTCCTTTTTAGGAAAACAAAATTTTAAAAAACCCAAACACATGGCTATGATTTAACCTACACACACAATGGGAATGTGCGTGTACTCATTCAAATGCATTAGGGACATCAGCACTTCGCAGCATTTGTGTGCCAACTTTATGAGGAGAATAGTTCTCTATGATGAAACTGTAAAAAATTATACCTTTTTAAAGTTCTGATTGGAAAAAAAAAAAAAAACATTTTAACTGCAGGAAAACAACTGGTTTGGATCTTCTGCTGGACAAAGAATAACGAAACTGAGTAAAAAAATAGACACTGTTTACACCTATGTTATTGTTTTAATATATTCACTCTTTGTTAAGCTGATTAAGCATAAATTGATCCTGTATTTCAGGTCTGGTTAATTCGTCTACTTCTCTTACGCCTAGTCTCAAGATGATAAAAAAATTTCTACCGTCCTGTTCATATCCTCCGAGGAATCCATATAGCATCTACCCTATCATCTACCATGTAACATCTACCCAGGTGTTTTAAGAAGTCACCTTACTGCCCACCACAAAGATGAAGAAAGATATATTCCCTTCAGATTGGGAGCATTTGACGTAAGAACTTCCTGACTTATCTAATATATTTCTAACAACAGCCAAGCTAGCCAGTGTTCTGCAAAAAAGTGCACTATTATTGATGTTCTTCTATTTTATATAAAATCTTTAACAATCACTGGACAAAAAATTCTTCACCTAGAAGCCAAACTGCAGAAAACAGAAAACAAACAAGTTTGTACCTCTGTCATCAGAAAAACCTGTGAATTTAATTTTAATACCAATTCAGTAGTTCTTTCCTTCAGTCCTTACTCAAGCCATTTCTCTACTAAGATTATCTGCCTGCACGCTTTTTTAAAAAACAAAGATAATCACTTTAAAATGTCATATTACTGATCTTAATAGCCCGTTCCTTGCACCAAATACGTATGTACCGTTACAAAAGAGCCTTCTTAAGAGCATATGCTTGAAAGATAAAAGACGAAACATGAGAAAGATACATGTACCACATATTGAAATATCACATATATTAAAGGCCAGTAAAACAAAGTGTTTGAAAAGCCTAATGTAATCCCTTACTTTTAATATGCAGGCACCTTCCAGGCCTTTCGTACAGTTACCAGCAAAATTCACAAGCTGCCTCTTTCCCAAGCTCTCTGTTTCGGGTACAGGAGTCCTGCATTTCCCCATCTCCCCACCAACCCACATACAAAATTTTTTGGATGGCAACACCTTCGAAATGTAGTAAGAGGTACAACAGGAGTATGGTATGACACGTAAGAGGCCAGAGTTTAGTTTACCCTAATGAACAAAGAAGAAAACAGTACTATAGCCACTATGCGTGCTTTCTGAGTTTTAGCTGCAAATTTTCATTGCCAAGGTTCATTTTTAACCTTTGGGAATCTGATTTTAATGAACACCTGGGATAAGCAATTGTCTTGCATTTTCAGAGCTCAGAATTTTGACTACTTGACTTTTATTTGCTTTACAAGTCTGAAATCACACGTATCTCCTACTCCTACTTACAGCAGTCTGAGGATTAACATAAAAATTGACTTCAATCATTTCCATGCTGAATTTTTTGCAAAACACATTAGAAAGCTAAAACCAGAACTGTGTTGATGATACAAATTATCCAGGACTTCAGGCCTGAGCACAAGCACCTCCTGTGGTTCAAGCAAAGGAATTTAGAAGGTAACTGCTATCCTATTTCTCATTGTGCGTTGAACTTTCAACTGCTTGAACATAATCAGCCTGATTATGCTTGAGCATTCAGTTAGGCAGTGAACTACTTGAAAACAATCTGATCCAACCACTGGTATAGGTGCAGACTGAAAACGCTAACATACAATTAATTTTTCCATCAATTTAATTTCTGGTCTGCAAAACCACTACAGGCTGCTTAAAAAAAAACAAATGACAAAACCAAATCAAAACAAAAAAAACCCCAAACCCTCAAATTGTTTGAAAGACCCAGAAGGATTCTGCAAATTTATGGTGAAGAAAGGGCTGGAGTATTTTGTTGAACAGATGCCCTTAGAACATAGCGAAGTATAGACTTATATTTTAGGTACTTGATCCTAGACCTCAAAACACAGCTGCTTAGAGGCGTGTCTGTGCATTCAAGATCCAGATTTTCACTGCAGTCAGCCCAGCCTGAAATATTATAATATGTCATCTACAGTAATTTTTGTTTCTTACTTCCTGTTAAAGTTGTAATTTAAGGAACCTAAAATGATCAGATATTGTGATCCTGGTATTATGAATCAGGAGATAAAAAAGACCTAGTAAATGTATTGTGAGCCTTAAGGAAGGGTTGTATATCTATTTCTATAGCCATAGTTTCCTATCCCTCGTGCTATCCTTTAGCAATGAGTTAAGATGACAAAGCAGTTCAATATTGAATTTTATATATGAGGAATAAAGTCTTAGAGAGATTAACAGTCTTGTCTATTAGTGACACAGTAAACATTTTAGTAAAACCACTACAATAATCCAGATCTTTTGACTGCTAAAGCACCCTGCTTCCTATTATCCTCATTTCACATTTCTGAACAAGATTTCCTCATCTACTTACCCTATCTAGCTATTTCTAGTTGAAGATATGATAAAGTCTGTGACTTTCATGTTTTGAGGAGGGTTCATATTATTTCCCTAATTTTTAAGTGGAAAGTAACAATTCAGAAAGGCTAGTACTAGGTCCATTAGATTAGAGGGAAGGTTGGAAGGATTCTTAACAGGAGTTTAGCAGTGCTGGCTCTGGACATGAGAAGCCAGCAGTGAGAAAATCCAGACCATCCACGTGAGGTTGCATGTTGGCTACTTCCTCCTTTGCACATATGGTGGCGAGGAAAGGAAGGTCCCTCTTTTAATTATCTCCCATCAGCTGTTCAATATCCAGAAGGGATGTTAACTGAAATAAGCAAAAACGTATTCAGGAACACCTGCAAGTTTGGGGTCTGGCTTATCTAGGGTTTATGTTTCACTGCTCACATGGCTGCATTCTCTAACCCCAGTAAGGATGTTTGAGCATATTACAGGAGTTGATGTAATTTGTACTTTGAACATAGGCCGCTTGCCATATCAAAACATTATTCAACTAAACTACCTATGTGAGCATGAGTGGGGTAGGGGAGAGGAGGGGGTGGGAGATGGAGAGTGCTTCTAAGATGTAGCATTAGGTCAAAACCCTCATTTTTTTTGCCTCATGCTTTTAACAGAGCTTCTACTGTTCCATCTAGCAAATAGCCATTCTGTTCAAAAGGGAAGCTTTATGGTAACCTTCAAACAAGAGGTGGGCTGCTATTATGGAACTGAACACCTTTGGCAGTTACAAATAAACAATGAAATCTGCATGGCTCTCTGTCCTAAGAAAAGATTTCCTGCTGAAAGTATTCGAAGGCAAAATACAGCCCCTAGTTTTCTCCTTTGGAATTAAAACTCTTTCTTCATAGCAAATTTAATACCTAGAAATCAAAGTGGGGATCTTTCCCCCACCTCTTCTTCAACATCAGGAAACTGATATGTTCTGAAATTTCTTTCTTTGTGCCAGTCCAGCTTTATACACCAATTAGTTGGAGACTAGGAAGAAAATTAGATTTTCCTGTGCCTTTTTCTTTTATGCATTCAGATTTTACAATTTTTCCCCATCCGTTGATCTCTCAGATAAAACATATCTAAATTAGTGCTAAACACAGTCTGGTTATCACAAAGAAACAATAACAACACATTCTCAGAATATCCTGGTTTTGGGGTTTTCAGGATTTTATTTGGTTGGGGTTTTGGTTTTGGGTTGGGTTTTTTTGGGGGTGGGGGTGGGGGTGTTTGTTTTTAAAAGGCAACCTTTTTTAATGGACATCTTGACTTCCATAACATATGAAGGGGGGAAAAAAAAAAAGATGCTTGAACATAAGGCTGGCAGCCATCCGCACAAGACTTATTCATAAATCTCCTACGGTCTTGTTTTCCAGCTATCCAGCCATGTTGTAGTTGGAATGCCTCCTGATGTTTTAGAGCAACTAGATATAAATACATACAAAGCCAGATGCCCAGGATGGCAGAATTTTTACAGGCAACCAGCTGGGATATTGTTTTGAAAGCCAGGGAGGAGAAAAAAAAAATATTAAGTTTTCTTAGGCCTGCTAAAGCAGAAGGGTTGCAGTGATGAGATGAATAACTGGCCTCTCTAACTCTACATTACACACCTCTGGATGCTAGTGGGGAACAGAGCGAGTTGAGGTGTACTCCATAATGTGGGGACCTACCGGAGGGTGTTTCCAGCATGATAAACAGGACACTAAGTGATTCCACTGCATCTCCAGGGAAACAGCCAAATACCACCACGACCTGGTAACTCCGACCTCTGGAGACCCTGCTCATCCACTGTCTCTCCCAGGCGAGGATTTATGATGAGTCTTTTGTACCAGCAGAGTCCCACTCATGCTCGCATAAGCTATTGGAGTAGGGAAGGGCCATTTGGACTACTCCAGAGGCACACAGCGCTTCTGACAAGTAGAATACCCAGCTAGAGCTAGATGCGAACCTTTCTGGCTTGGCCTAGACAAGATCTTTTTCCCTCTATGATAATAACAATCCTTTTCTTGGAGCTTGGAATGAAAACCATCTTTTTTGCTTTGCGTCCAATATCTTTGGTCCCAAAAGAGGACGACTTTTGAACATGGAGCTGTGAGCAACTAATGGGAAATTGAAGTCACTGTGTTAATTCAAGCAGGTCCACTGGGGACTATATCACGTTAAGAAAGAATGGATCATGCAGTGATCATCCCAGATCCATTTATGACTCAGACCAGCAATATGAGAAGCTTTGTCATTAAAATTCACAAAAAACCAATTAAGAGAGGCCTAATGTAGACTGGAGTTACCAGAGTGCCTCTACAGTATCACAGGAGGTGACAAATGTAAAGGGATAGAAGACGTTAGTCCCAGTAAGCTAGCTCTGCTTGCCAGGTTGAAGTTCACTAAAGGAATTAAAGACTCAGAAGTCGAAGACCAAGGCAACGTGATTTTGTCAGCCAGTTGGTTCAATATTGAATCAAAAAAACAACTGACAGTCAGTGATTCTCATCATTTTGGCTACTTGGATTCTGAATCAGAGATAAAAAATACAAAATGAATACACAGAAAACTTTATCCTAATAGTAGTTAACTATACTGTGTGTGGATAAACTTCTGAACAGAAATCTCTCCAGCTACTGTAAAAGCAAGGCACTGGTTACAAGAACGGACTTTGGTAATTGTCTTTAAAAAATAAATATACGTATGAACATTTTTAAGCGAATTAAAAATCAGAGCTGTGGTTTACTGCTACCTGTCGCACAACATTAACAAGCCTGACTGCCTGGGTTTCCATAAGGTCCATATGGGGGCTCAGTAACTTTGTCATTGCTTTATGTTATCAACAAAAAGCGAAGCATTTGTGAGTACTGAAATATATCATGAGAATTAGTAAAAGCTCAGAGATGCTGCTAATAATCCTGGAAAAGTCAGGCATTGAAGTGCTCTTTCTGTTCAATGGGGTAGCAACAGCAACAGATAAACTGTAACTGGACCATTATTTAGCCCCTGATAATCAGACTCAATGTTTTGCTAAACCAGCGGTGAAAAAGCAAATGCTGACTTTGGTACTTACCAAGCATGGGAAAAAGAGGCTTTGTCTGGTCATCTATGGGTCTTAGATGAAGAAAACATTTCCTGTTGTGATGAGACAAGGTCGTTTTGGTCCGCGTTAGAAAATGGGATGCGAGCTGTTAAAGATTTTCCTCACCCTGTATGGGGGACAAAAGAGTGAGCCTTGGTTCTGTTCTGCTGTAGCCTCTCTCATAGCGGTAAGTTGTGCTTCTGCCTCAGGAAAATAAAAAACCACCACTATTTTTGCTAGGGTTCATAATCTATCTGAGGAATATAGAAACAATTAACTTATCAGAATGAATGCTGCTGTGCTCAAGGACTAATTCAGAGATCATGAAATTGTGCCAAAGAGAATATCCTTGTGTACGAGAGAAACACTAAACCTTTCCCTTTTCACTGTAAGAAATTCTCTCAAAAAAAGGTAGCTCATCATTAGATTTCATGAACGCTTTCAACGTCGGACCCAGCAGAAGCAAATGTTCTGAGAATCTTAACCACTCTGCTAATGACTTCTTCTAAAGAGATGTGCATTCGTAACAATGGGTTGCAATAGTCACACGCATAAATGGAGTTAAATGTTGAACTGGTCATTTGTGCCTGCCCCAGCACGGCAACACGAAGTTGCAGTAACTGCATGACCACATCTAAATGTTCTTTCCATAGCTTTTTGGGGAAAAAGAAAGTTACTAAGCGTTACAAACAACGGGCACCAACTCACACAAGGCACACTGTTTCACGGGCTCTTTTTCAGTTTTTTTACATACAGGTCTGGAAATGATTGTTCATCTAAGTGTATTTGCATTGTGTTCAGTACAGCATTTCCACCTAGATTTACTATCTTCGATATATTCCACCACTAGTATTCAGCGTAAGATAAAAGTGTAAAGTGGATTTAAAAAATTGCCAAAACGTTTTAATGAATTAAACTAAATAAGACCATCTTTCGCCTAGGTGTTCTATTTCAGTGATGCCATCCGACGAGAAAGCAAAAGCATGCAGCAGAAGGTAGGTACCTTGATGCAGTCAGTGGCAAGGATCAGAATGAGGTGTGCTGGGTACATATTTAGTACGGGAAGACAGGCAGAACAGGAAGAGCTGTGATTGCCACAAAACACGACCAGTGAACACAGCTGAAAAAGCTCTGAACATACTTGACCTGCAGGTTTCTGCTTTAATAGCTAAGCCTGATCCGGGGGTGCTAACATTGTAATTGGAGTATTAGTAACAACAGTTGTTGTGTTTAATAGATTGTTAACACTTTCATTAGATTAGCAATAAATTCTTGCTGTTGTATACTCGGTGTTTTCTTGTTCCCCTTAACGAGACCTTAAGTGTACTGCAGCAGTCTTGGACGAGCTGCTCTTTTTATCGTCAGAAGTTGTGAGAATCGCCCAGGAAGCTTCCATGGTTTACCCTATCCAACAGCATGCTGCATCATTATTTCTGAGGAAATATCTCTGAAATTAAGACGGAAGTTTAGTTTCTTCCTTTTCTGTTAAGATTGCTTATTGGGTTGATTAAACGGGTTGTCAGACAATCTTTTTTATTTTATTTTGTTTATAAACCTTACATAGGTCCATACTAATCAGCTGAGTCTCTGCTGCCATCAAACTTGAGGGAAATAACACCTTTTTATCACTGCCTAGAAACAGACGAGCAAGATAAAACTAAAATACACAGTCCCAATGAGCAAAGCAATTATGTTCTATCCACCTCCCATAAGCCACAAAGACCAAAATCTTTTTAGAGCATGTCATTCACTTTCAGCCTTGCAAAGTGAGCCCTCAGCTCAGGGATGATCGTGGATCAACAAAAGATGCCTCACTAAATTACAAGAAAAATGTCTGTATTCTATTTTGCTGCAATCCTATTAGTCATAGCAAATCTCGTGTGCATCAGCTGAGTTCTGGGAAAATGATATGCAACAGCAACACCCTTTTCCAGAGGCTATTCCAGTACCTTATCTAATAATGGCTCCGCGACTTTAGAAGACTTCCCCCCCAGCAACAAGTCTACTAATCTTCCAAATCCTTATTAAATTCCACATCTGTCTACCTCCACTCCTGCACAATACCGCAGGACTGCCCACAGGACGAAGGCCAGCTCTCCCAAACTGCTTATCCTCCACATAAACCTTTACACATCTTAGACTGGAGCTCTTGCACAGCAAAATTGTGCCATTACACTTAGAATTAGGGATAAATCTGTTTCTAATGTTAAGCTCCAATCTATGTTAGGTTTGAAACAGTTCAAGTTATATAAATTATTCATTATTCATCCTCCTAGAACGTCCCTGCACTTTAGAGCTCCAGCTCTACTGTGCTAAGCATTTCATGAAGGCAAACAGAATTGAGTCGTGTACCAAAATAAAAGAGTCTATGAGGAGTTCCCAATGTCCTTCATGCCTTTAGAAAACGTAAGGAATGTTCACTGTCGAGCGCTAGGATACAAATTCAGTTCAGATGAGAACTCTTCCAGAACGATCCCCTTCCTATTTATGTTCTAGCAAAACCACAAACACACACAGACAAAAGAGAGATTTTATAAGGAACCAGAGTTGTTTAAAAGCAAACCTCTAAGCCTGCGATACTCACCCAGCACTTAAACACAGGGGAGCAGGCAGTCTTCGCTACCTATTTCACATTAAGAGATTTCTAAACTCTACAAAATTGAATTAATTAAGAAACGGAACAGAGAGCAATATAACTGTATTTTAATTAATTTAAGGGTAAGTAAGTACACAGAATGTTTTCCCTGAAACTGATTTTATTTTTAATCCTAATTTAGTGCTTGAGTAGGATTAGCAATAGGAAAAAAAAAAAACACTGAAACTATAAAATCATTACTCCACAGGATGGAAACAAAAGGTAATTATTTAAAAACTAGAAAAAAATCCAATCGGAAACATAAGACATTATGTTACCCTGTATTATTTCTATCCCCAAGAATTCCCCATATAAAAGACGTGGAGAAAACCATAATTCAGATGTGGGAAACAGAGGGACTGTGAAAGTGAAATGGACTTCTGACAAATGATACTGTAGAGAATATGAGTTCAGAGACTGACAAAACAGAACACTCCAGCACTAGTAAATGAGAATAGTGTATTTTCCAGCAGAAGCACAGATGTTTTGTTATTAGACTTTTCACCTGGCACACTTACTTGCTAAGGCTACTGAACTTTAAATTATTTTTGAGTTTTCGGGGGGGCGGGGGGGGGGGGGGGGGCTGGGTTTGGGTTTTATTTGTTTGTTTGTTCATTTTAATGTAGTGTGAGGGTGGTTTGGAAGGTATGACCTTCCATTCTTAAATTCACAGGTTACCTGAGTTACCAGGCCTGTTTGTGTACTCCCAGCTTTATCCCTAATAGCCCAACAATGTTAAACTTTTATGTAAGCATTGCTTCATTCAAACTCCATACCTTGCGTATTCTCAGAATCTTTGAATATGGGGATGTTTATAATCTTTATGAAAGATAAACCTGAGTTAAAGTAATCCAGACTACTTACAGCAGAATGAAGAGCAGCAAATTTGCAGCATTATTAGTTTTGTTTTCTGTCTGTATTGTATTTGTAATAACTTGCCCAAAACCCTTCCTACATTATTATTTCCATACAGCTGTAGAAAATACAGAGAATTATAAATCAAGGTAGAGTAGGGGAACATGCAGATTTCATGACTGAGTTATTTTTTTCTAGACTGCTTCTTACAAGCATCTGTGCAAACCATAAGCCATTCTTCCAGTGACACACTAGCAACAGCAGGAGACACTAATCTGCCCTCCTTTTTCTCCTCCTCTGATTACAGACTATGTGGTAACAAGCCCTACTACTCTACAGGAAGCATTTGGATGTTCTTTTCTGCCCAGTAATGTCCAAGACTTCACCTGTTTTTTCTGTAGCTCTTCCAGTTTTCACTTGCTTCTATTTCTTCCTCCTCTAGCTGACTATGGAAGGCAGTTATTCTGATCAGATGGCAATAGCTTGCTTAGTATCAAGCATACAGACATACGTTGGCTTTAAATTCCACACAAAAACTGACTTTCTGACTCACCCTATCTTCCTGTCGTCCAACAGTGATTTAGATCTGAGAGAACATCATTTAACATGCTCAACTTTACATACGGAATCTGTCTTCTTGGAGGAAAATAATTTACTTCTGCATTAGAGAGCTGAAGTAAGAATAAGAGATAAAACCCATAGCACTTAGAGGTCTTAAAAATCTCTTCATTCTCATAGCCATGCATGCAGAAAACTTTCAAAGGAAGACGAGATT
This sequence comes from Phalacrocorax aristotelis, assembly GCF_949628215.1. Classification (NCBI taxonomy): domain Eukaryota; kingdom Metazoa; phylum Chordata; class Aves; order Suliformes; family Phalacrocoracidae; genus Phalacrocorax; species Phalacrocorax aristotelis. The sequence goes on from NC_134279.1 coordinate 4,983,993, forward strand.
TGCTATACCCTATCAGATCATTGGTGCATAGACTCTGCTATCTTGCCTCTGCCAGTGCTTCAGCAAGACAAAGTCCTTGTGATGCTCATACAATACTCAGTTTTGTATCAACTGTTTGCCTCTGTGCTGGAGATTTTTTTCATCACTCAGTCCTACTTATTGGCTAAGCAAAGTGAGGCCTAAAGCACTGCTCTTCAGAAGACACTCAATTTGCCACTGATGTTTATATGTATACACAAGAACGCTGGTCTCTTTCAAATGCTGTCATACTTTCTCATTTGTCATGTCCTTCACGCATGCAGGTATTTTTTATTTGTTTAAAGAAGACTCGAGTTGTCTACCACTTGGCATCAGAATCAAAAAAAGTGTTAATACAACCTACACTGCCTTCTCTTTCAAAGAAAACCGTGGTCAGCCTCAAAAATCATTTGCCTAGTGCAATAAATGCCTAGTTCAGAAGAAAGGGAGTTTTGCTGACTTACCTCAGCTAATGGAATTCGTCAAAGCAAGCTGCCTCGTTTCTCCTTTTGAAAATTGGTATGCTAGAAGAGAGGTTACTGCACTGAATTGCATTACTTTTGAACTGCGACACACGCATGCCTCCTATACCTATTTCTTCCTAGGAACTGCTTTAAAATATTGAAATGGCTCTACTTCTACTGGGATATTTCACATCGGATTCTCCTGTTATTGCACTTTGAAGTATAATCTGTCACTTATGTGACAGTATAATCAGCAATCAGGAAGTATACAGATAATTAGTTACACCAATGAAGATAGCAAGTTAGAGCTCTTAAAATATCAGGAGGATTTTTTTATTACATCCTTTGAATTAGATACACAAGATAACACACAAGTCATCTTAATCATAAATCCAAATTTTAGAAAGCAGCTGAGTATGCGTGTCTGCTCGTGGACACTGCTCATGACCTCTGGGTGTTCATACTTGCAAAATGAAAGTTATCAGGTATCTAAATTTTTGCTATTGGTCTTGCCCAAAGTGCTTCAATCTTACTAAATGGCAGTTCAGTGACTTACATTATTCCTTACCTTGCTGGTATTCACAAAACGGGCTTGAAATCTGCTGGTGACATGATCTAAAGTATCTTCTCAAAGCACATCTCTAAAAGGATCTGAAGGTACGTAACCTATAGCTAGGAAAAAAAAAAAAGATATGTCAGTATTCCTTGTGTACAACACCTCAATGTGAGATTACTCATCCATAGCGCAGAGATATTCTTCAAGTCCTTCCTTCAATCCTGTGAAAATTATTCTATTTTATAATGAACTAAGTAACCATCAAGTCCACAAAAGAGTATAAGGGACATAACAATTCATTTCCTAACCATGCTATAGCAATCCAAAGAAGTAGGCAAAGTCTACAGTTCGTTCTGTCTTGGCTCCAGATACGTCAATGTTCTCTACAGCCAAATGTGCAGTATTCTAGATGAGAACAAAATTACTAAGCAAAAAGTCCACTTCTCTTTCTTAGTGCAGTTCTGAGAGAGAAAATTGATTTCTTTCTGATTTATGGAAGAGACACTTAGCTCCAGTAAGAAATTTATGGAGAGATTATCTATTATAAAAGTTCATAATTAGCAAAGAAAGAAAGGCAAATAAAATTACAAGGCAAAGACCCACTGTCCATTAGAGAGAAGTGGGGGGGAAGGAGGAGCAAAAGATCAGGAAGCCTGATGGCTGAATCAGGAAATGAAATGTCCAGAAAGATAAAAACTGCTCCTTTTCCATAGTACTTCTTCCAGCACTGCCTTCTGATACTAAACCTGACCTTTCCTCTTTCAAGTCTTGATTGCGAGGGGAACACAAGCATCTTAACTGATTAAGTGGTCATACAGAACAGCAGGAGTCCCTCAGCTTCCCTGGATATCAGCATCCCTGAGCACTCTGTTTTCTAGAATACTCCTTTTAAGCACTGTTTTGTTCAGTGGAGCTCTCTTTCTTATATATAACAAAAGTAATTTCAGCCTTTTGAGCCCCAAATATCATAATCACAAATCTGAAAGACAGTATTAAGTGCATCATTTTACTTGGGTTTTTTTGTGGTTTTCTTTTTTTCTAAGATGAACCTTTGTTCATTAACAAAATCTATAGCCATAATACCTTAGGTAACATGAACTAGTAAGAAAAATTCAGTATAAAAGAATATTCTATCTCCACTGGAAGGGATCATCCAAACTTTGTGAATAACAGAGCAATCCGTTCAGCATGTCCATGTCCATCTACTTTCAGCTAGCTACCGTAGAAGAACCATAAAATTCTGCCAGAGCCCACTGGAAGATCAGACTTTTGTCACTACAAGATTTCTACTGTTTGTCGTTTTAAAAAGCTTGGTGAAATGACTGTAAGCTGTAATGGAACCGTGGCTTGTGTACGAAGAGTGTTTATATACATAGCTAAGAAGCCTTCAAATCCTGAAAAAGTGTTTAATGCATTTAGCATTTTCTGACTTGACTTGAGAGTCCTTGAGATCAGTATCTGAAAAAGTTTGTTAGTGACTTGGCCGTCTGGCAGAGTCAACCCCACACCTCCCCCTCCAGGAGCCGAAACAAAGCTTCCCAGAGCTCTAATACAAAGGCAAGAGCCTTGGCGTGACTAGAAAAAGAAGTATGGCCTGAAGCCAGATGATTGCACTGAGACAGCCAGAGTTCTTATCACTCATCGTGCTTATTTACAAGAGGACATAAGAATTTAAGCTTTCAATCAATAAAAATATTTCTCTGTTTGTGCTGACAATTGTGTATGAGTTAATTCATGGTTTTTTGTAAACTTCAGAGTGGCCATGTCACTTTAGCCCAAAGAGGAAACTGGCTACATATGAGGAAAGGCCAAACACAGCGTTAACCTTTCCCTGAGTATTCTTTTGATTTCATCAATCTGTCAGAGTTTGGAGCACTTCTGAGCCGCAGGCTGCTTCCACACCATGGTATTAAGTAGCTATTCATCAGTTTTCTTCAATTAAATAGCTTGTTGCCATTCTGAACTTCGAACCTGTGGAAATAAATTCCATAACATAATCGCAGAACTGTAACCTGCCGCCTGCTACCACCGATGGGTGGCCCCAATTTATTGTTAGTAAATACCGAACAACTTTTTTCCTCTTCATTTTTCTCTTAGTTTTTTATTGACAGACTTCAATTGTCTGCCAATTCAACAATGAAAGTAAAGGAATATGCAAAACTGAAGTTAAATTTAATAAGGATTTTCTTGTAAATTTAATCTGATTATGTTACACTTGAACTCTTGTATTTCTCATAATTGCTTAGGTTTTGGAGACAAAAATTTCCCCCAGATGCATAAGACATTCCTATCTCATCTTTTATTAGCTCTGTATATCCCAGAGAACAATCTCATCCACAGTTTATAAGAATTAATAATAGACAACAAATGCTGGTAGTTTTTTTTTTTCTTTTATCTACCAGCTGAGATGCATTGCTAAAATATTTAGGTTTGTAAAAATCCATGAGACTGAAAGCAGAGGAACGAGGACTGAATTCAACGCTGGATGCAAGCAAGCAGTGTCAGCTTCAAAGAAATATTTAAAGGTACTCAGAAGGACGCAGAAAGGAAATGAAGAATCTCCAGAGGGAACACAACAGGGTTATGAATGGCATGGGACAAAAAACACTGAAAGGAGAAGGCAGACAAGGCAGATGAGCAAAGCAATGCAAAATCAAAGGTCTGTAAAGACTCACAAGCTACACAGGACATGCACAGAGTATGGAGGGAAAGTCTGCAGAGTAACACTGAAAAACACCAGAAGAAGGAAAGCAAAAGATTATGAGAGACAGATAAAAAATAGTGAGGTCTAGCTTGCTGTTGAGGATCAAGAAACACTGAAGATGTAAATATGTGTACCTGCCATACCTTTGCTAGACTTCAAGGAAACACCCTCAAGAAAAGACGTCTGTCCAGCAATGGAGGAGAGGAAATCCACCAAAGTGTTTATACCTTGCTCCCCCCGTTATGCTCTTACCATCACGGACTCCACTAACTCCAGGACTAGAGGATGGCTTACATGCTTTGCTTTTTCCTCATCATGTTTGTCACCCTTCTTTTCTTTGGAGTTGGAAAGGAACTAAAAGCTTCACTGCCAAATGCGTATGTTATTTTCTTTCCTCGGTGTCAGTGGAATTTTCTGTGTAGGCACTTGCTCCACAAGAGACTCCACCCTCCAGTAAACTATGACCTTAGAAGCTGACCCTCCTGAAGCTGGACAGAAGTTTGAGGTTTTCAGGTTCTAGTATCGTGCAATAGTAGCTCACCTTACATGTCCTGTGAAAGAGAAGACTGCAGGGTTGCAGGCAGACTGGGTGTCATGGTTTTAGCTGGGGCAGAGTTAACTTCACCGCAGCTGGTGCAGTGCTGTGCTTTGGACTTAGTATGAGAACAATGTTGAGAACACACCGATGGTTTAGTTGTTGCTGGGTAGTGCTTACACCCGTCAAGGACTTTTCCAGCCTCCCAGGCTCTGCTGGGGGCACAAGAAGCCGGGAGGGGAGGGGGCACAGCCAAGGCAGCTGATCCAAACCAGCCAAAGGGATATTCCATATCATATGGTGTCATGCCCAGTATGTTAACTGGGGGGAGCTGGTTGGGGGAGGCAGCGATCGCGGCTCAGGGACCAGCAGCGTTGGTCGGTGGGTGGTGAGCGGTTGCATCAATTGTGGATTTTTTCTTTCCTTTTTCTTTTTTTTTGGGGGGGGGGGCTTCATTTCTCTATTTTCCTTTTCATTATATTATTATTATCATAATCATTATTATTATCATTAACATTATTACTATTACTATTTTATTTTAATTATTAAACTGTTCTTATCTCAACCCACAAGTTTTCTTGCTTTGGCCCTTCTGATTCTCTCCCCCATCCCACCGGGGGCGGGGGGGTAAGCAAGGGGCTGCGTGGTGCTGAGTTGCTGACTGGGGCTAAACCACGACACTGGGACCAAGTGGCAAGAAGGAAGACTGACTTCAGTGACCCCTACAAAAAAACAAACAAACAAACAAACAAAAAAACACCAAACAACAAAAACCCAGTATCCAACATGGGTTGGGGAAGATCACTGGCATGCACAATTCAGTTTCAGATAGATTTCTGCCATCTATTTAAACCACATTTTTATCTCCTCTGTCATGTTGTTATGTTATGTACTCAAGGCAGCTACAAAGCTCCTCACTGTCACAAAGATCCAAACTAAGTTATAACCATAAATATATGCAGTTTCAATTAAGGAAAAGTGATGCAAGGTCTCTACAGTTGTTATTTATAAAATACAACTGGTCAGACGCTAAAAAAAAAATATGGTCAAGAAAAGTAAGTAGTGGGTTTGGATGATTACAAATAAGAATTACTGCTGATCAATCTGCCAGTCTTAATAGATTTACATCTGCTAGAAAACGCAGAGAAGAAACTGCCTTCGTGTTATTAAAAGCTCGTTAAAAACTTTAACTGAAGGGAAAAAAGTTAACTTTTTTATTACCGAACACTGGGAGAGAAGTTTTAGTCTTTGAAGATTTACCATAAACAAGATAAAAACAGAACAAGAAATGTAAAGGCTGTTTTTCTGGTATGAAAAGAATTCCCTAATTTGTGCTAGTTATTGGCTATTAACTGGGTAGTTACGACTCCCATCAATAAAAAGAAAATCGCTTCTAATATCTCAGGGATTTCAGATGGACAAAATTAAAACTATAGTGCGTATTAGGGTAATACCTGAAGTAAAAATATACTTTAAAATTATGAGATGCTTTAAAAGACTGTAATAGTTAGTTCCTTTAGAGAAACAGTAGAATTTCTACATAAACTAACAGATAAGATTTAAATGTACTAAAGATTTTCCTATAAAGATTACTTTTTTCATACAGGTTACTTCCTCCTAGAACTTCCTTGCATGGACAGTCAGTTTTTAACTATTAAAAAAAAGAAAAAGAAATAAAAGAAAAAAAAAGGAATAGGTGTGTGTGCCTTTTTCTAGGACAACACCACAGAAGAAAGGATACTGGGTTGTTTGTGTCTTGGGTTTAGGTCCTCCAAGCTTAGTTGCAAGCTTTCTATGTAACCTCAATTAAAAACAAAACTTGATCAGCCCTGTTTTTAACTGCAGATATAGGAGGTTTTCCTCACCTCAGGAGAGCATTGATTATTGAGAATAAGAACTATGTTGCAGAGAAACATTAAAATATATTTTTTGCCTATAACTGGTCTCTGGACATTTCCTTTTATCTTATTTTACATGTTAAAACTCAAAAATCTCCCTGGCCTTTCACAGAAATGAGTTAATCAAATGAAGACAGATTTTTTAAAAAATTGTTTTCACAGTTGACAATAAGATCAAGTTACATTCCTACAATATAGCATTAAAAAAATGTAAATAACAATCCAGCAAGTATATAAAACTGGTATTTGAAGCAGTTGGGCTAAAAAGATAGGAAACTCAATGCCATAGTTAATGTAAAACAAATGCAGATGTGCGAGGACATACCTAAACTTCCCAGTTTGGGATATAAGCTTGTACTATTAAAGCAACAACACCACTTGCTATTTCAACTGAGAACAACGATTTCCATACAAAACCAACGTTTTCTGAGGTTGGATGCCATTTGTGGTGACCACTGATGAACTCTACATATTATTTCAGAAGTTTGGTTGGCACTAACTGTCTCTCTAAGTATAGGAAAGGAAGAAGTATCTGTTCTTTCTTTAAGTACAAGTTTCTAATAATACAAAGTTGTGTAGCTTAATTAGAAATATTTCAATATTTTTAATAAGAGCTAGGAAAGAACCTGTTTTGGTCTCAACTATCCTTAGTAGCAACATTTCACAGCATGCAACCTGCAAAGGTCAACTTGTCAGGCAATAATACATAGAATTCGAATGAAAATGAGGGTAAGGAAAATCATCTTGACGTGAAACTATTCTACAAAACCAAAGCAACAATAAGAATCTTCCTGTTAGTATGAACCACACATTCCTCAGCTAGGAGAGAAAGCATCGTTCTTAAAAATCTGTTCATTACATTAAAGATAAAGAAATCGGATAAAAATTAGGTTTTAGTTTTTTCATTAGTCAGATATTTTGGCCATCATAATTATTATCACAGTATTAGCATAACAATTTAACAGATACATTCCAGATGAGAATTTTAATTCATTCACTAGTTTAAGGCATGCTACGCTTTGATCCTATCAATACATCGAGCTGCCAAACAGTTAATTTTCTGTTTTCAGCATCATGTATAATCAGCTGCTTGAATAATGACTCACCGCAGACCACTACACAGGAGGTAGAGATCTACGCAGATTTGCCTTTGAGACTTTTCACGTGTCTATTACATTTCTGTAGGCAGCTTCATAAAATGGTGGAAAAGCTATTCCAAGGAACTATATCAAAGAAATAATGCAGCACTATGTGTTTTCTCCAGGCATGAAATTTTTAATGGGTTTTGTGAAATAACACAGAAGCAAGTCCCATCCACAGGAGAGATTTAAAATGTTTTTGTTTCAAGGATAACCAATTCTATGTTTAGAATTTCTGGTCCTCAAAGCTGCATTAGGGCGTTCATATTGAGTGCTGAATCTCCCTAGAACCTAAATTGTCAAATTACTAGCTCCCCCAGGAGACAATTTGCAGGTTTTGCAAGTCGTCCCCAAACCTCAATAAAACTAAACCAACAGAGTTTTACTGAGATGGTTCTGTGCTTGATTGCTTTTCAAATACTTATTAAACAGACTTGCTTTCACTAGGACAGCTGCCAAACTGATGAAAATCCGGGAGTACACCTACAAGAAATTACAATGCTCACAAATGTTCCTTTCCATAGGGGTCACAAGCAATACACTGATTTCTTTTTATCTGTTCTGTTGCTACTCTCAAAATGGCATTAGGAATCTTTTTCCTTCAAAACAAAAAACAATTTGTTTTAATTTTAAGAATTAAGCATGCGTATTCCCTGCTTAAATGACTTCTCTGTGACACTCTCTGCATATTGCTCCTTTATGCCACCACCAGTTAATCACCTCTGTTAAAATACAGATTGCTCATTGCCAGCAAGTTAATCTTGCTATTTACAGAAGCGTGTTAACCCCGACTCTTGTTTCTCCGTACCCATGCTGCACAGTCACCAGCAGCAGACATGGTCTTCCAAAGTATCCTTTAACCACAGCAGTGAGATATCAACTGGACAAGTAGACTATAAGGTGGGTGGAAAATAGTCTGGACAGCTGGACTTCAAGGGTTGTGATCAGCTCTATGAACTCCAGCTGGCAGCCAGATAGTAATGGCATCCTTCAGGGATCAATACTGGTGCCAATACCATTTAACATGGCTATTAGTGGCCTGCACAATGAGGCAGAGCACACTCTCAGCAAGTTGGTAGATGACACCAAAAGGGCAAGGGGTGGTCATCAACACTCCAGAGGATAAGGCAAATCAGAGTGATTGTAACGGGCTGGAGAAATGAACTCACAAAAACCTCAAAGTTCAACAAAAGCAGATGCATGGTGCTGTATCTGGGACAGAATAACCCCACACAGGAGTGCATGGCCAACCAGCCAGACAGCAGCTTTGCAGAAAATTGTTTGGGAGTGCTGGTCAACAAAGAATTGAACATGAATCAGCAGCGTACCCTGGTGGCAAGGACAGCCAACAGTATCCTGGGCTGGATTAGCAAAAGTGCAGCCAGCAGGTTGAGAGAGACTGTCCAAGCAGGTCAGTCATGATTATGCGAGTCTTTCGTTGGCTTGATGTGGAAGCCACGACACTTCTGCCTCTGACTTTTGAGGCTCAACAATTCATAGAATCATAGAATAGTTCAGGTTGGAAGGGACCTTTAAAGGTCACCCAGTCCAACCCCCCTGCAGTCAGCAGGGATATCTTCAGCTAGACCAGGTTAATCAGAGCCCCGTCCAACCTGGCCTTGAATGTTATTTCCCCTCTGTTCAGCATGGGAGGGAACAGGCAGGAAAGCCAGCTTGTAGGATGCGCAGTGAGAGGAGGAGACGAAATGAACCCAAACTGCAGCATGGGAACTACGTTGTACCTCATTAAAATGTATTCTTAACCTGAGCTTCACTTAAGGGTGTGTACGTGTCAGAAAGGAATTTCCCTGGAGACACTTAAAACTAACTTCTCAGTGCTCTGTCCAACAAGTTACCCACTCATACAAATCCAATAGGACAAAAGATTACAACTCAACTTTACAATTTCAAAGTTGTAAAAGCTACTCCAGCTGCTACACAACAATGTCACTAATGGCACCTTTCAGAAGGAATACCAAAACAGCACAAAAAAAGAACTGGAAGAAGAAAGGTTCATTTCACTTCAATAATCAGCAGCTGACATCACCTAGCAAACAACCAGAAGTTTTAAATCTAGGTTCTCTAAGCACAAGTCCGAGTGTATAAATGGAGACGTACTCCATTGTACTTCCATACAGAAGTACTACCGGTTGGTAGTTTTGGAGTTTCCTCTACTATCTGAGCTTCCTCTTAATTTTTTAACTTTATCTTTCAACAAAATAAGAAAGAACAAACAAAAGTGACCTTTCAGGAGCAGAAAAGATGTGGTTGGTCTTTAAGAAAACATTTTATTCTGCCTGTATAATAACGTACTGGGGAAAATGTGAGCTTTTAGCAAAATGTCACTGTGCTGTCACAGTTGTTCTACCACTGTGACGAATAACGGGCAACTCTGTAGCTCACCCTGCACTTGGGTCATTGACCACTTATCACTGCAGGGATCATTGTGAATAATTATGGTGGAAAATGTGGAGGCAGCTGGGATAAATAAATATTTGCCATTTCCTGAGCAAAAAAAAAAAAAAAAAAAGCAGCTATAAAAATAGTTTGCCTCTGAATTAGGAGAATTTAAAGGAACTATTTTATGTCTGCTTTTGATTCAGCATTCATCAATCTGAATTTCAATATGCATAAGGTCTGAGATTAAAGATAGCTGCAATTCTAAAATAGATGTATATTTACTTATATATAGCCTAAATCAAAACACATTAACCAGCACTGTTTTGCTTTAAATCTGCTTGGTATTTGCTACATTCAAAACAGTTCTCTACTCATTAGATGATTGAACACCTGGGGAAATAGATGTTTTGTTTAATGAAAAATGTCTTATTAATTGGGAACACATAGCTTTACCAGAGGAACAAGGCATACACTTGCTTAACTTTTGCAAATAACTACTTCTGTTTCACTGACTGATCTCTCACAACTATGTTACTACTGTCACTGCTGATACTAGCATTCCCTGAATAAATTCAGTATAGCAACACAAGAAAACAATAGCAGTTGCAATGACAGCTGATGTTCGATATAGCCCACAAAATAATGAAGAAGTAGTTTGAGGTTTTTCAGGTGCTTTACAGTTGGTAAGACATCTGCAGAAAGAGGAGTAAACTAAAAATAGCACAGGAAATTTTACACCCGTGTCTCTGGGATTCCAGTGGAATTATTTTTTTTTACATATTCTTATGGAACACCCTAAAACTCATAACACAGGGAATGAAATATAGGTTTTACTCCTGAGTGATATGATTTATACACCAGGTTTCAACTTCATCCAATGCTCAGTGAAACCCTGGCAAGGGTCACTTCAGCAATATGAAATTTAAATTATAATCACAAAAGCGCGTATTTTTTCCTCCATTCCCCCCCATCCCCCCAAAATAGATATCTACATCAAGCAAGAATGCTTCCATCTGAAAGAAAATAATTACAAAATTATGTGTTATACTTGGACATAGCAAGGACATTACAAGTTCTAGCAGAAAGAGATAAAAGAGAAGAATCTGAGATTACCAAACTCAATAAAAAACCCAGCTCATGCTTCCCCCAAAAGCCTCATTTAATTCATCCAAATTGTAAAAAATAAATTCACATCATGACTTTTCACATATTTTTATGTTAAATGTTATCATTTCTATCTTAAATATTTGTCATTATGATGCTTTTCAGGAGTGAATTACAAAACCATATGCACCAATCTCCCCAAAACTAGCATATAAGTGTTTGCACATTCATTCCCTTTGGAAGCGACAGTAATCCCACACGTTTCAGGATCAATAAGAACTAACCAACAAAACTTGACAAAGCATATTAGATTGTCAATAAAGTCAATAAATACTTTCCACCGTAGAGGTAGATATCACCAGCTTATGAATTTTGCTAGTAGAGATTTAGTGAAGAAAAACTAAGTATTTATTGCCAAATGACTTCTAAGTTGTTCTTTTCTATTGGCAGTATGCTGTGAGTATAAACACTATATTCTTCATAGTTTCATCCAGAAAGAATTTCACTTAGTTTAAAATTAAGTATGGTTTTGGGTTTGATCCAATGAACAAAAACTATCTATTAAAACACAGCAATGGCAGCGTTGACACACTTTGCAACGAATCTGCTTTAGAACTGCTCTTTGATAATCCTGTTGTCCACGAACACACCAAAGATAGTCTTAAAAATTAGTGACAATTTCCCATATTCACCAAACAGTTGAAGGGAAGGTGAGCAGAAAGAAAACATCTCTAATCCTAGATTACAGCCAAGTCCATCTTTGCCCTGCACGACGACCAATACATGTTTTGAATTCCGATCGTCTCAACCAACTACAGCAAGTCAAATCCAGGCAAGCCTACTCCAGAATGATAAGTGTGTACATGCTTTCTTTCAAATGTGGAGCAGATGGTGTGTTTTAATTTTATGTCTGGATGTCTCGGATGAGTAGGCGATGACAAAAAGTTTCCCCTTTGGTGCAATAAATCAGTGGGCAAAGCATTCAGAGACCTTTAATCCATAACACCTTCCAAAAGAGCATTTCATTAGCCCCAAATTTCTCCAAGATGAGGAGCAGACATTCAAATTCTCTCAATTTTTTTCTCATACCTTCATTCAGTGTTATCAAGGCGCCTATTATGACACAGAGCCCACATCAATACTGCCAGTATGGGGCTACAGCTACAGTCCAGCTTCTCGCATTGCTTGTCTGGAAAGAGTAACTGAGGTGTTACCTTAGCTGGTCTGTAACTGATCTGGCAGTGTCGTAAGGAGGGCAAAGACAAATGAAACATGAGGACTGACAATGAAGAAATTACTCCTCTGATGATGATCACTCATCTCAACAGTATGACACCAGACAAGTCCTGAGGCCACACGAGTATCTTGAGAACAGACGAACAAGAAAAAGTCGGAGTTGGGGGTGAGCGTGGGTTTATCATCTACCGCTTGCCACGCCATGTGTTTGTGACAAATATTGGCTAAGAATAAACCTTTTAGATTCTTGATCAGATCTCTAAGGTCAAGCATATGCAGTTATCATGGTGGCCTGGCCCTTGCTAGCAGCCAAACTCCTACCCAGTCATTTGCTCCCCCCTTCCCCTCAAGGGGACAGAGGGAGAAAAATAAGGAAAACAGGAAGAAGAAAGCTGCTCCAAGATAAAGTCAGGGAGATCACTTATCAAGTACTATCACCGATGAAACGGACTCAACTCGGAGAAATTAATTTATTGCTAATTAAAATAAATATATAATTACTGATTCAGGTACTGGGAAACAAAGCAAAAGAAAATAAACAAACATTTCTATGCTTAGGAGAAAAACTTTTCTTCTTTTTCCGGGCTCAACATTACTTCCAGGCTCAACTTCATGGCAGGCACCTCTCCTTCCCCTTGTTACGGCCACAGGTTACACCTCGTCCCTTCAGTGAGGCAATGGGCAGCGCTGGGCAGGGGAATTTGTGGTGAGGACAAAGGGGTTTTTCTCGACCGCTCTTTGCTTCCCACTTTTCCCATACTCTGGCCCAAGTCCAGGCTGCAATCCCTTTAGGGGAGTACCTGCTCTGGAGTGGGTTCATCCATGGGCTACAGACCCTTCAGGGGTGTATCCGCTCTGGCACGGACTTATCCGTGTGCTGCTGTCCCTTCAGGGGTGCACCTCCTTTGACATGGGTTTATCCACAGTCCCTTCACAGGGAGTGCCCGCTCTGCTATGGAGGACCTCCTCCTCTGACTATGGTGTTCCCTCTGTTGTTCCTCACTCGTTTGTTCCCTCCTCTCTGCCTTTTTTTTGTCCTTTCCTAAATACATTTTCACAGAGGCGCCACCCACTTGACTGGTGGGCTCAGGACTGTGTCCTGCAGCAGGTCCGGTGCGCATCCAGCTGGAACCAACTGTCCAGCATAGGGCATCCCTGGCCTCCTCCTACAAAGGCCACCCCTGCAGCTCCCCCCACTACCAAAACCATGCCCCAGACCCCCAGTACAGTTATCAGCTAGCTAGCTTTGGTGAAGCTGTGAATACCCTGCTGCTGAACGGCAGATGGCAAGGCATTATTTGAGATGCTATGCTGAGCCACTTAAGAGGTTATAATGTTTTTCTGACTTCAGCACTTCTGTTACTGCAACTGTTTCATTTTGCAGGGAATGAATTACTTTTTATTATCATACAGGGTAGAACCTGGTTCCACAGAAGTATGGTTAATTCACTTTCAGAATAACAAATTCTGCAAAGGACCAGGACTAGATTAAGTAATTGTTCCAAAGATTATTCATTTTCCACAAGTGATCATACCCACACCATGTATTTTACATTAAAAAGCACAGACTGAAAAATGCATGTGAACACTGCAGGCCTTAGGTAGTCAGAGAGAGCCAAATTGACCTTCAGCATGCTATATATTATGAAGCAGAAGCACCAGGGCCAGGTAGCGCACATCTTCACAGGAGCTAATTTACCCATCTTTCTCAAGTAAATGAAGCTGCACAGAGTTCCACGCTAGAGTTGCTAGACTGCTAACAGAAAATACCCATTTCTTTGATTGAAAGTCAAGCCCCAATAAACAAACTGTAGCAAAGGAAGACCGAAACATGCAGCATTTGACTGACCTTCAATGGCCTGAGATTAAGAATTTTCTGAGATTAAGAAGTTCCCAATATTAAGACCTTCCCAAAATATAAAGCAACGGACTGATTTTTATGGACCAAATTTTAAATAAGCCTGTAGAATTGCAGTTCTTAGACTGCGAAGGAAAAGGGAAAAAAACGCAACCCAATCTTCAAATGCCATTTCAGATCTTCTTTGAAAATCTGCCTTAAAAAAGAGAAGAAAGGGTGCAATCTACCCCTCTCCTTCCCCCTTCTTTTTCCTTTTTTCCTGTTTCACAGATGTAGAGCACAATCAAAGGTCTGTTCCTGATTTGATTAGAAATGTTTCCTGTGCCAATCACTTTTTCAAATAAGCCAGGAAAGATCCTTTTTGACTTCAGCTCTCCTTAGCAATGACTTTTCTCCACAAAGAACTCGAAAAGGGTCAGAGCTCTGCCAGTAATACATAAGAAAATAATGCAATAGAGGGTAAGAAAAATGGTTCCTTTTTAGTGAAAGGCAAACAAAACGTTAAACTGCAGAATAAAAAGTGTTTTCTGCTGATTTTAGAAACGTGGATATTGAAATTACACCTACAGAGGGCAAGTTAAATTTTCAGACAAGCTGGACCATAGGGAAGAAGAATCTACTTAAGTACAGCAATAACTGCAGCTTCATTCTGTGCATTGTAACGGGTTCCTAATACCAGCTCCCGCACCATTTTAGGGGGAGAACCAACACTGTTAAAACAGGTGACTCTGCTTAGAAAACTTGCTGCAGAAAGAAATTCTTAGGTCACAGCTGAGCAAAAGCATCTAAGGAGAAAGCCCTGCGAAGGTGCTGTACAGGCTGTTTCTAGCAATGTCTCCATAATCAGCGCGGGGCAGTAAGAGAGGAGCAGCCGATCAGAAGAGCTGGTGAGGAGGAGCCAGAGACTATACCACGCATGTTTCAGAAGGCTTTCCTTCAGACCAGGTATGGTCTGGTTCCAAGGGCTAAATGCCCGTTAGAGTGGCAGCGTGTTACAGGTGTTTCAGAAGCACACATATGATTTAGTTCCATCTAAAGGGAACGTAGCTTGCGTTTCCAAGAGCGACCCTCAATGTGAACCAAAGAAGAGTAAATAGGTAAGACCGGTATATTTACCTCCTGAGCTGAGCTAAAACGGTAGTTTAGACTTACACTGCAAAATACGCTGTAGCAGTTTGGCACAGAAACAGTCTTATATATGATACATGCCGTTCTTTGAGTTTTGTCAGGAAGTTAGTATCTGATCAGGATTAAAAACATTCCAGGTCTGTGAAAACAGCCCTAGCATGGTCTCTGTCAAATAACATTTTAATTTTGTCTTTCATTACTACTTTAGAACATCTTAAGTGTCTAAATAATAGCAAATAGGGAAATTAAAGTTGTAATTCAAACACTGAGCGCCAGAATTCCCCGTTGCTTTCAAAAACTGTATAAAACAGAAACTTTATGCTCAATACTCTACAATACATCTAAGCCATTTACTTGCATATCATTTGGCTGTTAAAGCTATAACTTTCATTTCTATTAGCAGAGAGGCCTGATTCTTGACTTACCCTGACATATATATATTAGCAATGTTGACCCTAACATTCTGGATGGCTTATGCTTAGCTGATGAAAAAACTTGACCTTCCTTTTTTTAACAGCACTCTTTCTAAATCCAGCCTGAAGGTACTAAGCAGACATATGCCCTCCGAAGTTTGCATTATTAACATCTGCCTCTCAGTTAAGATGCTTTGCAAAAACAATTAGTATCTGTATCTGCTGCAAAGACTAACTTCTCTGTAAAAAAAAAAAAGCCACACTTTTTCTTACTCCTATTTTTAGAACATTCTAGTTCTAATGCCATGGCAGCTGTGTTCAAATATAGAGCAACACCTTAAAGCATTAATAAACAGCAGCAACAGAAAACAAAACCTCTCAAATTTCCTGTGGCCATTTCAATGTGACACTGCACATGTAAATAAACAACATTTATGCGATATAGTGATATGTGCATGTTTCAAAGTAAATCTATTAAAACTGTTATGCAGCATTTATTTGTTGGCAATGTTTTAAATTACTACTAGAAGCCAAAGGCAAAGAAAGAGTTATTTGATTGCTTCGTGGGTTTGTCTTCACGATTTAAAATATGGCACCTATTTTGCTTTAGATTTAAGTATTTTATCTCGACAAATTCACCTACCTAGTCACCAAGCTGATACACAGAAGACTAGCACAGATGGTGCAAAGAACTAATTTTTAATTACATACATGGACCGATCATTTTTGTATGACAGCTCTTTTCAAATCCTTTCATACTGTGGACTAATAGCACACAACATATGCCCTGCCATTACACCACTCCCTTCTGGCATTTATAACCATTGCTTCTGCAGAAGTTCAAACAATGTACTTTTACTCACTTTCATGTAACATAGCTGCTGGAAGCAAGAGCATGTAGCCATCAATTTGTATTTCATAGATCAGTGTTCCCAGAAGTTTAAAAACTGCGTTCATAAGAGGTAAAGACTCACCCATCCTTCTGTAAACAAGAAAGTTTTAAAAAACCCCAACTCCTTCTGACTTTGCTTAACTATTTCCCAACTTCTTAATATTTACTTTTTAAAATATTAAGGGATTTACTGCTGGTTATAATGGAGTAAAATTAAAGCATAACTGCAGGCCTGCATATTGATCTCAAGTCTGATAGCATGAAGAAGTTGACGGTATTTTCATGCAGTTCTTAACCATCCCTGTGATGATCACCTTTACGTACTGTCTCATCTGTCTCCAACAGACATTTATTTTCCTCAGCCTAGGTAAACTATTCTATAAAGTCAGTAATAGGGAGAACGGCTGCCTTTCACATAAATCAAAGTGGCTTAATTTTAAACCGGTCAGAACTGCGTCAGCCTTTGCACCCAAACATAGTTAGCCTCTGCATAATGCATAAGCCCTTATGAAAGGCTCACTCAGAACGTGCATAAAATCTACATTCCCTAACACCGCAGAATTCCACCCGAGTAAAAGTCTCACTAACTTTACAACAAAAGGAAAATATTTTAGTGGCAGTGCAAAGGTGAGGATATAGGGTGCCACTAAGGATTCTTGATGCTGAGTGTCCACCTGAGACATACATACTCATAATGTAGCAAACTTTTACGAAGTCAACATTTACTCAGCCGAGATGAGTTTCAGTCAACAGCTTTGATCCTCCAAAGGCAAACGTAATGAGCAGTTTAGACCTTCTCCCTCCTCGCCCCCTTTTTTGGGTCCCCTTCTCCCTGGTTTGTAGAAAGAAAGGAAGTGTCGTATACAGAATGAGTACACAGGAGCTTCCTTCCATGTTCTGATTCATCTTTTATAATCGTCTAAGCCTATGCAACACATTTCCTCTAAAAACCGTGCATAGAATGCAACTGTCCGGCCACTGACAGCCACATAATACGCTGCCACGTGCAGCAGACTCCTGCCCTGTTTGGGAGCAGTAATTGCGGTTGGTTTTGTTCTCCTCACATTTTTATCTTGTAGCCATCAGCCCTTCTATACTGTGTTCTGACTTTACCCATGCTCAAAGGTACTTATCTTCTAAATTTTAGTTTTATTTCTTTGGTCAAAAATGTTACCACAAGTAAATTTCCCCTTGAATAGTCTGTCACAGAGGAAGAATCATCCGCGTTCCTATCTGCCACCAAATTTTAATCCTATCCTGTACTTTTATGTCCCAAGGATCCTTTAGCCTATGCAAAGGGTCTGCTCCGCATGAAAGATGTCTACATTTGTGCATCCTACCAAAGTTTTGGACTGGTAAATACCACTATCTAATGTTCTTGGGTTAGTGGAGCAAAATGACTTTGTATGACTTGAGGATATTCACTTCCTTTGTACTAAATGTATGTAACGGCATTTACGTTAGAAGATTATTTATGTAAATTCAGATTTAGATCGATTGCCCTGTAGGCTCCTAGTAGTGGCATATCAGATAACGTGGTTGAAAATGTTGCGTACGATGTATATATTATCAACACATTCCTATAACCCTTTAGTAGTGTTTCTAGCACGAAAATACGTTGCACGCTATGCGTAATGGTGGCCAAAATGAGACTTATTAAATGCCATCAAATTTAAGGGACCATATCAGCATTTTATGATGAGCCTTGTTAAGATGAAAATCTGTATTTCAGCTTGTTGTGAAGTTATTTGGCATTTCAGTGTCACATCTAACACTCCTGATCAAGAATTTATACACTGTACACTAGATTATAGTGAGTGGAAAGACATTTTTGTATGCATCAGTTATCTACGGAGGTTATCCTAATAAGAAACTCTGCTGTTAACCTGCCTTTGGATTTATGCTTCTTTTCTCTTTTGATCAAATCTATGATAATTTTTATAAGATAAAATAGAAAGAGATGCTGGAAGAATAGCTCGTTTGAATGCAAATGAGCTTTTTATATATATATCTCAGGGCTTATCTTTTTATTACTCTCATGGAAAGCAGGACAGTCTGGTTAGAGCCAGGGGCTAAATCAGAAATGACCCGACAATCCACAGATAACGTGGCACTTTTAGAATATATTCTCTGCTCTAACCTCTGGTGACTAAGGGTGAATCATAAATTGTACAAGTTAATCAGCTTAGGATTTGTTTTTACATGAAGACTAATGAAAAGTTAAGTGTATTTTGTTACCTGAAATAAACTTTTCTCTTGAACATCTTTGACGCGCTACTGTCATAGGTCAGAAAAAAGACTGCAAGAAAGTATAAATGAAGGAGGAGTTTTGCCTGCTAGCTTTTGTTTGTTTGGCTTGTTTTAAATAGTTTGAATTCTGCCATTGTACATGCGATACAGTTTTAATAGCCGGGTTTCCTAAGAGTCGTATAATATCTATTTAGGTTCTCTGAAGGAATTTTAAGAAAAGAGCTAAATTGATACATCATACATCAAAAAACTGGGCACACACCTATGCACACACATACGAAAGCCCTTTAAAGCACCGACCTTCAGCCCCACCTTCCATCTTCGCTGTTTTGATCAGAACACTGTTCCTCCCCACAGCCGATCTTTCCCTTCGTAGGGACATTTTTCACTACTGTAGTATCCACGTTTATCTCTGAAGACCTAGGGTGGATTCTCACGCTGACTGCTTATGTCCCAGCCTATGCCTAAGACATTCGTATGAAGTCCAAGACAGATTCTGGCCAGCAGAAGACATTTTTCCCTACGTGAACACCTGGAAGGTGCCTCAGACATTACGTCAAACCAAAACCTAAAGGAACATATGGACTAGGCACCAGAAGCAGTTGATGGTTGCAGGTCTTATATCTTTGAAGGTAATAATGTAATTTAAAAAGCATTCTGCATCTACTGTTAACTCTTAGTTGTTGATCTGATGCCTTTTGCTACTGCATAGAAGAGTGCTAAATAAGAATTTTATTACAAGAAGTGGTGATCTTACAGTTGGCTTCAAAACAGTACATGGGCTTGCTTCTTTTCAAAGCCTCACCAATTTTTAAATTAAAAATATATCATTAGCATTATATCTTTTCTGGGTTTTCAGTTCTTCTATTTTCTATTGAAGGTATAAGATAATGAAAAGTATTGACATGGGATTTCAGCGCAGGTAGTAGTAAAGGTATGTGTCACCTGATAACCCTCAATATCAGTGGACAATTTGCTGAAGCTAAATTATTTCTTCCAAGAAAAATAACCAATTAAGTAACCAATAAATTGAAATAACCAAAATAATTATCTTCTCTGGTGTCTCCAGAGAAGTCACTACTAGCTACATGAGTATATACATATAGGAAAGTTAGTAGCTCTTTAAACATATACATTTAGCAATCTATATCATTTTTAGGACACTCATTTTTAGATATTTTAACAGAAGACTTCCTTTACTATGGAAAAGTGTGTCCAGTCACAATTTAGACCTCTACTGTCCTTATTAAATAGAATTGCTTTCCTACTGTATGGGTATAACTGTTAAACTGAATGTGGCACACATTTATTGTTGTCATTGCTAAATATAGATTCTGCTAATCTGCCAATAATGAAAGTAAAATTAGAATCAAAATATGCTGTTAAGGAAATTAACATACATTATTTCTCCCTGACCTTCTAGTACTAGGGTTACCCTTCACCTCTTATATTATTCCACCCTCAGTTTGTCGGAACAGAACAAGTCCCTACGTGTAGTCCAGCTGCAAGTGCCTTTTTCTTTTTTCAATTAATTTTCACAACGTACAACTCTTCCCATTATGTAGTCTTACTCATTTGTAGTTTTTGATTGTTTCCTTTTAGTCATAGGTAGCTCAGGCAAAACATAAATTAGACAGATATAGTACATCAATTTCAGGTTTGTCTGGGTTTTTTTTTCCCCTTTTCTGGACAGCACACATGGACAATATGGTTAACACCAACTTCCTCACTTTTCCCACACAAAAAACCATCACAGGCTCCCCAAACTGTACTTTTTGAAAGGTATGCGTATTGGACCATGAGTCAAGAAAATTATTAATTATGTGTAGACCAGTAGCAACAGCTTCACTAAAGGGAAAAATTAAGTGGGACTAACTAGCCAATAGGGTAGCAAAAGGTGAGCATTAACATATTGGTCTATCAATTTAAGCGTCAAGTGTCCACAGTAGCTTTCAAGGGTGATAATGGATTTTAGTATCTCCTTAGGGACAGATTTTAATCGTGCACTATAACAGTGTTGTTCAAGCCATTCTACGACAGAAGCATTATTATTTCTGTAACAACTTGGATGTAAAACTTGACTCTGGGCTGAATTGTGGCACTTAAGGGAATCCTGGAGGAAATTATTTTACACATTCAACAAAATTAAATACATTTTGCATGCCTGACAACCCCATTAGCCAACTGTAAACAAATGCAGGCCCAAGATTGTTCTACAAAGACTGTGTACTGGTGTAACCTATGCTAGTATCTTCCAGACAAGGAGAGAATGAGAAGAAGGAAGCTTAATCATGTGTCCTAAGACGTCAAGACCCATGGGTTTAATAAGACAGAGGAGAGAACGAATGAACCAAGGAAAAAAATAGGAAGGGAGAGACTGAGTTAGGCTGACATAAACACTCTTTGCATACTCGAGTTATGCCTGGTTTTGCTGCCATGAATCCCTACGCAGATGTAGTTACTCTGAAGAAAATCCCATGTTAAACAAATCTTGAGTTCTCCTTGCCCCTCCCAAGTAAATGAGTAAATCTAAACTTATGAACAAGTAAGACAAATATATCTCACAAGGCCTAGTGGCTTCATCTGTCATATAGTGACTATACCCCTGATCAACAAGGTTTCTTAATCAGTATTTACTTCTCGTCTTTCCCTTTTAAAATTAGAATTCAAACATCATACTCGTAATGCAATGTTTCTGAAACCTACCAGCCAATATTCTCATCCCAATTAAAATGAGGCAGATTGGTTTTAAAACTCGATGGCATTCGTTTTATGGACTCTTTTTCCTTCGTAGACCGCTAAGTTATAAATAATCTATCCACAGAGCAATTAGGCCTTTTCCTTGTTTTATGGGTTACAGACTTTATGCCTGTGTAGGTAAAATAAAATATTCTAAAGCACTACAATGCAACAAAACACATTTAAATCCCTATGTTAAGAGTCACTGAATGATTCTGATATTTAATTTCTTCTCATTTGTTATATGATTACAGCCTTTTGACTGAAACATACAATTACTGAGTCCAGACCAAGGAATCACTGCTACCTGAAGTCACTTTAGAAATTATCATCTTTAGCACCTACACATGGTTAAACGTGATGATGAGATAGGATACCGACAGAAATATGAGGAGCTGCAATTTTCACACAACTAACAACTCAGAACTAAACCAACAGAATATTATTTCCACACTGTTTGTGGTACAGAAGCAATAGATATACCACTTCTTTTAGAAAGAATGATCTCATGCACACACAGGATCATGTGGATGACAAGAGATAGTTGGGTCACTGAAATCAGAGAGAAAATTCTCCTTTGCTTCAGTTGGCCCCGCACCATGACTTACATGTTTCTTCTATTCTGTGCAGAGAAGAGGAAAAGCTCAGGATGAAACTGAGGTAGAGGGCAAACTACAGAAGAGACAGGCATATTTGGCTTTGCCTTTATTGTTTAAAGTTAAAATCACTACCATGCTTTCTCTCATCTTACAGAAATGTTATTTATAATCTTTATACTTTAAACATAGAGTCAGGTTTCATGGAATTCTACAGCATCAGTTGAGATGTTCTGGGAGAGTTTGCAACAACAACTGAAGTCTTTGCCCTCCTCCATGAAGAAAAGATTCAATATTGCCTAGGGAATTACATTCAAGGACGGAAATAGAGTGAGAAAAGCTTTCCTAACAATTTTCCAAAATAAATTTACGCTGTGAAAGACTGGGAAGGATATTAATCTGTTTTATTCATACACATTCTCTTTTAAGACAAATTAATTATGCAGCAGAAGCATTTAGCATAAAAATACAAGCTTTGAAATGTGAGTGTTAAATGTAGTACAGGGAAATGAAACTGATAGAACTGATAGAAGGAGATTGAAAGAGGCTAATTAGAAAATGTCTGGGAGAGTATAACCATTTGACAAAAAGTACATAAGATAAAGCACTTTGGGCTTTAGCAGATTATTAATGGTCTCCAAGATTTATTATCCATTCACCTTTGAGATCAGCTTTTTTCTTCCCCTCAGTTTAGTCTCAACTACAAAAATGCAAAACAGCAAACACAACTGTTGGTTATAATGAGGTCACAAGCTAATTGTGTTCTTATTTCAAATTTTAGAGTAATAGCCCTAGGAATATAATATCTTACAATATACATTAGTCCAACCAGCTAAAGCTATAAATCGGAAAACTATGACCAGATTCTCATCTTTCTTAGTTTCCCATATAGGGTGAGCATACAGACTTGTCCTGTGGCCCTCAATCCCACTAAAGGTATTAGTACTGTGAGAAAAATCTCCTTCAGCGGGTCTAAGCAGATTCCATTACTGCAATGGCTTTTTCCCCAAGGAAAAACAGCATAGATAATGTTTCACTATAGCAGTCACTCATTTAGTCCTGTGGCAAAGGAGTATTACTTCTCTCTGTACACAAGGCTCTGAAACCAGACCCATGAGGAGAGTGACTTGAGGCCTCTCTACCAATTTTCAATGGAATTAATGTAATAGCAAAACCATTAGATATTACAAAGCAAGTTTATGCAAAAATGGAAGATTTAAAAATCATTATGTTCTATACCAAAAAGAAAAAAATGTATGGATCTGAGTATTCAGTTTTTTAGATTAAGAAGATGACTTCTGCATCACCTGACCCCATATTTTGCTTGTTAGTCATCTTTAATATAAGCAGGAGGATGGAAAAACCTGATGTTATTGGCATTACACAAGTAGAAAAGGGAGTCAAGTAGAACCAGATGTAAATTACAGACCTAACAGGTAAATCTGCGGCACTCTTCTTCTGTGAGCCCCATTTCCAGATTTACCTGCCAGTCTGCTGCATAAAAACACTGTATGGTCAAACTCTATATTTCAGAAAAGGAAGAGAAGTAGGTTCTCTCTAATTTTCAAGTCCACTGTTTTAGAGCTGAGCATGAATGATAACTTGCTTGTTAATTGTTACTTGTTACTTGTTAATGTTACTTGTTAATCATCACACTCTGAGCTTAATAGGGAGTTCTAATAATGTAGCAAGAATCCCATCTACAGCTGGATGCAATGTACAGATGTCTATATATTATTTATTTAGAAATAAATATGAATAAACAAGGAAAGGGACTGGACTTCTATAAAAGCTTGTGTTTTACATACAAAAAGAGTGGCGTGGTGCCAGTTGGAATATCAAAAGCAGGCACATTTCTGGAACCACAGTCCTACGTCTGTGAGAACTGTGAAGCGCATGGATCCCTTCTTAGCATGGACGGGAAAGAGTCTGATGCATCTGAGATTGAGCTGCGAGATGGCTGGTATGTGGAAAGAGGAGAACCTGATCTCATGACAGACTAAGTACAGAGATGATGTAGAAGTTTCGTAGCTAAACTGACTCCAGCTAGGACAGCAGCAGTACCCACAGGTTTGCTTCAGAGTTTGAAAGAGCCTCATCAGCAGGCATCTGTAAAGCCTGTGAAGTCTTTGGGAAGGTTCATGAGAAAGAAGGTGAAACTATTCGTCTCGCGGTCAAGGCTGCCAGATCTAGAAACTTGTTCTCATCGCAGCTGGCTCTGGAGGAGTCCAGGCCATGACATGGCTAATGGGACATCTGACTCTGAAGCAAGTCATTTAGCAAGCATGGGTCTAAGCCTGGGATCTGAGCAACAAAATGTGAAACAACTGCCTGTAGCTTAAGAAGAATCTTCCTAAAAGAAGCAAGTCTTTCTAAAAAGAATCCAGAGGTACTGGGGCCAGGAGCTGAACACTACCATAGAAACATTTTTCTGTCAACCTCATGTATACAGGGGAGAGAAATGGCCAAAGAGATAAATAACAAGCTCTACTGAAAGAAATGGTGAGTAGCAGTTCCTAGAAAATCTAGGACAGTAAAGCGAAACACATATATTTATGCATATGATGCTTTTCATGCTCTGTCATTTATTTATTAATATACTCATTGGAAAGAAGTTCCTGAGGTTCTTATTTTTCTATTGAAGTATTTACTTTTCATGAAAAACACTGCAATAGAACATTCACAGCAATAGATTATATGACTCTAATAGTCATTTCAAGAAATGCTTGAAACATTGAGGCAGCTCATGAAATAACTGAGTGAAACAGACAATGTAATAGAATGTCTGTCATTCAAGTCATTTTGCAAAGTGACTCAAAAATTTTAGTTATTTCATAAAATGACTGGTTTCAGAATATGACCAACATAAATATGATTTGTCCTTTAGTTCGGTACACCCCCTTATATCTTAGAGGACTTTCAATGCACTGTAAAATAGCTGATACACAAAATATTACCAGAAAAATATTAGGATATAAAGTTCTATGGATCAGGTTTCCATATTTTATTCTTATTGAACACTACTTATCGTACCCACAATGTTGTCAGCTGAGAGTCCTTCCCTCATTCGGTTCGTTCCTCAGGTATATCCACTTATGAAATAGTTCTGCAAGAAACAGTGTCATTTTTATTACCACAAATTATTTAAGGAATACGTGCAGCGGAAGTAATGCTGCTTCCAGCCTGTGCTACTTCAGTTTTACGCTGATTCCTCACTACAGCACCTCACTTCCATATTGTGGTAATTCTAGTGATTTCAAAGCAGTTGTTACAAATCCCTGCAGTGAGACACCAGTGGGTCAGACCCACACCATGTCGTGTCATAACGTTGGAAACAGAAACTGAACAGTGACACCAGAGCTATTGGTATTTTATTGTGCATGGGCAGCGTTTGCAATAACTACAAAGCACAAATGAGTGCTAGGGGAAAAAAAATCACACAAAACGAAACAAAAAAAAAGAGAAAGCAAGGATGGTCAAACATAGAGGCGTTTCCTATGAGAGATTAAATAACTGTCTATTACTCCAGCAGCAACCTCAAGTTTATCAAGTCCTACAAGCACTGTTTTTAATAGAAGGTGGAATAATAGGTCAGGGAAGACTAGACAAAACTCCTTAAAGTCTTTCACTGCACATTGGTTACTGGTTACAGAGATTGAGAGAGGTGAACCTTTCTTCATATGAGTTTCTTTCCAGCTTGCTAACACTGAATATACAAGACACCGTCCCAAGCACGTTTTACCAGCAGCTTGGAAAGATGTCAGAATATTTATTTTCTTAGCTTTTGTTGAACAAAAGAATATGTAAACTGTTATCCTGCACTTTTAAACTTTACTGATAAAAAGAAGGTAAGCATTAGGTAAAAGGATTATCCATTAGTGGAACTCAATTAGATAATTGCCCATTAAAGCCGTGGATGCGCAAGCCTCATAATTTTGGTAGCCTGGCATTTGGGGGGCGGTAAGCGAGGGGAACAGAGCAGGCTGGAAGTAGCTCAGAATTTGTCAAAGAATGATACAGCAGCTTTTACTTGATAATTAAAAGCAGAAAGACCTGATGTATAACCGAAGCTCAGAGACTGGGTAGAAGGTTCAGGAAAAAAGGGACGACTTCTTCCACGGAATAAACGGACTGAAAGACAGTAAGGGCATTTCAAATAGAGAAGAATTTTAGCCTCATGGTGCCACCCACCAATGAATTAATGCCCAATAACGCAAAACTCCCTGAGGAATTCTTAATAAATACTTTTGCATAAAAGTGAATGACAGAATATAGTACTTTTTGAATTAAATATCAAAATAGTACCTATCTTCAAAGTGCTTTTCAAACATTTAAGATTTGTTTTGAAAGCAGGAAAGCGAAGCAACTGTTGTCCTCTATGCGATATTTACAATAAGTAGTTAAAGCGGCAGCAACGTTACGTACACACTGGAGACTGTTGCTCTAAAAAAAAAAAGGAAATGATAAAGTTTTATTTTAACCTTTCCGTAGGATTATTTCTGCAGGGTTAGTTAGATCCTTAGGGACTGGAATATTAGTGGGAGGAAGAGGGGGATGTTGCTATGTTTCTGAATGACTAGGATTCTTTTTAAAAATGCTGCCATCTGTGTTAATAAAATGTGCACATTTTTATTTTGCCTAGAAACTCTGAAAATGGCATTTATGTGCATGTGTTTCATGACTATAGCTCTGTAAGATGTAAAATGGTATGCAAAACAGTGACCACCAGGGCCACCCATCCAATCGTGTACTAGCTCTTGATACTAACTGGTGTTAGGCATCTTACTTAGAAAGTCCACAGCTCATTCTCACCAGTTTCTATATGAGTTCTGCCTGTGAAAGAGTTTTCAGAATCACATCCCTTGCTTTCACAATTTAACAAAACAAAATAAAACAAAATTCAGCAAAGAATTAGGTATAAATAAGCTTATACACATGTAACTCCATTCAGTTTAACTTTTGAGACTTCTCCCACTGGAATTTAAAATTACTCTGTATGTATTTCTTAGACAAAGGAAAAAATATCTAGATATTATATTATGAATGTTTCCTACTGAAATGTGTATTTGTTCATGAACCACTTTAGGTTGACTTTACTTAGATTCTGTGTTTATTCTCGGTTTTACTATGTTTTAAAGGCTGCAAGGCTATAAAATGGTGAAATAGTTGCAATCACAATTTTCCTTGTTTGATCTCGTCTATGGAGATTACAAAACTCAGGTCAACACTACTAAGGTAACTTGTGCTGCCGAGATCTTGAATACAGGCTCTCCAGCTCCATCTTCTGGTACAAAAGTACCTAAGAAAAAGAGTCTAGTACTTCAACAGCTAATTTTATGAGCCATAAATGTCTTGAATATACGAAAGGAATTTCAGCAAAAATAAGCTAATCATTCATGATATATGACAAGATCCGGATTACTAGTTATTTTACTGAAAGGTACTAATTTCCTCTGCCTAATTCTCACATACTTTCCCCATTTCTTCTAATCCCCAATACATAATGTAATTAGTCTCAAAGATGCTTCAATCTACAGGGGCTAGATAAAAATCAGTTGGGGATTATATTTAAGATTGAAACAGTCTCAATCTTAAAATCTTCTGGGACTCACTTATTCCAGATGTCATATAACATATGCCCCATATTTGCACATGAGTCATTCCAGTCTGTACCAGAATTAACAGAACCAGCTGAAAACCTAATCCTTGACTCCTTAGAATTTAAAATTTCCCGAGATTACTAAGGGTTTAGCTACATAACTCACACCAGAATGCACACTAAGAACAAATCCCTGGAAACCTTACCCTTGCTTCCTCTGGTAAATTATATTTGTAGGTGCTGAATATTCTAAACTATTCCAGAACTAAAACAATTCAGTATTAAGCCAAAATCAAACTAAAGCACTGAAAAAGTCTAATCATTTTGCCAAAGCTGGTTCAAAAACACCTTCTTAAAAGAATGTGTTACTTATGCTTTCTTTAAGATTAGGAAGTATTTGCAGCTGCTACTGTTCTCACTAATACAGTTTGAAGGTCTTGAGCTCAAAAAAAGAAAAACAAACCCAGAAAGGAGAGGGATTTCCCTCAGTGCAGAAACAGTTCCAGTGCGTGTGACTTTCTGACATGAAACAAGAAGAGAAATTAACCCCCAGATTTCTCAGAATGTGGAATATTTGAGTCCTTAAAAATTGCAATCTTCAGAGTTAACTTAGGAATTTAGAATTTTATTAGTGTTTTTATTTATTTGTGATGTTTAAAGTTATTCATAATTGGCACCAGCATTGCAATTTTTAATTATGATCGCTACTGGCAATTTTGCTTTAGCAAATTGGTTGTATTGTCAAAGTCTTGAACTGCATTGAGTTACACCATCATTTGGTTGAGAGTCCTCCAAAATGTACAAAATGCTACAGGAAGAGGCATTTGAAAGATGTACTTTATAAAGCGCATCCCCAGTGCTGCAAGACAAAAGAAGTGCAAAACGTTTGGCCTGATTGCCTATGCTCATTAAATATCATATGCATTTTATGGGCGAGTGATTCATAGGTTTCCCTAAGAGATTATAAAGACAAGTTCATCCCATAGTTTCAATTCTTATTTTCCTGCCCAAATCACCATACTGTCCTGTGAACTCCTCAAACAGCTGCTAGACGGTAAGAGAAGACAGAAGTGACTCTTACCTCCTCACTAAGATTATTTGTGCTTTGAGGTTCTTGGGTGAAGAACATCATTAAAGATCACAAAAAACGGTTATTTTTAATTTTATGCAGGCCCACGATGTAGATTTTCTTGGTGAAGGGCATTTGTCTCTAATAGAGAATGCAGAGTTCTGTGATTTTAAAACGGTATTTGAAGCAGGGGAAGGAAGAGGAGAGCTGAGCTAAGTTTTTATTTGAACATAGCTCACAAATCAGATAAAAAGGCCTTCACCTGGGCTGTCACTGATTAACATTTGAGTCTCTGCTATCAAAATCAAATCTGATTCTTAGTCACCCAGTTTAGCAGGTCGACCTGACCAGCAGGTTATTAGCTACTCTGCAGCAGGCTTCCACTTTTGAATTCTCTAATCCTTTCTAGAAGGCATATATGAAGTTTCCAAAGGAGTCTCAAGTATAAGACAAATAAATAAAACTGATGTGGTATGCCTTATCACCTTCAAAAATACACAAAAAATATGGTTTTATAATGACGGATTCTTACTGTCTTGCAATGGAAAAGACTCACAGTGAATCGCTTTCAATCTAAAAAAAATACACTAAGGAAAACATACAGAGAATAATGATAAAAACATATTGAAAGGTAGAGTGAATAGATAGACCTACAGGAAGCAAACTTTTAAAAATTGTCTCCTAACATCTACATTAGAGTAACACTAAATTTGAGCCTTTTAACTTATAGACACTCTAATTATTACTATCCACTTCCCTCTAGTTTACTGAACACTTAAGTATTTACATAAAGGGGAACTGCTTCAACAGGAGAGACTTATGCGATGAGGGACACGGGAGTTAAAAGCCTGAATAAATCAGGAACTTCAGCTTGAGCCTGCCACAGCCAAAAAATTCTCTTAATACCTGGATCATATTACTGTATCGTACTAGCTGTACAGCTGAATTGTTCAGGTATCTACATCAGAAATGCTGGACAATGTCCTTCCATGAAACACTGGCATTTTTCAATTAAAAAAAGAAAGAAAAATTCCCAGTTTGCTACAGGTTAACTTTCCGTCCAAATTATGACACACAAATCCTTGCTCCAGCAGGAAGCTCACCTTAGTCTGGAAGTCTTCATGCTGTCCCAGGCAGGAATCAAATTCTTTTCCATAAAGGGTTGCAAAGGCCTACAAGCACTGGTTTTGGCTGAAGGAAAACTCCTCCAACGTACAAATGGGACAGCTGCACTGCACCCTGCTTATAGGGAGAAAAAGACCAGAAGGAATAGCAGAGTTATACCGAATAAAATATTCTGCTAGAGAGATTATAAGCAGCTAAGGTCAAGTGCTAGTTCAGGAGGACTCATCATCTTAAGGCAGTTCTGTGTTACGTCTAACACCACCTAGCCAAGAAACACAGCTGGAATGATGACATCAAGCTCGTTTAATTTTGCATTCCTGAACAGCTAAGCATTGTCCACAAGTTCTCTGAAGGGGTAACAATGTGACCAAGAGTATTTATCAATTGTTACTTGAATTTTACGGTATTTTTCTCATACACAGAATGGTTCCTGGCTTCTTTCTCAATTTCCCCACCAAGGCAGCCAAAATTAATGTATCACCACTAAGGTCCTAATCCCGTTCAGGTGTGCAAAGAGTTTTTAAAAGTGTGGTGCTAAAGTGACATTGGAGACAACCTCAGATCATTACTATAGTATTCTTCATTCTCTAATAATCTCCATTATAATTTTTAATCTTGTCTATCATCTTTATCCCTTGGTAAGACCGCCCCAAACTTACTTGCGGACTTACCCAGGTGAGGCACCTCTCTTAATATTCTCTTCTTTAAAGTTCGTGTCCAACCACTTATACTGCTGTAAAAAGAGAGAAAGAATCATCTGACTACAGCCAGAACTGCTCTGGTGGACAACGCCTAAACTCTATGAACACAGAAAGAGAAAGCAGAGATTTAATGACTACACAGCAAGTCCACTACAATTCTTCCATTAATTGAGATGGACTTGGACTGTGGAAGAGTGTCATAATTAACAGCTGGGTGATGTCTTAACTATAATTTAACTATAACTGTTTACCATTTAATTAACTATATAGTCAACTATAAGAGGAATTTCATACTGTTTGACATATCCAATGGATTATCCTGATATCTGGTTAGTTATGGCTTCGTCAGATTTTTAAGGGTGTTCCAGGATAACCTACAATGATTTACTGAAGAATTCAGTATTCAGAATTCAGAACTGAACTTGAAGAATTTCAATCTTCCTCAGAAAAAATAACGGTGAGAAATAAATGTGGTTTTCTCTATAAACTGCACACTTGTTAAACTTTCATCTTTCCTGACTAGTGAAAGCATTGGAAGTTTATGTATATGTTTAAGAATGGCAATGTCCTGATTTTTACAATAAAAATTTGATTCCACCACCATTTTTTCTTTGCCCTACCAGTCCTGAACTGAAGATCCAGAGAGCTGAGAAATCATGGAATATTCCATGTAATGGTGGGGTTTTGCAGATATATAAGAAGTTATTAATTCTGAAATTTAGTTCTGGATTAGAACCTGTTACTATCTGGGACTGACTTCTGAATCAGTGCTGAACCATTATTTGCAAGCAAGCTGAGAGTACAGTTAACCTGCCTTCGAGATTTTCAATGTAAGGTATTTTAATGCTTCCTTGCTACTACTTCAGGATTGTTTTTCAAATGTCTTTTTAACCTATCATTCCCATGTGACTAACCACTTTTCTTACCATGTTACTTGCTTTTGGTTAACGAATTAGTATTTTCTTTCAAATCTAACAAGGAAGGAAAAGCAGCCTTTGCTTCTCTCATGCTTGCTACAGGTGCAAGAAGGTGCATTATGATAATCACCACATTTATGAATCTGTTTTTTATTCCTTGCCTTTGACATTCATATGACAGCCACACGTAACAGTCCAGGTGACTTGCTCTCTTTTTGACTATTTGTCTGGTCAAGTCTCAAATCTTTCTACAGAAGTTTTGAAACAATCTTTGTAAGTCTCTGTATTAGGTGAATCTCCAACTTTTCTAAATTTTTTGTAACCTAAATGTACTCTTTTTCTTATACAAAGAAACACACAGAATGGCTGAGGTTGGAAGGCACCTCTGGTCCAACCCCCCTGCTCAAGCAGGGCCATCCCATCGGGCTGCCCAGGGCCGTGTCCAGGTGGCTTTTGAACACCTCCAAGGATGGAGGCTCCACAGCCTCTCTGGGCAGCCTCTGCCAACGCTCAGTCCCCTCCCCAGTACGTACTGGTGCCCGGTGTTGCTACTTCCCAGGTGCAGGACTCTGTTGAACCTCATGAGGTTTTATCCCAGGGGATATCTGCCTACTCTTTGGTTGTGGTTTTTTTTTTAATTAGATATGAAAAAGGCTGCCTACCTTACACAAACAAGGAAGGTCAGTAATCGCTTTCTAAACCAGGGCTAAATTAAAATGAGAGTCTCTCACATCTTAACAAGGGAAGAAGCAAATCACACAAAAAGACATTCTGAGAACAAGGGTCTTTTGTGGACGCAGGAGACTACAATTACTATCCAGTGAGGGGGTAATATACTTTTGAGGTGGTTTTTTTTTTTTAATTATACGCATGTTTTTAATCACAAGGTTTTACTTATACGTAACTGTTACATATTTGAATATATTCTTGTAAACCAAAAAAAAACCTACAGAAAAATATCACAACCTTTTCCCTATATTTAAAGAATGATAATATTTCTGAAAGAATAATTCAGAGCCCCACCAAATTAATTTCACCTTTCTTCCTTTCCTTTGATCAGGGAATCTGCCATATCCCCTACTTCTGGTTTCATTCAGTTTGAACTTTTGTTTGTGCGGTGCTTTCCTTTTAACATTTTTGGATTTAGATTAGTCCCCGAAGAAGAGATAACTGACAGAAAAGTTTACTTTCCAATTATTTCTCCCCTCCCCCAGTACCCGCAAATATCTAATCTTCTCCATCATGCTGCAAGCCTATTAAAATTAGAGCCCTAATTAAGAATATTCAGATTATTACATTTTGCCTGGCTGATGGCACCACTACGGCTGCTTGACTCATTCTTCAGACTACAAAGAAATAAAAAGTCTAGGAAAAGTGAAATGGAGACTCTTCGTTTTTATCTAAGACGACTTACTAGATTTGGAACAGGCCTCTTCCTAATGAAGAGTTCCTCAAGGAACCAACTCACAGAAATGACTTAACGCTTGGCAGTGTATTTAAATGATTATTGCAGTTTGGTTTTTACAAATACGAACCAACATTTTCACTCCCGCATGTGGTAGCTGGTAATGTTGAGTCTGAAAGGAAGAGTACTGCAAGGCTAATTTCTCCTCTGACCCCCGTTATATTTATGTACTTCAGCACTTTTTCATCTTTATTGAGACTTGCTGCAAATTTAAAATACCCTAAGAGAGCCGCAAGAGTATCCTTACAACAGTGTTTATCTGCGGTATCATTAGGGTTCTTGTTACCATAATTTCGCAGTCCTGAGCAACAATTATTTGATTTACGGGAAGTATTTTTTCCCATATTTTATGGACATTTATGGAAATATTTTATGGACAGGTAACTGAGCTCTATGAAACAGTAATTGATTTGCAGGGAAAATATATTAAAAGCTGACAGGAAAAGCAAATTATTCAGGATCTTCACAATCTCAATGCCTTTTAGAGCTACCACTCTAGGACCACTGAAGAAGTTTGTTTTAGCTGATGTCAGTGAAGCTACAATTCGGTGTTTGTCCAAAGAATGTTCACATTCTAAAATGAAAGTGAGGTTGATGTGGTTTCATGAGCTATAAAGGCATAGTTAAAGATTACAGTCAGTTCAGGATCACTTCATAGCTCAAGGTGTATTTAGTGGGAAGAGCTAAGGGGAAAGATGAAATTCAAGAAATTATTGCTGGTAATGCGAGTTATACATCAGAATTTTAACAGAGGTGATCCAGTCACAACACGTGGCTGACTGTGATTCAGCGTTGCAGCTGATACTAGCGCTAGAGATCTAGCAACTCAGGAGGAACAAGTTGCCACATGAGAGCCTGGCACGGTTATTAACATTTAACAAAACTTTAGTTAATAAAAACAGGGAAGACACAAAAGGGCCATCTCAGATTCATCCCTAATGGAACTTAAGTGATATTCATCTAAACTCTGTAATTTTATTGTTTGGATTTTTTTAAATAAACACGGATGTTTCAGTGAAAGATAGTACATACTCAAAACTGATGTTACTCCCACTGAATAAACAGAACTCCACTGATGATGAATTTGCCTCTCTGGTCCTGATCTTTATTGCCACAGTGATTTCTGCCTTTGCGAGGAGTATATGAAAATCCTGTCCTTCTGTCAGGGTAGTAGTTTTACCCTCATTTTGCATAGGTGTAAATCACAAGGCAAAGTATAAAGCTATAAACGACAGAGCTCCTGCTTCAAAATTCCTATTTTTATGAGCGTCTCGCTACAGGCTTTATTACGCAAAGAAGTGAATGTTAGAGATGTTAATAATGTGAATGAAATAAAAATTATGTAACATCTTCCCTAACAAGACACTTCAATAAAATCTTAACAAGTTAATTTATAGGGAAGGTAGGTACAATCATCTCATTCGGTACAGAATCTCATCGTTAATCAGCACTAATAAGTCGGGATTATATTGCAAGTGACTGAATTTTGTGAATCAGCAGGTACGGTAACATACATAAGCAGATTGAAGGAGAATGAACCTGAGTATGCTTTGCTCAGATGTAGTCACACAAATTCATTATTTACCACAATATTTCTATTATACAGAAGTAACCCTACTGCAACACAAATGTAACGCTATAAAATCTTGGTTTTGCACCAGCATTCTGACACAATTCTTGATCAAAATAACAACCACCTTGCCAGTTTAAAAAAAGCATGTGAATAAATGGAAAAAACAGAGTATGAGATTCCGTACCGTTATGATAGTTTACAAATATCTCAGCACAAAAGATGTTTCTTCTACTTTGCTAAATGTTGGTTTTTAGAAAAAGCAAAAATCATAATAGGAACACTTTAATGAACTGGGAAAACTTCTATAATCCTGCATGATAGACCAAAAGAGGTATGAATACAATATCGAAGTTCAGCCCCAAAATAGAGATAACACATTTGTATAATTTCCTACTCACTTTATAGTGTGTGTCTGTATAACGTACTTCAAATGCTGGCAGCGTCCCGTGAAATGTTGAACAAAGCTCTAGTCCCAAACAATCTTGCCCAAATATCAAATTATTTTCTGCTCTCTCTGTAGCTACTGTGGGAATATAGATGCAAAAATAAACACTCCTCTCTGAGAATTAATCTGTTCTTCGAAGTTGTTTTTATGTGAATCCATAAATCCCCGTGACTTCATAATAATTTCAGCAGCCAACAACTGCGACTGAACAATAGATAACTCTTATTAGGAGCAATGAAGAGACACAAATTTACCTGGCAGACTGCTAAGGACTCTACTTTTCAGTGTTCAGACAACTAAAATGGCTTTCAATAACTTTGCGCTAACATTCAAAGCAAGCAGCGTGTGCCAGTTAAAAGAAAAGACAAAACAAAATATTTTGAGAGGATTGTTTCTCGGCAATATGGGAAACACACTGACAGAGTTTTCAAGCAAAAGCTATTAGTAACATGTGGTGGAGGGCAGAGAAGCAAATATGTTGGATTATAATAATTTCCTCCAGCATAAAAAGTTCCTAGCAGGAAAGCTCCTTACCTAATTTTGTAAAAGTTCAGGGTTGGGTTGGTTTTGCTTTTTTTATGATCCCACGAAAAAATAATGACAACCTGAGAGAGGAAAAGGAAAGGGTTGGCTGAAGGGAGGCAGCTGATAATAACACGCTGAAATCATTGATTTTGATCTAAAACGTAGCACCCTGACTGTTAATTACCAGTAGCTGATGCAGGGATTTACAACAGGGTCCTTCCTCTTCCTTGGAAACAAAGCAGAATAACAATGCAGAAAAAAATCAGTAGCATAACTAAATAAAGCGTATTTGTAGTGTAGCTGTTCAGGACACTGCTGATCACCTAGCATGTGGCAAATCCTAATCTTACCTCTGTCCATTCGAACGGCTGGGCTTCCGCAGGTCATTAGACTTCTGTGTTCCTGCTTTTGAATTCTGGAAGATCAACTGGGCACTGCAGGCATAGGGTAATAGAACACCCCATGTATTCTGGATATCTCTGAATCACAGTATAAACAACCCATAATGAATCTGCACATGCACAGTGGTCAGTTTTTCAGGATACTCCTGCTCCGACTGCCCTGCTGGATCTCCAACGCAAAAGGACAAGCAGTTCTTTTTCCATAGAGGCCGCAGAAACCACAAAAAGGCAGAAGGACAAAAATGACTCACAAAAGCACCAGTCTGAGGCCAAAAGCAGACGAGTCAGCAGCTAGGTGTTTCAGTTCTTCTGGTATTCCACTTGCAAAAGTTCCAGCTGAGTACCTGCTGAAAAGCAGAGGTTGTACTTCATTTATATTTCAAACCATAACAGCCATACTTCTGTTGCTATTCAAAGAACAAGGGGAAAAAATCAGGGGGTTTGTTAGGTTTTAAATGGTTTCCAATTTCAGGCCTAATGGAAAACCAAATGGGAATTATTACAAGTATTAGGACTTTAAAATAGAAATATGGAAGGACACAAAACCTTTTTCTCAGGTTGTCTATTGCTTTCTCAGCGGAGCAAAGTCTTCGCAAACACATAAATACATATTATTTCCCCCAATGAAGAAAAGATATATCTTACACGCTGTAAGACAAGCCATAAAACCAAAGCAAACCTGATTCCTGTAAACAGAAAATGTTCTTTAAAAATTCAGTCTGGGGAGCGTAAATATTTAATTGTCTTGAGCATGCCTTAGAAGCTCAGAATTACTCAAAATAGCGTCAAGAACAAACAGAAAGCAACCTAAACTACTTTAGTAATAAATACCTTATGAAAAAGTCTTGTCTTATAATCTTTCACTACTTGAGCATATTTAGATTGATGAAAACTGTTTTGAAGTATTACTTTATGTCTGAATCATGTAGGCAACTCCAATTCACATCATCATCAGTGGGGGAGGGAGACAATGAACGCTCCTTTTATTATTCGAATGACTAACGTGTTGGCATATACAATATTAATAAAAATGATGTATTCACACAGGATTTTGTTAGAATAATACATAACTTTGCATATGTTTAAGAAACAAAATGAACCATTCAAAGTAGGAGGGGAAAAAATGTATATATCTTCATCAGAAAACCCTCAGATTAGTTTGGGATGACTTATAACCTCACAGGCTGCCTCGGTGTGAAGCCGTACGACAGAAAGACACATTAGAGAATGGATTCAGATGGACACCACGCTTCTGTTGTTCTGAACAAACGGGATGGGCAGAAAAATTCTCTTTATAGATCATGCTCCTTGCTTCCGTGGGGCCTGCCGGTTACTACGTCCCATGACAAACTGCTGGCAGTAACTAAGCCAGGACCTCCCTCCCTGCAGTTTTCCCGGTGAAGGATATAGTTTTGACTCATTTCACACCGAGTCAAACTCTGAGTAGCACCATATACTCTGTCCAGATGAATTTGACTTTGTTTTTTATTAATAATTCACTCAGTCTTCCAGACTCCAGTGCTTGATTGTTTTATATGCATATTCAGAACCTAACGATGAAGTAAATGCACTCCTGCCACTGTATGGTACAGCTAAGTAGCAGATACATACAGCCCATTTCCCAATGCCTTGCTCTAAGCATTAGCCAACTGGCTACACTCTTAAGATTTATTAGGTTATTTGTTGAACGGTAAGTGAATCCTGACTGGTAATTAATATCACTGGGGGCTACTAATCACAAAATATACATAGCCCAAACTTTAATAAGTAATTTTATTAAGAGAGATTTTAAATCTAAAATGGAAAACACAATTTCTAGAGCAATTGTTTTAAGAAATTGCACTAATAAACAGTAAGGCATTATATACAGTTTAATGATTAGCAATTAATTTATATAATCACATTAACAGTAAGATATATGTACAGCAATTACAATTGTTATGTGTTCAAAGGGTTTATCTAATCGTAGTATCCAAGTGTTATTTTCAAAATAACAGAAAATAATTTGTCTGATTAAAGACTAAATCTCTGTTAAAGATAATACCCAATGGGCATGACTAAGAGCTAAAATCAATGGCAAGTGTTGACTTTGAAAGATAGAAATTTATCGCTGACAAGTAGGAAGATACGCAGGGTGTACCTATAAATATATGCCTAGAGCTAGCATGTATGTTCATACTATAGACATTAATCTTTAATAAATTTACTTGAAATAAAAATAGAGAATTGTGGAAAATTCTGCTATCCAGAGCTTGTGTGAATGACCATGGTTCCATCTGAAAACACAGACTGGAAACAGCCCTGTGCTTCTCAGAAATATTCTTCCATTTCTGCTTAGAGTTTTAGAAAAATACATGGCAAAAATAAGCCTTGCATTATGTTTCATCAGCTCTAAGTAATTGTGGCTGCTGTTATTATTATTATTTTAAAATATGTCCACCTTCTTCTGGCACAAGTAAAGTACCTCGAACATGTTACATCTCTCATTTTTAAATGTGATATTCCAGATAGTGCAGCTCTCTGCAACATCTCAGGGTTATTTTTCAAATATATTTTCTGAGTTCAGAACAAATGTGCAAATTGTTTTAACTGGGTTGAATTAGACATAAAAGAGAAACACACGCTCACCCCCTGAAACTTTACACTCATATTCTTTCCTCAGCAATGATCATTTGATTTTTCTGCGTAGGTTATTTCCATTCTAGCAGCAGCAAACCAGTTTAAATGGTGAATCATTTTATGCTGTTCCCCAGGCACCGCTAATCATGGTAATCTGTTCAAATTAACCCACATGCCACAGTTCCACAGACAATTAACCCTTGTATTTCAGTGGGTTGTGCAAATCAAATCTCAACCACATTACCATAATCTTCTGCACAGTATGTAGATTGCTACAGTGTTCATAATCGCTCATAAGGACTTTTCTTTTACATTATTTCTCCCGACACTCGAGTAACGTCTAGGTAAAATTCAGAGGAAAACAGAAACAACAGAATCAATCCAGCACCTCAGCAATGCAGAACATCATACAGAAAATACCCGTTCTCTTGTCATTACAATCTAGCACTCACAACATTTATCGGATCCGAATCAATGAAGGCAGGCTATCTTGTCTGTGTTAACTATTGCAGGGGTCCCAAAGCCTGTCCCTTAATGGCTCTGTTTTCTACCCCCAGTAATGGCCCTCTGACTTCATTCCCTAGTCTCCCAGTCCGTACCGCACTGTAAGGTACCCACCAGGACAGGGGCCCCTTGTGCCTCAGAGGGCATCTCCCACTGGGGGCTGCCAAGCAGGTACTAAAGGAAAGTTCATCGGTGGAGCGAGCACCCACCCCACTCCTACACTCGGACGCTGAGACCCCAGCATGGCTACGCCACAAGAGGAAGGGCAGGCCTTGCTCCAAAGAGAGCCCACAAGCCTGGGAGCTGGAGGCAAGAACAGAAACCAGGTACCTTATAGGCATACGAATAGACTTTATAGAGTTTTGTGTACTCTTTTACTTGGGGGTTTTCCCTTAAAACGTGGGCTTCCTTACGTGATTTCTATCCAGGTCAGCTCTGTAAGTATGCAAGGGAAGCAGGCTCTTTTCTTCATTTGGAAGGACCGACTGGGATGTAGGGATGTTTTCTTAGTGCGGTGTTACACAGTTCAGGACAAAATGCTCTCAGCACAGCTACTTTGGGAGGTTCTCCTGACATTGCTTGCGCTTCACAGCTTTTTAGGTGGCAGTTTCAAAACATACTGGAATTGACCACAAGACAGGACAGACTATTGAACTTCTTGACAAGTAATTTAACTTTCATAGGACTTAGCTGATTAAAAATTCACTGCCTTCTAGCTACCACTCGTGAAGGGCCTTGTCTTTGTCTAAGGCTGTATAAAATAAAAGAAAAGTGGATTTATTCCAGAGCAAAGTGAGACAGCAAAGTTCGTGCCATATCTGTGTGGTCTCTCAACTCTCTGCTCTGGAGAAGGCTATTAATTATATTAGTATACATGCAAATCTAAAAAAATAAAATTAAAAAAATTAAACCCTTGAATGGCCTACTTTGTCCTCTGGTGAGTCTTCCTCTCTCTGGACCAGGCTTGCAGGGTCAGTAGAGAGATAATTTCCCAGCAGAGAGATAACGGAGAGAAAACAGAGGGCAGACCAGCATACCGAAGAGAGCAAGGATCTGTGGAACAAGGGCTCAAAGGCATCTTTTTCAGTATATAATGAAATGAGTATGTATCATCCTTGGTGGTCTAGAGACATTCTGATGAGTGACATTATGGATGCCCACAGAGCATCTCAGCCAAAGGGTGGGATGGGGGGATCTCCCTGAGGACCTGAGTGATCCTCAGGTATTGATTTAACACAGAAGTAGACAGTCAAAGTTGACAGTGGTTATACACAGTTGGAGATTTTATGATGGAGTCATGAGCACCGTGACACATTTAAGACTGTGGACTGCTTATAAATAGCTCACAACATAAAACTAACAGAATTAGCTGCCACAAATCCTGTGGCAAAAATCCCTTAACTCATTTTCCTCTTTCTGTTGCACAGAAACTATTTGTTTTGAACTTCTCATATTTAAAAACTTAATTTCTTTATTGTTAAAAGGGCACATACATTACAGGGTAAAATCTGTTTCCTGTTTAAATTGCAAAGCTGATGCAATCAGGTTTTTAGTAGCTAGCTTCAAAGCTATATTTAGTACCTATCAGATTGTTATTTATAGATAATAAGCACGTAAACTCAATGTTCATTTACAAACTTGAAGGAGTACTCAGTAACTTTCTTGCACTACGCTGCAGTGACAACAGTCATTCAGTGGAAGATATAAAGTTACAGAACTGTACTATAGACTAAGATCTACGTTCACTGGCAACAGTAAATTCAGAATGCGGTAGTTGTTAGCAGCAATCAAGGAATCACTTGCATTATAGCTTACAGGGGCTGTGATGCACTTGTGTAATGCATACTTAAAGACATAGGTAGGAAAAAGAACTTATTCCAATAACCACTTCTTGTGCTGCACTTTCTTACCGAACAAAATAATTAGCTCTGCCATCCATGCCTCAAGTGACTTCAAAGTCATCATTAGTTGACAACAAATAATCAGAACAGTGTTTAAAATACGAAGTAGTTATCAACCTATTCCAAATATTTTTAATTTAAGAGGTTATTTGAAGATCACAGGATAATGGCGGAGTAAGTCCCTTGATGATTTCTCCATCTGACATAGCAGCCACACACTTCGTGGCTGAAACATAACTCAGTTTCATGCTGTATTATCAACACATTGGAAAAGCAAATATTTTAAACTAGTCTGAATACTTTGATGTGCAGGTTCCTGCCTCACCGTCTATTCACAGTCATCCTCCTCAATTGAGAAGCCTTCACCATTTTGCAGTATACAGGGCATTTTTATGTTGTCTTGCTGAGAGTTTTAAGAAATCTCTCTCTGCAGGCAACAGTAGATTGCACATATAGACATACAGAAAAGCTCAGATACTTCAGAAAACCAGGAAGTTTGGTTGCCTACACTGCATTTAGCCTGAGATGGAGATGACAAAGTCCAAATTCCCTTCCAGTTACCAAGCTAAAAGCAAGCAGGAATGGGACAAGAAATGGAACCAATTCAACAGCATTTTTACCTATTCTTTTTACCTGGGTGTTATCACTTTCCAGTCACACAACATCTTATGTTAAACTTGAGTACTAAGCTGACCTTTTAAGTCCCGATGAATAAAATTACATTAAAACCTCTTCTGTCTTTCAATCACAAAGACACATTCACCATTACCATCAAAAAAGACGCTTCTCTCTCAGTTACTTAATTCTTTTGTTATAGATTTTCCTGCCATAGTCTTACAGTACACTTTTCCCTTTAATCCCCTGTTATTTGTTCTCCCCAAAGACCCAGCAGCCAGGATCAAATGAAGCTTTTTTAATACTTTTTACTGCACAGCTCGAGACTTAGAAAGGATAGCAGTGGAGGTTATATCACATTAACCTTAACCAGAATTTACACGGAAGGAATTACATCCTAACAACATGCTTTAGTTTTCTAAACCTGATCTAACATACCAAGTGCTACAGGCACTATGCTCAGTCACCAAACCCAAAGCACAACAATTAGAAATATCTTGAGCAGTACGTCTCAATCCATCGGTTTGGAAACGGGGAGGAATATTGAGCAGTACAAAGGCAGAGCAACTGCGCAACTCTCACGAAGACCTTTAAGAGCCCCTAGAGCTCAATACTATTTCCCCCTGCCCCACAAAGTCTGTGGATGCAAAGCGTTTTGCATACTGCATGGAAAGGCATCGCTTCACTTAGGAGGATTTGAGGATTATGAGGATTTGATTCCCAAATGGTATACAATAGTAGCATAAAGGAAGGGTTAACTACTTTATGACACTGTATTAAGAGTTTTCCCTTTGTCTTAGGAAATGTTCTGAACTAGTTCCGTGACATTTAAATAGCAGGGCACGAGCGAAACCAGTTCTGTAACACACAGTATCTGGGATGAAGGACATGAAATTTGCACAACTGACCAAACAAATCTTACAGGTAGGTCTCCAGTACTGCTGCAGCTATAACCCTAATAACCCCCCTAGCACAGCTGTAACAGAGTTCTTCGGTTTACCTGTTTTGTTTTATGGTGAGGATTGCTTTAGTCTAGCCCCAGGATCTAACTGGACTCTGTGCTGTAAAAACCCACCAAAAAAAAGTCCCCACTGCAGAGTTTGCAATCTGAAATTTATTTCTTGGCTTTAATAAGCATTAGAAAGCACACGGAAACCATAGGACAACAGTGGTCACAGTGATAGGATCCAGTCTGAAAATGCATCTCCGTCTGAGCATTGTGACAGCTTCTTTTGGATACAACACCAGAGGACAGTCACAGGAAAGGATTTGAAAGGAGGTAATTAAACCTGTTTACAGATATTTAGGAAGATCATGGTGGAAACAGCATAATTTTTTTCAATAGTTAATACCTGGATGATGAAGGCTGGTATCATAGGTCCGCTGGAGATGGAACCAATATTTTAATGATAACTAAAATAGAGCTAAGCCACGAAAGTCCT
The DNA here is from genome assembly GCF_949628215.1 of Phalacrocorax aristotelis. NCBI lineage: Eukaryota > Metazoa > Chordata > Aves > Suliformes > Phalacrocoracidae > Phalacrocorax > Phalacrocorax aristotelis. Next base: position 5,026,824 of record NC_134279.1, read on the forward strand.
CAGGAAGAGCGGACAAGACCCTTCTGATACATGATACCAGGAGGGAGCCAGTTTAAAAGCGTGGAGGGGAACACGTGATTACATACGATCACTAACAGAGAACCAGAAAGAGGCAACTGAGAGGATGAGGCTATATCCCCTGATAGTGACGACCCGGGAAGGATCAGCAAGTAGAAAGCGTGACTTGCCCTTTCCCCGCAGAGGAAAGGCTAGATTAAGAACTTTTTTCCTTGCAGAAAATGTGACCTTGTGTTTATTTAGGAGTAACTTCTCATTCATATTAAAACCGGTCAATTAACATTAAAAATGCAAAAGGGAAGGCTATAAAATCTGCCTTTGGTATCATTCATTTTTAATCATTCTTTTTAAATGGCCAAACAAAAGCAAAAACAAACTCAGTCATACTTCCTGCTTCGAGATGTGGAGCTGCATAAAAACAGTTACTCCTGACTCAGAAACAGACCCTATGAACACAGGCTCCTATACGAACACAAAACAAAGGTCTCGGAGGCTGACACTGCAGTTTTTGCTTGTGCAGAACCACTGTTAATTCTGAAGCCAACGAGTGCGGGAGGACATCGAGATGTTGCTCTTCACAATTACACACACTAAGAGAAACAGGTGTGGACTAAAACTGAGACTTAAGAATGCTCTTATGAGACATGTGGTCCTTTAAAATCCCAATTTTCTTACTTTCCACTATATCTTCAGAAATAAATGCAACCCCAACCTCTATTATTTCTATGACTACTAGTTTCAAGAACATCAGTATTACCTTTCGGTCCAGATTCCACATCTTTACAAAAAGTTCAGCACCTAGACTGCATTGCTTTCTGTTTATATCAGGGGCCTTTAGATCAGTAAATCCCTGACAGGATTTACTGCACCCACTTGTCTGTCAGACGCAGACAGATTCCATCATGTACACAGACTCACTTACCACTGCAGGTATAAGATGGCTCTGCCTGCCTTTATCCTGCAGTACTAATACACTCTATTTACATTTTTGTGAAACATAATGTCCTAAAGGAGTATTGTAGCTAAGAGATCTTCTGCTAGAATGGTACTTTTTTCCCCCTATTCCATCCTCTATATTTTGTCTTCGAGTATTTGCTTTTATATTTTAGAAACGAAAGAGAAAAACTATTGTCTGTGTAACGGAAAAACTAAGGGCATTATTCTTAGGGAAAAAGTAATTTGTCCTATTGTTAACAACTACTGCAAAAAACCACAAAAGCTCCTCTTTCTAGGAACAACAGCTGAATTAAGAAGATACAGAGAGCCAGAAAAACTACTTCAGAATAAATTCTGCCTCAGGCTTGCCCCCTCCCTAATGTAATAACTACATTTCTTCTTAGGTATTAAGAACAAGAAACCTTAGTTTTTTACTTAATTATAATTTTAAATTTATTGTATTATTTTATTTTAACTGAAATGGATTCTCTATCATGCAACATGTCATAAGGCACCAAGGTTAAAAACTCCTGCTCTGAACTCTTCGTAGACGACTGAAAATCCCAACTTCTAGCATTGTTCAACATGGGAGTCAGATTTTGGTTTTAAAGCTACAGATTGGAGGAAAGGAATTTGAGACATTCACTATTTTCTCCACATCTCTGCAAAAAACCCTAATTTTCCCTGTAGACACTGTTCTTTGTTAAATAAAAAAAAAAGTCTTCAATTTTTTCCAGTATCTTGCGGAGGTCATTTAATCCTAGTTTATACACTTAATCCTAGTATATACACAAATAAACAAACAGAATAATAGCCATTAAAAAAAATAATTAGAAAAACAGTTAGCTCTGCCTAAGGCTTGATTCCTTCTCCATTGACGAAACTTTTAAATGCATTTTAAAGCATTTGTTAAATGCAGTGAAGTCATCTGGGGTGACTTACGAAATTTTATCCAGCTACAGAAGATTTGAAGTAAGATATAGCAATAAGTAACCTCAAACTGCCTTAACACCCAAGCTCATAAGGTCATTATATTTATTAGAAACTCACAAGAAAACAGTCTGGTAGTGTCAGAATAACAAATTTGCTGTCAGACTCAAACTTTTGAGAAAAGTGTTAATAATTAAGACATTTTTCCCCCCATTTCTGCTTCTAGATCATCATTAATTAAATTTTTGGTGAAATTACAAACTTCCTCATGGCTTACTCTTTCAAAAAGTACTTCAAAACAAGTTTAGACTTTCAAACCAAAAAAATAAAATTAAATTCAAAAAAACAATTCTTTTTCATTTTTAAAAAGTAAAACTGAAAGCTTTGGGGAAGACTGAAAGAGTTCAATAAACTTATAAAAGTATTTGAGTAGTTTTAGCTTACTGAAAGATAAATAATTTTACAGATACGCTGTCAGTGAATACCAGATAGGAATTTCATTTATATCCATGGTTTTGATAAAGCGTCCTGAATCAGTTAAAAAAAAACTGTGGGTTGGTGGGTTTCTTGCTGCCTCGTAAAAAATGTGTATCAAGAACATCACAAATACTATTTACAACAGAACTTCCTTTAAGAGTAAAGTCAGTGACAAACAGTGGGCCTGAATCTTGTTCCTCTATCTGAACTCTAAGTGAATCAACCCGAAGACTGTCCTTAGGGATGTGGTCTTCCTCCTGTACGCTCCCTTCGCAGCTCTACCTATCACCCAGAATACCCACGTATTCCTTCCTACCAAAAATGCTTTGTCTGCTAACGTAATCTCGACAGGTGAGGAGTCGTGTTGCACAAGTACAAGCTGCCTTCTTCTTCTGTGTGTTTCTTATGTGAGAACTAATCTAAACATTTTTTAGACCATTCATTAACACTTAAGCTTTGCTAGAGGAAGAATTATTACAGAGCATAAACGCTCTAGATGTGACTATTCTATTACTTTCTCTTTTTTTCCCCCTAAGTCAACGTTAGAAGAAAAACTACTGATGTAAACAAAGGTTTTATCACTTCATATTACTCAAACTCAGGCATACTTACAATTAAAACTAAATAACAAAAATTCGTGTCTAAAACTGGTTGTTCTTCCTGCTACTGTAAAAAAGCAAGTGTAAATTCTTTCCCGTATATAAGTTTACTGGCTATTTTCAAATTTTATTTCCACTGACCACAGATGCAGAATAAACTAACACGGCAGTGTCAAATAACTGTAGCTGTTTTTCTATAGACAGTTTAAAAGTCACGATCATTAACAATAAACTATAACCAGCAACAACAAACATTTAATGATAACCATAAAAAGAACTGGGCATTGGGAAGATCAACAAATTCGTGACAATTCTGCACTAAATTCACCGTTGTGCATTTAAGAAGACGGTATTCCACTGCAGGACAGCAAATGATAAAACGTTGACTATCTTCTGATTCTGGTCGCTTTAAAAAATCCTTTCTGAAACTGGCTTTTTATTCTGTACATTCTCCAACTGATCACCTTTCCTTGCACAGATATTTAATGTACACTACACTGTCAAAAAAGTAGTGCAAGTAAAGCAAAACGAGTCCATTTTTAGCTCTCTGCCCATTTTGCAACTCGGCAAACCTACGACTAACGCCCTGTTCAGTGGAGCAATTTTGTCCATTTTTCACCAGAGAAAGTGGGTCCCAGTGCAAGAAATTACCCTTCTCCTTTCAATATGCAAAATACACGGACCAGATGGGCGGAAGCCAATTGTTTTTCTTGCAACACGTTTTCACTGAACAGTTATTAAGCTGGCTCCACATTGCGCAAGCAGACCAAAGACTGATTCAGGAAGGCGCTTAATCATTTGCCAGTCCCATTCACCTTAATGACCCACCGTTACCCCGTCTGCTTAAGTACCTTGATGAACTGGACTAAAGAAAGGTTAGAGGGAGAGAAATGCAAGCCATGCAGCTTCTGTGAAAAATGTAGTTAAGGAGGACACCTAAAGCACTGCCTTCAATGCTCCGCCTCGAACTCAGAGTTTTTTTGTTTTACATAATATATACTGCAGTAATTTTTTTTTTTTATTTTAAGAGCAGACTCATGAAATGTACAAATCGCTTTCAGAATCTAATGCACTGTCTTTTGAAAATGATCAGTTCATTCTTTTCATTCAATGTGTTTAATTCAAGGTCAAGTCTACCAAACCTGCTGCAGAACCAGTCAGGAGAGTGGATCCAAGCTCAAACTAACAAACCAAAAACGCATTTACAACTACAAAACTCGTGTCATTATCATCCCATACAATTCTGGCTTGCGACATACATTGTGGACAGTTCTACAAAGCGCCTACATGCAGGAAAAATACATTTAAGACTTTAAATGTTTCTTAAGACCATAGGATTACTTGGTTAACTTCTTAAATCAACAATATCTTTTGATTTTGGGAGTCCGCATCCCACCTTTTTGAAGCAACTCATTCAGTCAACAGAAAATCTCTGCTGTGCCTACAAAGACAGCTTTATTGGGAGGGAAGCAGAATTCTGCTTCATGAAGGTGTAATGTTTCCAACTAACATACTGAAAACACAGTTTGGATAAACACCACAGACACAAACATACCGTAAACAGACTTCAGTTCCTACAGGATAAAATTAGTAAGGTTTACCGTGTTTTTTTTTAAACTTAGTAAATAATGCAGTTCTGAGTTTCACAAATTATCTTGAAAAAGCTCATGAATCTCTTTTGGTAAACAGAAAACCTGCAGACCCATACTTCTTAAAGGAAAAATGAAAACAGGTAAAATATTAAAATATATTTTTTTAAGCTAAAAAGTGCCATAGCAAAAAAACAGCTACAGACACATCCAGCTCAACAATATGGTCTCCCATTGGATCATACATAGACTGATCTTTGGACTACTGTGGCTGTAAATAAAGAATCATTAAATGGAATAAAAAAACAAGTAGGAACTTATGTGTCCAAATGTTTTGAAAAGACTGAAATGCTACTTAAATGGAAGCAGTAACATAAGTCATACCAATTTTCAGATAAATGGTAAGAAATGCAGAGGGAAATTAAGACAGGAGTATTTGATTACATGTAGTTTAAGTTAAAGTAGACCTGAAATGAGAGTTAACAACCATTTAAAAATAATTTTCCTATTGGAAGTCCCAAGACCCTACCAACTAAAATGCAGTGCTAGAAATGGAAGTAACTATGATCCCTCGTCAATTTTAAGATCTTGTCATTTGAATGGTGCAGTATGACTCTTCTGAGAGGTAATCAGCATCTCCTAATCTTAGAAATAATTATTTCATTAAGTATCTTCTACCATGCTGTTAAAGCCTTGAAGTATTTTTGAGCCTTCTTTGCCACGTGTATGTACTTGGCACATGTCTCATCAGAAGTCAAATCATACAGGCATTTAAGTTCTAAGTACATACATAGGAAAGCCAGTAACACCAGTTACCATCTGCATTTGTCCAGAAGAGGAGCAATCTCACAATACTATTTTCTCCATAGCAAATAAGATTTTCTTTGACAAAACAAATCTTATGCTACCTTGGGGCTGGGGAGGCGGGTGGAAAGGGAAGGACAAAAAACCAAAATCTACTCTCACAAAAACTGGACTGGGATATTCACAACTGAATTTAGGCAATGAAATCACAAAAGGAAGATATAAAAATAGTTGCATTATAAAAAAAATAAAGCTTATTAATTTTCACTTGATCCAACACTATCTTAAAATCCTTATGTTCCAGAACAATCTGGCACAAATAATAGGAAATTTAGGATTACAGAACTAAGACGGAATCAGTTGATAGACTTCCTTTTATATGCAGACTCAGCGGGCTAATTTGTCAAGGACATTCTCATGGTGGTATAGTGCTTGGCATTAATATGTATCTGTAAAATTCCAGCAGAGCGAATAGCTGGAATAAGTGTCAAGAAAACTCAGTTATCTGCTGTACTAATAACCACAAGGCTATACACATCATGCTGAGAAAACATCCATAAGGAGCAAAGTCATTACCTTAAAATCTCAGGTTGGCTTGATGAGCTGTTTATTCCAATTAACACAGAAGGAAATTGCTGGGTAACTACCACCCTCATTTAGGAAGTCTCTCTAATGTTCAGCTTATGATGAGTTCTGCAACATAGTTTTTTGAGGATCACAACATTTAAAGCAATATTAAATCACATATGGCAACTACAAATTTCATCTCCTCATGCTGTAATCCATAGACAGAAATAGCTTTCTAAGGAACTTGCATACATCCAACAGAAAAATTAAAATACTTGATGCTGCCTCTGATCAGAGCATAAGGTAAATTTCATTTTACAAAAGGCTGCCATTTCTCAAGATCTTTTTATTATTATTATTCCTTAAATGACAAATAAAAGCAGTCAGTTCACCCTTTTAGCTACTGGAATTCAAGTCTGCTATCCTCCTACAGATTGCACTGTAGACTCAGACCTTAACAAAAAGTAACATTAAACCAAAATCATATTCAAACTCTCTTTAGAAACAGATGCTAATTTAGGCTGTAAAACTAGATATAGTATGAGAAAGGAAACCTAAGGCTCGTTTTCAGTGAAGTAATACAGCAGAACACTTATTTATCTACTTTGTGTTACTGGTTCTTTCTTCTATTTACAATTTTTAATAATATTCTGTAGAATTTTGAAAATACTCCCTAGCAAAAGGTTGCTTTCTGTTAAGATGAAAAGTGTGCGTGGTTGAATGGTTTCATTCCACACGCTTACAAGCTGATCCTTGATCAAATTCAGATGTGGAAGGCAGTATTCTTTGTAAAGGGAAGATGTAAATAACTTAACCCTTAGCGCAGGAGAAAAGTTCACAGAGAAATTAAAAGTCCATGCTGAACCAAGACAGGTAGAAGAGATCATTTTAATCAATAGACAGAAAAGCTCAGATCAGAAGAGTGACTCTTTTTTCTGAACAGCAACATCCATTGAAACACACAGTGTGATGGTGGAACTTGGTCAAGCCTTCTCAAAATTGAAATAACCCTAATGTGATCCAGTTTAAAAAATCATCTACTGTTTTCATTTACAGTTTTGAAAATAGTGTCCTAAATAATGAATCCTAAACTTTCAGCAGCTTGACTAAACTGACTCTCTTGTTCTAAAGATTTCCCGTTATTTGTTCCTCTTCGTCTTAGACAGAGTTACCACAGAGCTACAAATCGGAAAGTAGAGAAGAACTAAGTGAAAGGTTGGTTTCTTTTCCTCTTTTCTTCACAATACATTCTATCTTACTTCAAAGAGATAAATATTGCATCTAAATTAATACATGGAAAGGATAAAGTACAATACAGATTCCTTTCAAATTGCCCAACTACACCTAGTGCTATTCTCAACATCTAATAAATCTGTCTGTATGATGATCCTGGAATTTTCATGGGAAGGTGACGAACCTTTCCTTGCTCATTAAAAGCAAAGATAGTAACCGTGCATCAGTTTCTGAAACGTACACAGTGTCTGCAACTGAAAGAGGGAAGCCATCCTTTTTGTCACTCCTAAATGAAAAGCCACCTCTCTAAGTAACCACAGAACAACACCGGGCTCGAGGTGAAGTGGGTTCAAGAAGCTTTCACCAGCTGCGGCAGTCGCAGCGGCAAGCAGCGTCAGACTTCTCAGTTTACGCACTTAGGAAATGCCATCGATGAAAGCTGAAGTTTTTCTTTGCAAAGGAAGCCGTGAAATGTATTCTCAACTAGATTTCTGTTTAAGTGGATCAAGGCTGGAGTAAACGAAACACAGAGCATCTCTGGAAATGTATTCAGGGCTTTGTTCAGGCTGCTAACTCAAAACACAAATCCAGAAACACATCTTTTGTACTTGTGGCCTTGCACTTGCGTGTACAAGCTGGAGTACGTTATTCACCTGAAAGAAGCGCTAACTAAATTAGCTACTTTAGTACTCATTCGCTCTTCCATCTCCGGGTAACAAAGCGAACAGTGAAAAACACATCAGGGAATTCATCATTCAATCAGAACAGCTTCACAACTGCAACCAATACCTATAATTCACTTCCTCGCATTAGACCTGAATGCCAATGCTTATGCAAAATAAGGAGTATCAAAAGTACGCAGTGTAATTAGGTATGTCTTAGTAATACATGTCGGGAAATAAATATATACTTGCCCTATGTTTTGAACGGAGAAAAAAAAGAACAGAAGAGAAACAAGCGTGTGAAGTTTATAGGGAGAAATAAGGAGCAGCGCTTTTAGAATGTTTTATGTTAAACTTTAAAATAAAGGCAATGAAGTTTACTCATGTGTAGAATATAGGAGGAAACATTTCAGTGTAGATACAGGAAATGGACACACAGAAACAACTACATTAATGGCGATTATTCCGGAACCTGGATGGCCCACAAGCACAGGGAAGTGTTTCACATTGAAGTTCTGAAACTAACCTAGGGTAGAAATTACTACAGCGTTTTGACGACTTACAAATTTACATCTGAAAAAAAACCATTATAGTAGAGCAACTTTTAGTGATGTGGGCCTCACTCAAAAGTTATACCACAGAACTTTTACTGCTGCCCCTACATGTAGCTGTTCTCTTTCCAGATGTTGCGACCTTGTTGAGCGATGAGCACCTCACTGAAGACTGTACCTTAATACATGCGTGCAACCGGTTTATATTTCAGCGCATGCTCACCAGAATTTTCTGAACAAAGCAGAGACATTATTACAGCCTAAGGGCTGTCTCTCTGCCCTCTCTCAGCACATACTACAAAACAAAATTCAAAGATGATGAATAAACATTTTCTAATAAAAAAAATTAGGACACTTGGGTACAGAGACGAAGACCATCTCCTCCTATAATGCCTAAATGGTCTTGATTCCGTTCATATCATCCATGTATCAGAAACAGTAACACCTGGATTTGTTGTAATCATGATCAGTGAAGAGTTAAAACAAATCAGCTACTAGGAAGAATCATCACCTTTTCTATCTGGTGGCTCCCAGTCCCCAGTTTGTATCACCACCACGTTCTTTACTTTGAGTGGGTAAATAAAACTATTTCATCTTGACATCTAAACCGCACCTAATATTTATGATGGTGTTTCCAAATGCTCTAGGAATCTGACCTCAATAACTTCAGAATACTGACTGAGAAAAACCTATGTCGCTTCTTTATGATATTAAATGTTACCTATGGGTGAAGGTCAACAAGCGGACAAAAAACGTTTCCATGTTCACGCGCATGTGGCACCTGGAAACTCATAGGCTCAGTATATACTTGGACAACACGTGACAGAACTCCTGGAAATGGAGTGTCATCTCTCTTTCTGTGAAGAGTTATGTTTACGTTTAATGTTAAAACGATACAATAAAGGAAAATGGCTTACATGAGTCTTCTATGAGGGATTTTACATAACGCCACGTAAGTGATACTGTGCAATGATTACTTTCACAAGCTCTTACGCACATTTCACAGGTTCTTATGCACCTACCCACACAACATACATACCCCGAAAATAGAACTTTTGAAACTTTCTGCATTAAAATACGTTAGTAATGTCTGAATATTGTTCACCCTGCACCTTAAACAAAATTAACTTCAACGTGAGCAGGAAGACAAGGGAGTAAGATCATAGGGGTTAGAGGAGGGGAAGGTCTGAATTACAGACATCCTATTACGTGATAAATTACTCATTCACTTTCAGCCACTGTGAAACATCTGAGAAACATCAAACCAACAGAAAAAAAAAAACCATGATACTAGGAAAAGGTGACCCTCAGAAGCAGCATTTTCAGTCAGAAAATTAGAATGTCGCAATAAAGCAAGGATATGAGTCAAGCTGCCTTCATCTTCAGACCCATCAACAGCTTCCCGTCTCTATTAGCATTCCCTCATTACCTGTCACACATGGGTCTCTGCAAATCTCATCCTTGCTCTTTTACTTTCAAAGGCATAAAGGCCAGCTCTATTCAACTCCTATCTGAAGTCAGTGAGACTCAGACACAGAACTGCCATTTATGTGTTTGAAAAATTTCATTCTTCTTTTATACTCCATTCTGTTAAGCCACTTCCACTTAATGTTAGCAGGGACTGATAAAAACGTTTGAATGATCCTGTCAATTCTAACGCATTTCTCCATTCTAAATACTTTTGTGAGGTTGTTTGTTCATAAGATGCATGCACATGAACTGCTTTGAGATTTGGGAAAAGTCAGTTAAATTTTACACCCAGGATTTTCTGAATCAGTCATCAGTGCCCAAGCGCTGCTGTTACGGAACAGGCAGAAGAATTTTAACCACGGATTTTGATGAAAGCAGAATTAACTCAATAGAAGCCTATATTTCTGTAAGTGATGTCTATCTAACGTTAGCCTTTAGAGGGCGAGGACGACATTTACTCACATCCATAAGGGTTCATAATTCATTAAGTTCTCACTGAAATGATGAGATCAGGATTAACCTCTCACTGAAATTATCCAAACCCAAAAGAATTGAGAAGGTGAAGTAGACATGCCGCAGAAATATTTCCCCTTTTTTAGCAAATAGGATACAGCCATATTCAGTGATGTGCTAAAACATATGGACAAACTCCTTTCACATTACAGCACGGTACAGCTAACAACATTTCTAATAATCTTCAGTATCTTTCACAGTATAAGTGACAGGATGAAATGACCGAAGTTAAAAATACTATATAACTGGTATCCTCACACACATATGGGATACCTGTGTCTAATTCAGCGATAATTACCCTGAATTTTCTACAGTCCCTGTAGATACTATGAATATCAGGCAACCACTGGTGAAGCTTTCTCACACTCGTCTCTTCATTTATTTAAAAAACTGTGGTATTAACTCCGGCCATTGCTACTGGCCTCAAATACTGCTCACATATCTGTTGGCTACGATTCTCATCTAGGGTACAAGAGAGCTGGGTTCACTTCCCAGATTTGTATTGAATAAAAAAAATAGTTTTCTTCAGAGTTTGAATCTGAACCTTCAGCACTACGTTTAGATGTCAGTAACTCCAGGTATTTACTCAGCATCTTCCTTTATCAGGACTTAGAGAACTGGAGTGTTTTTTTAATTCCCAAAGCTTTGTGGGACACAAAAATTGCTTTTCACCAAAATCTAGTGAGAGTCCTATCAGAACATTGCGTACGTACACATAAGCTTTGTTATGTACATTGGACATACTACACAAAACTGCTTTGAGGCTTTGCACTTACATATTCTGCCCTTGCTTGAGTGCTCTGTTCTTTACATGAATGAAAGTGAGACAGTTGCCATTTTATGCTGGTGGAATGAATGTTACTGCAATCAGTTCAACCAAATGTGCAAAATCTTTTGCTTTTTCCAAAGTGTTCACCCTAATAGTACGGGTTTACCCCACCAAAAAGAAAAAAAAACCACCACTTTTGGTCTTTAGAAGACTTCAAAATGGTGGGGGTTTTTGTTCACGCTACTGCCTGCGAATGTGAATGTACCCGCTCTCTGGCAGTAAGCTTTCTGATCTCAACAAGCCAGCAGGAATATCTCGAGAAGCAACAGACCCAAGAGGCATAAGAGAAAAAAGACGACAATAAAAACCATCTAGTACTCTTAGTTCACTGAAACATAGTAGTACTATGTTATAGACGGTGCTCATCTGCCGTTTCATATGTGCCCTCAAAACTTATTACATTGGCTTAGGCTTCCAACAGACATCAGACAGAGTGAAAGTCAACAAGGAGGGGTGGGGTAACTGGAGGAAAACAACAATAATATCGGCACATAAAGAATTAATGAAATACTGAGTACATAAAGGAGCTGAAAAATGCACCTTGTTATCCACTGCAACTTCTATACTGAGGCTTTGAAATACAGACTGTAATTTACATCTTCCAAAATTTTAAATCTTCTAGATATTAAATCCTCTGCCTCCCTCTTTAGAGTAATTAACTGAGGCGTGCATCCTACCAAGATGTTTATAACATGGCCTTTTATTGTTTACAGTTTTTCTTGCCATCAAACATATTGGTTACATAAATATCTAAATTAAATATATCTTTACCCCTCCATTTGTAAACTGTTACAAAGAGAAATTGCTTTTTTCTGTGCTAATTGTTGAGACCATATGTTACCAGGAGTAGAATGGGTATTGAGTAAGATTTTACACTGCATACAAAGTGAAGAATGCATCTAGACAGTAAACCCTGGATCCCAGCCCTGAAATCCTATTTTATACTCATTTCTTTGGCTTTGGGAAGACATTAAGACAGCCTGTAGCTTGCTAGCAATAAAATATTGACATTGACAATCCTAGTTTAAGCAGATGTTCTGCAGATGCAAAGGAAGATTTAGAATGTTTTCTGGACAAGCAGCCTGAAAATTACTCTCTCACAGATGAATAGCATCAATACAAAACACACTGTTGCAAGGCTCATATTTCTGTACAACAGATAGTGAAAAACCATCTGCCCATTTTAGTAATTTGCCAAGAAGCCAGTATAGCATATGATTTTACTATCTGTATTTAAACTATCCTACTAATAAATAATATTTCTTAACTATTTCCATTCTGTCTGCACATACTGAATAAAGCCTCCATTGTGTACCTCACCTCTGTTAAGGTCAGCCATGTAGGTAACCAGCAGACTAGACCCTGCAAGTATAACTGTGCTTCCCTTTTGGATTTGGAGAAGAAACAGAGCTTTAAACTGAAAATTAATGTTAACCACCTATTCTGCAGAAACTCCTCTGTTTAAGCATTTGATGAGCTAGGCACTTAAATACCCAGGCAGAAAAAGGAAAGTATTATCTAAAGAAATATTCTGGGGACTAACTAAAAAACCCCAAAGACACTAGTCATCATTGTGAATTTCCTGATCTCTAGAAAATTATGACACCGAATTCATATTTGCATAATCGGCCAAACACGTAATATTCAGGTTTTTGCATAAATTATTTTTAGCCATTAACTCATTTTGGCCTCTTTTAGCAGAAAAAAACCCAAGTGTGTGACAGTTTAACATCATGTTTGTATGGACTTATGACCAACATGCTCTCCATATCCAATTCTACTCTTAATTGTCTTTCAAGTGTCAAAAGCCAATGGGTATTAAGAGATAGATTGTACTCAGTACTACTTTAGTCCAACAAATAATATCCAACAAATAACAGTATATAATATATATAAAATATATATAATATAACAAATATAATAGTCCAGCAAATATATTTGCAGTTAAAACTCACACAATAAAATACTTTAAGGGAACACATTTTAGTATCAGTAGAAGCACATGTTGATGATGAAAAATACACAGAGGCATGGTACTCTATGCTGCATTATGCAAATGAACGCATCAAAGGTCATAGCTTATCTAAGTCTCATAATGGTGTAGTCTGCAGAGAATAATTAATTTACAGTAAGCTTTTGTATATTGTGCACCACAACACTAAAAGCCATTTAATTCAGGAATTCTTTTCTTATGTTACAGAGAGAAATAATATCAAAGGTTCAGTTTCCTTTTTGGGGACTGGGGGGAAGGGGAGGGAGCAGTTCTATAATTTCTATTAGTGCAACAGTAAGACCAACCAAAGCTTACTATTAAAAATACTGGAGTTTAATAGCTTAAAATGGTGATAAATTTTGGTGTTTGGGAAGGAGATATGCATGCCTAATAGCTGCCTTACATTACTACAGCAAAAGTGTTTGAACAATTTCCACAAACCAAGCAGTACTTTAAGGATTCAATTATACTATACTGTTCCCTACATAGGGTAACAATTTAGGTCTAGTACATGTTCATGAATTAGCGAAGACCGTGCTGCAGATTTGAAGCGTCATCCAGTACAGCCAGGTTATGAAGCTAGCAGCATAAAAAGCCAGGATGCTAACCTGTGTCCAGTGCGCTGGTGGGACGTTGGGAAACCAGTGCTCCTGGAATTCTGGTTCTGTCACTTGTAGACCCAACCGTCTCCATCCACTGGCACTGTTATATTTTCCTCTCCCTGCCAAGAAGAATAACAGAAAAAGAGCCGATGTTCAGAGCAGCCCATGCTACAATATGCAAATGTACAAAAGGTTCTTTCAAATTCCACTCAAACTCTCAGCACTCATGCCACATCTGTTCTGTAGAGTCTTGTAAAACTGAATTCAAGCTTACAGACCTTCCAGTTCTGTTTCCATACTATGGAACCAGAGTCAAGGGCTCTAGTAAATCTTCCAAGTTACACAGTCATTTGTGCTAGTGGTAAAGCATAAGGTGTCTTCCTCGGTACAGGAGGATTTGTCTTACTTTTGGTGCATTGCATTTTGGATTGTGCATTACGCATCTGTTTCACAGATTGGCCTTAAATAACACGCTGTATTGTTTCTTTAAAGAACTGACCTAGGCAGTATTTTTGCAAGTGAAAGGTACAATCTCTTTGTAATGAAAGGTAGTAACAACATGGAAAGTACGTTGTGTCTCATAGCTGCTCCCTCTGCTCCTGCAACTCTCTGAATTACAAGACGGAAAGCTTTCCTATAACCTGTAGCAAAGGCTAACAGGACATTCGCCCTTTCATGACAGAAAATAGAACTGGTAAGAGTTATCCTGCATGTTACGTTGACTTTGAGACAGAACATTTCTTTCTCAGTACTCCTCTTTGAATGGTTTTGATAGCACGCAACCTAAGTCCAAGGAAAACACTCATCCTGGTTCTGTAACTTCCTTACTGCTAACACATAAGACACGTTCGGGTAAAATCCTGGTCTTTAAACCCATACAAGGTTTTAGTGTTAATTTGGGCAGAGAACTGAAAAACTCTTACATTTCATGTACACATTTACCAATGGGGATAATAGCAAATGGATGATAACAGGATGAACGATGCACTATATATTACCAACAGAATTAATACTACTGAACATGTATAAAAGCTGTAATATACACTACAATTAAATTATTGTCGGCCCAACATCACATTGCAATTTTTTTTCCCCCTGATTACATCAGAATGCTTTCAATTCTAACACTGAGTATCACAGAACGGCAACAGCTGCTTAATACAGACCACTTTAGTTCTACTGTGAAAGCATTTATATACATGCTTAACTTCTGATACGTGAATAGTTTTATTAACTATGTGAAGAGATCATCAGTTGCACAAATACCTAAATATTGATACTGTATCTCTTAATTAGTCCGGATTTTGAGCAGTTCCTGATATGCGTCAATGCTTTCTTTAGGACCTCCTTCAATTACCTCCTTCAAATGTTCAACACATTAGAAGTGTTGTTCTTCACTAGTCTGCTCCTATGATGTTTCAGTTGTGGCCAGAGCCCTGCTAGTTTCTTGCGTCTAAGTTTTTTTCTTGGATGAAGTTATCTCCGTTTGTCTGCTGCGTTGAACACCTAGCGTATGTTACAAGATGACTCCTCCATTTCAGCTGTATTTACACCAGAGGGAATCTGAATTCATCCTGCTCGAAACAATGCAGCTGACTTTCAAATGTTCTGTGAATGGATCAAAATGCTTTACTTTCCACGTGAAATTATTGGTTCAGAGTAGCACCTAGCGCTTCATAATGGCCACGTTCGATTTCTGCACGGTAACTTGTCCAGATATCCTCTAGGTTGTTGATTTTGCTGCCATTCGTAGGTGTAATTCTCCAAAACACTATCTTGAAACAAGCAGCAATTCAGCAATGCTTTTTGCTGCAGGACCTGCAGGAGGAAGACAAATACTTTCAAGTAGCCATGAAATTAACACACTTCTTGAGGCAAAGAGAAGGCACAACTTTTGATTTTAAATATTACGGGAACATTGCTAATCAAATGGACTAGCGAGCGCTGTGACACTGTCTAAAGGTTATACATTAATAGAAAAGGATACGTTTCAAATGAAGTAATACAATATTTAAAGAAGAGTTATACATTATTACTTTATTTGCCATGTTAAAAGAACCTATAGTTTAAAATATTTAACATGAAACACTTGTTTCTAATTAAAATACTTAAGAAAAAACAAGTTAATGAGAATTATTTATATGCAGATATTTGTACTTCAGCAATGAAATATATTTTCAAATTCCCACTGCCACTTTTTCATTCCGAGCGCCCTATTTTGCATCTCCTCCATTGCTAACATTTGTTTTGTTCATTAAGTTTTAATTATCTGGCCACACTTTTTCACATACATTAAGTTTTAATTACACATGTAGAGGAGTAAGAAGAGTGGGTTTCTGACATCAGCCTCAAGAAAGCAGGATCTCTAAAATAGGGTGAGATGTTTGTTTTCCTTCAAATCCGAGGAAGCTTATTGTTTACCTTCAAATGTTTGTACCGCATTCTCATTTTGAGTTAGAAGCTACATATAGGTGCTTGGGAATAAAGTGGGGTCACACTGCACACAGGACAGAAAACAGATGTGATAAAGGAGTACTGATGTTACAAAGAGCTGTGTTACACAAAGGATTAACTGGCTCTACAGGAAGTCAGTCATTCAGCTGGAATTTTAATTCCCCAGTTCCAGCTTCAGTCCCTTCAGCTTATTTGTCCTCGTATTTTCTAAGAAGGTGTATGCTTGTGGTTGTTTCAGGGGATCTTGAACAACATTATTTTCACGTGATCCAGTAGTCTCTCAAGCTCACTCCCGATGCTCACACGTAGTCCATGTTGGTCGGTCAGTTCGGAATCTAGGACACGGCAAGGAATTTCTGCTTCTCTGCTGTGCATGGAGAGCGCTATTGCACTGACTGTGACTCACCCTTTTTCACCTTAACATACGCTGGATAAAATGCCAAAGTATTTTAGAAGAATGAGATGCAGACTGATTAAACCTAGTATGAAGCTCCAAGCAGCTGTAACTGCTCACACATGTTCTTTGCCTCCCTTAGAAACTAATGCTGCCACCAGGCCTTGCAGGAGCATTTGTACTAACATGAAGCTGTGAAGAATAACTCTTTTGTGCTTTTTAGTTGCCTTTTATATGAGAAATTTGCACACAGGCAAGCACTCCTCCTGTCCCTAGAAGTCATCTGTCAATATAACCCCAAGTGTTTTTCAGAAGTTGCAGACCTAGACCAGCTGTGGCAGTAGCAATGTCATTCAAACTACCGTATATACAGTTGTCAGTTATGTCAGTTACCTTTATAGACTCAAAATTAAAAGCTGGCAATTCCACGGGAAGGTGAAAATGCTGCAGAGTAGTTAATGTTGACAGTAGTTGCTAAAAGGTCATTTGGAGACATTCATTAGTTGTTTGCTTTAACAGACAGTCATTATTATTGGCAGCAGAAATTGGCAAAAAGCACTGTTATTGTCAGAAAGCATTAAGAGAGTGTCATTTGTCAATATGTACTCTTCTAAAGAGCAGCAGGCTAAGAGAACTCCACCTTTATCATTAAATGGGAAAAAACCGCATGAATACCCTGATGTGGTTTTATCTAGTCCAGCTTGGGACTGGCCAATATGAGCAGCCACTAGTCATTGAACTGCGACAACTGAAAAGAAAGTAACTGCTAAAGTACCCCTGGTAACCAAGTGAAAGTCTCTTTAAGAAGTAATGATCGGGGTTGGTTCAATGCGTAAGCAACAGAGGCAGCAGTCTCAAGCAGCAGAGAGACATGGATGTCATCTCCTCCTATCCTGCCCTGTACATCTCCCAGTACTGAAGGAGAGGACACGGATAAGTGCTCCAGGGAAGAAAAGACATAGAACACTCTGCAATACTGATCCAACAATGCCAGGAGCAACAAGAAGAGAAAGGTGTCTTCCTTTAGGCTTTCTCCATTCTCCCATTCCTACTTAGGGAGAAAGGGCACAAGCCCTCCTTATCAAACTCCTCCTGGCAGCTTGGAAAATAAGTAGATGGCATTGAACAATTATGGGAAGATCTGTGGCTCCCAGGTTTGTGACCAGCCCAGAACCGCACTCCTGTGTCTCAGAGGTGGACATGAACCTCTCTAAAACTCCATTAACTACTGCTGACTTCAACCTCCATACAAAGCTCCACAGCCTTCTCAACATGCAAAGGCTGACCACTCAAATATTCATTCCTCAAACCCCTCCTAGACTCTCTGCTTCAAATACCACTCAGCCCTCCCCCAGAGCCCCACTCAAGACCCCCAAACTCTCACTGGTTCTGCTCAAGCTTCTGCTTAACTCACTTCTGTGATCCTGCAAAACAGGTGCCTTGCCTTCACCGCTGGGAAGCCTTGAACCATCTCCCTCAAAAATGATTAAATACTGATTTTTAGAGAGGACCTACAAGCATCCAGTTATGGTGCCTGTACAAAATTAATAATGAATTACAGTTCCAAAGCAAAATTTTAAAACATTAACTATCTCAGTAAACTTGTTTAATAAAATTATCAATTGTTCCTTCTCCCAAAGAAAATTAACTGGTATTTTGCCACAAACATCAAATTTGTAGGTCAATCACCAGGTGTTGACTGCAGTCAAAAAAGACAGTTTGTGCTCTTGAATTTAGCTCTTGGCCTTACTACTCCTGCTTGATACAGGCTGTGCAAATATCATGGAAATTAATCCTTAGATTCCTTAGGGACTTTGTATCAGCCCACTATCCCCTCCATCCGGGAACAGAAAAACAGAAGAAAGAGCAGAAGGATTTTATCCTAAACTTCAGCTTCTATGATTCTGCTGTGAGTTTTTCCAAATCAAAGAGTCTCTTTGTTTACCTTTCCACCTATCTGTTAGGCACATTTAACGCTACTTCTAAACACAGACCATCAATACTTAGAAAAATCATTGCTGTCTAAATGAATTCACATGTTTTTTCCCCTGCATTGGTGAGGGAGAAAAATATATTAAGATTCAATATCCCTTTTTTTGTTGCAAATACTTGAGTAAACACTAACCACAGCACAGTTCAGTTCAGTCTCGGAAGAAAGTGGAAGAAAAGTACAAATCCAAGTTGCAGCTCTTTGTAATTTTCCTTTAAGGCATTCCAATAATAGAATTAATGCACTTTTTTTTATGCTGTCAAGTTATATTAAAAGCATTATTAAGCCCTTCCCAAACCTACATTCTAATAAATGTCAAGTCTCCAATTATTAGATATTTAAATATTTGTACTAAGAGTCTTTAATAATGAGAATGCACATTGCAGATATGTGTGCTGCTGTACCATTAAAGTGAGATAAATCACTTGGGGCAATTATTCACAGAGCCTTAATAAAGCTGATTTTCTTATCAAATCTCAATAAAATTACTCCTTTTCAATATGGGCACAATTGCACTAATGATTTAGAATTATTATTTAATAACTTTCAGAATAAACACAGAAGCACCATTAAGTTTTTGAAGACACGGTAAGAGCCTGGCAGGATGCCATTTAACAGCAGCTACTGATTGAACATATCTAATTTTCATGTTCCTTTTCCGGGTTAAGAGAGGTGACCCATCCCCCTAGGTGAAGCCTGTTGATTTTGCCAGCGGGTAGGGTGTTGTGCCATGATTACCCAGTCCCCTTTAGTTCCCGCCTACTATCCCTTCTACCTCCCTTCCTTCCGACAGGCCTCCAACTCCAGAATCACAGAATGGTTTGAGTCGGACTCCCCTGACCCAGGTGCAGGACCTGGCTTACGCGGGGTCAGCCCTGCTTCACTCCAATCCAGAACCCTTGGCATCCCTGACCATCACTTTTTTTCCTAACTTAATAATTTTCCTTTTTGGTCAATTCAATAACAATGAAATTGAATTTTTAAATTAATTTACGTGGTGGAAGAGGGCAACATCTTTTCACTTCAAAGATTTACATGTTCTTAAGGGACTTGTTCGCGTGCCCTGTTTGCGAATCATAGAAGAGGGGATGGTTACTGTGTTACAAAAGCAATAAAACATGCAATTTACTAAAACATAATCTGAAAATATTATCCATGGAAGAATGATTCTGATTAGCTAACAGCACCAGATAGGTTTATGGCTGCAAGCTTTATGACTCCTTGATACCATAAAGTGGTTTTTGCTTCTCAAAAGGAAGTCGCAGCACATCATAATGCATTTGCTGAGCTTAGTCATGTTAGCCCTATAAATCACTCAACAACTGCATTCTTCAGAAATAAAATCTGCGTTGTATTGTTAAAAATTTACACTGTGCTAATAAAATACTTGAGAGATTATTTCTGAGTTTCAATATAGAGTCGAAAGAAGGCACCTAGCATTGATAAAAATATAAATATTTTTACCAGGTACTGACATTTAATAATGACTGTAATCAACTTGAAGCAACTTGCTTTTTACATTTCAAATAAGTAAAAGATGATAACCTTTGGCGATCAGTTTCAGTTACGCTTGCTAGAAGTAATAATACAAGCTAAACACAAAATACACTCGAATGACATTTGTTTCTTACATCTTCCTGGTTGAAATAAAACAACCATTATTATTAAAATATGTACCTAGTATTTCCTCAGCTTTTGGGCAGACGGAATTATTCAGTTCCTTCAGTGTGTTCACAGACCACATTTTCTCAGCATTTGGTTCAAGCTTCATTGTGTCGATTGATCTATCGCAAACAAACACTAATGGAATGCCACAATCACACTTGCACTGAAGTGAAATCTTGAGGCGCTACGTCCTGAAACTGTCATACGGATGCTCTTCTGGGTTACAAGCACCCAAAACTGAAATAGCTATCCAGCTACAGAACTATGATGTGATCTATCATATGCTTAGTTCGGGAAGCTAATGTATGGAAGGCTATTCAAAATAATTACTGGAAAAGAAAGAAGTAATCTATCTTAGTTACATATACAGCTTCTATTACTACACTAAGTGAGTAACCAGTTATCTTTGACATCATTATACACCAAAACTCCTGGTCGGCAGTAAAGTATGTATAACAGACAGTGAAAGGTGTCAAGAGATCAAATGATTTACATGAGGTTATATGAACAGGCTAAGGCAAAGCAGAGAAACGAGTATCCTGAGATTAGCACATGAACTGTGGAAACACTTTTTTTTGGAATACAATTGAAGGCTCAAATATTATGGCTGTCCACTAGAGTTAAATCTTGCTCAGCTTATTCATTATGTAAAGGGTTCAGCACCTGAAAATTTTGCCATACAGCACTCCTGTACAGGATTACCCAACCAAATAATGCTCAGTTCCTAAGAACAAGACAGTCCTTGACTTTAGGACTAGTATTTGTTATGACTGTTTTTATTATTACTATTTTAAAGATTGATAATTGATTAAGGTAATTATTATTCTAATATCATTTCAAAGAACTTACTGACAAGAAAGTGTTTGGCACTAGAAAGAACCTGAAGAAAAGAAAAATTAGTGCAGCACCATCTCTAAGAGGTAGCTGTTTGACTTGAGTTTATATTAAGGAAAAATTAGAATGCTGCTGAATAGGCTATGGCAGATGAGGATTATCCAAGCACAAAAGAAAGGTATTGCAAAAAAAAAAAACAAAAAAAAAAGCCAGCAGCCAATTGAGTAGAAATGACAGGATAACCTTTTCTAGGTCTGTGGTCTGAAGTTTCATTAAGGCACAGGTTCCCAGACTATTTTCAGTGGAGACGCAGGTATTCAGACTGCAGATGTTCCACGGACAGCTCATTAGTCACATGGTGCTCAGTTCACCAGGCTCCTTCCAGCTGAGAAACTGCACTGACACACAACCAAAAAAAAAAAAAAAAAAAAAAAAAGGTGTTTTAATCATATCACATTTGTCTGTAAGCAATTTTCATTATTACAGAGAGGTCACAGGCCTGCGAGTGCCAAAGGATGTCCTCAGTGAGACAATAAAGTGTTCATAGAACAATCTTTATTAAAAACACGGCCCATACTGTAGAAGGTTTGAGGATCACTAAACAGCTGCTCCGTTTGCCTCATATAAAGATATCACTTCAGCCATATGCAAGCATGCGTTTAGTTAATCTCTGCTTCCCTTCTGATCTAGCTTGCATTAATTGCTCGTCTCCTAACACACAGATCATTCCTATCCCCTTCATTTAGTACCAGCCCAACTGAAATACAAAACAACAACAGCAAAATCTCTTCCTGGAACCTCTTATATTTGTCACTGCATAATGATTTTGCCATTTTTGTCTTTTCATCATTTGGTATTCATAAGGTAGTAAGAGCGCTATCATATTGGAGAAGAAAACACTCTACTTAAAACATTACTAATTCACATGATCTTCAGCGAAACCAGCTCTGAACAAGAAACTAGAAATTCCTATAGCAAAAGAAGCCACAGAAAAAAGGTAGGGAGGACATCTTTATGCCATTTTCCCTCACGCCGCAACGCCAACGGGGAAGAAGAATCTGCAAAAAGAGAAGGCGGAATTTGGTATCCCAGAATGAGCTATACTCCCCACTCTCTAAAACCCAAGTAGAATCAGAATTCCACTTACATCAGCAGAATACCAGGTCACCTCTACAGAGCACCCGCCTCCCCAGAGACCCACTCCATCCAAAGGGAGTCTTCCCAGAGAACCTGTGGACCTTGGGCAACAGCACAGCATCCTCTGACAATGAAAGAAGAATCAACTCGGGTCGTGGAGAGACTTCACACCCTCGCTGCTTCAGCACTGTCGCCTCTGCTGGGATAGGCTTGTACTCCCTTAGCTTTCTACCTGCTCTGCTTCCCAGAAGCGCTTTCTACCTCTGGAAAGGACTGCTCAGCCTGAGCCCATGCCAGTATCTAAAAGTAGGGCAAAATCTCCCTGTAAAAGGTTTCATCCTTCTTGCTCACAGAATGGAGACCAGGTGGTAAAACTCCTGAGAAAGGACCTAGGCGTGGATGGTAAGATCTCCAGCGCACCCCTGCAGGGGTCTGCTGCTTGTCCAGGCAATAAATTCTCTTGCTGTGCTGTCTGCACTGCCGTCACGTAATGCACAATCACTCACTGGCTGATCCGAAGCCTCCTGAAGTTCAGTGCCTCAGCTTCTCTCATCGAATTATAAAATAACAAACCTCACAGTAGCCAACAACAAAAACACACAGGTAGAACTAAGAGAAGCAAGAATGAAGGGCCAAATGTTATAGACGTGGCTTGACCTAGAGATACAAGAGAAACTACAGTGACCAAAGAGACTGACACTTAAGATCATGCCAAATGAGATTCACAGCCCTTCCTCTGGCTCCCCTTGCCCACGCAACACTTCTCTTGCTCTGCTAGCAACTCAGCCAACCATGGCAGCTTCAGACACTTCCGTTCTTCAGTACCGCGCCACGCACACGTAACTGCAAAGGGGCCTTTCACATAAAGAGGACTCTCAAATCCATTCTCTCAGGAGACTGTTTAAAAAAAACCCAAAAATTTTAAAAAAATTTAAAATAAAATTTAAAACAAACAAAATGGAAACCAAAACCTCTGCAACCGAACAAACCAAATCCCTCCTCCCCCCAAAAAAGCAGAACCACAAAAACACCCCCTCCCCACCCAAAAAACCAAAAAACACCCAAAACAAAAATCCCCACCACCTTTCCTATCTTTCTTTTCTCCTTCTCCACCCTGCAATTTTCATACCCAGCCACAGCCACAGATTAAAGCGACTGCTTGCCACAGGCACAAGTAAGCAAAGCTAACTGGTGCAGACTGTTAAACCTGCTATAATCAATCACCAGCTTCCCACTACTTTATGATGTAACAGGAATGCCTTCCAAATACAATGAAGTAATATATGTAAATGAATATACTTTCAGCTTTCCCACTGATTCTTCCCCGCTTGTCTCCCTTTTACTTCACCATCTATAAGCAGTTCAGGCTTCTCTTTTAGAAACTGAAGGGGGTAGCAGGGCCCCAGAAAAGTTGTTTCCTCTTTCAAACTTCAACTCCAAGGCTCACACAGTGCAGTATGAATGATTTTTTAATTCATTACAATCTTGAACAGAATAAAAGGATGCAAATAAAGGCTATAAAAGTTCAGACCGGCTGATGTTGGGATGATGAGCTGCAAACAACAGGAGTTTAACAAGATACTTTTATCAGTCCGCATTGTGTTTATTAAGGTTAAAAGAAAAAAATCAGATTCTTCTCACAAGCTAATCACAGTTTTACCTTAAAATGTCCCGGTGTGACTGACACCCAGTCTGTGGATTAATCAGAGGTCTGAAAGAGCTACATGGATACCAGTCTTCTGTCTAAATAAAGGCCCCTTCTTAGCTTTTTTACCTGTCTTTGTGGTTCCAGAAACCACCTGTTAAACTGGTAACAAAAGATAACGAGCCCATAACTGCAGCTACTTGCATGTTATCTGTTCTATTTGCAGATCCTTGAAACTTCTATAATGTCCAATTAGTTGTTTCGATTGTTTTCCCCTCCTAGCAGCAAGAAGGAAAGAAACTCTCTCTTAAGAACTTACTCTCTCATTAGTCTTTCCACTGAATATGCCACTCAGCTGTCACTAGGCCGCTGCTGTAAAAGGTACAAAACTTTGCCTTAATAAACCAGTTGCTTGCTAAATCACATACTGTTTTTCCCTGTGCCTAATACTTGGTACCGAGATCAGATGTATATACTCCATTGCACAGGTACTGCAGATGAGTACCTTTAATAGTTAATGACCTGAAAGCTGACTCAAATTTAAATTACTCCAATATTATATTCACATTCTCCCTGGGGAAATGTAGAATACTTGTGAAATACTGCTTTTAAGGTTCTTGTTTTAATCACTGAAACACTTATTCATTTTAAAGAATCTATTAAAAAGCTTCTGCGATTTTACATTTTACTGGCTATATTCAAAAGAAATGAACTATTTTAGTTCCAAAATTGAATATATTTTAAATGTTCATGTCAAAATATAAGTTACCTTGAATAGCACTAGAACACCGAGATGGGTAGTGTCCATGCAGGAGCTGCCTTCTGCTTGCAGCAGATAAGCAAAGAAAGAAGACTGACCATAGGGCGTACTAATTTTCTCAAACTACATGATACTATATTAAATACTCAGATGTCTGAATAATTTTGACTTGAGCAACGTTGGGACTCAGAAAAGCCATTAAATATTGTAATTTCAAAATTAAAGAGATCTCTACTGCATTCTTTGGTAAACCATTGACTGAAACGGTAAAAGATTCCTAAAATAGATGGAACACATACTTCTTTTTTTTTTAGGAGAAGAAAAAATGTAGCTGCCATTATCTGTATCAAGGAACATTTCTGCAGCCACTATGTTAATTTCCAGTCCAGCATTTGAGAACAAAATTCACTTAGAAACTCTCACCTGCATGGGACGCTCATGGATTGGAATCTTCTGATGCCTTGTTTTTAAAGTGAACTTTTATTGCGGCACATTTGTGCAAAAGCTTGTGCTGCATCAGAATGACAAAAAAATCACAGGAAAATAAAAGGTAAAAATCATTATAAATCCTGACCTCTTGTAAATAAGAGCCGATAGATCCGTTGGCAGCCTTTTTGGTGTCTCAGGAAAAAAGCCAGTACGACACCAGCAGCCAGCTCAGGAATCAGTGTGGCAGAGCTAGCTTTCTTTTGCTCGCTGCAGTAAGAAACAAGGAAGAGCTTTGGGTGGTGTATTTTTGAAACCATGAAACCAATTCTAAACTTCTTAGTACTTAGTACTCAATACTTAGTTCAGTGCAAAATGGATTTCGATTAACAATGAAAACTGAAATGAAGATTTTGCTTATAACCTGAAGGAATTGTGTTAAGGGCTCTTATTCGTTTCCAGCTAAAAGTAGCTTAGGAAAAACATGCCATGGTTATGACACAGGAGGGAAGGAAAGCAATCAATTCAGTCCTGCAAGTAGAAGGATAAACCAGGTAAGTGATGAAATTAAGTATCATCCTCAGCTGGTTTTAACAGATACTCTGCTGTTTACTTTAAAAATATAACCCTTAAAAAAGGGTCGTGTTTCACTGCTGCAGCTCAAAACTTCTGTTTAGATAATTCTAGTCTAAATTCCAACTTAATAACCTATTTTTGGTACGGGCTGTAGCGAGTATGCGTGCTTCATTTAAACAATTATGCCATTAAATGTTTGGAATAAGCATTTTTGTAGTCCATCTGCACAACTAAATAGTAGTGGCTTTCTAGTGGGAAAGCTCTTGCTACAGTGAATGCAGGAGCTGATCTCATTTACATGCAAGCCAGCCACCATCTAATTCCCTACATAATGTATAAAAAGAAAAGCTATTTCAACACTATCCCAAATGCACATGACAGCACAAGTAAAGTGCTTTCAGCTTTAAGGTATCCATTACAATTAATTATCCATAAAGTCCTTGGCATAAACTGTGAAAAAGCCCTTCCTTTTGAATAAACGGAACTCCATCAAAATTATACGGGCACCTGAACTGACTGCAAATGAAAGCAAATATTCATCGGCATTTTGTTACAAAGGCCTTTTCTCGATGAAGTTGTTTGACACAGGATTTTACTGTCTTGAATACCTAGTATAACAGATAGCGTAACGTTTTTACTAGCAGATTAAGCTAAGAACGCATGTTTCATGATATTTCAAGAGATAAGGCCAGTAGCAAGAGAAAGACAAATAATTATGTCAGTTTTATGCCTTTTCTATAATCAGTAGTGATACAAAAATTCGCGGATACTATCCTTTAAAGTCCGAACCTCCCTGTAAGAGGAAGCGGAGTATCCAGAAAGTTCCCAAAATAAAACTCAATAGCAACAAAGTCACTATTAAGCAGGCATCCTTTATTATAGCGCTGGGCAGCTCTGGGGATTGCTCCACCATAAGCGCTCCAGTGATTCGGTAAACTTCCGAAGATTATATGCTATAAAGTCATACATAGTCATAGGGTTCCCGAGGATTCATTAACTTATGCATACGTACAATCTGCATGCATAGTTGTCTTCTTTAGTGGTCTTCAGGGGTCCTCCAGTAGTCTTCCTCACCTGTCCGCTGGTTGAACCTTGGGTTTCATTTGTCTATATATAGTCATTGAATTAGCTCATCAGTCCTTTGGCCTTGGACTATCATAAGGGGCTGATTTAAACTAGTTCCTCGAGTGCTTATCTTGGCACTGATGTCCTGAGTCTATGTTATCAATGAATTTACAAGCTTATTCAAGGTCTTTTTAATCCTATCAGGCACCAAGGTGCATTCTTCAAATGCCTAACACTACCTTTGCAGGGGAGGAAACCACAAGAGAACAAGGATGCTTACAATAAGGTCTGAGTCAGGGATTGTCAGGGGTTTAGTCCTTTCATTAGTGCTATTTCACAGTCGTTCAAAAAAGTTTGTTCAGTGTCAGTTAGACTGTCCATTATGCGATCAAAAATCAAGTCACAAATAAGAAATCTCTCAGAACCATCGATAATACGTAAGCGGAAACAACCTCCAAGTAGACTAGATGCTAGAAATACGTAAGTGGAAGGGACAAACTATTAGTATGAAAAACCTACCTAAGGACTAAAGATTCTTTTGTGTAGCTAGAAGGTTACTGAGCTGACAAAAGCTCGAAACTTTGTAATTAATTCCTTCTCCCTTCGGGATCGGAATCCCATAAAAGAGACGTAGCATTTTACAATTTCAATTCTGTGTTAAGTCCTTTCTTCCTGACACCTCATTTGTCAAGGTTAATATTTGCCTTTCATTGTCCCTAAATAAATTCGGCTTATTATAGATACTAAAGTTACCTGGTATTTTAGAGGAGAGTCAGCATTTGCCACGTTATGAACTCTGCGCTGGAGATATTTTAAACTCTATCCTTCCCCAGGTGAAATTATTTCTGTAACAACGACTGCTCCAGGGGACCATTTTGGGGTGGACCTATATGAAAATGATCGCACAAAGTTGTCATTAAAATACAAAAGAAAAAATTCAGCACAACAACTGTACTCCTCAGATTCCTTCATACTTGTTTCACAGCCTCGCCAATACCAGCACTTACATCTGTATTGATTTTATAACAAATGCCCTTGAGATGAAGGAAATGCTGACTTTTTTTCCTCTGCCGTGTTCATTGCTGCTTTTCTTGCCCAAGCGAGGTGCAGTATCCCACTGAGCATATTAAGAAGAAGAAAAAAAAACATTAATAGTAGTAGAGTAAGTTTTTCTTACAGTGTAACTGTTATACAGCTTCTCTCATAAGGCACTAGCTGTAACTAGTTTAGTGCATTATAAAAGAATGAAACCTGTGATTTAATTTTCTCTACAATCCACAACTTGAAAGAAATTACAGTTTGGAACACTATTAAAACATTTACTGAAGCAACGCTAACAAGCATGCTGCCTATCCCTTCACCCTCAGCCTGAATATAGATTCAAAGGTTTAAAGTGATCATACAGAATTATTTTGTCCAAGAATCTCAAGTGACGATGGTATTGGGTTAGGCTGCAATAAGAGACTAAAACATTGCCAGAGTTTGCAAAGTCTTGGTAGAACATTAGTCTGATCTACTTGTTGACGTCTCCTCTAGACGTTATTTATAGAGACAGTATCTAAACCATCAGCAAGACTATTAGCTAGCAATAAGGAAGAGAGTGATGGTATTTCAGTGTCATTGTAAGTACACATCAGAATGTCAAAGGAGACTATTGCTGAATTCACACTTTGACACTAACCTGACCCAGATAAAAGCTATCAATAAGGTATTTTCTTAAAGGGAAACTCACTGCAAACTGACAGGAGACAGTAAGCTCAAACGGAAACATATACAGGAAAAAAATTAACAATTTCAAGGGCTAAAATGCCACATTTCATTTGGACAGTACATCAAATTAAAAGAAACTTTGACAGCTGTGCAATTTATGCAAAAAAACCCAACTAGTACTGTCTAAAAACATATGCTATTATACTTTAAGGTGTTACAATGAAAAAGAAAAACAAAAAAAACACCCCACCTTTTGGCCTTGTCACACAGCTGTTATATGAACAGCTGTGAATTTTCTATGAAAAGTAGGGCTATCCTGAGAGACTGCAGTGATGAAAGAAACATTACCTGAGTTAGTAATATTTACTCATTTAATCCAGGTCCCAAAACCATTTACAGAGACTGCTGAAGAAAATCATGACCAAGAAAGCCAGGCCACAACATCACATGCACCAAGGTCAAAATTTGTCTAGGGCTTTTTATAGATAACTACCAATTTGCTTAATATTAAACCGAGGAAGGAATTTGACCCTACTCATTAATGGACAAGTTATTTGTAGGGATGTGACTGTAGCTTTTTCTCTGCTGCCGTTTCAGTAATATTCTAGATCTTTGCAGGGAGGAAGAAGTAGGGGTACCCTCAATGCATTAGGTTTGTTTTGAGAACTTAGAAAGTGTTTCAAGCTTCTGTTGTCCATTCAAGTACTTCACAAGGTCAGTTACAGATTCAGCTGCTTTCCAGATACATGTGTCTCTGAGCTCTAAATTACGTACCTTGGATACAGCTGGCAGGGAGGTTGGGTCAAAAGCTACTCTGCGCCCTCTTATTTTATCTGTAGCCCTACCTCGGTTTTTGATAGCCATCAACAGACTACTTTAGGTCACAAAAGCAAGGTTAATTGGACTTCACAGAGGACAGAGAAAAGCAAACATTACAGTCTTTTGAAAATAACTGTCTCAAAAGCTTGTAATTCCAAAGCGCCTTTCCTCCCTCTCAAGAGAAGCAATCCCCTGCTACATTTCTCGTAACAACAGGGCAGCCTGAACACATACCACAAAACAGAGCAGACCATAGCGCAAGCTGTTCTACGACCACTGCGCACTGGCAGCGATACCGGTTGTTCTGTTATGTATTTCGGGGTACCTGCCAGAGCCCCTACCTGGGAATCAGCGGCACTACAGCAGGTGGTGAAACACTGTATAGCGACCTTACAATAAGATCCACAACTGAGTGTTAGATCAAGGTACAGAACAACTATTATGCAAAGTCTGGAAAATCTACAAGAACAAATTGCTGCCTTGCTAGCCACAGTAATATGGCTGAGTTGATATTTATTACATCTAGCATATGCTTTTATTCAAGTTTTGTTCTTGCATAAAGCACCCCAACAAATGAGAATGCTTTACAAATTGAAGAACAAAGCACTTTTAAATTATTATAGAAGTTGGGTAGCTTGTTACACAGGAAGATGTTTCTCATCGTGGGATAGACTTAAATGGTAAAGTGGATATATAAGAAAATATAGAAAGAAGGCGTCTGAGAAGCAACTAGTAAAGTTGCAGTGGCCTCATGTTGTTAAAAAAAATTAATAGAAAATTGGATAAAGGAAGAAGATTAAAATCTAACAAGAGGCTGGCGGGAAAAAAAGTGTTTTAGGTGGAAAATGAGGAAAAGCATACTAACACAATGATCTGACAAACCAGAATCCATGGTCAAAGCTTAAATAACAAAGAGATCAGGAACACCAACCTGGATTATCCTGCTATTGAGAAATCAGAGCATCTTTCTTTCCCTCAGTCCTCAAACCAACATCCAAAATGTTCAGCTAGCGTTAACTAGCATCGCTCCTCTGAACCTACATCTACACATGCCCTGAATTTAAGTTTCCTTTCTATTTGTTATATGTTATATTGTCTTTCTGAGGAGTCAGACCAGTCGTCTATGATTAAAATTTCTGACACTTCACACTGTCACTGCACCCTCATCACAGCCCTCAAGTTCAAATCTTCTAACTCTTCACGCTGTTTAACTAGTAGAAATCTTTGGCTTTACTAAGGGAATGCTAAACTCAGCTAAAACATGGCTGGTTAAGAGAAACTTCCTTAAGGACCATATGGTTCTTCCCTCTGATGCCCACTCTCAGGCAGGCTAGACAGCCCCACATCAAAGAGCATCACTGCTGAAACTGTAACGCACATCCTGAAAAGCAAGAAATACCTCAAAATCCCTGTTCTACCCTCCACTTCCCGCTGTTGCCAAGTAGGCTGTGCCTTTTCACGTGCCCTGTCACACAGCCAGCCTCTATTCAAACAACCAAGTACCTAAAAGAGCCTGTCCTGTGGTTTACAAAACAAGGCAATGCAAAAAAGGACATTTTGCAAAATCAACAAATAAATAGGGATTAGTGCCAGGCTCAAATACACCTGTAAGTAAAGCCCCAGACCCACGTGAACTGAAACATTTCCAACAGAATGACAACAGCATGCCAGATTACCTCACTGACAGCTTTGAAACAGGGGGGCATTACCATGACATCTAGAACAAAAATCTAAAGGTTCAGAAGTGTTTCGCAAGACATCTAAATAGTAAATACATCGAAATACTTTCAATAAAAGTAAGACTATTTAACACAGACTTTGGCAATAATACAACTTTTAGATTCTCTTTTAGACTCAGCTTAAATGACCTACCAAAAACATACTGATTAGCAGATAGAAGATACTACCGCTAAGTTAGCTCTCACTGAGAAAAGAGCATACATGCGCAGCTCACATTTAGCTTACCTACAGGTAAGTATGAGAGGGACAGAATAGTCACGCAGAAGTGATGTTCAGTTCCGCTGCCGGTGGCACTGTGTACCGCTCAGCATTACCGTTAGGAATATTGCAAAGGAGCGCAGAACTAACATAAACGAAGTATGACTTTATAGAATCAACACTGTCACGAATATTTTGGGGGTGGGGGGCTGGGCATAAGGTGGTGCATGGTGAAAGCAAACCTTTTCTAAAACCTGATACTAAAAATAATCCCTCCCAAAAGCCCAGAGATACCAGGGTCAAATAATAGCACTCTACGACACCACACCGCTCCACCTAAAGCAGGGTTACAGACATACCAGAGACCCACCTACAACAGCAAAACCAGTTTTATCCATGGCTGCCAGGCCTGTGCAGTGGAAACAAACTTCCCCTACAGGAAAATGAGGTATCCTTCCACGTGACAGCGTTCCTAAATCGTGCATAGTCAGTCCCGGGCTGTCACGACAAAGGAGCACCATAAATCTAATCCTGCAGCCTCCTGCCAGAACCTCTGCCGAGCGTGATGAGAAGGGGAGAGGGCATCAGCTGCCCTTGTCCTGCTGTGTTTGCATGCCTCCTGCGCTACCACCAACCCCAATTGCCAGACAAAAGAAAATGCCACCAAAACAGTGTGTGATGCCTTACACTTTACTCCGTTTTCAAGAACTGATGGTACATCACAAGTGATTGATACCAGCACCGATCATCGCCCTGTGCCGAATCTGGGCCTGAAATGAAAGCTACAGCAGGAATGAGGAACATGCAAAGCTGGAAAAAGTTTAATTTGTCTTGGTGAATGAAGAAAAGTTTGTAAAGGAAGAAAATTTCTCTTGAATACAGATAAATCAAAGAATAAACTACCTGACTGAAGCGTTAAGCATTACATTTCAGTGTTATACTATGTTTGCAAAAATCTGATCCTCACTATTAATACAAGCATTGTATTTTACTTTTTCCTTTCCTTTACTAGCAATTTTTACTTATCAGAAAAAAAAAATGTAGAAATAATTGATTACATGCATCCTTATGTCAAGATTTTAATAGTTAAACATTCAAATAATGCAGAAGCTCTTGAAATAACCAGTCTCCTATTTCATTCCCCTCAAATCAGCCAGATCCAGAAAACTTTGTGAAGTTAACATCAAAATAAATTTTTGCTGTCAATGTAGCAAGTCTTCTTTCTTCAAAGGTCAAATTTATGCTCTGCAGATTCTGAAGTGTACTGGGTTCCAGTGCTAGGAACATGCAATTGAGAATGACACCATTTATTTTCCTCAGCTACACCCAGATTTCAGTTCGCTGTATTTAAACTGAACATGCTTCTGCAGTCTTTTATTCCAAATCTGTTCCAAAATCCCAACTGATGTAAAATACTAAGATTTTATGGCAACACCACTTTAAAACACCAGCATTTTGAATCATACTTAATGCTGTGCAATGAAGTAAAGCAGTCGCGCAAAGCCCAAGCGTTCCAAAGCGTGGCCGCTAGTTACCTTAGCATCCTCACGCCACTGCTTTAACGATACAAAGCATTACACAAGGAACTAGGCAGTAAAGAATGAATCCCATAAATCTGCAGTTTATAAGTGGCAAGCTTCCTCACAGGATGTTGCTTCCCTTCTCATGGGAGGTCGTGTTGGGTTGGTTTTTCTTTTGTGGGTTTGCTGGGGTTTTTTGGTTTGGGTTGGGGGGGGGCGGGGGTGTCCCTTTCCTTTTTCCTTAGTCTGGAAAACTTGTACGAATGCTGGTGGCTCATTTAGGAAAAAGAAAGTACACATGTCATTTATGTTTAGCTCAGCTCAGTGATTCGCAGTATGAAAGGAGCTTCACTGAAGATGGCCAGCATAGTGGTTACACCCTGCTAAGGTCCTTACAAGGATGTATCTTTTTCTAGTGGGGAAGGCAGTATATTTTGAACATGACAGAGGATCTGTATTAAACTTTTAGAGTTATAAAGCTTTATCTTTGTTGAATTATATTAGCTGGTCAAGAAAGAACCTTAGAAACTCCACTGAGTTGCACGTGGTTCGAAACTTTCACTTCAACAGCCAAAAATATCAACTCTCTGCACAGTGATTTTAACTTGTCTGAGGTACCATCTTTCTGTTATAAGCAGGAGCAAAAAGCTTCAATGGTACACAATATCGTGGCGATTCGCTTCTTAAAACTGAATTTTGCTCTAGTGAATCTTCCATGATTTTCTGAATCAGTTACGGTCCCTCAGCACTATTTTGACAAAAAACAAACTTGCATTTAAACTCGCACTTTCTATACTGAGTAGTTGCCCAAAGTGGTAAGTCTTCTTTTAGTTGTTGCTACGGAGTGAAAGTAAGAGAGTACACCCTTGTAAGCTTGCTCAGGTTCCAATCTAAGGAGATTTCACTACTAAAATTCTATTCAAGCAAATTATATTCTTCTTTCAACTTACTTGAAAAGAGCTTCCAAGGTAAGTTATTTTCTAGATAAAAATTGTTGCAGTAAAACTGATTAAAATGTATTACATTATTTATAGTTCAAAGTTATCTTTGCTTCAGGCAAGGTATTTATACCTTTCATCAGGATTAAGTATTTTTACCGAGTATTTTTAAAAAGTATGTCACTCTCAATTTTAATTCAATCCATTATACCTGTAAGTCTGTTTTGGAGAGATTTCTGAGGATTTATTTCACAATAGATGAGCTTAATGCATATTTCAATGAGAGACAGGATGGGTGGTTGGAGAGATACGGGGAGATGATCCATGTATCAGTCCCCTAACAGAAGAATTTAGTATTAAAAGAGAGAGAGAAGACATGGATACGCTGGCTGATATTTAAGGCTTTTTTCAATCCATCTTCTCTTTCAATACACCTGAAAAAATGCTGAAGCAAATCATAACATTCCCTTTAGGAACACACGTTATTACTGGCCATTAACACACAGACTTGTGTGCTTTGTCAACAGTTTGGGAATTTCACAGCGGTGCAATTAAGTCAAGAAAGCAACTCCTGTAGTGGTTTCCTAATTTTAAACAAAAGGCTAGCACAGAGTACACAGGACAACAGGCACCGCTCTATTTATTTTATGTTAGCTGGTAACGTGAGTTGCTATACCAAAGCTAGAAGTCTTGAAGAACTTCGTGGAAATTCTAAGATTACATACTGATAAAGACTGTTACAAAAATTCTCAGTTTTCAGGTCATTCCTAGAAAATGAGAAATTCTGCTCTTACAGACAATATATTATTCTGTTTATTTTTTCCTTATAACAGTCGAAATGTACAGCTACATTATATTTCCCTGTGCTGCAACATTTGCATGTCGAATCTACTTTAAAAGGTTTAAGTATTTGTTCACTCTGAGGGATTTTTTTTTTCCCCAAAAGGAAAAATAATCTTCCTCTCTTGAGCACAAATGGAAGTGCCTGATACTAAAAAATAACCAGTCTAGTACTTCTCAGATACATTTCTAAAAACGCCAACAGAATAAATGCTTTTTACTCCAACTGTCCTGAAGTAAATTGATTTGGTTTAGCAAGCACTACCCAACCACCTTGGTGTCATCTGGAATGTGTAGATACATCCTTTCCTTCCTAAGAACCACGCTAACAAATTGTTGTGCACCATACCTGCCTCGAAATCCCTCTGAACAGCTAACGAGATAGTTGTTGGCTTCAGTCTTATTAGGTGGAAACCAGAGCTGCTCTTGAACATTTCCGGTGTTCGTTCAATGTTTATTTTGCACTTAGTGCACTTAGTGTTTTAGTTGAGAAATAAAAAGCAAGCGCTATGTTTTGCACAACAGCCTCAGGTACTATAAAGGGAAAGCAGGTTTTACATGGTCTTTTGGCTTATTTTGTTGTTCTGGGAGAGGCATTTTCCACTGCTTTCCATCTCCTTGCCATACATTTTTGCTTTATGCAGCAGCATTTGTTTACATTTGAATGACACATCAAACACACTAAAAGCTCTTTGTCATGTTTTATCAATGTTTTCCAGCTCGTGTCCTGCTTCCATACTGACAAGCTTGACAAAGGAATTCTTCTTGGATAGGGAATTAATTAGACTCTCAAAATTTCATCAAATTTCTGCAGACTGTTTGTATTCTGGATTACCCTTGGGGGACATGTGCACATAAAGCAACCAAAAGTATCTTTTTCTCTCAAGAAACAACCTGAGCTGTTTAGCAGGTAATAAGGGAAAAAGCAGTATCTATTGATAATTTTTGAACCCTATCACTCAGAAAATGATCTAACATGCCCTGGTTCTTGGGCAATCATTTCAGATACGATTCAAGTACAGCAGTGAGGTTAAAGTAAAAGAAAAAAAAAAAAAAATTGTTCTCGGTTTTTTTGTAAATGAGTTAGTGACCATGGATAGATGAAGAATACTTGCTTTACCAAAAAAATTGCTGAGACTGTTTTTTTCAGGGAATAAGAATTACTTTTCTTCCATCTGTCAGAAACAGTATGTCAGTAACTCACAGGAGATACCATTCTGTTGCTCATGCTATTATCCAGCTTTCAAACAGGGACTTACATACTGGATTTCATGCGTCATACTACAGACTCTATCCTCCATGTGAGATGCAACACGTCCACCACTATGTAGAACGGAGTGCTGAAGGTACCATGAACTATCATTAGCACAAAATTCCTATTATCTCCTAGGAAGATGTTTTATTTTCACATAATGTGGGTATTTTGTTTTTCAAGAATAATTACAGGTTCCTGTGAGAAACAGAAACCCTCCTCCAAAATTCTACTACAAACTGTTTACATAGAAACAAAATGTTCCATCAAAATTCCCTTAACAAATAACACTAGCTGTGATTTTTTTCTCTATATTTCTGACTTTTACCTTAATATCTGCTTATTTCCACCCAAGACTCATTGGCAATTGCAGAGCTCCTTCTTGGTATCTTGTAATCTTTTCAGGTTGTAGATGTTGTCTTTAAAAGCATGTTTTTCTTAGAAATTTCAGGATAGAGAAAGCCAACACTGCTGATTTTAGATTAGCCTTAGCTTGAGCAAGTACAGTTTGGCAGTATATTCTACAGGGTTTTGGATTTGTATAGCCTCCTTTCAAGATCCCCTTCTCTGGCTCAAGCATTCTGCAAGTAACTTCTGAAAGTAATTCCACACATTTTTTTTTTAATTGGCCAAACAGGACAAGGAATTTTTAAGATACGATACAACGCTTTAGGTCTTAAAAAACACAAAACAAACAAACAAAAAAAAAAACCAAAACAAAACACGTTGTCAAATTCTCCAGTCCTGAACATGAAAACATTATTCTAATAGCAATGACTGAATATCCCTTCCTATATTTTTCAAAATGCTGCCAATTATTCAATACTCACTCAGAAAGAGGGGACGCTAATCAGACCATTCCTCTTTAGGCCACAGTCATGAGACACTATTTAATTGAAGTTACAATGGTTTAGCATTTATTACTGAGTGACTTTCTATAGAGAGTCCATTAAAAATATTGCATTATAGATGTAACTATTTGTAGAAAGGAGCGTTAGGTAAAGGACTGTCATCTCACCCACACTTTCTGTATTGTATCCACTCTTTTCTTCTGAGCTCTCTTCCAGCTAGAAGACTTCTTCACCTCTTTCTCTACATACCTGTGATGCATACTTTAGAAAGGGCTGTTTTGTTTCATGCCAAATAACTGTGTTGTTGAGGGGAAAATTCTACTTTTAATGAACATAAAGATTTTAAAGCACTGTTGCCCACTGCTGAAACAGATATTCAGGATTAGATTATGATTTGATATACCACCCCTTGCACAGACATGGGCCTGAACTTGACAGCAGTGCTACTGCAAGAGTAACAACGTCCTCTGCTCTCTAACAACCCCAAGGCAAGGCACCCGACACCGATCCGCTACATTCAGTGGCCAGTGCTAACCCAGTACCGCTCTGCAGTGGGCTGATTCTCTTGCATAACACCATGATGAGTTGGAACAGATCGTGCAGGAATTTTGTGAAGATGGCTAGAGGCTACAGAAGTGTAGGCTGCACCCCCACAGAATAGTTAAGCCTGGCTAACAAGTGTTCATAGAATCACAGAATCATTAAGGTTGGAAAAGACCTCTAGGATCATCAAGTCCAACCATCACTAGGAGGACTGATGAAAAAACTACCTGTGCTCCAGAGTCCAACTGCTGCTCCCAAGGCTCTGTAATCCTTCTTGATATTCCTCAGACCGCTCCTGCCTGTATCACTGTTGCCCATGTGAAACAGCACCATATAATAGTCAGAGGACTCGACGAGGCTTGGTAGTCTCTCAGTGACATCCCTGATACAAGCCCCCGGTGAGCAGCACACCTCCCTAGAGAGTGTGTCAGGTCGGCAGAAGGCTGCCTTCGTATCTCTCAGTCCCTAGAGAGTGTGTCAGGTCGGCAGAAGGCTGCCTTCGTATCTCTCAGAAGGGAGTCGCCTACTACTATCACCCGTCACCTTTCCTTCGTTGTGCTGGTTCTTATACGGGGAGCGGATCGGGCTGCCTTAG
The DNA here is from genome assembly GCF_949628215.1 of Phalacrocorax aristotelis. NCBI lineage: Eukaryota > Metazoa > Chordata > Aves > Suliformes > Phalacrocoracidae > Phalacrocorax > Phalacrocorax aristotelis. The sequence goes on from NC_134279.1 coordinate 5,064,549, forward strand.
TCAGCTCCAGTGTCTCTCCTGATGTGGTGGGTTTTTCCTCTTCAGCCATCATTTTCTGTTTCTTCATGCAACATGCATTCCCCAGAACACAGAATTCCAGCAGGACAAGCTCTAAATCTGCTCAGCCTCCCAAGAAAGCAAACATGGAGCTATATTGCCTTTCACTTATCTTCTACCCCAACAGTTACAGAAACAGGTAGAATGCGACTTAAATAGTAGCAGGGTGCAAAGGCCATTGCTAATTTTTACACCTTGTTACTTTTTACTGGACTATGTCCTTCCTAACCTGCCAATACAAGCATTGCATCATATGTCTGCACGTCACTTCAACAGAAGGACAGACCACCTCATTTAGGCTGATGTAAGAGACCTGAATTAGATTTAGCAGATTCTTGTTGATTGTAGCACATGTGGCAATGCAATGAAAAAAGTACAGGGGTAAATTTCTTAGCATTTAGACTATCAAGCAGGATAACATCCTGATTATTCAGTGAAAGGCTTCTACAACTAACTAAAATAAAAGTCAGGTTAGAAGAGGAGTCAGTCGGTTGAACAGCACTGTAGTAGCAAGGGGAATACCAGTGTCAGATGTTGTCATGAGGATAAAAATATTCCCTTTCAAACATCACCTCTTTCTGTTAAACCCCACAGTTCTGTCACGTCTAAAATTCCACCTGTCCTTTATTTATGGCATATTCTACCCCAGCAAAGATATACTGATATCAGAAACTCTGCATTCCAGGTAAAGTCCCAAAAGTTAAAATAAACATAACACATCCTGCTGTAAATTCCTATAGCAAATACATTAAAGGATAAGGAAAAAATCCAGCTCTCTTTAAATAGTCTCTAATTAATTTCAAATCATACACACAAAAAAAATATTGTAAAATCCAATTGAAGGTGAAAGGATTTTAATTGGTTGTATTTGACATTTTATTCCAATAAGAAAGTCATCCTTAACTCTAAGCAATGTTGGCAATGCATCCTGGAAGTTAAAACTGAAAGCAGTCAGAAAATGCAAGAAGCAAGAGCCATGCTTTGTCAGTAAACTTTTCACTGATGGCAAAAATAAGAGAAAAGTGACACCATACTGCTTCTTGCATTAATAAGAATGATAATAAAATATAGCTCGGATTAGCATTTGAGAAGCTAAGGCACATGGACCTCATGAAAGTAATGCCTGACCAATTACTTTTTAACTAAAGTTCTTAAAATAATGAGAACCAAATCTGACATTTAACGAAAAGAACAAGAACACTTGTCTACTTAATTATCTTGAGCCTGAAAGCACTTCAGTCCTATACTTTCCCTTTCATTATGGCATTATATAAGCAGCAATAGAACAGGAGGAATACTCGATCTTATACTTCAGTAATTCCACTTTCTAAAAAACGGTCTTCACACTATCTCAGTAGCAAAATAAAGCACTATCATGGTTTAGAACTCCACTGCTTTGACATACTAATAAATATTCAGGTGGGTTTTTTTCCTTTGTTTTAGTTTTTATTTTTTCCCCTTGATTCTATGCCTCAGGATAATTACAGACTGATAGTACCTGGTGTTAATATAGGTTTCAGAATACCTCACCAGAATACCTTGTTAGGCCTCTGCTTCCCTAATTAAAGCAGTCATGCCAGAGGGAAAGACGTTGCTATCACAAGGCTGAAACTGATTTTTTTACCTGGCAAGAAAAATCGTTCTAAAATTGCTTCTACAAGACTCCCTACCCTCTATAGTGCTAGGGAGGAATTTTACTCCGGTGGGTTGACTTTTACACAAAAAACAGTAACACAAAATGAAAGTTACGTGCAGCAGGAAGCAGGGACTTGTTTATAAACATTTTTGGAAGTGACCTACCATAAGTTTGACAATATTAACCAGGCTTTGGGTAAAATATGACAAAACTGCCTCTAACAAAGCCTTTCATTGGGTTGGTTTTTTTTGAGGGTTTTTTTTGTTTGGTTGATTGGTTTTGTTTAACAGTATTACACCTTCCATGTTTCTAAGGAGTAAAATAAATAATATTATTTTATTATTGAATGCCACTTTGGGCATCTCAGTTAGTTCTGACATGACTGGGACCGTTCCTAGTTCAGACCAATCTGTTGCTCTGCCACAACCTGAAGCATCACTGACACTCAGTTCATCTCATGAGGGTGTTCCCCCCCAAATCCTCTGTTAGTGAGAGAAAAGGTAACAACATTAGAACCTAATTTGTTAGCATTTCATGACTAATAGAGGAAGCCATGCCACAAATAAAGATGCAGAAGAGGTGGCTGGAGGGTTTATTTGTTTCTTTGGCTTGTTTTGGGGTGGTTTTTTTTCGGTGGGTAAGGAGTAATGTCACTTTTGTAAGAACAGATTCTGTAATAAAGACTCATCAGTTCAGATATTCCCTATCCTTGGCAATGTTCAAAACAAGGCCCTGAACAACCTAATCTAATTAGTCTCACTTGGAGCAGAAAGTTAGTCTAGCTGACCTCCAGCTTCTTTTCCAGCCTAAATTATTCTGTTGTAGATGATGTAATTAATATTGTTGGCAGATGTTCTGTTCAGGATGTTGGTCAACTTCACGTAGATTGTAACACTAACAGAAATCACCTTACTGTTCATTTGTTAAATGAGTACTTTTTTAAATTTGAGGCTGCAGGAACATACAGATTAGTCAAAGAGCATTCCATGCCAGAACACAGTATGATCACCTTCAGAAAGAACAGAAATACTCATATTATTTCTCTTGAATTTGGTACCTGCTGTTAGAAGTCCACTTATGCTGGAAGTCAGAGCAGTAGAACCAAAGTTAAATTTCCTCTTGTTCCCTATAAAAAGTATATAACTTCCTCAAGTAAGAAACATTATCCACAGTACGGTATCATGAAGAAGGAACTGGGAGTAAAATACACTTCCACCCTACTTACTGAGGGGGAACATGGAGAAGTCACAGTTTTGCAGGTATAAACATTTTTTCTCAAAGCAAAATTGCCTAGATTTTACTAACAGGATGCTCTAAACAAATTTCTTAACTGAAATCACCAGCTGAGTTAGCAAAATCTCTTGTAGGCTGAAATACATAAAAGAACTTTTGAAAACAAGGATTTTGTATATTAATATTCTTGCAGGAGAAACTGGCTGCTTTGATTCCAGCGTATGGCTGAACCATATTCCACCTCCCAAAGTTGTTGCGCAGCTGTAAAAGAGGTGGTATAAATACAAAAAGAGTAGTATTTTCTGTGCCATTATCTTGATAATAGTTTTCTGAATGCTGTTTACTGTAAGCATGTGGAGTAACTCAGATGTTTAACAGCTCGGTGTTGTTACATAAAGCCGCACGCTGGAATGGAACGCCCTGTCGGCAAGGCTACAATTGCTCATGATTTTCTCATTGTACCTAAAAACTGCAGGTCATTTGGCCTTATGGAACCCAACGAATACAAATTAATATATTTATTTTTAAATGTTGCTGTATCAAATTAATATATTTCTTTTTAAAAATGTTGCTGTATCTTGGGAAAGAAACACCAGTGTGACTATAAGAAATAAGGAAGTAAAGCTACCCATTAGTAAAAAATTAGTTTACTTGCAAAACCATGCTTTTTCATTAAAAAATTAAAAACCCCCTTTCTTTGTAAAATAGATGTTACATATACTCACTATTTTTCAGTAAGCAAAACCAGGGTGACTACAAAAATAGAACTCTGGGATTTAATGGAGAAGAAAACTTTTCTAAAGTAAGTAACTGCAAAATATTTGAGGAACTCAGGCTTATCTGTTAATTATTCATGTTTCTGTTTTCATTCCCAACTACTCTGGAGCTGCTGATGCTGGCACTCTCTACAAGGTTTAAGAATCCTTTCAGCTCAACTCTGCCAAATTAAACTGTCACTTTCTATTAAAAAAATCTGTAGCAGGAGGTTTTTAATCTTCTGATTTATACTTTGTAATAGGAAGTCAAAGTTTAAATTAGGACAGTATCAGCTTATGAAATAAAGCCTAAGAAGTGCAGTGACAACCACCAGTGAAGAAAAACTTCCTGCTTGCATCAAAGCGCACAGCAGAGCGGTTTTAGTTTCTATCTTTTTAAAGGTTTTATTTTACAAAGTCTCAATTCAGTCTGACGCTCTTATTTAAACTAGCATTGCCCATAGATTCTAACAGAATACATCTGAAGGAAGATACCACTTGCCATCAGGTGTCTGAACCATCCTGACTTTACTGACCCACTACCCCTGCAGCCTGTCTGCCTTGCAGTGTATTAACCGGGCAGTGCACAACGCAGTGAAAGTAACATTTCCTTACGTGAGCTGCTCCTTTTCAAACTTCCATAAGGAACTCGGGGCTCCACATTTCACTGTGCTGAAAATTAAGCTCAAACAACTTTAGTAATGGAACAGCTTTATAAAATACTACTCTCTTTCCTTCTTTGTGGAATTCTTAAAAAGAAATACTACTCCTGTATTTTCAATCGTTATCTTCTAGTCCTTTTTTCCCCACCTCTCTACCTCTACCCTTCTCATCGCCTGGCAGTTATATCCCTTGTTTTCTGTACAGGCACAACCGCTATTTACTTTCTATTCTCCATTTGCTCCAACGATGCTGCAAAGCCAGTTCCCTCCACAGCAAAGGGTAAGCCTTGTAGAGAGGACTAAATATCCACAGAAGGAACAGGTGCACTGCAGTAGCTGAACCTGTTTGCTCAGTTACAGCAGAGAGAAAGGGATCATTACCCATCCGCTGCTTTTAATAACTCCAACAGCAAAAGAATCTGTGGCTAAACACTAAGATGAAAAAATCTCAACTAAAATAGTAGATGCGAAAGGAAACAGAAATATCTTGACATTTGCCGTGAAAGGAAAATTCCAAGACCTCACATATTTACCTAAAATATTCAGGTCTCATTCTGAAAACTCTGGTGATAAATTCCCCACATAAGCTCAAATTCTGAAGCTCCCATCTCAGTTCTCAAGAGTTCCTAGCTTCCCATTTCCAAGAAACCTGCTGCCAAACTGTTTGTCCAACTGGTTTTTATATTTTCACACATACAGAGACAGCTCTGACTACGTGCTTTCTACTTCTATTTGGGGCAATATCTTCCTCAGTGCCTATTAAAAGTCTAACTCAAGAAAAGCATAAGCAGGACCTTGCACTGTCACTGTAATTTAAGCATGTATTATTTGAATCAGTAGATTAGTTTTTAAAATGGAAAATGTACTTCTATGATTTGAGTTTACTTTTATATTAAGTTCTACACTCAGTCTTGCTTACTACAAAAGTTTAACTTCCTTTGCTCCCAAGTTAAGAAATGAAATATTCTCTTGGTACCAAGCAGGTATATATTAGTATATACTACATTGATTGTTTATAGTAATAGACAGTATGAGAGAAGTTTTTGCACACTGAACGAACAAGACACCTCATGGACCAACAAGTTTCCACTCTGATTTATCAACCAAAGTAGTTTTGCAGTGTTTGGAGGAAGTATTCGAATTCCGCATGCGCCCCCCCCCGCAAGCTTCAAAGCCTTAGCCTCCAAGAGGCTACAGTTTTATCTCTTCATGGATTTCTGTATTAATTTGATGGCATAGGCCACCAACGGCTTTACATACAGCCCTTTACTAGTCATACAGACCCTTTCATCAGCCTCTGGCTCACACCATAAGTGTTAAATCAGCAACAGCTGCATAACAGCGTAACACCGTTCATCAACTTCTCCTTTGATGTCCAGCTCACATCAGATTAATCTGGTCTATCTGAGCTGAGCAGATATAGGAGGTCGCCTCTGTCTGGGTAATAACCTTAAGCAAGCTACACCAGTGACAAAGTTGTAACAACACAAGCATACATCTTCATACATATTTTTTTTCTATATATAAACATATGCACACACATAATTTCTCACCAGCAAAGGATGTTTGGAATTTAAATGTAAATGAGACCTCTAGATATGGCAAAAAGATTATTTAATTAAAAAACACTTACAAAGTCTTATTTGCATGGCACCCAAAACCGACAGAGAGAGATGTAAAAGGGTAGAAAGGTGACTGGGATGCAAAAATACTCCTCAATCTCCACTTGTCCCCTGAGAGGTCTTTGCTACTGAAATCCACCAAAAGCAGCCATTTCAGGGGTGGGCCTCCTCACGAACCTCTTGCCCTACTAGTATCACCTGCAAATCTCGCTGACCATACATGAAAGCAACAGCACATTTGAGGAATTGGCCCCTGCACATGTAAAGCAGAATGACCATTTAAAAGAAGGATTTTCTAAAAACAAGGTTGTGATCTTCTCCAGAAAGAATTTCAGACATAGTGCTCCATGATACTATGCAATGAAGTAATATAAAGGACTACATGAAGGGAATGATTCAAAGGAGCTTATGAAACTACAGCATCTCTTCCTTCCTACACAGGAAATAGGATTTTTTTTCTATTGACACTGAGACTGTTGTTCTGAGGTAGAGCTGCAGAAAATTTAGTCACAAGTGTGCTCCAGACGGGGAATTGACCTCAGCCTGGGAGAACCAGAATTTATTATCAGGGTTACTATAACACAATGGCTCATAAAACAATTATTTACTGCAATCACTAGCACTCTCTCCATTATGTCATGTCTCATGAATTTTGAGATCATTTTAAAAGACGTTTAAATTGCCTATAAGCATAATCTTGTTATGACATCTTTATCTTGCCACATGAAATTTTACTCCCATTCTTCTTTTATCCTAGGGATCTTTAGTTCATTTCTAATATTAATAGATGTTAGACCTTCTGCCTGGCTCAGCATGCACTGATATGCTATATTTCACTGGAGCTAACAGTTACAACTGTGGCTTGGCCAGAATTGTCTCTCTTTTTAAAATGACTGCACAGACTGAGCAAGAAAAGAGATCAGTGAGGAGAATACATAAGCTGGCTATGATACAGTCAGTACAGAGCACCGCAAGGCTGCAAGAGGATAATTAAACTAGTTAAAACGCCTCAACTATAGAAAGATTTTAGAAAGGGCTATTGAAACAGTCATTTTACAGCAGGGTGTCCTAAATATTGCCAATTATATTCTATCAGGGTTTGAGCAACTGAATCCTTGAACAACTTTGAAGAATAAATGTACTCTAAAAGCTAAAGTTAACATGTATTATTTATTTTTTATATACCTGCCATTGCATTCAAATATAATTCAGGCTTTAGCAACTGGAAGGTTGCTAGATATCTATTCAGTAATAAAATAAGAAATTACATCCTTTCATGTATATGGAATTTTTAAGATAAAGACAGAAAGAAACCAGCTCTTTTCTCTGCACCAGTGAAATCTTATGCGAGAGTGGGGAGTTCTCAGAACATACTGAGGACAGACGCGATGCAGTCAGCTTCATGTACCTCTCTCCCAGATCGTTAGAGTCACAGAGCTCCTACAGGAGGCAATACCAAAAGACTCCTTTCATTGAATAAAAATGAAACTTTTCTTCAAAGTTTATTATTGTACATGATTTGAATACAAACTCTTTAACGTTGCTCTAAAAGCAAAACTTCTACTGCAGTAGAAGAGGTCCAAACTCCCCTCTCTAATGGCAAGGCAACCACAACATAATGTAACTGCTGCTTCCTATGCTTGGTTTACACTTACTACTATTCTCTTGTGCTGCCCCGCATCTGTTTTCTATATTCACTCTTTCTTTTGGACTGAGAGCCTGATCCTGCAAAGTGTGACACTCCTACTTTACTCTGAAGATAGCCAAGTTGCATTTCAAAACTACACAACTCAAACTTCATGGGGATTTACCTCAAAATCCTGTTGCAATAAGGTACACAGATTAACTTCACAGTATGTAAAGAAGTATCCCTTTTTTGTTTCCAACCTATGAGGTGCTGCTTTATTTGAGGCCCTCTAGTTGCCATATCACCAGTTTCATGATTTCTTAAGCATTTTCGCCCTCTCTACCCTCCACCCAGTTCTTGCACGTCTAAACTGAAGAGATTGTTTAAAGCAGCTGTTCCTCACATGGAAGCCATTCCATACTTCTGGTCTTCATCTCTACAGGACCTTATACCCGCCTTTATAAATCTTCCATCACCCTTCCCCTCCTATGACATTAAAAAAAAATAGAAAGACCTAACTTTCTGGGATGACCACAGCTGCTGGCTTTAGAAAGCAAAAAAAAGTCCAGAACTGACTGTAACGAGACAAGTGTGAAATGCTCCTTCTCATCCCCCGTGCAACAAACAGTATATGACAATGGCATCACAGCCACTCTTCTCCCCTCTCCCTCTTTTAAGCCTCGCCCACTTCATTCACTTTGCTCACATGAAAAACTGAGACCTCCAATTATGTAGTAGAAATTAAAATGACAGAGAACATCAGAAATTAAATACTGTGATAACTGTTCCCCACTACATTTTCCGCATTGGAGAGGCGCAAATAGGGCAGAAAGTCATCATATGAATTTCACATTATTAACTGTAATTATTCAACACTAAGAAGAATATTTTCACCAGAAGATTTAGAGAATGCATTTCTCCCATACAGCCATTCTTCGAGAAGGTGATAACTTAAGACAGAGCTTTTTAATCAGCACGCCCCCTTGGCTAACTTAATTCTTTGCTTTACCATGTGAACAGTTTAAACACCCCTCACACTTTGTGTGGTCTACAAGCTGAACAACTACATTCACTGAGACTGTTCAGGATTTTTTACTACTATGAACAGCGGTGAGCAGGTGCAAACAATTAGTGCTGTAATTCAGGCAACTCCTGAACACTAAAGTCCACTAAAACGTGAAAGAATCTCTAACAGAATACATGAAACCTGTTGAGCTCTATTTCCATTTAAGCGAAGAGTTTAAATTATCCCATCCCTGCAAGGGAAAGCACCTTCTCCAGTAAGGATTAATGCAAGGATGGGTTTCTCTGTAGTGCAAAGCTTTTCTGAAAAAGGCATGGTCACCCCATGCTAGAAATTAACTATAGCAATTGCCTTTCTGGAGCCTTCAGAAAGGTTATTCTGTTACTTACGTTTCCACAGGGAATTAAGCGGTCAGAGAGTCGGTAGGTATTCGTTTTTTTCAAAGGGAACAGGGGTGTGCCTACATCAGTGACTTAACACACAAACTTTTATAATGCACAGGTTTCTTTAAGGTGCAAACCTTCCTTGCATTCACAGTTAGCCCTGAATGGTGCACTGCCATGCCGCACAGGGGCACACAAACCACTCACTTTCCCTGATGTTTGACACCCAGAACAGACTAAGTGCCAAACGGGGTGGGTTTGGTCACAGTTTCTGGCTGGGTGTTCCAAGCTGAGCCTGGCTTTCTATGTGCTTGTTGTTCATGGACCTGATTCAGTACATGCAATTTAAAAGCTGGCAACAGTTGTCTTCATTTTCCACTGAACTGAACCGAAACAGAGCTTCCTTAATTTTGGAAGATAATAAATCATAAATTGAATTCTACCCGTACTGGTAACCACTGAATGGAAGAGATAAGCAAAGTCTGGATTTAAGCACCCAGCCTATTTTAAGTTCCAAAGATTCTCTGAAAGGTGATAAAATTAAAATTATGGAGAAAAAAACCAACAACACTAAAACTATAGCACAATGAGATCTTAACAAGGATGGGCAGGAGCCAACATGAAGCATATGTTCTACTGCAGGCATTTTTGCCCCAGTCTCAGAAGCATATTGGTGAGGATCGGTTCTGTGAAAGTACATGATAGAAGACTTCCAGAATACCTTTAAATGGATTTTCAAGTAGACTGAAATAATCAAAATTAGTTTTTGCTTCTTAATTGGAGACCTGGAAATTGCCAGAAGAGTACTTTTGGGTTAGAGATTCCTACCCTGATGCAGTCTGTCGTGGTATTTGATTAATTGTGACTATGAAAATAATTTTCATCATGCTCTGCTCTGCTAACTGCTACCTGTAACAGAGCCTTTCCCTAGTAATAGCTTCAAATGCCAATTGTTGTGACGAAGACTTTGAATTGTTTTGATCTTTGATGAAGATACTTCTGCCCCCATAAGGTACGTGTGATATTCTACTTTCGTTTGGAAAAGATATAATAATCTTATTTTTTTAATAATTAGACTGAAAAATATAGAAATCATATTTTTAAATTATATTAAGACTATGATATATACATATAAGGATATACCTTAGAAAAATTATCAGTTGTTATAATGGTGCTATGTACGAATTAAGTTACAGTTATATACACCTACCCTTTATGAAAGGCTTATTAGCCATTATTAGTCCCAACAGCATTGCTCTGTAACCTGTGATCTTTCCTAAGGATTATGAGGCTATATGTGAATTGTAGGGAAAGTGTGTGCTACAGCAAGCCTGTAATTCTGTCACCTTTATAATTTGTCCGTTTCCTTCTGAGTTAAAAAAAAAAAAAAAAAAAAAATCAACAGTGCAACTAACAGGTACTTCTGTGAAAGCGCGACTGCAAAACTGCTGTCTGCTTCCCTCTCCAAGCAGTTCCAACAAGTTCATAAAGCAACGGAACTAAGGACTTAGCAGTTCAGGGAAAAATCAACCATAATTTCAGGTACATGTTATTTATAATGGAAGAGTTTTTCTCATTCAGTAAGTATCTACCTCATACAAGCTCTCAAATTCAGAGATTTAATAACTGTACCAACATTTTTTTATTTATTTTACATAATCCACAAGGTTAATTTTACTATTTTCATGATGCCATTGTGGAACAAATCGCTCTGAGTGACTTAATTTGTGGACTAGAGAACAGCAATAAAAGACTAAAATCTAGTCTTCCATCCACCATACTTTGTAGTTTGCCTTATTTGTAAATGCAAGTACTCACCAATTCGGGATTTAATGCAGTCCAAAATTTATACCCTGTGGAAACTTTTGGAAGTGTGTTAAAACTTCTTTTTCAAGTTATCTTTGGCTCCATTTCTACAGTATATTTAAACAAACTGGCATCTAATGACAGCTTACTGTAACAGACAAAAGAGATGTTGTTGTAGCAGACGTAGAAAGAGGACATGCCTCTCCAGGATATGACTGAAAAAGGGATTCTAACAGAATCCTGCATCTGGAAAAAGACTGGACTATTTCAATTTTTATCCCCGAAGTACATTATAATTCATGGCAGATCAACATAAATTCCCTGAAAACTCCAGAACATTTTTGGTTTGGCCACATGTAATCACTATGATAAAATTCAGCTGCATTAGCGGAAGTGCATCAGATCTTAAACTTCTACCTGTGAAACATGTAAAAGATGTATATTTTCTTAAATCTCTACAATGCAATGTCAATCTCACCAAAACCAATAAAAATGTTTAATGAATTTCCACTTTTCTTAGTGAGTTCTCTCTACATCATCTACTATGGCGTTATTTTGCATTGTAACCATTTATATTCAATCTCTAGTTATTATGACTGGACACATTTGGTACGCAACACTCATTTCAGTGTACCTACTAGTACGCTAGTCAGGCTCTGCCCTTCCAGCAATATCAACAGAATGGTAAAGCACAAAGATACCTCACCTCATTTGAGCCTCAGGAACTTTGAAATACTGTTGTCTTAATTCAGTACCATGAAATATCTCTGCCATCTGCTTACACCCTGATGGAAACTGCATGGGCCAAACAAAACTCAGAAGTTATAGAACATCCATTCCTTTAATGGTATCTAGTATTCCTCCCCTTAATGTCCAGATGTATTAATAGAATACTTACCTATTCCATGCTAGTTTGATGTCCAGCCTCTATCTGTTCACCACGACAGCTGCCAGTGAAGTATCTGAAACTGAACAAATGGCCAAAGTCTGTGGAGTTATCTCAACAACGCCGGTGACGATCAGAAGTCTCTTATTACTTGTTAAGGGGCAGGGCAGGGAGATTCTGTCCTGTAGATCACTAGTAGGAAAAGCTGGATTCATGAGACAATAAAAGAAATTAATTGCATCATCTGGAAAATACAAGAGCAAAGCAACATGTTGGCTATTCTACTTGAAACATCACTGCTGCTCTTAAGACACCAAGATGCACGGGAATTTCTGGCTCCACATAACCCCAGTGTTCTGTAATTTTAGACTTAATCCCAGCAATCTATACCTGAAACCACACAAACCTATTTGCATTCTGAGACTGCATCACTCCCAGTGCATTGCTTTTGTAAGAAGAGTAAAACAATCACTACATAGAAATGAGCTAAGTTTTATTATCCCTGCTGTACAAGTTACCCCATATTATTAAGTTGCCTTCTACTCCTCAATACAGAAATCAACTGATTTCTCCAAGCCACCTGCTTAGACTCTCACAGATTTATTGTCGGGTTATTGGGGGGCATTTTCTTTTTTTCTCATCTGAAGTTCTGAACACCAGACAAGTTATTCTATTAGTTCAGAAGAGGTAAAACGACAAAGCAGCCAAGTTGTTTAGGTCAATAATGAGAACAAAAATCAGGAGCAAAACAAAATTTTCGAAGACGCAGTATTTTCTTCCTTACGCAGCTGAGAAGCTTGACTTCTTGACTCATAACAAAGACGTAGTATAGTCAGAGTGAGAAGCAATTATTTCACTTCCTTGAAACATAAATAACATTACCATTTCTATCTTTTAGATAGTATGTATAGTTTTGTTGTTTCCCTGAGAGTAAGTACAGATTGTTTCTTCCGATTATCAAAAATGTCTGACACAGCACGAATCCCCTCAACTTTTCTAATTTAATTGTTTCTTTTAACACAATACAATATTTTAATACAAGTTATGGATTTACCTCTTTTGTGGATCATCTCAAAAAAAGACCAGCGTACAAATAAAGCGTGTGAAGTGACAGCTTTCATGTTTATCTTATCTAATGGACCTAAATTTAATTTAATTGCCTAGTTAAAAAATTGGAAAATACTTACGGAATCGCTTATTTAAATATCCTTTGGCCTTGTAGAAAGCAGCTGCTTCCGAACTTGGCATTGTGGTCAAAGCTCTAAGTATAGCAGAAGTTAAACTATACAGGTGAGGGATCACAAATTAACAATAGTCTTTTCAAAACAGGAGAGTAAAGCTACTTCCTGAATGACAGGAAACCAATGATTTTTGCATGTTCTATTTTATTGAAACATAATAAAAAAAAAAGTTTAAGTTCTAACACAAAGTCAGATGTGCCGTTAAGACTGGCTAACAATAAAACAGAAGAGACTTCTTTAAAAGCTCTAAGCTTCCAATACCATCACTTCTTACCATCAGGTGACAGTATTGTGTAACTCTTCCAAGTCCCTGATTTATTTGGGCGTAGAGGAGCACGTATAACACTACAGAGTTCTATAAGGAGATGTACTGTAAGCTCTAGCTATCAATAAAATATGGGACTGTTTTAAACACACAGCTGGGGTAGTAACACACACAGCCACAAAAAGACAAAGCAAGTATGAATACCACATTAAACAAACCCTCATCTCTCTCTGTATTAACATCTGAAAGAATTTATGTTGTCCAATGAACTAAGATCGCTTGATTTCATCATGATAGTATTTGCTTTAAATAAATCAATTTACTCCATCTTATTTTAAGATGCCGCTTACAAACAAAATCCATTAATCCATAATCCTTCCAGTTTTATCTCAGCATTTATCTATCCATCCATCTATATGCTATATACATGCCCTCTAATCGGACAGAAAAAGTCACAGCTAAATAGATCAAAAGAATTTTTCTCCCTAAGGACTCAACTGCCTGGGGTCCTTCTGCTAAAAGCAGAGAGAAACTGAGGCAACTATCAGAATATCTGTCCTTTTCATGAAGGCACAGAGCCACTGACACAATGGACAATTTTAGGTATCTCTGCTTGTTGCATCATCCAAAATAGTACCTGGCCAAACAGTGGTGGGCGGGGGTACCCAGGTGACCTAGCCCGATAGGAGCTGCATTCCAACTACGCTGGCACAGTATTGTGGCCGTGCCCTGTTTGGTTCAGGAGTAGCATAGTCGCCTCACTGTGACACTGCTTTACAATGCCATTTGTATTCTCTTCATCTCCCTTTACAGGCTTTCATTCAATCAGCTAATTCATTCCCATGATCACAACTACATTCTATTCACTGGTGACTCATAGACCTACAACCAGCTCCGACACATTTTCTTATATTCGATTCAGTTTATCAACATCTTTTCCTGACATCTCCCCAGGGATGTGTCTACCAGCCGAGATTTCAAAGGGGTCTAAGATGCCCACTGAATTGCAATGGAAATTCAGTACCTCACTGCAGTAACATTAAAGATGGGGAACTCAAAACAGTTTCGACTCATCTTTTTTTCTGAAAATTATCATCCACTAACCCACTAATTGTGAGGGCATCATCAAAGGACGTATTGGGCTTGGGAAAACCATCCTTCTATAAATACTTTGAAGTACTAAGCTGTCATGGAGCTGGCTCTGAAAGAGCGCCTATTAGAATATGGGCTCTGATACTGACCAAATTAACTACTTTTTGCTGTTGGAAGGCAAAGGCTGTATTTCAATTTAAAAGGACATAAGAAGAAAAACTACAGAAGAAACACATTGATTTAACTTTCTGTTATTTGTTCACCTGGAGGAGTATTCTCTTTAAATCAGAAGTCAGAAGAGTCCATTTCTTGTCCCCAACTTTGGCTTTAAGTCCCATCGATTATGTACCACCATCAGCTGCTAATATAACACAATTCAATACACAAGATGGCTATACGGCTTACTAAAATACAGAGAAGGTTATAGGGTGGGAATCTTATTTTGTAAGACCATAACAAGGAAGTCTTGATAGGGCTGGTCTAGCTGCGTTTCCATATCCACGATCCATAAGATGGGTAGGGTAAAAAAAAGTCCTAATTTTTTAATCTTATGTAAGTATTTCTTCAGCAATAATTTAAATATTGTTACCTTCATTTATGGAAATACACAAATAAATAATTAAGTGCCACCATATGTTAAGCTGTAGCAGAGTCTTCTGCAGAGACACAGTAGAAATTGTGCTAACAATTACACCTTCAAGAATATAACTTAAACCACGGTGTAACAGATATTAATATCTACTGTGGATGTTTTTCCAGCTGAAGCGGTAAGGGTGATATCAATCAAGTTATAACTTTTCATGGGATTAAGCCTTTGCAGAAACATTAATCCTTTTACTCTGTCTAGAGCTGTGAAGAACTTCACAACACGAGCCATTTTCTATTTTACATTTTAGGGGTATAAACTGCCTATGGTGCATTTTTATAATGAAATGTGCACTGGGGCTGTTAGTACAATTTCTTTTTTGTACAGCACTTAAAATATTATCTTCAGTTTTTGAGCTACTTATTAAAATCTGCTTTCAATGAGAAAAAAATGCTCAAAAGCAGCATCTGTTTTCACAGAAATAACAGTAAATTTTAGATAGAAACTATACTTTTATTATTTTGTTGAAAACTGATTGCGCTGCATGACAATTTACACTATGTACTACGTATGAATTACTTTTTTACCATTTCATTAGATCACTATGCAGGTTTTTTGAAGCAAATACCATTCAGAAGCAATTACCACTTACCCAGATGTCTGAATCATATAATTGCTCAGAAAACCTCTAACATTATCCTGAACTATATTTAAAAACCTGTCTTTTCGGTACTGTCATGTCAGCAAAACAGCTATTGGTCGATTAACTGCATCATTCAATTGTGCTTCAGAACTACGCTAAATCTCTCTTAACTGAAGAAAGGTAATCTCACAGTATGGATTCTTTCATTGCAAAAAGGACCTCACATCTTCTGCTCAGTTTCTGCAGTTCCTATCGTCTTATTTCCTGTACAGCTCTCTCAGTACGTGGTGAGCAATTTGCAAAAGGTGCACTAGTCCAAAAATAAATGCAACTTGAGAATATGTCTGATTACCATTCAGAAAAAACCTGACAATTAGCTGATTACAAAAACCATTAATCTTAAAAACAATGTTTCTCACTGTGCTGAAACCCTATGAAAATCTAAAAATTGATTTGATACCAACTTCGCTGTGTTCATCTCTTCTGTGTCACATAATAACTAGTTGTTGCTTTATAGTAACTGACGAAATGACAATCAATTTCAGATAAATACACTGATTGTCATGGGGCTGCAAATCTGTTGGGAGACAAAGTTTTCTTGCTGCAGAGAACAGTAAATACCAGCTGTGTTTCCAATTACACGTGTCTGCTCAGGGAAGGTGGGATTTTTCTCTTCCTTGAAGACTACTCCTTTAGGAGAAACAATAAAAAAGAAAATGATGACTGTGGCTGTGATAGTGAGCCTACCGAGCAGGATTACATTCAATGTAAGGACTAATACCTAAAAAAAAGTCTTCTCCCACCCGCAAATGGTTGTGGTGGGTTGACCTTATCCAGCTGCCAGGTGCCCACCCTGCCAGCTGCCCTCTCACTCTCCCATCCTCAACAGGGCAGGGGGAGAAAATAAGATGAAAAAGCTCCTGGGTCAAGATAGGCAGGGAGAACATTTACCCGTTACCATCACAGGCAAAACAGACTCAAGGAAAATTAAATTAATGTAGTGCCAATGAAAAAAAAAAAAAACCAACCAACCAACTTTTTGCTAGTTTCTTCCTCAAACTTCTTTCCTTCTATATTTCATCTACCTGGATATTTGATCCATTCTTTACCTGAACACGGGTAAAGTTCTTTAAAATATGCCAGTCACTTCTCTTGCCTTACACCCTTCTAGTCATGAAGGTTTTAAAAGTAAGCCTTTCTTAAATAAGTCATATGCGCTGATCCTCAGATTCCAATATGATGCCCTTGTATAGCCTTCAAACCACCTGTAAGGGTAGAATTCTCTTGCCTGTCTTTTGAGTTCTGTTATCTTAAAGTTTTAAATTATTTCCTCACTTTTACATAACTCTCCTTTGGAATTTAAAGACAATTACCGTGGATTTCTCGGTAAATCATTGCCCCCACCTGCTCCAGAGATTTATGCATCAGGAAAACAGGAAGAGGGGAGAAAACTGGAAGGGTTTTTTCATCACCTCAAAACTGATTCTTGTGAAGAGAGAAGCTAACCTGTGCTGAAGTCAGGGAGATGCAGCAACCACGAAGTTGTCTGTCATTATAAAAGGAAATTATTTTGGAGGAAGGGTAGACAAGGTGAAAACAAGCAGGGTTTTCACCTGTGTTACAGGATATCAGGGAAGCAGAAGCTATTTAGTATGGATACCACTTAAATCTTCTCTCAGGTGCTAAAGGAACTGTAGAGGGTGGCAGGCAGTACAATGCAGTGCACTCATGTGGCCCGGCATCAGTTCTCACAGGTCAGAGAGCGGGCAGAAAGTTGATTAAATTTAGCCATAGACAAGGACCAACTTTTCAAAAAGCAGGCTGATGGACCTTGAGTTTTGAGAAAGGGGACAAAAATCTTCAGAAATGGTCACTGAACTCTGTCCAGCATAATTATTAGACTGATCAAAGGTTTCTGTTGTCCTCTGGCCACAGGAGGTATGGAAGAGTCTTGCACCCATACAATCACGTCTAAATATGGAGAAGATTTCACAGATGTGTTAAAGGTGTGGCCTGCTATTTCTACCCATTTCATTCATATACCTCACCCTTGAAAGGGTATATAAGCTTATGAAGCTCAAGTTTTGTTCCTCAAATCTGCAAGAGCAAGACAACGTTGGAGTCGCAGCAGAAATAATGCACTAATTATTTTGGCACACACTTCCTAGAAGACAGGTCTGCAAAATAGCTCACTATCTTGAAAACTGTCCAAAAATTCAGCAATCAGAACTATATTAAAATAAAGCTATGAAGCAGCCAATTTCTGTCAATTACTTTAAGTAGTCTATTTCAAGGCAAGATTTATGATGAAAACTATAGATGAATTAGAGAGGGGGGAAAAAATGTGATGTGACAAAAATCTCATTGCCCCATTCCTGCCTGTCTCAATACTTTTCCCAGCAAGCTCTTACCTGTCTGTGTAATTAAATTACTAGCGATGTTACAGGCTCAGGACCCAAAGACTCAGTTTGCAGGTGTCAATCACTTTTCAAAGAGCTCCACTCATGGCTGAAAAAGCCACAGATTGAACGATGGTGTACCCTTGATAGTGCTGGCAATGACAGCAGCTCTTTTACAGTCTTTCAGAGGACAACAAAAACAGGTTTTCTCCACTTAGAAATAAACAATAAGAAGCAGCAATCTGAGTCTGGGTTGAGCTTATCTCAACAGGATGCCTGATGCAATTATATGGTCCTCGCCAAAGGTAGCCACGATTTGTTGCTAACACATTGCACATCACAGTTACAATGTAGGCTTTATATATATGTTGGTTTGGTTTTTTTTTTTTAAATATGAAGCTAGCAGTACACTACTTTTTCACAGTGAGGACAGCCAACCATGGGAATAATCTCCCCAGGGAAGGGGTTGACTCGGCCACGTTGGACACCTTCAAGAGTCGTCTGGACAGGGTGCTGGGCCATCTTGTCTAGATTGTGCTCTTCCTCGAAAGGCTGGACTAGATGATCCCTGAGGTCCCTTCCAGCCTGGGATTCTGTGATTCTGTGATACTTTTTCTAGAACCACCTGAAACGTGCATTGTACCAGCTTAAAGGCAACCACCTTGTCTAGGAGTATTTTTACTGTCAAAGATGCCACTTTAGTAAATAAAGAGCAATGGTGCAACTGTGGAAAAAAAAAGCTAAAGTTAAAATTGTTTGCATTACGAGTTGTGCGAGAGACAAATGAGATGAACTTTTCCCTGAGTTAGCAAAATGATGTAGAGAAAAATCAAGGTTTACCGAATCTAGCTGTGAGCAAATGTGGATTATAAAGCATGTAGTAAAAGACCACTCGTTCACAAAAAAAAAAAAAAAGAGAAAAAAAAGAGGCATGTTAGCAAGTGTTCAAATAAAAACAACCTTGGCAAAAATAAATGTAGTTCATGGCTGAACATCATTGGAAAGTATTTCTAGCCATAACAGAACTGTTTTGGCCAGCCCTCTGCAAGGACTAACATGGGACAAGAGAACAGATTTACTGTTTTTCAGATGATGCTCGATGAAATTACATAAGTGATTATCTGATGCAGTTGCCTGTGAAAGCATGGAATTGGATCTGACGACCCAGGAAATCCCTTCCATCTAATGTCTGTAATTAATGTTCATAATTCTGCTAAGATCTCCTTCATGCTAACAGTGGGTAGGATACTAGCAATGAGCTTTCCTGCAAGAATCCTGCATTGCAAAGAACACACAGTTCACCTCAAAAACTGTGGCAACAAACTACACTTTAGAGGAAAAAAGCTCTGCATTCAGATGGAAAGAGGAGGTAAGAAATCTCCAATCTATGCCTTCATGTTTATCTGTAGGATGCAGCAATCAGAGCGCCAAGCTATGTAAAAAAAAAAAACAACAAACAAAAAAACACAAAATACAAACCCACCACAGAAAATGAGAAAACTTAAGGGATTTTTGGAGATTACTAGATTATATTATAGTAACTTTCTGAAATTGTAGTATAGTAACCTTCCGTTTTCTTGCATTATTACGATTCATGATTCAGAGTCAGAGAAGACAGGAAATACAGAAGAACTAAGCTTTGAACACAAATGTAAAAATTTTAAAAATGGTCAAATGGTACGGAAAAACGCTAGGATTTCCACCTGTTACCATATTGGTTTTTCCTCCTCTGTATAATCGTCCACGTCCATGTAAATGCCATTTTTTTTCTACAATAATTCTTTGTGTTTGTGAGATTTATTACAGCGCACTACTTTCTGCACCCACCCACCCTCACAAAGAAGCACCTTAACCATGCACACACTTAAAGTTCTTACATTTTAGAGGCATAACGCCTACTGCTTCTAGTAAAGTAATGCAAGGCGAATTCTGCCACAATAACTCTGTAGTTCTAGATAGTGTATAACAACATTAACACACATTCAATAACCGTTACAGAAATATTAACATCTGAAGTGCTTTTGGTGACTTTTCCTGAACGGTTCTGCCATTTCTTCACCCACTCCCAGCTCTACGTCCCCGTGTTTTCCCAGAGACAAGCAACACTAAACTGCGACAGACCTGCTGCTCACATACCAGAAAAATTGTTTCCCAAGTAACAGTATCTACATTCTGTGAAAGATCTCTCACCTGTCAGTTTTTAATGGTTCAGGAGGCTTGTAAAATAGAAATCTGTGTTATATATCTTGTCCAAATTTATCAGCAGTGTATATTGGCTGCATTCTTTACTGGAGGAAAAATAGGCATAGTAATTGCGTACAAATGGCTTCACCGCTGAGAGCTTGCTCTGTAGGAGAATTTGCACTTGTAGTCATTAGAGACTTTTCATTACTATCTGACTACTGGTCATACTGCCTTATCTTCCTAGACATAAGGAGAAAACAACACAGAACACATCTGTGTTTCCCACATATAAACTCCTAAGTTTAGCATTAGACTGCCCAGGTTAACGAAAATACATTTATCTTTCAGCTTCATTAAGGCCTCGGCTTCATGTATCTTGGTATTTATTACGCAGTCCTCACATAGTTTTGCATTAAAAATGACAGAAATTGTACTTAAAATCTGCTTGATATCACTGATAGGGTTTTGGAGGTTTTTTTTTTTTTCTATGAAGTGACAGAATCCTATATACAGGTTTTACCTTGCTGGTTTTACATAGGAAAGTTACTGAAAACCTTCTATATTAACCATTTCCACACTGCATTTTGCATTTCTTACTCTTCAACCATAAAATTAAACATTTTTGTTTGAAAATAACCAAGATTCCCCCAAAATACAAATTCTGAATAATTAAGTAACACAAAAATATAAAGTACATTTTAATGCAACTTAGCTGTTTTTCTGAAACTTATTGACAGGATGTTATGTCACCCGAAGCATTTCCTTATTAAAAGGACACATACAAATGCTTCACGTTAATTTTCCACACAACAATATAAACTGTGTTTAAAAATTCAGCAAACATTCAGAATCAACATCTGTCCACAATGTAAACATGGTAGCAGTAAACCACGGAGAAAACTCAGATCTCTGTTCTATGAAACAGATGAGAACCCCTCTTAAAATCCTTAAGCCTATCAGAAGATGCACAGGGCTTGCTGCACTAGTAGTCTAGAGTTCAAAAGTAATCTCTCCTATATTATTTACCTTCTTTTGCACTTAAAGATCCGTATTAAGGAGCAAGAGCTTATAACCTCAACCACAGGAAAATACAATTCCTTGTACGTAGGTGAAAGGGCACTACCTTTTTAGCTTTTAATTTCCAAAGAAACTTACATGTGAGATTCCCGTATCTAGTGCATCACAACCACTAAAATTTTCATTACTCTTAACATATATAGTGCAATATAGCACCAGAGCTAAAGCAACTCCTAATGAACTAGTACATATATATTTAGGACTGTATAAACTCTAAAAGCAACACAGCTGTATCAGCCTAATGCAACAGCGGCATCCTGCAGACTTCTTGGCTAGAAACTCCACTGCGTTCAATTCTAAAGCCTGAATTGTTTCTTATATAATGTTGACACTGGAGTACGTTTACTTTCAGAAGTAAAATCTTCAGGGCACCTACATTTCTACTGTTGAACCTACCTTAAACTACTGTGCTGCAGGCAGCTCAGAGAAGGTCAGAAGCCATGCCCAGAAAAATTCACACACCTCTCTGCGATCCCTATGTTCTATGCATGCAAACACAAAAGACATCCACCCTCTGTATCGCCACCCAAAGCATCTGTCTGGAGTGATGGTGACTCAGATTGAAATTTTCTTTCAAACTGTTGATAAAACAACCAAAACACAAATCAAATCTCTCTTACAGGACAGCTGTTTTTTAAAATAATAAATATTCATTGGTGCAAAAAGTCTTCCAGATGGAGACCAAAGAAACTACAGAATTGACTCCATTAGCTCACTCAAAATTTAAGCATTTCGTATAAACTGAGCAATAATCTGTATGAAATAGAAATTAGCAGACGTGTAGGAAAGCAGGATTTGCAGTTTCTGTTACTTTGCCATGATGCAGCACTACTACAATGCACAGAAGCCTTCTCAAACGTCTACGTTGGGCTCAAAACATACATACATATATATATATATACACACACCCCCATATATAATGTAAGTCCCTAATTCAGTATGAGAAAAGTAAGTCAACAGCACTGATATTCAGGTTCAGAATTCTCTATCACAATTGTCCATAAACTATTAAAATTGGTTATCAGCAAAGACTGGCCTTAAGAGAACCATGTTATTTCTAATAATACCCTAAAAACCATATTTAACTAAGACTGAACCACCAAATGCAAAACCAAATTATTTTCCTTATCCATATCCAAAATTAGCCATTTCAATACTATTTCTTGCCCACCCCATCCATTACACACAATATATCTGTGCACTACAAATTTAAAGGCAAAAGAAAAAACGAAAATAAAATGTCAACAGCTGTGATGCAGTTGCTTTAATTGTAGGTAATCTTTTATCCTCAACTAGGTTGTATGTCACGCTACATGATAAGAAAATAATGTCAGAAATTAACTTGCTCTGCAGTGTACTTCAAGCTCCTCTCACTTTTTGTCAAATGGAATAATTACAAAGTGTCCATGAAACATGACTTTTAACTGCTATTTCTGTACATGTTTCCCTGCCTTTATCCTAGGCTGTGTTCCCCTGCAGACACCACCGCACATAATTCTTTCACAGACTGGCAAACACAGAAATCCACAGTTGTAGGGATTTCAAGGCTCTGAAGGCCCAGCATGTAGCATAATTTCTCTTGGTGAGACACCCTTTCATGTTATGTGGGTAATGGGCTCTAAAACAGGTCCTGAAGCACCAGCTGGCTCTGAAGGCAAAAAATCCTACTAGCTAATACTGACACTTCTGTTGGTGGATGAAAGGTTAAAACTCATGTTAAATGAAGAAAAAAAAAAAAAGGGGGGTGTCTATTTTTAAAAACAGTGCTCAGTAGTGAAAAAGTGTTAAAATTAGATTTACCACGATGATAAAAAGACGGGTTATGAAAGTGGGGTTACGACACGGAATACACTACCTACCTACGTGAATAACTAGAAGTAATAAAAATCAATTTCTTCTACCCTTCCTATCTTCAGGGTTTTGTAAGTGATTGCCTTCTACAGTGGATTTATTTGTGTTCTAAGAAAATGTGGGTGAGATTCCAGGAGGACTCTTTTAGTGCCCAACTGACAGGCTAAGAGGCAACACCAAGAAAGGGCAAACAAAGCAAACAAAATTTTTCCACATTTTTTTCCCTTCTCAGGAGAGACATGGAACTTGTACAGCTACAGAGGTGAAATATTCAAAATACACCATTAATTAGGTAACAACTAATTTACATGGATAGTTTAGTGATTAATTGTGGTGCCTCATAAAAATTTAGACCTGAGATATTAGATGTTACTCATTTTTTTCAGCTGTCAAATCCGGTACACAACAATTCTACTTAGCAACAGCATGCCTCTCTTTTTCTGTCATAAGAAGGTAACTATTGGAAGAGATAAAGCTTCAGAAGTGCACTCTACATAAATAAATTTTAAAAACCCAACCACAAACAGTTTAAACCCTATAAATAGATATTTTCACATCTCTCTTGTAGACATCGTAGTCTGTCTATCTAGAATTGTAGACAATCATGATCATTTCTTACAAACCTCAGTCATGAACATGACAAATGTGTTTCAAGCTTTGAGTCTTCCATCACAACCATCATGCAAAGGAGAAAGGAGTTTGTGAAGAATTACACCATACAAATTTTGTAATATTGTCACTAAAGGATGACCCTCATGCCATGGGATGCAGAAATCAATGCCAACTTCCGTCATGATTCACTGATTCTTTGGTGTGACCTAAGATGGTTGAGCAAATCAGCTGAACACATACCTAACATTTTGGGGGTTCAGGATCTGTTGATAGCTGTGGTCACCCTATTCAAGATCAAAACTTCTCATGCTCAGGATCACCTCTTCCATTCTTCCTGACAGCATGAAGAGGCAGCATCAACAGGGCACAGGAAGTCCTTAAGCCCAAAGGAAAACTCAGAAAGCAAAAGGAATAAATCCCTCCCTCTCCCTAACTCAAGGCAGTCAGCAGATGGTCAGAGCACACCACCACAGATGTCGCTGAGAAACAATAATCCAGCCCCACTTTTCCTTTCCTTATACATGTCTATCAAAAACAAGAAGGTACAAAAAACCCCCCCTTCTTTCCTTCCAGTGAGGCACAGAGGTGATTATTATTGGATCAATGACAGCAGGCATCAGCCATCGAACCAATAACGCTTACATTACTGAACACTTAATATAAGCATGATGACAAGGTGCAAAAGCCCCTTCTCTCTGCACTGTGCTCTTCTTCCAGGTACCATGCCAACAAAATGGGAGTAAATAGAAACGTCCCTTTTTTATATATATTCTTCATAAAAACCCTGACTATAACCTAACTATACACCTTGATGTTAATTAGGAATACCACTCACTATCACATGCACTGTCTTTTAAAAAAAACAAAAACCTGTAACAATATTTGAAATTATATATAATACAATACTCCAGGATATAGCATATTCAGTGATTAAAGGAAAAGGCAAACAAAACTATCCCTCCCTCTTCTTTTTGGTTTTTATTTCTCAGGTGACAGAAACAACTAATTAGATCACTAATCAAAAATGAACACTCAGTGACTACCGAAAAGCTTTGATATTCAAATATTGCAGCATTTTCAATATAGATAGTTTCTGTACAGCTAGTTCTGGCCCTCTTTCATTTAGCAAAGATATAGAAGTGTGAAATAAATGTTAATAAACTTTAATTTAAAAAAAAAGTAAATTAGGAGAAGCTAGAGAACACAGAGCAAACTAATTTTGGGGGAAATAAATAAAATCACCAATTTAACTCCAAAATTGTAAACACACAAAAAAGCTCTTATTGTTTTCATATGGAAATGGCTTAAAATCACTGCTGACTACAGTAAATATTTAATAACCATGTCATCAGCGTGACTGTTGTTTCCATGCACAGAATCCTTCCTGGGACCATAAATGGAGAATATATCCAATCAACACTTTCTGGACTACAAAGATTGTAAATGTCAGTTTTAAAGGAAGGGAAGTTAATGCTCTAAAACAAGAGCATAAATCTCATGAAAATATTAAACACTTCTAGAGATCACATTAGACCTATAAACACATGAAAAAAAACAACCCAGTCTTGTAAGTCATAAACTTTCTTGTAAGTCATACAGTCATTTCTTATTAGGCAAGCTACAGCCAAAGATTTTTAGGACCCTTTCTGGAGACTGGATAAGAAAGGACAGATGAGTAAGATGAAAAGTATCTTGAACAGAAAAATAAATCACTCATTTCACAAGTCACACCAGTTCTCTTTTCTTCATCAAAATCTCCTGGGTTTACTCATATAAGACGGTTTAGGATTTACAGAACTGCATAAGAATTGTAAAGTTAACTGCATGTTCATGACAAATTACAGCATTTAGGAGTAATCATACCTGGAAAAAGCAAGGGAAGAAATATTCACTATTGATTTTCAATGTCAAACTTTCTAGTCCTGTAAAGTCTCCATTAATTTCGTTCAGACATGCTGAGGATTTGGGCATTTGAAAACAAGAGTTCTTATCCAATTTACCCAGACCTCTCACTCAACTGAAAAAATTTAATCTGACTGAACAGTGTGTATTTGTTTTTACAAATTTGTAAATCTGTGTTGCAAATTATACTGGGGGGTTTTGTTTGATGATTTGTTGTTTTTTTGTTTGTTTTTGTTTGCTTTGGGGTTTTTAAATTTATTTTTAAAGTGGGTCTTTTGGGGATGGGGGATTGTGCCTTTTTCTTAAATATGACAAAATATTCTGTATTGATTTCATACCATATTTTTCAAGGGTTACAATTTTACAAATTTACTAAAAAGACTGATATCAGAAGCATTTTGAAATTTTCACTGAAATATAATATTGAATATATAATTTCATATTGCTGTTAACCAGAAAGTTGACTAAAAATTTAGGGACATTCTGGGGTGGAAGGGTGGGGTGTGTCATTACTTTTTCATCCTTTTATTTTCTTTTGACAGGGAGAGAAGAACAGTGACAGGTAAACGCTGTTTTCCGAAAGTTTGTAAAGTAAGCCTTCCTATTCAGGTATGCCATTCCCTTGGATTTAAGTCAGGCGTACATGTTTCACAATAGATCTGTCTCCAAAGGCAGTACTTGACAAACCAACAAATACATAAACAGAAAAGATAGCTGGCACTTTCTTTGCTAAATTTTGTATCCATGCCCTAAGAGTCACGAGTGTCATTAAAAGAGACTCTTATTTGAGGATCGTAGACTCCTTAAGTCCCTTCTGGCACAATTCCTTTTGACCTTGGGATAGGGTGCCAATACCAGTGGTCAAAGCAAGTGACCACAGTTTTGCCCCTCACATCAAAAGCAGACTTTGACAGAGCTGGAAATCAGGAAGCTCTGCCCTTAAATCGCAGGTTTTGTTACAGTAGAGCACCATACTGTGAAAGAATACCATCCATATTCAGCTGCCTTTTCATTTCCCTGGGTAATAAGTATAAATCCCAAACTTCCAGTATTGATCTTGTCCTTAACGTGGATTAAGAAACTGTAATGCTCTCCTCAAACCACTGTTGCCAGAAGTGGATCAAGATCAACTCAGAGGTCAGCACAACAGAAATCATGAGCGCTACAATGCTCCTCTGCGTTTCATGGCAAAAGCATCACAGTTGTATCCCCCCTTCCCCTCTGCCTTTTCCTTGGTATATTCTCTATGTACTTACTTTGCTCTTCCTACCTTCCCCCCCCATCCCTTCTTACCAGTTTTACTTCCACTTCTTCTTTGCCGTTATTCATGTCCCTCTGTTATTTATTTCCCAGTTTCCATCCTCACCGGCACACAACCTTGCTAAGGAGAGTATTAAATGCGGGATAACAAGCTACTGCCTAATTTTAATGTTCTTAAAGTAATTTCTAATATTTAATGGAAAAAAAAAAATCAACCTACTTTTGCTTTTGCTTAACAGAATACTGACTGCTTGTTTTAAATGGGAAGTGATATAATCTTAGAAAATAAAGGACAAAATCTCCAGTTTCTGTGAACTGGCAGAAATAGACAAACGCTTTTTTGACAGTCATACATGCAAATGTTTTTTTTCCATTGTGTACTGATCTCAGAAGCACAGACCAAAAAGTAGTTGAAGTATGTGGAACTTAAACTTAAAGAACAGAATACAAGTGACCACAAGATCATATAGAACAGAACAGTTCTAGCTGGAAGGGACAACAGTTATCTAAGCCAAAAATAGTACATTAACAGCACATTCAATAACAAGGAAAATTACAGCTTTCCAATCTCACAAATTTGCATGAAGAGCCCTATTAGATTATTTTAGCAAAGGCAACTTTTACACTCACTTCTCTCAACCTTGATCGCTATTTCTGTCAAAGACCTAGAACATCATCAAAAACACCAAAATGGGAGAGTATTACTTCCACAATTATTTATTTGGAAAAAATATAGGTGAGTTGACAGTGACCACAGCAAGTAGCACAAAATTGGAAATATCCAATAGAGAGGGACCTTTCCAATTTAGCCTTGGCAAGAGTAGATTAAAATATATTTCCTCCTCTAATTTCTTAACCTGTGTCCTTTTTATTAACTTTTGTTCCTATGTCAGCTCTTCTAGATGTTTTAATAGATACTACTCATTTATCTTTAACTCATTTGAAAGTAATTACAGCTAACAACAAAGTGTTTCTTCAGGATGCAGCGTTTTGAGGGGATTGTAAAGGTAAAAAGATGCGTGATTCTGTACAGACCAACAGGACTCAGTAGTAGGAAGTAAGTACCAGAAGGATTAAATGAATCATAGTTTTAAATTATTTTACACCCAAACCTGGTGCCTTTTTTCTGCCAGTAATCTGTAACATGAAAATGAAATTTCAGACATGAAGTCTTACATTAAAAAACACTTATAACAATCAGTTTTTAACCACAAAATAATTTGTCTGAAAAAAATTGAATCAAGTCTTCTGAAACAGCCTCTAAAAATAAAAACCAATGACCCTTTAGACTACTTCTGTTTCATATTCGTGTCTAATGATATAATGAGATAATCGTAGCCTGAAATTATCCCAAAACAAAGCCTTTTTCACTCTTACACACACATCATCTACAAATTTTTTTTGGTACACATAGGCTTTAGAGTTTCCTATGTAAATTCAGAAGTGCCAATAAAACACTGGCAGCCAAATTTTCCTAACAACATGTAATTAATAGAAATATGACATCAAAAGTATACTTCCCCCCCAACAAACACTGTGTGCCCCCGTGTGGTTTGAGTATACTGCAACACTGTGAAATAGCTGATCAGATGATGTGAGCCAGTATCATCTGCAAAACCAAGTAACTGAAGAACAGGTGCCAAAAGATTGTGGAAACTGTTCACGAAGGAAGTCATTAAAGCACTAGTAGTCAGGATATATTTTCATATTAAAATATTTAATAGTTGCAGTGATGCAGATGTCAAGACATTGAAATACTGTGGCAGGTACAGCAAAGAACTTCAGATCACTGAAGTCCCAACCAGAATAAATGCAAGGGAGGAAAAAAAAACAAATGAAAGCTGCAGTGGAGACATAGTTAGGACACAGATCTTAAGCAAATCTGAAGGAAGAGTTCAGGTAACAATTTGCTAAGAATTTTCCTGAAGCATTTAAGTGTCCTCTGAAGGAAACACTGAACAAGCACCGAACTGCTGATTTCTTAACTCTCTTTGGAGTTGGAAGGATTTTCAAGAGTTAAAAACACTTAATGCATTAAGTAATTTATGGTTATGAGCAAGAGTTACACTCCTTAAAGTGAGACACACCGAGGCAGAAAACCACACAACAAGGGCCCTGTGCTGCCCAAGGCTGGCCAAGAAGCTGTGTGGATCAGCACCAATTTGGCAGGATGTGCACCACTTGCTTCCTAGAGATCTAATTCTAATGCATTCTCACTTATTGCATATTCAATGTATTTCTTACCTCACTTTCGTACCACTTGATTTCACTCAAAAGACTGAAGATCATGTCAACCTGGGGAAAACGAAAACAAAAATAAAAACGTTCATTTCGCACCTACATTCAGATTCACTGCAAGACAAAAAAGGCTTTATATCAACACCTACGTGACGAATACTGTTTCTGTAAAAGGTCTGCATGAGACTGATTCCCAAAGCTGTGATTTTCCTGGCTGGAGTCAGTTCAATAGGTACACAACAACTGGGGGCATTTCCTTCCTTCGGAAGAATAAGCTGATCTGAAAAAGCAGCATTTAAATATCTGCCCACAGATGATAATATCAGAAAAGTCTTTGAATGCCTCCTTTATACATTCTGTTGTTGATAAACAAGTGTTATGCACAAGGAAGTGGCTAACGCATTCCCACTATCTCTAAGTAAATATTATTATTATAAACTAAACGATGAACATCATAGCTGCAAAAAGTTCCCCTGATGATGAAATAAACATAGAGACCATATCCTCCTATGCAGCACAGGTGGTTATGGAAGTAGTGATTTTTATACACTTTGGAGATAAACTATGCACTGACTAGAGCTGAAAACTTTCCAATACATATACTGGGAGATAAATTTTGCAGGGGGATTTAAAAATGCAGAAACTGGAAATGAGGTAAAGCCCATATTTCATACAGTCATGGAGATGGTGCCATGTCTAGTAGTTCTGACAGAAGCTGGGTAAATTATAACTAGTTGCTTTTTAAGGAGAAGAAAAAAAGCTGTGTTCTTTATTTTAAGTTTCTCAGAGTATTCTAAAAATAAAGTGAAGATTTTTTCTATTTATCTGCAGGCTCAGAACCAGGGAACTATCTTAAGAGTAAAATCACATATTTAAACCATTAAAGTTGATATACGTCTAAAATTAGTATTATATAGATCAGGATACCCTTATTATGTCAGTTTTAACAGAGACTGACATTTCTTCAGCCATGCAAAGGATTATACATGGATGTCACTCCCTAAAATATAAAACGATACACAAGCTCTGTAACTGAAGTTACACGAATAACCAAAACCACACTGTTTTTAGTAGTGAATATCAGAAATTTTAACTATCATTTAAACTGAGATTAGCAAAACAGGGGCAGGGGAAAAAAAACCCAACCCAAGACACTGTCAAGTCTGAACCGGGTATGAATTTCAAAAATGTTGAAATCTGTCTAGAATTCTTACACTTGATTCAGACTTTGCAAACTTTTTTCTATCATTCCCAGACAAATCAGTGCAGTTTGAACCCAGGCTTTTCCATTCTGGGCTGGTTTCAAGCAGTTACTACATCTTCCACCTAATGCGGAGGAAATCCATGTTAAGAGCCACAATTTGGCTCAGGATAACAATCAGTCATTTCGACACAATTTGGTAAAAATATGGGCAACTAGAGTATTTATAAAATGTTAGTTTTTTGAGCGTGACAGCGAGTGGTCTGCAAAGCAACACACACAAACTGTTCTGAAACTGTAACAATGGAATTTGTTCGTTACACTTAGAATAATTAGGACTGCCATAAATAACATGCTAATAAATCTGAATCTGAAAAAAAGAGGTGCACTGCAATATGTTTTGGCCTTGTAGGTGAAAAAAAAAAGTCTCAGTATTATTTATTCAAAGCAGAAGATACTATTTATTTTATTTGCATTAGGCATCAGCATAATATAAGCAGGAGAACTCAAAGTTCTCCAGTGAATTAACTGCAGAAGAGTCACCAAGTCACTGGACATTTGTTCAAGATAAGGTGAGCGGGGATTTAAGCTACTGTTCTATTGATTTGTTGACAGACCTAAAATATCTTCAAACTAAAGCCACTTACGTTTTTTTATAATTATTCCCAGGCTCCTCAAGTATTGCACTATATTCATTATAGCGGAAGTCATAGTCTTCCGTGCAGTACAAAGAATAAATAAATTCATATATGAATGACAGTACTAAGCACAAACACTTGAATTTTTATACAAATGCAAATGGATAAATGCAGGAAGCGATAAATTCTAGAGATGATTATTTGTCACTGAATACAAATATTTTAAAATTACACACATACAGGAAAATTCAGCAGTCTACCATCTGAAAAAGAGGGTAGTCTTATGCAAGCTGAGACACAAATGCTAAACAAAACCAGGTTGTATGTGTTGGGCATTTCCCATCCTGCAATTTTGGAATCAAGTGAAATTATATTGGCAGTTTAAGCTGCATTTAATTCTAAATGTAATAGATACATTTAATTTTAAATGTATCTAGCAGTTAAGCTGCATTTTATTCCTTCAGCTGCCTTCCAGAAATTCTGCTGGATTCAAGGACACAAATATCAAAAAACAAGAGAAGATTGTTCATGTTAACATAAGATTCTAGAGAGCTAACAGCTGTAGTTTTACTGTCAGGAAAGCTAAATTACACATTTTATATTAATGACTTGGAATTACATCTAACAGAAAAGTTTCCAGATGTCTTATTTCGTATTTTTAATATGATAATGAACCAAAATATGGTTTAATATTGGGTACAGTTATATTCAACCGTTCTTGTTTTCCCATGAATAAGCTCCTGGTACTGAAGGGAACGCCCAAATGGGTTCCTCATCAAGTGAATATATTCTTCCTGCCAAGCAAAGTGTCTGGTCACACAGAGCTCATTGCAGGATAATTATCTAAAATGGTAAATTATTTATTCTTTGCTTGTTAGTTTACTTCTAGAAAAGCTTTTAGCACTTTGAGTGTTAGTGAAAGATTCTTGGCTGACGGTCCTGGAGAATAAAATTAAGAAGTGCAAACGTATGAACGCGTTTTTATCACATCGAGGGACACCACTAGGAAAAAAAAAATTTTGCTTCTTGGCTTCTTTACAACTCCATCAACAGAGACTAATTAGTACTAATCACAGCAACAGTTTTAGAGCATACATTCAAATAGACACTGTTCTGACCTTCCTGGTATTTATCAGGATTGTCCCTGTAACAGCAACTCAATGCTACTAGCAAGACCTCCCCTATTCTAGATGTTATATGGACACAGACAAAAAGGAGACCTTTCCTCAGAGGTAATGCCGAATATATAGACCACAGACTAGTTACAAAACCACGTTTGAGGAAGACTGAGGAAAAGAAAATACAAGTGGAGAGAGCCGATTAACTTGATTTAAAGGAGAATTTTTCATACTGCACTAAGAACCAAATCTTAGTCTTCTACTTCTGGTATTGTCTATAGAAGCAGGAAACACTGAACTTCTCTCTTGCTTATTGCTTTTTAAAGCATCTTTGCAGTCTTACATCATAACCCTTAACTTCTGTATGGAAGTAGCAAACCTTAACACCATTCTGCTGCTTGCTCTCTGTTGTTGCAAGACTCCTTAACCTGCAGAGCACCAAAGTATTTTTACTGATACGATGTAAACGACACATGAGCATAGCTATACACCAAAGCGCCATAAAGAGTATGACCCCTGGTTTACCTGATATGGCATCCCAAAGAAACTGAGAAATTGACCAATAAGTTCATTAAGACAGTATGGCTAGCATCGGGGAAGTATTTCCAGAGGTTTCTGTATCTATCACTGACTTGCAGTCACACTGCAGAAGTCAACGCATCTCAAGGCTGAGAAGCGCCACGTTGCCATCATGTAAGCTTGTTAACTGCGGGTGTTGGTTTATATACTCAGCCAGCAGCAACTCTACCAGCTTGCACTGCACTTTCTCACTGAAACGGACTGCAAATACAGTTCATCTTATTTCTTTTCCTTCCCTCACAATGCCTTTTGTGAGTAGATGGTGTTCCTATATCCTTGTTCCCCCAAGCCTACAAATACATTTTTGTATTGATAATTGAAAAAAAAGTAAAGATTGCAAGAGGCACAGTCTGACCTGTGCATCAAAAATACCTCTCCAAGAGGTAGGCCACATGTGTCTAGACAGCAATTTCAGATCAGGTCACATGAGAAAACATTTTATCCTCAGATAGGAAGCAGGTTTTTGTACAACGGAAGAGAAAAATGCTGAGTGAATGATTCCCAAAATGGGATTAAAGGATGAATTTTAGTGATCTGCACAGAGATGATTTGTTGCACGCTACTGAGTCTCTCTCACTCCAAGGCATCTCTTGTCATTTTACT
This sequence comes from Phalacrocorax aristotelis, assembly GCF_949628215.1. NCBI lineage: Eukaryota > Metazoa > Chordata > Aves > Suliformes > Phalacrocoracidae > Phalacrocorax > Phalacrocorax aristotelis. Next base: position 5,097,729 of record NC_134279.1, read on the forward strand.
AACATTCATGTTCATGCAAGCAGTTAGGTTTTGGCATGTTATGACAGACAATTAAAACTTGATGCTCAGCTGAAGAAGCTTAGTTCATGACATTGTAAGTACACAAATTCCTCCTCTTCTGTACACTGAAAATGAGGTGCCAAAGAACAGGATTTGTGACGTGCTCTGAAAGGCAACACACCTCAGCCCATCAGCAGGAAAAAGTGAAGAATTAGGAACAACTGAATGCCTGTACCTCTTGGAAATTTAGGATTCTCAGTGACCCAGAACATAGCTCTGCTGCCTGGACTAAGGCATATTAGTTATCCTCTCTGCTGGAGAAGGCAGCAGGCAAGAAGGCCATACTTTTACAAGGCACAACATGCAGATTTAATATCTGCAACAGGGCTGTAAACCTCAAATTTCTTTTTTTTTTTTTTTTTAACCTGATGTCATGTAGTACTTTGCAGTTCATGCCTGTGCAAGTTCCAAGAACATTCATGGCTCCTCACTGCAACAAGTACATGTTAGCACTAACCTCAGATATCAGTCTTTTAAAATTTCACAGACACGGTGTTCTTAAGGTTTCTCTACTGCATTAACCTCTGTAGAGGAAAACCCACCTAATTTTTTTTTTTTTTTTTAAATGAAGACTTTCTTCTTTGGGTTGTGTTGGAGAAGCTACCTGTCATCTGTCCAGTGAAAAAGGGATTTTGTCAGCAAACTAAAACATTCTGTCGCACTCAAAAGGAAATGGAGATCCTGGTAAGGCCAGGAGCTGCCAATTTGTCATCTCAAATCCTTGACACTGAAGAAGTCTATCAAACTTTAATTTTTGCTAATTCAACCTTGGAATTTGACAATTTATCCATAGCATTATCACCAAGTGACATACACTCGCTTGATTATACTATTCACTTTACTTACACTGAAGTAAAATTACTTTTTTTTAATCAAGCAGGTAAGTGCGGTTCTAGTAAACCACTGATGAGTAAGTACTGTCATACTTGTCTGACAGCTCCTCTGAATAATATTTAACAGTTTGACACTAATGTGCTTCAGTCTGAGCAATACCGTGTGGAGTTAACATCTGAATACTAATGGTTGCGATCCTATACTGGATACATAATTAGAAGTTTGCCATGCAGGGTAAGAAAACAAGCATTTACAAGAGCATAGCCTGACATCAGTAGATAAAACCAGAGAGAATGAGTGATTTTACACTAAATAACACCAAGCAGACAGGATGATTAAAATGCAAAGGTGTTTTTCAAAATTTAAAAAAAGAAAATGGACATTTTTGGGTTTTTAAAATATTCAATAGCCACCACAGTCTCAACGCTTTCTTTCAGCATTCTACATAGTAAGAACGTACCTCAGGACACAAAACAAGCATACTGAATACATCCAAATGCACACTTGTGCTCCAGCAAGTTATAACATAAAAGAATGTCTTCTCTGCTACTTATTCTTCACTTCCATTAACACAGTTCTTCACCCAGTTTACAAGACATCTAACAACAGGACATATGCCAAACTCAAATTTATAGATGTCATGTACACCACTGCATCCACAGATTTTAATTCATATTTAAACTGAAAACTGACCAGTCTCGTACTTGTCATACCTCAAACTTGAATGCATGACAGTACCCTTACTTCAGCCATTCAGCAACTTTAAGGCTGTTCTGGAGTCCATTATAAGGAAGCAAGATGGGAAGGGAAGGGACTGGAAATAAGTATCTGCATCCTCATATAATATTGTACCACAGAAAATAGTTGTGTAAAGCTATCAGAAGTGATTTAGGACAAAGAAAAGTTTATGTGGGTTATTCATCAGCAGCAGACCCAACCCTACAACATAAGATACAGATACTCATCAAGATTTTTGTACAAGAAATAAGACAATGGCTGTGCACACAGACCATATGTGGTTAGCAAACATTTACGCTGTCAGCTTTACAGTGTGGTACTCCACACAGTGTTGTTCTGGAGTTCTGACAACACATATATCTGAAACATTTACACTGAGAAAATGAGTTTAAACAAAGTCAATATTATATTAACAAAGCAGACACATGCTCTTGGAATGACAAAAGTAATCTGAGGGTACATTCTGCTATTGGGAAACCCCACAGCAGGTGACTCATATAGTATGCACTTGGATAAACTACCTACTAAGATTTTTTGGACTACAAGTCCATACAACCAGGAAAGAGGCACAGATTTTTACACAGAGACATTCAGAGCAAGAACAGAATTCAAAGATACCGGGCAGGGGGAAATCTGTTGAAGAAAAAGCATTCATCAGTGGGCTGCTGTGCCCACAAATAAAGAACTGCAGGACTGGGACCTACACTGACAGGTTAAAAGTGAGTAGAAATTAGACATCATCAACATAAGCCCAGAAAGCACAACAAAATGACACATAGATGGGTTAGCTTCTAGATTTGGGAGAAAAGTGTGGTTTCATTCCATAAACTAGGAAATAAAGTGGTTGCTTATATAAAGTGTAAAGATTTCATACAACTATTTAATTCTGTTGGTACCGAACTCCACTGGAAAACAAATTATTGTCTCTAGGCACTAGCACCTCTGTTTGCGGGTCTAATTAAAAATTCCCATGATAGCATCAAAAATGGTGAATGATTTTTAAGAAGATGTGAGCAATCTAGAGAGGGCTTTACAAAGAAGAAAAGTTGTGTTTTCAATCAGGGAGAATGCAGACTTGTGCTGTGTCAGCCAATAAAGTTCCTCAATAGTAAAAAGAAAGGCCCTGCAGAAACACTGTAGATCAAAAGAGACTAAGATGACAAAACATGAAACCATAGACAAAAAAAAGACACAGAGCAGATGCTAACTGGTAACTGAAGCTGTTGAAACTTTTAAAGCACATCTGAGATGTCCCAAGATATTTCACTTGTGAATATTTACGGACCATAGGTTCTGTGGACAAAAATCCCAGCTGCAACGTGCAGTTATACATGTAAGTTTTAACACAGACTTCTCATCTTATGAAACAGAATCCCAGAATGGCAGGGGTTGCAAGGGACCTCTGGAGATCATCTTGTCCAACCCCCTGCTTGAGCAGGCACACCCAGAGCAGGGGGCACAGGACCGCGTCCAGGCGGGGTGTGAATGTCTCCAGGGAAGGGACTCCACAGCCTCCCCGGGCAGCCTGTGCCCCTGCTCTGGCACCTGCACAGGGAACAAATTTTTTCTCATATTGAGGTGGAACTTCCTGTGTTCCACCTTGTGCCCATTGCCCCTTGTCCTGTCATTGGGCACTAATGAAAAGAGCTTAGTCCCATCGTCCTGACACTCACCCTTTAGATATTTATAGGTATTTATGAAATCCCACCTCAGTCTTCTCTTCTCCAGGCTGAACAAACCCAGGTCTCTCAGCCTTTCCTCATAAGAGAGATGCTCCAGCCTCATGATCATCTTGGTAGCTCTACGTTGGACTTGCTTAAGGAGTTCCACATCCTTCTTAAACTGGGGGGCCCAAAACTGCACCCAGATGGGGCCTCACTAGGGTGGAGTAGAGGGGGAGGATAACCTCCCTCACCCTGCTGGCCACACTCCTTTTAATGCATCTCAGGATACCGTTGGCCTTCTTGGCCACAAGGGCCTGTTGCTGGCTCAGGGTCAGCTTGTTGTCCACCAACACTCCCAGGTCCTTCTCAGCAGAACCACTTTCCAGTAGATCACCCCGCAGCCTGTGCTTGTGCCTGGGGTTGTTCCTCCCCAGGGGCAGGACCTTGCACTTGCTATTGTTGAATTCCATGAGGTTCCCCTGGGCCCAGCGCTCCAGCCTGTCCAGGTCTCGCTGAATGGCAGCACAGCCTTCTGGTGTATCAGCCACAAATGATGAAATTTGAAGCAAAGTCTGTATTCTCATTAGAGGATTTAAATTCTTTGTACGAAGCATGAACTTTATTCAGACAGGCTTTTTAAACAGAGACATCAGTGGACTGCCCAATAAAATCCCATAGAACCATCACGATGCCATCACATTTTGTGCTTCACATGCCCAGTACAACCAGAACAGCAGGTGATACATCTGACAGCTGAACACCAAGTCCACCCAATGGTAACAGACCTTCTCAGAGAAGCCTTATTTTAAACCTTCATGCTTCTAGAAAAGCCCACAGTGACACCTGGAAAGAGTTTTATACATGTAATATGACTCCAAAGTAAAACTATCTGCAGCTGAATTTCCTGTCTTAGAACACCCATTGCAAAATGATAAAGTAAAAAAAAAAAAAAAAAAAATCTTCAAACTGTTTTACTTGATAAGTAAAAACAATTTTAAAATATTTTTTTATTAACTTAAAAAAGACAAGTTTTTCATCACTGAGCACGCAAATATAGCTTAGACTAGTGTTCCAATAACAGGCTTGAACTTCTCTGTCTAGATATTAGTACGTAATTCCTAAAACTACTGATATTTAAACCTATTCTATCAGTTTAGTGTAGTTTTATTCTTCCAGGATATTGCAAAAAGACAATCGTATCTTCTCATATGATTTTATCACAAGCCTCACAGTAGTTGAAGTAATTTTAGAAGTTTCTTTTCTTTAAAGGTTATGCAGGTGGTGACATAAAATTTTGTCAAATCCCAGCATTTCCATGTTATTCTAATTTTGCTGGTAGGTGCCCTATAGACGCTCAAGATAAAGATTCAAACTGAAAAAATTGCAAAGCATACCTAATATAGTGATCTGCAATACCAATGTAGGCACAATGGCAAAATTAAAAAAAAATAAAAAAATATCCAAGCCTTACCCCAGCTGCTTGTCAGCTATCTACGTGATTCAAAATACCAGACCGATCTCACCTAATTTTAACCATTTAAATTCTTAGTGGTTATTCTAAACTAGTCATATGGGCTTCTTCCAGAGTCAGAGAAAAAAAATGGAAGCACCAGACAGAAATTCGTCACACAGTGAATATTTGTTCCATCCATACTGAGTAACAGTATGGGATAAACACCTCTGTGACTGCCTCTCCCTTCTCCAGTTGCCAGGGAGATTACAGGATCACAGAATTACTGAGGTTGGAACAGACCTCTTGAGACCATCTAGTCCAACCCCCCTGTGCAAGCAGAGTCCGCTAGAGTTGGTGAGTCAGGGCTGTGTCTAGTCAGGTTTTCAAAACGTCAACAGAGACTTCACAACTCCAGACAACATGTTCCAACGTTTGATCATCCTCACAGTGAATTTCTTTGATAATAAAAACCAGCTGTATAATTTATAAGGAGTTAAAGTTCTGTGATGTGCATTCTCTCCTTAGTCACTTGTTTGATACCAAACAGATTAGCTTCCATGCCAGCTACAGCATTGTTCCCTTTTCTCCAGGACTAACTTTCTAGAGGAGTACACCATTTCACACAAACTTCTCAAAGCACTGAAAGCAGCCTGAATCATAAATTGCAAGGAGGGGAAGTTAAGTCTATAGCTCTATTACCAAAGCAACACGTCCAGCTTTCAAGAATGTCTCTCAGGAATAATTTTATCAGAGAAAAACATATATATTAGTATTAGGAACCAAAACATTGGTGGTTTTTTTTCCCCTGCAACTCTTAGAGTAAGCTAGTTACTGAGGCAAGAGCAGGAACCTGGGAATATGTGTTCATCTTATTCTCTTTACCCTGGTAGAGAAGCAGAGTCCTCAACAAGGACCCAGTCTCTATTCTGACTTTACTCTAGCGAAAAACTTCATTATCCTGAGTTTATTCTTATCACAGTCTTGGCATCACTTCAGTAATATAGAGAATTAATGAAACCACTCCTGAGAATTTACTGTGAATCCTTAACTGTTTTGATGCACGTTCAGCCTTTAGGTTAAATAATTGATCGTCACCGAATTAGATTATAAGACTGAGGAACACACGTAACATACTAAAAAGTTAACCTTATTCTTTCCTAGTCCCTCTACCCCTTCTTCTCCAGTCCACAATTCCATCACCAGCAGGCACTAGAGATGGACTTGCCTTTTTTGTTTTTCCTTTAAAACACAATTATGAAGTACTTCTAAACACATCATTCTAAGTTCACCTACTGCCATGCTGCCTTGCACACTCCGTGAAGCTACTAGCTATTTTTCTCGTCTCTTCTCTAAAATGCAACAAAGGATAATCAATTATTGGGTGCCATAAACCTCTACTGCACATGAGCTTCACAGGGAGGAACCCAAAATTTTCACCATACTAAATGGGACAAGAGATTGCCTGGGTAATCTTAATTGTCTTATTGCACATCAGTTATTGTACAGCTTTTGCCTATTTATCGGACTATCAAGGAGGTTTGCCTCACTGAGGTGCAGAGTGAATGGTGCGCTCCACTCTTGAGCTTCTATTCAGTATTATCCCCTTCCAAGTCCTGTCCTCATCACAATGCCTTTAATGACCTCATTACCTTGTGCAAGGCATCTGAGCCTCCCCTTAACTCCAACCACTTCTGACTCTCAGGTGTAGTGCCTCCTGTACTCCCAGTTCATTCTCTTTTACATCTCCATGAATTATGCAGGCTTCTTCCCCATTACCATCAGATGGACACGAGGGACAGGCACTTGTCATGCAATCCTAAACACATCTGGCCTGAACAAAGGCTTTGTCATCGGTATCATTTCTCCATTGATGAGTATCAAAGATCTGCTGCCACCAAGAGATATGAAGCACTTCTCAAAAACTAAAAAAAATATAAATTATTTCAACAATAGATTTGTTGAGTTATGTTAACAAAACAATATGCCAATACCCCTCCTAAGGTAGAAATTGATTAGTTATTTAAAACAATATTTGCTCAAATAATAGATATAGACTAATCATCCTCCTTAACGGTTTAGAAAAATTCTTTTTGATTTAGAAAAATTTGAAAAATTCTTGTGCAATATTTTAACAAATTATGTACTAAGGACAGTTATGATTATTTAATGACTTATGTTAGTAGAGTTGCCAACGCAAAAATGAGAATAGCTCAATCAAATAGATAAAAATGTCAAGATACACCCAACCCATTCATTTATTGTTTCAAGTTCTAAAATTATAGGCAGTGAAACGCCATCATTTATTTCTTTACAATTAACGGAAACCGAGTCTGTTCAGATCAGTAAGCACGCTTACCCTAACTCTAAAATACATTTTAAAAAGTTGCCTTCCTTTTTTCCCAAGTAATCATCTGTCAAACTCAACATTCACAACAGATCTCTCTTCTGCCTTCATCTAAATGCCACCGCTTAGAACACCAATTTCTCCTTGCCGAGAAAGCAGACAATGCTCATCAGCTTGCGTAAGTGAGAAGATGGAAATTTATTTGTAAGTGAAAAGAGGGAATCTTTGCCCAAACACATACTCCATTTTTATAAGCAAAGATTAATGACTGTTTGTTATTGACTCTGGTTCACGTTCAAAGACTTTTCCTATTATATCCTTTGGGCTTTACATCACAAAGATGAAGAGTTCACAATAAACCCATTCAAAGAAGGCAGCCAAGTACAATCAGGTTGTGGTTCCATAATCCGTGTAGTACTGGATCACACCACATTATAAACACAATCAAGATCAGATGTGAGAAGAGGATTAAATTTCTCTGAAAACTGCCAGAACAGATGACATGGAATTTATGCCAACTTTATGCCACTTTTATGACAGCTGTGGGAGGACAAATGATACATGATCCAGAACGGAATAAGGAAGGGTTGGACAGCTGCTACCCTGATGAACATAAACTCTGCTTGCAGAAACTTAGTGCATCAAAAACACTGCAACATTTTGGATCCCACTCCAGTGGGAGTTTATACTGAAGCAACATTTTACATGATATGTAATTTTTATCTAATTCTCTGACCTCTAATGACAGGTTTACTATATGATTTGCTCAACGGCCATATGCAGAGCCCTCTTATCAAACTGAATGCATAAATATCCAAGTCCATTTCCCCTCATCCAACACTAGTGACTTCTGTATCACTAAGTATTACTGAGAAATTTAGCACACAGGTATTTATTCATCACAGGCTCATAGAATAATTCAGCTGTGAAGGGACCTCTGAAAGGCATTTAGTCCAGTCTCTACCCTCAAAGCAATACCACCTAGATGAGAACACTCAGGGTGTCTCCAGTCGAGCTCTGAGCATCTCTGAGGATGGAGGCTCCCAGTTTCCTGGACACCCCTGCCAGCGTTTGCCCTCCTTCACATGGAAGAAGTTCTCCCTTTGACTCAGACTCTCCCATATTACACCTTTGGGTCCACTGCCTCTCACTGCCACTGTAGCTTCTTTTTGCTTTGTTTTATTCTGCACAGGCTAAGTATTAACATCACTAGTATGCGTCAGTAATAAGTCAGGACCTTACTCCAAAAGAGTATGTTCTGATCATCACTCATCAGCTCACTTTGGCACCTCTTTGTGATGGAACTACCTAGGTTATTCTTCTTCACTTCTTTGGACATATCTGCTAAAATGGTTATTTCTGAAAAGTAACTTACTAACTATAGTTAGTTATGCGCCATCTGCCTTGGTGATAACTCACAATATTTTCAAACGCTGTATCTGTTATACCTTTGATTAATTGTTGCTGCCACTGAAATAAGAATAAGCTGGAAGAATATGGACTTAAAAGTCAACACATCAACACCTAAGCCTTACGTTCACACTGCAATGTTTTATCAAGTAATGCAAGAAATTTATTTCCATTTGCACAACCATAGAAGGCTTCCCCTTCTACTCTTGTCATTTAAATACATATAGCATGATATTAAAATAAAAATCAATAATGATCTTACAGTTCCTGTCCCCGAGCTTCTGCACAAAATTTAGTGGATAAGTGCAAAGACAGCTGTTCTTTCCTTCCCTATAATCAGGACCAAGCTACAAGAAAATTTATTTTCCAGTACTCTACTAACAGCTTTGCTTAACTGAGTGATGAGAAATCTGAAGTGCAAGGGATGCATATTATTCATAATAAACATACAGCAGAGATATAATCTAGCCTTTCATTTTTAACAGCCACTCTTTTACATTCATTAGCTGGAACGTGTGCTTCTCTGCAAGTACTCAAGAAATTAGAAACCACATCAGAATACATTAATAGGGAATGCAATAGACAAAACATGCAAGAGCCCAATATGGAACAGATTTCTGCACAGCTATGGACAGCATGCATTAGTAACACTATATTGCCTATATGGTCAAAGGGAGAAAAAAAAAAAGAAGTTTATTATGGGGTTCAAAGAACGTGGCTCCTTTTCCTTTCCTTGCCTTTGTTAAGTCTCCTTTTCTCAGGAGATTATTATAGAAGTCTTGCAAGATCAAACCGACCAGAATTTTCTGTCAGAAAAATAAGTGAACTGGCTCTCTCATGAGCCTGATTTGCTCTACAGAATTATTACACCCAGTACATGACCCAAAGCTCATTAAGATCAAGAGCTACCCTTCCATTAATTGCAGCAGTCACTGGTTAATGACCAGTCTTTGAGAAAGGCTGAACAGGACATAGTTTAAATTGTATATTTGACTATGTGTAAAAGGAATCTCTGAACTGATTTCCTAATTTCATTTTATTATGCATGGCCCATCCTTCCCCTTAGCGGTGCAAAGAATGTTACTCAAGCACTATATCACTTAATGGTTTAGCAAATATTTTGAATGGGACCGAATTCTATTCTATTTGAACCTTCCAACAAAACAGTATGGAATATCCACAGATTTGTATAAGAATATTTTTTCTACTTTATTATTGGGTGTAATCCTTTCCAGCAAGTTGCGGGTGATTTATTCTGTCTTTCTAAGGACGTGCAATCAAGCCAATGGTTTTTGTTTACTTTAGTATGCTTTGCCATATATATGTAATAAATAAAGTTACGTACATCTTTACTGCCAAAACATATGATTACTCCAGTTCTGTACTACATTTTATTTTCTTCTTTATTTGTCTTGTGAAGCTGCAGAACAATTTAAAAAACCCACAGCATTTAATTCTGAAACAATGTAGAACACCACTTAAAGATTGTCTAGGAGTATAAGTAGATACACACTTGAGGAAAACTGTGTAGTCCTGTCACTGAAACAAAACCCCATCCTCCAAGGTTCAAAATAAGCATAATAGCATTGACCTTAATTTAAAATTTGGTTAAGGAATGAAGCCCAGTCTTAAGTAAACTAAAAGCAAATCACTTCAGAATCCAACTCTAACAGTAAGGCTGAATTTGTCCAAGAAAACAAAACAAAACAAAAAACCCACAACAAAAACAAACCACACAACAAACAACAACCATAAAACCTACAGATGTAACACTGGAAGAAATAAGGTACATTGTTTTGTATCAAGAGAACATAGAAACAACAAAGAACAACTGATACTTTTCTTCTTGAAGTACTACAGATCTCCATGAACCTCTTTAAAGACTTTGCAGTTACCAGTATAAAATGGTTTGAGTTCTCAAAAGCAGCAAAACTCAGAGAAAACATAAAAAAGAAAATATTTTTTTAAATATCAGTTTATGGTATTCCACCCCCATGACTGCCAACAGACGGTTTCCATGATAACTTTCCACGGTACCTATCAAGTTTTAAAAAAGCCTCTACCTCCTCATCATGGAATGTGAACAGTTCATGCAAGTACATTATGAATAAGTTATCATTTGGGGGCCAGAAGAGTTAAATACAAGAAATTAACTAACATAATTTGATATGGACACAGGTTAGGGTATTCACTAAATTGAAAACATGGCATATCCTACACTGGTCATCCAATGGTCTTCGTTTTATGCCTCCAAGTCCAACCAATACATCTGTTCTACACATTAATATTTTTCAGAAGTTTGATTAACAAAGATTCCTGTGCTCTGGGACCGTCTCTTTCTCACCTTCATTTCTGTTAAACTTGTTCAAAGTTATTCCTAGAATCACAGAACAGTTGGCACTGAAGAGACCTCTGGAAGTCTTCTTCCCAGCCCCCTGCTCAAGGAGGGTCACCTAGAGCCAGCTGTGTCCAGATGGCTTTTTATTCAAAGTAATTGTTCAGTTGCAGTCAGTAATACTCCAAAATAACTGCGAATAATAAACCAATTTAAAAGGAAAAAAAAACCCAAACCAAACAAAAAAAAAAAAAACCCCACGCACCCAAAAAAACCCCACAGTAACTAACAGTAGCTGTGATGCACTGTTACTTGCAGCCAGCTCAGGACTCAGGTGCTATTCCAATGATGACATTATCCTGTCAGACATATTTAGTAGCTCTACACAAAAATGCATACCTATCTTTGAAAGAGACAGCTACCTAGTCTAATTCTGAGAAATATGAAAATAGTAGAAAAACCTCATAGTGCTTATCCACCTTATCACAGTGGCTGGGTAGAAAAGCTCAAAGATCAGAGAATGAACTAAAACAAGGTGAAAACATGGATTTCTTTTTTCAGCCCAAAACTTAAATCCTATTTTAATATAGTTGCTCCCCAGAGCAATTCTCCTCCCAGCAGCAACCACACACACATCCTTCTTTCAGCTAAAAAACAACACTAGCAATCCTAGTTCTACAGTCTTTTGAATTATAACTCGAAAGAGGTTGCAAAATATTCTCATTTCGTGGTTCATCTCTGCTTGTTAGGTAAGAATAAAGTTCCTGAGAATAAGTCAGATAAATTGCAAATTAGCAATCAAGGACTTTTTGCAGAAGTGGGTAAATTAGCCCTGTTTCTTGATAAATGGAACAGGTAGGAAAGATGGCACTCACAAAAAATTGGCTAATGCTGGAAGCATTACCTCAATTATCTGACCAAGGCATCAAATAATGTGATTGTTAATCCTATAAATGAACAGGAAAATCTCTAATTAACCATTTTATATGAATGAATTGTTAAAATTTTTTGGTAGGAACTTAAATTATGTTTAACAAAGGAAAAAGATACCACATGGCATGGTAAGCCTAGATCTTAGTCCCTGCTGATTGGTGAGTTGGTAGCTGTTTATAAAGCTTTCAGACTCCACTATTTCAAATTTGGTTGAAATTAGCCAGTAGTTTCAAACCAGTTCAGGCATAAAGCAACACAAACTGACTGCTGCCGTGATCTCCCAAGCCCAATTTCTACAGGAAACCAAATCAAAAAACCTGATTTTATGAAAAAAGCTCGCTCTCTCTTCTCCTGGAGAAAAGTCCAAATACTCAACATTATTAGAGCTAGTGATGTGGAAACTTACCAAAAGAAACTGCAAAAAAATATTCCTGCAAGGAGCCACTTCGTTTCTCCTACAGATGCAAGATGCACAGCCATCTGGCTCTGAAAAATATTATGCCTTTCTATAGGCAGCTATGACAAACCAAGGCATTAAGCAGTGAATAATACTCGTTATCAGCTTAAACCCAAGCAGGAAAAAACATCAGGAGAAGCAAGCTAGCTCTTCTCTTCCAACCAAAAGCTATCATATAAAAATATTCAGATCACCTAGAAAAGCCAGTGGCAATTTGAAATCAGAAGAAAACAAAATTAGGAAAAGGTATGTGCTCTACAGAAACAATTTTGGAGCAAAACTGTGCTTTTTCATTATCTGATTACTAATGCTTGGAAAAAACATAGAAGCAGATTTTTGAACTATGCCTTACCAATAACGTGTAAAGGTTAAAGGTATATATGAGTGGCTCAACCTGACAACTTGAATCTGATATTCTCGATTGTTTTTATCATCATAATTATTTCCAAAAGAATGAGACGTTTAGAACTACCCATTTCAATTGAGGCTCAGAGAGGAGAGTTAGTGCTACATTACAAACTCTCTTTATGATCCAGGCAACTATGGCTTTCCGAAAAATTACAGCTAGCTACTTCGGTTTCTCATCTCTAAACCAACAATAATTCTTTGTTTCTCCCACTATTTACCAATCTTGACCGCTTCAGTTACAGCAGCCCAACATAGCAATAGCTTTGTAACACGCTAGCTCTGAAATGTGACAACAATTAACACTTCCTTAGAGAAAGATCTGGTCAGCTTCTAAAGCCAAACTCAAAATACTCCCACACATTCTCCAGAGGAACTCACGACATACTGTGAAAGGAAGAATGCAGAAGTCAGACAAACTGAACTGTAGAAACCAATGAAAAAAATACTTTCACAGACTTTGGACCAAGTTTTCTTGCCTTGGGTTAGTATGAACTGGACGGTTTAAACAACTAGACTAGAACACTGGTACAGGGTAAAGCACTCCTCATTTTCACTTATACTGACAGCATTTTTTGTTCTTTAAAGAATGGGTGTGTCCCCCTTGGATAGTTTTCCACAGAGCTAGACAGTCAGCATCTCTGGGATTAGTTGGTAAACCTGATTTACCAGTCTGTGTGAAAATTGTGAGAATTTTTTGAAAGACCTATCAATCATGACAAAAATAAAAATAAAAAATAATTTAAAAAATAAAATAAAAATAAAAATAAAAATAAAAAAAAATAAAAATAAAAATAAAAATAAAAATCAAATAAAAAATAAAAATAAAATAAAAATAAAATAAAAATAAAAATAAAAATAAAAATAAAAATAAAAATAAAAATAAAAATAAAAATAAAAATAAAATAAAATAAAAATAAAAATAAAATAAAAATAAAAATAAAATAAAAATAAAATAAAAATAAAAATAAAATAAAAATAAAATAAAAATAAAATAAAAATAAAATAAAAATAAAATAAAAATAAAATAAAAATGCCACACCACACCAGAAAAAACCCAAGGAAACCATCAAATTGCTGCATCTGATTCCACAATGTTTTTTAATAATGTGCTGAGGTTTTCAGGCTACTTTCAAAGTTAAAACTGTCCAATTTGATTTTGTTCAGCTGGCTGTACTTCCACCACCTCACTGAATGAGTTCCTATCAGGATAATGGGAGGTTCCAATATTGCAAGTTACATGGCTTTGAAGTCTGAAGATATAAGCACTGCATTTGTTTTTTTTAATGAACTTCAAAAGGTGGGTGGAAAACATATGATTTGTGATGTAGCCACATACTGCAATTAGGCTTCTTTTAATTTCTGTAAATCATCTAAAAAAGTATTGTAGCAATTAGTAAAACAGATTTGGATGCAAGCAGCACAAAGGCAAAGATGAATTTGGACAGTTCTCAGATATAGAAAAGACCTGTAAAAATGTCTCAATCCGATAATATAATACTCTGATAATATAGTATTTCTGAACCTAATTATATTTAGTCCTTAGGCTGCAGCTCAGGGCAGACAGGCATTTTTCGGAACAGTTGCGATTTCTCATCATGATACCGCTCCAGCCCTTCTAGCAGCCTTTTACTGATAACAAGAAGTGAGATACAGATTGCTACTTCATATGACAGCTCTTTAGCTGAGGCAACTCAGTTTACCTTGAAAAATCTGAATAAATGGTTTAAACTAATCTGGTCAGCCAAAACAGAAAAAGGACACGATAACAGAAGCCATTCCAGTGACGCAGTCACATCAGAAGCCAACTCTGGCACGGCCATACTAATTAAACACGGTGTCGGCAGGGAAATAACAGCAGCTCTGCTCACATTCACAACGGCACTCACACAAAAACAGCAGTCATACTAGCTACGGAGTTATAGATTCAAAGTACGCTTGATTATTAATTACACTAAAAAATAAAAAAACCAAACAAACAATAGTTATTGTTATTCAAAGACTCAGCAAACCTTGGGCTCTGTATTTAAGGTACTCAACAGGGCGATACACCCGTGTATGAAGAGCAGCAGGTGACTGTAAATCAGCAAGATTTGGAAAAGAAGGGGTGGGGTATAATTCAAAAGCATCTTCCTTACCTTGTCATGTTTTACCAAGAGTTCAATGTTGGGGCCTCCACAAACAGACTATTCATCTCCCTCTTCTGTTGACCCGAATTCCTAACACACAAGTGATGCACACAAACCAGCACCCAAAGTGCGACACATAGCTTTTTTTTTTTATGATATATCTCACAGAGAGTTCATCTATTCAATTTTCATACATTTTCCATCTTGTACTCAGCAAATAACCAGTACGGGCTCTAAGGTGTGATCTGAAAGCTGCAACATTCCGGGTTTTTTAAAGACTTGTTATAGATACACTGTGGGGGGGGGGGAGGGAGGAGGATTGGAAAAGGAACTGAAATTATATTGATCTGAACATTCCATAAGAGCACGTTTTAATCATGAGGACAGCCTGCTACAGGTTACAAAGTGTACTTTGTAATTATGTGCCTTCAATTAATATTTTAATAACTTTGTATAGGTGGGGTGTACCCTAGTGTTCTCCTACAGTTCCATAAAAAATTAAAATATAACAGGACATGGTTTTGATTGATCTTGCCATCAGTTGACTGTGGGTGTCTAAGCCTGCTTTGAAATAGTCACTGGCACTACCTCAAAAAGCACCAGATGCACCATTTACATAAGTAGGGCGTTATATGTGAGCTTTTTTTTCTTTTCTTTTTTGATGACTACAGATTTATGGTACTAAATGATTTAGTTCACAGATGGACAAAAAAAATAATCCTGAGAATCTTCTAGATGTCAGCGAGGAGCTTTTAGGTACTTATCCAGCACTGTTGGACCTGCTCTGACAGAGTCCCAGAATGGCTGAGGTTGGAAGGGACTTCCAGAGGTCATCTGGTCATACACCCCCTGTGAGCTCTTCTCATTTGCACCATCAGTACCACAGGGAACATGGTCTGACAGCAGAAACTATACTACAGCTGTCCCAGGCGTACTACTTCTCATCCCTGGCCCTACACACTCCGAAAAATTCGACTGCAGATTATCTAAGAAAAACAAAGAACTAGTATAAAAAGCTAGAAAATTTCCCTGCTGACACTTCAGTGAAGATGCAGTAATCATCTTAAACCTGGTTTATGCCACAGGAGTGGATACAGGTGTTCACACTGCACAGATAAACAAACCACAGGAAATGTAAACACTAGAATCTAGCCTCTTCTCCACACAGCAGAAAGCTGATGGCTTTCACCCACACCTAAGAGAAGTTACAAGTTAGAATTGCAATCAACACAGAGCATCCTCCCCAGCAAACATTAAAGAAAAAAAAAAACAACCACCAACAGTAAAAGAAAATTACTGCCAAAGATGCAATGTATTTCAAGCAGTAAGTTCCAATGTCAATGTGCTAATTCACTACTTTGAATTGTAACAGACACTTCACCTCAACATGGATACACCGTAATATTTCAGAAACATCTCATTCCGTTAAGGTTTGAACACTTCCTCCAATCCCCAAAACTGTAGAATGACTAACCATAGCTTCACAAAAAGAAACAGATTTTCCTTTTTAATAAAAGCTCAAAGAGATTCAAAACTTTGTAGTTCCCTTAACAGAGAAAAACTTTCTCTTAATTTCAAGAAAAATATAGGAATAATAACATAAAACTGTCACTAATGGACAGTTGGACTGTCTATTAATGGACTCAGCGGAGTACTCTAGAAAGAAGTATCCAGAAATACATTACTAAAACCTAATATTTCAGCTGTGTATTTCAGAAGACTAATACATAATTATCAGTAAAACCAAAAAATATCCTATAGGGAACTAACTTACTTATAAAATTGAGTCTTAAAAAAAGAAGGAAAGAGATTCTGTACCCTAAGTCCTTTCTTTAAATAATTCATAGTGATGGGAAGCCCAGGCCATAACTTTAAGCTGAACAGTTGGGAAACACTGCCATTACAGGAGAATTTCCTTTGTATTGAGCACATGAAAAGCGTAAGGGCGAAAATTACTTTTCAGTTTGTAGTAATTGCATTTTGTTGACATCTGATTAGTCATGCTGGTCTTAAATGCTGACAAGGCCATTAATAAGATGGGAATTAATGAATTAGGTAATTTAGAACATTTTTTAGTAAATAAATCTTTAGAGTTATTACCCTCAGTAATGTCATTTCAAGACAATGAGCACGGCATATTTGTGCTAAAAAAAGCCGTTTTAGTAACGTAAAGCCTATGAGATTTTTTTGAATCAAGAAACATACCTAAATAAATCACAGAAAGGTCAACTAGACTATACTGTTTAAGGCAAAATAATGACAGATTATATCAATATTAGCTAAATCAAATAGCTCCTACAATACCTTTACCTGATGGCAAAATAATCAGCCAGTGAACATTACTTATTTATGCAGAATGGCAGGTTAAAAAAAATAAATTTAATGGGAGGTAAAAGAGGATTCTTTCAAGACTTAATGAAATAATTGTGATTGTATTTCATCATTATGAGTTATCACAGGTTGGAAAGACAAATTTTGCTAATTCAGTAGTGCCTAGAATCCCAAAATTCCAGAAACAATATGATCCAATTTTTCCTCCTTCAAAGACACAAGAATATCACAGCACAGGTGAAGAGCTCTCTGGAACAGGCAGATGAAGAAACAGTGTCATATAGCAATAAGCAGAGAAAGAGAAGCTTTCATAATGCTTCATAATGCAAACATGAAAAATTATTTTATGAGAATCAAGTTATTAATTTGAGGTTTTCAAATTCTAACAAGAACATACTCCAAATCTTTACCTTCTTCTTATGCCCTAGAAGAGACAATATTGACTTAAATGAAATTATTAGTACATGCTGTAGTTACCGGTGCAGCGGGAAGGGATTCTAATTTCGATGGCTATTCAGAGCAACAGGATCTCCATCTTTCAAAGAAATAGCCCTTTTTTATGGTGCAGCAGAATTCCATAAACAGTGCCTTACTAATGCTTTTTCCAGTTAAATAGCCATGAAATCATCACTTCATTAAAATTATGGTAAGACATAAGACTAATGCCTTTACTGGTGTTCAGAATAGGTAATTATTTTAGAGCTAATACTATTTCAAATTCATCTAGATCAATGTAAAATTCACAGCAAGAAAGGAAATGTTTTCAATATCTGAGAGGACTAAATTAATCACATAAATACCAACATTCTCAGGCTATTTCTGCGACTAACTCTCACCTACTAATTTCAAACAAACTTTCTGTCTGTTTTTAAGGAAATTTTTTTAGGATCATATCTATAACTCAATTTCTGCAGTTTCACAAAGGTTCTGGCTTCTGATGATGCTCTTCATAGACAGGTTCCTGCTTAGGTACCTCCAGTAGCAGAGTACACACAAATCTTTTTGCCTTAGCTTTATTCCAAAATACAGAAGAAAAAAAAAAATACTCCCCCTTTCATCTTGATTTGACAGACTGTAATTTCCTTTACAGTGTTAAATTGTATCTACCATTGTGAGTCACCACCAAAGTCAATGAGGCTACTTTTGATAAAGTTAGAAGCAGGTGGACACATTCTTAGGCTGTATGGCCTCCAGACAGTGAAAAAAACCTCCAATGATTACCTGTTAGAAAGTGGTTATGTGGAAGGACCTTTTGTGTTCTGATCTCATTCAGCGCTTCAGCATTTGTCAAACCTTTGCTTATTAATAGGGTCAGGATTTCATTCCAAATATAACCAGGGAATTTTTGCCCCGGGCTTTGGCAGACCAAGATTTCTCACGTGGACTTAAAGCAAAAGGCTCATGTAATGTTAATCAGAACAAACCTGAATGAGAAAGAAGCCTGAAAACAAGCTTTGCCAAGATGCAACTTCCCACAGGGGTTTCCTGAGAAAATGATTAATATTTCTGTACTCATATAGAAAAACACTGTTCAAAACCACTTTTCCCACGCTCAGGTAGGAAAATGTGAACTGAAATCAAGGCATATTAGCAACTATAAAATATTAATGCTCTGGATTTCTTCAAACCTTTTCAACACCGCATTATTAATGCCAACTAATTGTAGTGGAGATTGCTGCAGGACAAGCTGCTTTTACTACAGACTTTATATTTTTAACAATAAAATATTTTCTTTTAAAACCCACTGGGATGCTGGTACGATTTCACCAAGTCTTCTGGCATTCAGACGTTAGTCTTGACTGAAAATTGATAATCAGAATCAGTAACTTAACAAAATCTTGGAAAACATTGCAATTTCTGTATAAAATTTCTTCTGTGATATAAAGAATTTATTTTAGAATATCTTGCAGACACTGCATTCAAAGAGTGCTAAGAGTCCAGTCCTCAGCATTTTTCAATAAAGAAAAATATCTCATAGCTACCACTGCCAACACTTAGGCACACAGATTTGATTTAGGCTAAGGTCTAGGTGGGCGGCATTACAACTACTGTAAGTTGCTGAAGCAGATCCTCAAAGCCAAAGATCACCAGAGTTCAGCAATATAGTTTAAACATGTCACATTCTTCCTACAAGAGCTCTATACCAAAAGGGACTGGAAGATCACACAGGAGCTCATTCACCTGATCTGAGACACCTAGGGACTGTTAGCTTCTTTCAGTGACACAGCAATGTAAAGAACCTCTGAAAAGCAATGTAATAGTTACATGAGGAATAGGCTGAGGAATGGGATCAGTTAGCTACAATTAAGCCCATTTTTCAGAAAAGAAAAAAAAATTTACTCTCAGGTAAGGGTTGTTCTTATGAGACCCGCAAAACATCCAGCCTTTGTCCACCCCAGATGCACAGCCTGGGGCCCCCTCTTGATGATACATGTCTGTGTTCCTCCTTTTCAAGACCCGAACACTTGCACATCTCCCAGAGCAACTGGAAACAAAGACAGAAGCTCACGGTTGCTGTAACAGAAGTTATGGTCACCATCTTTCTCTCTCATTGCACTGTCATTCATTAGGATTGTTTTTACCCATAGATTGACCACAAAACCTCTAACTCTTGCATTTGAATTCTCGCTTTAAATAGTCCCAAACCCTGGACCTCTCAAGGATTTCCCATTTTATTTATGCATTGCACACTATTCTCCACTTTCACTGAACTTTGTATTTTTTTATTTATTTTGTCTTTGTACCCTGTAGCTTTAATGTCTGCAATAATCCTAAATCAAATGAGGCTGTGATCTCTGCTGCTCATTTCCCTCCCTTATCTTTCCAGCTGCAATTATGTTGCTTGTATTACTGCAACTCTAAAATTACTGCTCCCGGTTTACTCTCTGGTAGTCGATAATGCTAGACTGTTGTTTAATTTGATCTGTTTACATCCTTAAACACAACCCACTTTCTAATTTTACAAAGTACTTCTATGCCTTTTTAATGTTAGCATTTTATTGTATTATATTATTTATATTTGTTTTATTTTAGCAGTCCATTTTTATTAGTTTTGATAGTCACCCTTGCATGTATTTTTTTATATTATCTGATGCTTATTTTCAGAATAACTTTGCCTCTGTCCATATATTGACTACTGACAGATAGATAGATAGATAGATAGATAGATAGATAGATAGATAGATAGATAGATAGAAAAAATGCTCCTCTTTCAAAGCATGATTTCGTTGAAATGAAATAGAAATTTGCTGTAACTGCTTTAAAATCAAAACACTCTACAGCCCATAGAATGGAACAAAGTACTTCCCCCTTCTACAAGTATAAACACATTAGGGAGGCTGCTACATTAACATTGTATCAGAACTTATTGCTAAGTACTCTGAAATTTAAGGATAATCACAATTTTTGAGCTTTCTTGACTCAAATTACAATCTCATGTAAAACCTAAACATCACCAGACAACTAGGAAATCCAAACAAAAATACACTAAGAACTTAGGAAAACTGTAAAGTAACATTATGAGCAAGAAAACATTGTTTCCATCACTCAGATACACACTGAGAAGCTAAAAACCTCTACCCTACTTGGTGTTTCAGCCACACAAATCGGCACAGCACATATTCTAGCAGCTAGCTGGGTGACATCAAGAGAAGCAGAGAATCCTGAAAACTTCATACCCATGTGTAAGTGCTGACCTTCTAATAGGGTCCATGATTTCTTCAAACAGGAGATTATCCCCCCGTAGTTTATAAAACACATTTCAGTTGTAATTCATTGTGTGTACACAACCCACAGAACAACCCAAATAAAACCAGGCAAAAACCAAAACTGACAAGTTTTGTTGTACAAAACTGTCAAGTAACAGACAAGCTGGCCATTTCCCACTTCTTTCCTTTTATCTCATTCAACTTACAGTACCACCATCTACTGTCTTTGCAGCTGTTACAGAAGCTGTATTTGAAGACCATTTCATACTTCAGTGCAAATCGTATTTCTACTGCTATTTTTAATTATGAGTGTGAAATCAGTTCTGGACAGAGTTAAAATAAAACAGGAGTTTGCTTTCGAACGACTGGAAGATTCAAGGGACGAACATGACAACGTACTGTGACTTAATTCCTGGTACTTTACATTTTTGAATGTATACAGAGATAAATAACCTGATCCAACCAATAAAGTCAAAAGAAAGGCTCTTGCTAATTTTAACAAATTCCATCCAATGCTTCCGATTTCAAACTTTTTCAGCAGGGCTGGGCCTACAACTAAAAATAACCATCCTATGTGTTTTGAAAGTGAAGCTCTTTTTAATTAACGGACAAAAATTGGTCTTACACATTAATTCAACTCACTTAAATCCTTAAAATAGAGCTTAGCCTAGATTTAGCGAAAGGAAAGACGATGTGACAAAACAGGTAATTTAGCATTTAGTTAGAAGTGATGTTCTTTTGATCAGACATGAAAATGAAATACATGCTTCTATTCAGTAGAAATTAAGTCTTCTGTGGCACTTCAACAAAGTTAGAGATACCTCAGCAAATCCATCTCTTTATTACAGCCGTGGTGCTAGAGGTTTGGCTGACACATCAAGAAACAAGCTCAATAGCTTGAGCCATTTATGACTGAGTTGAACAGTGCTCAGGGGAAAATGATGGAGCAAACACCCCTGCAAAAACAGGGAAATGAAGCAGGCATCATATTGTAGTAAGCCTTTTCCATTCCAGACCACTTAATTTTTGCTGGTGTTTTAGCATCTTGAATGCAAGAAATCACTCGAAACAGTTGTAGATGAATGTTAAATTTCAGCAGGAAAACAAACTCATTCAACAAAATCTGACTTGTTTCATTACACAGATTAATAACGGATCCTTTCTGCAATGTGCCTACACAGGATTTTTATTAAACAGCTCCCTCCTTATTTCACATTGTTCTAAGGAAAGGAATAGATTCATTGAATCTATTCTTAACCTGCTGGCTTCACGACACACAACTCAGTTTACTGCTAGCTGCTTTTCTCTCTCCAGTGCTACATTCATAACTACGGTGCGTTGAGCTACAGAACAGAAGAATTAGCCTTCCTTAACTTGAAGTTTGAGTCACTTGAACAGAATTACATTTTTTTTTTTTTTTTGCTTGCTGTAAATTGGAAGAAGAGATGTAATCTGTTGAAATGGGGAAAAACACCTAAAGGAAGTGAAACCAAAGAAGAAAGGTACCTGAGGAAACCTAAGATTAACTATCATGTCCTTTAATGAAAAGCCTTTAAGATTCCAAAAAAAAGAACAAAATGGCCAAAGCGTCAGCTTTTGTACAAAGCATGAGCATAAAATGTCAGGGAAAAAAAAAACCCAAACAACCAAAAAAACACAATCTAGCAAAAGTATTTCAGCCTATGACAAACCAATTAAATGAAAAAAAAAATTTTATTTTGTAATGGTTTGAAAATTAGATAAATGAGGTTATAGTTTTAGACAGCAATTCTCACGAGTCCTTATGAAGGACTCAGGAGGGAAAATAATCATGTCCCTGACTTTCCCTTTCTCTACTCTGTATACCAAACAGATATTATTCTTCAAATCTAAGTAACTTTTTTCCAGGGGAAGAGGAACATGCTGCCTGGAGATATGCAATTGAACCAAGAAGTTCCTATTTATTTTTGCATATTCAGTTTTAACATATTGAGTAATCCATCAGAAACATCTAAGGATCAGCGATGAACGCGTTTTTTCTTCTGAAACAACGTAGAGATTTTCCTCTCTCACCACAGTAGAAAGCAGACGCTACTCACTTCATATTGGACACCTTGCCTAGAAAGCTTTTCCTCCTCCGTTCTCTGGCTTCTGTTGCATTAATTAGGTCAACGTCACAAGGACAACAGCATTAAGACAGCACAGGCAGGAATCCCTGTATGTATCATATAGTGACTAACAAATGAACTCGTCAGGATTTTTGCAGTTAGTCTCTTTTCCCTTCCTCTCTTACATGAGCCTCCCTGTGCCCCTTATTCCTACTGTAGATTTGCTTTCCCCTATGGCATGTATGCAACACAAAACCTGCTTCTAAGTGAACTGCTCAATGATCTACTATAGGTCTTGTTATTCAGTCAAACAGCATATTCTAAATTAAGCAATATGAGTAACTATCTCTACTAAACAACATGGAAGTACAACAGACAAAGATAAGCGAAGCACAAATTCCGGGTCCAGGCTAGAAATGTTTGTTGTACCTCCACTATTCAATGTGTTATTCTTTCTTAATAAGAAATTCCAGAAGAAAAAAAACCCTACTACATATTACACTCACAGTTAGTTCCTAAATATTCCCATTACTACTAACAAACAAGTTAATTAGCATACAAATCATACATACTTGTCTTATTGAACTTTAGCACATCACTGAGCCTAATGTAAAGATATATTCCAGGCTTAATAATGAGGGCAAATTGACATACAAGTTAATAGCAGAAGATAGTAAAAAAAAATAAATTGTGCCATTTTTTGGGGGAAAAATTAGTGCCAATCAGACTCAAGCAAAGGATGCGTAATCAATACAGTCCTGGAGGTATATTTCTAATTTGCCTATTAATACTAAAGGAACTGTCCATTTTAGACCCTGTCTGCATTCAAAATAAGACTAAGGCCATGCCAAATTTTATTCCAACCTTCTTTTAAACTGTGAAAAAGCTTTATTATTTAGGCATTCTAGAATGATTAGCCTTGTGGAAGAAAAAATACCCAACAGCAGTAAGCAATTATGCAGATGCATTTGTATTGTGCAAGTTAAAAGTTTATTATGCTTTCAGATGAATAAAATAATGCCCCTGTATAGAGCTAGCCAATTCCTTTAAAAGTTTGCATTTCACATTTAATCTAGTCCTATAATTTAATCGTGATAGTCTTATGCATTATACTAGGGTTGAATAAGTGTGTAATTATCTGAATGCAAGATTTTTATGCACGAGATAATTACAGTGCTACAGGCTATCCCCACAAAATAGACAAGGATAGATGAACCAATTAATTTTTTTTACTGTTTATATTTCATGCAACTCTTCTATATTCCTGGGTAAACATGAGATTATACAGAGTATTGTATTTATGATATCTATGAAGAGAGCACATCCTGAATTTCACAAAAGTCTGTGAATGTTATCTTAGTTCTTCAAGAAGGAATTAAGTAAAAGTCTCTGAAGGAAGAGAAGTTTGAGCCATAGACTTTTTAAAGTATTGAAAACAGCGTTAAGTTTACAGATCCCAAGATTATTTGCATGTTATCAGTGAACCATGAATGCACCTTTTCTACCACTTGGCCGTTTCTGCCAGCATTCTTCCACTCCTCTTAGGAAACACTAGAACTGAAGTGCTCACCCAAAGCAAAGGCAGGACATTTCAGGGACTCGTCTGACTTCTGTATGGAGGAGTGGAAGCTGCCTCAAGGCAAGGACACTACCCAAGTGCTACTGCTACTTAACCCTTTCTATGTAAGGTTACTGAAAAAAATATGTAATAAGAAAGGGAATTCCGGTCAAAGACAGCATTTTTATTACCTAGCAGAAACAAGCAAAAAGGCTCACAGTCTCAAACGGTGAAAAAGAAAGTGGAAGGGATGTGGAATTTAGAAGAAAATGTGGAAGGAAATTTAATCTAGCTTTTATCGCCCAGTTCTCTTCTTTCTTCTCTCTCATTTTTCCCCGAACACTCTCTGTTCACTTACCTTTTCTCATCTCTAGCATCTACACAGACTAGCTTTTACTCTGAATTTGTGGGGACAGGTTGCTCAGGCACAGACACTTCTGTGTGCACATGGCAACAGGCTCCCTACCCATTCTCTCCTGCCCGATGCGGTGAGCTAAGCTGGATAATAAGGACATTCCATTGTAGTTGTATGAGAAAAATGTTAAGAGTCTCTCCTTCCTTTTCCTCCCTGCCTTGCTCAGCTTTTCCTTGCTCAGCCATTCCTTGCTCAGCCAGAACAGCTAAGGTGGACTGCAAAAACATAGCTGCAGTACAGAGAAAGGATTGTCCCTTGAGTCTATGCTGCACTCTGGAGAAAAATCTTGGCAGTACCCAGAGTTTGAGAGCCAAACGGGCAATGGTAATAGGGAGGGCATCCCTCACTGCATAGGAGAAAACTGTGCTGTTTTTGCAGGAATGCAAAGGATATGGCTTCTAGCATGAACAGGGGGCTTGAGACTGGATTGCTGACACTTTGGGATAGACCAGAGAACATGCTGACAGCTGTGGCTCAGGCAATTACAAATAAAAATTACTTTCAGAATCACTGGTCTTAAACAGCACAGCTCAGATAAGGTAATAAACGAACGATACTCTTGATAAGTATTTGCCACGGAAGACAAGAAATAAATTCCTTTTGTGTTCCAGTCACGAGCAAGACAGAATACAGGTCCTGTCAGATATCCATCAGCTAGGAGAAGTAAAATACAATGAGCTGATTTAGTTTCTGTCATATAATTTATTTTCTTGGCAAATGAATTATTTTCTTTTGTATTTGCTCAGTGCAGATTACTTACACTAAACCAACTGGTTTTTTAAGTATCAGTCTGAAAATGCCTATCTACTGGTTGACAAATATGAAATAAAAATTACCTTAACATTTAACTGGTTTTTGTCTTTTCTCCTTTAATTTAGGAGAATACAACAAGCAGAAATTCACCTTTATTTGATGTTACCAGAACAAACTCTGAGACACAGTATCAAATCTGGTGCATACATAGGTACAGACATTACCACCCTTCTACTAAAACTTCAGTTTAAGTACTGTGCTAAATAGACAACGTACTTCCATCAATTTCGGCTAAATAGACAACATACTTCCATCAATTTCAACTAGAAGTCATCTTGCTTCAGCTTTAATGTATACTAATACAGAACAGATCTGTAAACATGAAACACATTTTATACTCCTCCGAATCTACTTCAGACTTCAAAACCTCTTATCACAGAAATCAGAAAGATATAATATAGCTCTGCTAAAACAGAGTAAACTTAGGAAATGAGAGAATTTCCATTATTCTTTTCTTGATCTGTTTCTCTACGAGAGCAACCAGAGAGGTCTGTTTTCCTTTAACGTACCTGAATAATTTCAAATCTATTTACAGTGAGACATAAATGGGTAAATAAAATACCTAGTATTCATTAGGCAGTCATAGATTTAGAAAGATTACCTAATCTTAATAAAAGCATATTTTCTTTCTGAGATACCTAATCATGAGGCAAATCTTACACAGAGTAATAGGTTGACTGCATCATAGCTGTGTATTCAATCACACAGCCAATACAATGAAATCGAGTACTCTAGACAAAGGATTTGTATTCAGACCCTATAGTTAAATACCCAGCTTGGGCAACAAAATCTGGTATATTTATACTGGCATGTTTATTTATATAAATAAACAATCAAGGGACTGCAGAACAAGCTGGGAGTGAGCCTTTAATATGGTGGCCTTGCTGTGATTCCTGCCCATCTGCATGTTTATAGCCTGTCATTTCCAGCAGGTTCAAAGTAGTTTATAGATAAGTAAACACATGTTTATAGGAAATATTTAAGTGCTTGACAAGCTTTAAGCACACAAAATTTAAGGACCTTGATTTTCTATCCGTATCTTTAGATTTCCACATATATACATGTGACATTTATCTACAGGTCATAGAAATGCTCCGTGACATACAAATACAGTAAGACTAGCCAACAAACAAGCAGCAACATTTTCGGCTATTACCACTTTTTTAGTACAGAACTCAGCAATACAAAAAAATCCCTCTCCTTCCAAGCATTTACCTGAAAATAGTGAAGATGGTATTTACTGGAGAGGTTTTATAGTAACACTGTGAATTTACTGCTAGAACCCATTATACATAGAAAATGACAGCATGAATAAGGCAAGGAAATACAGGACATACTCTTACTTAAACACAGGGGTCAAGCCTCAGCTGTTCTGAACTTTACAGGACAAATTCACTATTTTAAGCACTTTTTTGAAAACTGTATAAGGCCACGGAGGTTGTAAAAGATGGCTTGAATACATACACAGCAGGATTCTCCCCAATGGCCAACTGAGCCATTCGACTACATGCACTCTGAATAGGAAAAGCATGTACAACTCTTCTCTTCACACAGATTCACGCTTCCACTTAAGCAAAACAAGTATTTCTAGAAAAGATTTGAGCATTTCTCAAATGACTGAGTTAGTCTCACGTTTTTTGAGTTAATCTCACTTTTAGCATTATCACTAAATAAACCCATTTGTTAAAAAAAAAAAAAGCCGCAAGAGACAAAGACATACATAAAAATTGGGGTATACTAATCTAGCATATGAGCCAAATATCTTGGCAACATTCACTCAGCTTTGTGCAAAAATCTTCATCTGATCATAACGAAATACAAGTATTGTCAAATATCAGCAGCTTCCCTATGTCCATAAGGGAACATAACTATAAAATCAGTGTAATACAAATATTAACAGAGGTTTTTCTAGTTCATGCCATAAGCACTGCTTATACACATGCATGTGGTGCCAGCGTCAAGCTTTCCTTTGTGAAGCCAGTACGACTGTTTTATGAAAGACTACCATTTGTTGTGTGAATGGCAGTTACTTATACACTATTTGATGTCTGTTTATAGATACTTTCCAAATTGAGCATAAAAGTTACCCTGGGTTTGGTTTGTTACTTGGTTTGGTTTTTTTAATTTTGAGGTTGTAGAATTTTTCTCATTTCATGTCAGAAGGAAACCAATCTGCTTTTAAAAATAATATTATTACAAACACAAGCAAGGATTTGGGTAACCCCCACTTAATTACCTGGTCTAAGGTAGGCACATCAGGAACCTGAACCCACATGTCCTACTTTCAAGCAACTATCCTGCTCTCTAACAAGACTTTTCTTTAGCCAGAAAAACAAAGGTCAGTAAATAAAATGTTCATATCACACTATGCATAACCCGCTTTGGTAGGCAGAATGGAAATCATCCAGGAGATGGCCTTCCTAGCACCTCTTCAGTTTATGCTACGACTCCTTAGTATACTAACATCGTCTTCATGAGGGTCAAGGGCTACCACAGACTTTCCTCTGGCAGGCTGCCAGTAAGTGGAAGTTTTTATTGATAGGCAACAATTGCCTTGGTATTTCAGTTTCCTTATAGGCACTGTTACCGCCTCTGCCAAGTATGAATTTAGTATCAGTCATCGAAAAGTTGGCTTATTTCAGTCCTGACGTTATGTGGCTGTAGAGCAGTGGTCTTCAGCACATTTACCACAGCTTCACACACTGGCTTTAGGACACAGTTTCAGGAAGAAATCAGTCACTTCACACTTGTGAGCTCACTTCAAAGCAAACAAACAAAAACCCCAAACAAAACACACACACAGAGGTTTTCCCGTGGCTAATTCTAATCACCAGAAGGAACAGTCCTGTCCCAAAAGCTTCCATTCCACACTATCACATGTAAAAAAAAAAAAAAAAAATTAACAGAGCTTTCAATTCTGCAGCACTCCAGGAAAAGAGTCCTACATACCTGAGTAAAACTGAGGAGAAAAACCTGCAGCACAAATTGCCTACCTGTAATTCAAGACATATGTATGAGCATGACTGTACCAAAACACACAGGAGAAGAGCTGTATGAATGACAGTAGCTTAGCACAAAGATGATTTAGGCAGTTTCATCCAACATCAACTATTTCAACAGCGTTAATAACGGTGGAAGACACATTAAAATGCATTAAGCCACTATACAACCCCAAGTTCGTCATCTTTCCATGTTATTGGTTAGCAAAGACCATCTTTCTGAGGACACAAATGACAAGCGTACCAAAGCTGCAATCACTACTTGTATTTGCTTTGTTCCTTCATGTATTTCTGCAGAAGTGAATCTTAAAACCAGGCATAAAATACCAACATTTTCTACACTGGTGCCTAAAGACACCAAACATCATGCATCACCACGGACCTGATTGCTGGATGCCCTTGAAAACAGTGAGAAAACAGTGAGTGTTTCTCCAGTTTCCAAGTTGCACATTGTAAAATTTAAAATAAATAAATGAATAAATAGAAATAACATAGTACTCCTGTGAGAGACATTCCCATTTGTGATACCGAAATAATAAGCATTTATTAATGGGGCGAGCAAGTCTTTTACCTTGTAGTGGCCTGTATTTGTTGTTCAAATATCAAATAAAAGGTTAGACAGTTTTCCATTTCATATCTGTAATATTTTAAGCAGCTATCTTCAGTAAAGCACCACATGGAGCTCAAATAACGGCCTGAAACAGCACTATTTTACTTGAATGCTTTTGTAAAGCAATGGGGCTGCTGCTTTTTTAATCAAATTTCATTTCCCAGCAATAATTTTAATAGCTATTTTAAACCTATCCCGCTCCCTTAAGGGATGTTGGGCTCTGATAAAAACGAAATCATGAACTTGTTTTCTTCTACAAGAGAAACACGCTTTAGTAATAGCCATTGCTTTTATTAGCACCCTGCTGTTCGGTTTGGGGGGGGGGAAGTTGTGCGAACAGATAAGGAAAACAATTATCCCTCGACACATCACGACGAAGAGCAAAGTTAACCCTCCCCTGCCTGCAAGTGTTCAATACCGTGTGTCCCCCTCCATCCGCTTTGTCCAGGGGAGCACACACAGGGTGCTACGAGCACGAAAACGCAACTCACCGAGACACAGACATATATGGAGAGAAAAATACATATATAACCCCAAGCAGAAGGAACCGAGTGACCTCGCAGGTCAGTCAGCGACGCAGCCCAGAGCAAGGCGAGCGGGGCGCCGAGCAGCTTACCGGCGCTGACCGGCCGCTCAGAGCGCCACCCCCTCTACACAAAAAAATACACATATTTTCTCTCCACAGGCAGTAGGGGGGAGGGAGAGCGGCCCCCTCCCCGCGTTACCAACGCGAAGAGCCCCCGCCCCTGAGGGGAGACGCCCGCGGACCCGCCCCCCCGCGGCGCCTCAGCCCGCCCGGTATGAGCGGGCCGGGGGCAGGCGGCTGCGGCGCCCCTTGGCGGCGCGGAGGGAGCGGCCGCCGCTGAGCGGGGCACAGACGCTTCCAGAAGGGCGGGAAGGGCTGGAGGTGGGGCGGCGGCCGGGCGCCGAGGTAAGGCCCCGGGGAGCAGCGTGCTGGCGCCTGCGAGGGCCTGTCTGCTTGCTCGGCTGTGCCTGACGAGTTAATTATCAGTGGTCCTGTTCGTTCTTCTTGGTATTTTTTTGTTTGAAAGCGTTCTCTGGGGTGGACCCAACCGCCCTCTCAGGGTGCCGTGACGCCCCTCTGATAGGGCTGCCAAATTGTATCACCCCGTCCCGTGGGGTGCCTCCCCTCAGCACCCCAAACCCGAGTAAATACAACACCGTCCAAAAGCACTGTGTAACACGAATGCCAAACAGGCTTTTTCAAATTTTTCCATGCGTGATTTTTGGAGAACCTCTTTCCAACGTTCCCCAAGTGCCGGTAGCAGGTGGGTCAGCACGAGAGGCGGTTTAACACCCCGTTTCTGGCCCAGGGCCGAGTCAGGAGGGCTGGGCAGGACCGTCGCTAAGCCTGGCTGTCCGCCTCCAATGCACGTTGAGCAGCATAATTTGTTTTAGTTCAGCCTCAGTGTAAAATACAGGACTTTAATCTCAAAGGTGTCTACGCTAAATCATAACTGCAGCAAGCTGACATAGAGCAAGTGAGTAATTACAACGGTTCAGCGTTGACGAGCAGTCATTTATTAAGCCTGCATGACTGGATTCTCTGTCCAAATAAGTTTGGCGGAAATAGGCAGAGACTGAAAACAAGAACTTACGAAGGCTGTGCAAAGAGGCAGCCCAACAGAGAAATGCTGTGCGCGCATTTGATTTTTTTTGTTAGAGGTAATTGTTGAAGCAGAATGGGGAAACATAACAGCAGCATTGGTATGAAAATCAAAAAAGAAAGGATTGATTTATATAATGCGTGTGACTTTATGCTGAGGATTTTTTTAATAAAACAAGTTATGTTTATAAAATATGAAATGTTATTTTAAAAAATGTGAAGGAAGGGGGAGAAGCGGAAACTGACAATACACTTGAAACCTGATATAGCGTTCCCCAGCACTGGATGCTACGTTATGCAGTGTTTGCTTTTTTAAGTAATTTAAAGAATACATTTTTAAATGTGCAGTCTATTACCCATCTTCTGCACGTTTAATGACTGGTTTATAGTCAGAAGTCTGGATGATTCTATAAACTTTCTTATACATGGCTTACAAATCTTCCTGCTTAAACCGTAGCCGTTCCCATTTTCAATCTGAACCAACAGCAGTCTGTGGAAGTCTAATGGACCCAGCGATGCTTTGCTGCAGAATCTCATGGCATCTCATCTTTAATAAAAGACAAGGAATTATTTCACTTGCCCCATTTGTCTCTTACAGTTTGGTAAATCCATGCTTTTTATTTCAATCTGACTACTTTTTGTGTATTTGAGTATTTGTTCTTACTTTTGATTACTTCTTAAGTCTCTGTTTGTATTTCGCCCATTATATCCTGCATTTGTGTCTTTTGCAGATTCAGGCACATTCAATGTTACTCTTTGAAGGAATACTTTTGTTTATGATTATCACCGGCCAGATGTCATTTTTCTGACCTAAACATTCCTCAGCACCTGTTAGATTTCCCAGATATTAAGAAAAGTAGTATCTCAGTAAATATGATTCATATTCATTGCAGTAGTGAATTTTCATGTTAGCTAAGGTAGCTATGACATTACTGCGGAGATACCTTTACTGTAGGAAGTTGCTCTATTTCTAAATAAATTTAAGCTGTTTTTTATACTATCTCTTCACTTCGTGCTAAGTTCGTGGTCAAAATTCAGAAGAACAAACTAACACAACTACAGTTAAGTTAGGGGATTTTAAAATGGTGGGAACTATTCTATCTAGTCAATGTTGAACACAGAACTAGAAACCTTTTGTAAATAGCTTTAGATTTCAATCTGTATCCTTTAGAATTTAAAATTACCTTTCAGAGGCAGCGGTGAAGTTGCTGTTCAACTCTAAGAGATGGTTTAGATATAGCAATCACGTATTCCCAGTCTTTTCTTTGATAACATTGCCTTTGCAACTGCAGTATTCCTTAAAATCAGAATGCCTAAGAATGCCTGCATAAAGACAAGGTGTCTGGGCAAATGAATAACGTTAAAGGCATATTTAAAATGTAGGTTTGATTTGAAAATACCTGCTCTGAGTACTGCAGTCCTAAGCTGGCAGATTGTTGTATCTAATAGCAGATACAAGTAAGTATTTAGTAACTGTAAAACTTGCATGATATCTAGAGTATCATTTTTCCTTGTTTAAGTCATAAACATGGGAAACACAGCTGGAAATATCATTGTGTGAGCATGGAAAGCTTTTACCTAGTCGTTTAAACAGTTTAGTCTTACTCTGTGCTGATGTAACTGTGAAAAGTGTTCTCTTTGCATTCTTAATTAGTATAGAACAGATGGTAAGGCTTCTAGTTTAAAGCAACAAGCCTCTGTAAAAAAATAATCTTTGGTGCTTCTTCACTGTTAAAGAAGTTTACTGCGGTCGATGTGTGGGAAGAAAATGAGGCTTTTTTTCCTTGCTTGCGTGTTGCTAACCTGGCATTCTAAATAACTTCAGTATATTTTCAAAGGTTCTCGCTAGATTTGAACAGTTCCCAAAGAAGTAGTTACCTGGTCAGGAATATGATTTTCATCTAATTACAGGGGAAAGATCTTGTGACATTTGTAGTACAGAACACCACGAGTATCTCACTGAATGTGAGCACAAGATAAACAAATGTATATTTCAGGTATATTACACTGATTGTAGCTATGGCAATGAGGTTTGGTTTCGGTTTGTTGGTTTTTCTTTTTTTTTACATTGCTAGTAAAAGGAAGGGAATTTATAAGATGCATCATCTGAATATTAGGTATTCAGCTGCTATTTTTGAATCCCAAAGATCATCTCGAGTTCTGAATGACCTTTAGAACAGCCCTGTACTGAGAACTGGCTTTAATAGGCTGCTTTTCATTCATGAAAATACAATAAAGCAGAAGAAAACAAAAACTTGGCTCAAAATTAATGCATCAGAAAGTAAATGTACCACTGCTTATCAAAAACCTTATCACTTTTTAACATTCTTTTGAAATCCTATCCGTTAATTCCATGTTGGGGGTTCCTAATCTTAGTCAGAAAAGGCTTTTGCGGAAAGTCTTAGCGAGGTAACTGGTGTATGAAGGCTTAACCTGTAACTGTTCTATCACTATACTACTACCCACGCAGGTTAACAGTAGTAATGCAACTTAACTCTGCTGAATACATATGCTAGATACAAAAACCATAGCAGGCTCAATTCAGATTTCCCACTGATCGTTTCTGCTCAGTGGAGGCTTTCCTTGCCTTTTTTCTCATGTTTCTTCTCAGTAGTGACCCACTGACTGTCCCCTTGTCTCCTCAGTACAGTTTTTAGTTTGGGGTTTTTTTTAATTTGCAGTGCAAGTTTTGCTTTCACACAAGCCAGTTAAAACACAGAGACCAGCAAAATGTAAATTACAGCACTATTAGAATTTACCTTTTCTGCGTTCACTCAGGTTTTGCCTGTGCACTGCAGTTTTTGGCCCAAATTCTGTTCTCGTGTCATCACTTTGCAAGTGAACCAAGAGCACAGAAATTAGCTCTGCAGAAATGGTATTACAGAATTCTTTGATTTCTAGAACTGCATAAGATATTTGGCACTGCAGACGTGGAACTCCCATGTTTTTTGGCATATCTGGTTTCTCTTCTTTGCTAGAACTCTACTTGCCTCAGTGACTTTCAGATGTCAGGAATTAATATCAGCGTTTTCAAAACTTCATGTAAATAATTCTCATCAGAGCACATGCAAATATGTGTGTCAGGAATCTACGTGTTCACAAAGAGAAAACCAGAAGACTTTCCATTTTGTTGCAAAGACAATAAAAGAGCCCTTGTCAGTATCTAGTTTTCAGTTCCCCTTTATTTCTCAGAGAAGTATCGTAGTTAAAATCAGCTCTCAATTCACCCCTCAGCATGCTGTGCATGGAGATGTTAATGGTGGAACTTCGCCAGTTCTGTCCATCTGTAGCCAGACGGCTGTCTCTTCAATGTAGCTAGATTGGCTTCGGCTCTAAACACAGACTTAGCAGCTCTCTGGCTCTGGTTTCATACTTGAAAAGTTCCTAGAAGATCAGGCGGGGGAATGATGGATGTGATAGTACTTGAAAAAGAAAGGAAGGAGAAATGACACGCACATGACAGAAGAAGGAAAACCTAAAAAAAAATAGGGGCAGCAAGATCACTATTAAAGCTGTATCATTCAGCTTTCTTAGCTTCTTAGCTTAATCTGAATGGTCCACTTCTATAGGTATTCAGCTGGCTTAAAACTGTTCAGGGCAAAATCCAATGTACAGAACCCGATTCTGACTTTAAGTAAAAATATCGAGTGTGTACACTGGCACTGATAAACTCAGCCAATATTTTGGTTTTCCTTTTTCTTCATCAGATATTGTCATAGTACCTTCTTAATATATTTTGGCTTTATATTCTTTCAGGGTCTTTGGCTTTTAAGAGGGCTCTGTGAGCCAATCACTATCATTGAACTGGAGAAGTTTCATGGTTTGAGGATATTAGTAGATTCATCACTTTCCTGTAGCACTGACTACATTGTTTTATATCCACTATTAAAAATATTTTTTTCTCAAAACAAATCCTATCTTAGAATATTTTCTTTTGTTCGCATAAAAACAAAACTTACTTTCCTATTTTTATGTACTTTTATTATATAGATTTTGTTCTGTGTACTTGGAATCAGGCTGACTTCTTTCAATTAATTTCCGTGTCAGCAGCTGGCTCAGTACCAGCAGCTGCACACTTAACAACTGAGTTTTAAGAGGCGACTGCTGACTGGTACTTCATAAACATTAGACTGGGCCTTACAGTTAAACTTCTGCCAATTCCTCTGAAAAGTGAACGGTTGTCATGTAGCAGAATGCCTCATTTAGATGAGTGATCTGCTTCTCTAGAGTGCGTTTGACCTCTCTGGCTTTCTTTATTTTGGAGAACCAAGAAATATTTAGGAATTATACTCCTGCTGCTTTATTTTTTTCATTAAAGCATCCAGTGGGAGAGTATGAACTTTTATGCGACATTGCTTTCACTGGAGATTACTAGCATAGACAGATGGTTTTTTCATTACCTCCTGTAATGGACTACACATTTACAAGAGCAGCAGTAACGCATTCTATCTTGAAAATTAAGGGCCAATCCACCTGTAAGAAAATTGTTTTTCAGCCAGATGTTATCCCAGACTGAGGCCAAGAAGAGGCAACTTTTAGGTAGCTAAAGAATGTGTGATGTGTAAAATTTGATAGTATTGAGCTATTTGTAATTCATGGGCGTAAGCTCAAAACATCTATTTCAATTTATTATTTTAGCTGTCTGATTAATTCAGTTCATTGGTGTGACATAGGTAGTTTTCATCCCACCAGGGGCTAGGAGAGGGATGATCAGGAAGACCTCCTCCTCCTCAGTCATGCAGGCCAGGCTTCTATGCTTGGCAACTCAGCATGTACCTCGTTGTAAACTGTGTTCATGAATCAGGAAATATCACGTTTGGACAAGATAGGGTAGGGCTCAGGGTGTTCTGGCTTTGTATCAATACAGTGTAATCAATCAACAGGAGCTGGAATTAGAAATCATCACTGCGTGACTAGCCAAGATACTGGAAGCCAGCAGCAAGTGCTCTGAGAATGAGTTTGGTGTTGAGAGGCCAGAATATAGCCTATGAACAAAGCCTGAACACACAAGAAAATTTGTGTTTATATTTTATATTGGCATTCAAAAGACAGACATCCCAGAAGTGAGAGGAAAAAGAAATTTACATCAAACCAGCCAGGATAATGGACTCACAGTTGTAAGAGTTAAAAACCCAAAAATGCCACAATGAATCACCTAATTCACTTTGGGATTTATGAAATGGTCAATTATATAACATGATTTTTCACTGAATATGTTTGCATTTGTTTCTTCAGTGAAAAATTCTGTGCTTTATCATACGTTCAGTCTGTGCAACATAACAAGAACTGGAGTAGGACTCAGGACGTGTCAGTTCTGTTCCTGGCTTGCTTTACTGACCAAGTGGTTATCCTGGTTATTCCTACAGAAAATAAGTTTCAAGGGTTGGGAAACCCATTGCGTCTTTACTCCTCCTCATAAATACAATTAAAAGACTGGAGTATAGAAATGGGAAGTGTGAGAGATGGTGTCTAAAGGAGGAAAAGAAGTAGAACTAGGAATGTAATAAATACCATGTTGGTTTTAGTTGTGGAAGTCTAGGACGGCTGCTAAATCTATACAAGCCACTCTTGAGTAAAAGGCTTTCACTGCAGCCAGAGTACTGAGGCCACATAGAAAATTTCTGAAGGACTACTTAGTTTGATTGTGTCAATGCAAAACTGCTTGATTGATTAATCAGCTGGAAAGTGGCAGCTCATGGAAATATTTGGCCATCACCTAGAAGAGGAAAATGAGGGCATAAAACTAGCAGTACAAGGATAATTCTCCATTCATTAAAGACTGTATAATATAAAAGGATTAAAAGCTGCTTCTGATTGTGAAGCTTCATTCAGCATCAGCCTCTTACTTTCTCATTAGCACTTTTCTAAAGTAAGTCATGCCAGTATATTTCTTATACTGCCATTCCATTTCTGTGCTCATCTTCCTTTTCTGCATTACTGTACTGGAAGGAATAATTTCCACATGGATTATTGCCCTCCTGTCATTTAATTGTAAGCCTGCAAACATCAGTTCAAGGTGCACACTTTTAAGATACCATTTCTTTTCTCCAGTTACTGTGTATCTGCCTTTAAACAAACCTAGAAACGTTAAGTAACTTCAGGGCCTGGATTTTCAGGCTGCCACCTAACAGCTTGCTGAGTAGCATTGCTGCAATGTTTTATTCCATCAGAACTAAATGAAATAAATTCATGTTGGTATATCAGATTATTTAGGTGAAGATAAAATCTGGAAAAGGAGAAGGGTTTTCTAAAGGGCTCTTGCTCTCTGGGAAACATTATGTACTTGATACTGTTCTGTTCCTCCCCTTCCCCTAATTTTTATTATAAAATCATCTGTTGCAAACACGATCTGCTTAGCTGCGTAAGCAAAGCTAAATGTAAATGCCTTCGAATTAAATTGGACATGATCTTTCAGGTAATAGTATGGTCCACACAAGCTCTGCCATTCTATGCAGAACAATGGCAACCAGGGAATTCTCCCGCTGTTTCTGAGATGACTAATTCCGTACCTTTCAGGAATGGACTCCTTCAAGTCCATTTAGTTCATCCATGATTAGTAAAGATTTCAAAGGATCTATTTCTGTATTACATACACGTATCATGGCTTTTCAAGAATCCTCAGTTTCGGATTACACAAGAAGGGAATAGTACTAATAACAGAAGTGTTTGTTCAGTAATCATTCAGGGTCAAGATACCTAACAGAGATCTGCTTGATTAAGAGAGCAAACAAAATTATTGTCATGATGTGACGTGATCCTTGGGGCAGCATAACAACCAGTTCCAATTTGTTCATGTCAAAAGCTGTAAAGATGCATCTTCCTTTCTTAGGCATACATTATATAAAAGATTTTTTCTTAAATCTCAAATTGAAATAATCTAGTGGGTTGACCCTCACTGGCACCTAAGCACCCAGCCAGTCACTCTCATCCTCTCCTCAGCAGCATAGGGAGAGAACTGGATGAGCAAAAGTGAGACAACTCGTGGGTCAAGATAGAGACGATTTAGTAAGTGAAGCAAAGCGGCATGCAGAAGCAGAGCAAAATAAGGAATTTATTCAATACTTCCCATCAGCAGGCAGATGCTTAGCCACTGCCTGGGAAGCAGGGTCTCAGCATACATAACAGTTACGTGGCAAGACAAAACACCATAACCATAAACGTCACTTCCTCCTACTTTCCCTAAGCTCTCCTTTCTGAGCACAACATAATACGGTATGGAATGTTTATTAAGTCAGTTCAGGTTGGTGGCATCGGCTGTGTCCCCTCCCAGCTTCTTGTGCAGCCCAGCCTACTCACTGGGAAGGGGGAAGTGAGAGAAAGAGAAAACTTGGATGCTGTGTAAGCACTGCTCAGCAACAACAAAAACACTGGTGTGTTCTCAACACTGGTTTAGTCACAAATCCAAAACACAGCACCGTGCAGCACGCTGCGAAGAAAATTAATTTCATCCCAGCCAGACCCAGTACAAATAGTTATAAACAATAATCTAAATTGAAAAACAGCATTCAAGCTATCTCTGAGCTTTTCCTGTGCTATGTGTACCTATAGTTCTCCCTTGCAGATGATGTCATCAACCCTTTTGGAAGTATACCTTAGATATGAGTCTGTTTACCGAGTGTCTTGCTGCTTGCTGGTACTCATCACTTCATCACTAAATACCATGAATAAGATGGCTTTAAACTTTCACAGTTCTCACATTTAAAGAAAGCTTATATTTTAATTGGATTTTTAATTGTTCCAGTCTGCTCTTCAGGATACTTCTTCATTTATTTTGTGCAGAGTAGTAATGATTAACACAGGCTCAGAGTTGAAGGGTTAAAAAGAAATAAATTTATGGAGTGTTTGAGTTCTGACTAATGAGAATTGTTTAAGAGTATCTGTACATCTGCTGGAAAGAGCTCTTGAAAGAGCTCTCCTGGTCTTTATTTCAGACTACCTTTTTTTCCTTTTCTTCCTTAGTTAATGGAATTTCTCCGTGGCTGTCTTCTTTTACATGTTCTCTGGTACTTTTTGGTATAAATGCAATTATTCACTGTCATAGCATTCAAA
The DNA here is from genome assembly GCF_949628215.1 of Phalacrocorax aristotelis. Lineage (NCBI taxonomy): Eukaryota > Metazoa > Chordata > Aves > Suliformes > Phalacrocoracidae > Phalacrocorax > Phalacrocorax aristotelis. The sequence continues at coordinate 5,136,687 of NC_134279.1, forward strand.
TATTAGGTATTGCTTAGTTAATCAGAGCTTTGAGAATTTATCTGTTTCTGGACTAGAATAGATCAGCCTGGCATTGCTTTCTTTGAAGAGGTTGACTACCTGAAGTTCAGTTTTGCCTGGGCGATTCTGCCATTTTACAGAGAGAAGGAAAGTGTGACATTAACAAATTTTAACATTTTCTCATAGAGTATTTATTAAATGACACCTGAAGTATTCTATATTTCAACAAATTATTACTGAGGATGCATTTTGCTTCTGAATTCAGGGGATGATGTTGAATTTAATATTCATTCAGAAGTACTCGGTGCAATTTACAATGACAGCCAAAAATAATTAATAATATATTTATATCATCCATTAATAACCATCCATCCATTTAAAAGTTTCATCCTAATGTGTTCTGGAAATCTGCAAATTAATTATGCAAAACCCTGAATGAATATAAAATTGAAATGCTTAAGAATTTAAATGATGCAATTAAAAGCTATTGCATGTAACTCAAAGTTATTTTCTTCTAATACGTACTCATCAATCTTAATTTCAGTACCACCGTTTAGAAACAGAATCAGTTCTTATGTCTTGTCAAAATATTGGAAGTTTGAGTGAAGACTGTATTCTTGTTGCTTCAACTACATTATTTCTAGACATGAATTTAAAGTCTTTATTTAAATGGAAATGGCCTTTTTAAAGACAGATTACAATGTTCATCAAAATTAGGAGGGTGAGGTCATTGGTGTCAATTCTGTTTCTTAAAAAAAACCCAAACAAATCTGACAAGAACTGGTCTAAAACTAATCATAGCTGCCTTAAAAATTCTAAGGATTAAACTCTGTAGCACTGGCAAATCAATACATGACTAGCGATGATTAATACTTGCTGACCAAGCTGCCTGAGGAGTCTGTATAAACCTACATATTTTTATTATTGCTATTTTTAGTAACAGAGCAATAGCTTGCTGACTACTTTCTGTACCTTAATACGCCTTGGGGTACAGATTTACTCCCATGTCAACAGCTCTGTAGCACCCTGGCAGCACAAAAACAGCTTCTGTTGAATTTCTGTGCTTCTGCTGTAACCTTGGAGACTAGAGATTGGACAAAGCATCTCTCCGGTTGAATTGCAGAGCTGTATTCCCATGCTTCCGTGTAGGTAAGGTACAGCTCTTCTCCCGTGAGCTGCCTGAAGTGCTTCTCCCCAAGAGTCAGAATTTTCATGTTGACCAGCTGGAACCTATCTTTATCTTACAAGTGTTTTGTCTGTTTCTGCCATGCATCGATGTTCAGAAAACATACAGGAAAAAACAGAAGAATATTTTTTGCGAAGAATTTTGCAAAGAATAATCTACATTGGATAAGAATAAATAAATAACAGGTCATACATGGTGCAGAAAATCAAAGCTGTTGAGTATGTGCATGCTTACTGAAGTACGCAGCAAAATCTTCAGGCGGGTCAATGGCTTTGAAAATGCAAAGGATTTACAGTTAGCTAGAAAAGTCAATTTTAACACCAGCATCCTAGAAGTTATACAGTCTTAAGGAAGAATACCTTCAAGAGCCGGGAAAAGTTCAATTTGCCTATTTCTGTTTGCTCTACTAATATGAATGCTTTGCTATTAGGTCAAGCATTTTGATCAAGGGCAAATTACTGTGTTCAGGAAGTTCTTACTTAGGCACTATAGAAATGAGAAATACAAGACTCTTTAGGAATTGATGTTAATCAAAAAGTCCATTTTCTATGTTTGTGTGTCACTTTAAGCTGGAAAACCTATTTTGCTGAAGGATTATAGATGTATATTCTTCAGGGTTTGACAGCTATTTTGTTTTTTAAAATGTGTGCAATTCCAATAAATTGAAATGTATCTATAAGTAGAAGTCTTCTGCCAAAATCTCTGTCTTCCTTAGGGTTTACAGATTGGATGCTTCAGGGTTAAGGCAGTCATCCCCTGTCCCTTCTGGATTCCACTATAGAAATGTCAACCTGAAAATCAAAAACATGGGTGAGGACTCCATTGGACAGGTTCTTGCAGCAGTTGTTCTGCTGTGCTCCAGGAAACTGACTCACTTTTTTTTTACTTTAATGGGAGTGAGATAGTTTTAAAATCTCTCACCCATCTTCGCAGTGTGGACTGGAAGGCAGCTATGAAGTTAAGGCCTGTTAATAAGTCGCCCTTACTGTTGAGCAAATCAACCTGGGAATCAAGGTTTCAAGACAAAATAAAAAAATAGAAAATAAAAATTTAGGTGAAGACAAATGGTCTGTAGGGTGTGCAAAGGGTTTTGGTAGAAAATTTTGGAAATACTTTGAAATATTCTAGTTTAAACTCTGTGAAGAATGTTTTGTTGGGAGTGAAATTCTTGAAACATTCATTTAGTTAACTTTTTTTCTGTATTCTTTTCCTTCTCTTTTCACATACAGCAGTAAAATACATACATTACATTAGTAAAATACCAGATTCTGCAGTTTTCAAGCCATATTTTAGCTAATGAAAAACGTGAAAATAGTAATTTGAAAGTGAAGAAGTTTTTTTAAATTAAATTGTTTTCATCAAATCATACTTATTTTGAGGTTGCATTATAAGGTCATATGTTTTAGAGGCAAAAACTCATTAATTATTTTTCATATGTGCTTATGTGAAACCCAGTCCAAATCTCTCAATATGAACACTCCTACTTTTAAATTCTGAGTCCTTGAGTGTTAAATACAATTTTGCATTAATACAAGTTTTTTAAGAGTGTGTGTGTATCCACACAGTATGTTATATTCTATTTATTAGACAAAATCTAGCATGTGATCAAGGTTCTGACTGTAAGATTTTGGATAGCTGTTACTGAAGTTTGTGTATTCAGTTATTTAGCCTGGTATTTGCATCCATGTGTTTATTTTACTTCAGTGAAAAGAATCTGATTTTACTGTAATTCTCCTTTCATTTCAATAGTAGAGAAGTGAGTTCAGCAGCATATAAGGTTTAAAGAGGTATGTTCTTGCTGATTAAAAAGGGAATTTTTCTCTTTCTCTTTTAGGGAACAACATACTGGAGTACTACAACATTAGGGAAGAGGAAGCCCTTTTCTAATATATGGATGTTGACCAAACATTATAAAATGGCATTGGACTACACCGGAAAGGTAATCAATGTCCCAGGTTCAATCTTACAAAAGTTCTGCAATCTCATCAGAAATACAGGAATAAATACTTAGCTTCCTTCCCCTTATCCCCTGACACCAAGACTTTTTGAATGCAAGGCGTTGGCCTTTGCATTAGTTTATTGATCTTTTAATGTAAGATCTAACCTGCTTCAGGGGCACTATAAATACAATATTGCAAAAGTCCTGCAATATCAATATTCATTTATTTTTATTGATTAGTTGCCACTTCTAAATTCTAGGTACTGAATTAATGTATGCTGAATAACTACTTCAGTTAATGAAGTTAAAATTGGCTCTAACAACCTATACAAGCTACAGAAATATTTTCTATTACAAAACTAATTCTTTATTTTTTTTGAAATCTGCATTTACTTTCATAATCTGACTTATCCTTGGAACCTCACTGGAAGACGCAGAATAACGAAACAAAGACTTTATAAACTTTCATTGTTTGCAATGTCATACAAGAACGTCCATACTCTAAGTCAAATATTAAGCATTGTAATTAGTAGGTGAATTTGACCAACTGAAATCTTTTCAGAAGATGAAATTTTAGAAGATGCATTTGAGGTGTTGCTTTTTTGTGTGATTGTTTTGGCACACAGGAAAAGTACATCTATTTCTGCCTCTGTTATTCATACACCTAGATATACTGTTAGACAAGCTGTAACACAAGGCACGTGAATACATTCATGAGTATTTGTTCTGAGACATTGTCAAGGTGTCATGGGTGTGTTTACTCCTTTCTGTTTCCTCTTTTGCACATAGAGCCTTTCTCTTCACAGCACTTGTTTGTCAGTTAACAGTCCACCTTTATATATTTGACATAGCAGCCAATAAACCACTAGAACTCAGTAAAGGGAAACCCAGATATGCAGGTTAAATTACTTGTATGCAGATAACATTAATTCACTGTTATTCTCTTGTAGTCGAATGTTTAATTCAAGAGTTTTCGACAAAATTGTAGACTTAGGGGTGCCTTTGAATGTAGATCAATTTTTTGGGGGGGCCGTTTTCCTCATTTAGTCATAGATTGAAACAACTCTTGATCCAAATATACCCTCTTTTACACTCCAGATGAGAAATTTCCAAAATCTCTGTGTTTTCTGAACTATACCCTTTGCAAAAGATGTATTTTCCTTTCTTCCTTGCCAACTGTTTTGGCAAATGTAATGTGGGCCTTTTTTTACTGAGAGTTCTTCTCCAAACCCTTCTGCTCAAGGTCTCCTCATCAAAAACATGTAAAACTCAAAAATCATGATACCAATTCAGAAAGAAGCAAGAGAAAGGTAGGTGGAGATTCCCCAACATACAAAAGCCCCAGTGGGAGGTGAACATTGGTAGGCCTTCACAGGTGGCCTGGGGCCTAAACACCAACATTATGAGAGTCACTGGGAGTGTGTGTGAGAAGCAGCCTAACACAGGTGAAAATAAGAAGCTTTTAAAGCAGAGAGCTCACAGAACTGTATGGCTACCTGCAAGTATAAGCTATCATACATGCATGTTGTTAGAGCTGTGTAGAAAATATGGCACATATTGGCAATTTCACTGCAATTTTAAGTTCTCAAGATTTTCATTCATTTGCATTTGAGAAATAGCGCTGATATCTCTGTAAGGCATGTTTAGCCATTGCAGTTTTTGTAAACGTCCTTCTGGATCATATAGACTCTTTTGACTAATGTGAAGCCATTTGACTTTTAACGCATTACAGACAATGGAGAGAATTATTTTGAATGAGAATCCAGAAGTTTCGATGCATGTTGATTTATCAGATGTGTTGGGCTGAAGTTCTGTAGGGTGTGTGATAAGGCATTATCATGAGGGGTTTTTTTATGTGAAGAAATAAAGCCATCACACTTAATCTTTATGATTCTATTTAGGTAGGATTTATGATGGAAGATATCAAAGAGTATGACTTGGTCTTTGTATACATGTATTTATAATATTATAGTCCATTTTAATCTCCATAGGAAAATAGACTTAGCTTTAGAGAAAAAAAAAGCTTAAGTAGTTCATATTTTTCTACTTATTCTCATTTTTTGATACATACTTATAATATTCAGCCATCTTTTCTTATATTTTTATTATTCTTATATTCTTAAACTTTTTGTATTTTCACTTACATGACAGTATAAATTACATATATTTCCTTCCCCATGAAGGGCTAAAATTATGTCCAGTTTATTTTATGCATTTCTAGGTCTCCCCATTATACATGAATACTGAATTTGATTTGAAATAAATGCTCCAGCTCCTGTAGCCAGGATAAAGTATAAATATATATGTGTCTGTATGCCAAATCAGAGCAGTCGTTGAACTACTTAAATTTACGTGGGCAGGCAAGAATCAAGGGTCCATAGCTGGTGGTTTTGACCACAAGCTAAACTCAGTGGATAGTAACTTAAAGATCTTCCTTTTATACCTCTTCTCTGTGAAAATTAACCTAGTAGATTGGGCTTTTCTTACGGATAAAGCAGTCGCATTCAGTGAAGTTCATGGTGAAGCCTGTGCGTAAGTGACGATAGAATTTGGTCTATAGCTGATATATATGTTGTCCTCAGAGGGCAGCTCTCACAGGAGGCTTGCCACATTCATCACTGTTACAATAGGTATATCCAAGTGGCAATCACTAAGTAGGTGGAAAGAAGCATCTCAGATTTTCCATCCTGTTCATGATTTCATCTGATATAGCTAACATGGACTCAGGCTGCCAGCAGTCCACAGTCAGCGCTCTGCAATAGACACACGCGCACATATAAGCAGCTCTGTTACCACTGACGAATGTAGTGCCCGAGACAAGGCTCAGTTAGCTTTTTGTAAGAAAATTTCTGAATGTCAGTTTTTATAAACAATTTAAAAATTTAAAAGTAATTCACAGTTTACCCTTCATCATTCTCACAGGAAATAGAAGTCAGCTTGAATATAAAAATAAGGTGAAATAATCGGGGGTTTAAATGTAAGGGTAATATATTCATATCCCTAAACACTCGGTATATCTTAGGCCAACTAGAAGAGTCTTTAATTCAGTATCTTACATAATAGTCTCCTTGTTTTAAGAATATAGCTACATATATGTTCCCATTTTATAGCTCTGTCTTGTGCTACTTACCTCTGTCATACGCTTAGACTCTTCCTCCTGCCCTTCTTCTGTCCTTCCCCAGTGCATGACATAAGACGACTGAAATTAACATTACACTAACAGACAAGCAACAATAAAATTTAATCATCAGCTGGTTTCTGTGAGGTATGAATAAGAAGAAATTTTAGATGAGCGACTAGAGCAAGCAATTAGGTCAAACTATATTAATTTCAAGTAGTGTTCTAGCTTAAATATACATGCCTAAAATGGTAATTTGAGACTTACTGTTTAGAGAAATGCTATTAACTGAGCAGAATATGTCTTTCAAAATGTTGTTCATGCTAAATTTTATCAAGACCATCTCATATACTGCACAGATGCATTTTATACTTGTTAAGTGTTGACATTCAAATGTTAAAAACAAGGAGCTATGCTCACTTCTGGATGGGCACAGCTACAATTCTTAAGGAATCTGTGGAAATAGAGATCATGTTTTTTGGGTACAACTTAATCACTTAGCTGGACAAGTTTTTTTCAGTGTAATACACAACTACATTGAGTTTCAAAATTGTTAGTAGAGTCTTCTGAAGTACGGTCATAACTGTGACCATTTATCTGTGTATTTATTTGTCCCCTGGGGAATAGGTAAAACTAACAACAAAGATAAGCTTCCTAAACTTACTCTCAATCCCCCAAGGTAGTCTTAATAGATGTTGCTGTGAGCTAACTCAAGATGGTGTGTATTAAATCATTTTTCATGGATCTGGTGTAACCGGTGTAGTAATACCTGACATTATATTACAGTGAAGTAGAGGTGTCAGTTTCTGTCATCTAAGTATGCAACCACTTAACACCATAATTCTCAATAGAACAGGTTTCTGGAAGATGATAACAAAATTACAAAACAGCAAATAAAATAGCTGGCAGAGTCAAACTTTATCATTGTATGTGCTGTTAAATTGTAAAAAGGAGATGCAGCAGCTATCACCTGCTGTAAGTTTTGTTCTGCAGAAAACGAAAGATAGAAATTCTTGCACAATTAGAAATTGATGTCATGATCCACAGGTGTTCTCTGAGAGTAGTAATGCAGATAAGACAAAAAAGATATCAGTGTTATACACCACTCTATGAAAATGTTACCATGGTTTTCTGCCTGTGGATACAAGGGTTACAAATAGCAGTTTCACAAGATGCATGTAGATTGAAATCTGTTGTAGAGAATATAGTGTCATACACCTCCTCATCTTAGAAGTGGGAGTAAGTAAGTCTTAGAGAGGCATTAACTGCAGTTTGCTGAGGCAACTGTATTCCAAAACAGAGACCTGGAAGGGATATACTTCTTTTGAACAGTGTTGATGCTAATGCCTAAATTACACTGAATGTCTGAAAATTTCTCCTAACTGTGAGGCTGTAAGGAGAAAGAGAGTCCCTAAGGCTGTCTGTGGTTCAGCGTATCTCACCATCATTCAGACTGTATGTTTTCTGACTCCATGACGGGATGAAAAGTAAGCATGTCATGTGTTCATTCCTGCACCAGAAAAAGGAAATTTAAATGCCTCAGATTAAAGGAAGTGCTCAATATTTTGGGCATGTCCCTGATCTGCACATTTGAGGAATGTCAGAGCAGCCAGTTGTCACTTTGTGAGAAAGACCTAGCTGGCTGAGTATTTTGCTCTTGAGAAAGAATAATTAGCAGTTTTATGGAGATTTTTCATGCATTACTGCTCAATAAGGCTGTATGGTAAGCTACTTTGTTAAATCAAAATGTGTCTAGAAAGTAATAAGGGTTTTTGATAAGACACTGTGACCCCTCATTTAAAAAGTCACCATATTTGTAAGAATTTTCATAAAATCTTTGTAAGGTCCTTGGGACTATAATGATCTTAAATACAGATCTAATGTAAATCAATGAAATTTATATTAGCTCATAAATGTGCCCTGAAGATATGCCAAGCATATTATGAAGTACATATAAAGAAATTTGTAAAATGAACATTTTTATTATAAAAGGATATGTTTAAGAGACAGCAAATAATACTTTTTACACCTGTCTATTAGTTTGGGGTAAATCTTTGAGTATAAAAGGCATTAAAAGCTGCTAGTTGTTTTATTTTTTTAAACTTGCTTCTTTGATTTTGGTGACAGAATATTACTGCTACCTTTTACTTTCTTCTTACGTGTAGACTTTCTGTAGTAATACTGGGTCAAACCTTGTAAAAATCAGAGTTAATGTATCTTTTTCTAAGCCTCAATCTAATCTAATCTAGTGATTGACAGAAAAGACTCAGAGATTCAGGGAGCACTGAATGAGAAAATCAGAAACTCCCAGAATATTGAATAGGATATTGCAGCTTAGCTGAGCTCGAAGTGGTGACAACTGTTGACATTCTGAATTATATTTCTGTTGATTGTTCACTTTTGTTGCAATAACCTGAAGGGAAAAATGAGGAATTGTACCTTAAAGGTTTTTGACAGACCGTTGTCAGTCATTGTGTTCATGAGGTCAAGTTACACATTCCAAACTAGCTGGACACTAGAAGAGGCAGGTCACTTTCAGGCTCCTTGCCTCCCAATGAGAGCTAAGCAGCGAAAAGGAGTGACGCAGCAGTGTACGTGACTGAGCTCTCTGCGTAGCTGGCTTTGGTAAGGGGAAAAACCGCACCGGTGTAGCGCTGCACCTAGGCTGATGCTTGTTGCCTCCTAGTAGGTGTAAGCATTACCTGGGTGGCACCGATCCATGCAGTCCAATTCATTTATGCCTGCAAGTACCAGCTGCTTCGGAGGAAGGGCGAGTCCTCTGTGTGATGAGGTTGTGCAGTCACCTGTCTCAAAGTTTTGCTCCAGATTCTAAACTACGAGGCTCTATTTTGTCTGTATTTCTTGCTACTTGACATTCTTGTTATCCTTATGAACTCCATTGATTTCATGAATCTGTAAACAGTAAGTTTCATTGTTAATAATGAGTTGCAAGGAAGATACTTCCTTTGATCAGTTTCTTTGAATGTTGCCTTATGTTATGAGAGAACAAATCATTTACTCTTATTTATCCTGTCCATATCTTTTTAGAGCCTCCTTATATCCCATTTTGGTTTTACAGCCATCCAGGTGATGACATAGAAATGATTTTGAGAATGATAACATTGTAATGCTTTCAGCATTATTTTCTGTCTGTAGTGGGTTTGGTATATGTGGAAGGTGTTAGGTTTTATTCTTTTACTGTTGTTGGTATTATGAAGTTAAGGTGTTTGTTCTTAATAACTCTGACTTCTTATCCAAACCTGAATAAATGTCTTCATAATTTCTCTTGGACAAAGATATTTATTCTGAAGTAATCAATCTACAGTAAAACTGATTTCTACCATAGTTAGCAATGATTCAGGCTCTAATGGCTGAATTGCCATGAGTTAAGTGTCATAATGACAATCTTACAAGTGATGGCACCAGAAAACATCTGAGCAGCCTATCTGTTGGTGTGAATGGATGGAACAGCAACGAGCTACTCATTGAATGGTATCTCAGGAAAACATGGCCCTGAATTTTGTGAGGTTTACTCTGTCAGTCATTTACCTTAAGTTTATGATGAGGAACAGCCTAAAAAAATAGTATTGATGAAAAAATCGTACCACCACACTTTTGAAATTCTTATGGTGCAGAAACGAAATTAGTTAAAACATTGCCTTTGCTCAGAAGGTTGTATCTGTCCAAAACGTTGTATCTGTCATTTGCTCAGTGTTATGATTATGCCTTAAATGCTAATTTAGTAGAAATGAGACAGACTTTTGAGTCTGAAAGCCAGAGGGACATATTTAAAAACCATCCCAACCTCCTCATAATTGGTTTTAGTTTTGTGAACCAAATTTTGAGCATAATTCACGTCTCGGTTTCTGGAGACATACATCAAGGTTTATGGCTTCAGGATTGCAGTGCTGTTCTTTGGGTGGGGAGTTGAGCAGGGAGAAGGGGGAGCTTACGGAAACGGTGCTGCTTTTTTCCCCCGCATTAAGTTGTTGAGCCCGTACTGCCATGCTGTACAGAATGCCGTCAACTTACCTGTATATGTAGCACAGGCATGGGCCTGTAGTTGCTATTAAAGTTATGCCGTGTCTTCTTGATTTGAACACAAAGACAGGTGATGACAAATACAGAGGCTGCTATGGCAATCCTTCCTTAGGGAGAATTAGACTAATGAAATGGGAAAATGAAGGCCCATTTTGGAAACTGATGATACAGGAGAGACCTGACAAGACCCAGACATATGTACTAGATTAACAAATAGAAACTGTATGCTTTGGGAAAAGTTTTGAAACATTTTCTTTTCCAAGCAACACCGTTTCAGTTTTGCCTAGATCAGTTTCCACCAGCTGCTCTTCCAGGAGGTGATTTTCCATGGCTAGTCAAATATCCATGGAGGGATATGTGTCACATCTGCTCATGTTATATGATCAATGTAATGGTATAGTCAATGATACATGTTCAAATGTAATGGTGTAATGTTGGCAGCTTAAGCAGATGCTATCTTGTAGTTTCTCCCCAAAGGAAGCCAATCAAGCTAGGTCACTTCTTATCAGATAAGAATGTGGTCTTTTGACTTCTCAAATATCTTAGTAATATGTATGGTTATGACATCTAATCTTAGATTACGTCATTCATGCCTTAGTACATTGTATGGTGTATTGTAGTGTAATGTGATTGACGCAGCCTGATTTGTAGAGCTGTCAGTGACAAGTTAGCTTGGAAAATGGGTGGGAAAAGGTCGTTTCTTTGATATTATTGTCAAAGAGTCTTTTCTACAAGAGCAACTGGCTTAACGGATTATCAAGAGCTGAAGAGGATTTGCTGTTGGGTTAGATATAGGTCAAGATTTTGCAAGCTTTAAAAAGTAATTACTGAGTATAAGAAAAAATATTCTAGTGGTATTCTGTGTATAAGAGTGAGTTCTGCTTCAGTGTGCTTCTGAGGTCAGTTCTGGCTTGCAGCTGAAACTCAGGCACAGGATGGAACACGATCGAGCAGCAGCTTTGCACAGCACAAATTCTCAACAGTTTCTGCTTCAAAGACAGCATAAGTTGATCCTGTTCCCCCAAATGCAAACCTGGTGTGTTCTTGTTCTGGCAGCCTGTCTGTTTAGCTGATCACCATAAAGAGCAGGGTGCTCTAATACTTTCCCAGACACACACTCCACTTTCAGGTGTCTTCTGTTCCTAAATCTTGGCCTGTTTTCAATGACAAAACTCCCAATTCCCTTCTAAATCTAGTTGACCATGTACTCCAAGAAGCAAAAAACCCCATAGATAGATTAATTAAAACTTTCTAAATTTTGTCATTTTAATCTCTTTAAAGGACAAAGCCCAGGAATTCATCACTGATATAGGATGTACAGACTTGAACTTTTATTTTGAACTCTATCATTAGCCTACTAAATAACATAAGTATTTCATTACCTCGTGCCACAGTTATCCTATTTATGAAGTATTGGTAAAGAAGCTGCTTACTTTGAAAAATGCTTTGAGATCTATGGGTTCTATGAAAGGATTCGTTTGTATTACTCCCAGCAAACCTACTTATATTAATCAAAACCCCAATCATACCAGCAGTCATTTGAAATTTTCAGTTTAATTCTTTAAATAAAGTAGTTGTCTGTTGGTCTGCAAACAATACCATAGGCATTGATGTGTCCCAGAAGCCACTCCATCTCTTCCCTGCTACAGCTCTGTGTTGTGATGTTCCTCCTCCCTCCTACTCCTGAGAAATCCTCCTTTCAATGGTAGTGAGCCAAACAAATGTTTCCCAAACAATCTTTGAATGATGGCTTTGTAAGCAGTTAAGTGAAAAGAGAATTCTGCTGTGCAAAGCTTCTTTGTTTATTGTTTTTGCTGACTGGCTGAAAGTGAAGTCACAATAAGCTCAGAGGGCTTGATATAAATGAAATAGTTTAACCAGAAAATACATCTTCAGAAAGACAGCACTAGGAGCTATAAAATGTCACACTTACCAATCTTGCATTTATACCTTGCAAATCTGAAGAGTTGTCATTAAAACATCATTATATATAGATGAAAGTATATATGGTTTCCAGATTTATGCAACTCAAGCATATTACTACTGTGGTTTTACATGAATATGCATCAAGGTATTCTCAGCCAGCATCAAAATTAATACATGAAAGCAAATAATTCCAATTCCTAGGGTCATCACACCTTCACTGATATTGGGAGATCTCCCAGTAGCATAGTGGCAGAAAACAGTGGTAGCATTCTCTTACTGCTGCTGCTCTAACGAGGGACGGATGGCCCAGAGTAAAGAGTTCCGCCATGTGCCCTTTACATATGCTCACTTCAGTAGTTCACCTGATTCCTTTGCCTATATACACATTTATATATGAGCAAAAGCAATAGTCTCTTTTAGAAAGTTCAAGACTGCATGGAAATGACAACATTAATGGAGAGTATTATTTATATTAACCACTCCAACAACAATAATAATAATAAAAAATATCTGCCATTCCTAAGCCAGGAATCAGACGTAAATGTTCTAAAATAGCAATCATCATACACTTAGGCAGCTGGATTAGCCTTAGGCTTCATGAAGGTTTCTTTTTTGGAATTTCTAGTAAGCAATGTAAAATTACCTAGGATGTGCTGACAAGAAAACAGGTCTTGTTATTTTTTATTAATGTGTCATAGCAATGCAGAGATTTTTTGGCTTTTTTTTCTAGGATTTTAGCACATAGTGTTATACAATCAAGAAAAGCTTCCATCTTTGGTATGGGATTGCCCTCTGGGATTTGGGGAAAGTGGATGTACCTGGATGTTATAATCACAATAGCTTCAATCTTAAACTCCTTTAAACACTGTAGGGACAAGTAGGTAGGTTTAGCTCGATTACTTTTCTTTTTTTTTATCATAATAGAGATTTGTCTCAATTGTACATTACCTTCTGCCTTTTGAGTTGTTTTTGCACTTTCATCTGGAGGAGATATTTGAGAGTTTGAAGGGTGTGACTTTGCCTTATAATATATAGCTTTTATTCAGACAAACTTGGTACTTGTCTGCATTGTATAGTTTGTACTTTATTTAACTGTCGTAATAATATTAAATCAATTCCAAACCCCCAAATTCATCCAAAGTTTTAAATTAATTTTAACTGAACATATAATGTGGCTAATACATGCAAAATCTGCAGCAGAATGTGGCATCTCTTGTTATGTTGGCAAAAAACCGAAATCCAGTTTATAAAGGTAGGGATTAACACAACAGATTGGGACATTGTATTACCTGCAGTACAGTTGTTTCTCAAACAATGTCTACAGATCACTTTTTAGTTACAAGAGTGTGGACTGTATGTTTCATGCAGAAAGACATCTAGGGTAAAATTAATTCCATAAATATGCTGGATAGGTGGATAAACAAAACTGAAAAATACTTTCTCCCAAATGTTTTGTACAAACAATTACTGGAGAAGATAGAAATCAACATCAATGTCTTCAACATTTAAGAAAAAAAAAGTATCTTCCTGAAGTTGGAGTGTTTTGGTTTAGGCCATTGTCTAATTGTTTACTCTGGATTTAAATTTCATATCACTACTTGTTCAGACCACGTGGTGATACTTATTTCTGTCTGGTCAAAATAGAGAGTTCTTTACTCTAACTTTGAAGAAGCAAATATGTGAAAAAATTACTGTCCAATCAGTTAAGGATCAAAATTTTCATGACTTTCTTTTTCCTCTGAAGCTTGTTCTTTTTAACAAGGTCTGGATGCACTAATTTTCAGTGGAGGATTTAATGGATGAACGAAGCTCCTGCTTGCTGTTCAGCAATTATCCATGAACAAACATTTTTACCAGTTTGTCATTATTTCACATACTTAATTTCATAAAAACAATTCAGTGTATTGTTTTACAGTTAGCTGCTTACATTTTTTTAACTGGTTGACCAGGTCTTAGAATATTGTTTCCCTTCTCCGATTTAAGTCTTAGGTCAAAAAATGTTTTCAAAATTACTAAGTGTTTCGAGAAGTTACTGTTACACAGATAGATACTGCCAGTGTCACAATTTCATTTATCACCTCGCTAGAAGCAAAGTTACACCACTCTAGATATCTATTCTATTAAGTAAATGCAACATAAAATTCCATTAAGCAAACTCAGTGAAAATATGCCTTCTATATCCCTGTACACAGGGTTAGTAGTTTTGAAATTTAAAGCATGTTTCTATTCACATTCAAAAGGGCAACTCTCACTATCTTTACAATCTCGCAGTCTCAAACACTTTAATGCATTTTCTCTTCTTGTCTAAATAGCATTGATACATTTATGTCTAAGATTTGTCTTCCTACCTAAGCTTCGACACAAGCGGGGTCCATTTACATTGTTGTCAACTTAATCCTCTGTGTACAGTTTATACAGTTTATCACTTTGTTTAATCAGTAGTTGTTAAATACGGACTTAAATTTAAGCATGACAGTAACACGGGAAGGTCAAGAAATGGATGATATAGCTAAGTATTGGGACATTGAAATTTTGCTGAAATGAAGCATCTTCTTGAATGGTGCCTAAATGGTTTAACTTTAAACAACCAAGTTTTGGTGCACAGCATACAACCTTGATTGCTAATTTAAAATTCAGTTCAAGTTTGTAAATATTCTAGAGGAATATAAACCTGAAGACTTCATCTGGTTCACAAAGTTTAAAGCTAGGGGGGACTCTTTAGTAGTCTGCTTTGGCTACCTACACAGCATGGACCTTTATGTTTCAGTTAGTTTTCGGCAGAGGAAAACTGGCATTTAGGTTTACATGCATCTCTTACAGAAAGTTGCTTAGGCTTGACTTAAAGCCACCAAAAATAGTGAATTTACTGTTGTCCTTCGTACTGTTTGGTTTTTTCCTGCAGTTAATCATAATTGCTGTTAAAGGAGTGTCTTTTATTTTATATTTTAATTTTCTGGCCTCAACCATTGGTTCTTCCTATGTTTTCACAATTTTGGAACTTTTTCTCATCCAAAAGGGACACTGCAATGAAGTAATTTTTGGGTATTCTTTTTTAAGATTGAAATAATTTAAAGTGTCTAAGTCCCTGCCATTTTTTTTTCCCACTAGTTGTTGAAGAAACTTTTTTTCTGCATTGTGTCTAACTTCCACATTTTGCTAATATATAAACATCACATCTAATCGCATTTCTAGCTGTTACCTACTGCATTGAGCCGTGTTGCTAAATGTGCAGCTGAAACACTATTTAGCAAATATTCCAGTGTTGTAATTTTTCACTTGCTATTCAAAATGATATTAATAAAGTCCTGCTCTTGGGTGACTAAGCAAAAAATTGAAAGCCAATTGAAAAAAAAGAAAAGAATTTTCAGTCAAGAAGGAGAAAAGACTTGCTGACCCATGCATTAAAATAGTAAGGTTCTGAATGGTGGCCTCAGGCAGATAATTACATGTGGAGTGATGGGAGTCGACTACTGGAAATACTTATAAAAAATTGATGAGTTGCTAACATATGCTATAAAACATCAGCTGCATCAGTAGCTTTTAGAATACAGGAAACTTTGAAATATTGACACAAATATGCTTAGAATGGCTATAAGGGATCCGAATCAAAAAAGGGGAAGCTATAAAGCTTTCAATAAGAGGCAAATTAAATTGCTGGCAAAGTTCTTCTTTTAACCGAGCTCACTCTTATTAGACTGAATTCCTGTAAATAGTCTAGTGCATAAAAATAAAGCAGAAGTGTAACTGAAACTACCTGTATAGCATAACATCTTTTATTTCTGTTTAAGTAAAGGACAGTTTGAACAGCTGCAGTGGAATTTTGATAAACAAGCAATTCGCATGTACTGGACAAAATGGAAGCATTGCAGATCTGAAGCTGTTCCAATGATACGGGAACATGAAAATAAGATACCAAGAGTATGTGAAGAGATAAAAAAACAGTTTAAGAGGAGGTTTTCATTGAATAGGCGTTTCAAGACTAGAATGTCAGTGGCAAAGTTTGAAAAAAGCAAACTTTTTCAAGATATCTCTTATGGTCTTTTGTTTCATCTTGTAAAGGGGACCACAGGAGCAATGTCACTAAGGTTGCTCTGAACTGCTATAGCAAGATTAAATTCTGTTGTAATGTAAACCAGATGTGCAGACTTCATGGGGCCTTGCTCACATTTTCAACATATCCAGATAATAGTTTGCTCATACAATTTTTTTGGTGCAAGTCCTAAACTCTAATGGGAAAGAAGCTTGCTTCCTAAATGTGTTGGTAAAGAGGGAGAGCAGGAACCTAGCCAAGAACTACCTGAGAAGTGCAAACCAAGAGAAATTTTACAAGGGAAGGTTCTATTTCCTACTATTTCCTGATGTGTAAGGAAGAATTACTGGGTGAAAGAGAGCACATTTGCATATCAGCTCTAAGGCACAAGAGCATACAGCTCTACAGTGATGAGAACATTTTGGTCAAAATTATGTTTTTTGAAATAAACTTGCTTCAAGTTTTCCATAAGTGAAATTCTGCTGTCCCTATCCAGGAAATGAAAGGAGGAAGGTGCTAAATGTGTTTGAAGTCAAAAGCTCCTTGGGCAATGGTACTGCCCTCTCCTACTGGAACTGGAGTGGAAGTCAGGAGAGTGTACATGCCGTTCACTTCCTTTCTCTCTTTAATGCTGTAGCCTTTAGAATAGATCTTGATATGTTGAATTATGACCAAAGCCACTTGTGCCACAGGTTCTGCTCAAAGTATTTTACAAGGAAGTTGCTACTTTGCTGAAAGTATAGAAAACACAGCACAAAGTTCTTCAAAGTAGTTGATAAAGCTGTGATCATGGCATCTGGTGTTGGTTCCCAGTTGCCACAAGACCAGGAATCTTCATCTTTCAGCTCATAGATGGCTGAAATCTGAGCTTCCCTAGTCTTGGACAGCAGTGAGGGTGAACTGTACAGGTCAAGTGATTATTGTAAGTTATTATGCTCTCACAGCTTTAAATTTGTAGCCACGGCACTTCCGAAGGAGAGAGTAGATTCTGTGAAAGGAACAGCCAGCATTACTGGCTTTCCCAGGTCTGTTCTGTATTGCCTCTGTACACTCCATTAAGACTTTTTATTTGTCTGTACAGTGGGGATGCTGGTGTGTCAAGGGTATCTCAGGCATTATTTAATTCCAAAAATTTCTGAAATCTCAAGTCAATGTATTTGTTAAATATTAAAAAGGAACTTCTAGGTGATACAATTTAGCTGTTACTCCAGCCAATGGCATGTGCAGAAGAGCAATGCAGAAATGGTGATACATCATTAGTGTTTGAACATACATGAAAAAATAAGATTAGTTTATGATTACTTTATTGTTACATGACTCTCAGCTGATTTTTCAAAAAACTTAAATCTATTTGATAATAAAAGTTACTTTAAACTGTAATGACCAAGTGTAATCCAAAGATCTAATTCAGACAAGTGGCCACAAATATTGATAACTGTCCATGTAGCAAAAATACTTTTATTTATCTAGAAAGTAGACTAGAGAAACAATTTGAATTTTTAATTTGTAAGACAATGTTCGTAGTAACAACAACGGCGGTAGGTTTTCCTAGTCTTTTGAAAAAATATTTCTTTGGCAAGCCTGGTCCAAATCAGGAAGAAGAGTCGCAAACAACAATTTCAAATAATGAAAATAAACTTAAAAGGCCATTAGTACCTTATACAAAGTTTATAGGTATTCCTTTTGAACCTAACATTGATATTGTTCATGGTCCCAATAATAAAAAACAGACGAATTTTATTCTCCCTCTTCCTGTATGCCACCATAGCTGTACTTCTTCATTTATGGTCTTAACAGACACACAAGAGAGCAATACAGCACCTTGCTCTAGGCCATCCAGTAACCTGACCAAAAAATTAAAAATATTAATTAACACTGGACTCGCTAGCTGAGTGAAAAGAACACAGCTTTATGATTGGTAGGTAATACAGATCTACCTGTGACACATCATGTTAAGTGATATAGATACCAACTGACAGGTGACAGGTTTTAAAAATATGAAGTTGTTTTTCATTTACTGGCAAACGGATGTATAATTCAATGGATGTATAATTCTAATATATCTGTGCATGAAAACATTGCTTTATGGACCCGATTTATAGTGCATTTTAACCTCTAATGGGACATCAGATTTTCCACAATGTGGTGGAAGTAGAGTCCAGTAAGTACAGTTAATAAAATACCTGTTTTCAACAATATTCAGAAATTGCACATAGTACCCAGAGACCATCATTACCTCTTCAGGAAGAGATTTTGCCTGCGAGTCTTAATTGCCATAGATTCTCCTACACCTGGAAACCCTAATCCTAATAAACAGTTCTAACTGATCTCTGAACACAAAGTGTTGTGGGTCAACAAACATAATAAATTCCATAAATGGACTTAGATAATTAACTGAAACCAACTTCATTGTTAAATTCCCTCATATGTAAAGCATTTAGCATTCTGAGACACACAGGCTGATACATTACAATTTTTACTTTAATTTTTGTTTCCCAGCTGTTTTTTTTTTTTATGATGTAGTCAAGTCACAAGAGTAACATCCTACCTTTACATGTGCAGGAACAGATCAAAGTAGTTTAAAAATCAGTATTGATATTTCATTTCATTAGCTTTCTCTTACTTTTTACAGTATTCAGGCTTGGTTTCTCCTCATACTTACAGACACACCATCACCAAACAGTCCACCACGTATTTTCCTACCCGTGTGAGCTCCAAGAAAACTGCACTGCAGGAATTCATCAATGAAATGAGCAGCAGTGTGAAGGCTGTACCACAGCTGCACTAGAAACTGGATTTTAATTATCATCCCACCATTGTTGCTGTCTCCTGGCTTGCCACAGATTCTTGCCTTTATTCTGACTGTCAAAACTGCAGAAAGAACATTGATTCTAGGGAGGAATATATGCCTTCTGGGCACTAGGCACCATGCAGAGAATTCTAAGTCATTCCTGGAGAGCCTAGACATCAGCACAGCAGAGGTATTGATCTACTGCGGCTGGGTGTCAGCTTAATCCATTGATGAGGATATCAGCAGTCAAAATATAACCACAGTTTTAAGGTTTTGAGGATGTGGGAATCTAAACAATGACCCTTTGAAAGGTGCTTTTTGGAGAAAGATTGTCTTTTACCAGAGTTTCCATGCAGAGGTTTTTAAGGTGTGATGCTTGTTTTGAAATTTCTTAGTGTTGCCTTTCCTCTTCCAATTAAAAGTGTATGCAATTAGTGATTGAAATAGAGCAATCAATGTGATGTAAAGAACTGGCCTACTCATATATTTTTTGGAACAAGAGAAAAAGGGGAAAAAAATCAGCTAAAGAAGCTGATATTTTTCTTATCTACAGCGTACATAAAAATTCTTGTTTGTTTAAAGAAATAAACCGTCACTGTAATTTTGGCGGATATCGCTAAAAGGAGAATGTTATTTGGGCATTTTTTCATACACTTGAGGCATTATGAGTAGCTGTACTTTTTGGCAGTGTACCACAGTACATTAAGTAAGTTCAGGTTACCTGTAATCTTTATATCACAAATGATCTAGCATGGGTCATAAATTCTGTAAATTTGAGGTTGCCTAAAATAGAGAGCAAAATAATCAGTCACCCTCATAACCTGATCAAGCCTGGATAATCACAAAGAAGGGTTGTGACAGGAGCTAAAGGAAAATATGGTTCACTTAATCCGTTATAAATTGATAAACTCTTGCAGCTTTAAAGGAATGACCCTTTCAAAGCAAGATAATCAAATCCTTCTCTTGTCACTTTGGTGAGATTTATATATGGCAGCTGATGATTTTTTAGCAATATTGTCAGTCTGCTTTTCAGATCAATGCCAGTGAAATATTTTGTTTACGATTTAACCTCCATTTCCCCTAGAATTTGAGAGTTTTAATACCAAAAGTAGTTATGTCTAACTCTATTGATCCAGTGGTAAATTAAATGGCAAACAAAAGCAGTTGTATTGTTTTGTCAAAATGCTCTCAATAGGGAGCAAAATTCTTTATTAAAACAGGATATGTTGCACTGAAATGAAAAGAAAGTTTCATTCCAAGAATGATCTTTCAAAAAAGCAGAGAAAGACCTTCACATAGCTAGATTTATTTGATGGGAATAGTACAAAGGTAATAAAACTGGAATTGTATATTGAATTTCTTATCCCTAGTATAAAACCAAAAAACCCCTGAAAAAGTGTAAAACTTACCTAAAATGCACATGTGGTAATTTTATTCAACAAAGTATTTTCTTTTTTCTTCAAGTAGTTAATTGATAATTTTCTATTTGGAATTACTTGGTTTTATTTATTTTGTTTCTTGCCAAATCCTCTATTGATCTCTGAAATATTGTGTGTAAATTATACATTGTATATAAGCGATATATTCACAGTGAGATTGCTGTGACACAAGGACACAATGAGCACTTGGATAAAGAGTTTCAGAAGAAAAGGAGGGGCAATCTATTAAATAAAATCTGTTAAATAAGTAAAAACTTTTAAGGAGATATTTCCAATGTGGAGCATGTTAATATTCCAGCCACGTACCAGATTAATATAATTGGAGAATTTACCTGTTTAATGGGTTGATAAAATCATGACAGTGATTACTAATCATATTAATTCCACTTACAGGTTTGCTTGCCAAGGGCTTTAAGGTCAGTGGGACTTCAGGCGTTGATTTCAATAGGAGAAGAATAGACTCTAGGAAAAATAACAAAAGCCATATAAATGTTTCTTCTTATGTGGCATGATAATTCTGTAAGAGACCAGAGACTTAATATAAAAAAATACTGTATGTAATAGAAAAGAATTATTTAAAATATTTTTCTCGAGCACACCAACTTGGAGGACTTGCATCTGTACTGCCCTCTTAACAAACCTCTAGAGAGCCAGGTTTGTGCAGCTTACGAAAGCTGATTGCTGTAGAGTTCATCCATTTGTAATTATTTTCTTTAAGAGAGCATTGGCTATTTAAGCTTGAGGCAACATGAAAAAAATGATTTTTTTATGATGAAACTCACCCTGCTACAAATAGGACATCATGATTCCTTTTAAAGATAATCATCTGCCTGTGTCTCTGCAAGCAAAATTGTTGATACAATAGATAAAACCCCCACAGCATAAATAACATATTCGTAAATCCTACATTTTCAATTCTTTTCACTTTTAGGGGTATTTTTTTTTCAAAGCAATTTTTTAAGTTCCCTGAAGTACTATACTGTGACTCTGAAGCCCTGAGTGGGAAGTGAGGCAGAGCTATGTCTCCCTGCAGGAGGACTAGGCGGGCTGTGACTCAGACTAGCTGTTTCGCACTGCTGCAGTTCTTTGTGCAGGTTGTGTGTTGACCTCGTGGCAAAGCCCTGTCTCCATATCCTGGGAGCGATGTCAGCGCTTCATGAATTTTCAGTCATTCCATTACCCGGAAGCTCAGGATAAAAATACTCTGATCAAGTTTTTTTTCAAATTAAATCTATTCAGCATTTCAGCAATCCGAGAGCAGAATTTTGAAATTCATTGAGGAGACATTTCTGAAGTCAGGCATATACCTGTTGGTGATCTTGTAAAAAGCTATGTAGGTCAGGCAAGTTGCAAAAGCTCTGAAGCAAAATATGTGCCTGTATGATAATACTTAGTGATAATATTCTACTGGTACCAATACTAATCCCGACAGCTGTGTTCCACTGGTACAGAGAAATGTTGGATAAAATTCTCCAATTTACTGTGCAGGTGTGTGTGGGATATATTCTGTAATAGTGGGTGCGTAATAATTAAAGGACCTTCTCCTGAAATTTTTCCCTTACATAGATCAAACACACAAAGGTAGAATCTAGCTTTAATCACTTTTGCTGAAGAAATTTGCTCAAATCCACCTCAACCCTTCTCAGCAATTTTGCAGTGGTACCAAATGATGTTCCAGCCAAAGAAGAAAGGATAGGGCTAGGGGCAGATGCAATGAAATGGCTTTTGAAAGAGGAGTTTACTGGTCATGTTATTTCTGGGTTGCTGAGTGTTGATTATGGCTGTTCTGGCTACAACAAGTGGAAAAATCCTCATGCATGTATGTACCTTAGCCTTCCCTCCTTCTCTGGTAGGAGCAGCTCCTCTCTGTATATAAGGTTGTCTTAAGGTGTCTGTAGGAGGATACAGATAAGAAGGTCTCTGTAAGAAGACTGGTCAGGCTAAGGTGGTCAGTTCCCCATGTCCAGAGGGCCAGGGAAAGCAAGCTGTCTGCCTCACTTTGAGCCTGCTCCCTGGCGTTGCTCTCTACTTTGTGCACCGAGCGAGCTCTGAGTTTGGCTGCTTGTGATGGTTCATGAGACGGGGATTTGTATCTACTTATAGAAATAAGATGAAGAAGACAGAGGAGCTCGTGACACTAACATGTTTTTTAAACTTAAATTTCTTGGTTTGATATTTCACATTTATTAAGATTCGGTTACCAGTGAAATCAGTACTGGTTTTGTTACTATACACAATGGAAGCATTTAACTTAAAATAGTGACATTTGTGTTTTTATTTATATTTCTATTTCTGTTACTATTTTTTTTCTAGTTCAACAAGGTAAGCTGGAAAACTGCCCTGACAAACCTGTCTGATGGGCAGTAGAGATCCAAAAAGTTGTATTTGATGCAAGAGATGAGGGTGAAAAATGAAACAAATTCTCATGTAAATGACAATATGTATCACGAAGATTATATACCGGTATTGAATTAATATGTAGTTCAACTTCAGAAAGTTTAAATGTATTCTGGCATTTGGCCACATAAAAACAGGGTGCTAGAATTCAAGAAATTAAACTGTCGTTAAAGAATGCTTAGAATTAGCTTGTAAAATAAATACGAAAAAATAACAGTGGAAATAATGAGTGGGGCAGGGAAAATAAAGAAAACTAAAACAGAATGCACATTGCAGGCTTTATGAATATTATCTCTGTATTTATCACTCGTACTAAATAAGAGCAAAAGCCAAGTATAACATCATTCAAACCAAGCAGACAAATCGTTTACCCTATAAATGTGAAATGTCACAGAAACATTTATGCAGAGAGCTCCCATTTTAGGAGCAGGTATTACTTATCAGTTTATTTTCTTTTGCTGCTCAAGGTGATTTGTTGTTGATACTGATAAACTCTGTTCTGTTTAGCATGCGGATGAGAACATTACTTGAAAACTTGCAACGCTACCTAGCCCTATGGCAGGATGAAATGAAAATTCATTCTTGCTCTTTCCAGAGATCCTTTTATGTGACTAATAAAGGCAACAGAAGAAACAGGTTTACTGTTTCATAGAAAATTCAGATTTTTCCTAATTTTTATTTTGGTCTAGATCTTCTTAAAGTTGCAATTTCAAATTTTCCTATTAACTGAGAGCAGGTAGAATTTAATTTTAAAAACACCAAAACATGTAATGAAGCAGACTCTGCAGCTTCATTGGTATTCTTGTCAGTTTTACTGCTGCTATTGGCAGAGAAGCTGACAAGAATACCAATGTCACTAAGCAGGCAGGTTGTTCCCAAAATATATAGTTCTGGACAGTTTATCCCAGAATGACCACATTCTATCCCACACTCTTTCCTTTGAAGCTGGAGTCTTGAAAGTCTTTACTTTCTTTTTTTTTTTTTTTTTTCCTTTTTCCTCCAGAATCCCTGACTCTGGAGTGGGTGGACATTTCCATCGCTGGGAAACTGTACTTTCAGAAACACCAGCATCCAGGTGGATTGGCTAGATAGAATACGTGGTACTGTGCCATAGTCATAGAATTCAAATTTCTACCATTAACAAGGGTCAATGCCCTTCAAAGTTTCAGCAAGATTTTTTAGAACTCTTCCTGACCTCAACAGATTTTATACAGATTTTACCAGTCTTACTGATGGAGTGAGTTGCCTCTGCTTAGGGCTCCCCTGGTTTCTGAACTGCGAGATACAAATTCTCTGTCATTATAATGGGGAGTATACCAGTGCTGCTCAGGGTTTGGAAATTTTTGTATCAGAACATGCAAATTTTCATTTATTTTTATCCTCTTCGGTGAACCCTTTGTCTCCAGTGAGAGCAAAGAGCAAAGGTGGTGACAGTGCCACCTGAAAATAGCCAGCAGCCTGTTAGTGTCATTCACTCATATCCGTGCTCCAGCTCTGCCTAAGTCTACAGAGGCAGCCTCATTTGGCAATATTTTCCTTCTGGGTTGCCTGCCTCTGGCCAGTCATTACCTACATTACAGGACATTACCTACAGGTCAGATCATAGAAACTCTTTAGCAATCAACTGTGTAGAGCAACTGAAAGGAGTCTTTGCAGAAGAATGCTGAGGTAGAAATAATGACCCAAATACAGCGATGCTGGGACACTGGGGAAACATCTGGAGTAAATATTCTGAGAGTTGCTGTAGTGAGATACTCCCTTGAAATATTTTACTAATGAGCCTGTGTGGCTGAGTTAAGGTTTCATTTGGCATTCTTCATTCACTGTAAACGTTCTTCTCCAGTCTTCCCTAGGTTGCGATTGCTCTGTGTTCATTATTGGCATGTATAGGTTTGCTGAATCTATGAATTAGATACCAGAGAAAAACTGAAGACCTGTAACAAAAACCAGCTTAGTCACTTTTGCTTTCAATATAGACTCCCCATCTCTTTAACAGAAACAAATTTAGTGCTGTATCAGTGTAGGTAGAAATCTTTTTTAAGAAGATGCCTGCTACCACAATAAGATTAAAGCTGACATTTTGACTGTAGGTCCTTCTAGCTGAGGAACAGATTACTAAAAATACTTCTAATTATAAAAATCGATTCAGTGTCTTATGCTATGAAAAATAATATTTTATGGAGGGTTGAGCAGTGCACATTCAACAGGAGAGTTCACATAGATTAATCGGCCCCCTGGGATGCCAATCAGCCAATTTGATTCTTTCAATGGTTTACCAAATTCTGATGTGCTTAGCACTGAATTTGACTTACCGTCGAAGCTCTGTAAGTCAAGTGGGATTGATACTCGTATAACAGTTCCACTTGTTTTTCTTTTTCCTTTATTTAATTAAATAAGAGAGTTAGTGAAATTGCATTTTCTATCTTTGCTGTGTAGACCAACAGAGTAAGTATAAAGCTGTCATTGATGTGGTATGAGTTCACGATTTTAATCTAGCTGGATAAATTGGACAACTATATATTTTATGACAGTCACAGTAGCTAGCCTTCAGGAGTCGTTTGGGAAGCATAAATTAGCCATATGTCTAGGTGTTTCATTAACAAACATCTTAATATGAACATTGATCTTGCTGAATATGGCATCTCAGCTATAATAACAATGTTTGAGTTGTTCTATTATGCCTAGACGGGCATTTTCATTTTCAGAAGATATTAGAGTTATTGAGCCTTCAACAAATAAACCATGTAAAGAGAAACTGAGTATAAAAGCCAGTGTCTGGTCCGCTGTAAATTAGTATGGACTTGCTGACTTCTGAGAGGAGGATCCTGCTGTCCATCTCCACGTGAAAATATGTGCATAGTGGCGTCCAAATAGTCAAATCAACTTAGATCACACTATGAGGGCCTGTGTTCTGCTCAGTATGGCAGTTGCCAGTTGAGAAATAATTAATTTGTGTATAGACAGGACTTAAAGAGCTGTAGAGCACTCTAGTAGTGCTCAGATAATGTTCTATGGTTCGGGAACAATATCAGAGATGATTCAGAGCAGCCGTGTATTTGTCATTTGTATGGGTCAAACTTGACTGTGGTGGGATTCCAGACAAAAAGCCTGTGTTACCTAAACGCTAACCTGCTGCTTTTATGCAGTTGATACTGGTAGAGACATAGATACACACATTTTATCCTTAAATATAATACTGAATTTTTCAAAATTAAAGCTATAACATTTAAAAATAAATAGGATACTATGTAGCTCAGAGTCCATCTGTTTAAATCAAAGATGTTCATAGTATGAAATATTTATGTGCAGTTTTAAAAAGGGCAGTTTTATGACCAATAATTAACACCTGAAGCTATGTAAACTGAAATAAGAAACATACTATGATTTTAAAGAGTAAAAGCTAATTGCCTTTTGAGGGGCAGGGAGTAAGAAGAAATTCCTTCCCTACTAGCATTTCACAGGTTGCTTGGAGGTAGATGATGAGCCTCCGTCAAGGAAGTTATCATCTTTCTTTCTTTGTGCCCTATATAGACCTTGGTAGTGGATCATAGAATTTAGTAGGGACATTTATAATGCTTCAAGACAGAAGGAAAGCTGTGGACTCAGTAGCAAGTAGTGTAGCCAACACTGGGTAATCCATCACTCAGATAAGTGAGCAGCCTATTGTTACTTCCTACCCTCTCTAATAAGGACTTGACAGACAAGAAATTATACTATGCGGTATCTAAGCTATAAAAAGTTTACTGGAACTATTGATAGATTAATTGAGCTTTGGTTTGTGCTATTTCCTGCTTATGTCTAATGCTGTGCATGTTTCAGTTCTTTTCCCCTGATATAAGACTTTGCCAACAGGATGATCAGTTACTAGATGGACCGGTTGTATGACACACATTAGCAAATTCACCCTTTCCTCTATAACTCAGAAGAAGGTATAGACTGATGCCTTAAAAGTCATGTAGTATGTTAAACTGGCAATGTTTGAGTAGTCAGATATTCTCAAACTGTATTAAAATTATCAGTGAATCAAAACTTTAACAAAGTGTTGAAATTAACACTCACTTTAATGAAGGTCATGGAAAACTAAGCTCGGTGTCCAAATCTGTTCATCCATGGTAAATGTTTCACAAGATGTTGCCTCAGAGGTAGGAATGAATAAATTAATTCACAGCCCTGAAATATTAGAACCTGGCTTTAAGAGAAGAGTATTAAAAGATTTCATTATATAAGCATGCGCACACACTTCTCAATTTCAAGAAGAAATTGATAATTCCTTCTCAATGTGCCTCATAAAGAAAAATCTCTTGTCAGCTCATTAACAGTTACAATTTTCTGAGAAATCAATACTTATTCCAGAGAAAGTAGCTGAATGTGGAATGGGATAATTTCATTTCTTTAAATCAGAATATGAAATCAGTTATTTGCAAAACAATATTTAGCACTTAATGTAATCTGTGTCTATTTCTGCTCTGTACTATGATACATTTTTAGATCTGGATTTTCATTTGGATAACATCTTTGATTCCTGATTGTGGTCTATTCTCCAGTTAATGTGCTGTGTCATGACCTTAAGCATGTACATGATCAGTTTCTTTTGGTTATTTTTCAAATAGTGGAAAAAAACCATAAGTAATATTTAGCCTGAAAATGTCTGTCTGATTTTGTCTTGCTTATTCTGATATACTTTCAAAAATTACAACTCAGTTGCGTATCAAGCATTCTCAAAGTTACAAACGGAGCTACTAGAAGCGTGGATACATTTTCAAATCCTCTTAATTCCAGCATTTAGAGAGAATGATTTTATGAAGTTATACATGTTTCCATGATTTCCAAACCTGATACAATGGAATATATCCTAGAGTTGCTACTCTTTTTTTTTTTGCAGATTAATAGAAATTATCAAAATATTTAAAAATATCTTCCACATCAAATGATGGCTTATGTCCTTCATGACATGCAGTATATTATCTGGCTACTTAGCTGGAATTAAATAGTCAATCTTTTATTAATTTGTGAACAAGCAACATTAGTAATCACAAATGTTGCTGATGATGCAAATGCAAAAAAAAATGCTTGTTATAAAATTACAATCACTGACAGTATACCAATATTGCATTTTGAAATATTCCTAATGCAGCTTTATTGCTGTCTTGAAAGTGATCTAGCAAAGGTTATTGCTCTTTCAACTGTAATAACAGACAACCATTTGAAATATTTGGTATTTCCACATAGAAAAGAAAGCAAAAAAATGCTCCACTTCACTCTACATAATTTCTTATACACTACAGAAGACCTACAGGTGAATTTAAAAGAAAAAAATCCAAAGTTGTTTGGGTTTATGTCACTGTCATCTAATTAACATAACTACTTTAATTGTTTCTGTAGACGTTACTGTGTCACTTTACAAAGGTGTAGGCATTTTATTGATACAAAAAATGTTTTAAGAATTTTGTTCTTTCATGTCATGCTGGAATTGTTTTTATGTCCTCCATTTGTCTTGCGCTTTATATCTGAAAGACCAGTATGAGCAGCTAAGAAGCTTATTCTGCATAAACTGCAGTAAGCATTATGGCAGATTTTCCGACTTTATTGAGCCTTGAAAGATTGTATGTACATTCATCCTAGAAAGCACAAAGTCTCTGTTCTTCAAGAGTTACATCCTAATTGTCACAAGTCTGATCGCAATTTATCTTAGACAATTAAAAGTACTAATTTAGATATATTTATTTAGCTCCAATAAGACAACCTTCTCATTGGCCCAGCCCACTGTAGTATAGGGCAAATAGCTAGCAGATAGTGTGCTCACCAACGGCTGAGGTAAATACATACGATAAAATCATATATAGATATGAAATGGTTCAAAATGTAGGGCAATTTTTGCTGGTAGTCAACAACGTAGATTTACCTGTTTTTGCCTTTCAGTGGTAGCTGAAGCAGGATCTGTTAGTTGAGATGCTATACAAATAATTAATAGTGTTTGAGACTGAGGGCACTATAAGATGTTGTAGCCAAAAAGTGGCCTTCAGAAAAGGTTCCTAAAATGTCGTCATACAGAGGTCTCACAGAATCAGGATATTATTCATGGTTGGTTTCAGGTCTTCATTCCGCTCTGGACAGTTTTTCAGTCTTCGGACAATATTCTCAGTAGAAACAGAAGAGTTCTGCAGTGCTTTCTTCAAAGGAGTGATGCAGGTCAATTCTCTGAAACTTTTGATTTTCCTTTGAGTTCCACTGAGCAGTTCTGATATTCTGCAGTTGTGTCAGTAGCTTAGAGTGCACCGCAAGCACAGAAAAGGGATGCCCAGCTGGAGTAGAATTCCTCCCAGATCACAGGTTACTTAGGCTGGATGAAGTTTTCCAAGAACTCTGATGAGGCCTTTCCTTGGATAGTTCCAGGTTCTGAGCAGAGAAACCAGTTTCCTAATGGCTATAAGATTTTACCCTTCACAGAACAGTCAATGAGACACTGAAGAATATTAATATGCATACGTGGTAAACATTTGCAGCTCATGAAATTGCTAATTCATCTGTGTAGCAGTTTTCTTCCATACCATGCCATTTCCTTACTAGGCTTACAGGGGCCAGACTAACATCACATTTTGACAGGCAGTATTTCGAATGTGGACTTACATGAATGATACTTATTTCATAGGTACAAAGTCAGTAAAGCTTCAAACCGCTGGGGTAAAGCTACAGATCATGGATTTGTGTCTCAGTACTAGTTTTTCTTTAAAAACTAAGTTTCTTCAGGCTGCATTTTGTAGCAAAAACAAGGTTTAAGTCAACAATATATTGGTTACTGTGTCTTTGAAGAGGTTTGATTGATTCATTCATCCCTTTGCTCATTCAAGGACCGAAAAAAGTTATTTCCCTTAAAATGATGGGTTTGTCATAACTCTAAGGGACAAAGTAATGTACTTTCCTTTTGGTTTCTCACTGAAAAAGTAGAAAGAGAAGGAATTGAGGAAAAAAATAAATTTAAGTCTATGTTTCATTTTGGTTTCTGAGCATTGGGAAAAATATTTTTAAAATTTATTTTCCCCTTTTTTCCCCCTTCACTTTAGGCCTTGAATGAAATGCTTACCTTTCCAGGCAGCAGGTAGGCACTAAATATTCCTTTAGAGTGGGGGAGGCAGTATAATGGGTCTGTAACAGCAGTTTTCTCCATCTGTTGCCATTTCCTCATTTTTCATTGTTATTTTCCTTCATTGTAGAGTTGCTGTACTTCTTTCCCTTTCTGACCACACTCCTCTTTTATTCTGGATAGGATCTTGGATAGGAAGACAGATACAGCTTGTGATGGAGGGAAATAGCTCTTTGTGCTTCCTTTTTTGAGCCCTGATAGCAACTCCTGGAAACTTAGTAGATTTTTTAATACTACTCTTTAATCAGCTAAACTTGCAAACAGACTGGGAAAGAAAAAAATGCAGTGTAGTAATATTAAATGTTATTAAGAAAAAAAAATCAAGAGAATATTGAGAATTGCCAAACTAATAAAGTGATTTTTATTGACTTCTGCAGTTCACTTTCTCTACAGGTAACTAGATCCTAAGGAGAAATAAGAAGTTCCTATGGCCTATCAGAAATACCCTGTGTGGTCTTGATACTTCTCTGAGGTTCACTGAAGACAGCAAAGCCAGAAAAGATCACAGGGTATTGCTGAGATGGTTAAACCGCAAGTTTTCCCTTTATACTTCAAGTAGGCAAGCGAACACTTATAACTTTTTCTATGTTCTTTTGTTAAACAACATTATATGCGTAATCACTCTTTCCCTGCAGATCTTTAAGGTATCGGAAGAAATGTATAGATAATTTAAAACCTGTTTTCTCATACCAATGAATTGTGCGAGGTCAGTCACGTGAGCAGTGCTGACAGACTTGACGTATCAAAACTGACGTATCAATGAGTTATTTGCCTGGGATCTTGTTGTAAGGAAAAGTGAATACATGGATTTTCAGAAGGGAAACCAACCAGTAGCATTTTCTAACAGGACAATCATGACCTTTAATTCTTATCTGTGAGAAGTTGCCATTTTGTGTATTGTGATTTACCTTGCCATTTTCCCAGACAACACTTGTTACTGGCAAGTGCTGACAGGTGAAAACTTAGGTCCTAAAATCCACAAAATGGCAAGTAGTATTTTAAAATAGTTTTGCTGTTAGAAAGATGAAGTTAACTTTCATTCTTAAGAAGAAACCTTCCTGCATCACACAGATTAGGGATAGCAGTGCTGAATAACTCTACAGCCCTTCAATGTTCAGTCTTTGAGCTTTGCTTGCAATTAAAATGCAATTTTTCTATCATTCTCAGTAAAGCTGCCCAAAAATTATATCCATGCAGATATAAATAAATACTATTAATGCCTTTGTCCTCTATCAGAACTCTCAGCTTTCATAATCTGCAGATGGATAGCACTGGAAAAAAAAATGGAGAATAATTAGAGTTATGACTGGAAATTTAAGCTTTGAAATAAGAGATTGTTAACAGGTACACTGAGCTTCAAAAGTAATGTACAGAGGGCGAGGAAGCTGGCAGCTGTGACTTCATGGAAATACGAGGGGAAAATACTATCAAACAATACGATCTCTATACACTTCTACAACCCAAGTACAGATAAAAAAATTGTTCTCTGATATTACAGTGCAAAATATAAAATGTAAAGCTGAATACAATATTCTGGGAAGTAAACAGTCAGAGGGGACATCATCACCTGAAATGAATATATCAGAAGGCTCATGTGGTGTTTCAAACCAGTAGTGTTTGAAGGGATCAAAGTGCTCCAGACACATTCCTGTCCTTCACTAAATTACCAAAAGCCAACAAAGAAAAGAGTTACAGAAAGTAGTGTTTAAAAGTATTTAAATATATTACGCATTAGAAGTACCTCTGTGCTAATAATTGAGAATGACAAAAATACTAGAAGGAGAAATACTCAGGGTGCCAAAGATACCTTCTGTCCAACTGTTAAACTTAGTAATATTGCTTCATGCTATCGAAAAAGTGGAGTTTGGGAACTACAAGTTGCACTTTAAATAATGTTTGAATCCAGCACAGCTACAGCTTCAGATGAATCAAACTGAAGTTTCAACCATTTTTATCAAATATCATGCATTTTTAGGGGTGATTAGAAAGGGACAATATGTCAGATTTTACACATTTTATTATAAGTTTTGCTAACTGTGTCAGAATTTTCGTACAAAACATGAAGCCTGATGGTAGTTTTACTCTATGCATAATATGCATCACGTTATGTATTAGCTAATGAAATCTCTCTTTCTTCACTACAAAAATGTTCCCAAAGTGGATTTGCTAATGCTTTTCTAAGCCAAGCTTTAAGGTTGCAACAGAACTGACTGTTTATATTCCTTTATACAGCATCAAAGCGTACACTGATATTACTCTGATATTACCACCTGAATAAAAAATGGCATTGGGGAAACATTTTTTGGCAATGAGAGCCTGGCTGAATCAACCGGTGGGGAAATTCTGGGGCATTTACATTATGGTTTGGGTAAAGGTAGGAGGAAGATTTAGAAGAGTACAGCCTTTGAAATGTCTTCAGATGAGGACCTGAGAGCACCTACTGGTTTCCATAACCAGGATACATGTTCTGGCCACACATCTGTCTTCTGTTCTTATGTGAAGGCAACTTGGCCTTATAGACTGCAAGTGAGCCATGATATGATTCAGTTAGATTTCTGATGTGCTTATACAGAGTCACAGATAGGATCCTGCTTATCTGCTACCTCAGTATTTTCCTGTGCAAAAAGAATGCTTAACAATTAGATCAGCTGACGTTACGTATGCTTGGTGCAGTTGAATCATAACAATGTATGGAATAAGGACAATTTAAAGCAAAGATCCCTGTCACAAATGCACTGGTGGAAAATCTTTAGGTTTCCCCCTGAATTTTTAGCTACACTTGCATTAAATAAATGAGAGACATATATAAACAATCATACTATCCTGAGCAAGACAACAGTTATTAAGGGTGTTATTCAGCGATTCTCTACCTGAGAACTAAAAGACTCATGAATGTGAACAGGCAAATTTTTAGGTACCCACTTCAGGAAACATTTAAACTGATGTGTAGGTGTTGCAGAAGTCAAAGATGCACTTGACTTAACCATTTCAGTTTCACAGTTAGCTCCCTCTCATTCATACCCTAAAGGAAGGACTTCTCATCTAGTTCTGCCAACAAAATATCACTTACTTCTAAATGACTTCTAGTTGTATGATCTACTCTTCATGAGGTTTTCCTGCTACTTTCATCATATTTGGCTTCTTCAGGTATGGATTTTCAAAATCAGAGAGGTGAAGCTTCCTACTGATTCTGTGCTGTGAAGCAGCTCTCACTGCCAGAGGCAAGACATTGAAAAAGCACCAGCTGCAGTACACTTGGTGTCTATGGCAGGTAAGTTGTTCAAGCTCAGGGTTATTAATTTAACAGCTCTCTTTGCCTTCCATTATCATAGGGTACATTAAAATTACCAGCCGTAAATTGCACCTCTCTTCTAGTCTGAAGAATTTTGGAGACATTAAAGAGAGTAAAGATTGAGGTGAATACTAACAATGATGTTACGCCCTGCTCCTTTCTCCACAATACAGAGACTGCATACTTGTCATACTTGGACATGTAAGCGTTAATGATAACTGGCAAAGAGCACTTTCCCTGGTTAGCAAAAGTCCAGTGTCCTTGCTTTCTGTCGTGGGAGTCACAAGGTGAATCCAAGAGCTTCTGTTGGGACAGGACGTAGTAGACATGTTCCAGTGACTCAGAGCGTGAAATAACATACTCGCATTTTGTAGGTGTTTCTCCTAGGTACTGGTGGTGAGAGATCATAGTAGGGGCAGTCAGAGGGGCAGAGGGGAGGGGCAATTTGTAAACAGTGCTGGAAAGTACAGCAATACCTCTGCAATCTGCTTGATATTTGGAAGGTACATTCCTGAGAGTTTCAGTGGATACTTTCTTCTTCCTGATTGTTTAAACTGATTCCCTCTGAAATTCACAAAGCAACTGTTTTTTCATGGGAGGCGAGTCTGCAGAGAGTGTCCTGCTGTTTCTTATGCAAAGCTGCCTGCCTTTCCATTACAATGGGCCAGAGGAAAACGCGGTGGGGTGGCATTCTGCTTTCTCTTCACGGTGTTTATCTTTTAGTACCTCAGAAAGTCCTAGGCACATAACTTTGTTTCAGGCATAGAATCCACAAGAAAGAATCTCTCTCTTCAGGAGATTTATGTATCTCCTACTGCTACAAGAAGATTTTCTGTGTTTTCAGTGGGTGATTTAAGGCCGGTTTTGCCCTGTTGAGACATTATGACCCAAGAATTGTAATCCAGCTCACAGGTCATTGCTGAAACAAGTGTAGTATGTGAATAAGAACATTCAAGAAATTATTTGGTAGAAGTAAGAGTTTGTTAGGTGCTTCAGGCTAGCACTGGGAAGACCCAGGACCACTGTCAGTAAAACTACCTGAAATATATACTAAGGGTTCAACAAATCAAACTATAAGTGTGCAGCATTAGTGCAAGTGTTACATAGGGTCATGTTCAAAATAGATGAATACAAAATGTCATGATAAAAAGTATATTCAGAATTAAATTGGTTGAAACTGAGAAACTGGGGCTGCATCGAGATGTAGTGCAGCTTCTTGAATTAGCAAAAGTTTGGTAAAGTTAGGTTTTAATTTGCTCCCCTGCATGACAACATTACCAGCATTTCTTCAGGGTCCAGCACCTGCTCACACTAATCATTTTGCAGGATCAGGCCCTTAATATGTGTACTATGTTGGCATGGCTTTAATTGCAACCCATTAGGAGCCAAAGTGTTTTCTAATGCTGTAGATGTGCTCTGTTGTTCACTGGGAGCTCAAGGAACAGTAAACAAAACTCTTATTCAACAGTCTGCAGATAGGGTTGGCAAGTGACTGACGAGGTCTGCTTGCTGACACTTCATCAGCATAATTACTGGAGGTCAGAGCAGTGACAGTGTAGACTGATAATTATTCACATGTAACATTGCATGGATAATTGGTTAGGTTACACTGTCTGTCAAGGTAAATGTTGAAAGTGCTTGAATGATAGTGAATATTCTTATGGATATATTTTTTCCCCTTAAGAGACTGATCCAAAACCAGTTAAAGTCAGTGAGTCATGAATTTCAGTAGGTTTGGTATCAAGAACTGAAAAGTGCAGGGTGCCAAAGTTTTTCTTTCTTTCTTTGGAGGGCATGCAGAGTACGCTATAAATGGTTTATCTCTGATACACCCTTCACAATAGTGGCAGTGTGTTTGCTCTATAATTTCCTTGTTTGTTTAAAGTACCCTTACACATTTCCACATGCATTACATCAGTTAATTTGCTTATCATTTCACAAATTAAGCATTATCTTCTCTATAGGGATTGCCAATTGCAGAGAATCTTTCTTCTCAGTGGATTTCTCTTCTATTTCCTTAAATATCACACTTACCTGCCTTGTTGGACCTAGACCACTGCCTCATGTCATAAAGGTAAATTAACAGGTTGAAAACGTGTATTTCCTGTCTTTTTTTTCTGTATAATTATACATTCTTAGATTCCTTGACAATTTTTATGATCATGGCTCTAAGGCTAAAGAAAGTGCATTGGGTTTTTTATCTCACTAAACAGCTCATAAATATGGAGTTTAATGTTTACTTGACAGTGCTTCTGGAAACATGTAGGGTCTTGGCTTGTACAGGTTCAGAGTATTATGAACAATTGAACCACCCTGGCTTTAGATAAATTTCTTAAACGTTCATTCCTATTTCTAACTTTAATTAATTTATTTAATTAACTAAATTTAATACACAATGTCCAGCTGTAACATCTATCATTTAGAAGACGGGAATAGGGAAGTGTGACCTATAACAGAGGTTTCTTCTGCAAGCAAGCTGCAAAGAAAAAGTGTGCCAATTTTATTTAGCCTTCACAATTGTCATCTGAGCATGCCTGTGTATTCACACTTTTAACTATCCCATGAGTTGTGTCATTGAAACCCAAAAAACTCAGATGCAAATGGGTGTAGGTATTTCACAGGATACTTGGAAATACCTCATTATTCCCATGCTCTTAAATGAATGATGTATTTAATGAAAGAATGTGTCTTACTTTGGGAAAAAATTTAAATGTTTTAGAAAATAGGGTTTGCTACTGAAAAAGCATTCTTTCATTGCTAAATACAAATTTTGGCCATGATTTGAAATTTGCCCTAAGCAACTACAACTTTCCATATTCATTAAGCCCTTGTATAGTCAAGATATTACAAGCACATCCTTTCATCAGAGAGGAGCCTCATTATCTTTACTAATGTTTATAAGCCTGAGTAGAATAGTTTGTAAGAGTTAGATCTTTCAGACAAATAAATGTTGTCTTCTTACCAGCACACAAGAAAACACTCGGTACATTCCTCCAAACTATTAGAGACTTCATTGAAATGTACACTGGAAAGACTCCTAGCATATCTCCTGGAAATAATGTTTTCAGTAAGAGTGGAGGAAAAGGAGAAACTTGAAGAATTGAATGCTATTTATTAGCATTCAGGTTACAAATTTTTCCTTAGAGACCAGTGTTCTTTTCTTGAAACATCAAAATCCAAATGCAAGTAGAGAAAATTAAAGCATTTTAATTCTCATTATTTGTCCTCTACTGAAACAGCTTAGTTCTTGTTGACCTGAGCAGTTTTACAGTTAAGAAGTAATCCCTAATATTAGCAAATTCAAGGAGATTGAGAGTTGCCAGCTGGTATGTTCTGAAAAATTGGGTCGTATAGTAGCATGGTGCAGATCCTCAAACCAGCTCAGGATAAAGATGTGACAGATACTACCTCTTCTAGTCTCATGCTAAAGCTAAACCTCTGATGGCAAGCACTGTGTGAAATAGAGAACTTTCCATGTGTCAGTCTGATAGATGTTTATCTCAAACGCAGCTGCTGAAGTGCCTTGGCTAAATAAACACTTGGTGTAAGTCAAAATGGATCCAGATCTGGTCTTCTGCACTTTCAGATGTAGTTTTCATGCGTTTGCTCTTTTAATGATGCCGATCTTGCACTGAATTTTTTTAAGGAACAGAACTTTTACAAAGCAGTTCAATTTTTTTCCCTTCCTCTTCCTGGTGAGAAGTATTCTTAAATTAGACTCATTAAAAATCTATTGTATTGCTGAGAGTGCACATGCTAGACTTCTTTTTCCCCACTAATGTGAAACGGGAGAAGCAGAAGTATCATTATATTAATGGATTGAGGAGGATATACTCAACTACCACCCAGCTTACAAAGCAAAATGTAACAGCATACAAAACTATGATAAAAGCAATCTAGCTGCATAAGGCTGTAATAAACTATGATAAATGAAATCTAGCTGCATATCACCATGACAATTAATTCCTAACTGAATTCACCTATCAAAACTCTGCTGTCCCTTGGTAAGACAAATAAGACATTGAAACCTGCCCTGAAACCTCAGTGGTGATAATGCATTGGGGGTATAATTTCACTCAGTAGTAGGCACCTTCTAAAGTGTGAGACTTACATGAATCAGAACCACGCTTGTGCTGGAAATGCTGGGATCTACAAGTATTTCCCTCAATATTCCACATATTAAATCTTCCTGGTAAAAAAGAAAAAGAGTTTACTTGCAAGCCAGTACTGTCTTCATTTTGATTACTCTTTAAAACATTTTGTATTCCATCTAAAAGGTCAGACAACTTTGACATCCTTACGTGTTTAACAGTGAACAGTTAGTCGTATGCATTGAAAGATGTAAGATTAGCATTGGTACTATGATTCATGGTTATGAAAAATATATTCTAAATTAAAGAAATTAATAAATCCATGCTGGATTAGGGTCCTGATATTTTTATCTTCTATAAAAAAGAAGGTAAGAGGAAGTTTTGTGAAATGTGTGTGACTCATCAATCATAATAGGAACAATTCAGTCCTACAGGTCTGTCATAATGCCAGTTTTCTCTCCCTTGTTTATCTGTCAGTATGTCTGGATGAAGATAAGAAGGGTTACAGAAAAAAATTAACTAGCAAATTTTAAAACCCTGATTTAGAACAAGAGAGCTTATTAGCTGGATGGTGGGAATAAGTCCCAGGATGACTCCTCTTATGCAAGACTAGGCATCCTAATGCAGTATTGTGTAATATTTGAGTGATGAGAGAAAGGAGTGGTTTCACCCAATGTAAACCAAAAGTATTTTAAAGCATACAGTCATTTCACAAAGGTTTGTTTATTATCAACTTAATTTTCTTTTTGTAAAGACAAAGGGAAAATTATCACGGTGCATCACAGTAATTCATGACATTGAAGTAGTTATTACAGTGACAGTGTATGATAGTTACTGTCTGAGAAATTTCTGGCCAATTTATCAATATCAGAGTCTTAATACTTTGAAACCAAATGCATATGTCAAGTGGGACCTTGATTTTCTTTGATTATAATAGAAATTTGCCAAAATGGCTCAATATAAACTGGTTTTTTTGGCAAGTTGAAAATGCATCGCATCAAGGCACGAAGCCAGAGTCTTTGAATCAGCTGACAGAATGGCAAAAATCAGATTTATATTGATAGGAAAGAAGTAAAGTTTTTCTTAGATGGAAGTTCAAAATTGTTTCGGGCATAAAAAATACCTATTGCCAAGGAGATCTAAATCTTACTCTCTGCTCTCAGCTACCAGTACATCTGTCAACAGTCGCTAGTACAGTGGTGTTGTGTCCACATCAGCTACTCCAGCCTGTTTAGCTTTAAAGACTTCATGGAAGCCACCACAAAGCCAGTCTGTTACTTGCAAGGGACTTACCTGGATGCTGAATCAGGGATTGGTGAGCAAATGCTGCCTTCCTTCTGCAGTACCTTCCTGCCTCTGTGGTTCCCAAACCCACCCTGGTCTCTGCTCACTACCGCAATGAAAAAGTACAAGCAGTGGAGAGACATCCAAGAGATTATGTCATGTGTGGGCATATGTCAATCATTTCAAACTTTCCTTTAGAATGTCAAGGCATCCCTGGAGATATAAGACTGCTTTCCTGTTATTTTGGCATGAACCAATCATTGCCCATTTTATTGCTCACATCCCGTGCGTTGGTTGTAACAGGATTCATGTCTGTGCCTGCAGATATTTCCCTGGTAGTACACAATTATCAATGAGTTTCTTTTGGACACTAGTATTGATATTTGCTACTTGAATTCTTCATTTGCATCCTTTTTCTGCTATAGGGTCAAGTGTGTGTCTGTGGATTTTGTCTTTTCAAAACAATCTTCATTCTCTAATAATTTGCAGGAGAGTTACCATCTTGCCACAGGTTCCAGTTAAGGTTGTTCTGTAATAGACTTTTGCTCTGCATGGTATACCTCATTGTGACCGCTCCTGTTTCTTTTCTGAGATGTTCCATTTCTGCATGAGCATTAGTAACATTTCAATCCAGTAGTAGTCTATGTGCCTTATCTATTTTTAACTTCTATTTTAACTTCAACTGTCTCTTCTTTTACGAGATTTTTTCTAGCAACCACAGTGATTAGAGAATATTGTTCTAAACAAGGGCACAATGAAAGCATGAACAACCTTAGGTTGAAGAATAATTAAACATGTCCGATACACCAAAATGGACATACCCTCTTCTCTTAAGACTGAAATAGATTAATGATAACAGTAGGCCAAACTTACTTAGGTGGCATGCAATATGTATTGGTTTTTAATAATTCAGTAGAATGTCATTTATGAAATAGCATAGGATAATGGTTAAGAAAATAGCAATGAACATGAAAACCACATGTTCCAAGGCCATTCATATCTAAAACTCTGAAGAAAATTGGTTTATGAATGTAGATAATACAATAACACAGATACACATACAACAGGTCCCACCAGATCATCTTTGATAAAACCTGAAGTTCTCCATTCTCCTGTCCCCAACTTCCATCTTCCAAGGCATCATGGATTTAGCTAGCACTTGATTTAACATTTTGGAAGTTAATGAAGATCCAGTTTTCTGGCTTGCCAGTCATTCCTTGGTCTTGGTTCAAACTTGAGAGAGTAGGGAGGGTGGTGGGAAAGGAACGATCATCCACTTACTTGTAACTGTTACCTTGTAAAATGAGATCAGACATGGCTTTTGCTTATCAGAAAACCCCTTTATCAGGCATAGCACAGGAAAGCTGAATACGTAGTGCCCTCTAAACACAGATATGTTTCTTTGTATTTATGCACACAACAGTAACATCAAAATAACATGCAATAAAACAAAGTAATATTGCTGAAAAAGAACACCCTAATTGCCAAAGACGAGACATCTTCAGGGTCCATATCTTGAAATTCAAGGAGACAAAGACAGTTAGGAGTTTGCATGCTGGTGAAGATTTTTTATTTCAACCAGCAAGTGCAATAAACATCTCTGAGCCAAAGGTTTTGTCTTGAATTATGCAGTTAGTCCACTTCCTCACCTCTGTTTCCTAGTCACAGTCAGCACCGTGTTTCCCAATTAGACTTCTAGTTCAGTACTGTTTCTATAGCAAGGAACTTGCATAAAAGAGAAGTAGTGGGAGATTTTCAAAGTACCCATGCTAATTAGGTGTCCAGCACTCATTGATTCTGAACAGGAGCTAGGTCCTTAAGAACTCTGCATGCCTTTGAAAATTTCTCCTGTAATCTCTCTCTGTTCTACTCATACAGCCCCTAGCATTCAAAGACCTAAAGTCCAAAGAAAAGAAGAGACAGTGCATGATGCCTAGTCTAAATTACCCTTCATGTCAGAACTACTATTTACAATTGAAAAGTTTCAAAAGGATAGCCTATATGCTGTTGGCAGAAAGAAACTTTAGGGCTATTAATTTTTTACACATTAACTCCTTACCTGCTACAAAGCCTGCTTTCGTGTAAATTTAAACATATGGTTTCAGTAGGTTTGTGTGAATTAAATACATTTGTCCTGCAAAGGTCTGCAGCCCCACTGCTTAATTCTCAGTCATGAACCATCTTCTGAAACACAATATTGATGCAGAATAGCAGATTTAAACGATTTTACTGTTTTCTAAAACTATGA
This sequence comes from Phalacrocorax aristotelis, assembly GCF_949628215.1. Classification (NCBI taxonomy): domain Eukaryota; kingdom Metazoa; phylum Chordata; class Aves; order Suliformes; family Phalacrocoracidae; genus Phalacrocorax; species Phalacrocorax aristotelis. The sequence continues at coordinate 5,177,610 of NC_134279.1, forward strand.
CTCAATTATAAGGCAAGGTAACGAGGGAATTAGTCACCCTGTGTGCCATATGCCATGCTCAAATGAGCAAGATTAAATAAAAAAAATCCACGTATATGCATTATGTGCCTTTTAAAAACTATTTGACTGGCCAGTAGTTAACAACTATTTCCCCAAGATTCTAAGTATTCTCCTATTTGTTCTGAAAATCTGTTCAAATTATATATAACAATGTCTTGAGTCTTTCCAGAAAGCTTTTTCTAGGAAAGGATTTTGTTTATTGTAATAGCTAAAGTGAAGTATAGCAAAGTGAATGCTCACTGTCACACACTATTGTTGCAGCAGAGCAAAATCTGTTCACCTCTGGCTCTTAACTGTGGGGGACCTCTTGACTTATGGGATAAGGAGAGGGAGAGAGACAGGGAGGGAGAGAGAAGGGGGAGAGAAGATTCTGTTCTGCAGATACCACTAATAAAAGGCATGCATCTCTAATCCTGTATATCTTAATAGGGGCACAACTCGCAATAAAATGCAAATTATGAGTCTAAATGTAATTCCACACCACTGGAAATGACACAGGAGTGCTTCTCATTTAGTACAGGTGAAGTTCCTCTAAAATTTAGAAGACAAGTAAGACTGCACTCTTACTTAGGATCTAAAAACAAGTAGGATTTCTTATTAATGCCTGGTTGAGTGCCTTGCTGAACAAAACATAATCACAGAGTACATCATGTGCAATCAAATTAGAAAGGACCTTGGTCTCCAATCTGCTCACCCAACTATGGTGGAATAATTGCTTCTTTAGAATGAAATGTTAATAATGGCTCTTTAGACTTTGAATGCAACTAAAATGCTACATACAAAATAAGACCCTTCAGTTTCAACGTCCTATTAATCCAGCTGCTTAGATCAACTCAGAAAAAATGAAATCTCTGGTTTATTTCACAAGGATCACCGAAACCATATGTGATGGTGTCATCTCAGAAAGTTAGCTGCAGTTTTAGCCCTTCTAATTTTAGTCACAACAAGGAAAAATAAAGCTAATAAAAACAGTTCCATGGTTTCTTCTGATCTCAGTCAGCACCTTGAATGTCTCCATCGGTCTGAAAAATGACAGCAAAAACTCCAAGCAAACAACAAAAGCTCAATACTATTATTGGCCTCAGTTGCAGTAACTAGAATTTACTAGGCCTATCCCAGTTGTGATCTCAGCTGTTAAGAAGTAAGTAAAACTCCATAAAAAACTATGATCAATGAACGCTAATAAAGAAGGAGGCAAAAAACAGAAGCAACAAAGGGAAAAATTCCAACAGCTAATGGACAAAACCAGCAAAGATTGAAATTGGCACAAGATCATGAAAGCACTCGCTAATTCAGTCTCCCCCTTTGATGTGGAATCAGTTACAGATGATGGCCAGCTTTCTGGAACAACTTTGACTTCTACTACCCAGGTGGCCTTCCAGAAACTGGTCACATGGCTTTCCTGAACCCTCTGCTCTTCTTACAGATCTCTCTTAGAAATCTTACCCAGTCAAAAGGAATGCAACTTTTGCAACACACCCATTTAGAATAAAAACTCAGTGGCACCCAGCACAGTGACAAACATTAATCAAGACTCTGATTACTTTTACGAGAGTGTTCAGTGCGCACATTTATCCAGTGGTGAAACTGCAAATGAGAATGACAGTACTTCTATTCAAACTCTTGAAAAACAACCTGAAAGTGGTGGTTTAGCATTCAAAAAACGCAACAAAAATAACTACTCTCATTCATCCAAATCATAAGAAAAAAGCTAAATTTGGGATATTAAAAGGGTCCTTTTGCTATACTTCAGTTATTTCAGCATTTAAACGAGTTTCCAACATTACTCAGAGATAAATGCATACATTTTAAAAACCTGTTTTATGGAAAATTGCATGTTTAATTGGCTGGATTATGCAATAAATATAGCCTTTTATTAGAACATAATCAAGTCCTAAGTGCTGCAGAGCTTTTATGAAAATAAGCTGTTACTAGGATTGTTAGATGTTAACTTACCTTTTTATTAAATCAATGGCCAGATTGTATATCTATTTCACATCACTCATCCCATGGCTCATGGCCAGTCACAATGTCTTTTATTTAATATTTAAGCAAACAATGAGGTTTTAAAGAAATTTCTGTTAATATAAACAAAAAAACCCACTCGCTGATCTTTCATTGACAGTAGTTCTTGATATTTTAAATACATCTTTCTCTTTTTCGTCACAGTGACTGCCTAGCTATAGCTGTATTTTCTGAGCTTTCAAAGATTTAAAAAGTCTTACCTATGCTCTTAGGTTTTTTAGACAAATAATTTTAACAGGTTTTTTTTATGTTTGTGATTCACCTAAGCTCCATCAGACTAAGAATGAAAAGATGTGGCACTGCCTTCTTTGTGACCATGAAACAATCATTGTTCGTGTGATTTTCCAGCTAACCTGCTATGTCTGTGCTGAAATAAAGTACACACAATTGCCTGAGGCCTATTGCCCTGAGATCTGAATTTGTCTTTTGTCCTAAATTTTCCAAAATAAATTGAATGAAAGCTCAGCGTTCACTGACGTTACAAGCATAAATAGTACATGGTGGCCCGGCCACAGTTCAGGGAAGGGCAGAAAAACAAGGAGCCTTTTTCAAATTCTTTTTTTTTAAATGGCATTTTTGTATTTGCTTACATCAAAGGTTGCCCTCAAGCCTACAGGAAAGTATTTCATTACTTCCTTTTAACACTTTATTGTTTTTAGAAAATAGTGCCTCTATATTTGACCCGACATTAGGAAAAGTATAATTTCCATTTCTGTTTCTGTGTCATTTGATATTCCTGAAGTAAGGAAATTGAGAGCGTCCCTGCAGTCCTGCATTGTTGGTGTTTTATGCAGATTTCACCCAAGAAAGCGACTGCATTGCAATGACTTTTGGGGAAATATGCAAAGGCCTTTGTAGCAATGTTATTCTTCATCACACCTGCATGCTGAAATAGAGACATTCTAGCCTTGGTAGTTATTTAAATACAGCTGAGCATTTAACAAGTTGGCATAATCTTTAATCTTCCTATGGGATCAACTGTAAAAGTGACACAAAAGATACCTGGAAAGCGCAGCAAGTACACGTGCGCTTAGATTAGCTCTCTGGCAGGCATTATCTCTATATTCACAAGATCACCAATGATGGGTGCAGTTTCCCTGAGCATCTTGTACTTTTCCAGAAACTTGAGTGGCAAAAGGCCCCATGCTGGAGCTTACGTTGCATCAGCAACTCCAGTTTTGGGGGCAGGGTCTCCCATAAAAGTAAAGAAAGAATGCAAATGTGTTAACTGCTGGCAGCTCTCCCACTTCTGCAATTAATTAATTGGGTTTAAAGCAAGCTGAGGTTTAATCTCACCTAACTGTAACTAATACAAAGATCACAATACAGATAATTTTCTAGGTCTGCGCTTAGAGAGTTTCTTTCCCTTTTGACAACAGAGGGGACCTTGGAGAGCTCTGTCCTTAATCTATGCTGTTCAGCTAGGTGCAAAGGAAGGGCCTGGGAATCTAGGTCCGGGAGGAGAGTTCAGTTAAGCATAGAGGCCTGTTTCTAATTTGACTTCCAGGAGATGGGATATTTCAGTCACAGGATACTTAGAACAATCCTGATAACTGTAAGATTTAAAATTAAAATCGGTACTTTTATGCATATTATTTTTAAAGCTATAAGCAATAGTATATCGTTGTTCACAATTTTTTATTCATTTAAATGCATTCTGGGAGTAGACTTTAAAAGGACATGCTGATCAAAATTATATGGGTTTTAGTCTTGAAATTTCATTCAAATTCATTGAATACAAATGAAAAAATAACAGAAAGCCTCAGCATTTAAATATTAAGACCACTTTTTTGTCTTATGGGTTGTAACCTCTCATCTAAAAGTGCTAATCCATATGAATCCTCCCACTATGTCGTGCTATAAGTAATGAGCGAAGTAAATCTCCAGTAGTTCTGTGCCCTATTAGTGAAGAAATAATTTTTTATAAAATGGTTAAATCCAAGGAAAAAAAAAAAAAAGGTTGAAAAATTACCTCTAGTCTTGTGGCTACAGTTGTAATTTTTCTGATTTCTGATTTTTAATTTCTGGTTACTTGAAGGGATTCTTGATGAATCTGAAAAGCAGCAGATTCTGTTTACTAATTTCACTGCAAGGAAAGCATTTACATGTTTTATACTGACCTAAGCAACTGGCACAGAACGACTAAGGTACTACAAGTGAGCACATTTCAGTTAAACGCAAGAGATGTTATTCTTCAATGGGGAAAAATTTATATAGGTAGACTTTTTCAAATGCAGGGAACTTTTGTTTCTTCAAACTATTAAATTGATAATGAGCTTAATACTAAAGAAAAAAAGAATTGCAAAAAAATTTATTCTTATTATTCTGATGTTTTGAGGACACTGACTTCTCTCATTTATCTAGAACAAGAAAGAGATTAAAATGTGATAGTTTTGAGTTTGCTCTATTTGTTTCTTAAGAACCCTTCAGATCTTAGAGTGGGGGATGGGGAGAAGAAAGGTAGGAGGTGAAGATGGCAGGGCAGTATCACCAATTCAATTTAATCTTAAATTCCAAAAAGCTTTTCAAAATCAAATCAAATATAAAGGGGAAAATTAGCATAAGAATCACCAGTAATAAAAGTAAAGAGAAAGAATAAAGTAATTGCTTTTCACCAAAGTTTAAAGCAAAGCAATAACAGAGAAAATACTGCAGCTTAGAAAATGATTTGCCATTGCGATGATTCATTTCTAGCCTATAATAGGTTTTATTTCCCTGCTTTGCAGTAATGCATTCATTACATGCCCAATTTAGAGCAAAGTTAGCCACAGAATTCTTTATAAATATACAACAGAGTCACTCTTCAGCTCGTCTTCAATGCTACATCAGCATGACAACCCAGACAGTATCGGTGTAGCACAACAATAAAATGTTGGCAATACTTGTCTAGTACTCTCTTATTAGCTGAAAGAATAGGGTAAAATGACAAGAGTTCATTGTATAATTGATTAGTCCAGTTTCTCGTCCTTTTGGAGTCAGCAGTAAAACTCTCGCTGTTTTGAATGAGTTTAGTGTCAGATGCCTATGTTTTTCAAATGCGTGCCCTGCGTAGTGATTAATGTCGTACCAGCAACATTAATCTGGTGGAGGTCTCTGTGTTTTGGTACGTGTCACATGCTGTCAGTCCAAACATGTCTACCTCCAGTCAACTTACTCATGGGAATAATTGGTAAGACCATTCTGATCTAGTAATACTTTTACACATTCTTTGTGTCATATATAAGGTGGGGGAAAGCTGTATCCATTTAAATCAATGAAATATCATCACAGGCAGGTGGGCTTGGCACTAGCTAAATTAATTAGTAATTTACCACCATAAATTCTTACCCATTTAGTGGCTGCTGTTAGTTAGATTAATTTTCAGAAGAGGAAAGATGGCAGAGCTTGCAAACCATTTTTCCAAAGCTCCTGAAGAAAGATCCCGTCTAACTAGTGTAGGTACCTAACTCTCTCCTTCTCCAACTCGAGGAATTTAGTGAATTTTCTATAGTAAATACCCCTAGTATCCTTAGAGGCCATGGATGTGGTTTTGATATCCTATAAAAAGGGAAGCTTTGGCTTTTAAGTTTAGGTTCCCAAGGTAGGCAGACAGCAGTTACTTCAAGCAGTTTTCAAAGACATCTCTGTTTTACTCTGTTGACTATCTATGAAACTTGCGCATTTATTTTCATTGCGCTGTTCTTTAGGGACCTTAAAATTTAGGTGAAATCTGTGAACATTTGTAACCACATCTAAAACACGACATTTTGAGTGAGGTGAGTGGGTTATGATAACTCACTTCCATGGAGTTGTTAAACAAACATTTGAAATGAAACTTTTGTTTCAGGAAGCTTTTAAAGCACCTGCTTTTTTTCAGGCTAACAATTGTATGTTGTGTATGTACCAACCCGTAAATATGAGGAAAGCAGTAAGTGTTTTTACACATTGTCATGGTTTTAGCTGGGATAGAGTTAATTTTCTTCACTCTAGCTGGCATAGTGCTGTGCTTTGAACTTAGCATGGAAAAAAAAAAATGTTGAGATAACACACAGATGTTTGGGCTGTTGCTGGGCAGTGCTTGTACTAGTCAAGGACATGTCTAGCTTCCTGTGCTCCGCCGGGGGCACAAGAAGCTGGGAGGGGAGGGGGCACAGCTAAGAGAGCGGATTCAAACTGACCAAAGGGATATTCCATATCATGTAACGTCATGCCCAGTATGCTAGCTGGGAGGGGCTGGCCGGGGGAGGGAGACAGCAATCGCGGCTCGGGGATGGGCAGCTTCGGTCGGCAGGTGGTGAGCGGTTGTATCGTTTGTGTTTCTGTGGGGTTTTTTTCCCTTTTTTTTTCCTTTCCCTTCCTTTTCCATTTTATTATATTAACATTATTGTAATCATTACCATAATCATTATTATTATTATTATTTTATTTTAATTATTAAACTGTGCTTATCTCAACCCACAAGTTCTTTTGCTCGTCCGATTCTCTTCCCCATCCCACAGGGGTGGGGGGAGTGAGCGAGCGGCTGCGTGGTGTTCAGTTGCCAGCTGAGGCTGAACCACAACAGTCCATTTTTGGCACCCAACGTGGGGCACAAAGGGTTTGAGATAATAACAGTTGCTTGTCACAGCATTGATTCATCTACTCTCAGTATTAGTTTGTCCAGTCCAGCCCAAAACATCTGTGTGTTATCTCAACATTTTTTTTTCCATGCTAAGTTCAAAGCACAGCACTATACCAGCTAGAGTGAAGAAAATTAACTCTATCCCAGCTAAAACCATGACACACATGAAAAAAAGAAAAGCGCTATAAAATGTCACTCAAAATAATACTCAGAAAAAGATTTAGATTTTGCCACTTCTAACATGCCATTTTTTACTCTCCTAAAATGCTTCCTTACACCACTCTGCCACTCTCAGTTCCTAAGGATTGTATATTGAAGCAATAATATGAGGAAACAATCGATCTGTCTTGAAATCTCATTGTCAAAATTAAACAGCGATATTTTCACCTCTGGGATACAGCAGTGATGGAAATATAACACTGCTGAAGTCAGTGGCAGAACCATCCCTGAGTTCAGGAGGACTGAGGTTTCATCTCAGGGCTTCTCATTATAACGATTTTACATAATGATTTTACATATTCATTTTCTGCCCTAAAATGATACATTAAGAAATACAAGCATTTAGTTATTCTGAGGCGCAGACCAGGAGAGCTGGCCATCTGGCATCGGAAAAATATTATGACTACTGGAGACTTGTTTCCAAAATACGAGTTGCTGAATTGGTATTTTCATTTCAGCAAAAACAAACAGGTTAAGAGCTTTCTCTTTGAAGTTTATTTTATTTCCGTACAATACAACAGATGGAAGTGGTATTCACCCCACTCATCACTGAGCAGGAGGATAGAGTCTTATTTTGATAAGTCTACCAGTTGAAGTTTACAGCTTCATCAAGAACATATTCTAAGTTCTGGTATCATTTCTTGAACAACTTACAGCTTTGTGCATTGTGTTCTCTGTGGGCACCATTCCAGGTTTCAGAGACCTGCTCTCCACTAATTTAGAGTGGATGGAGTTTGAAAAGTAAAACGTCTTTCTAAATAAGAGGCTGCAAAGTCATTGCAAATAAACAGAGTCAACAGTGCACAAAATGGCACATCTGTGGTCAAGTACACCTTTGCAGAGAGGTACTAGCTCTTAATTAGTTGCCTAGGAATATCTGCTGCTACTTGACAGTCTTTTTGCAGCAGGTTGGCTAAAAAATGGGATTGTTTTAACCTCATTTATTGAAATAATAAAATAGAGGTGATATTAACCCAATCGGTTGCACAAAAGCCACTGAATCATCTGCAGCCGTGTTAGGTTCCTGACTCTAAGCATCAAGTCTAAAATGAAATCAAACAATGGAAGACAAAGGACAGCGGCATTATGTCCAACTTTGCTTCTTCCCTTAATTCTACTTCAGTTGTATTTCCTATGTATTAAAGGCAGTAATTCAGTTTTTCTCAGTAGTCAACAAATTCGTATAAATCAAATCTGTATCTCCCATAGTTCAAAGCTATTAAAAGGATGGGACAAGTTATTAACTGTTAATGTGCTTCTCAGCAGTGGACAGCAAATAACATTCTGAAGAGTACGCCATGAAAAGATGAAACACGATTCGTTTTTGGACTGTATGCCTAGATTCAAGACATTATGAGAGAGGGTAATAATAATATTTTGCTGTATAGCTGTAGAATAAGTAACCAAAAAAGAACAACAAAAAAGTCAGGGAACCAAACTGAAATAATTATGCTGACATAATTAGGTGACAGGACGTAGTTACACAGATAACGGTATACAGTTATAAAAGCTGTTTTTCTGAGACGTGTAGAAGTGCTGAAGATACTAATTCAACAGTTTAAGCTATAAAAGTTTAAGTATAATAGCAGAGTGATATTAAGAAATGGAAAAATAGGCTATTGGAAATAATATCATTATAGCTATATATATTTGGCCGTGGAAAGCTATTGCCAGGAAAGGTACAATCTCTGCACTCAAGTCAACTAAAACACTTCAAATATAAAGTACCATAGCAACAACGCCAGACAAAGTCATGCAGCTCTGGGTGATCTAATAAATATTGCTGATTTTTATGCCTATGAAAACTGTAGAATGGAATAAAGTTGCACAGTGACTTGGTGAGCTTTTGAGGGAGCATTCAAAAATCAGATTGAACTCTCTGGAACTGAACTTGATGAAACAGGTGGAGTAAAACAGAACTGAATAAGTAAGCCCCTCTTCCCTATTACAGGCCATGCTTGGCTGGCTAAAAATGTCATCCAGGCAGAAAAGAATGAGGGCATTGGAAGATCTCCGCTTTCTTTTGCCCCTCAGGTCATTTGTTGCAAAAATACTCAGGAGAGAAGAGAGTACTGTAAGAAACACTGACATGGAAGACATTTATTTTAGGAGAGATTTACTTCAGAGGTTACAGGAGTCCATATTAGTGAAATGAAAGGATGCAAACAGATCTTACCACGAAAGATATTAAAACAATTCTTCCAGGCTGCCGTGCTGCAGCTTGGCTCAGTACTCAGGCCACTGGAGGACTGTCATGCGTCCCTGTTTGTCACTGGCTTGGATGCATTTAAGTGGTCAGCATGCAGTAGAAACTTCCATGGTTTTGTCATCGTAGATCAGCGGGGCACATAATTTCAGTTCTTCATGATTTCATTTCTCCATCCCTAAACTGGGGATAAGAGTAACCTTTAAATGCATTTACGTAGGGCTGTAACTGTAATTAATAGGTGAAGCAACTCTGCAGAATAGGTGCAAAAGCCCACACCTTAGATCGAAGATACCCAATACATTTTAAGTCTTGTCTAACCCATTGGGACTTTCAGATTTGTGTTTCCTGAAAAAAAAAATCTGAGAAATTGAAGAATTTTCACTAACTGCAGTTTAAAGCAGGTGGGCTTTGTACTCATTTTCTGCAGTAGTCTGTGTGTTGTGGTTATACCAAATCCTACTGACGTTAATTTAGATGGCAAGGACTAATGTAACACAAAGTTAAGGTTGTTAGTCAGATCGATACAGATAACATGGTAATGCTTCAAATTAAATGATTTCTCCAATGGGTAATTAATTTGCATGTAAACAATGGTTATTGTTAGTCAATTAAATGTCACATGATTGTTCAAATTGCACTTGCTGATTCTTGTAATGCAGTTAAGTCATAAACAGCCTGGCCACAGGAGCATAATTTGAGACACATTTGTTTGGACTTGCTACTACTCGAATATCCCTGAAACTGCATTTCTCTTCCCGGAAATGGGACATACGTGGCTTGTTACTTCCCTGGCTACAGTACTAGTATCGTAGCAGGACTGTTCTCCTTTGCAACTGAGAAGTGAATCTGCAGCGTGCGTTTTCAGTTATTGCTGTATTTCCTGATTTAGAATCTGGATCTGTAACACAGAGAGGGCATCTCATTTCTTCATTATTTTGGTAAAACAAAAGCAACTGATATTGGCAAAAGGCGCATGATTGTGTATGCCGTCAATAGCACAGTTGATCACTTCTCCTTCGCGCTTTATGGTTGGAAAATTTTTTATTCACAGCTGTGTATTTTATTTTGGTTTGGTTTCTTTCCTGATGCTGATTTTGATGATTCTTCACGATAGTGTACCCTTGAATTTGGATGAATAGACAGTTTATTGTGGAGGAAGAGTGTATGTACATGACAGAGAAGAGGAGAATTAGAAGGCTTTATGGCCTTTCAATTCTGTCATAGCAATTTAATTTCTAATCAGAGACTTTATTTATTACCCTGGCATCACCTGTCATCCTGATGAGGGTAATGATTAAAGTGTGGTACAGAGCATGATACATGTATACTTCCTTTAAACTAAAAATAGGCTCTTTTTAGCTCAGTGGCTTTTAAGTAGGTCTTTCATTTTTCTTTGGCAACTGAATATTGTTTTTCATTTTAACATTAGAAATAGTTCGTAAACTACAAGCATACAAATTCTGCCAGGGAACATGATTTTCAAAAACATTTAAGGATGTATTTTTTTGTACAGGGATGGCACATTTTCTAAATGTTTAGTGTGTAAAATAGCTATTAATCAAAAACTTCAATATGTAACAAACAACAGACACAAACTTGAAATCACGTGGTTTATTAAGAAGGAGCTATTTATAATGATGTAAAATAAACAAATTTTAGCAAAATTGAATACTCTCACTCACAGAGCTGAAACACTGACTAATGGACTAAATGCTGCGAAACTCAGCTGGAAATCCTTATTTTCATACTCTGTTACAAACTTGATGGATAAAGAAGTTATGGTTGACCTTTTAGGAAAAGAAAATCATTATGTTTTTTTCAGGAGCATATCTTGTGTCCCCTCTAAAATCCTTATTCATCTGGTATGGAGAAATCGTATACATGATTTCTGTTCAAGAACATATATATATATATATATTTATATATATATATATGTGTGTGTGTGTGTTTTTTTCTGGTTGTTTTTTTTTTTTTACTAACACTTGTGTATGGATCACCTTGTGGAGATGTATTTTTCCATGTAGAAAGAGCAAAATATACTACTAGGTTTTTAATTTAACAAAACCAACTTTTTCTATATCTTAAGGCTGTCTGAAACATTATTGTTAGGATTCCTGTTTGTAGCGATTGAAATAATTCTTAGATTAATGAAGCTAAATGAATTCTTGGCATGCAGGTCTATCTTGTTGATCCAAAGACCACTATAAAGGCTGATGGGGTTTTTGAATTGCAGTCAATTGCTAAGAACAGCAATTGCCCATGAAGAGATAAGGAGTCCTCTTTTTTGCCTAACCGTATATCATGGCTTTCACTCTAAAGAGCTCTTCCTTGACAGTTTACTGATAGCTGCATTCAGTTACTGATGTTTTCTGAGGGGTTGACAATGGTACAGTCATCGAGGTATGACTGTCTTGATCTGAGGACTAGGGAACACAGCTGTAGTGGCAGCCCAAGGAACTGGCAAATACAGCTGCCGCAGAATACATTTCTGAAACCTCTCAGAGGTTTCTCACCAATGTTAACTTTGTGTCACTCATATACATGTATTATTTTTGAAACTCTTCTTATTTGTATTTTGCAGCTGCATCCACATACAACGTGGTAATAAAGCCTGAATAAAAGCAAACTGGTGACAATCCTTGAAAGGAAATTGTAATTAAGTTTTTCATTAATTATTATTACTTCTATAATCATTTCATGTCTGAAGACCAGCTTATGATAAGAAAATCTATATCTCCTAGAACTATGAGGCAAAGGCTTTCCATTAGTCATCATACCCTGCAATAATGAGTGGCATTGCTAATAAGACACAACAGACTTAAAAGTTATTCAGTCAGCAGTCTGAATAATGAGATTTTACATAAAAATGTAAATAGTGAGCATGCAACAAAAGCAATAAGGTGGATTATAACATTTTCTTTCAAACCACCACAAATTGATAAATTGAAAGGAATTTAATTACATTTTATAAGTAGTACAGAGCATTCCATAGATTCATTTAAAAATAGAGTAGGTCAGGGCACTCTGCTTTAGAAGAATATGAATTTCAATAATTGAAATAACTGCTAAGAATAAGCTTTAGTGGGATCTGTAACTTTGCAGTTAAATTTTGGTGGAAAACATCTGCCAAATATTTCTTGTAATAAATCAGAAGAATGCTAATACCAAATTTGGCAAACATGCTAGACTTAGAAATCAGCCCCTAATAAACATTGTTGCAACCTAAAATTTAAAAATGTCATGTCATGTCATGTCATGTCATAATAGAATAGAATAGAATAGTCACAAAGCCTGCTGGAATTCAAGGAGCATCTGGACAATGCTCTTAGGCTTATGACTTAGCTTTAGATAGTCCCATGAAGAGCAGGGAGTTGGACTTGATGATCCTTATGGGTCCCTTCCAACTTGAAATAGTCTATGATTCCATCATTCTGTAACTAATGTAATGTAATGTAATGTAATGTAATAATGTAATGTAATTTAATATAATTTTATAATATAGTATATAATATATATTATATACATAATTATATTATATTATATTGTTATATTACATTATATATTATTATATAATATATAATAAAATACAATAATGTTATAATATATTATATAATAATATAAAATAATATATATTATTTAAAATATATTATAGCAACTAGAGAAAGCTTGATGTGTGGCTGATAGTTGAATGTAGTTTTTTTATGTGTAGAATCATATTTTTTTACTCCTAGAACTTGAGAAAGGGAAAATTAAAGGACAGTGTTTCAGTTTTATTTAAAATACTGTGAAAACCTATCAGTCTTGTATGTTGGTGAAATTAATGGCAGTTTTGTGATAGGTGTTACTGTAAAATAAGAATTTGGGATGACTGAAAATATGATCATTTGGAATTTGACTTCAGATATTTTGGAAGCTGTATGTTGCAGATTCATTCTCTTTTAAAATATTTAAAATACATATTCCGATATGTATATAGGAAAAAAAAATTAACTTTGATGCAAAATTCCTGTGTTGAACTTAAGCATCTGATCAAAATTTCTAGAGATCCATTCCCAGTCTTATGCATAACGTACTCTGGTTTATACCATGATAATGTATATCAGAGAGAAAACAGCACAATAGGAGAAAAACCCCATGCACGTAACAGTGCAAAGATGCAGAACAATATGCAGCCAACCAGGATACCACCACAGCAAAATCAAGTGGCGCCGCAGAGCAGACAGCAGAATTGTGAGACCTAATTAGCGTGTGTTCTATTTGCTTGATAAAATGTACCAATAAATCCAAGTCAAACAGAGCTGGCAGAAGAAAGCTCTTTAATTTATTTGGTAATTGAGGGTGGGCAACTGGCAAAACAGAGAGTCTGGTTTATCTGAAATGAGAAAGCATATTTAAGCCTGGGTGGTGACCTAGGAAGTAACGACATGCAAGTGATACACCTGGATATAAATGATAAAACAGATAAAGTACGAGCCAGGGATAAATGGCATGAAGGCAAACATAGCTCAGTCTCAGATGAGATTCCAATTTCAGTGACTATTTAGTGAATTCAGAACTATTTCACAGCCGCTTGATGTTGTCCATATCCACCAGGTTGTGGGAATATGAAAGGACAAAAATGTGCAATGGCTTTTGATTTGTTCAGGTTTTTTTCTCTTAAATTAAGGTATTTTAACAGGCAAGAAGAACTGAGGGAAACCAGGGATAATCCCAAGGAATTTAAAGGGTCACACTAAACAGGTATCTAAAGAGAGAAGAAACAAAATTCTGCTTCTCAAAATCAAGGCTGGAGGAGCAGTAACATTTTGAGACTATGAATATTTTGCAGAAAGTAGACCTTCCTTTCTAAAAATGTTAGAAACAGGAGAGAGAGAAAGGAGTTAGCATCTACACTGAAATCCTTGGAATGGTATAACCCCATGTTTTTAAAAGCAAGGCTTCAAGTGCCCTTTAAGTAGCATTTGATTCTTCATACTGAGATAGATAAATTAATAACAAGAGGTGGCATGAACTAGTGAAAATAGACTGAAACTTGCAACTCTAAAAGACAAGACTTTCAATTCTATTTTGATTTTATCTGAGAAACACATACAGGTTCTCTCCTGGAATACCGTGACAGATTATAGCATTGTTAGGCATATTTTTCATGGGAAAAAACATACAGCCATATTTGCCTACAAATATGAAGACCTTACCTACTGTTTTGGCTTATTGTGACATTTCATCTGAGAAGTTATTAATTTCAGGTTCTTCATCTTTACACCACCTGATGCAGCCTGGAATGTGCTGTTTGAAAAACGCTTTCATATCCATGTATCTATTTTAGGAACTTCTTGAGAACAGCAAAACTGTATCAGATAGAAGATTCATCTCATTCCTGTCATTCAGTGTCTCCCAGCATCCATCCAGTTTCAGTTCAGGGATTTCATTTGTCCTTGGAGTTCATGAGATTGTATACATTTAGGGAAAAATCAGTGGAGTTCTATAAACAACCTAAACCTTGCATGACCCTGAGAAAGATTGAGATTGTGTGGCTCTTTTCCTCTGCATGTAGAAGAACCAAGAATTTTCTGAGTTCTGCTGAATCTTTTTAGGAGGGCTAAACCAAGAAGATTCCACAGATTTCTTAAAAACCCATGCATTTAATGATATTGCATTCTTGACTGGGTAGGAGGGATGATGTCTTTGATCCCCCATTTGCTGTGTACTGTGAAAAGCCAAGTACCAAATATGTGGAGATGATAATAGAGGATGTTTACATTTCTCCAAAACAACCTTTGAAAGAGTCACTAAATCCATTTGTTGTGGTCATCCAAATATATGGACCTTGTTCTTATCTAATCAATGCAGGAAGCAAGTCAAGATTATAAATGCTTGAATTGAGAACTTAACCCCCAAATGCCTTCTAGAACATGTTTCCATTAAAATGCGGATCTGAGGAATCAACTAACATATTTCCAGGTAGTGTCTCAGAAAGGTTTTATTATTATAGTAGCTAAAGAGAAATACCTCAATAACAACATTCTGGAATGTGATGCAAAACTTAACACCCAGAACAAAAAGCTTTACTGGGAAAATGTTTCTTGCACAGTTTTATAATTTGGGTCTAGTAAAAATTAATGATAAAATGAAAGAAGAGTTTTCACAGGATGCAAATGTTTTAACTCATCCCTGTAGCAGGTGACTGTAAAATTAATTTCTCACCAACATCAAGAACCTTTATAGGGATCTTGTACAGCACTACTTTTACCTAAGTCTACCCTTTTGTAGCCCAACCCAATGAGTTAATGCTGCTGGTTGGTAATTAGGCGCAGTCTGCACATTCTCATCATCCTGTCTGGCAGATATAATTCTCGTTGTTGGCAAGTCAATCTTTAATACAAAGCACTAACATATTTGATGGAAAGAAATGCTGTTTGAAATCAATTCTCATGGTCACAGCTGTGTGCTAGGAGAAGTTCCTACTGCCAGGTAGGAGTGTCAGATAGTCATACTTCCCAATCATGTAGAAAGTATCCCTAACAGAGAACATGATTTAATCAAAGGTAAAATGGTTTGTACACACTTTCTAAGTTGTACCAAGAGTACTTAAAGGAGTCTTCTTAAGAACTTTGATATTTTTCAGTCTTCTCTAAAGGTGATGAAGAGAAACAATAGCTGATTTTTATACGTAGCAGCGAGCATGTGAGAGCTAGAGCAGAAAATATCTGGCAAAAGGCTTGTTATAGGTCAGAAACCAATATGTAGTATAAGCTGCATATTATGCCTAAGCAGCATATGATTCCTTCTTCATATTCTGATTTTTATCAACCTAAGCACAGTTTCCTTATAGATACATTTCTTTGAAATAGGATGTGTGCAGGGGGTTGCATAGAAGCCACTGATGAAGAAGGGGGCCTTTATGCATGAAAACACTGGCATGTCTCATTCATACTCCTTCAGCCCTTTTCTTTCATTATCATTCTGTAAAGGAGAAATGTCACTTTCAAAGGATGCTACTAATGCCCACAATACTACCATGCAGGCTATTCCAAACTCAAGTTGAATTGGGCTCTCCTAAAACAGAGGAGAGCTCACCATGGCACCATGGTAAGCAAGGCTTTCTAAGGTGTTAAATAATTGTTTGATTACACCATTGAAATGAAAAAAAATAAATCAAAGAAATCCTCCCCAAAACCCACCAACAAAAGGCAGCATGTCTCATGTTCATTTGGCATTGCTAAACTGCTTGAAACAATTAATATAATAATAAATAGTAACTTAGAAATGGGAATTAACTCCTGAGAATATAAAGAAGCAAAAGATATTCATTCATTTTTATTTGTAAAGAAATAGTGGCTATCCATTGCTTGGTGCTGATTTGGATACAAGATTAGCTATTGTTAAGTGTATAAAATCAGTTACAGTTCCTGTGGTAGTACATGCTGTTTATAACTTTTCAACCACATATTCAGGGAATGACATTGTGTGAAGACAAGATGAAGTTTTAGGTATTGTAGTATAGTATAGGTATAGGTATAGTAGTAGAAGCAGTAATCGGTAGTATATCAGACTTTTGTAAAAATCCGGCAATGCAAAGAAAAAGCATAGCAATGACCATTTCAATTGTGTAAAGAAGTATCCGATGTGTAGTATGCTCTGTCTCCTCATACTTGGTGTTAAGTAACGCATAAAACACTTTTTAAAAAATTCAGGTGGAGCTTTATAAATCAATCAGTAGGTTATGGTTATCATTAGTAGCAAACTCAACTTTATAGCAGTACGCTCCCTTATGTTCACGCCAGCAGGTTAGAGCTTTGCTGCCGTCCAAGCAGGCTGCACTAACCTTTTACCTGTCTGAAAGAATAAAGCTGGTCTTTAGAAAAAGACACCAGAATTGTATTTTAAAATATTACTTTGAGCTGTTGGAAAAACAGTTGTCAAAATCTGAAGCGATAATAGCTACAGCGTAACTTAGAATGACTTAGTTATGTTGCATTTAAGAAAAATCCATTATGAGACCAACAAAAATCTGTTAAGTAAAATGATAATATCATATTTACAACATACACTAAGAATGCTATTTTGTTTACTTACTCAGCAGTAAAATGAAATGTTGGAAATTATCTGTACTCTCAGTAGGAACACATTTTTATTTCCCAGTCTGAATTTCTTATAAAATTCTATTATGCTTTATGGGACCAAAAAAAGGGAATTTTGCCTGAAAAATAACTTGTTGGCAGAAGCAGAAAAAGATTTGCTTTCAGTTTTGTGCATGGATATTGGCATCAATACCAATACTTTGCAGACAGATTTCTAGTAGATGTTTTATACGTTGCTGATTGTACTAAATCTATTTTTAAAAAGTAAGGCATGAAATATCTCTGGTTATCAAAAACATTGAAGAGTCTTCTCACAGGGTTTTGAAGATAATTCTTTAAAATAACACATCAAAACTATTAGAGTTATATTCTGAACTGATGTTAAGTATAACGACTTGTATACAATCCAGCTGCATGTGCAAAATTCTTAAATACATTTTATTGCAATGAACCCTTTCAGAAATTAAATCTCATTTTATGTGCAAATCTGCTGTACCCTGGATGGGAGAAGGTAGGCGCTCCAGAACAGACACAAAATAGCAATCATGATGAGCAAGGGCATGCTGATGATGAACATACTTCTCGTGGCCCTGAGCTAACCAACTGGTAGATGTTGACGCTGGGAGTGATCTTAAATGCCGGGTTACTTGGATTTCCTTCTGATTTACATCAGACAGATCCCAGTCTGGATGGATGAGAAAACAAGTTCATTAAGTTACTTCCATATTGGTAAGACAATGCAGCCAGGAAATAGGCTGTATATCCCATTTACAGGGCAGATTTGAAAAGCAGTTAATTTGTGGAGGATTTATGAGTCATGGTAGATCACACTTTCCCAGAGGTAGCTAAAAGCATTGCCAGAATTTCTAAGCTGGAGTAGAGAGCAGTATAGTCGCATTAGTATGACTGGAATATCATTTTTAGTGTTAGAGTTCTGGCATTCCTAAAAAATGCTTATTGAAAAATTAGGAAGGGCACAAAACAAGCCTAATCACTGAGTAAAGGTCTGGAAAATCTACTTTATTGCAAAGGAAGTTCAGTCAATTTTGTTTGAAATTTGAGAGCTGATCAAGGGGTTTGATCACATTACCACACTGGGAACAGTTCATACTTTCAGACATTTCTTTTTTCTGGAAGTAGCGGCTGGAAGCTGAAGTCCAATGTTTTCAGACTAGAAGTAGGATGCAGGGTCTACCTCTGGAGTAATTAGCCATTAATAAAAAATTACCAAATGAGGTAGTGAGTTTCTTATAAAAATTTTTAAATCAAAAGTTCTTCTTTTTCTAGAAGCTATGATCAAATTAAAATACTTTCTGCATTTGATGCAGCAGTTACTGAAAGGGAGTCTTTCTGATGTATTACATAGGTCAAACTACAATTAAAAAGTTTCCCTCCATTCCTGAAGTTCCTAAACCAGTCATAACTTTGTATAGAAATAGGATGGAAGGAAGAGAATTTCAGGGAATTTGACTATATATGTCATTATCATCATCAGTCTAATCTAAAATATTAATTAAATACTGTAAATTGTGGATCTACAGGAAAACAGATATTTTATGGTTGCTCAGAAAAGGGAAAAAGTGAAGGAAGGGTTCAACAGTTCTCAGATAAAAATACGTCTTGCTAATACGTATGCAGGAGATGTTTGCTTCTAGAATGTCAGATGTCATATCAAAGCAAGACGTGCTGTAAAAAGAAGCTGTCTTGGAAGAGTGGGATTCAAACAGCCACTGCACTGAAAATGCAGAAAAATGAAATTACTTAAAAATACAAGTAAACGGGCAGAGAAAGCATTATAGTGAAAAATACACTCATGCTTCAAAAATGGCTGTGGTTTCCTACTGTGAAAATGAAGTTCTAGGTCATGCAGTACTCCAAGGAAAAGAAATTCTTGAATTTAAAGTTGGTTAGTTTAAAGCAGTCCATCAAGTGTTCAACATTAATGATAGCCCAAAGCTGTTCTTTTACTTTACCTATGGTAAAACAGGGGAAGACTATAAAAACTGAATTGATCATTTTTATTACCTGATACCAACAATGAGTTATTATTACAGACTCTAATACCACTGTCCTAATTAAAGTTTGGTGGGACTGTGGGTGTAACTGCTTCATCATTATGGTTCAGAAACAAAAGGATTGATTCTGAATATTTCCCTCAATATCAACAGAAGGATTTCAAAAGTGCAAGAGATGAAAATCTGTCCTGCAGATTTTTCCAGACCAGATAAAGGAAAAAATAACCTAATTCTGTTTCAGTATGAATGCAACTTTACATGCAAACCATGAACTTTATTCTACACCCAGTTAAGTGAGAAGCAACTCTACTAAAATCAATAAATAAGTTTCTGTTGTAAGAAACCTGTACAAGAGACTGAGATCAGGAGTTCCAAGTTTATCCGTTAAAAAGAGGTTACTACAAAGAGCAGAAAACTTACTGAGCTTCAGACACTTTTTGCTATTTATAAATATCCGGAAGTTTAAGTACCACTCCTCACAAAATACATTGCTTCTACTAATGGACTGTATTTTTAGCTTGGAAGTACAAGCTCTCATAGTGTGAAGTTGATCTAAACCATGCCAAGTCTTAAAATAATGGCTCTATCATGTTTAATTATTCTGATGTTGTAGTAATAATATTAATCATTATGAACTCATTTAGTATTAATTTGGTTGCCATAAAATGCTTATATAGATGCTCTGAATTAATTAGCCTGACCTTAATTTTGATGGTTAACCCACAAGTGCCTAGTGTAAAAACCGGACTTAGAGCAGAGGGCAGGCTGTGAGCATGATTCTTGAGCATGAAGTTCAGTCTTTCAGAACTTCCTTCTCAGTCCTTGGCAATAACTCTGCTGGATAAATGCAACATTGTCCAGGTTTACTGGTTATGTATGAATAACGAAGACTGTTATGGTCAAAAGAAACACATTTTGTGGATCTTCTTAATTTCTGTAATATTTGATATAGTTGAAACATTTTGACTCTTCTGGCAATAATAAGGCTTTTGCACCAGCACAGAAATGTTTAATAAGAATTTCTGATACATAAGCATACCCCTTAGCAACAAGTTTAAACATTTGAAAAACAGCATGTTTGGTATAGCCCCTGCACCTCTACCCTAGATTTTGATGTTACTTGACATTATATAGGGCTGATCGTGTTAGAAGCCTGAAAATCTGGTTGTTATTGTTTGGCATCTCTTCAGACTTCTCTATCAGTATATTTAAATAAACTTCAAAGAGTATTCTTGTCAGGCTCTGGTTGCATGATTTTGATGTCACTGCAAACCAAATACATTTAACATTTCAGGGATTTGTATTTTACGGTGAAAGACTTGAAATTCCCTGCTCAAATCTAGTTTTCTGTTTGGAGAAAAAAAAAAGCAAAGCGTGGATTGAAACTAACATTGACATTAAACTTTGTGCGGAAATGATCGGTTCATGGTAGACCCCCTATTTAACTGCCACTTCAGTATTTTTATCTATTGTGTGCTAAGTTCTATATACCAAACTGGCTAACAAGAATCCCAATTGATTTTTAAGCTACTTTTCTTCAAAAAGGGCCACACCACACCAAGAAGAAGAGAAAGAGCATTGCCTGAAAAGACAGGGATTTCATTTGTCCTACATCCAGGATCTCATGCCTTTAATAGGATCATAAAAATTGCTATATAAGCTCTGCAATAGGTGAGAAAAAGATGCCACTTCCTTTGCTGTGTCCTCCTTCTATTATCCTAATATATCTGTCTCTTGCTGAGAGTCAGAGAGTTTGAAAATGCTATTATTAAACTCTTAAGACGTTCTGCAAGTCATTAAGCCCCTAATACAAATTTGTCTTCAGGGGACCCTGTCACAGGATATGCAGAGCCATACTATATATACAAACAACCTTAAAACAGGCATGACTCCCAGGTGCTTCCTAGTGAAACCTTGAACTCTATCACAGATGATCTTTTATTAAATTCAGCATAAGCAGTCAGGGTGAAGGCAAGTCAGTGGTGTCGCCATGTGTTGACAACACCAATTTGAGATGTCACTATTCTGAAGTCAGCTGCAAAGACTCCTGCCGTTTTCCTTTAGAATAAACTTTTCTGGAGGGACAGCTATATGGTGTTTTTACCATTTTTTACTGTCAATGCAGTTCTGAAATACTTTTTTTAACCTTCAGATTCTTTTACAATAGAGGATAAAAACACTATTTACATTTTATAATTGCAAGTTCAATAATTTGTTTTCTTCCTGGGAATGCACCTCTGCATCATCTGCAAACTACGATGGTGGATCTCACGCATTTTGTAAAGCTCATTTTCCCAGGCCACTCTTCGGCACAGAATTTAGTAATAATATGCATTCACATTTAAACCTTCTTTGAATTCCTGAACTACTTCTTAATTTGTTGAAGTGCTTTCTTTCATTTTTGAACTCAGAAGCAACCACTTATTGACACCTTTATACTTGAAGCGTCTTGGAGTATGAAAGGGTGCTTCTGCTTCTGATTTAATCTCAGACAATAAGGTCTTTATTCACAGCCAGAGTTCAAGAGAAAGTAAAAGATCTTATCTCAGCTGCAGAAGACCTGCCCAGAAGTTTGTCACAACTCGTAGTCATCTCCGTACTCTTTAAAGCAGACATTCTGATCATTTTAGCTCACCCAGGGAATGGAATACTCTAAACTGTCCCAACCCCATTAATTTTACTATTTCAGACACAGAAAGAAATTAGGTGTTGGACAGTATGGTAGATAAGGCCTTTATTGGTAAATATTTTGTGGTATTTTTACCCACCTTCTAAATCACACATCAAAAACTAAATAAAACCACTAAGGCTGTTTTTGAGCAATTGGCATCCTAGCAGGAGTCAAGCTTATTATTTCTTTTGTTCTGTATTTTTTTTAAATAGAACTTTTCAAGTAATACTGATGGTTTTGCTAAACAAGCTTTTAGTGCAGAGGTCAGCAACTCATTCTAAACTGACAGATGCAGATGGGTACTTTAAATACAATAGTTTGATTACTAGAAGACTATTTGAAGTGGATATTGCATTGTAATTTGTGGCAAGTCCAATGACCAAACCAACTGTTGAGTTAGATTTGGAAAGAGAAAGCACTATTATAGCCCAACTTACAGTCAGGAAACATATTGCTAAAGTGTGAGAGCAGTATCAATAGTCAGTGAAAGGGGAGCGTAAATCCTGTATAGTCGTGAATGCCATGTGTGAAGTCTGTGACTCCGTTATTGTTGTGAACCTTACCAGTTCTGTAGAAACCTGCAGAAGCTGGGTTTCTCAGTGACTCAGTTTCTCTCTTTTAGCTGTATTTAATCAATGTCATTTCTGAATGAATACTTCAACAAATATGCTACATATTTCTATACAAAGAGCTGCCCTATGCTTCACTGATATTCTCCTTACATGGGCATTTCTGGTAACGGATTCTGAGAATCCGTTTTTGTCTTATGTAGATAGTTCTCTGGAGGATTTCACAACTAGAGCCAGCAGAAATAAAAAATAAAACCTACCATTAGGACAAAAATAATGTCTATAGTTTGCACAAAAAAAAATAATCAAATTAAGCACATGGCCAGGCAAGCTACTATCTGAGTCTGTCCAGAAAAATGTCATGCTCTGTTTTGTCAAAAATAGGACTTACATCTCATGAAATTAGGAGAGAGAGAAAAGACAAGCAGCTCATGTTAGACAGAGTCAATAAATCATTGAAGATCTTAGCTAAAGGAGTCAGGCTGAAGACTATATACATTTTAAAATTACAAAGCAGCAGAACTGGGGAAAAAAAACCAGACTGAATTCTCTGTGAAGAACATTTGGTAAAAAATATAGATGCGTCTCAAAACCATCTGAAAGCAAGACACTCAACTGCTGCCAGGAGACAGGAGAGAGTTTTGAGCACGGTTGAAGCCATCAGAGCACAGCAGCAATTAATCCGGTTCATTCATTACAAAGTTATGGCTGGAAATAATAATTGCACTGAAACCAGTGACCACATGAGGTGAACAGAGGACATTCAGAAAGTGGTGACTCTGTTTAGATATATTCCTGATAGCTTTTGGTCTGCAGAAGGTAGGACTGAATTAAGTAATTTCTAGCCTTCTGGCTTATTACCCAGGTGGGTCCTATTTGTATAAATTCACACCAGAGGTTCACATACCATATCACAGTTGTGCAAACCCAAATTACACTGATGTAACTAATAAAATTTACTTACCACCTTCCAAGATATAGGGATATGAGAGGTCCATGGTAGAAGGCACCTTCGTTCAAAAGAATGCAGCCAAAAAGATATTACTTTACATCATATAGGGCTCATCGCATTACAAGCCTCATTGAATTTTCTCAAAATCTGGTGGTTATTGCTTGGCATCTCTTCAGACTTCTCTATCAGTGCAGAGATTCTGCTTGAGTTCTGCTCGTCTTCACTACAACCCAGTTGTTTTACCATCACCACGTGTACCATTACGTTCCTGCTTTAGACCTTCCCGTCTGTGGAAACTCTTCTCATTTGCATTCAGCACTTCAGTTCTCTGCCTTGCTTCAGAAAACTTTGTCTTTCATCGTACAAGTGCAAACTGCTACAGTTCTTTAATTTAGCTACTTTCAGGTGTTTTTTACCATGATCAAGCCTGAACCCATCCAGATCTCTCCTTATGCCCTGATATATAGACCCAGGTGGAACTGAAACCAGCTCCTGTAAGGTTTTGCTTCAGCACTGGCATTATGACTGTTATTTAAAAATTGGTGTTATCAGACCCTGTCAACATTTCCTCAGATTTAGGTGTTCTGAGTATTTTGCTTTTCACCTGATTTTTTATTTTCAAGGCAATGCATTTTCCTAGTTAAAAAAGAGCTGAGCTGCTAAATATTCTTACTTACTTTTCCCTGCATGCATTCTCCATAAAATACCAGAAAAAGGGGGAAAGGCTATTATGTGCTTCCAAGAAACTTGATGTGCAAGAAAGAGACCAGAAAAGCTGTTTCTTTTTTTCTAAGATGATGACCTAATAGTATTAATGATTTTTCTGTTTCTTCTGCTCTGCCTACCCCCTTATTTGCAAGAATGTGCTGCTGTTATATAAAGAAGATATAGTAGTAGATTATCTTCTTCTTGCAAATTAACTATTCTGAGCATTTTTGTCATGGTGTTTTTCCCCTTTCCTGTACACCTTTATTTCCTATTATTGTAGGCAGCATAAGCCTGTTTGAAAAAAAACCTTCTTTATAGAAACAAGAAGAAAAGAATGAAGTCTGTTAGAAATCGCTGTGAAGAATAAACGCTAGACCGATGTTTTCAAAAGAAACTATCTATTTTGAAAATTTTTGGAAGCTGTACAAGTATGTATTCTAGAGATTAAAGAATCTGTCTCCATTTTTGGAAGCCATTTCATTATAGAATATATCAGATTGAGCATGAATTGATGCAACAATAAGCCTTTCATTATAAGAGGAAAACATCAAATAACACAGTTGCTTCAGCTCTATTTTAAAAGTTTGGGTGACCAAATAATGCCTTGCAAAGAAATTCCCAGACAGCTGCAGTTCTCATAAGTACAGCTGATTAAGATTCCTCTTTCAATTCCCAGAGCAACTGAAATGATCAAGTCATAGCTATGGTATTCTATGTCTTTGTGGCTTTTTCAAGAGAATATGAATATCTACTTTTTCTTGTAAAAACATTTTGTTCAGTTCAATGCATCAACATTACTTTGGATATCCATTATCCTAATACTGATCCTTCTGCTTCAATTATTTGTTCTGCTGGAGTCATTTCCAGAAGTCTTCTGCATTGTATAAGTCACTCCTTTCATGAATGTCCATGGCAAGACATATCATAATATTGTCAGAAGATGTTAAAACATAATTATTATTTCAAATGTCAATGGACATTTTCCCAGCAAATTAATTTTTGAAAATTTGAAGTATTAAAAGTATACGAACACTGAAGTCAGTAACCTGCATCCAAATTTTTATTTTTAGTAAGAAACTTGTCATAAATCTAAATTAAGAGACATTGTCGTTACCAATGGGCGTTCTTTTCCAAGGTGCTACCACATGTGGAAGTTTCATTCTTTTTTTTTCTTCTCTCTTTCTTAATTAAGGACCTTCTTATTAGAACTATTTTTTTTTTTTTTGAAGAAATATTTAATATTCCACATCTCAAGAGCTGGCTGACAAAAGCTAAAATGTGTATTCTTTCGTTACAGTAAAGGATGGAATTATTTCTTGCCATGGCATTGATATGAAGTTTGTTTTAAATCACAAAAGATCCTCTTAGACTTCTGAAAAATTGTATTAAAGTTTATTGTTAGATATTGCTGATTGTGATTGAAAATCACTTCATTAAATTACAGTACAGAGAGATGAAGGACATCTTGCAGCAATGAAAATGGTTGTAAATTTAATTAAAACATTAAATTATTGTTGGAATAAAGGTCATAATCATAAAATGTAATTGAAGGGAGTACATTAGCATGTACCCTAAGGTATCCTTTCTATTTCAAAATATATATTACATATTTGACATTTAAAGAGGAAATAGGTACCATTTTATCTGGATGGATGAACTACGATGTTAAGAATTGCTATACATAATACAATTTAAGAGCCCAATTTTTCAAAAAATCATTTGCTCCTTGCATAGGTGCAACATACTATTTTTATGTCTCTGACTGGGAAAATTTGCCTCCTTATTTATTGAACATCATGGACCTCCACAGAGAGGAGGACATTGTATTGTATACCAAGACTTTATCTCTATGGAAAAAGTATAACTTATACCGCTGACTTCAGAGAGTGTTCTTGTCAGACTCTGGTTACATTTATGACGGTGTGTACCATTTATCACTGCATTTTCTCTCCCTTGCAGCAGATTAGGGAGGCAAACAGTGCATAGTAATAGAGAGTAGAAGCTGCAAGGAGAACACTTATCTGTAAAACTATTGTTGAAAGTAGACTGATAATGCTGCTGCAGGACCACTGTCACCTTATGTCCTGAGGATTTCTTTTCTAAACAGAAAATGCCCCAGAACTGAATAAACCTTCTTCTTAATGATTTCTCCTAAATACTCAGCAATATTCTCTGAATAAAGCCTTTTAAGATATTCTGCACCTCTTTCACTCTCCGCATTTACTAAGGTACCTTTTTGAAAAGGGAGAGCATATTGTTTGAAATATCTCAGAGGGGAAAATCAGGGTGAGTATATTTAGAAAATGTATATTTTTAAAATAAATTTTTATATAAATATCTATATTATTTTTAATTTATATGAGGAAAGTCAGGATAACCAAGCTGGATTTCAGCAGTGGTCATGCTGATAAATTAATGTTGCAGATTGAAATGCTTTATTGTGCTTACTGAATCAGTAAATTTCTATAGCTGTCTCTAGATTTAAGAATAGAAATTAGAATCAGGTACAGTAAAAATCATTTTACTGAATAAAAGTACCGTATTATAAATACTGTATTACAAATGTGTGTGCATATGTATTGGTTTATTCAGTACACTAGGAGATTTTCATACACTAGAACAATATTCAACTTATTCATCAAATGCCTCAAGTATGCATCTCATTCATATGCTAAAATGTACCTGTAAGAGTTTGGACATATGCATACAGATTTTGAAGGTAATACATGTTGCTTAGTGAGGGGGTTAAGCAGAAGGAAGGAGAGCTCTTAGTTCTTTCTCTTCTCCCATTGTTATTCTGTTGAGAATTTTTATGAAAGCCTAACATGGAAGTTACCCCAGTTATGAGCTATCAGCCATTTAGGAAACACTCATGAGCGCATCTCCAGTCTAGAAAAAAGCCAAAGGTACGGTACAGGCATTAGCAAATGTTGGAGAAGTGTCATGCAAAGAAGCCTCTTCCTCACATAACAAGTGAGAAGCCGCTATGTGGCAATTATTGCATGGTGGTTCTTCCACAGCCCTCAGTCAAGTCAGGGTATGGGTCAGGGTATGGGTCAGGATATGAGCATGTCCGGTGCACAGTATCGCCTCTGGGGTCATCCGATACAGGCCGCTTTCCAAACTCAGTGCATCTTCCTTCTTTTCATAACGAGCGCTAGGTGTGTGAGGGTCACCGGCAGGTTGGCTGGGTCTTCAAGGTTAGTCATTTAAAATCTTTTTCCAATGAGAAAGGGCACGTCTTCCACTGTACCACAGCTTTTGCTTGGCAATCTAATCTTAAAGCTCAAGTGTTGGCTCTTTCTGGGCTGATGTCAAGGGCAAGTCTGCATAATTTCACCAGCTCAGAGAGCTCAGCTGTTCAGGCATTTACATGCAGGTTTCTGGGACATCTCTCATGTGGCATCTGTAGGGCTTCTGTAACTGTCTAATAGAGAGTCCCTCTGACTTAAAACTGGCTCTTATATGAGTGATTTTGTATGAATGCCGTACTTCTGAGGGGTGTTGTAGTTGAGAAAGTATTTTGATTTTTTTGCTTGATAAGTAAAAAAATTATTAACTGAAATGGTTTCTGTAATTCTACTGAGTGGTTGGCAGTGATTTAAGGAAGAGTTACAGTAGTACTTGCTGTGTATAAGGGGAATATCTTCCACCAGTGCAGAATGTGTCCTTACATTAGATAGAAATTCCCCTTAAGATAAAACTCACATGGATTGCAGGAATATCTACCTTTTGTGCAACTTCCAAAACAAAGTAATGCATTGTATGGGCGTGTTCCTAAGAGCTATCTTTGTTACTTCAGGTGAAAAAATATTACTAACAATAAAGAGATTACAGTTAATTCTGTCACGGACAAGATGAGACATTTCTCTCATTTCTCCCTTCCACTCCGTTTGGGTTTTAGCAATGGTAGAACTGCCCCATGTTTGCAGGCAGACCGTTTTTTTTCTTTGAAGAGCACTGGAGATATTTTGTTAGTGTTGGAAGTATTTGATAAAGGTGGATACCTAGTAAGTGTATTGTTTTTAATCATATAAACTGGGTAAGCATGTAATATTAATGAATAC
The DNA here is from genome assembly GCF_949628215.1 of Phalacrocorax aristotelis. Taxonomy (NCBI): domain Eukaryota; kingdom Metazoa; phylum Chordata; class Aves; order Suliformes; family Phalacrocoracidae; genus Phalacrocorax; species Phalacrocorax aristotelis. The sequence continues at coordinate 5,205,786 of NC_134279.1, forward strand.
AAATACAAAAACTTTAGACTGTGACTACAGCTGAATATAAGGAATTGGACCGCTTATTCTCATCTGTTAGTTTATATCAACAGTATTTTCTGGAAAGCTGTTGCCAAGAGAATTAGTAGGCAAAACACATTTTACCAATCAGGTTTTTTCAAAGTTTAAATCTACTTCTGTCATATTTTCTCCTTTTTCCTCTACGAGGGATGTACCAGAGGCTTTTTTGCCCTCTCCTGCTTTACCTTTTCCTTGTTTCCCCCTGTTTTCTTATATTCAAATGTGTTCCTTTATTAGCAAAAATCTTTAACAAAAAACTCAATGAAGATCAGTCAGAATTTGGTGAAGGTAGATGACAGAAATTGCTTCTCAGAATTATAACATGAACTCTGTTTCTCAAACACAGAATCTCAGGCTCTATAATATGTTATTTTTTATATTCCATTATCTTGAGGCTGTTTCTGAGCTCTTCATTAGTTCCTTTCCAGAGATTTGTTAAAGTTACATATGACATAATGAGAGACAGATCTGAATAACATTTGAGGTATCATCTTCTGCATTAGGATCTCCAAGAACCCTGGTGTATAAGTGAAATCCAGAATCTGGCTGTTTTGGCAAATGTCTGTCCTCAACAAACACTTAAATGAGTCAGTAGTAGCACTGCATAATGTCACAGACGTTATTTAAGTAAGGAGTTCTGATCTGTTGTCTTGATTACTAGTCTAAATCAATGCACATATTCTGAAAGGTAATATGCAGCACTCAAGATGGAGACCGTTGTATGATAATTGTGCAGTTGTATCCTCCAGTGCTGTGTTTTCTATAGCTACCTAATGTTATTACTTTATTTCTCCACTCTTAGATGAACCATTAAAAAATAAAAAAGAAAGAAACAAAAAAGGAAAGAAAGAACGCTGCTAGATGATGTGCATCTTGTTTTTTGTAATTTCAAAGGTAGTCATCATGAATTATTTAATACCACTTTTTCTGCTTTAAAAGCTGAAAACTAGATAAATTGGGTTACATTCTTCACTATTTGAAACATCAAAAAGAAATATAATAGGAAAATTAATATTTGACACTTATGTCCATTAATGAAATTGGGAGGGATATAGTTTACTGATAAGGCATTTCTGAAGACCTCTTTAGAGTTCCAGTCTGAGCCATGACACTAGTGAAGAAAGAATTGAAGGAAAAAATAGACATAGATCAAATGCAAAAGGAGAACAAAGCAGAAACATTTAGATCACAGAAGACTGAAATGGCAATGGGTGACTACAATAGTTTCAGGGAATAAGAGAAAAATGAGAACTGCATCAGAGGAAGTTATATGGACTGTAAAAGAACTAAACTAAACTTGAAACCAAGATTGAGGCATTCTCTACATTTCTGTTGCTCAAACAAGCAGAAGAATTTCTATTTGATAACTTTTTTTTTTCCTTCTGCTTCTAAACACGCTAAGTCTGTTCATTATCACTATATTGAATAAGACAGAGGGATTCTAGAACAGATGAGACATGAAACTTCAAGAGAAAAATGTGTAGATTTTGTTTGCCTGTTCATTTGCCAATTACTGACAAAATCTAAATGTAGTTTATTGCTAAGTGAGAGAAGGTTGTCCTTAATTACAGCAACGAAAGTTACTTTTCTATTATAAGCTGTTTGGTTTTATACCTTTTCTGTCTATTGTCTCTGAATCAATCAGTATAAGAGCATGCTTGTGGAAATCCGAATGGTCTCTTGGGAACTGCTGAAACAAATTAACAAAATTGAGGGAGATTTAGAGCTTAGACATTTAGCAAAACAACAATTCAAAATTGCTATGACTTGCTTTAGCGTGAAAAAAAAGTCTTGGCCTAGAAACAGTTTATGAAAAAAAAAAAACCAGCATGATGAGTCTCCTAATCTGTTTATTTTTGATTCCTCTTCTGGGGTGCTTATCTATGGTAGTTTGTTATTCTACTAGACACATATGTAGTTTAAGAGCTTTCTATTTTGAATTAGTGGCATAATTCTGTGCTATTTCAAGTTAGGTAAATGGATCACAGTACCTAACTGTTGCCAAATCCAGCCGGTTCTTATGATATTAGGCCAATTTCTTGAATCTGAAATACGCATCTTCCTTAATTACAGAACAGAAATTATTACAGAAATTACTTCCACTTCATTCTTGTGAGTCTGAGGCATAAAAGTAGTGCCAGGTCCTTTGTTTAATCAGGAAAGCAGAAAGGCATTGAGAAAAATTACAGAGAGAGGTAAGAGATGCAAAGACTCTCCAAACAGAAAGACAGCTGACCTTTTATTTGTTGTTTGTAACTACTTCATAAAGCTGCTCAGGACTGACATGAGGGCTGTAGTATCAAATGAACTGTCAGTCAATGAAAACAGATAAGGGAAGGGAGAAAGCTGGTAGCACATAGGGAAAGCGAGACAGTGCTGTTGTGGGTTCGGTGGATTGCCAGGTTAAATTTTAGGAAAACCTTGCGAGATTGCAGTGAAGCATTTCATGTAATACAGGGTGTTTTGAATGATGGCAAAGAAAAAATCAGAATACCTTGAAGAGCAATGTCATTACCTCAAAATTTACAGTGATTAAAATTTTTCCAAGCTTTTTATTTCCTCTTTTTCATCAGTGTTTTTCTCCCTTCTAACTGATCATTCATTTTCAGTCTGCTGTTAAACAGCTTTGTCAAATGAAGGCTGTGTGGCTCTGTAATGAGAATGTATCCAACAAAAATGCTTTCAATTACATTTTAAAACTGCAAAATATCAAATTACTGCTGTATGAGGATACTCCATTGAAAACTCTAAGATTACAAGAGAGGTCATTATGTTTCTTTACTACATGACTTTGTAGTATAATAGCACGATGTCACCTTAAATATGATTCATTGAAAGTGTTACAGTGAACAAACTAATTTTTCATTTCTAGAGCCCTGCAATCAGTGAAACAATTCATACAAAGTAAGAAACAGTGTAAACTTTTATTTCTTTTTTTGATTGATACTAGAACTTTTAGATGATAAAATAAAAAATAATTCAAAAAATGCGATCTAGTTTTCACTATATCTGTGATTTATTTCTTATATTTCTCCTCATTGCAGTTATATTCATAAGTGCTAGTTTCTTTCATTTTTGGGTTCTCATCCACTAGCAAATGTTGGATTGATAGAGAACTGGCTGACTGCAGGAGATCTGAGTTTAACTCCTTATTTTATAAGTCCCATGATACCTTTGAGAAATTAGTGTTCTAATGTAGTTAAGTTCCATTTGCAAAAGACATTTAGATACTCAGAAAACAATGGGGCAGACTTGCTAAATCACTTGGGTTTAGAAATCTTTGAGGTTTCTGTAGTCAAGTTCCCAATTTATGAACTCAGTTTTTCTTAACCACTGGGATTGCAGATGTTCCAAGGAGGACATGTCTAGCACAAATCACAGCAGCACACATACTGAGGTGTAGGACCACTAATGCAGAAAAATAATAGCCTGAAAATCTGGCAGGATTTTTTATTACTTCTAAAAATTATGTCATAGCGCTTTTTTATACATTTCCGAACAATTGTATACTGCTGTAAGATGGTGGATTGGATGAAACCGTGTATAAACTGTGTTACATAACCATCATATTCCTGTTCAGTGCAAGAAGTAATTTCTCCTTTCGCAGCAGAACTATCAGTCATTGGCCATAACACAAGCTGCAGGCAAAACTGTAATCTGTTGAATTTTCCTTGTCTGAATTCCAGAAGCAACACGCTGTTTTATGCACACCAAAGAGGCATTCATACACACTGTAGCATGATCCTTCCTATAACTAAAGTGTATTCTGGATTTGGTTTGCTCACTGACAAGATACCCGCAATACCGAACAGAAAATCTCTCTCTTATTTGATTTCTAGCAAGTTTACAAGAATTGGATTTTAGGTATGTTCTTTATAAATAAAGTTTTTATCAGAAAACACCAAACCCCAAACCTTTCCATCCGGCATTAATTTTACCTACCTAACTACTGAATACCACATACCCATTAATGACATTGCTCAGGGCAACACAACTGAATAGTTGAATTTTCTACATTCTGCCAAAATGACCTCTACATAGATTAATGTAAGAGTACAATAGGTGTGTCTGAACTAGCAATTTAACACTTTGCAATGCCTCTTTTTAGGTGTTAAATCTGCTTGCTTTTATAGTTCGGAGTCATGCTGTGTGCACTGGAATATACCAGGGGTACACTTAAAGCTCTTTCCTTCCCGACAAAGTCAAGGTGGAAGCCCTGCCCTGCAGCGTCATCCAGAGTGCCCCAATCACAGGGTGGACATAAGGTCCTCCAGCAGTTTGTTCCCTGGGCATGAGTGGGGTCCTGTTAGTAATGAAAGGCTTGTGCCGTGTACTAGGTTCAGATCATCAGTGAGTGTTCAAGAGAAGCAACCAAGTGAATTTTGTTGCCAGTAGATGCATTGTGATTACGGTTCCAAAATGGAGCACCAGACCAAACTCCAGTCTCTTCCATCTTTACACCACTTGGTGTAAAAGTGCATGGATGAAAAAAGGACCAGCAGGATCCATCTGTATGTGAATTCAGACCTCTTCCCAGTGGGCAGGTCACTTCCAAAGCTCTGTGCTTTCAGTCTGGGTTTGGAGTAGGTACCACAGAGCCTGATAACTCAAGCACCACACACAGATGGAGGGAATTTCACCTTTCAAGCATGAGCTTAATGCAATTTTCAAGAGCATATTTTACTTTTTACACGTTTTTGTGGTATCACAGAACACTACATTCCTGCTGACAGATGGAATGGATGGTTTACCAGAATTAAATTAACTTTCAAGAGTAAATCTGTTTCCCTCTATGTCTTAGAGACTGTGCATTCTTATAGTTCAGAATTTAAAGGGAGATAAAAAGGAATGATTTTTGAATATTCTTTTGTTGTTTGCTGGGGGAGCAAAGCAGAGAGGAAGCCTAGTTTTTCTTGAGGAAGGTGAACCATTTTGAACAAATGCTTTGCTCTGTTCCTAATTGCTTCTTTATTATTTTTAAATTACCATAAAAATACCTTGACGGCTATGCCTTTCCTGTCTTGAAACCACCTCTGCCTTAAAAAATTGCTAATAACTTGCTCTACTCAGAACTATGCATACATTCATATCCATGCTAGACCTCCTAAGACTAGAACATGTATTATAGATCTGTGTTATTTGCACTAGGAGCAATATGCTTCTCTTTCAGGCTGTGAAGGGCAAAAAAGTCAGGGAGGAGGGCCTTTGATAACTGGACTCCTTACACACCTTAAAAATCATGTTGCTGTAGCATTTACTGCTCCGGACTGCAGTAAAAATATAACATGATATTTAGATTCCAAACGATTTTTACTTCTGTAATGCTTTATTTGTATTATACATTAAGGATTGTAGTATAATGACTTTGCTTTTTGTTGTTCATTGAGCAACACAGCTTCCAGCTGTGATAACATAAACATCTGTTCGTCTACTGCTGCTAATGTAGAAGTCAATATAGATACCTAGAAATTTACAATATGATAATTGCGTATTAATTATTACTGTCTTTCTTACTAACCCAGGGGATTTCTTGATGGTATGAGGTGTGATAGAACAGAATCACAGAATAACAGAAAAATTTAGGTTGGCTCTCTGGAGGTTATGTAGCCCAACCTCGTGCTCAAAGCAGAGCCAGCTTGATCAGATTGCTCACAGCCTTGTCTAGTCAAGTTCCAAATATCTCCAAGGATGAAAAGTTCCCAACTTCCCTGGACAAATTGTTCTGGTGTTTTGCTACCTCCAATGTGAAAAATTGGATGTTTATTCTCAGGAACTGTATCTGTTATGAGGTGAACTGGGAGAAAGGTGACCTGGTAGTTCTAATAAAAGAAACTGAACTTACAAGTCTGTTTATTGCATAGCCTTTAAACTCGCAAAGTAACACAGCATGAGAAGACTAAATTAACAGTCTTTCTTGATTAAATCATGTGGACTTAGTGATACACTTGGTAATTATCAAATGTGCAGGAGCTTTAATATACATAAATGAGAATTAGGCAGGCCTTCAAACATTCCATGCTCCTTAAAAAAAAAAAAAATTATTCGTGTAGTTCCAACTATTAATTGCAAAAAATGGGGGATCTTATTTATAAATATAAACACCTGAAGGGAGGGTATAAAGAAGACAGAGCGAGGCTTTTTTCCATGATGCCCAGCGCCAGGACCAGAGGCAATGGGCACGAGCTGAAACACAGGAGGTTCCCTCTGAACAGCAGGAAACACTTTTCTACTGTGAGGGTGACCAAGCACTGGCAGAGGCTGCCCAGAGAGGCTGTGAAGTCTCCATCCTTGGAGATGTTCAAAAGCCACCTCCCGCTTGAGCAGGGGGGTTGGACCAGATGACCTCCTGAGGTGCCTTCCAACCTCAGCCATTCTGCGATTGTGTGGTTCTGTGGACCAAGTGTCACATGATAACTTAACTGATATTTTTATTGGAGTTCTGGACTAGGTCCTATTGCCTTACTTCTCTAACCCCCACCAAAAAAAAAAAGTCCTACTGTATTGTTTTCCTAAGGTACATGCTGTATTTCTAGCTTTCTTTGATAAGAAAATACAGGATGCTCTGGCATACCACTGTGCACAAGGCACTCTTCTGCAGTTGAGTTTTTTCTTGGGGAGTAGAACAAGGCATGCACACCGGCTCTCTGCCTGCTAGACCAGAGAACAGATCACGTAATGTCAGCATTACCCTTCTGGTTTACATAAACGTCAGTGTTAAAAAGCAAAACAACCTGACTTTGAATTGTTCTAAAAGCAGGGTTTCTTTGGTTTGTTTTTTTTTTCCTTATTTTTCCACCTGTAATATGCTGTTACTGTAAATAGAAACCGCTTTTCCTCGTAAAGTTCATCACTATCACATTTTTTATATTTGTCATCAGAGCCTGAAAGATACATAACCTGCTGAAAACAGATTGAACAACCCAAAATAAAAAGTCAAATATGCAACACCTGGACTCAGATAAGGGACAGAAGAGCACTGCAGGAAGGATGGGAAGGGCTAGGAGAAGGAAGAATGGTTAGGCAAGACAGACACACACACACTTATTTAAAAGGAGAGGCAATGGGGATTTTCCCCTTTACTAGAGTGTTTGCTGTTCATCAAGCCTCAGGCCCTAGTCACCACCTGTGTGCCTATATATTAAAAAATATGTTCTTACAGCCAAATTACAGTCCAGTTTGATGGAACAGAAACATTTTTATAGAAGAAACTTTGAGCAGCAGTAAATTTCAGAAGATATTACAAGAGCAAATAGATTTATTTAACAGGAAAATATATTCAACTTACTCTAAAATATATAAGTATTGAATATAGTGATACTATTTAGTATACAATATTTTTATATTACAGTTATATGCATATATGTATGAGCAGGGTATGCTACACTTCTACAAATTCACTATCTCAAATTTTCTTAGACAGTTTCCATGCAAGCAGTCTTAGAAGCGGGCATTTTGCTGTGTAGGAAAAAAGAGTTGACTATCATTTGTGTAGTTTTTTTTTTCCCAATTGTCCATCCAAAAGGTTTCATCCATTAATTTAGAAGAATATTAGCTTATTAAATTACCACATTACATTATGAAATATTTTTGTTCAGAAACCATAGCTCTAGACTTTGAAACAACATTGTGGGAACAATTGCTCTGATACGTTAATTTACCTGCAAGCATAATTTTAAGTTAATTTAGACAGCTGAACTGAAAACATGCTTTGACTTATACTAGCTTTTAAATGCTTATGAATGCTAATTTTTTTAATAATACCACGTAATCTGAAAAAAATAGATTTCTACTGTGTGCAATACGCTAAATTGTCCAGGACTTTGATGGTATTTCCATGTTCAGCTGCATAAAAATATTCCTAGTTTTCTCCCATAAGAAAATCTCTTTTTCCTAAAGCAGAGCTTGTAACCTGATGATCGTAACAATTTGTTTTATTAGAAATAAGAAAATTTGAAATAAAAGACAAATTATGTGGTATGTACTGGAAAAAAATGTACAGCTTGTTTCAAAGCCATGTACTGTAACTTAAAAAAAAGTAAGTAGGCTAGGATAATTTTGGTTTTGTGTTTGTTTGGTTGGTTGGGGTTTTTTAAGTAATACATTTAGGATTCTTCCAGGTTTTTTAGGTTTTATAAACTCCTGAAATCATGTGTCCAGTGTACCATTTTAAATTAGGGTTCTATAGAGGTTTCCTTTGAGAATGAATATTGTTATTCACGTGAATTCAGCTTTTAGATATAAGAAAAGATAAATTGAGAGAGTTTGCAACACGGGAGGTACTAAGGACCTAGACAGACAACAGCTTTACTCCATATAAAAAGTCTTTTATGCTTTAAATATTCAGCAGTTTCCCAGTAGTGGAAATAGAAATGCTACACTAACCTATTAGAATTGGGTTTGAAATTGAAAACAAGGAGTAATGGGAATTTTGTAAGCCAGTGTGCCAAAGCAGTAAGGAAATAGTACATGTGCAAAGATACTTACAATTGTAAGTACAAACCAAGTAAAAGTGTGTATGATTGCTCTGACCTTCAGTCAATTACATTACTAATTACCTTCATTTTTCTCAATATAAAATAACCATGCTTTAATTATATTTATGCACAAATGCATCCAAAGTTTGGATAAACACTCATGAGTAAATTAGAAACCCAAAGAAAATGAGACCTCATAAGAAAAGCACTGACAAAAGAATTTATTGTAGCTTTGAGAGTGGTTCTGATATAACATCATGCCACCTAGCGTAAATTCTACATTATGTTTGCTCATAACATCTATAACTTTTTGCATAAAGCAGTAATTTGACTGACAATTGCATGGAAGAGAGAATGGAAACCTAACAACACAGCAATTCCTATTATTATAGAGGGACCTTTGCAAAAAATATCATGTTTTAAAAGTTTGCATTTAGTATTTGATGGAAGCTGTAACTCAATTCAGGTACAGGAGTCCTTAAGTCCTCTACACCTGCAGTCACAAGAGGAGCTGGGGGTGTGTACCTCATGGATCAAAAACATAATTTTTGAAGGATTTGGTGAGGGGTTTGTTTCTTAAATGATCCTGAATTTGAAACCTTTATGCTATCCCATCACTTTGTGAGGTACGTTACATACCAAGGCAAACCTAGCAAGGAAACATGGACAGGTGAAGATAAATAGCAGAGCTGGTTCTCTGCCAACAGAGAAGTCTGCAGCATATGAAAGGATGGATCTATGATACAGAATTTCAGACATTAAAAATCCAGTTTTATAAGGGTTCCTGATTTAGATTGTATCTCCTTACCTTGTCTCTAATGTTCCGAAGAGGTAAATGCTGCTGCTGCTGCTACTGCAAGTACCACAAGTACTACAACAACAACAGCAACTGCTACTGCTACTATGACTGCTAGATAATTGTTTATATAACAGTTTAAATCCAGAATTTCTGTTCTCTATTTTTCATAGTGTTTGGACTCATAAGCACAAGGGTAACAGGCTGCTTACAAGTCATATCAGATATCCTCTGACTGTACTGGTTTATAAAGTTTTATCTTAGAAGACTGCATAGTACAGCACAGGACAGCCAGGACACCAGTACAGCTAAATGCAAGGATATCTGCCTTTGCAAGGCTAACAATTCCTGTCCACCCTTTTTTCTTTAATCATTAGAAACATGAAAATGTAAAAATATCCTATTTACCACTAATTACTGAGAATCCCACATTTTACCACTCTTCTGCTGACCTGATTAGTGGGTAGAATATAAATTAAGCCTATTTATTTGACTTTAAAATTTTGTGACTTTTTTTTTCGAGGCACCATGAGGTCTGCAGGCCAAGGCAGTAAATGAAGATGTGTCTAAATTGGTTATAGGATTCAGTTAAACTGGGCCTAGAGATAACATCAGTGTCTCAGCCTACAAAAGAAAGGTTTGATTATGAGAAATAGTAAAATCTCCAGAGTATTTCAGTAATGTCAGTTAATAACTAAGTTATGTTTATGTTTGTGTTTATGTTTATGTTTATGTTTGTGTTTATGTTTATTCATTGATCAGATTTCCAGTGGAGACTAGAAAAACTAGACACTTGCTATGATAGGAAGCAATTATAACATCACTTTTAGGTTAAAAGTTTTTATACAAATGTCAGTAAGAAATTTACTTAGTTAATTTTATGCCAAGTTACTTTTGTATACGTGGCCATGGATTATTCAACACAAAAAAAAAAAAAGAGGAGAAATGGGGTACATACTTACCAGATTGTACAGCATTGAAGAAAATCCAACAGAGTAACAGTAGCTTAATTCAAATTCTGTAAAAAGTACATTAATTTTAACGAAGTCATTCACCTTTTTCCATTAATATAATAGTCTTTTTCTCTCTTGCTTAGTTTGATTATTCAAAAATCCCACAGTTTGCCATCATAAAAGAGATCTTTCTAGCATAAAGGAGAGAGACTTTTTAGTGTAATTAACACGGCCAAGAATTGTCTAGCAAAGTTACAAAAATTAATTACTAATAAAGAAAATGCTTTGTCCCGCTAATATTGACTTTTTAAACTCAGTTCAGATTTAAGCACTTTTGTGCAACTGATGCGTGCCATTAGGCAGTTATTAATGCTATTAAAATCAAGAAGCTTCCTCGTATGCATAGGGTTAAATGTGCTCACCCAGGCTCTCATGTAAGTAAAACTAGGTCTGCATATTTTTACATGGTTATAAAATAGAACTTGTAAAATATGGTTTCTAAGAATCAGTTTCCATTATTCTTGTGTTGAGGGTGATGTTAGCGACAAAAAAAAAAAAATCTATTTTTTTCAGCAAAATTAAAATTAGAAACATAAAAAGACGCCAGCACTATCCAGTAAGGATAGACCAGACTGAGAGGCGGAGGAAGAGAAACTCAGTGTGGTCTTGTCCATCCTGCCTTTTGAAAGCGAGCCCTGCTGCCTCATGGGAGCTGAGGGCTGCTGCAAATTACCCGCCTGTGCTGGGGATGCACACGCTGCCCAGCCAGGCAAGCCTGGTGAGGGGCACACTTTCCATCAGCTGTGCTTCCTGGCTCCTTCTCTGGAAGCCGTCCAGCTGGTTTGTTCGGGGGCCTTAAATGAAATTTTCCCAGAATCACATGGAGGTTTTGCTTTTGAGGAAACCGAGTTACTGCAGAGAAAATGTGCACAATAAGGGGACCAAGGATATAGATGTTGCTTGGCAGCAAAGACATACTCTCTGAGACAAAGTGCTTGCAATTTGTCTACTATGTTCAGTGTCTGAGCTCCCACTGCGTCTGAATTACCAATTAAATGTCACTTTTCATAATACATCTTCTGAAACACATATGACATCAAATATTACATACTTAGAGCTAGCCTAATAAGCAAAATGCTAAACAATGTAATGTAAATATTCTTGCACTGGGTTTTAAACTTTATAGTCTCCTTTCTGATATTAATATTCTGTAACTGTTTAATTGCACAGTAACTCCTCCTGCCTGACTGCTATTTTCCTCACTTTTGGTAGCCATTAGCTCTGCCTTTCATTGTGGAGCTGTAGTTTCCTTCAGTAGATGTCCATTGGGGCTGACAACCTCATAAACCCGAAGCAAAGGTCTTTTGAGACAAATTTGCGTGTTACAGTCACACATTCTCGTCATAGGCATGTTCAGCGTCACTTTCTAGCGAAGCTGGCATCTTCTGGGACACTAAATAACACTTTTGTTTGGCCTTATCCACGTGTCTTGATTTCTGCAAACCCTCCATGACTCTGACATGCGCTTCTACTCCAGTGCCAGGAATCTTGTTTGCGGTTTTCAGTTAAATAAAATGTCAGCAGGTGTCAGCTCATGCTTCACTGGTGCCATCTCATAATTTTGCAGAGCTAAATACAGATCGGCGTCTCATTCCACTGCCGCCTTTATAGGCACTTTATTATCTTGACACCGCTTTCCACCAGCCTATTGGGAAAGGGGATAACAAACTAGAGGTCCCATGTCTAAACCCGTATTTCACAGCAAACTGCCTCTTAAGCGGTGGCCCACAGACAAGAATTGCTACGTCTGATACCCTAGTGAAAACAGATCTGACGTGCATGATCATCTGTTTAACTGTACTTTCTTTTTTAAAGATTATGTCAAAGGAATTGGGATAAGAGTTTTAGAGCAAATACATATACATTCCCATTAATAGTAAACAAATCTCTGTGTTAGGCACTTGGCTATGTCAGCGCTGTGGATTATCTTTATGAATCTGGCCTTCATTTTTGGCATATGCCGTAGGCCTTGACAGCTTCCTCAATATCCGTGGCCACCTGAGCCCTTGGTATAAATTATCTCTATCTCTCCTCTTCCATTTTTTCCATTCTCAGATGCCTTTTTTTGTACCATTATAAAGTTTTCAAGCCATCTTAGGAATCATTGTCCTTCAAGCGCAATTCCCCCTTCCCCTCCAGAGGAAGTGAGAGCTTCCTATTGATTAACTGTATAGGCTGGAAAATTGCTCTTCTGTCCTCTCTGTGCTAATAACCTAAATTGCTTTCTGCAGGATATCATCCTGGAAGTACAGCTTCAGCAACCACTGTCTATCTTTTGGATAAGACCAGATATGAATTTTAAATTAGACTGATTTTCTCACTCTGAACTCGCCCTGGTGTAGTGCTGCCAAATGCCTTTGAGAACTCTGCCTGAAATTCTTAAGTCTTTTCCAGCTTTCTATTCATTTTGCAAATCATGTTTGTAATTGGAAAACAAAACCAAAATGATGCCAACAACAAAAGCCCCTCTCTGTTCTGAAGCGGTGTTTGTGAGGCACCATTTGGCAATGGCAGCAGGTGGAACCCTTGTAAGGACAGACGTTAGGCTTGGTACATTAAGACAAGTCCTGATCCTCAGTCTGAGTGTACTAAAATTCATTTGACATAATAGTCATGGTATTTAAGCCAAAAGTCTCCACTTTTGGTCATACTGTTGTGTGCTGATTACCTCCTGAAGGTGCCTAACAGCAGCTTCATCTCGTACTTACTATCACAGTATTTGAAATCTAAGCATGATTCCATTCTTCTGGCTTTTTAAAATTAACATCTCATCTTCAAAGGATATTTTTGCTAAGGTTTGACAAAAAAAAAACACATGCCCATATGTCCTACAAATCTACCAGTCACAAAATCTTCCCACCCTTACCCAGAAAAGTGGACGTTCTAGTTGTGGCCTTAAACATCAGTAAAATCTTCTTATGCTCTTATCACATTTAAAATTACAGTGCTGAATCTTTTAAAGCTGCTAAGAGGTTGATTCATGTTTTGTTTGGTTGGGTTTTTTTCTCAGACCAAAATGTGACTCCTATAGCCGCTGATACCCTCTGTGGCAATATTCCAGGTCAGGCGGGATTCTGGCCTAAATTGAAAACATAAAAAAGAGACTTTGAATGTAGCCTGTAGTTTCATTAAAACATAAATAAGAAGAACAAAATTCTTTAAAGTAGAAGCTATCCATATTAACCAGGAAAAACAGAATAGAAATAAGCACAGGTTTATAAAGATGTCTCCAACTATACATTTTCAAACTTGCAGAGGGGTTGTGCATAAATATGTGCTGCTACTTGTCAGACGTCTTCTAAGTCCAGGGTGAAAAAATATTTATTTTGTCTATTTACTTATTTCTTATTCAGTTCTGTTGATGAATACGTAGTGTCCGTGTGTGCATGCATAACTATACATTCACTGATGGAAGTATGTAACAGTCCTCCTGTAACAGGGCGATGCAAAAGTTTTCTTATAACTTTTTGGCTTTGAGGAGTTTGTACACAAGCAGAGATTGACAGGTGTCCCTGGTAGATTTTTTATTTTAACTAATGTAAGGAAAATGAACAGGGCTTGAAGTTCCTGCTGCAAAGCGGTTAAATGGTTTTACTGAACTTTTTTCAATGGGCGATTTTGCAATAGAGTTTGCCCATGACTCAGTATGAGGATACTGTAAGCAGACGTTTCTTCTAAAGAATACTAAAGGAAACAGGTATCAGAAGGTGTAGCTTATCTGATTTCACATTCCCTGGGGTGCTGAGATGCTTTCTATTGTTTGTAAATGTTTGGTTCCCCTGCTGAAGGTCAGTAATGCCTGCTTTGTGAATTTAGCCACTGTGTATAGCTAAGCTAGCAGATGGTGTTATTACAGGGAAGAATCAGAAACTACAGAACTTGGGAATCTGCATTTTTCTATGTTACACATTGCTCCAAAGAGAGCTGCAGTTAAAACTCTAAAAATAATCTGAAAAATAGTGAAATAACTATTAAGAGGCATACTCTATTTGATCATTATGCAAGTCACAAATATATCTCAGTATTTGTGCTTCTCTGGTATCTTTGTAGTAAATATATCACAGAAGAATAGGGCAAGGCAGCTTGTTCCAGCTTTGCTGGGGGGTCATAAGCTTTCCTGTTGAGGGTAGGCCAGCTGATAACGTACACAAATAACATTCAGAGGGAGACCAGACTTGCATTTAGCTCTGAAGTCCGCTCTATTTATTTCAGACTTGAAGAAACATGTGTAATTTTTTCAATTGTATTATCTGGTCTCATAGATGTTACCTCCATCTACAAGCTTTGTTTCTCCTACATCCTTTAGCCCAGTACAGCTACAGTGAAGTGACTTTGGAGGAACAACTAAACCTATAATTTTAACAATTTAGGATATGATCTCTATTTTCCTGTTCTGTTCCCATTATAATAACCACCTCTGTAATTTTACTTGCGAGATTCTAAAATGAGTTAACCACCTGTGTAACTCTTCAAATGCAGATTCTGGCTTGTTCAACAGCTCTTGATACAAGTATATCTAATATATAAGTATGTTATAAGCTGATTTTAACAAGTTATAAGTAGTTCTCTATATGAGTATTTAAGTGGAAAGCTAGGAGTTCAGATTTCTAACATTCTGTATCTTTATTCACATGTGAATTCAGTGAAAGTATTCAAATGAATAAGGATTTGCTACTTGAATAAGAGTTGCAAAATTAACCTTAACTGTTCTCTTCCTTGTGTATTTTGTTACCTGATGGTTTATCTTTTACAAATTTCCCTTCCAAAAACCATTATGAAGAATGAGCTTCTTGCGTCCCCCTTTAAGGCTTCTTTTTGCCACACCATTACTCTCTCATATACCACTGAGAGATCCGCCTGGATGCTCATAACCACCGAGAATGTAATTTTGATCACATAGTTTTTGAATTTTCCAGCAAGACTTGTGTGTCTCCCATGCTTACCTTCTATTTGGGAAAATTACTCTTTTAACACTCCATAGACCATATTCTTCCTCTTAGTTGTCTTAAAAACAACAGCATAATTAAGCTCAGAAATAATGTATCTGGGGCCATATCCTGTGTTATCAAATACCATTTATTAACTATATTTAAAAGTCTAGTATAAATTGATGAAGAAACTAAGGAACAAGGCCGGCATTTTTGTTCCTTGAGCTGCGTCTTCATTGTCTTTATACAGTACTCTCATGTTCAGACTCCTTAATCTCCTGTAGCCTAAGCTTTGCAAGTAAAACCTTCAAATTCAGGTAGAGGAAGTTCTTTAGAGTCCAAACGTATTTGCCACGTTAGGATATTGCCAGGCATGTCTATGTAGTTTTCTGACAGTCTGCCTATGAAAGAAGATAGACGAGGTACTACATTTATGTTCACATCAAAGTCCAGTACTTCAGGACAGTGTAAATATAGTAATGTTATCGGGAAATCTAATAATCATCCGGAGGATTATTGAATTGTTTATGATCATGTCTGTGTTTTTGTGACTATGGAGATGTGTCTGTCTCTGTCATGCAAGGTTTATTACCAAGAGTATTCCAAAGTTCTAGCTGGTAAATAATCTACTCTCCTGAGCAACCAAAAACTGGAAGAAAGAATAAAAGAGCACATCATCTTGCTGAATACATTGTTGCCTCTGTTGGGTCTTGCCAATGGAAAATTTTAAAGGAAGATTCCACCTTCTGTATTAACCCAGGAAGGATTGGTCATAGGTATGGCTTAGGTCATGTTAAGGCAATGTATGTGAGAACAGGTTTATGTAAAAAGTGAAAAACATGTAAATATTTTATCTTGGAATAAAAGTAACTACTAGCACAACAGGAGGCACGAAATCAAGGGTAATATCTTCAAATAATCAACTCAGAAAAGCCCTATTTTGCATGACACCAAGACGAATTTCTCCATCAGATGGGGAAAACAGTCAGTTGTCTTTGGATGAGTAAACTACAGTGACTGTGCTATTAATGGAACTGAGCATCTACTCCAGCTTCTTCCTAACCTCAGACATCGAACAAGTCAAAACACTATGGTAAAAGTCTGGCTTAGATATCAAAAGCTGTCATGCACAACACAGCAGGCAGCTCCCCTGGTATGATTCCCCTCTCACATTGCCTTTCTGCCCGCACAAAAAAGAATAGCACTGGGTTTTAAATGTTTTATTTGATTTGGTGTATTCAATTGATTCTTGATGTTATGTACAATTCAATGCAATTTAAATCTGTGTGTCCTATATTAGTCTGCAAATATCTGCTGTTCAGATATGCTCAGGAGTGGTGGGAGAGCACAGGCTACAGAGCCTTCTGCTATGCCCTGTGAGCTCGTTCTCCCTGTAATCCCTCCGCAACACTAGCCCAGGCCATACATTTGCTCACTTCGCGAGGCAGCATCAGTGTCACTTGCCGAAGATTATGAGTAATGAATCAACAATAAAGAAGCTGCTTCACTATGGTAGCACTGACAATCATGAGCCCTCACATCCCATTTCCTTCTGCGTTAAAACTATCCCAAGCTTAACCTGATAAAATATGACCAGTTTTACTGACTGCTCACCATATGCCGAGTTTAAAAGCAGTGAGGCCTTCATAAGAGATTAAACACATTTAACGTGTTTGGAGGATGCAAGATTAAACTAACATAAAATCTGAGCTCTCTGGTATAAGATCAGACTGTTGGCAAAGACAGCTTCTAAAGGTGCTGCTTCTTTCCTCAGATGCCATTTCAAATATGAATGCATTTTAAATGAAATGCACAAAGACTTGCTGAAAAATAAATCAAACTTAAATTTTAGATCCTCATGCACTATATGCTTTTTTTGAGAAATGAAACCTTCAGTGATGTATTTATACCGGCAGAAGAAAATATATCCGATTTGTCATAAAATCATTAATGAGTACCAAACACCATGTGCTCTGACTGGATAAAACTGATCTGCTGTCATGTGGATCCATAAGATGGATTTTCACTGGCTTTTAGAAATGCGTAGCTTCAAAACCATTTGGGAATGCTTTTTCCTTCTCTCCTTTCAAGTTCCATTTTTTTTGCAGCTTTATGTTTGTTAAGAGTGAGCCGCACAGACCCAGAAGCCGATTAAACACCAAGAGTCTGAGTTCTCCTTTCAGGATTTCTTAGCCAAGAACCAGCAACACACAAAACTGTTTGCACTGGCGTGCTAGTCTATGAAACGTTAGTTCGTCCCTTTAAATTCTGAAACACAGAGGATTTTAATTCACCTGCAAGTTCCTTTGAGCTTGTTAGGTAAATTGGCTTTGCATAATGAAATTTTCATTGCTTCTGGAAATAAGCAGAATAATATCTTTCAAAAAGCATTTCCTACACGAGGATTGCTCCGTTTCATGTTACAGGCTATATCTATGAAATAGGATCACCAGCTGAGTAAACATCAGATAAACAGCTATAATATTTTAAGGGTGTATCTTAAAGACTTATTAATAAATAATTCTCAAATCTTTTCATTTTAGAGATACCATTTCATCCAAGATCACTAAGATTTAAGGGGGGGGGAATAAAGGATGATTTGGTTTTTTATTTTAATCTTGAAATTTTTAATTATATTGTTTACTATGTATTTAATATTTACAGATATGTGAAGCAAATATAAATGGAGTTTACATTTCTGAGTAGTCCTGTGAAGTCAGTGTTAGTTTTCACCTACTTAAGTTTATATAAAAGTGTTTGACACAATACAAGTAGGCACAGGAAAAGATAGAAAGACACAAGTGTCTCTTACGGGAATAAATCTGCCCCATATAAGCTTATTCATCCTGTTCCCTTCCATAAAACCTGAAAAATGATCTCTGTTCCTGGTGGATGGAAAGAGTGCCCAGATGATTAGACTCAGCATAACAAGAGGAGATAGGACGACTTTTTTCCCCCTCAAATATTAAATTTCCTTGCTTAAGAGTTTGTGTGATTGATTGATTGCTCCTTGCTTATTAAAACAGATTTACATCCAGCAGGAAGGATCACTACCTAAGCGGAAATCACAGTTTAGTGGAATATGAGTTAAGTTGCAAAGCATCTGGGCTTCCTCCCTCCGTGGGTAACTCCCTGTTAGTGGAGCCATTTCCTACTGGCAGCAAACCTCTCTGGACATTATTCTACACATGCCAGAGAGGAGAGTGGCAGATAGTGGTCCCTGAAGCAACATCACATTTTATTTTTCTTGTTGTACAAATACCGTAGCATCTCACATTGAGCAAGATTAAGGGAATGCATCAAGCACAAGTGGGGTTTTTTTTGTGTAGAGCTACTCCGATGCAGTTGCTCTGGATCCCCAGTGAATAAATGCAACAGCCCTGAGCACTTCAAAACTGCAAAGCACTGGTGATAATGAAATTCAGTGCTGCACAAAGCTCTGCCTCTTATTACACTTCTACATATTAAAAAGAAAGGAAAGAAAAGGCCCCCACAAATGCCAGCCTCCAGCATGAAATCTGAATCATTAATGAGAAGCAGTAGATTCAGTTTCTCTTTAAGTGCAAAATTTATTTCAGCCTTAACTGTTGTACATCGGGGTAATGCACGCGCAGTGGTCTGTTTATTACTATCTAGGTCACAGAGCCGATTTTCCCTGGAAAATTGAATTACATTTTATAGGTGAATTTGTGGATTCTGGATATACTCTTGGCTACAGAAGTAGAGCACAATTGCCATTATTTCTCAGTCCCTTCTTCCTCTGATGACACAATATGCAGTTACGTGCTTGTATTCAGGCTCACCTCTTCATGCCTGAGTCTTGCCTGTGTGAGAGTACGGTCGATAAGAATATTATCTCATCGGCAGTCTTCGTCATCCTTTACCTAAAGAGTATAATAGCTACATATGGCCTTATGAGACTTATTCCTCAGACCATGTAGATAAAGAGTGCTGGTAGCAGCCAAAGACATCAGACTTCTGAGCACATATTTACAAACAAAACCATGCTTTCCTTAGGGCTGTGAAGCAGCCTTCTCAGGGTAACTGCCTGTCCAGATCACACTTGCCTCCCAAGCCAGATGTGTATCCAGCGAACTCTTTTGCCCACCGCTCCTCCTTCCCTAGAATCATAACACCTTTGTTGATACGTGCATATCAAATCTTCGTTCGTCTGGGTGTTCAGGCTTGGAGCTGGAAGTCCTGTCCCTGCCTGTGATTCCCACACTCCTCTACCCCATCTCTGGTACTAGCAGCACATCCCTATGTCTTCTGCTTCCTTATACATTGCTTGTTACCTCCATTAGCTTGTTAGTGGCTGAACTGGACACTGCTATTACATCAAAAATTGTTATGTATATATACGCTTCTCAGAGATAAAGTGTGCATAATAGCAATGAAAGGCTTGCTTCACCTTCCACAAGATTCCTTATTTCCTACAGCAGCTTTTCCTCTCAACAGTAAATGTCTCTATACTCCCTAATTAAAGCGTAAATATTTCAACATTACATAAATTATTTTAATGCAAGCAAACAATACACTCCATCCATTTTCTCCCAGTAGTCTTTGGTTCAGAGAGTGGAGTGGCCCATAGATTCACGTAACACCTCTGTAGTTCATTGTGCTTGTTACGGATCGAAGGAGGCAGCTATCATTCTCTCAGCATTCCAGGTAAGATCATTTGGATTACAATAGATTTGCTTCCAGAAAAGGTGGAAATAGAATGAAGTATCTCACATGGATGAGCCAAAACTCACCCACGTGGCAAGCCCTCATTCTGCTTGTTTGCACCTCATAACATTTAGCTTACTTTTTACAGGCAAATGCTATTTAATACAGAATGTTTTATTGAAAATACTGCCAAGCAATTATTCAATATATTAACTGTATTACAATGGCTCATAGGAACCAACCGAGAATAATGCGTGCTAGACACTCCACAAATGTAGATGAAAACCAGTATTTTCCATGAAAAGCGTGAAAGATAAAGCTGACACCAAAAGGACTGGAACTATGTTTACACAAAGTATCTATAGCTGCATATGCATATTTAATTTCAATAGTAGCCTGCCTGAAACGTCTTGATGCTTCCTAAAATAGAGAACTTAATGAAACCGATCAGAACTCTTGACAGCTACTTCGAGGGAAATGCCTCAATTAGTGCTTTGCAAATGACGTTTGTTTGCAATAGGAGGGTACAAAAACAAACCACCATCAGTAAACTGGTGCATTACAACTGTGTTCATCTCTTTCTCCCCACGTTGAAGGAGTTGTATTTATAGTAAAGAACACTTCTGTTACACTTTGAGTACTCAGACATGATTGAGATGCTTGGCTTAGGAAAATTCTCATTCAGGGGTTATTAACTCATTTCCAACTTATTTTTGTGTTCTACAAGCCTGATGTTTGACAGGATGACTACTTCTTCTGCATGAAGACCGTAAGCTCATGTATATTTGCGTTATGATGACTGGAAAACTGAAAATAAAGTAAAGCAAGTAAATGCCCTGCTTGTTTCTTACAGCTCACTGTTCAGGCAAGCTTTACATTGCAGTACTTTATCTCTCATTTACAGATTCTTTTCTTTAATTGTGTCTCATTAAATAGCAATACGACTCTGAATTGGGACTATGCACGAGTGCTTCGCTATCACCTCTTTGGGCTGGTATTTTTGCGAGCTAACCTAGCTGAACTCTGTAAGCGTTAGCCATGAAACACAGCAAGCAGTAACGCTCCAAGCCTGATCAAGGGAGATTTTCACAAGTGTAGGTCTAATGTAGCTTATGGATCCAGTGAAAACCAGCATGAAATCATACTTTCTTTTGTTCAATAGTTATATTAAAATTGTTCAAAGGAATTGAACGTTCAGATATAGGGGCTTCTAAAAATTAACAGTAATTCTAATCCTGGGGTTTTTTTATTATTTCATATAGTGAATCATAAATTGCTTCTGAAAAAAGTGCTTTGGGCTTTTATTGCCTAATGAATTAGTCACTTCAAGTAGGAAGGGCAATTTTAATGTATCTTGTAAAGTATATTTTAAACACGACGGTTATTGACCGTTTTCAGCCTCTTTCCCAGATTGTTTTGAATGATTTATCTGTGATATGAGATCTTAAATACTGAACATATTGGGTGCCAGAGAGTATTTCAGAAAACACAGACAAGCTCTTCTGGATTCACAGTTTGTATTATTAAGCTGTCGTAAAATGGGAAAAGCCTCTCTCGTCACAAGACTATGTCAAAAAGGAAACAGAGAAGTGACTTTGATGAGGACCTGCAGTAGTAAGGTCTGAAAAAAAGCGCTGGAAAAAGAGAACAAGAATAAATAATAAAACCAAAACAGGAAGCTTGCTGGCTTATTGAAAAAGGGGTTCATGTTTTATCTAGTCACAGTTCCAAGCAGTAAGGCTGTTTTGGCAGCTGAATGGTATAGATTAGAGAGCTCCCTATGTAACTGTCAAGCTGAAGGATTTAAGGTAGGATTCAAGCAAGTGTCTCCATCCAACAGGCAAATTCTGGTCTTAAGGAGGAATACTGAGTGCAGGGCCTCTCTCACAGTCAGGTGGCTGCAGCTCATATGGCAGAGTGCAGTTCTCAGTTTGAGGGAAATAAATGTTACCCAATGCCTTCTATACCTAGAGTTCGTTTTGTTCTTCATAGTAAAAAGAATGATAATAATAGGACTCAAAATTGAAATTTTATTTTCAGATAACCATGAGTGGGTCATGGCTGCCTGGAATTCCTGACCTAATACATTATGGAGCCTCACAAAGTCCTACTTTAGCAGCAAGAGCTTCCCTTGTGTAGGCCATCCCAGGAAGATGTTTACTACTATCTGACACAAAGGTAGGCATTTGGGGGGGGGAAGGTTTTATCAGGGATCTGACATTATGAAGCTGGAAGTATTCACTGGTCAGATAAACTGATAACAAAGCGTTAACCATGGATTTAGGGATGTAGAAAAAGAAACCACTTTCAATGTTGAAATTTCCTGATCAGCCAAGATTTAGTTTGCCTGCATGTATAGAAAAATTTAGAAAAGAAAGCAAACAAAAATGGTTTTGCATAGTCTACTGTTTAAGAAATTCCTTATAATGATGCTGCACCTGGTTTTAATAAAACTCATGCCGAGTTGTGTAGCTGTACAAAACTGTTATCCTTACGACAAAGATCAGGCCTAGGGGAGAAGTTGAAATGTGATAACACTGCAAAGTCCAGTTGTGAAAACTAAAATATAACATGAGATTAAATAAAATAACAGGATCAAAATGATAAAACAAGTGACCTCGCAGCAGACTAGAGGAGCACATTGATCACAAATCGAAGAGCTGCTGTGTAAATGAAATTGAAGACGGATCGTTCTGAATCCGATCAAGCAGCTGTATAGCCTGGTACGTATCACAGAATCAGAGAATCACAGAATCTTAGGTTGGAAGGGACCTCGGGCATCATCTAGTCCAACCTTTGTGGGAAGAGCAATAGCTGCAATAGCAGCTGGAAGCAGGTGTTTAAAAATACTGTAAAAGTTGTATACAAAGGGATCCTTTCCCTGATAGAAGTCCTAGCTTTCAGCAACAAAACAGATGTCCAAGAGTTATAAACAGATCAATTTGTATAAAAGCTGCTGAAGGAATTATTCTCAATTAATATACTAAGCATTTCTAAGTATCCATTTTTACTTCTGGCCTCTACAATTTGTTTTGGGAATGAGTTCCACAGCAGGAGTCGGAGAGTAGGCCGTTGACAATGAAGTTAGTTTATAAAAAGTGATGACTGGTTTGTTGAAGGTTTTGTCAAAGCTTCTGGTCAAATCAGTCAAGGCTTTTAAACTGCATCTGTCAACTCCCAAGTAATCTCTTGGCTTTTAACTGAAAAAAAAAAAATGTGGAACACAGAAATGAAAATGCATGGAAGTCCAGTGACAATTATTTCTTTCTAGCTTTGATAAATATACTGTATGACAACAGTTCACAGGTTATGTCACCCCCCTGTTATAATTAGTGCCTGGTCAAATATCCTTCTGTGTATAGATCACCACTGACATCATTACTATAATACCAATTAATTATCTTCTATGTTAATCTCATAACTGCATGACTAAAACAACATTGTTCAGGAATAAACTGTAAGGATAATCTGAGATAATAAGATGTCTTACACAGAGGCATCTACGAAGCTCAGTATGTTTAGTACACCAAAGAGCAAGCTTAGTGGCCCATATATTATTTTTAGAAGGGCTTATTTGTGAAGAAGTTTTCTGCTAAAGCAGCCTCAGTACAAGAAGAAAAAAGAATGAATACAGCTGAAAAGTGGTAGATTCACGCTAGAAGTTCAACATAAAGCTACAGCAAGGAAAGGAAAACAGCAGTTTAAAATGTTATGCAGTTATAAGATAAATTGTTCTTCAGCTGATCTATTTAAACCAAGATATTGGATGTTAGGTGTAACATCAGCTTAAAAATTTTTAATTTTTAAGCTTTTAAAAATTATCGATAGGGCCAGATCTTTCTGCCCTGAAGCCACGATTATAGTATGATTTCCCCACAAGTAAATTTGGAAATTATCATTGTACCTTACTAAATGATTGCAGATTAGCTAGCTTTCACTGGCTTAAGAATAATACAGGCGCTTAAAAAGAATGTATTTTTATGAGGCAAAAATTTCACCTAAGGGAAGAAAAAGATAAGTTTTTTTCCCCCGTATAAGCTATTAAAATTCCAGAATTTAACCTGAAGGCTCTCTCTTTGAATAGAACCTTAGTAATTTGAGGTAAATAAATAGGTACAGTGAAAAAATTTGTGGCAGTTGAGGAAGATTCTGACTACCCAATTCGCTGCTACATGTCTGAGTTCAAATAAATTACCTTTCTATATAAAAAATGAAATACCTGAATGTTAATTACACCAAACATTAGTAATTTAAAAAAATTACAAAGTCTCACTTAGATGAAGACCACTAATGGTTAGAGCTTCCTCCTACATTGCTATATTCTGAGTATATTCAACATATATTCATATACATATTGACATATTCAATATATTTAATATATATTGAAACCTATAGCATTCAAAGAATATAAAGACATTATTAATTTCTCCCCTCCAAGATCTAAGCCTTTGACACTATGCAAATGAGCACAGGAAAGGATATAAGCTTTCTATCTTAAGACCCAGTCTTAAGATGCGGCAAGGGCATGAATGACCTCCTAGCTAGCTGGTGCATTGACAGCCTTTAAGCAGCCACTTGAATGTCCATTGGCACAAAAAATGTCTTCTTAAGCCCTGAATAACTGAAACGCTTAACTCAGATTCTTTGTAGAGTGCAAAGTTAGTTCTCTACCTCAGCATTTGAAATACCTTTCTAGGTCTTGGCAAATTCTTTGATAGTGTTTTCCGAGTTCCTTCAATGTATTTCTCTCTGTCAGCTGATAAAAAAAAGTAAACCTAAAGCAATGGCATGTAAAGGAAAATGAATCTTAGGAATTAGTAGTCTCAAGCAACACAAATATTTAAAGCATGTCTGCGCTGTAGAACTGTAATGCAATAACCTTTCTGAAGTTTAGGAACTGCCTAACACAGCCTGCTGCTACACGATGTACTAGGTATAGGCTTCTTTTCATGCTAATCTGGTAAAACCCCCTTGATCTTGAATAGATAAAAGACTTTGCAGGGCCTATCTTTTACTTTCATCTTCTCTATTACCCAAGTCTTTATCTTATAAGTCACCTTTGTCTTACCTGCTCCTTACCCCATAGCTTCTCTCTTGAGAGAGCACATTAAGAAGATACACAAATAGCCTTTCCTTACAAAAAATTATGACAGTCTCTTGAGATCAAAAAGGATGATTATCATTTATCTGCTGTTTAGACATTCTTAAGTGGGCATGCTTTTTACTGTCTTGGAGATTCATTTTAAGGTCAATACTCTGTGCAACTAATAACACTCAGCTGAAGTTAACTGACCAAAAAAAGATGGAAGCTTCCCCATTAAGGTTCAAGATGAAACATCAATTTCCTACATACACTAATCATCCAATGTGTCTCTGTTCCCTGGAGATCTAATCATTTTTTAAAATATCAAGAGAGAGGATTGCCCTTGCTTTTATTATCCAGAGGTTTTCCATCCAGAAAATAATATCCTATGTATGTTGTACACAGAAAGGGGAAATCTCTTCAGACAAAAGATTAAGGAAAAAAAAAAAACCTAAATTCTAATATAACATGGACTATTTTCCCCTGTAACAAATTTCCACAGTTACTCCTCTCTACCTACTGTATGCTAGTTACATGGGCTTCTGATATGCTTTATTTCTTTCTGTAAATTGACTCCTCTTACCTTGGAAGAGTAGTGATAACGTATAACTGAAAACAACTACCTCTGCCTAGGGGAATCCTGTGTTAGCCTCATATAGTCTCCACTGATATAAAATTTAAATTCCGTTTAAAATCTCCATATTTCCCATAAGTTACCATTTTGTCTTTTCATGATTGAAACGTGAGAAACTTCTATTTGTGCACTGTGAGCTCTTCTGTCAGCTCACTGTAAGTCTGAGGAAGCATCTCCCAACTTGTTTCTTCAAAAGCGGGAAGGTGAAAAGAAACCTTTTGTAGTGGGCCGAAGGACGCGTGACTGGAGTAGTGCTGCATCCACTGTAGTAGGCATCGTCTGCAGCAACAGTCAAAAAAGGACGGGAATTTCTTGAAAAGATATCCAGATTTATTGGTGTTATGGATCACTGTGTAATGTGTTAGGGACCCATGGATTATGAGAAATGACATCTTCCTATTATCAGTCTTTACAGCAGCAATGCATACTTGAGGGCTAAGTATGCTAAGCAGCTACGCATTCAGATGGGCAAACAGTTGTCTCAAAGTCTAGTGATCTTAAAAAGCTACAGAGGAAGGAGCATTTAAGGCTGCTTTCCCTAGCTGATAAAGGTTTAATAAAATGCTTATATGTTTAATCTTTGAAATAATAAGGGATAGAAATAGAATTTCCAACTCTGAACCCTTTCACTAGAGAGACGATTCTTTTAGTTGCCAGAGAAGTTGCTTTTCTCCTGCTGATCTGGGTAGATTAATCTATCTGTATGAAGAAGTACATGATACCTAATTTCGTCTTTCCTGTCTGAGAGAAAGCCTCCATTTTTCCTGCTTAGGTCTTACCAGGTGTCGAAGTGAGAGGTGCAGCTCAGTTTGGACACACAACTTAAAATATGGACTATGAAGATAATTCAGATATACTAAACATGTCCCATGCTATTTTTTCCACCCAAAGTGAAAACTGAAAGGAATGTTGATGACTAGCAAGTGCTAACTTGCTGTTAAAAGTTAATGGTAAAATTTGGGCTTGAGTAGTTATCTTGGATCTCACTGAAGGACTACCAGAGCTGATATACTACTCTGTAATTTTATATATTGAGTATATGCTGGTGTTTGCATTCACTAATATCCTTATATAATTTAAATTATCCCATTGTGAAAGTATTTCTTTCTGCCCACAATACATGCTATCAGGCAGACTAAATTTAAAGACAAATCTGGGGACTCACACAGTGTCTCACTGAATTAGCATCAGCTGAACATGCAGCAGCTTTGGAAAACTTCTTTCCCTTGCCTGTGTGTGTGCATACAAATACATGCATATACATATATGTATGTGTGTGTTTATATATACATACATGTGAACGTATGTGTACACCTGTTTGTGTGTATAGATACAGGTATAAGAAACAATTCTCCAGATTTGCTGCATGTTCAACCAAAAGACTGAGACTTTTTGGCTGAGCTCAGTCAAATGACTGTGTCATCCAGTCTCAGCTTATTTCAAATAACTGCTCATATAAAATAATTGGTTGAAATTATCTGAAGACAGCTGTTTTTATATTATATCCGTGTGTGTACGCGCACACATCTGCTGATCACAATTTCCCTACCACAGCTAACATGCTGCCCCGTGTACCAGCCCTCAGGTGTACACACCACCACGGACACAGA
Organism: Phalacrocorax aristotelis; assembly: GCF_949628215.1. Taxonomy (NCBI): domain Eukaryota; kingdom Metazoa; phylum Chordata; class Aves; order Suliformes; family Phalacrocoracidae; genus Phalacrocorax; species Phalacrocorax aristotelis. The sequence continues at coordinate 5,233,043 of NC_134279.1, forward strand.
AGGGTGCTGCCCTGAACACCTGGGTGCACTGGTGGCCCCCGCATCCGAGACAGTCCTGCAGACCCCTACACAGGTAAGGAGCTTCGTGCCCTCACAAAGTTATGTGCTTTTTCAAACTAGATTCACTGGCCTAATGAACATACCTGCATCTCTCCTCACATTCTTAATATTGCAAATTCAGCGCTGAAATGAAGACTAGTTTTGTTGTGGTTTGATCAGACTCACATGCAATGTCCAGATTGACTTATGAAAACACTTTCCCTCCACTCACATTTTTCACATCTTCATAACAGCTACTTTTCTAATGAAGTTGTGTTATTTTCCTCATGAAGATCTGAAAGTAAATGGTTTGTATTAGAAAAGACAGGGAAATTTATATTGCAAGCTGATTTCTGTTTTATTTTGCTTCTTTGGGGAAAAAGGATGGGACTGATGCTATCTAAACCCCTCGAGGTCAAACTTAATCCAATAAAACATTTCCGTAGGACATAGAGTCTATCCTAAATAAGCTGTGATTAAGTAAAAAGATGAACCATACATAGTTGGGAGTTTCATTTGAGCACCAATCCTTTCTCATTACCTCTGTTTAATCACACTGTGACTGCTTCACATATTAAGAACTAGCTATCCAAATTGGAAACAACACTGGAAAACCGCGTCATTTGTGAAAGAAGTTTATAATTTTGCTTTATCTTGAAAATGAATAAGGCAGAAAAAAAGTGATAGTAGTACTCTTCCAGTGGGCAGTTCGTTTCTTCATGGAGCCTTTAAACCAATTAGGTGGTGAAGAAGTTGAAAGAGACAAAAGCAAGTTCTAAATATCTGGTTTTACATATTCAAAAGCAACCTCTTAATAACAATAATGTTGAATGGGTGATACTGTTTAAACAAAGCAGGTCTCTGGGGATTTTTAGACAAAGATTTACATTAAATCAGAAATCAAGCAATGCCCTCAAAAGAGGATTTTTCATTGTCATGAATCAGGAACAGGACAGGATTGCCTAGTAATAAATGGTGATGCAAAATGGATTTTCCTGTCATGCTGCTAAATTCTGCCTGTTGCTGCCATGAGGAAAATAGGATTAGCTGGGCATTAAAAACCTGAGGTGTTTACATCTGGATTATAAGATTTAAAAAAAAAAATAAAAATTGTCATTTCATGAATGCAAAGAAGAAAAAACAGGAGTTAATACAAGCCACTGTTTTAAACTAAAAAAATAATAGCACGCTCCAAACAATGAAATGGAGCAGACATCTGTTTTGCTGAGGAAGCAACAGAGGAGTATGCTTTTTGTTTTCTACCTGGATCAAAAATTTCGTATGAAAGAAAAAAGTGGCAGTGTACATGAAACCTCTACCTTTACTGCTATATGAAGTGTCAATTTGGTTCAGCTCTGAGGGACCCGAGGCAGCTGTCAAAACACCAGTTTCTCCCTTCCCTGTCTTAACAATATGCTGAGTAGCTGCATGGCCCCAGACTTGGACAGACAATAAAAAAAAGGCAAAAATAACTTCCAGTAGTAAACAGGAAAGATATTTCTATGATGTCTCAGCAGACACGGATTCAGAAACCAAAATGCATAAACACGAGAAGATCTGAGACGCACTTTGAAACTACAACATGCATTGTTGAGCCACAGCACACTGGAGTGTTTTACACTCAGCTGGGTGAATTTTCAAAGTCAATACAATGTGCAAATCTAGAAATATGAAGAAGGCTTACAGGCACCGTATAGGCTTTGTAAGAAATTGAATTCTGGCCGTGCTTCAAAGTTTTGAGACAAATAGAACAACAGCTGCAGAAATTAGAAGAGGCAGGTGGTTCTGCGAAGTAGAGTACTTAAGCACTTTCCTGGTACCTGGTGGAAATGAAGCTGGCACCAGACACGCGTTACTATCTCCAGCTAGTAAAGACCTAGGAATTGAAGGGAAAATGTGCCGAAAAGATGTGGCACTATTATCAGAAGTTTGTGATGCTTTGCATTTGTGACTATAGAACAACAGAGCTGTATAAAAGTAGGTGAGAGATGGGATCGGTAAGATGTCGGAGAATCTGTGCCCTCCAAGTGTGTAACAAGCTGAATTTAGGACAGGTCAAACAGAAGTTTTATTAACTATGATCATAGTGAGAACAGTTTGGCGGGATCCCCTCTTCTGCTCCGCTGCTCTCTGCCCAGAGACCCAACCCATATACTGTTTCAGAAAAAAAGCAAGAAGTGAGGAAAAACAATCATTTCAACGTTAACAAAGCCAGGTATTCATCCCTGGAAGAGGTGGGCTCCTTAAGTCGCTTGCTAGCTGCCACGCTTCTAAGAAGGAATCAAACAGTAAATAATGTGATAATATGGAGCTACCGGACTGCTCCTGATGGAGCCTATAGAGGTGGCACACCCAGCGCTATCTTAGCTCAGAAGTGGGGAGTTGGAAACAATCACAGGCTGTTAGAATTTAGTCACAAGAAATGTTCTTTTAGTGAGGATAAACTTCTTAGCCAGCTCTCTCAAATCTTAAATGTTAATATTTTTATCACCCCAAAGAGAAACAGTAAGATTCATGTCATGCTCATGCTTTGTTGAGCTGCAGTTAGAATGCAGCCTTCGCAAATGAAAACTGATGATACAGTAACATCGTATATTATTAAGGGCTGATATTCAGTAGACACTTACTAGCTAAAATTCTTATTCTGTCACAAAAACCTCAGATTAGTACAACAAACACATTATTACTATAGTGACTTTTATTTAACTACAATTAACAACCAGCTTTTGACACTAATGGAAGGGGAATTACTTGGTCCAGGTGCTTTTATTGACTAAAGACAGGCTTATTAACGTTCCATTCCAATTGCACTGTTTGACAAGCCTGTCCTAATTTTCATACCACATGCTCACCTGCCAGCCATCTCAAGCCTGTGACACCAGTTCCCAAATACTAGAGCAAAATTAGCATTTGACCTGTAGAAAGTTAGCTCAGAATGCAAGTGCGTGTCCTAAAACTCACGTAGCTCGCCTTTTCTTGGCTGAAAACAGCAAGAAGCCATATAGCGAGCCACTGCAGGTTATGAGCACAAGCAGAGAGCACAGAAGTATGCGGTTTACAGAGTGTGATTTACTTGTAGCAAAAATATTAACCATACTGCATGCACAATACGCTGTTTCGAGAAAAAAATATTGTGTTTAATAACATCAGAATGGCATCTGAAATAACTAAACTACCTTTTTCATAACTCTGAGGAAGAATGGAATTGAAATGAAAACTTATCTTTCTAATTTTTAGAAAAAATAAATATCTTATTGTTTCACCTCTGTTGCTTTGCTCAAACAATGCTTCAAGATTTGATGCCAGTTTTTTTAATTTTGCAGTGTTTTCACATGAGGCAAAAAAATCATTTCAGCTTACAGAGTCTTCAAAAAAGTAACCGGATATGTAACTGCCCCGTCACAAATTCCTTTCACTTTTTTGTTTTCCTCTTCCCGTGTAACTGGAGGCCCCTAACTGAGATGTTTAAATCGGGAGTCTGCTTCCCCTGGACTCTCTCTTTAGCCAGTGGAGAATAAAAGGACCTCTAGAGAGCACTGCAACACATAAATTCTGAATCATCTTTTGTAGGTCTCTCTCCCTCCTCTTCCAACTCTCGACTGAGTCTTTTAATGCTTTAGGGTAAGGGAAAGAATGTAGACCAACAATTTTTGTTGTGAGGCAGCAATTTTTCTCCCATTAGGTTAAAAAGATAAGATGCCTTTCTAAAGCTAGTGGAAACTAATTCCTTCCTTGAGTGATTCCACTGATTCATTGGGTTTTGGGTTGTTTTTTTTATTATTATTATTTTCCCTACTTAACTATAAACTGGACACATTTACCTGATTTAGTACAGCATCGCTAGAACTCAGAGGTTTTGGCATGTTGAGCTGATTAGGTTCTTTCTAACTTTCAAGAAGTGGAATAAGTTTTCCACTATTCTAGTTTCACAAATAATTTTTCAAGTTCATTTATAAAACCAGAAACTTAAACCAGATTGCTAATCCAAAAGCTACAGTACCTAAAAAATAGTGTTTCTCACTTGTGCTTTCAGTTTGGCTTGCCAGGTCTCTGCTTGCTGGTTCTGCAGAACTAGAGAGCATTGCAATCCTGGTTTGGTGTGGAAGAACCAGGGGTACCGTAGAAAGACAAAACAGCCTCAGGACTCAGGCTAGAGAAAGACGGTGGGAAGGGGAATTATTTTATAGGATTATTCCATGGCATTTTGGGCATATGTTGCCTGCATATGGAAATAATGGTTCTACCACAGAAGGATGAAACCCCCAAGGTTTTGAAAGAGGTGCTGTAAAAGCTGTTCTCTGAGTTTCTTTGTTGATTCTGTAGAACATTTCTAGTGGAAAGAGCAAATTTTTTTAAATGTAATTGCAAAAGACCCTCAATACAAACTCTCAACACTCCTTCAGCTACTAAATGTTCAGTGCTGGCAGTACACTGTCCTCTCCTGAGATATTGCAGTTCCCCAAGTAATGGCAAGACTTGGTGCAGGGATCAGGTTTTCCAAAAATGAAACTGAGCAACTAATCACACGCTATCCAAAACGGTTAAGTATTACAAACAAATCATGCACATGATAATGGACCATAATACCACCACGACCCTAATGAGTGAGTACTCACAGAATAGTGCACTAATTTACAGAACAAATGGATGACATTCACATTTCCTATGTTGGTACAAATGTTACTGGAAAATCTTTGAAATTAGAATAGTTTAGAAAAAAAAGAAGGACAAGCTTACTGGAAACATAGGGTAAATACCAGGGCTCATTTTTTTTGTTATTGTTAAAGATGTCTTTACGATTCTACTTGTAAGAGTTAAAATGCTAGGTTTTGTATTTTGTGCCAGCATCTTTGCAACAAACTGTACCTTAGGAAGGGATTTTTTGTTTTAATAGCTGCTTTTTCAATGGGATCAAGTGGTATGATGCACAAGTCTATTCATATAATAGTGTCCCCGTTTTATTTATTTTTTGAAAGGTTGTGCCAAAGCATTTTAGGGACTTCATAAAATTAAAAAAAAAAGCAGCAAAACCTACGAATTTGTAGTTTGTTCTTTTTTAGAGGCAATGAAATTTTATTCACTGTAAAATAGTTACAGGTAGCGTGAATCTCTAATTTTCATTGCTTGCCCAGGCACATTAACCTTTAAAACAAAGTTATATTTTTACCTATTAAGCGTACTTAAAGTTTCCTTTCCAAAAATCGGAGTGAATTTTCCCTTTCAGTTTCTGTGCAGAAGCATAGAACTTTGTTATGGGTTAGCAAGATTTATCCCTGACACATTCCTGAATGTTTAATCAAAGGTATCAATAGATACCACTTCCGTTTCATTTTAAAAAGAAACAGTCAGCTTACAAATATAACTGACATGTTAACTACTTTGTGCTACAACATTCAGCAGCACACTACTTTAGCAAGCAAAGTGAGACATGACACAAGCAAAGGAACTCCATTAAATGACAAAATATTTTCCATGTTCTTGTACCCTGAAATTATTTTAAAAGACAGAAAGAATTCTATTTGCATTTCGTCTCCATAGCACAGGTCTGTACATTGCAGCTGTCTAGATAACAGATGTACATCCTATTAAAAAAAAATAATAATTCAGTACACAATAGTTTATTCTGAATAACCAGGAGTCAAATGTTATGGTAGAAAGCATTTAGAAAAATGGAGAAGTAGTAAAAATAGCATCTTCTGGAAGCAAGAAAATGTAGCCCTAGCTAAATTATGTTGCTGGTACGGTGGGGTAATTGTTAAAAGGCAAGCTTTCAAGCTTTTTTATGATTAATGAAATTCCAACATTATGTAAATATGATCAGGCTAGATTTAACAATTTATGCAACAAGCTGTGCTTTCGGAATCGTCGTTTTGTTTTGATAGCTGTTCTTTCGGTGGCAGAGAAAATATTGTTATTATTGACATAATAACATTCTTGTTTTACTAACTTTATTAAAAGTAGCTCCAAAATAGAAGAGTTCATAAATACGTAATTCAAATTAAATCAACAAAACATGTCTGACTTTCTAAATAGAGCTTATTTTTCCACTGGCAATTTAAGTTAATGATTCCTTTGTCCTGCTCAAAATAAGATTGTTTTCTCGCTTGCTAAATAGTTGTTAAATTGGTGAGATGTACCCAATAAATTGAAGTCCCAAAGGACTAATGTTATTCTGTTGGTCTTTTATGACTCAGGGAAAGAAAGGACCAGTGATAACTATTCACAACTTTGCAGAAATACCTATTTAATTCATAGTATCTCCCCATTCTTTATTCACATAGACAGAGTCGCATGAATTTCTATTTCTCAGGCCTTCCTTCACAAGGTCTGCTGTTTTGATTGGTCACTCCGAAAACGTCTCCATTTGCTTTCCCTTTTTTACCACCTCAGAAACAGTGATCTTTTCCTCACCATTCCAGCCTATGATGACTCCCCAACTTTTTTCTTTTTTCTATAAAATTCCTTCCAGATGGTGCTGTTCCCAGTCACCTGTCTGTTTCCTTTACAGCCACCTCATAGGAAGGAGATTTTACTTTTCTATAAAGATAAGGTTTTTTCCTTCAAGCTGTCTTCTTTCTAAGGTAGCTCCAAGGCTTCAATGTTCCAAAAATTCTTCCTGAAGAACCTATGTGAACATTTCCAAAGCTTTGCTATGAAAATGTGACTTATCTTTCAAGACTTATTGAAAAAAACATTTGATCTTAAATAACAGTGGAATAAGGTGAAGGGTCTAGAAAACAAGTCGTATGAGGAGCGGCTGAGGGAGCTGGGGGTGTTTAGCCTGGAGACAAGGAGGCTGGGGCAGAGCTTATCGCTCTCTGCAACTACCCGAAAGGAGGCTGTAGCAAGGTGGGCGTCAGTCTCTTCTCCCAAGTAACAAGCGATAGGACGACAGGAAATGGCCTCAAGCTGTGCCAGGGGAGGTTTAGGTTGGGTATTAGGAAACATTTCTTCACCAAAAGGGTTGTCAAGCATTGGCTGCCCAGAGAGGTGGGGGAGTCACCATCCCTGGGGGTATTTAAAAGACAAGTAGATGTGGTGCTTATGGATACGGTTTAGTGGTGGACTGGGCAGTGCTGGGTTAACGGTCAGACTCAACAATCTTAAGGGTCTTTTCCAACCTAAATGATTCTATGGTTCTGAGGTTTTTTTAACCTTGCTTACTCCATACTTCTATTGTAGGATTGCTCATGCAATGGAAATCCCTCTTGGGCTATGCTGTCGTTCCCAGTTTGTGAACGGTCAGTCTCTGGGCCATTACAAGGTGGCCACACTGACAGCAGGTGTGAAGACTCAAACCCCAAATGTAGCAGTCAACTTACAGCAGTGAACATACCATTCTTTTTCTTTCTCTACAGTAACATCTGCTTAGCTTGATGAAAAAGAAGTCGCATTTAATTGAACTAATTTGGATCTCACAGACAGACCCTCATCTAACATCCCTACTTTAATTAACATGTAAATCAAAGAGGAGCCGGGGAGGAAGACTGGAAGAAGCAGCTCCTTGCCGCCAACTGCTGACAGCCTTGAGTAATTCTCTTAAGCTTTTCCATCACCTAGGAAATTCCCGTTAAGTAAGGCATTCAGGAAGAAGCAGTCAGTTGCAAGTTAAAGCAACAACCACAAGAACACAAATATTAAAAGGTACCCAGAAATCAAGTCTGTAGAACAGACACTGACATGTAGTCAAACCACAGTCCTGTTTCTGCCCCCCAATAGCCATGGAATATAGTTTCACAGTTCTCTAGGCTGCTGATTAAAGGGTAGCCTTCCAAAAGACCTGAAACTCCAGGTAGCACTCAAGATGCTAATTCTCCAGGTAGTATAGTAAGGCAGATGTTAATCCTATCAACAGGAGAGACAAGTAGGAAAAAAACAAAATAAGCTGAATAAAAATGTGCTTCTAACTTGTAATTCACCTTCTGTATATTCTAGGTAAGTCTCATATTATAAAGGTAACTTAATTTTCACCCTTTGTAATAAAAAAAAAAAAAAAGAAAGAATCCTGTAAGAGTTTAACTGAAGAGGATTATCCAAATTAATATGGAGGGGAAAAAAAAGAAACCCCAATGAAACACACACACACACAAACAAAAAACCGTGAACCTTTCCTACCAAACATTTTGTAGAATTTCACACAGACAGCAAATTTCCTTTGAAAATACACAAATCCTTTGCAAAAATTTTCCCAGGGAAACCAGTTGTCCATGCAAGTCAGCATAAGTGAAAAGTCTTCAGGAAGAAACAACAAACAAGCTAAGTTTTGAAAGAATCTGCAAAATGTCCACATTTTAAATAATTTTTTCTTTAATTTCACTCGCCTTCTATATCACACTCAAAATAACATTCATCAAGGAAGTTATTGTGGCAACACTGGCATCAATATCGATCTCTTCATTGCGTATATAAGCTTTCCACAACATTCTTCCTGCTTAAAACAACATAGCAGCTTGTTAGATAGAGATTAGAAAAGGCAGGGTAATCTCATACTTCAGAATTCATCCTTTCCTGTGAAATTTCAAAGTTCTTGTCCTGGAACTGCTGCAGGCTTCATTTGTGGTCCTGGAAAAGCCAATCTTCATCACCCATGAAAATGCTATTTTGTTCCTTCTACCTCATTCAGAAGTAACATCTGTCTAGATTTTAAACTTGTTGGGGTATAAATTGTCAGTCATTACACAGTGCTTAGAATAATGGGAACTTCATACCACCTGGGAAGTCTAGGTGCTATTATAGAGCAAAATAATAATAACACCATAAAAATAATGGGCACAAAGAACTACATCGGTGAATGGTACAACTTTCACAGCCTGTGGCGCAGGCAGTCAGCTGCCCTTGGCTCCCAGGCACCTGCAGTGACAACAGTTTTAAAACTGCCCATACAAGAGGTTTTCTCATTCTTCCTCTTCTGCCTCTGATTCGGTGCTTTGCGGATTGAAGTTTTTCATGTGCGTTTTTAAAATTCATACCCCGTTTAAGTGTTAAAAGAATATAAATGGACGTAGGCAGGCAGCACTTGGATACAAAATGAGTGAAATTGCATCATGAGACATCACTGTATTATTTAGCAGGCCAGCTACTTAGCTGATATTAATTGGGGAGCTGCAGTGATTTGGACAGCGTACTGCCATACACACATGATGGGAATTTGCCTCAGTAATTTCTGCTCACAAAAACAGATTAATTTTAAGACTCCAAACTTTTTTTTTTAACCCTTTTCACATCTATTGACAACCTTCATTATTGGTTGCTAACTTGCTTGGGTTTGTTGATCTGTGAGTCTCATTTGAATACGTCATTATTATACTGCCTGAAGAAACAAAACTAAACTTAATTAGAGGTCACATCACCTCCAGCTCAAGTTAATTAAAAGCCTAATCAGACCTTTTGGGAAACAGTAGCCTGTCAGTGAAAAAATTATAAGGGGAGTAAAGCGCACTATACCCCCACTAAGGACAGGAATCTCTGATTGCCTTTTATTTTACACCACATCTTAAAAAAAAAAAAAAAAGAAATACATAGTATAGCATATATACCCTCATATAATGCTCACACTAAATAAGTTTGTCAGTTTTTCTTCAGTCTAGTAAACAATGCTTATTTCAGGAAGAAATGCATGAATTACACCACATGTCTTTATGCTTCCTAGCACATAGGTGCCAACTAAAAATAATTAGCTATTACAAGGTCAACTTTCCAACTTAACTGCGTTTGGGAGAAGTATGAAAAACAGCTGGAGGTCTAACATAACTAAATCTCAAATTAATAAAGATGAGCCAGGTAGAACTGGTAGAGTGCATAATATGACTGTCTGTGTCAGGACACCTGCGTTCTTAAATTGCACTGACCTGCTGTGCGACCTAGGAAAGCCGCTGCCTCACCTGGATGTTTGTTTTGTCTATTTAAATCATCCCTTCTTTGACGCAAGGCATATCTCTTCCTCAAGTGAACGCATAATTCTTAGGGTGCTGATGCCCTGATGTTAGCTTGGTGCTTTCAGTGCCATCATCATCAAGCTTCAGATTAATATCATCCATAGGTACAAGGAAGACAAAGATTTGTGCAAGTGAATGACCATGCCTGTAATGCTAAAATGCTCACATGTGAGAGTATCTACACAGATATAATGTAATTACCTTTTGGTCACAAAATCTTTAGCTCTCAGTAATACATTCTCTTCAGTTACTGCTTTATTATCAATTAACAGGTTGCTACTTGTTCCTTCCAAACAGAGTGTGCAACTTTAGTCACAGTAAGCAATACTTAGAAATAAAAGTTATTCTCTCTCTCCATGATATTCTCAATCTTTTGAACAGATGGCAATCCCTGCTGATTTAGGGCAGTCTGCTTTAATTTTTACTGGTGAGGATTTTATGGAAGAAAGGGATTCCTTTTGTAACTTTAAATCCATCAACTCAGTAAAGCCCTAATCTTAAAAGGTGAGCACTGCGTCCTTGTGAAGCCCCGCTCGCTTCAGTGATTTAGTATGCTCAGATTATCATTTGAGGTACAGAGTCTCAGGTCACATTTGTCATCATGTGAGTGGGGAATATTCAACTTATTTGAGAAGCCTCACATTACTTAAAGAAGAAAGTGAAATCTATCATGGACATCATGTATTATGTTACATATGTGCAAGATTATTTAATCAACTTTTAAGATTTAAAAAAATACAGGCCATATCAATAGTTCAAAATAAGATTATTGTTCTTCTCTAGCGGTAATAAAGGAACCTAGAGTCCTCAGAGAATTCTCATTAAAGAGTTAGATGAAGTGCATTAGGTGTCATTTTAACAGCAAAAGAAAGGTTAGAAGCTGCCACTTTGCTGCCTGGAATAGGAATGCGCACAGACAGAGCCAAGCTCTCAGCTACCAGCCAAAGATACTTTTTTCAAGTAGGAGGTTTTCACTGAGAATCCAGGAGACTACAGTGTCAGTTGGTTCAAGTAAGTACTTAACCGCCAATGAGAGATTTGGCCGATATTTGTGTCCATTCTCATTCTGTCCTAACGGGCTTATTTATCAGTAGTTGTGTCACCAGTGTTTTCTTTCCTACGTATGATTAATCATTTGAACAGGACAGCAGAATACATAGCCTTGTGTGGAACAATACTACTAACTACCCAAAAATGTTAAATATCAGTATGAAATTATTTATTCAGGCAGCCTCTGAATTAGTGGCTAATTATATGTGTCATTTTGCTTTTGGGAACTGGCAGAATAAACTTAGATATTCCCATGCAGTTCAGAGTAATTTTGTCAGCTTCAACAGATCTTAACCAGATTTATTCAGCTGTAATTGAGGTCAGCTCCTGGCTCATCAGACAAGGTTGAGTTGTCTTTAGGGGCAGATCAATGGGAACATTTTCTGCAAACATATATGAGATATCAACTAATATGGATTGATATTAGTGGTGAACCTGAGCCTATGTCCTAGCTCTAACTCTGTATTGAAATAAAAAAGTGTTTTACGGAATGACTTTTTTTCTCCCGTGCATCTGACAGTATTGAATACAGTTCAGTGTTGCCATACAAAGTTTTTGAGCTCAGCTTGCTTCATTTTTCTCTCTCCATAAGCAATGCACAGACAGCAAAACACATCTGGCTTTTTGTCTTAGCTCAAGCTCTGCCTTCCAATGGTTAGAAAGCGTGGAACAATTAAGACATGGGAAGGAACAGAGCAGCATTAAATAATAATAGCTACCTCCCAGTATAAAAGGGTCCAGAAGATGTCAGGAGAACTTAGTACCAGCCATCACTGCTGTACGGAATCTACAAAGACAGACATTTCTCACATGGGAGGTCTAATGAGAAAAAGTTCTACCAACAGATGCCGAAAATTGTTATGGCCAGTTGTTTCACATCACTAACAGCCTCATATAACAGCTTCTCCCACCAGGAGCCCACAGCTGATATTTATAAACCAGAATTATTTATTTTTCAATAAAAATTGTTTATTGGACTTGAAAAGAAGTCCTGAACAAAAAGCACCCAACAAGAAACCTGGAATATTCAACATATGTTAATTATCTGTATTTCTTTGATGCATATTTTCTGAGGCCAGCAAGAAGCTGTTAATTTTAAGCCTGATTGTTTCCTTGGGTGTTATAAATAATATTCAATACTGAATACAAAAACCTGAAATTGTGTCAAACTAACCGTTTCGTATCATCCCTGTTCTGTAGTAGATGAGATAGAATTCATAAAAATTAGATCCAAACCAGTGTACTTTCGACATTTTTGCTGTTCATCCTCACCCTTATTCCTTCCTCCTGCAGAATGATTAGCTCTTTAAGCTGAGCTGAGCAGGTGGTTTTCATCAAAACAGCTTTTTGTGACAAGCTTTCAGAAATCATGTGTTGATTCAAAAGGAAACCCCAAAGAAAAATTTCACAACATTTAATTTTGAAACAAAGCCCTAGGGACTTGAAGGTTCATCTAAAACTTCATTATTAGTAATGTTCTTCATATCTGGTTTGGTTTGCTCTTTACATAATTTCACGTTATATAGAATATTGTTATTACTCCTGAGAACCCCCACTTAATCCTAACTGAAAGGCATTATCTACTCAGATGAAAATATGTTTCCTATTTGTGGATCGAACGAAACCACAAGTACAGATGTTTTTTCTTGGATTGTCCCAGAGTAGCCATTCTCCTCACTTACACAGTTGGAGCATCTTGTTTTACCTAAACAGAGTAAAAATAGCATAACATGGAACAGCAGAAAGCAGATTGGGAAAAAAACTGCTAATACAGGATATGTCAACGTTTCATTTGAGTATTGTCTTTCTCTCCTGACGATTTCAGGGAGGAAATATTAGAAAAACATGCACAAATTGGTTCTTTTGCCTGCTATCATTTTCTTGCAAATGTTATCCTCAATTTCTGAGCCAAGTGGAAATATCTAAAATGGCATACAGATGTTTACATCTGAACAAATGCTTAATACATATGAACATTCCAGTTGCAAATCAGGGCTGAAATGTAGATTTATTATGGCAGGAACTCAGTTGGTTTTGGAAGCATTTTCATGCCATTTTCCTTCTTCTCATGATAGTTCCCATCCAGCCAAACAACGTGCATTGTATGCTATTTAATAAAAATAGATGTATGCTTAGATTTGTGAAGGCAGGCACAAATTTCTTAATCACGTGCCGAAGTTCAGATATTTTTTTGTCAGGGAAAAATGAAAGCAAATCCAGGAGAATGTTGCTTCCATTTAAAAAAATGCCACCAAGGTCTACTATAAAATGTGTCATACTTTTAATGGCTGCAGAATCAGGCTTTTAAGCAAGAATAATTGAAGAAACTGGAATTTCCCAAGGATTAATGTCCACCTGTAAGAGTGAATTAGAGACACTCAACAACATTGAATTTCTTATCCAGAAAATATAACCCCAAAGCACTACTTCTAAAATTCATGGCTGTTTATGAACACTTATGAATCCCTCTCTGACAGACAGCTAAATAATCCACTAGGTGTCTGTTATGGACGGCTTCACAGGATGTAAAGAGATTCCTAGAATAATAAAATCTGCACATTAGCAAAATATTTTTCTCGTTCTACCCTTGTGTCTTCCTTTCCTTCCACAATATATGGTACAGCAAGAAAAGAAATGAAAAAAGCAGGTGAAGGCTGACGCATTGTAAGGCACTGGAGCAGGAGTAGTAGGAAAATGCTGAGATTGCTCAGGGCTTAGGTAGCTCTGTATGGTCTGAGTGTGCCTGAGCGTGAGAGCTAAGCCCCACTCAGACTGAATTCCTTGTCTGGTGAAAGAAAAAGCCTGACTCACAAAAGAAAGTCTCCCCTGGAAAATATTTTGGAATTTTGAGTATGTGTTTGTGGTTAATATTTTGGCGATAAGCAAGAGAGACTGAATGACTGAATTTGTGACCATGGGTCGTAAATATGGGGAAGCTAATATCTAGGAATGCCAAAAGAGAGAAATAAAAAAAAAAAATCAGCACTAAACCAAAGTAACCAGAAGTGATGGATGCCAGGAAAGAAAGAGAAATGTGTCATGAAAGGAAAAAAGATATGTGAAGATTAAAAAGAAGGTACATTGAAAAGAGAAAGATGAAGGAGGAAGTAAAAATCAATGAGAATAAAATATACATAAAGTGAGTCATAACAGGATGCTCGTATTTTGTCAGATGGATTCATCAATCTGTAAAAAGAGATAAAAATGTAAAGCAGTGGAATAAAGAACGCGCTAAGCTGGGCTGGAAATACACTGGAAGTTCCCTGGGGCAGCAAAATGCCTGAGGCTTCCCTTAGCTCCACTGTCATGCGCTGTGGAGTTTTGGTACCTTTCATTCAGAATAGGGGACCGTGCCTTCACACAGTTTGTTAATCTCTGTGAATGTAGAAGGTAAAGATGGGCCCTGCCCATAAAAACGTAATTCTGACAAACTTGGAACCTGAGAGGACAAACGTGGTGCACTGTTTTATTCCTGTTTGAAGAATAACCGAATTTCCAATTCAAGCAGTTTTAAGCTTTGATGTTTGATGTTAAATTGTATGCCCCTATCCACTTCTAAGTTCCAGTCTGTCAAATCCAACACAAGGAATGAGAGAGTGTCTCCAGAAGTAGCTGGTTCATGAAGCTGTTATTGAAATGAAAGACTCTGAGAGAATAAAGCTGGTTCTGCACACAGAACATTTTCAGTGGGTAATACTTTGCGTATGTTACATAAGCCCAGTAGAAATAACACTTAGCAAGAACAGAAGTTGGATTATGGGAAATTTTCTTATAGGCCTAACTTACACTTAGCAAGAACAGAAGTTGGATTATGGGGAATTTTCTTATAGGCCTAACTTACATTTTGCTCCAAATAATACTGAATCTATAATACTTATTCTAATCGGCTTGGCTCCTAGCTTCCTCTATCGTAATCGCATTTCCAGGAAGTCTGAAAATCAATGACTTTTCCCATTCATGCCTCAATTTTACTTCTTGGTTGCTGCCAGAACAACTTCACTTTTGCATTAATAACAGAGTTACAGAATTTAATGAAAGTTTTGGTTTTTCTTTTAAATTCTTGCAAGCACCAGTTACAATTGAATGCATGAAGTTCTGGTTTTACTTTGCAAGTGCCTGTGTGCCTACTGTTCGTCTCCTTTGGTATGCAGAAACACAGGCTCTTTAGCACATTTTTCATGCTTTTGAATTTGGGCAAGCCAAATGGAAACCAAAACCAGAGTTGAAGTTATTTCAAGGACTGTAGGAGATTAAGACAGAGTGAAGGTAAATTGAAGACAGATCATAGCAGGAGGCTTGGTAAGTGCAGTAAGAAACAATCCATGCCATCTTCCTTTTCACTTAATGCATGCTGCTATGCACAATGAAATACATATGTACACGTACATTAGTGTTATTGAAGCAGCACATACTGTTAGACGGTTAGAGGAAATCTGGTATGGCTGTTCATCACACAGAAGTGGTTGCAGTTTGCTTTTTAAAACATGTCTATTTCAGGCAAAGTTCTGAAAATAATGAGTAATACATGCAAGAAAATATTGAACTGAGCGGTAATTTTATGGCTTGCGTTGTATTTGTTAATAGCAATTGAGGCGGTAGGTAGTCACGTTTATCTAAAAGCTAAAATAAGTATAAATGAAATAAACTCAGAGGAAACTGATATGTCAGGCCCAACTCCTAATATTTGTTCATAACTGAGGAAACGATCTGATATCTGACATTCCATCAGAGCATGGAATAAGAAATGTGATATTATTAATTTCCTGAAAAAGGAAAAGACAGTAGCAATTCACACAGACCTCAGTACTCAAGCCATTTCTAATTAATTGCTGTGTTTTGGAAGTGGATTTGAGATGTAGTTCGTTTAATTTAGGGATGGAATTTGTAATAAACACGTGATTTAGAAGACACTGCCAGAGTGGCAATTGCCTTTGTGAAAAGAACCTTTCAGATTTTACATCTGGGAACTCTCCTTCTCTAAGCAAGCTTTGGAATGAGAAAATGTTCAGGTTCAATAAAAACAAACGTGCTGTATAAGGAGGCTAGGAGAGAATGGTGCTGCAGGACTGTTACGTAGCCTGTTTTCTGAGCTTCCTGTAGCTAGCTCTACCAGGCAACAAGTTGTCAAAACTTAGACATTCAAGACTTACCTAAGTTAAAAGATTCCCATGCAATTCTGCTGCTAATGCAAAAGTCTGAAAGTTCAAATCCACACTGATTTTGTCCGAAGCAGCTAAACAGAGACAGAACCAAGCAAAGGAAGGGATGGCACCATACCAATGGCTCCATTCCAGGTGGCTCCATGTGCAGATGAACAGATGGAACTAATTGTCATTTCTGACCAGACTATCTGCTAACTGCCGAAAGCTTCTTAAATTTGCAATGTCTGCTTGCCAGTTCCTTAAATTGTTCTTACAGGTACGTTCTGCAAACTGTAGCAAAAATGCACCTCTTAAGAGTTGGGAAAAAAGTTTTTTCTAGTAACATGGCCAAAGCTTGCCTGTTTTTTTTTGGTGGCCAAATGAAGACTAAAAGATTTGCTCCATTAGCTCCTGAGTCTATAGATTAAAAGTCTGAGAGGTTATAAAAAATTTGAAATCATATAAGACTGGTTGGGAGAGGAGAGTTTTAAAACATCCTATATAATCATAAAGATCATGATAGAAAAATAATCAATGGGCTTAAAAGAAAAACACTAGCCAAGAGCATTTAGATTAATAATTGAATTCTAATAGGAAGAATGGTAAGGCACTGGAACAGATAGGTGCGAAGTTATTAAGATTTCACATTTTCCCTGTTCAAACACCTGCCAGGAATGAGCTACATACAGTGTTCTTGCTTTGGAGCAGAAGAAATAAAAGCCCTTCCCAGCATTATTTGCTGTGGGTTCTATGGAATGGAACCAGACACTGATGCTCCAGGTCCTGCAGACGCTTTCACCGGCTGCCTTCCAGATCAAGGGCCTGTTTAGCTGTGTTCACTCCCTAAAATGTAGGGTGCATGACTTAGCTTAGGTGGAACAGACATTTTCCTCCCTACCAAAAGAACGTTTCTAGGCAGATTCTTTTATAGTAGGTATGTAGGCGGCAAATCTCTAATTGTTGTTATGCATGTGTATCTGTTTGGTGCTCCTCACTGGAACACTGAAATGCAAGGCAAATTCTGCTTCAGATATTGAAGTCAGTCTGTGAATCGATTCATGCATATGGGATTTTAAGTATCAGCAGCTATTCTAGGGAAACAAGGTGACTGCATTCTTTTCTGTTACATTATTTCTATCAGAAAAAAAAAGGTTGAGGATTCCCCATCCTCTTCCCTCTACCCGCCTTAAAGCCTGGTCTTTATTTCTCATAAGATCCCTTCCTCGCTCAGATTTCATCATTTTCATTACTAAGCATAATTTCAGAAGGTCATTTCCGAAACCGTACACAACCCCACAGCATATAGTGCACATATTAACTTTATGCTTAATTCCATATAGGTTTTATTTAAGCTTTCTCTCTAAAACTTTCAAAAATATGCATTAGTGTGAAACTTCCAGAACTACCTAATTTATATCAGAGACTGGTTGGTAATCTTAAGAAATGCGCTTGATGCACTATTTAGGGAAGTTTAAAAGGCTGTTGGAATCACTGCTTAAAAAAATGCCATAAGCTTAACAGAACAATAAAATAAATGGGCTGTGAAAGGTTCGCTAAGTTTAACAGAAGTGCTCAGTAGAAAATGAAGGAGTCTTAAACATAAGAATTGGTTTCTTCTGTCACGGTCACATTTCTGATTTATAATTTATACCAAAAAAAAGGTTACCCTTTTTTTCAAATATTAATAGCTGCCCCAGTGCATTAACATTTTTTAGGAACCTCTCACAGTCATTCCACTATCCTGGGATCAAAAGTACTCCTGATTGCTTTGTTTAAATACAAGGGGAGAGAAAGGGGGAATAAATTTCTATGCCAAAAGATTACAAAAAGTTAAAAATTGTTTAAAAGTAAATTCTGCACCTGCTGTCATTCGAAAAATTCTCATTGCATTTGTGTCTTCAGAGTAGCTGTTTAGCCCTCTGCATTTTCCTGCACAGTTTCATTTAAGTATATGGGTCTCTTTTCATTAAATATTATTGTCCGTGTTACACATCTGAAATTCCAGTTTCCAAAATCTACTGTCAGTTATTTCTATTTGAATAGCTTACCCCTGCACGACAGAGACACTCACTCACCGCCTACAGTTACCCCAGTCCCTTCCTGTTTCAGGCAGGTTGCAGAGGTTCAGGGGTACTGACCAGCTGGTGCTTTAGCAGGGCTCTGGCGTAAGCGCAGATCCGCACGTGGCTCTTCCAGTCTGTTCTTTCCTCCAGGAGAAACATGCTGGAACACTTGGAGCAGACTGCTTGCGTGATAGATCTTCACAAGTATCATTCGTAGGCTTGATTTCCTTGTTTAGACAAACAACCTGTTGGTTTCAATGGGAGTAACAGTAGAAAGATGAGTATACTGAGACTGTACACCCCCCCACAGTCCTTTTTTCAACCAGTTTATGTTTCTTCAAAACTTCACTCTCTATGACCAGTGTGAGCAAGTGTAACTTATCCGGAAAATATTATTGTAACAACTTTTTTCCACTGAGATTCCTTTTTATATGGGTACTTGCACTGTATGTCATTCGATCACCTGGGCGTTTTATTGATACTCTCTAGCGGAAAGGGTGGGAGTAATAGGCACCAGCAAAACTGCACAGCACTTCAGTAGACATCTCAGATTTCATGGGGAATGTTCTTAGGAATGATCCCACTGATACGCAACTGCGCATCTACTGCTCAAAGAGAACTACCGAGTAAACATCTAATATCAGGTGCACAGTAGCCGTATTTTGCACGTTGAACACAATAATATATCTTTTGCTTTCTGCTCTCTGAATCACATGAATACTTTGACACCTTTGCTCTGTCATTCCATACAGCGCGTGACCTCTGATTCTGATTAACTCTAGCTGTTAATGGGTTAATGACATTTCTTTCCTAAATCAGGTTGCTGCCACATTTTCCTATATTTAATTGAAGTAATTCAGGACACCACAATAATAAAAGGTTAGCCTGCATGCTAAATATAGTGAGATATGTTACGCACCACTTTAATACAAGTTTAGGTGTTCATTTTTGAGGTGAAAAATTGTAGGTTGCCTTTGGATGCAGTTGTTTTGTACAGCCAGCCAGTTGGAAGTAGTACATGCGGGAGTCTGTGAAACTAGTTTTTGACCTGAACGCTGATCAGAAGTTTACCACAAACTTTAGGAAAACCAGTATTTTCACTGTTTTGTGTATTTCTGAAGCAATGTCTCATGCAGATCATATGTTTCCTTAATTATTATAGGTTTGTGTATTTTAATATTAATGTTAATATCTTTCTTGGGAACATTCAAATGTGTAGAAGATACTTTTTCAGATTGCACCTCTAACACAGTCATTTCTGAGGCAGTACTTTGATTGAGCAGCTCATAAACTGTTTATTCTTTGATACGTGCTTGTGCTCTGTGCCTTGATGCAGAGGCTCCCTGAGTGAATTGCTCCAATATAAGCGGAAGAAAATAGAAATCATAGGTGAGATTTTCAGCCATGTCCTGTTAATCTAATGACAGTTGGCATGGTATAGAAGAATAATGACCTCTATATTAATGGTATAATATAAACAGAAAATCTCCTGTTCCAGAGAGTGGAGGTTCCCAGATGCAGACACTGATACATCTGCCCTTTATTGATTGTTTCACTTCTGTCGTCAGGAATAGGTTGTGTGTTTCCATACCAACAAATAGAAATACTAATTATTCATATGAGTATTCGTCTGCCACAACTGGAGTGTAGAGCTTCATCCACACGCATATTTGAATGCTCATCTCGATGCCTGAATCTGCTGTAGGATATTAAATCAGAACTTACAGAAAATATAAGCTATCTTTTAGCACATCAGTGTATATGTAAAACTTCACATTCCCTGAGTTAACATGCTTAAAGCAGCATTTCTAACATTGCGGGCTGAGACGGTTTTGAAGTTGGAAAGCATTAGACATCTGCAAATGGCAATAGTTCACTTGCCCTAAGGTTGAGAATGGAAAATTACTGGCTGGATGTGTTTGTTCTAGTCAGGAAACTGCTAATTACCTCTTAATTGCCAACAGGAGATCATTTGCTCCAGGATAAGTGAACAAGCATTTGTGACCAATAATAATCAGGTTTCACTTCCTCCTCTAAATGAATGCAAGCAATTCCCACTTCAAGGTCCTACTTGAAAGTTCAAAAGAAACTGACCTAGGTACTTTGGATAACTTCACACTTCAATAATTTTAGTGGCTGCCACGAATGGCTGTTATACTATCGCTTCATCATATGGAGCATATGCATTAAGGCAGACCTAAATCTAAATAAACACAGAGCTCAGCTTTGGCTCCTTTGGGGGAGTAAAGTTTTCATTCTGCAGAAGAACATTTGTTGTTTTCTTGTGACTTATTTACAACTCGTATTGATCTGACAATACTTTCCTACCAAAACAGTTAATCTCCATGTATTTCAGAACTGCAAAGAATAAATAAGGGATATGAAAGAATACTAAATATGAACTTGTAAAAAGTTCTGTCTGAATTGAGATTTCCTTTTTATAGTCTCCCTTTTCCATTTTCCATCAAAAGGAAGCCTTACACTCAAAGTCTTGTGACCAAAAGGGAACAAAGCATATACAGAGCCAAGAATGTATCATTAGCCCAATTAAAATCTTCACAATCTAATCAAAATCCAACAGCAAAATATTACTAGTTCAATTACAATAATATTAACATTCACAATCCAAATTAACATCAAAAAGCCTCATTAATAATAGCCTTAAAATTATTACGGAAGAAAACTTACTAGTGAATACCTCTTTTCTCTCTTGTCACACTCACCCTTCCGACATCCCTCTGGCAAGTAACATCAACAGCACCAGCCATCCTCAAACAGAAAGGGAGCAAAACTTCACAGCAGGTTATCAACATCCCAAAGTCTTCACAAGGAGCACACGGTACAAACACCAACCAACCCCCTCCCCCAGGCGCAAGCTCTACTTGCAATTTTATATAGTCTCATACCACAGTTTGCTCCCCCCTCAGTCAT
Source organism: Phalacrocorax aristotelis (assembly GCF_949628215.1). Lineage (NCBI taxonomy): Eukaryota > Metazoa > Chordata > Aves > Suliformes > Phalacrocoracidae > Phalacrocorax > Phalacrocorax aristotelis. The sequence goes on from NC_134279.1 coordinate 5,254,202, forward strand.
GCCCTATAAAGCTCGGGAGAGCCTCCCCTAGCCCCATAGCCCCCAGGAGCTGCTGCTGGGGGCACGTCAGGTCTTCCCAGAGCAAAGCACAAACATGCAAGCAATAGGCAATGAATGGCCTTGCAGTTGAGTGACAGCATGGCTCAGGCCACAACAAGGCTAGGCAAGTTCTTGACATTCTGCCCTGTCAGGCCAATACAGAGCCTGGGACCTTCCTCTAGTCCTTGCAAAAGTTTCATTAGCTTGAGAAAAGCTACGGAGGAAGGGCTGAGATACTGAATTTGGTCTTAGGTTTCTTTCTGCTGACACACGAATGAATCTGCTATAATACATGTGGGAATCTTTGCGTTGGTTTGTTTGGATCATGAGAAACTGGGAGGTCAAAACATTGCCTTAATTACAATCTCTTTCTAATTCTTGTAATTTTAAAATGAAAATGATAGTATTATTTTGCATAATGGTATGCAGCAAAATCTGTGTTTGAACAATAACTACAGCTAAATGCCTTAATGTTTCCCCAGATAACTAGTTTCCGCTATGCTGTTTTACTCTCTCTTCCACATATGTATTTATGTGCCCATTCTCAATGGGTACATAGTGCTCATACTGTAAAAAGAGTTGAAGTACTCTTTTTTTTTTTTCTTTAAAGAATATTAGAATTGAATGAAGATAAAAAGGGATGTGTATGAAATGCAATTTGGTTTTTTAATATTATCAGCAGTCTCTGTATGCACCTGCTAAGACATGTATCTCTACTATTGAAGATTTGCTTCAAAAAAAGTTAAGAACACATCATAGCCTTATGTCCTCTGGGTGTGTGCAATGGGGGATGGCGAACACGCGCTGTTGAAGCAGCTTGAATTCCTTCTACTATTTTAAATCTTCTGTGAGTAGGAATTTAGTTCATTTTGCACTGTAAATTTTCGTGCCTTTTCACTTTGAAGAAAAAATCTCTACCAGTATTGAAAGGGCTTTGTAGCTTATATCAGGTCAAGGTTCAGTGAGTTGATGAGTTGATATAGTTGAGGAGAGTCATTCAGTTGTATTTTTTTACCTTTTTGATATGTATTTCCTTTATTATAAGGGTAACAGAAGGGTGGCGGGTCCCAGTATCAGGTGAATGTTCAGTCAAACCTCAAAAAGAGGAACGAAATACAAGAAACCAATTGAGAGACTGAAATTTTCCTCAAGGTTTAGATAATGTATTTCTTTAGTGACACCGAAGGAGAGATTTTTAAAGCTCAAACTAGCTGTCCAATCTTCATCATCATTTATCCTATATTTTGGCAAATGATTTTGATCAGAATAATAATGTTTTTATTTTCACAAATGTGTTTTGGTTAAACCAATCATTTGGATATGCACATACGATTCGAAGCAGTAGTCAGGTTTTTTCGGTTTCCCAGTTCATTAAAATAGTACATAGTGTTGCCTCATAAGGCCTCTGTCAATTTTACTTTAATGTACAGCTTCCATGTCTCTTGATTTTCTAGCAATAGCTTTTTTGGTAAAAAAGTCAGAAGACGCTTCTTCTTAAAAAGCTAAATAACCCCTTGCTCACTGTTAAAAAATTTGTTTTCATAATTTACTTGTTGCATTAGGCAATGAACGAGTGGGATAACAGTCTTGTAATTTAGTTTTAGTTATGGGTCTAGTTCATATTCACACACGGTTTCTTGCTCCCCCTCTCACACCTGGCTGCCTTGACCAGCAAGTGAGCGTTGTTTTCCTTGTGAAGTGGTGTGACTTGAGCAGAAAGTAAGACCATGTACTGGCTTGTGAGAGTTCGTATAAGGCCTCAGGAAGTTGTAGGAAATAGGAGGCTAAAATCTGGTTAGTGTTAGGTGAACAACAAAGGCAATGCCTCTCTGGATGAGCACTAGTTGGAGTTTTGTTTATATACCTTGCAATATCTGTATATGAAAATCAGCGATCTGTAAAATCCTTATGCGTGATGGTTTTAAGTATAGTTATTACATTGCCAGTAATCTGCTTCCATCCGTAGCTGTAAAGCTATTTCATAATGACTGGTGATTTCAGGATTGTTGTGTATACACTTGAGCTTGCAAATGAAAATTATAGAGTTTTCGTTACTTTCACCTGAAGGAGTTTTCTGGGCTTCTCTTCACAAGTCTGAAGTTGTCTTAATGTATGATATGTATGAATCAGGGGTTTGTTGTAAGCAAAGTGTTTCAATGCTGGCATATCTTCAGGTCTCAGATTATCAGACATGACAAGCAAATAGGACTCAAGCCTAATTTATAGGAATATGGCAGCCACTCAACAACAACAACAAAAGAATTCAAGGCATCTGACAGAATTCTGTTGCACCAGCACAGAGCCAGGGTGTCAGTCTAAACATAAAATTCGGTGCTTTAGAAATATCTGCTATGAATACACAAAAAATGTTAAAAACTTCATAAAAGAATATGCAAGAGCATTTTTTAAGTTGCAAAGCTTTGTTCTGGGATCCTGATCTAATAGTTTGCTTTAACTGTGGCCCTTCTTGTCAAAATTCTTGTGCCATTACTTCATGAGGTGCTGTGGAGCAGCAAATTTCTGATTACTAACCTTTTTTTTTCCTAAACTACTGCTGAAGTTTTTCTAACTTATTGCTGAATACCTGATTTATTATTACTTAATAATGTAAATTAGCATAACCTCTAACATTGATGAGAATCTCAGCCAAGTATTAGTTCTGATGCCATTTAAATTTTATTCATGTTATCTGCCCCTTACTCGTTGTAAGTATTCGTAAAATCCATATGGATTTTCTGCAGACAAAACTCATGCATTGGTCAAAACCTCCACCAAAGACTTTTTCCATTGTTAAAACCAGGCAGCAGCAGAACAGAAGATGAGAGAAGGCTTCAAAAGGTTTTTGTAGTTAACCTGGGTCTTATTTCCAGTAGGCATAAATCTGTTCCCTGCAGTGTTTGTGTAACAGGGTTGAAGGAGCAGAAGCCTATTGGGAAAGAGCGGAATCCAGTAAACAATCTTCAAACACAGATAAATTAATAAAGACGAGCTTTCAGTAACGTGAATATTGTCACAAGTTAAAACCTGCTTTGTTTCAATTCAGTTTGTGGCTGCATAGTGCTGTGTCATCACGAGGCAGCACTTTGCCACGTGGGCACTGGCTTTCGATCGTAACAGTAGCTGTATTAGCATGCTCTGCTCAGCTGGGTAAGGTGTTCCGGGTGCAACTCCATGGCGAAGTCTGAAGTTAAGTCAGGAGGTGTCATGATCTAATACAGAGTAGAGTTACCCTCAACAAACCCAGGAGAGGATAAATTCATCTTGATTTTGATTTCAACTGAATCATGGCAAAACCTGCTCTACTTCATGCAGGCAAAAGGACTAGAACAGTTGCATATTCTACACACAGAGCACGCCAAAAGCATGTACTAAGGGCTGAAAGTTAGTTATTCTTTAATTCGTTTTCACACAGTACGTCTTATATCTTGAACATTACAATATGACATTAAGATAATATAAACATGTCTGTTCAAAAGCTGTTGGGAAAAATGAGTTGTCAGCTATGATATATTTTACTTAGCTTTCATAACTTACATTTTAAAACAATAATAGCTATGCATAATATATGCACACCAGATGGCGATTTGGAAATGTATGCATGAGCTGAGAATATATGTAATACTTTGCTCACAGCACACCTTGAATTCAAGGAACATTGCAAAGATCATACTGATTTTTTTTCTTTCCTTCTAACAAAACACATTTTTTTGATAAAGGTGTTTTCTGTTAAGTTTAATAAACTAGGATTGGAGCGACATATCTCGCAAACAATGCGATGCTCTGGTTTGTTCTCTTTCAACCACTGTATTAAAGCATTAATATTAAAAGCTTAAATGGCTTGTGGTTTAGAGTGGTTATGAAAAAAATCACAGATAAAATGTCTGAAATAACTGTAAGAGCATAAATACTTTATATTTTTATCAGTAAAAATGTCCTTCTGTATAAGACAATCTAAAGACCATTCCTTTGCATTTAGACTTTACATTACTCTCTAAAAATTTCGAACAAATTATATTTTTAGACTAGCAAAAGGGGATTACAAATTTATAAAGCAATATTTGCTTATATTTCCTGAAAAGATGCTCCCAAAAGATCTATAGGCAATACAATTGGGATGCCAGATTCAACAAGAGAGTTTAATGTTCTGCAGTAGAACTATCTTGAAACTCCCTCACACTTCAGTTTTTCTATTTACGTGTCTTAAAAGAAAAATGTTTAAGACCCTACAAACTAGGGATTTGGTTTTTAATATGAAGTGTAGAACATCTTCATTATTTAAATCCCAAGGTATTTATAATGCTTCATTGTCTGCTGTCTCTCACAATGTCAGTTGTTTGTATTGGGCTATGGAAATGATGAAGCTTGAAAACGCATGGTTTGATTTGCTATTTCAGCTATATTGCACCCATCTGAAAATCCCAGCTGCAGTTGGGAAAGGGGCAGGTCTGGGTGGTGGCATGCCTTACGCAGAACTTGGCAACTGAAAATCCTCTCTTCCTCCCATCCACCCCTAATTTGAACAAGTAGCTCATAAACCTCAAAAGCATCACACCGGAGAAAACACCGGACAAAGGGAACGGCCACGTAACGCCACACAACAGCGTAGCAGCCTTCTGTGACCTGACCTCCCTGTCTGGGGGATCACTTTTTCCTCTTCATTTGTCAGAATTTCTGTTCTGTCATATACTTGACCTAGAAGAACATGTCCTCTGGCACGGTACAAAAGACAGTGGTGTGTTGTTTCTACCTTCTTCAAAATAAGTGGGAGATGTCAGCGGTGAGTACCCTAGCTGCCTATTTTGTCTGATTATGGTGTGGCGGTTGAGCAAAATAAGCAGTGTAGTGAGCAGTCAAGTTTACTCCTGAGGCCCATGTAGTGGCAGGCTGTCATCTGAAGCTCATGTCTTCTTGTGGTACAGTGAGAAAGTCACCTTGCATTTACACACTTACGGTAAGGGAGAGTATAGAGCTACTCTGGGAAGAAGTAGCAGAAGAAGGAGCACCTTTCTGTTGAGGACTGGTCTTTTTCGTCTTGGTCATTTTCTTGGAAATTACTTTAGGCACACCTTGCCAAGTAGCTTGTGTGAGGAAGAGCCACCTACCTGCTGATCTCAGCTCTGTAATCAGCTACCTTGTAAAACTCATCTCTTCTGCTGCAACGCAATCTCAGCCGGTTGCTTATCCAAGGTGGTGTTTGTCCCAATTAAAAGAAGTAATTAAGATTTATTATTGTTTATGGATACCAAAATGCTCTTGAGGGTAACTGAGATCTAAATCATCAAAATTACTTAGAGTCTATATTCCAGTGTATAATCCTACAACAGTAGTAACCTCCTCTGCAGTACATAATTCAGTGGTATGGAAGCTGTACGAGTGAGAAGCCATTCCCATTCACTAAGGCAATTTCTTTTGCAGCATATGGTATGAAGTTTTGTGTCTTTATATAGCAATTGGATTATGATATATGTAGGTCTGGCATGCGACACATTTGTAATTAACTGAAACTATCTTGATGAATAAAGCAAAACCATCTACTATTTGTCTTTCTCTACTGGTGAAGTTTTCTTCATTGCATTCCAGCCCCTACATTCAGACTACTTCAATAAACAGCAAGACAACCCTGTAAAAGAAACAGAATTAAATTACTGTTTTTTTCTCTAAAGTATATCTGCTGCCATCTGTTGACTTCTGAAGTACTTTCTAGTCTTAAATAAAATACAATCAGATTATCAGATGTTATACATACAACTGAACCTCTTAACAGCTCCTTAAGATATTGCCAATTAGCCGCTTGAAACTGAGCCTTATTTTTCCATTTTGTAATAAAAAAGGCACACAGAAAAGGCCAGAATCTGTGAAAATTCACAACTACTTTGCATAGCATGGTACAAAATAATTTGTGTAGCTATTGAGGAAAATATTTGTAGTAAAATCAGTTTGAAAAGCCTAAGGCTGCAGAATAGTGTTCGTAGGGAGATATTCAGTATTTAGATGCAAGATGGATGGAATAATAGTGTCGGGCAATGTGGGGTCAAAATTTGCAGCGGGGTTTAGTTTGATTCTGGGAAGAGTGGTGGGTTTATCCCTGCTTATGTAAATATACAGGAGTCATTTACAAATTCAAAGGAGAAAAAAACTATTTTGTGAGAGTGTAGAGCACTACAAAAAAAGTAACTCTACGGCCGTTCTGCATAAATTCTCTTCCTTTGTTGTGCTGCGTGCAGAACTTATAATTTTTTATGGAATCCTTCCAGTTTTTCTCCCTCAGTAATGTGTTTAGAAATCTGTGAGTCTTATTAAGGGAAAGAGGCATTTTTTTTCCCCTCAGGTTTACAGCAGCCTCCAAAAGTAGAAGTTATTCACACATATATAGAATTTTTATGATGTCCTGTGTGTTGCAATTAATTTGAAATGGAGTTAATAAAATGTAGCTTGTTATAAAATTTTATTTTTAAGGACAATCCCCTATACATATTTAAGTCATGCAATCATGGCACGTTCTGCGCTATCTATGGGCATTAAGCTATATTTTGTATTATTTCTTCATAAGCTGTATTATACAGATCTCTGAGAAACTTCTTCATCCAGTAGACAATGATGCTTTCTCTCTATCTTTTTCTTAACCAGTTTGTAAAAAGAAATATATGCCTTAGTGTGATGAAATTCTGCACTGTAAGTGCGTATTTCTTGTCTGAAATGTGGTTTTTTGTTCTGATTTCTTCTGTTTTGAGCATCTTCAGGAGAATGCTCTGATCCTTACTCCTAACACAGGAACTGAAACAGCACTGTAGCGGGGGAAATTGCAAAAGGAATAAACTGCCAAAAATGCAGTAATTATCCTTTAATGCATTTTGCTATAAAGAATGAATTGTAGTAGCCTAAGCAGCATCAGTCGCTGCACCTATTTGCTACCTTCTGAAGAGTGATGAAAGTTCCTAGCTCTCTGAAGACTGAGAAAAGCCAAACATAGCCTAACGCTACTGGTATTTTACTCCAAAAATATTAAAGACCCTAACAAAATGCAAGTGCTACGTAGAGTCCTTGGCACTGTCGTAGTTTTATCGTTTCTCCCTCTGATCCACAAGAAACCTCATCTTTGACCAAACCAAGCTTCCCAGTGTCTACAATAAGCATGTCCTGGAATAAGATGCTAAACCAGATCATGTTGTGCCGTTGGATGACACAGTTCACTTCTGTCTGTGGTTTCGGCTGTGTCCAAACTCATTCTCATTTGCGACTTAAAGCAGAGTTTGGATGGTGTGCTCCCTCGTTATGGGCAATGTGTACGAGTATTTACAGTGCTAAAAGGAAAAAGTCACTTCTATAGCTTTAAAGCTCTGTTCACACGGCAGACTATATATTTTCTAGGTGTCAGCCTGATCAGTTGGATTTATTTAGATCCAACATGTACTTGTTGTCATGTTTTATGGAGAAGTAAATAGTATGTTTAAAGCAAATGCACATTTCTTTATCTGTCAGTTGCTTTGGCTTAGATTAATCCCAGCTTGTTACCAGAATCACAAATGTCATATGTAGGCTTAGCGCATAACATCTCCTGAGAAGCGATGCCTGCTTTCCCCAGGAGGAACTGACCCCAGCTGGCCTTAACATTTCTGCCAGGAAATGGCAGTTTTGAACCTTCTACCAGAGGCTCTCGAGATACCCCACCAGCACAGGAATTTGCAGTCGCTGCTTCATTTTGCATCTTTGTCCAAAAAAAAAAGACTTCGGGCCTTTCTAAGAACATTCTGATTAATTTTCTATGCTATTAGATTGAATGTTGTTTTTACAATGTTCTCTCTTTCGAGTTCCTGGCTGTATCTTCTTCATTCACTAGCTGTAGAGGAGAAACTGGGGACCTGCTAATAAGTGCTTTCAATAAAAATTGAACTAATTAAGGTTCAGACATAATCCCCTATTATTATAAGAGAGCTCAGTGAGATATAAGATAATGGGGTAATAAACCCCTGAAAATTGGGATATAGCAAGGAAATACCAACAGACCTTGGAATGTAGTGTTGTGATCTCAATGATATAATAAATGTTTAATCAGCTGCTACTGATAAATTTTAAAGCAGCAGAAAGACCTGAATACAACAGCAACGGAGTTAAGTTTAGGCATAGATTATCTGCAACAACTTTGCATCTCTGTTGTGTTTAATAAAAAAACCCCAGAGGTCTTCAAAGAATTTGAAATGTTAAGTAAAATTGGTGCAAGTATAACTTGACACCTCTAAGCCTAAAGTAATAAGAAGAATTCTGATGATCCTTTTTCCTTTCATCATAGGTATCATGATTTAAAGGAATTCCAAGCTATTAAATATAGAATGCTAAGATCTCAGATCATACGCTACTATAACATCAAAAATATTGGAGCAAAATGTTCTGGCACTTCTTGAAAAGTTTTTTTAAAAGCTCAGTTAACATCTGGATATTAATGTAAATGACCATGATGTTAGATGTTTCTCCCCTACAGCCTGTGTAACATACTATACTCATATTTTTCAGTTAATCTTTTATGTTGATTACAGAGGAATCAATTTCTTACATCATCAGCCAAGAGCAAATCTGTAGCAATGAGTTCCAGAATGTTATGGTGCACAAATGAGTGATTGCCAAGTCAGTCTGTTCAACCAAGATAGCAGCTGAAATGAGGGCTGATAATTATGTTTACAAAATGGCATATAGCAATTTAAAATAATTTTGGGGGTTATGGTTGGCTTTAAAATATGTTTATTAAGCGGAACTACACTACTGTCTTTTCTTAGATCCAGATTAGTATATGACAAAGAAATTTTTACTCCTGAATTCTATGTTGCATAGATATTTATCAACATGATGTGCCACAGCTCTCAAGTCTGCAGTTAGGGAAGAATTATAGGAGACATTCATCTAGAAGCTAGAGAAAGTTTTGTATCAATTGAAGCCTAAAATATGTATATGGAAAGGCTATTTCCCACTTGCCTTTCACTTCCTTTTCTATTTTCTATCTTGCTTTTCCCTTTTTCACTCTCTTCTCTCTCCTTCCCTCTCTCTAACGGAATGGTAAAATGCTCCAGAAGAAGGGCTGGTTTTTTAAAGAATATGTCTCTCCGATTCAACTTAGATTTCGCCTTGAAAGAAGCTGGTAGGCAAGCGAGCGCTTTCTGTTTGGCACAAGTGTGAATTTGTTCTAATATAAAGCAGCAGAAAGTTAATGGGCAGAACAGTTTACTAATCCCTGTGGTCATCAAAGACAGATACAGGTAGAATGCACATCATTAATGCCATCTTCTGGGTGAGAATAAAACATAACTAACTGATGTGAAGATTACTTCAGAGAAGTTATTTTTTGTCCTCAGTTTCTAGAATGACTCACTGCAGCCACATGGAATTACAGCCAACTCTAGATCAGTATTTGCTGTTTCTCATCGTATACTTCAGGAAAGTATTGCGGCATAGTTAACTTCTCCAATTTTAAGCAGGATCAGAGGAGGAGATACATTGAGGAAGAGTTAACCAAAGAACCAGGTTTCACATGAAGCCAGGCTAGATTAGATTAGGCAAAAGGCAAATGAACGTTGCTTTGTTTGGGGTCATGGAGTACAGATTTGTTTCACAAGTGACCTAAGCTTTGTAAGAGTGGGTTATCCCAAACTTGCTCATGAAAAAATAAGTAAGTTCTTAACTAGCTGAGTTTGTCAGCTGAGATTCAACCAATATCCTGTTGTCCAGTTCAGAAGGTCAGCAAAGGACTTTTCCGCAAATGATACCTATATGTTGAAATATGTAGCTGCCAGAGAATGCAGCCATTGGAGGGGTGAAAAGATACAAGGGTGAAATAGTTAGTCTAAATAGACAAATCAGCAAGCATTTCTCACGGTGGCTAGAGGGCGGCCCCACACGCATCTAGAGAAAAGAACTGGAGAATGGAAGATGACATGGGATTAAGAAGGTATAGATGTGCCCAAGTGTGGGTAAAATGAAATAAGAAAAACAGAAACAATAAGGGGAAAAACTTCCAGTAGCAAGAGAATAGCTAGTCCCCAGAAGTCAGCAGAAACTGGGATTTGAGGGTATAAATCTGGAACGGAAAATAGCAACTTCAGGTTTGACATTTGTTTTAATAGGAATCGTGATATTTGCCTGGCTCAGGTGAAAAGGTTCTCATGCTGTATCAAGTATATCTTCCTTTTTTGTGTGTGCTTCTTGCATTTCTAATCCTGAACAGTTTTGTGGTCACGTGTAAATACAGGTAAACCGAAGCTGCCTGAGTACTCTGCTGTCTCTCTGCTTCTTCGATACTGTAACCAAGTGAGGTTACTAATTTTGATTTTCCCATTACATCACTAGTTTTGGCATCTTGAAATGTGCAAAAAGATGAAAGGTAATGCAAAATAAATTCAGCTAGGTTCTGCTATCGGCATTTCTTATTTTTCTTCTTTTTTTCCCCAAATGATGGTTGTGACTTGGACTACTTTCATTAGGGAAGATTTTTATAAGAAAGTTCACTTCTCGTTAATTTAATGCATGGTCATACAGTTTCAGACAATTCCCATAGGAAATGAAAATAAACCTGGAGCCAGAATATGCTTTTTGTGGCCAAGTTTCACTTGTCATGCTCACATGTAAAGCAGAAATAACATTATCTCTACTTAAGTTTTTTCAATGAAATTATGTCTTTTACCTTAAAATATTTGTAAATGTATAAATAGGTGATCCAGAGCAGTATGTATGTTTTTGAGTTCTCTAAGATTTACCACTGTTAACACAGTAAGGTTACCGACCTCGGATGTATACATAAACATACCTTTTCTCAGGTTTAGGGAGCTTTAAAAAGCAAGTTTATTTGTGCCTTATGGTTTCTGGTGCAGCGAGCTCTATTGATCTTGGTTTGTGACGCTTCTGTAACTAACACTATCAATAATGTGTTGCTTTCTGTTACTAAGTAAGAACTAATATACACGACCAAATTAAAGCAGCCTGATTCCGGGCAAAAAGCTGCCAACACTCTTGTAGTGACTGAGTAAAATGGAGGAAGTTAAATCTGTTATCTGATAGTATTAGAGATCCTCAGAATTAGGGGGTGTTACTTAATTATTTTCAGTTTACACCATTATTTCTTTAGTTTGACTGACTGGTTTTTTAAAAGTTGTTTATTAACTGGTCAGCTGTTTCTTCAGTTAATTCAGTGAGGAAATACAAGGAAGGAGAAGCAAAGCAGAGATGAAAGTTGATCATATTGTCAAGCCATAACACTTCCAGTCAAGAGATCTGAGCTGTTTGCACGGTTCTGTCATGTAATATTTGTAACCTCCAGGAAATTTGCAGAAAGCAGTTTCGCAGGAAATTTTTCACAGATACTTATCCATTTGACAAAATTCTGCCAAAATACACAGATAAATGCACACAGAGATAGAAGAGGGAACTAGCTTGAGGTTTCTGCAGCATGCTGGCAGGTTGCTAGATGCCTTGCAGTTCCCCAGTTCTCTGACTCCACTGCGGCTGTACCACAGTAACCAGCTTAAATCTGCCATTTTCCCAAGATGTGCTGCTATAGTTAAATGAGGAATTGTTTTACCAGAAAAAAAAAAAAGAGCTTTTTTTAGCTTTTGTAATTTCAAAAAGTCCCTTAACTGGTGTGAATGACATCAAGACCTTTCAAAGCTTCAAAAAAGAAACCAGTGAGCCCGACACCCTCATTGGTATGTATCAGTATGCATTAGCCTGACACCCTAATTAGTATACCATCAAATATAAGATGCAATAATTTAATTAGAATTCACATGGGTAAATACGCGTTGGGAGGAGTTCTTAAAATAGTTTATGGAAAGAGAAATTATGCTTCACAAACCTATCAGGGTTCTTTCAGGGAGCTGCCAAGCTTATGCCAGTTGATAACGGGAAAGCATTTGGACAAAATTCCTTGCCAAAATGCCATTAAGAATTTAGGCAGCCAAGGAATAAGAGCTCCTTGTGTAGAAGAATAACTGCCTTAGCTTGTCAGGGTCCTGACTGCACTAACGTGCCGTAATCTCTTAGGTTTAGGACTGTGGGATGGTGCCCTGGTCAGCAAGGGCAATGTCCTGCCTCTGCTTCTCCTCCTCCCACCTGCAGCAGCCACATTCTCACTGCTCCCAACAGGAAAAGTGTGGAGAAGGGTAAATGGTCTGTTGTGTGGGGCAGCTGTCAGTGGAGATCCTCTTGCTGGTAATAGCAAGTTTTTCAGAGCACCAAAGACGCAGGCGTATTGGAAAGAAGTGCAGAACAGCCTTATGACTGAGTGACTGGGAGAGGACATGGCCGATTAAATTCAGCATAGATGTATGTAAAGTGATTCACACAGGGTGGAAGCAAATTCTCTCTGTAAAATAATAGGCTCTGAATGAACCATTACCACTTGGGAATGAGATATTGCTGTAAATGTCAGCTCAGCATTCAGTAGTCAAAAAAAGGCAAATTGAATGTTAAGGATTACCGGCAATGGAATCCTGAACAAAATACAAAATTTCCTTCTGTCATTGTGCAAGCTGAGTGTGTGCCTGGATCCACCAGCGTGGTGTGTAGCATTGGTCTCTCTCTGTCTCAGAAAAAAAGATATATTAAAAGCTTGAAACAGTTCAGAGAGAGTCAGCAAAGATAATCAAAAGTATGGAGCAGCTTCTCCACAAGAAGCAAGTAAGCAACCTAAGACTTCTTCAGCCAGGAAAAGCAACTGACAGAGAGATGGTGCAGTTGTAGGTGGAAGAGGCAACAGTCATTCTCCATCTCTTCTAAGACACTTCCTGAATGAAGGCATTAAGGACAAGTTCAAAACAAGCAAAGGGAGGCTGATCTTCACAAAACATAGAGCTGAGCTGGGAAGTTCTGACAAGTTTTTGGATGATAAACACACACACAATGAAAAAGAAACTGCCAGAAGTCAAAAGAAAAACTCCACCAAAGGTTATCACATACAAAGTCTTCAAAAAGCTACAAAATGTCAAGAGGTGGATTTGGGGGAAGCATCACTGTGTGCTTGCTCCAAGCTTCACCACTTCCCCAATGTCCATTTCTGGCTACTGCCAGAGGCTGTTGCCGGCCTAGATGGACCCATCTTCAGAGAAATGTCTATTTTCTTATGTTCTGTGTTTGACAAATATAACACATTTCGTTTTCTTAAATTTTTAAGTACAATTCCTAGGGATTCTTTCAAAGTAATACATTTCCAGCTCTTAAGTAGAATTTATTCTTCCTTGCTCTTGGGGAGATTCCAATTGGACACGAGAGGGAAATTTTTCACAGTGAGGACAGTCACCACTGGAATAATCTCCCCAGGGAAGTGGTTGACTCGGCCATGTTGGACACCTTCAAGAGTCGTCTGGACAGGGTGCTGGGCCATCTTGTCTAGACTGTGCTCTTCCCAGAAAGGTTGGGCTAGACGATCCCTGAGGTCCCTTCCAGCCTGGGATTCTGCGATAACTCAGGGTGAATGTATTTGTCATCCATTTTCAGTTGATCATTCTTGCTCACTGACTGTCTCACTTTAATAAGAAATTAATAATAAAATATAATACCCTTTCAAAGTCATGCAGTAGTTTGAAGATCACTACTGAGAAACAAACAGGACCAGTTTATGAAAATGGCAAGGAACACAATCCACAGGAACTACACATCTGTTAAAGACACGCTCTTTCTCCCTGTCCATATCATTAATCACCCAGCTCTAACATTTAGCCATAATTCTCATACTAATTTGAGCATTTGTAAGACTGTGGAAATAGATAATAGCAATTATTATGGCTTCTGGTTATTATTTTTGAAAGGAACAATTGTGTTTGTGGAAATTCAGGAGTCCACAAATAGAGTTTCATCAAAATTCTTTGCTTTGGAAAGATATTTTGGGGGTTTCTTCATATTCAGTGAAAGAAATTTAGCTAAGTAGGGAGTTGTTCTGCCACTGGATCAAGGTAATCTCCTTTATTTTTGACAAATGTTTGGAAAAAGAGTATTGGAAAGCATACAAAAAAGAAACAATACAAATGACAAAACTCTCAAATTATTTTTCTCTCCCTCAAACATAAAGCAGGAACATTTTAATTGGTGTTTGTCTGTTATTTTTCAAGACCAGAAAGGGCAAAATGGTGTCCTACTGAAAGCATTTAACAAGGTAGCTCCGGTAGGTTTGTATAATTTAGCACAGAGATGATCAGCAGAGTAGAAAGGGCAGGAAACTATTTTAAACAAAACTAAAATAAAGGCTAAATAAATTGCATGGATACCGTCTTCCACAACATTTAGATATGTTTGCTTTACTTATGTACAGCTCTTCTTTCCTTTGCATACTCATTTGTAGCCTACCTCAACTGAATTCTGGCTGGAAAACAGCACCGATGAATAGTACATTGATGAGGAACTGCAGGGAAAGGGTAGAAATTATGCTGTAACTACAAATTAGCATGCAGTGAATGAGAGTTAAAATGAGGGCCGGAATGTGGGAACAATTAATCCCCCACATAAGACTTTATTTTAATAATAAGAAACTTGTACACAGATGCAAACAGAAACGGGGTTAGTGCAGCTAGAGGAGTAGTTCCTTGATGTACCTGTGCGGTGGTTAACGTACAGGACATTAAATCTGTGCTTGCAGCCTGGAATGGGCAAGCTGCTTGGGACACACTGGCTTCAACGCTGGTTTCTTTCTAAAGGCAGATTGGAAAGCATCGAGTTATTGAAGCTGCCAAAATAAGAAACCTTCACTTTTTAGTAGTACCGTACCAAACTCGATTTCTGTATCATAGAATCTGCTTAACATAGAGTGTACGCAGAATAAACTCCAAAATATTTAACTGCAGGGCCTGACCTGGTTATATGTTAGTCTGGTTCTTAACTAGTATGAGTCAACTTGTGTTGATTACACTGCCTAGCTCTCAGGTCTGTGTACAACATGTTTACATTGCCAGGCTCCTGTTCTGAAGAAAATACAAAAGCCCGGTAATGTATTATAAAGCCCGTTGCTAAAAATGGCGGGGAGGGGAGGGAGTGGAACGGCAAAGGTGCCAGGTTTTGTGTTTTGCTTCTCTGCGTCGGGTTTGTGACAATTTAGCATCGGAGTTATGGCATGCCTTTGCTCCAGTACAGATTCAAAATAATCCTTATTCAAAGCAACTAATATCTTTATAACAAGTGCCTTAATGGTGGTAAATTCGCTCTGGTTAGCCATTTGCTTTTAGTTCTGAGTAATCTCTGAAGGAACAGCGATTTCAGTTGTTTTTCTAAAGGTGTATTTTAAACCAGCTCCCCAGTTCTCCTGGCGTAGAGTTAAACAGTTAAGCAATATTATGCAATATCTGGTGTGAGTGTGTGTGCATACAGGATGTAGCCTTGCTTCGTTAGGAGCACTTGGGTACTTTTACTACCCTTGAACAACATACAGTACATTCAGCATCAGTTTTATTCCCCTTTTAATTTAGAAAGGAAAACTTATGTTCCCAAAGGTATGACTCACTTTTCATATGAAGTATTGTATTTCCGTGATTTATTGAGATATTAACATGGAAATGGTGATGTTAAACAATACTTGGAATAGCTCTAAAAGTGTAGTGGGAATCATGATTTCATAAGAAGAAAATTAGTTATGTAGGTAACATTACTGTATAATTTCCCATAGGATCTCTACATCAGGCAAGATTTTATTATATTCTAAAACAAAGTTGCTTGCACTCACTTTAAATATAAAGTACTGCTGAATACGACAATATCATAAGGCTGCTCACAGTACAAGCAAAGACATCTGTTAATGGTACCATAAATAGTTATGAACTGTGGTACTCAAATGGCTTTGCCAGCAAAGCATTGCCTCCTAATTTATTTTTATAGCAAATGGATGCCTCATTTTTCATGGTTTGGTAGTTTGCATTCAAATGTACCAATAACTTCCAAGGCAATCACTTCTACACAGCATGTTTTATTTGAGAACATAAGATGCAGTAGCTAATGGTGTGTTGGTGGGTAGTCTTCTCCATCAGCAGTTTTGTATGAATCCTTATGTTATTTGTCTTTTTTTTTTTCTTTTAGATTACTTCATGAAAAGGAATGTACTACATAAAAGTATGCTTATTGATGGAAGATTTAATTTAATTTCTTATCACATAGGTGAAGAGGGACAAAGGTTGTGTAATTGCACTGGTTTTGTCATCCAATATGCTACATCTGAACTAGGCATTTTACATTTTCACTCATTCCTGGAGGTTATCACCAAAAACTAAAAGGGAACACAAGCGGTTTCAGCTGTCACAGAGCAGAGTTCAAAAGCCTCTAAAGGTTTCCACAGAAATCGGTTGCCGAGAGGAGGGTGGCAGCAAAAATTAATTAAGCTCTGCCTAAACTATTTTTTCAAATTTGTGGTGGTAATATATAATAATATAACTGGTTCTAGAAACAGTTTGCGATGAGGGCACGATTACTAGTCAGTAGCTAGTTTCATGGGTTCGTCAGCTACCTTGTGGTTTATTGCCACGTAATCATTTTAAAACAACATTGTGTGGCTGGCTGGCTGGGGGCGCTCGGCTTTGGCTGGGGTAAGAGAGCCAGAGTTCATTGACTCCAGTGTTGCGGATCCTCCTCTGTGTGCTGGGCATTGCTGATGGCTCTTTTAAACTAAATCCAGTTTCCTTTAATAGGATGCCGCTCACCACTGTGGTGTGTATGGCTGCAGAAATATGTGTTACCCTCCTCTTTTGAGGGCAGATGAAATCTACTGAATGACTAGCAAAAATAATCCATTTTATTTATCATACTAGGACAATGTGAGCTCTGTAGTGATTTGGTTTTGAAAAGACCTTAGAAAGAAAAAAATTAATTGGGAGTCTCATATTAATATTAATCATATTAATCAAATTTAAGTCCATCTTATTAAAAAACAACAATACAAATATGATTTTAGAAGAGCTCCTTTAAGTCTTTTATAGGTGCACTGATTGGTTTGCTTTTGGGGTTTGTTTTTTAATTGAGATTTCTTTAAGTCTCTGCCAAGTACAGGTTCAAATTTCCTCGTCTTGTCCATCTCACAAAGCAGTCTTGTGAGATTCAACCCCTGAACTGCAGATGCACCTAACTAGCTTTGGGGCTAACCACAAAATAGGATAATGCTGAGCTGTGCTTTCCTCAGAGGGACTCGCAGCTCTCCTTATGGAGCTATCAAGTAGAGCAGTTTCATCCCCAGTGAAGTGCCACTCCTCCTGTGTGTGAGCCTGATGAATGCTCACCAGCACCCTCCAAACCTGCGAGATGTTTTATATCTCGCTCTGGTGGCCCTTGTATGGACCCTCCCATAGCAGTGAAGCGAAGTGAAGCCTTAGTGTTTTGAAAGAATGAGTTTCTACCACTCATGGAAGGGAAAAAAAAAAAAAAAGAAGAAAAGAAAAGAAAGAAAGAAAGAAAGAAACATTCCTGACAAAATCTTTCTCAAGCCAGATAGGTCACAGTGAAACACTCAGCTTTGGAATTTCACCAAATTGAAGGTGTTTCAGTTAGGTCACCGAAGACCTTTATCAACAAAGCCTGCTCTGCTTCAGCTACCGCAATAGCTCCATTATGATTCAAAGTAGCTTCAGGAAAGCTCCCGTCTTCCCTGCCCTCACATTCTGTAAATCAAAATAACAATCACCTCAAGCCTCTGGCTAGCATAGGCAAAGCAAAGCCTCTTTCAAGATACAGTTGTATGGATCCAGTTCTTGCAGCAGATCTACTCTGGGATGCCTCAGATGAATGCCAAGAAGAAGCTTGGCAGCTAAGTAACTGTTTACTGACTCAATTTGGTTTTGCTACTCCTCTCTCTTTTCACTCGCATCACCTTTTCATACCTGTCTTAAAATGCAGGCTGTTAGCTAGCATTTAGATCCTTTTTGTCGGAAAATACAGCTCTGAAATATATGATGGTGATATATTCTAGTAATAAGGCTTTTTTTTTTTTTCATGTGATTCTGACTATAGGTTTGTGATACGCTATAATTAACTGGTTTTTATAATAATAAATATTTTTAGACCAGTAGTAGTAACAAAAAGCTGGGCCTGAAAAACTTCAGTGTCCGAATAACATCTTCCTTGCACGCCTCTGCTGACAGAGGCCTTTTCTTTGTGCTGGAGCAAAACTGTCATGGGAGCTAGGAAATAAAAGCACTATGAAGGTGTGTCATGTGAGCCACTCTTACTAGAGATGCTTTGCATGGTGCACCACTTCAGCCATCACTGCTAAACTGTGCTGACACTGATTTGTCACTTTCGAAGTCTAGAGCACGATAAACACAGAAGCTGTTACGCTGTAGGGGATATCGATCAGATCTAGTTAGTGCTTGGTGGCTGTATGCTAGTGAAACCAATTGGACAGATTACTTTGTGCTCGCTGGCAAGTAAAGCTGAACTCAAGATGTGATCAATCCACCAATCTATAGTGACAGAATAATACATTAAAACAGATTGATCCTTGAGCTACCCTAAATCAGGTTAAATCCTTGTCTCTGGGTGAGTTTGTTTTACAGAAATACCATTTACGTATGACTTCTTTGGTTTCTGCTAAAATTCTTTAAACACTATATTTTTCATTAACACCTCCCTTGCCAGAACTGCTTTGTATTTTTCATGCTCTGCTATGCTGAATGTTTCCCACCTAAATAAAACAGTCATTTCATGAGCAGGGAGTTGCAAGTTAATTGTAACTATTCTTTATTAATTCCTCCTTGAATTTCAGTCTGCAAGCTAGATCCAAAATTATGTTTGCTCTCTGGTGATGCCAGCGGTAGACAGGTTCTGTCAGCTCAAAAGAAATTGGTTTATCTATCTATATGTCTACTGCAGATTTGTTGTCTGTTAGGATATGCAGCTTAAGGGTGCCATGCTTCATCTTTTTTACACTTGCATTGGGGAAATACTATCTGTGATGACTGTATAAAACAGAGGATAAAATCGCGGACTGCAGATTCAGTAAGTAAAGGCTAACCTTTCAGAAGGCAAAGTATCATGATCTCTTGTATGCATCAGGATGGCAATTGTTAATGAGACAACCGTTGGTGATGGTTTTTTCATGACTTTAAAGAACTAGTCTGTGTAACCTGCTGCTGCCCATTAGCTGTTTCACTTCAGAATATGTTTGAAAAATATGTCAACAGTCTGTTTTCCTACTGGGCTACCAGGACAAGGAACAGTATGTGTGGCATGCTGCAACCTCCTTGTCTTCTTTGTGCTAGGATGCAGAGTCCTCTGCTGATGAGTTGTCTGTGCAGTGGACTTAACCGAAGCACAGGCTTGTGGGATGCGATGACCACCACCATCCTCAGCTTCACTGCTGGGAGCAGTGTCCTGGAAGCAGCAGGCTGGGACTCGTGGTCTTCTTTACCAACACTGGCCGTTCTTCTAAGCCTTGCTCCGGTGCTTCTCCTGGTGCTTTTGCATACAGACATTTGCATCCGTCTTTCTTTCATGGCAATCTCAATACTTTTGTTACAAAACTCTGCATCTTCACACTGCACTGAGTGCCTCTTCCTTTCCATGAGCAGAGTTTGCAGGTGACTATGCTAGTTAGGATTTTTTGGAATATCAATTTTGAATAGACAAAAATAAGTTTAAGGAACTCTCCAAGAAAATTAATTATACTTTTTGGCATATATGAAATCTAATAAGACTATTTTATTACTCTTGCACACCTAGAAATCATGTTCCTATTTTTACCTCCTACCGGAAATCAAAATTGTTCCTGTTGATACATATTCAGAGTTGATATACCACAGCATTTACCTGACAAGAGGCACTGTAGAGCCCTATTAGAACAGCCCTGTTGCACTGGGCTCCAGGTGAGATAGTAAGGGGACGGTGTGCTCTGCTGTGCAGCCTCTTCCCCTGCATACCATTGGGCTACCTCTCTGCTACGTCCTACCATGCAAACTTGAATATATATTTAGGCTGTAACAGACTTCTGATCTGAGGCTTAGTTTATAGAAGAAAACAAAACTTTTACAAGAAAACAGAAAAATAGAGTTAATACTTGCAAAGTAGAACTTCTGGATTTTCCCCGTCATTCCATGTCTATATAATATATCTACTTAAAAGCAAACGCACATTATGCTTTAGATTATGGTCCGTTTGGTTGTAGAACTGCCTATTCGATGTCCATCTATGAGTGATGGGAAAATGTTAAGTATCTAACTATGATGGCATTTGTATCTTGAGTTTTCAGAATTCTTTCTGAAGTGGTGTTCAGTATGTGACTGACATTTGTCAGTCTTTTTCTCTAGTCGGATGCATCATTTATCCTGCTGATTTTTTTGAGAAGTCTGTAATATTTCTCTCTGTATATGAGCAGATAAAATCTACAAGAGTAATTAACTAGATTGAAAAGGACAAAAGATAATGTAGATTTATGTTATATGAACTGCCACAAAGGTGTTTAATGGAAGGATACTTGTACTTGTTCTCCTGAGCTAAGATTGAAGTAGATTTACAAAAGGGCCATTTTTCAATCAAACATTGTTACATGCTGTCAATCTCAAAGACAATTTTTCAGGACATCTCGAGGGCAGGCAGCTGCCTGGGGCCAGGAGCAGCAGCGGCTCCCCTGGGGTCTGTCAGGACAGGGCAGGGACTGGCAGCCAGAGCCCGTCCCAGTGCTCCAGCCAGGGAACAAGGCAGCCGGGGGCAGCCCCAGCACCGGGCATCGCACACCTCCCCAGGGATGAGCAGAGACCGGGCTGGGATGTGAGCCCACGGTGGGGCACAGGATCAGGCCCCGTGAGGGGACGGCCAGGCAGGGCCACGGGGATGGCGACGGGCTGAGGCTAGGCTGGGGAGGCAGTCTGCAGGTTAGATATTACTTTCAAATTGCTGAGACTTAATCCTAGTTAGAACAATCCCAGTTCTGTCTGGATTTTAAAACCAAATAATCTTGTTTTTTCAAAGAGCTAGGCCTGGAGTCTCTTCCCTTTATATGCTGGCAACATCCATAACTAAAGCAGATAGGTGTGGAGACCTTAGTTGCTGCCACTGACTCCTTCTTGAAAGATTAGTGAATTTCTTCTCCTTGATGTTTTCACCTTTGCTGAGTGAAAATACTAATTCTGCAGCTGCAGAATTCCAGATGTTTGGTATACCTGTCAATATGCTTACCAACATGAATAAAAATACACGTTTACATGTGTAGATAAGGCAATTCTTAGGGATTTTTCTTTCCTTAACCAGTCATTTCCACGCTCAGTTCAATGTTGTGTGTGATGCTCAACTTTGAGAGCTGTCTTACATTTACTTACTTCCTCTCCTTGTTTATTAAGTGGCTCATTTTAAGAGTCTCATAATAACCACCGTTAAATAACTCTAGATTATGAAGTCACTAGCATAAATGTATTCTTTTGTTTGAACAACACGTAGCATAAGGGAGCCCTACCCATTTGTAAAGGCTACTCTATTTAAATTAAAAAAAAAAAAGCCCACATAATGAATATCAAGGTCCCAAGAGATCACAGAGGAATGATTTCTGCTCTCCTATCACTGTTTCAGACGTAATACTTTTCTTCCTCCATCTGTAGTTCAGGATGCCAGAATCTATTCCTCTCAAAGACAAAGAGGGCTTAATAAAACTCCTGAATTAGAAGAGAGACAAAAGTCCGTGCCCAGGCTGTTCTATCAGAACAGTCCACCTACTCCTTCTTTTCTCCCACCCTTCCTTACTCACCAAACATGCATCTGTTGACAGCATTTCCTTTTTTTAAAATATTTTTTGAGGGTAAGGATGGTAGCAAAAATTGTTTAATGTAATGAGCCACCCTTTGGGGTTGAGCCACAATGAAATGCATGAAAGTAAGAAATACATTAAGTAATAAAAAAACACAACTACATAGAGTAGTGTTTTGGGGCAGAAGAGGTACCTTTTGGGGTCTGTATTTTCTTGTTCTCCTCCTCTGGTTTTATCCCTTGTTTCTCCTTCCGTTCATTTCTAGACTTGCGCTTCAGTGTAGCCCCAAAGTTCTCAGCTTAGCTGGAAATCCACACTAATAACTCTTACATAACCCCCCGACTCCAGTGCCAGTCATTAGTTTATCCAATGTTTGACATTTTCTCCTGATTTTATAGAGAAGGACTTTATTTTCTGTGTCTTATTGTATCATGGGAAAGCAACAACTTAGTCCTTATCAACATTTGTAATCACCTTCCATGCCTGAAGACTGAGCCAATTAAAGATGCATAGATTGAAATGAATGGGCATGCACATCTCGGGCTGCTTGCAAATGCGGCTCTTGTATATTTAAGCTGGTGAAAATACATTAAGTTGTGGAATTTAAAGTGATTCAGTTTTGAAATGTGGACAGTGCCTGTATATCACAATAGTAACTTGCACTTTTCAAAATGAGGCTGATTCTTATAAGAAACACCACTTATGTATAACTCTGCTCTGACCAAATGCTGTGCATTTTAAATGCGTCAGCCTGCACATACATACGCATTCCGTGCCTTCACGCGGTCAGTACTGGATTCCTATTGCTTTGTCCGGGGTAAGACTTTCCTGCAAGCCAAAAGTTTCTCCTGAGTGCTCCAGCTAATCTGTGATTCAGAAGCTCAGCATAAATCCATCTAACTTGCCAGAATCAAGCAGTATATACCCTGACGTGCTTCTAAATTAAATTACTGAAGGTGGTTCAGATTAATTACATTATGCTTAACTGAAAGAGTTCAACAAACGTGTTTAATAATCTACCAACTTAGAGACCACTCAATACAAATTGTTTTGGAAGGGTAGGGTGGATCTCTAAGCCATCAAATTGAGAGGCAGAGGAGGAACAGATGGGAAAAGTGCAATGCATTATAATACCTAAATATACATTCTTTAAAAGGCTGGCTTTATAGTTCAGAGTGCTAGGATGCCAGAGGGGTAAAATAAAGACTGTTTATATCCTCTGTGATCTTTGGAGTTATATAAAACAAAATCAGCCCGCTCCTCCCCCCAGTCCAGAGATGCTTGCTGGCTCTTTGGATCATCAGTCTCATTCTTTTGTCTTACAGGAGGGGAATTTTGTATGCCTTTGTGGCTACATCTTTTTGCGGCACTAATGCCTTTTGGAGTGACCTCAAAAATATCCTATTAATACTGTTAGCTTAAAAGAATGCTAACTAACTGTAACAAATTGTTTAGGTTCATCATATCACATTGACAAGCTCTAACAACACCACGGAGATGTTTAAAGGAGGGGGTTGGTGTTAGTTAGGTTAGACCCTAACTAAACAGAGTTAGGCGCTAGTCACAGCACTGCTTGTGGCTCTGAGAGTCCAGATCTCAGCTGAGCTGCAATAGCTGATCATACATGTGAGTTCTTGTCCAGGATTACACCAAACCTGGCAATTTCATTACTGCTTTTACTGTGATCAGCTCTTCATTCTTTAGGATGAAAACACAGAAGATCTGGATATTTCTCTTGGCTTTTAAGCAAACGTCTGGTCTCATGACGAATGGAACAGATTTTCTTTCCTTACCTGTATATTGCAGTAAGAGGAAAACATGCAGTGCTTAGGGTTATCGATATTACTTCCAAAGGTCAGTCTTTTAATACAAGCTTTTCTTAGAGGGGAGGTAGCAGTCAAAGCTGGAAATGCTTTATTCTAATTATATTTTGTTTTAGTGGAAGGAAAGGAAAGGAAGGAAGGAAAGGAAGGAAGGAAAGGAAGGAAAGGAAGGAAGGAAAGGAAGGAAAGGAAGGAAGGAAGGAAGGAAGGAAGGAAGGAAGGAAGGAAGGAAGGAAGGAAGGAAGGAAGGAAGGAAGGAAGGAAGGAAGGAAGGAAGGAAGGAAGGAAGGAAGGAAGGAAGGAAGGAAGGAAAGGAAGGAAAGGAAGGAAGGAAAGGAAGGAAGGAAGGAAGGAAAGGAAGGAAGGAAAGGAAGGAAAGGAAGGAAAGGAAGGAAAGGAAAGGAAGGAAGGAAAGGAAAGGAAGGAAGGAAGGAAAGGAAGGAAGGAAGGAAAGGAAGGAAGGAAGGAAGGAAGGAAGGAAGGAAGGAAGGAAGGAAGGAAGGAAGGAAGGAAGGAAGGAAGGAAAGGAAGGAAAGGAAGGAAAGGAAGGAAAGGAAAGGAAGGAAGGAAAGGAAAGGAAGGAAGGAAGGAAAGGAAGGAAGGAAGGAAGGAAGGAAGGAAGGAAGGAAGGAAGGAAGGAAGGAAGGAAGGAAGGAAGGAAGGAAGGAAGGAAGGAAGGAAGGAAAGGAAGGAAAGGAAGGAAGGAAAGGAAGGAAGGAAGGAAAGGAAGGAAAGGAAGGAAAGGAAGGAAAGGAAGGAAAGGAAGGAAAGGAAGGAAAGGAAGGAAGGAAAGGAAGGAAAGGAAGGAAGGAAGGAAGGAAGGAAGGAAGGAAGGAAGGAAGGAAGGAAGGAAGGAAGGAAGGAAGGGAGGGAGGGAGGGAGGGAGGGAGGGAGGGAGGAAGGAAGGAAGGAAGGAAGGAAGGAAGGAAGGAAGGAAGGAAGGAAGGAAGGAAGGAAGGAAGGAAGGGAAAATACATATATTAAAAAATCATTGTATTATTTGTATCCTAAATATGAGTTTATGTATGTAGGAAGTCAAAATGTGCATTTTTTTCTGTTCTGCTCCTATTGTTAACATTTCTCCGTAAACATTATGCAAGAATAACCAGAAAAAATCAGCATTTATCAAATTATTATACTGCTTCTTCCAAAAGTCAAGAACTGGGAGGCAATTTTCTTTTTCAAAAAAAAAACCAGATGTAGAAAATAACAGCAGTAGATGATTATATATAAACATAGGTGAGAAAAGGTAATGCTTAAGCAAAATAACTCCTTTTGCCTCTCTCCACAGTGTTAATGATGGTGTCTGATGAGCTGTACATAGCCTAACATTTCTAGTCTGGGGGCTTTTTACCCTTTCCAAAAATTGCATCCTGTGAACATTTATGTCTCGTTTTCTTCCATTTGTTTTGTTGGTAAAATTGATACAATGCTTTCAAAGTAGATAATTTTTAAAAATTGATTGAGTAACTATCCAACTGGTTGTATTTTCTTGTTGATTTGGGGATTGTTTGTGAGGGCTTTTTTAGTATGTGGCATGAATATTTTCTTGGTCAGAATCCATCAGAGAGTTGCTTCTTCACATCTACGAAGTGTTTTGACATACTGTGTGCCCCAAGTTTCTCACAGTCTATAGCAAAATGGAAATTGGAAGGGAACTAAGTGTCTCTTTTACTTAATAGGGGTTAATTCAGGTTAGAAGGGATCTTGAGGGATCTTTAGTGTGGCCTCCTGCTCACAGCAGGGGCAGCTGAGATCAGACCAGGTTGCTCTGGGCATTATCCAGTCAGGTAACTAGACAACTCGGATAACCTCCAATGGTGAAGCCTGCTCAACCTCTGAGCAGCCTCTTCTCTTGCCTACCTGTCCTCCTTGTGGGGAAAAGCTTCTCCTCCTGTCTGATGTGAACCTTGCTTGCCTCAACTCATGTCCGCTGCCTCTTGTCCTCCCACCATGCACTGCTGTGAAGAGTCCGGCACTGCCTTCTCACCCTGTCTCTCCTCTTTCCCCAAACCCTAGCTCCACTTCATTGAGTTTTCTGTGTCAGGGGCCCCAAAATTGGACACTATTCCAGATGTGGTCTGGTGAGCACCAGGTAGAAGAGAGTAAGCTTTTCCCTCCAGTGACTGGATGTGCCTCTCTTGGTACAGCCCAGGATGCCCTTGGCTTCTTTGTTTTATAGGTAATCCTCTTGCTTTTTACGGTTTATTACTGTTTTAAAGACACTCTGTGAGTCAAAAGAAGGATTTTTGCTAAATATAAGCACTTCTACAATAATCCTATGTGAAGTCTGTCACTTCAGGATGAACTGGCACTCAGCTAATTTATGTTCGCCGACATTCACTGATATTCCTGTGTTGCACAAAGCAATGGATTGACCCTGTAACAAGTACAGTACCAAAAATGAACTAATACTGGGTTCTGGTTGAAAGAATATAGAGTAGGTGAAAATGAATGCAAGGGAGAGAGAGAGCACACCTGAGTATGTTGAGTTGGGAAGCTCTTAACCAGCTCTTTTAATTGGTGTAATTGGATCCCAGTGTATACATTTATTTTTCTATTGATTACTAGAAAGTTAATTCATTTCACCCTTTCCTGGGCTGTGGTTAGAGGTAGTCTGCCTGTACTCCTGGAGGACGACACAAGGAGACAGTATTTTGTTTACCACTGTACCCTGAAAGGATAGCAAATGCATATAATCTCCACGACTTTCAAGGAAACCTCAGAAAAGAAGATCATATAAGTGCTGGTGCTGCCTTCTGATGGAAATGTTTGAGTTATTGTAAACTTCCCATCCACACACGTGTTGATCGCATGTAGTCTCGTATGAGACATTGTCTCATTTCATTAAATTTTTACTGTTAGCCCTTTATCAGCATCTCTTTCTTGCTGTGGTGCTAACTCTTTTGCTTCTCTTGGCAGGCAACCTTGCTGATATTACTGCTCTTGTTTTCAAGACATGTTTCTTTATATTCATATAATTCATATGCATATTAATATATCCAGTATTACACAAATTCATATATATAACAAACAAAGCCTCATGGAGGAAACTGTTTCTAGCATGCTAGAATTAATGCAATAGTTTTTGCTTGCTAATCCCAGATCTGTAACTTTGTTGCCTTCGATTTTTGGATGGGTAGGAGTAGATGACTGTAGCTTCCTCAGATGCAAAAGACATCTAGGCTGCAAGCAATATATTGTACTAGAGACTATTAAACTTCATTAGTGTTTTAAATGAAGGACTTAATGCTGTAGTGATGGCTGGAAGTGTTGACTTTTCATTAGTTGTAATAAATACATAAATAACTAAAACTTACGAAAATTAAACTAAAACCATACGGTACTGTTTAAACCATTAAAAAAATGAATAAGCAGAATGTCTTTTTTTTTCACTTGAAATTGCACACAGCACTGGAAAAGCTGTCTTTTGGTAGGGTAGTTACTTTTTGTTACTGAAGTCTCTATATTAATGAACCAAGGCATAAACTAAATTCCATATATCTTTGTTTAGTGTTATGAGCAAGATAATTTCAAAAGGCAATTGCAAATGATTTACAGAATTTGGTACCCTGAAATCAGAATCAAGCTATAAAAGGTGGTTTTGTGGAAACCCTTTGGGTAAGGTGAAAGTGTGTTGTTTCCTAACTCTTCCAGCTGCCTAAACAGCTGAGGCTTTGATGAACACTGTACTAGTGTAGTGAAAGCCTTTTTGTTTGCCTCTGTTCGGTAAATAATTGATTACTAGCTTATAATGTGGTTCTAAGAGCTGGAAGTGCCTTCCTTAACACTGCCGTGTCGCTTGTAATGGAGCTGAAGTAGGACACTGGGTGAAACAGACTGTGCTGGAATCTCCCGCTGCGCCGTGCGCATCTCAATGAGTCCCGATCAACTGCTCATTTGTTTCACTTTCTGACACAGTTATTAGCTACCTGTAGCTGCACAGGCGGCCTAGAAAGTGATGCTGTGGTCTGATGATTTTTCTTCTGCTAGAAACAAAAGAACAGCGTGGATCTTTCTTTCACTGCTTTAAATGTCTTCTTTTTTTTTTAAATGACTCTTAACAACTGACACGGTTTATGTTGGATAACGATGGCCTTCCACTTATAATGCCTTCGGGCATTTCAAACAAAGAATAATTGCTATTTTGGGAGTTTAACTTTACTTCTCACTATCAGGACACAAACTAACCATTTGATGCTCTTTCTTATGATCAGCCTTATTTTTCACGTGATTATGTACAGCCAAACGCACATCACCCATGGTATCCCTTTCACTTAATTGCATAGTCTTAGGTGTTACTTTGAAGACTTGCCTCTCACACCAGGTCTTCGGGGCAGTGAATAGAGGTTGGGTGGGAAACTGCAGTAGCCCATAGCCTTGGTGCTGTCTGCGTAAGCGAGCGTGCAGCAGAAGTGTGGCGCAAGCAGGTCCCTTGCTCTGCCGCTGGAGAATACTTAGCTATTTCAAACTGGAAGACTTGGATCAGCTTGAGGTTTATACTTGCATTGAGGTTGTGTAGTAATATTTTTTTGCCCCCTAAAATCCATATGAAGTTTCTAGGATTTTTCCCTCAGAACATGAAAGTCACAAAACTCTTACCCCAAGCTGACCTCACTTGCATGTGTGTATGCATGTATAGGTACAGGTGCTTAAAGAAGAAATTAATGACACTGCATGTGTGGCAAAAAGAGTCCTGCAAAGCCTTTTGAAACCTACAAGATAACGAAGCTCAAGTGCTTCAAATGCAAATTGCACTGAATGTTTAGTGTAAATGTTATTTCGGGAAAACAAAGAGAGGAAAAGCCAAAGGTGTGTGATGTTTCCAGGAATCCTATTTAAACATCTAAGCAAGTCATAGGAGGGAACTGGAGAATATCCTCAAAGGCTGGAGATCACACAGGATTCCACTGATGGAGATAGTAACATAAGGTCCAGCGTGGATCGGGCTCACTTCATTTCTTCTAGATTCTACAATATGCTTTTTGGCAGCTCACCTTAAAGTAAGAAAACCTTTTTATAATTTTGTCTTTTAATATAGTGATAAATATTTAAATATATTATTATATTTATATTTATAAATAAATATATAGGCTGTCACTTCCTTTGGCAGCCCCTTTGTAGCCCCACTCCAGCTGCAGCTCTTGGCTTTGTGTCTCTCCTAACCCCAGCCCTCTACTTTTTCCCCTGCAATAACTGTCAGCTTTTAGCACCTGGGAGCAGAGCAGGGAAGGCACCGTTAGACCAGAGTTATACCTGCTGCTTTCACCTCTGGGGCTTTGTGGACCTTCAAAGCTGAAGCCCCCTTAGCCCAGCTTTTCTTCTCTTTCTGTCTCCCTTCCTCTCTCAGTAAAGCTACATCTGCGAAGTTCTAGGAACTCTGTTCAACACAACTGCTTTTGACACAGAAAGTGGATGCCTGTGAAAACAAAGCTCCTCCTTCTAAACAAAACCTCATCTTGGGATATAGTTTTGCATCCATTTTAAAATCCATTTTTGTTTAAACAAGAAAAAGGTAATATTAAATCGATTTTTGTTCAGCATAAGTCTTGAGGTAGGATGAGAGAGAAATCGCTTGCAGCAAAAAGTAATATTCTCTGATTGTTCTGACATTCATTCATAAGGAGAATTTTAGCCATTTAAAGTTTCTGGAAGTTCTTCTCCAAATAATGCCAAGTGAAATATTTAATACTTTTAGAACACTCTGCATATGCTATTATTAAGAGTTGTAGAGTAATAAGAGTAATACTAACTCTCCAGCCCTATTCATGGCATATTATTGAGCATTCCCTGGCTGAGTCATATATTATATACACCCTATTTAACTTGTATTCATTTAGTACATCTGAAAATAAGTTGCCATCAGTTCTGCATTTGGAGACCCCTAACATTCAGACAGTTAGAATGAGAAAAGGACACCTACCTGATGTTCTATTCTAAAACATGCAAAGTGTGAAAACTTTACAACACCTTTTAAAGTGAAACTGTCAAATGTTCCCTAGTCTTTGATTTACCCATTGCAGTGACCTTTACAGAATTTCTATATGTAATACGTGGCCATTGTCATTAGAATAAAGGACAGCAGCTGTCAACATTTTCAAATGCCAGACATTCAACTTTCTTAAATCTTCCAGGTAAACATAGTCTGTGTAAAATAGCTGACCAGCTGGCTTTGGAAGCACGCTTGTGCTTTGTATTCCATTTGATGTCCAGGAGACATCTTTCTGTTTGCTGAGTCACAACTCAGATTTAAATCAGGGTAAGAAAGTGTGTGAAAATGTTTATTACTTATACACAATCAAACTTGATGGCAAACTGGACTTCTTTCCTGATAATACCGAATACTGGAACCATGGTCCAGCAGGCTGTCTTTTCAACAGAATACTACTGAACTGCGTTTTAAATTTCCACTGAATACTTTTTCTGAAGACACAAATCTAAAAGCAGAAAATTAAAATTATAAACAAATCCACCCGACTAAATCTGAATAAAGTTTAAAAAGAAAAGATAGGTCAAGGTTTTTAGGAAGAGTGTTGCTTAATATCTGAGAGTTAAGTATCACAGAATCACAGAACAGAATACTTCATTCATGGGGAAAAATGCACTTCTTTCTTGAATGACTCATGTTATTTTTTCTTGAAAAATTGTTATTATTTAAAGGGCTTTGGGTTGATTTGGTTTTTTGGTGGGGGCTGGGGAATTGTGGTGGTTTGTACTGTGCATATATCTGTCTTGAACTTTATGGGCCTAAAATTGCCAGACATTGAGTATTCAATAGGTGCAGCGCCAAAATAAAGTGGTTTTTCATTTTTAATCCATGCACAGCTGACTTTTTTCCTGTTTAGTATGAACCAGCAAAACAGTTATATTTTCCCAATTGTAGCACGGCATAGATCTGCTTTTTATGCTAGTTTCTAACCGATCCATTTACTTCTTTAAAGACTGTAGCAGCGTACCCATTCCTTATAAGTGAGCGTGCAAGTTATTAATTTCACTGCCTTGCTCACTGCTTCAAATTTCTCTGAAATATAAATAGTACAATACTTCTGTGGTGGACTATAGAGCTAAGCATGAACAAACGAAACAGCATTTTTCTAATTCCCACACGGAAGGATAGTCTACCTAGAGAAAACAGGCTGACGGTCATAGAACAGTGTCCCATGGGCAGCAGCAGTGCTGGATGTGGAAGCAATTTCTGAAAGTAAAATTGCTCTGTGTAGGTGTGATCAGTATTTCACCATTTCCTATGCTTCCAAAACCTATTTCCTCTTCCAACAGAACCATTTTAAAAAAATATAAATCTTTTTAACAAAATGAAAACAGGAGAAAAATATATTTTAAAAGTCCTTAAGTTTCTGGATTCCATACCAGAAATAACATATATACTAAGCAATGCTTTCTATGTAAGTGTATAAAATGCCTGTTAGACAATTTTTGTTAGAAGTTATTAGGTACAGAACATTAAGAACTATCCTTGCTTCTTGATAGCTACTTAGATTCCAAAACCATATTTATTCTATATATATTCTATATATTTAGACTTCAGTTATAAAATATGAAGCAATTAGTATACCAATTAGCATAGCATTGCAGAACGCAGCTAGAGCAGTTCTGATACTTTTAGCCCCAAATTCTAATCAGAGAGAACTGAAGAAGAAGAACTGGAGTGTTTACTGGTTACAATTTGCTTTACATAACTTTGGTGTGCTAATGAGCACCTAAACAGTGCTGATACTGTGGTAATGACTCTGGATCTCCTGAGTACGCCTCCATAAAGGATTTAACAGGACTTACCCTCCAAGAGTTCCTTTCTTTCATGACAGCAATGGATCTGGAAAGAGGGCAGGAAGAATCTTGATTTGAGAAATTATCCTTCCTGAGAACTATTGCCAATGAATAACCTTCCTTATTCAGCGAGGAATTTTCTCTATAGTATTTAACTCAGAAAGCTACCAAAAAGGGAGGTTGGAATAAGAAGCCAGGTACAATTAACGCTAAGTCTATTTTAGGGTGCATTTACAAACCCCAGTAGAAACGGTACGCTATCCATGGATGTTGTTCTTGTTCAGACCTATTATGATAAATGTTCAGTAAGAATTCTCGCTTACAGTAGCGAAGGCTGATAGGTCCTGTCACAAGTGTTCCTGCTGATTTGCCCCAGGCTGCAAAGTGGGATGACATTTTGAAAGCACTTAGTTACTCAAGTGTCGGCTTCATTCTCAAAAATGAGCTTCCATTGCATTGGCTTTAGAAAAGCAGCAGACTAGTAAGAGCCAAAGGTGCTCTGAGGACTTTTGCAAATTTTACACGGGACACTTGCTGCTGTAGGTAATTTATGCGCTAGTGCAATATAGTCTCCCTTCTAGTAACTTAAAAAGCAGCAGCTCAAAATCCTGGGGTCTGTCTGGAGTCCTGCCTGTCACTGTGCTGCCTCAGGTCTGCCTGGCGGTAGAGGTTATCAAATGCAACTAAATGGAAAAATCCACAGCGCAGGTGGAAATTTTGCACAGTTCTAACATTACTTGCACCGTATGCAGCAATACCAACACGTGGAGGCAGCAGACCATATTGCTAAATTGAAAAAAGCCACCTTGTAGTCACGTCATCTTCAAAATGTAAGTGCAGCAAAGGAGGAACATCATCTGGAGGGTTTTGCATTTTTGAGAGGAAAGGGGTACTCATGGGATGGGGGATGTCAGGGGGTTTGTCCCACTCACCCTCACTGACCCCTCTGCAGCAACGAGGGCCAAAAGTTGCTGAATTAAAAAGGGAACTGGGTTTTTAACCTACTTTTTCTCCAGCAGCAAAACTGTCAGGAGCAGTGCAACACCGTAAAGTCTAGCGTAAAACACCACAGGCAGCGATGACAGTTTGACTTCTGCAGCTGGAAGCTGTAGATTACTGATCATGAACAAGGACGCTTGAATGATCACAAATGCCAGAACACAATTTAAATTAAATACTTCTCAGACCTACTAGGACAATAGTGAATACTATGTATTTGTTATAGCAGCACAGTCAATGAACACAGCGGTCAGCCTTTATTTTTGTTTTAGACAACAGTCTTCATTTTTAGTCCAATCCTTATAATTTGTATTCCACGCAGAGTCAGGAATGCAAATGGCTTAAATTTAAGCAGCGTTTAGTTCCTAATCCTGGTTGTCCTACCCAGCCCTGGTCTTTTAAACTCAACAGTTTTGTGGGGGGGCGGAATTTAGCTGAGGCATTAGATAACCTTTCACAGATAAAGGTTCTTCTTTAATTAAACAATATCCCTGCAAGTACAAATCACTTTCTAAGAGCTGAGAGGCTGCTGTAACACACCAGAAAATAAATTGGGTAACTCCCATTTCCCCAGTAGTCTGTCTTAGCTGCCTTTTATACGTCTTCCACTCAATTTCCGATAAGCCCTGAAAATGCATATTCAGTGCAGCAATTTATCCTCAACGCTTCAGTGCAGAACTGTCTTAATTTGCCAATTAACACTTCACCACCCTCCAGCAGGGCCATCAGTTTCCTTACGACTGCTAAAGCAGCAGTGGGATTGTGCTTGCTTACTTCACAACTTGGTACCGCCAAGGGGGTTACATAAAGGTGAAAGTCGTTTCCATTACTAAATTCTCACAGAATATAAGATTTGAAACAGCTTGTTATTGTCTCGAGTCGTCACACTGGCAACAGCCACTAGGGCTGAAGTTTCTCTGCACAATTTCTTTGGGGTTTTTTTTTTTTTAAACAAATGGAACAAAAGCGTTAGATATCAATATCTTGAGAACAGAAGACGAACTATGGCCGCTAAAGCGGCTGGAACCAGAACTGGAGAGAAGGGGGAATGGGAAAACTAATGATTATACTTAAATTTTTTGTCTTGTTATCAGGCTGTTAATGACCCTCCTGCACACCAAAGCAACACCAAGTGGGATATTTAGAGCTTTTTTTCTGTTTATAGTGTTTCACGCCCTGGGCACGGAAAGCAGAGTCTGGTGCTCACTCAGGCCATAGCATTATTTCCTCGAACTGTGTTGCAACCTTCCTTGCTTTGCATTGCTGGTGTATCTTCCAAATAATGAATTTGTACATAATAAAGGTCTATCTGTGTGGATACCTCTTTAAAGCAATTGCATCCTAATTGTTAGTAACTTTTCATAATTGTATTCAATAGCTTACTTTAACAGTCTAACCTTGAGAACAGTGGGAAGGCAATAACCATATTATGTCTCTTTCAGCTTTTAAGGTGATAATTTGCTTCAGATCATGCTCTGGGTGTTTTGTTTCAATCAATTCTGTCTCATAAAATGTGTCTGGAAGGTACCAGGGCTGAAGCGTGACTTTTAGCAATATTGTCTTTTTAAAAGAAATGTAATTGTTCAGTTTTCCCTCGACACTTTTTTTTTTTTATTTTAAGGTAAGAAATGATATAAACTTGTTCTCCAATAAGTCCTGCCAATCAACCATGCATTGAATTTTTGTTCCAGAAAAAAAGATATCATCTTGATGGGTTTAAGTTTTACTGAGGGTAGGTTTAATTTTTCATCTGATTTTCTTAGTATCTGCTTTTGTTTTCCAGCAGTAAAAGCGAGTGTGGGAAATGCTAGCTGTGAGCTCCTAACAAACTAATTGCTCGGGGCTTGCTGATTGCACTCAGGCTGATCTACAAAAGGAAGAGCCATCGGACTGTCTTCCTTGTCTCCTCTGTGCAGGTATGAACTTGTTATTAGTTCTGAGTTCTTTGCTGGCCTTTTGTCCTGGTACTAAAACCACTGTTCACATGTTTAGGTACTGGAAAACTTAAATGATAGAAAAGGAGTCTTGGCAGAAGCATTTGGGATGAATTTCTCTCAGTTCCTTGATGTTATGTAGCAGCTCAACCTGGAACAGAAATAAATGGCTAAAGCAGGAGCTTGATCAAAGCTACCTTAGGTTTATAAAGAAAGCTGATAATATTTTAAGCTAATATTATCAAATCTCATCCACAGCTCAAAGAACTAATTTAAAGTCAACAAAAGCTTTGCTATTGATTGATGTGATTCAGGCACATTCAGAAAATCCTACAGGTTGGGGAAGGATCACAGCTGTTCGGGTTCTCGTAGAGTTAAATTTGCATCATCGGCATGTTTGCCTGGAAGGGAGCTCATTCCCCTGTGAGCTGTGAGGGAGTGCTCACGCCATGCTACCTTACAGAGAACCTGGCGGCAGAAGAGGACCAGGTTGATCCTGTGCTTAGCAGAGCCGTGTTTACCTAAACCGACAAAGGAAAACCATCAGTGCAGACAGGGCAGAGTCAATGTGAAGTCTACTGCTTTCTCAGACAAAGCTAAAATGCCTACAGGAAGAGTGTGATAATGGTTGGCAGTTTGTTTGCTCCTGGAGAGAGCCATGCAACCCAAGCACTTCTTATTTTAATTTTGCCCAGAGGCATTCATAAAAAGAGGAACGGGAGTTTTCGCTGTAAGAAACAAATCAATTGTATGTAACTCCCTAATACACCAAGCGGTCACATTCATTGAAGAGGAAGCTTTTGCCATTAAAATATTATGGATAACCGATGTATTACGTAAATGTGAGAAGCCACTTTATTACTTTTTGCACTGCGGATTTCTTCTTAATCTCATCCGTGATGGGCAAAAGACTGTAAACAGATGGAGACACCTCTGCCAGTTCTGTTAGACTATGAGGTTGGATTAGAGCCAATTGCTAGAAGTTTTTTGCAAAGCATAGAGCTTTTCATTGGAATCAGACTTCAGCTAAAATACATTTCTGAGATAAATGCAAATCTGGCATTGTCGTCTGTATCCCAGTATTCATGCCTACAGCTGCTCAATTTCCAAATAATTTTAATTTTTGAAGACTAGTTCATTTACTGCAAATGTGTTTACAGGGATCGGTTGGAATTTCTATGCAGGAGAACAAAAATGCTCTTTAAAAATGAACCGTACTTCTGTATTACCGTTTCCTCTCTCCAGTTTTGGGACACATACAAACTTCTGGGACCAATGGTTTACTTAAAGCTACTAGAATATGCGTTATTAACTGATAACGTGATAAGTTAACTGGTCAGGATAATGTAGTTCTATTCTTTACTAATTGCTGATGCTCAGCGAGTCCTTAAATCCTTTTAAAATGCTTATTCTTCACGGGCAACTTTGAATTGTACACTGCTTTTTGTCATAGGGTTATAGAACATGCTAATTTGACTGCAAATGGGTAAATTTTGTAGGTCTTATTTTGGTTACAAAACCAAAGCAGTCAAAAGTTATGGTAAGTTTTTCATGAGCTGAGCTACTTCGCAAGACAGCAGGTTTGCAGCAGGCTAAAGTCTCACATACAGACAGGTATTGCAGACATCTGCCATTCAGTAACTTCGTACCCAAATCCTGTTGATCGGTTAAGGAGATTAAGATTGCTTGAGCTCTTCTCCTCATAGAAAGATGCTTTTCCAATTTTCAACTTCTTTCCTGGCTAGTCAGTAATCTTTGTGTTGGGGTTTTTTTCCCCTCTCTAATTTTTTTTCTGTCTGATCATAGTAAACCGTGTGATTTGTCTTTTATCCCGAAATCCCACGCTACCTTCTAATCTGGCTCTGTTTTGCCATTGTTCCGTCTTCATTAATTAACCTGCTGTCTTCTTCCTCCCCTTCTTTATGGGACATCCTGGTTATTTGGATAATCCTGGTAATTTGTTATTGTGGCACGTGCATGAGAAACACTAATTTAAGCAAAGTAATATTTTGTTAGAAGATTGTGAAGAATGGTGGGTTTATACCAAATGTGTCAGGACTTCAAGACGCACCGAAGTAAGTAAATACTAAAAGAGATCTAGCTCCTTACTGGACTTTTCTGTTGCTCGTGAGAATGATACCTGATCACACATGGACTGCAGTTTGGGTGACTGGCATACTTTGGTCATTATTTGCAAGTGCTGAATAAGTTTACTGCAGTACTAAGTAACCACACTAAATAAAAATTGCAAGTACGAGGACCAATAATTTTAATTGAAACTAGTAGTAACTACATTATTAAACTGTCGTGTAGCCATAGAGGTGGACCAGCACTTGCTTGTGTCAAGCACTGTATGTTATGTACAAATTATTAGAAATTATGAAACACTGTGCTTTTAATTTGTTTCACTAAAATCCTAGCATTATGGGAAAATCATCTCATTTGAAAGCTGTGTTTTTACCCAGCTTCTACAAAGTGGTAATTGGCCTGTTTCAGTTCTATTTTAAACTTCTTCTGTGATGTCGTTTTATCTTTTTGCTTGTTCTTTCATTTACTTTAACTGTCTCCCTCACTTTTACACTATTCCTGTTGTCTGAAGTTAAACTTTGACAGATGTTATTTGTGGTTTTCTTTCCTCATGAAGGGACGATGAATAAGTATTTTATCATGACTACTAAATAGTGGCTCTTTTGTAGTCACATCTTTAAACATATCTTATAGATGTGTCTTACTAAAGAGATCCTTCTCTTGTGAAGCTTTTGGACTAGTGGCAGCTTTTATGTACAATCCAACATCATTTGTTTTGTGTTATAACAGCATTCTGCATATTATCACTTCCATAACAAGGAACACCACATGAGTATTTTTATTTAAAAACTGGCACTCGTTTTAGTTCACACTATATTATCATTTGTATAAAGGCAGTTGTGCATATCTATTATGTCTTCCGTATGTCTACTTCTGTACATATATTTCATGTATATTTTTTTCTCCTTTTATTTTTCGAGGTGTATTTTAAGGACTTAACCTTTAATAGCTGCATAATCCCACAGAGCTTGTTCCTCCATACCCGAGGGTTTCTAAGTGCCAGTCAGGCAAATTCCCAACCATTTTAAGTGGACCCCACTGCTCAGCGGGCTCATTTGTATGCCAAAATATTTCCCTGTTCCCAAGAAAATACGATCCTTTCTCTGTACACTGTTATTCAGCCACTCATAAAGGCTCTTTCTCTCTGTCTCTGGATTTCAGTGCAGCATGGGGACCACTGCCGTGTTGCTCTCATTCATATTCAAAATTCTTAAAATGCCACTCTACTGTACACTAAAGGAGGTGTCCTAGATTTCTCCTTCACTGCCTCCTTGGACACCTCTGTCAAGTCCGCGTGCCGCTCTTTCAGTGACTGCAGAGCTCCTTCCCTTTAGCTTTTCATAGCGGAGAAATCTACTGGAAACTCCCTCCCATGTTTCCCTCCAAGTTGCTGTGGACAGCTACTGAAAATTATGAGGGGGCTGAAGCGGATAGGAGGGGAGGAGAGGCAGAGTGCCGGGATTGTTCAGCATCACGAAGGGAAGGCTGGGGGCAGATCTTATTGCCAAAATATTCCATATAGCACATCCTAGAAGACACATGGTAATAGAATGTGGTGACATTACCAAAAGACAGAAGAACTTCCCATACATCCCTGTTCGTTTTCAGACCTATAAAATCATACAGGTGTGTTTCTAGTTCCATCACAGATGATGCAGAGATCTAAAGACTTCATCCTCACAGATGTTTCCAAAGACTCCCTCAACTCCCCTGCTGCAGAACAGCAAGCAGAAGGGAATTACTGATAATGCTTCCAAGAAAACTTGACAGATCTGAAGGTCTTAAAAATCTAAGGTCCCTGAGACTAGTGGGAAAGTCTGGAATGAGGAAGATCTTAACACAGGGAGGTGTGAAGTCCTGCACCTGAGCAGAAATAACCCCACTGCACCAGTGCATGCCAGGGGCTGGCCAGCTGGAAATCAGCTTTGCAGATAAAGACCGGGGGTCCTGCGGGACAGCCAGCTGACCATGAGCCACCAGTGCACCTTTGCAGCAAAAAGGGCCAACAGCCTCCTGGGCTGCGTTTGGGCAGAGAAAAGAGGGACATGATCCTCCCCCTCTGCTCAGCACTGCTAAGACTCATCTGGAGTGCCGGGTCAGCTCTGGGCTCCCCAGCTCAGGAAAGAGATGGACATACAAGTGCAAGTCCAGCAAAAGGCCATGAAGGTAATTCAGAGATTGGAGCATCCAATTGGATGAGATTGAAGGATGTGAGGGGAGGCAGGGAAGGCTGGGATCCATGTGTATAAATATCCATGTGTATAAATACTTGGGGGTGGATAACGATGGAGCCCAGCTCTTCTCAGTGGTGCAAGAGGCAATGGGCCCAAACTGAAATACAGGAAATGACACTGAACCATTAAGCAACATTTTTTTTTTTTTCCATGTGAGGGTGGTCAAACACCGGAATAGGTTACTTAGAGAGGCTGTGGAGTCTTCATCTGTGCAGACAGTCCAAACACAACTGGACATGGCGCTGAGTCACCAGCTCTAGGTGACCCTGCTCTGAGCAGGGTTTTGGACCAGATGATCTCCAGAGGTGCCTTCCAACCCCAATGATTTGGGGACTCCCGAATGGTTCTTCTGTGATTTAAGAAAAGAGATTGCTTTGGAGCAGGACAGTGACCGCTGGCAGGCAGATGGTGAGCGTACTGACCCTTGCTTTGTCCTGCATTTCTGGCAGAGCACCGTGGTTTCAGTTCATTCAGACAGAATGACAAAGCTCAGAGAATAAATTTCACATAACTGGTGGTGACCGTGCTCATAGGGGTTCTATTTTACGTGTAATGCTGTTTACATTTCTCCCAGGAAAAGGCAGGTTTTCTGTAATCCTTTGAGAGGGCTTCCTTCACTAAGGCTTCTGCACCAAAGCCCTTCCACGTCACTTGAAAACAAGTAAGAAATCAGTTTGTTTACCTCCCTCCACTCCTTCCTTTTCTGAATAACAAGTCGAGGATAACTCTCCTGTCATTCAGTAGCTTTGCTCGCTGAGCTCACTGTGCTGGAGAACAGTCGCAGGATTTGCTCCTCTGAAACAGACCTCAGGCTTAGCAGCTTTAGCAGCACCAAGAGGAAAATCATTCTTCCCGGAAGATTTTTGTTTGTATTTATTTGAGGCCGCTTAGCCACATGCTGTATTCCTGCAATGGTGAGAAAGCTCAGGAATCCCAATGTACCTCTTCTCCTGTCAGTGACACTGCTGAAAGAAAAATCAGTCAAATGGACAGCAAGGCATAAGCTATAAGCATGCAGCTGAGCACAAGAGGAGAGTAGGAAGAATATGAATAAGCAACAGTAAAACTCTCAGTATGTTTCTGGCACCATCCATTACTTAATGTTTCTCTGATGATCTGCTAACATGAATGAGCCTTCTGAAAAGAGTTTCTTCAGCATATAGACATGGAAGTTTCAGTATTAGAAAATACCTGAAATAATTTTGTTATATTTCTTCCAAACCTGCCTTTGGACAGTTTTTTTTTTTAAATTCTTCTATTAGATTTTCCTCAATACCTGCTCTGAATGACTTGAAGACAGTGAGATGGAGAGGGAGGGAGGCATGCCAATTTTCTTGCAGTCAAAAAGATAGCTCTGGGAATGAAAAGGGGTTGGGTGGCGGAGGGGTGGGGCGGAGGTGGGCGTGTGTGTCACTTCCTCATTCAAAAAACGGTGTCCATTTTCTTATCCTCCTATTTCCCTGGCAGGTGAATATTAGCTACAAGAATAGCAGTGGTGAAATGATACTTACATGATCAGCCCTGAATTCAAACCTAAGCTAGACTGGAATTTTCATAGATACTCTTATCTTTGTTTAGCTGGTTTCTTTACTATTTGTATATACACTTATTTCTTCTACTGAAACAATCAGCACTAAACTACTGAATACAATACAATACATTATGCTTGAATGATTAAAAAAGACATCTTGAAAATCTTTGTACGGTAATTCAGAACACAATTTAGGTTTAGAGGCTCAAAGTTGATGAGCTTTGTTCAGTTACGGTCTGGAGTATTTAAAAATGTTGGCTTCATTTCTTATTAGGGAGGGGGTTTGGCTACACTGATTTTTTTTTTTAATTACTTTTACAATTGTCCTTGGTTTTCCCGTACTTCATGTTACATTTAAGAAGCCAACAGTGTCTTTGTCTCATTGGTCACTGAATTAAGAACATACTCACGTTGTCTTCTTTTTGCAGAATAAGCTTGATCTCTTCCAGAAATGAAGTTTCTTTGAGAATCAAATCTAACATGGAAAACTTAAGTTTATAAGAATCAATAAGAAGTACAGGAGCTTGGCTCCTGTTTCCCTTCAGCAGATTTTTGAAACTAAATTCTGGCATAACTTAGCAATAGGGTAAGTGAAGACATTGTTTTGTTTATTGGGAAAAGCACATGCTTTATCTTTCTTGTTTGTTTTTTTACAGTTAGGAGTGGCAGAAACTTATTTTAATGTAAGCTGAAATTCATTATATAGCCCCCTAATGAAAGGAACACAAGTGTTTTAGAGCAGCTGCATATTGTAACACTTCTGATAAAAATCAACAGGGTGGTTAGTGCTGCACAGCAATACCACTAACTAGGTGGGAAAATACAAGTACTTATGTTTTTGCCGTGGTGACTTCTCTGTAGACAGCTATGGTCACATCATTAATTGTCACCCTGGTACATATTACACGTGATATGCAAAATCTTCTAGTATCGAGCAGACGGGTCTAATGTCGTCAATCCAATCAACATAACAAATCTGCCATTATATTTTGTTTCCCTTAAGATTATTCATTGAAGGAGAAAACCCATTTTCATTAATTTATCTTAATACACACCAGCATCTTTTTGCTTTGATCTCTACTGAAGATTTCTAAGAAAAGTTAGATTTTAGGAGTGCCAAGGTATTAATTACTCTTTGTAAAATTTTCAGTAAGCTGAAGGAGATGTCTTGTTAAACCTAGCAATGTTTTCCAGTTGTTTAAACCAGAAGATTATAGCCTGTAATAAAGACAGCGTAGTTCATTCTTCTAAGTATTGCACCTATTTTTGTCTTCCTTCATCTGTGACATTACCTAAGGGTAACTCAAAAAGGATAACAAGTATTTTTACTCAGAAAGTAGTTTTCACTATACAAAGGAGTAATCTGGATTCTTTCCTCCCTATCTCCACTTTCTTCTTGCCATACTTGGTTTTTTTTTTTTTTAAATAATGAATTCAATATAAAATCAGATTTGACCAGGTAGATAAAACATTTGAGTGATTTTTTTATCCCCAAAAGCTCCTCCCAACCAATTGATTATCAAGTACAACGTGAACACGATCACAGTCAGTGAGAACAAGGCTGCATCTTGTCCCCAAGCAGATGCACAGCACAGAGTAAAGAGGGGCAGGTAGGTACGCTGCTTCCTCTGATACCCTTGCGTTTCCATCTATTTTCAGATTGGAGGATTTCCTGAGTTTGGTGTGGTTTCTGTCTACTTCATAACCCCTAATTTTTCCAAGTACTTGATAAGTCTCCCCTTTGCCAACATGTAGTGCAAATGTGCTACCCGTTGTGTGAGTGAGTGCACACTCTGCTTCCAAAAGAGCTGAAAACTCAGAGAAGTGTCAAAAACCAGCTGCCAATTACTTGACGCCTGGAAGGCTGGCATTAGAGTAGCCTATTTTATTTGATCGAATATGCTGATCCAACAGACCTGCATGCTGCGTGGTAGTAAGAGTACATTAAAACTTGTGAAGGAAACCAGGCAGGTAAATTTTCTGTCATGTGTCCAGATGCTGAGACAACCAGCTGTTAGGTGCTTGGGCTGCCCTTCTCCACGTATGAATCGTCCTGTTTTCAGGCTTCCAATTCATAATTTTCTGTAGGAATATTTCTTTCCTGACTTCAAATTTCGAATGTTAATAAACCTTTACTGCCCTCTCTTCCCACTCTCTTCCCCTACACCTGGCATGGAAATCCTGGTCATTGATTGCTTTCATTAATTTTCCAGAAAAATAAAGTGACATTTATAGGAGAATGGCGCATATATATATATATATATATCTGACTGAACCTGAACTGCTGTTAAAAACACAGTTGTTCTTTGTTGACAGACAAAGGAGAAACACATTTTCAACAGAGTATAAATTAGAAAGTATTCATTATGAAATTAGAAACTATATAGATAGTCTTGAAACTTCAGACTACAAAGGTGGGAGTAACATTGAGCTAAAAACTCAAAGGGTTAAGTCTTTCTCTGAAAATACATGTGTATTTTCAGGCAGAATGAAAAAGACATTTCCATAACTGTAATTTATGCAATACTGGATCAGAATTTAGATTAAAACTTTGAAGTGCCTGCTACAAAGAGCTGTGATGTTAAAAATCCCTATTATTATTACGCTGGGCTCTTGCACATCAGACTAGACTTTTGATTGTAATGGGATTTTCCTTTTTTAAGATATAAGAAAAAAGTGCGCTGTAAAGATTTATGTACTATGTTACAGTATTCTTAGAGACTGCTGGGTTTGTAAGATGGGTTCTTTTCTGAAAGCATTTTTCTTCCACTGTCCATCGAAGTTGCATCTCTGGCTCTGGAAGTAAGGTTTTTCCCGCTAGTGTGGTGGTTGTTTTGGTTTTTTTTAATGTCACTCACACATTGAGAGTGTTATTCTTTTGACTATTACCTAGCTTTATGATGGTGTCAAAATTATGACGTATATAACTAAAGAATGAGAGGAATGGAGAGGAAAAAAGAATGAATTTGTAACAGTGAAAACTGTCCAAAATAAAATATTTTACTTCTTTTGCTCATGAAAGTAATATTCTTATTTTACAGCGATCCTCTTAGAGACAAGAAAATATATTTGGTTGAGTCACATTGCTACAAGCCTGTGCAATAGGGATTCTTCTGAAATATAGTCCTGGGATTAAAATGAAAATACACTGCTTCCCTGTTTTTGTTATTAGCATGAGAACTGCACGTTGGAGAGCCGTAGTTCAGACAGTGCATCTGGAAATAACCTGACAGACTTCCTCCTTGCGAGGCTGAAGCGAGGTCTTCGGGCAATTGCTGAGACGGATGCAGCTGCCGCAGGCGTTCCTGCCATAGGCAGGTGGAGAGGCCTCCGGTAGTCTTTGAATAATCCAAGTAAGATAAAGCCTAATTACAACCTATAATAATGCTGCCTTAAAATTACTGGGGATCTGTTTTTACATTTCTCTCAAACCTGATGTTTCACAGTAGATTCAGACAGACAGTGAACCAAATAAAGGTGTCCCTCAGCCACTTTTGCAGCTCCACAGTAAGAGTGGCAAAGAAGATGTGGCAACAGCTTGTGACAGCCATCTCCTCTATTTGTCCTGGGAGGAGGAGCTCCATACAACGTGTAGTCCTTGATCATCTGAAGTTAGATTAGTCTGGCTCTGCAAAAACAAAAAGCAGATTCTTGATCCAAAGTCTTTTATTAGGTCTAAGTTGATATTTGAGGTAAGCCTCTGAAAGCAATTTAAATTGCAACCACT
Source organism: Phalacrocorax aristotelis (assembly GCF_949628215.1). Classification (NCBI taxonomy): domain Eukaryota; kingdom Metazoa; phylum Chordata; class Aves; order Suliformes; family Phalacrocoracidae; genus Phalacrocorax; species Phalacrocorax aristotelis. Next base: position 5,298,038 of record NC_134279.1, read on the forward strand.
CTTAACGACATATAAGGCTCAGCCTAAATGCCAGCCCATTTCACTACACTTAAATGGTGTGAATTCTACAGCAGAGCGCTTATCACTTCTCGGTGCCATTTATGAAGAAGCCAGTTTGCGTGTGCAGTTACTTGTGGGTGAAGGCAAAAACTACAAGAGAAAAGACAAAAGCCTTTCATTACCTGGCACTGCTTTGAATATGAGCACTCTGAAAGAGATGCTATTTAAGAGTATTTATTGTATTGTTTTTCTTATACTCAGCCCTTTCTGCAAACAATATTCATTACAGCACTTTTTAATTTCCAGCACAAAATGCTGTAAGCCATTCTATGTTATTTATTAGTTAATCACAAAATGCATATATATGCAATGAAATATTAATGTACAATTCCATCTTAAAATATTTCATTTGAATGTACCACAAATTTCCTCACAAGGAAATTTAGGAATGTATAATAGCTTCACAGTTCTAGTTCTAAAGTTGTTATAAATTTTTTTTTGCCAGTGGAGAAGTTGCTGGTCTTTGTTACGATGTCACGATGCTCAAAAGGTCATTTTGGAAAACAGAACAACGGTGTAAAAACGGTATGACAGTGTCTGTGAGTATCAGTATCAGGCCTTGTTCACCGTTAGGACACAGGAAAAATAGTCATGTTAGCATCTGAAGTTTTTTAAAGACGTTTAAGCATTGTTTCAGAAGGCCAAGTGTTAAACGATATTGAACGGCATATTCTGAGTACCATGGCTGAATCTTTATTTGAAATATACAGCACTTAAGGAATGGTATGTTTAACACGACGTGAATTGCCAGAAGCTTGTATTTTTATTGCATTATAAGATATCCAGATGTGAAAATGAAGCCGCTTTAGACTCGTGCAGCAGTATTTGCTGTTAGAGAACTGGGAATTAAGCAGAAAAAGTTTTAGTTGCACATTTTCAACCCAAGATTCGGTACTGGCTTGCTTCCACTCTGATACATGTTTCTAGGTAGCGTTATGCCTCAAATTTATATACTAGAAGAACTAATGGCTGGAAAAGTTACTTTTCTGAGCATTAAAAAAATTATTTACATTATAAAAATGTATCTCTTCCTCTGCCGATGTATTTCATATACTGTAGGTCTTATAATAACCTTCTGAAGGGAGGCGTCATCTCTTTTCAGCTATGCAATCTAGTTAACGAGGAATTGAGACACAGCTCAGTGACACACAGGATTTCAGGCCTCTAACTACTTGAGAATTATACCTTTAGTATGCAAATACATCTCCTAGGGAAGTTCTGATTAAAGGCAAATTAAATAAAATTATGTGTCATTTAAAGTCAATGATATGTATGAAACTGTAAAATTATATGGTAATTAGTATGCTGTGTCTGCCTATCAGGAATGATATTTCTTATTGAAATTATAAATTGATGAAAGAGTAAATTCTTCCATAAGAATGAACTACCACTAGACTACCCTGCCTGCCTGCCACATCAATAACCCAGAAAGTCTCTGGGCATTTTCAAACAGATTTTGGGGGGTTTTTCAGCTACTTCTACTCTTGAAAAGCAACCTGTTTATGGCCGCGCTGGAAGTGGTGTTGCCTGAATCTGACAGCAGAGTTTCTACAAGGAGGCAATTTTCAAACCGTCACTTTCTTCTTCCATCTTTGCCTTTCATTCTTCCTACAAAACTTTCCCTTTTTTTTTTTTTTTTGTTGTTATTTTTATCCTCCAGACAAAAGCATTTCTCCCCTTATCCAATGTAGTAGGCAAAGGAGGATTTTTGTGTGTTTAATAAAAGGGCTGCAACCCAGTCATTCACTTTTGGAAATTGGTATGCAACTCTGACTTAATCTAAAAAGGTCCAATTGGATAACCAGAACGTAGCTTTGAAAAGGAGCTTATCTTAACAGCCAGGCTGTGCTCTCAATTATATACTCTGCATAACATAAAGGTGGCCCAGCACTGGAATTGTTTATTTAGCTCTTGTCTCCTTCCTCCTTTCAATTTTTTTTGTGTAGTATTTGCTGCTTTTAAAACCTTCTGTTGGGTGAGAATATTGTAGGTTGAGTTGTTTCCATTTGTTACTGGATGAAGTTAGCAGAGTGTGAAAGAAAAAAATCAGTTTCCGGCACAGGAGTTTTAGAAAAGTATTTCTAATCTCTTTGAATTCGTGATGACTATTTTTATGTGGTGGGTGGGGCTAGCTCTAGAGAGGGCAGGGAAGAGTGACTAAGAAATAAGCTTTGCAAAACAGCTGGAGCAGCTGAAGAAGGCTTTGATGGGACAAAATTCTGTAAGGATTGTCTGTCTTTCTAAGTGGATCTTTAAAAATATCTATATTCGTTTGGTCCTTTTTCCCAATATGCAAACATACATGTTGGACACATTTAGGACCATTTCTATGTGTGTCAGATGCATGTGGTTACTCCACGGAAATCCCTTTCTAAAATAGAAATGAATGTGAATGCCAGCTCCGTTTCACATTCCCAGCCTCAAAAATACTGTGATCTAATTTGTTTGTTGCTGCATGTTGCGCCAGCCCCGGTCCATACCCAGCGTGTACATGCTCAGCTGGGTGTCTGATGGAGGGGATGTATATTTTAACTGGGTGGTTTTTAAATACCTTTCACTGCTCCATTCAATTTTTAAATGACTACTGTTTTGCTGATTTTAAGGAATTGGCTTAAACTAATGATTTTTTAAAAATAAATTGTGATAAAAATTTACATTGTAAGCTCATTGATGAAGTAATTTTCTTTGTTCTGTGCCATGCCCGGTACAGTGAGAGTCTGGGCTCATAACACATTAATGTTTTCTAACAATTTAATTTAAAGCCATACAGTCTTTCTTTAAACAAGGTCTAATCTGTACAGGGAATACTAACATATATGTTCATATACTGAGTGCCCTGTTTACCCAACAAAATTGCACCCGTACCCCTCTCAGCAATGTTTGTATCTGATTGCCTGCAATGTTCCTTTGACTGCAGTAGTGGCGTGGTAACAGGTCTTAGCTGGAACCAGTGCCTGCTACAGAGACAAAGGGAAATGCTTCCGATATGACAAATGATAAAAAGTAGACAAAGAAAACACAGCTTCATCCTTCATAGTACGCTGGTGGTATCTGCGTAATTATCCTGCTTGGGCTCTGGGTACCAAAGCCAGGAAAAATAAAAAAATTCTTTGGGAGATTACTGGAAAAAGATTAGTGGTAAAAGGGAGCAGAACTGTGTGCACGGTAAGCTCTGTAAAGATCACATACAGGTAAATCCCTTCATTTAATTCTTCTTTGACAATAAGAAAGGTGTCCCCAAAGATAATTCTTAACAGAACCGTCAGAAATAAAGTAACATCAGTTCATCGGTTGAGAGAGAAAAGCAATGGGTTTGTATATGTCTAATGGGGAATTTACCTTTACGGTCTTCAAATACTTCATGAAAATTCCTAATTCAATTCATTTCAGTTCAATTAGTTACATAACATTATTTTATTCTGCTACTACCTGGACTTCAAAAATTATAATGCTATCATCTCATTTTATAAAGATGGAAAAAAATCGACATTTTTTTGCTAATTCCTACGTTAGTGTGAATTCACTAAGTATTGACTAGTTCCATTAAAGGAGAAAAAAAAGAATGTTTTTAATGGAGGCAATTGAATCAGTAAAAATTTTTGGAAAGTGTTGCTTTAAATATTTCTTGGTATTTGGAAGCCATCTTCTAGTCATTTACACAGTTTAGCCTCAGTCTAGTTTTCACCCTGCAGGTTTTTGTGTAACTGTGTCTTCCATAAATTTTCTTTGAACTTTCCTTTGTAAAGGAAGCTGGGAGTCTTCTCTCATAACCATGTTATTTCCATGCCTTACTACCAGAATAATACGTCACTCTTTATTTGTTATTTTGTTTTATTTCTTTCTGATTTTTTTTATATACTCCTAAAATATGTACAAAAATACAGACGGAAGTTCCAGAAGTATTTTCTAGTTTAGTCACCACTATCGATTCATTCCAAGTCTTTGCAACTGTAGGACTCCTTAATTTCTCATTTCAGACGGGGCTAACATATGTTTTTAACATGCTGCAAAAAATTGTAGCAATTACATACTGTTTTCACTTTTCCAGTGGCATTGATTTAAACATCAACTAAAGAGTTTTTTTATTTTATTTTATCAAAATCTTGGCTTTTCTATACAATATGCCAGACTGACTAAATGCATCTTGAAATTCTTTAAGTTCTTTAGCAACAGGATGTTGAAAAATGAGATTAGTCTGTGATCTGAAAAGTATGCCTCATGGCAGTAGACCGTAACTATTTCCACGCGTAAGGACGGTAGACAGCTATATGAAGTAAATACTTTACAGCTTTGAAGAAGCCAGTGACACGTTTTCTCTATTTGTTAGTGACTTTTCTTGAGATCGACCTACTGAGAATAATAGTTCCCTACTGTTTCTCAATCCTGTTATATGCTGGACAGTAGAACACAGGATTATTTTCATAGAGGTGGCATCAACTCCGCGCATCACACAAAAACAAGGGGAGAACTTTATGCTATGAAGATTGATAGGAATCAATACTACAGACATATCATCAAGAATATAGCATCCTACACACTACCACCGAAGAGCTAGGGACTGCACAGGGTACATACATGCTTCATGCTCACACGTTTTATATTGGCTAATCTAAAACGTGTAGCTGTTCTGGCCATAGTAGTTTTACACGATTTTATATTAATTTCTCTCCTATTTCATCATTTTGTTTTGATGAGCAAACTGCTGGCACAAAATAAACGTTAGTAATCTGATATGTCTCTGAAATGGATTTTTTTCCTAGATGCTCTTTTAAAACTTGATTTAAAAGATAAACTTTTTGTCATATTTTCTCAGACTTTTAATTGTATCTCTTAATTCTTGGGTGACCCAAACAGAAAGCAGTTGAAATTCCCACTCAGGTCAGCAATCCCACATTTCTGAGTACTGCTGAGAGTGTGTGAGGAGAAGCCTCCTGTGAAAAAAATGGGGGAGTCAACATTAGGGGGTTACTGGAACATTCTTCCCATTTACTGCTCGTATAGCTTTGCGGCCGGGATACGGCTCCTGCAAAGGGTTGAATTCCCCCTATCTGCTACACAGCACAGATGAACCAGGTCAGATCCCCCAATGAAGCAATTATTTGGGCCAGCAGATGAGAGACAATAACCAAGCTCATAAAGAAACACTTACTTAGAAAGAGGTTGGGCTTGGAAGAAAGCAAAGACAAATAATTAGAGCAAGACAATGGAATTCTCGAATAGTAAAGTGGATAAGGCAGTATAATCTCTAAGTGGAGATGTCAGGGGACTCAACAGAGCTGGAATAAAAATCATCTGCCCAATATGCATAATTTAAAAAGTATTTTAAATAGCTATACAGACTTTTAATATGCTGGATATCAGGTCAAAGATGGAGTGTTGTGCTTCAGGTGATAAAACTAATTTAGTTTTAATTAATGACCCTTTGATTAAAGTGGGCCAAAAGAGGAGTAGCAAATTTCCTAGTAGTAATTACTATAGTCTGTAAACACTTTTTGTTGTTTTTTTTTTTTTTTTTAACAGCAGTGAATGTGATACTCAGAAGTGTTATCAAAAGATCTGTAGCCTAAATTAGACTACTTTGCTATATTTAAAATTAAATGAAGTGTACCGAAACCTGAAAAATGTCTTGCTTTTTAATTTTCAGATAATATCTGAAGAACCGCAAGAACTAACAGTTAAGGAAATGCAGTAGTGCACTGACATGTTACTCACTGTTAATACAGATAAGTTTTATTGGGTCAGAGACTTCTTCCAGACCTATTTACTGATCTGAAAGTGGTGCTCTAGTACTTGATTAAAGATTACTGCCACATCTATGAAAGAAATAGTGCTCTTCATACTGGCTGCCCTGGCATTTTCATAATTCAAAACAACAACCTGTGCCCACACTGTTAGAAATTTGACCCATAAGTCATTAGAGAATGCAACGGTAAAGTTGAAGTGCATACAGATCTTTTAGTCATATCCTATCTAGAAATCAAATCCCAAGAATCAAGATGTCCTAGGCAGTGACAAAGTGTAAGCAGACGAAAGTTGCAGAGAGTTGCAATATGTCAATGAGTAAGCCAGCAAAAAATGACAAGTGCTACAGAATTCAATGTGCAAATTTATCATATGAAATTTTCTCCCCAATAATGGCAGTATAAAGTCTTAACATCGTAGCCACAGACCTTGTAATCACTAGACACTGCTGTTAGATATGTGTAAGTATTGTCCTTATGTAAAAAATACTGTAATAAATGCCGAGGCATTGGAACGCGATGGACTTCCAGAGTTATTGCAACTCATTCTTATTAATAATGTGAACATCGTGTGAAAGCCACGCGGTCGTTTCTCCGCGGCAGAATCAGAGCTGCGCTGCAAATGACGGAGGTCCTTTCAGCTCTCCAAATGGGTGGATGCAGGGAAATGGCACCATTATTCATTTCTGTAGTAATTCTTTATTTGCCCTCCATGAGACAATACAGCTACGAGCAAGTTTAAATTTACCCTTGTGAAGAAGAAATGCGCTATTTGATAGAAATTCAGTGGTTCAGGATATGCTCTTACTGGGAATTTTTGACAGTTTCATGGGACTCTGAGCTTCTGGTCCAAATGCGTCCCTGGCAGAGCAGATGGGACTTACTGTTCAAAGCACTGGCGTAAAGAAAAGCTTGGCCTGAGGAAGGCTGGTAATCTGGGCAGTCCTCTGGGGAAAGGGCAGTTCATACCAAAGTTCAATTAGCTACCTTCGGCTTTCCAAACTACCAGAATTTAGCTAGAGAATTTGGTTTCCAAATGGGAAGCAAAGAGCAGAAAAATCTTGCTTGCTTTTTCTCTCTCCCCCTCTCTCCCTTCTTCTCCTTTTTTTGTTGTTTCCCCACCCCATCTGGTACACTCTCTGACTGAGAATAGCAGGCAAAAAAAAAAAAAAAAAAGAATTTTTGAGAACTTTTGCTGACTAGAAAAGCTCCTTTATGAAAAATGCCTTTAGGACTTCTGAAATTTTCAGTTTCTCTTAACAGTCTTGGATCTTTGGTCTTACTCATGGAAGGATTAGCTACAACCATTCCAACTCAGAATAGATATATTCTTGAAAAGATTTTATCCACTCTTGTATTGTCTGTCGTTCAACAGCTTCAGCAGAAGAAATTAACCTAAGGAGATTAAAAATTGCATGCTATCCATAGTTCCAATAGTTTTGATAGAAATATTGGGCTGTTCCCTGTAAATTCTAATGACTAAGATTTGAATAATAATTCTTTGCTGTTTGTGATCTTTTCAAGTTGCCAGGTCAGAGTAATTTAAGGGTTTAAAGAACTGTGTTGCTGTTTGGTTAATACCTGCTTCTTATCAGTAGCAGAGTAATTTATTGCTGCTCGGATGAGACTAGAACAGACTAGACCAATAAACCTCTGTTTCTGCCTTTGTGTTTCTACACTTGTTCAGTGGTAATGCATGTAAATCCCTGATGATGCTCCTGGAAACTGGCTTATTATTTTTTTTTTTTAATTACTTTACCTTTTGTACAGAAAACTGGGTTTTTTTCCCTCTTGTATACGGAATATTTAATTCAGTGGTGTTTCTTATGCACTGTAAAGTGAAATATGCACTTCCTTCCTTCACAAAATCGGGGTCTTTATCTCCATTAGAAAGCTGTGCTTTGGGGAGAAAGAAGACCACACTTAAAAACAAAATGACAAACTCTTAAGCCTCGTCTCAAGTCTTCCTGTGTACCTTTAGGCCCTGGCAATCCCGATGGATGCTTCTAAAATTCAGTTTAGATCCAAAACAAGACTCCAGTATTAGCAAGAAATATGATGATGGTACTTTACTAATGAAGCGTTTAGCCTTGTCTGGCAATATAATCTCAAAATCTGTCATGTTGCATCTCTGATGAAACTCACTTGCATATAAATTTTGTGGAGATGTATGTATGTAATATGCATACAATACAGACTGCTGTTGCCAGAGTTTTTGTACATAACTTACATAGCTAGATGCAATTATGCATTACTGTCTCATTAAGTTATTGTATCATAGTCTGTCATCATAAAAGTCGAGTCATCTCCTCTCGAGCCACATTAATTTTATAGAGTGGAGAGATGAGAATAGTACAAACCAAGTGAAAACTACAAAAAGGATATAGTGCTCACAAAACTACAGGATTTTTCTGAGATTATTCCAAGGGTAAGAGAGAGCCATAACAACAATTTTAATCACAAAATCCTATTTCGTCAGTTTATTTCCATTGTCAGTGGGCCAAATGAGTGTTGCTTTGCACCAGACTTTAGCCTACAGTCACTAAGTTTGTCAAGAACAATTGCAGGCAGCATTCTGCCATGGTCCTCTCTGTCCTTAGTTTACAGAAACACAGATGTTTCACCCGCAAGTATCCATCCTGTATTATTCCTTATTTCCCCCTTCTCTTAACCACTGAGAACTGTAAAATGATTCTGCAATTTTGAACACAGCTTTCAGGCTACTGGTTGTGGAAAACCACTGAAGACTAAACGATGAATGGATTGCAGCCTATATACGGCTCAGAGCTATCTTCCGTAAAACTTCTACTATACTGCAGAACAACCTCAGCTGCTCACAGTGCACTGTACCAGGTAGGGTCACAGGGGTAGAATTTGTATTTCCATCCCTACTAATGCTCCCAGGTACCTGGATACAGCCGCTGGTGACTGGGAGCCTTTGCAGGGATTTGCATCTCTTTTATCCAAGATATTTTAGTGTCATGACTAGGGATTTTTTTATAGGTCTGAATCAAACCAGGTCAATCAAAGATGCTTGGCTTTGGATCAAATTGTAGGCGTTTTTATCGAAGGATAAGACAATTGCTCTTACTTCAGGAAAGGGTAAACAGAGGCATGTGTTTTGATTTGTCCAAGATCTCTCATTCAGCCATATGCAGGCTCAGAACTGAACTCCCACCACTTTTTTTTTTCTTTTTCTGAGCCATTAAATCTTCTTTGGGTGCTAACTGACCTTTATTCACATCTTCACTTTGAGCCTCTGTCTGTTTGACTTCCCTGTCTCTGACTATAGGTTCCTGTTTGAGACATATGACCTGAAAGGAAGAAACAAACCAACTAGAAACTGAGAGTTCAGAATTACTTTCAAGTTACGATAAAATTTTAAAAGCCAAGTTCCTAAACAAAGTGTTAATTGAGCCACTCCCTTTTGAACGCGCATAATTTCTTTCCCACCTACTTGCCACTTACTTGGTACATTTAATTATCGCCTAGCCAGAAGGCAGAGACACTATTACACCTAGCCAGAGGGGACTAGAGAGGAAAGTAGTCACTTTAATGAGCTGCAACAGAAGTAGGTCAATGAAAAACATATGTATAATTTACTAGAGTGCTTCTATGTGTTTATATATATTTGATCAGTGGACTAAAGGTGACATTGATGGTTGAAGCTTAATACATCAAACTTCAGTTAGCGCAGTGACGTTTTATTCCTTTTCACCTTTTTCATAGCGTGTTTTTACTCTGTTTCCATGCTGATTTAAATGTTTAGTTTTCCTCGGCTTATTTATTACTTTTGTTATTATAATGGCTTATTGAAGAAACGCTATTACACATGGATTTCAGTTTATTAGGTCTTTTTGTAACAAATTACTACCGTGTATATTTGCTTTTATTAAAATAATCGTTTTATGCTAACACTTAATTTGCTTTCTTGAACTATAGGGTATCACGGCAATATATCTGCATACTTTTATTTCATAAACAAGTAGCTGTTTAGGTTAAAAGATAAGAGAATTCTAATTTTCTCAGAATCCTCAGCAGTGCTTTGTTCATGTGACACAACTTGCTACTCTTAAGATGCATGTGTGGAAAAGCAATGGAAAGACAGAAGGAAAGAAGAGATAATTAGCATAGCAAAAAGTTAGGTTAAGTTAGCCTGCGACTGAACGGCGTTCCTCAGGAGGAAGGTCTCCGCTGATTTCAGAAAATCAGCTTAAGTAGTTCTTAACACCATTTTATTTTGTATTTAAGAGTTCTTTTCTCTTTCCGTACTGTTTCCTTATTCATATTATATGCTATTTCCCCAACTGTAAGCTGGACACTATATTATTATCTAACATACTTCAATGAAACCATATTTACAGTGCAATATTTATTCCTTCTCAAAAGTCATGTTAGCCAACTTCCTTGGCTGTTTTCCTTAAGTAGGGCATTGAGAGATGAACCCTTTGCTTAAAGGGAGGTCAAGCTGTGATAACAAAGACCTCATAACCATTTTGTGCTTGATACTTGTGGGATGTGGCATGATAATTTCTGACGTTGTTTTATTGCAAAGAAAATAGGAGAATAACATAATAGAAGGACCTGAAGTTTTTAGTCCAAATGCAGGCAACCATGCAATAAATTGCTAGTCTGTCAAAGCCCCAGAACATCTCCTCATTACTTTCCCTCGGCCCTGGCCACAGCACACTCTTCAAAAACATAAAAAATGCAAAACTTGGGAGAAAAAACCAAAAGGCATGACTGCAATATGCCTGTTCTGATCCACAAGATCAGCACAGAAAAGACCAAGGGTATTAGTGTCCTATATCACAAACCAAATCAAACAAAAAAAAAATCAGCCTGTGACCTGCCTGCAGTCAGGGAGGAGAGAGGAGCCGGAAAGTAGGTTTTCCTCCTGAATCCCAATTTGATTTATAAGTAGACTAGACTGGACTCACAGCTCATTTAGTCATGAGCAAGGAATGCAAATCCAACACAGGAGAGATTTTAATACTGCCTTTAGGAGTGTCCAAATACCTCCCCATTTGTCACGGGACTTACATGAAGAAAATGCCTGATGCTTCAGAGGCACTGAGAATAGGAGACCAGAAGGCAAGCTGAGCATCAGAAGGAGGAAAAAAACCTGCTGGGGTCTGGCTGGTAACTGGTAGAAGCTTGTAAGCCTGCTATTATAACAGTTTTGTACAGAACAAACCACCTTCCCCCCTCTTGCAAGCAAATCCAGCCTTCCTCAGTGATACCAACCACATGGTTACCTAAGGACTTAAATCCTTTCTCTGCGACGTGCTAAGTGCCTCCTGCACAGTTTTTAAAATCTTCCATTTGTTCTGAGTCAAAATGTGATTTCCTGGAAACCACAGAGACCTGGAGGTATCCTTATTCACATATACAGAGTATTTGTAGGCAGTGTTTCTGTGTTGGGCGAGATCAAACGTAAGAACTAAAAGCACAGGAAAAATTGCAGTTCGCAGTTATGCCTCTCCTAGTGGAAATTACGAATACTTCTTTCCAGAGCACTACTTTGTACTTTTTCTGTCCCTGTCAGTCTCCTCCACATTCAAATTACCAATGCCGGCTTCTCAAGGCTAGTATTATTAATAAAAGTTTCCTCTTGGACTTGAAAAAGCTTTGCAATGTTTCGCAAAGCACTGAAGTTTCAGTTTAATTTTTCGAATAGAAATAATTTACAGTAGCTCAGCTGCCAACATTAGTACAATTATGTACTACATACGAATCATTATGTGCAAATATGTAGTGTAATTTGGGGGAAAAATGATTTAATTTACTCCTGGGGGAGGGGCTAGTATTATTCAAGTAAGTCTATATTCCTGACAACGATGCTGAAGAATCATCTTTGCTCTGTGCACTGAGCTTAACCAGGCTGATGAAGGCCAGTGGGACAAGAACGAAAATGCTGTGCAGTACTCATTTAAACTCCAAATCCTCAAGAGGTAAAGGCATAATCTTTTTCCCTGGAATTAAGATTTTTGTTCTTTTCTCTAAAGCACCAGATAGATTATTGTACCTTTCCTGCTGTGATCTTAAAGCTCTTAGGTCTGAGTTTTCCATAGAATTTTCTTACTTTTGTATAATTTCTTCTTTAATAACAAGTCAGTTACTTCTGCTCCCGAGTGAAACCACTTTAAATGGGAGTCCATTGTGATCTGCACTGTTCTGTTCCAGTTTACTGGTTCCTATTAAAAAAAACAAAAATCCTCTTGCAAGCTGATTGCTAACTTTGTTAATTCCCTAAAATTTGATTTCTTGAGATTGAATACCTTTGTTCTGCCATACTGTATTGACTCATTCCCAGCAGCACTAAATCCAAGTAGTTCCTCATTTCTGGTTTTGTGGTTTCCTACTTAAGTTCTTTATAGTTATTCCCTGCAGGCCAAAAGAATAACTTCTCCTCCGGCTTCAGAGGTTAACCGATATACGCTAAGAGAGAAATAAAAAGTTAGATTACTAGTAATTCCTAAATGAGATTTCCCATAAATTCAGTATGCTGTTGTTTTAACTACATGAAAAAAATTGTACAGAGCGGTTGGTCTGGCTTTTTTTTAGTATCACTTTAGTGAAATACAGTCGTTACCCACAGAAGTTCTCCCTTGATTGCTACCAATTACAAAATCCACGTACAAGTTTTACACATTAAATCCTTAGGCTTAAAAGCTTCTTTTTTTTCCTTATCAAGATCAGAAGAGTCCACGCTGTAGCAAACAGCCATCTAAAAACCTGAAAGGTGTTCTAAAATTTCCATTTTTTTCCTCTACTTTACAGCAGCAGAGAAAGTAGAGCTGTTAATAAACAATCGGTTTTGCTTGAAGTTTAGGAAGAGCTAGTGTAGCCAGCGGGTCCTTTCCTGGGAGCCATTCTGTATCCTGAAATATCCGCACTGCACGAGAGGACCAAAACAGCATGCAGATTTAAAGATGCAACAGTACGGTGGATTTGCGCAATGCGATAATGACATTTTTGTTTGCTTTTCTGTTCCTTTCTTAGTAAGTGCTAATGTTCACGTCTCTGTTTTCGCACTCCTGGGTATTGGATTTATGTTTTCACAGCACTAGCTACAGTGCCCTTAACATCCTGTTCCTCCGTATTAGTGGTTGGCTTATCACTGTGTAGGTAAAATTATTTTTTCCCCTGTGCATCATTTTACAACTATCCTTCCTGAATTTCTTCTGCCATTATCTCGCTCAGTTGCTTGGCTGCAAGGTTTTTCTGCAGTTCCTCACAGTCAGTTCCTATCTTTACCACCATGAATAACAGTAGCATCCTGAAAGTTTGTCATCACACTCTTCACTCCTTTTTTCAGATAACTTAAAAACATGCTGAACACCCGGGTCTCTAATAAATCCTGTAAGACTCTGCTGAGTATCTCTCTTGAGGGACAGAAATGACTTTTACACTAACCTTCAATATCTTTTTTTTAATCAGCTATTTTATTCATGTGAGGACCTTCCTTCTCATGACTGCTCAGCCAATTGGAAAACCTTTTAAACAGATTCTTGTAGAAGGCCTTTTAGAAATCCATGTATGCTCAATTAACCCGATCTCTCTTATCCATATTCTTATTGACTCCGTTATTATTGACTATAAATGTTTAGGGTGTATTTTTGATACATGCTTTGCCTTTACATAAACTCAGTTGATTCTTCTATTATAGATCCTATTTATTGTGACTTTGCTAATTCTGGTTTTTTTATGGTTTCCAACAATTTCCCTGGAGCAGGTTGCAGAGTTATTGGTTGGTAGTTTGGGAGAAATTTTCCAGAAACTTTTAAAAATTAGTCTTTCTAGTCACCTTCCAGTCTTCTGCCAACAAGGTGGGTTTGCATAGCCATGGTTCTAAATAAGTCAGTTATTTCATTGTCAATCCCTAAACGCAAACCACCTGAATTTGCTGCTTGATTGTTCGTGCTGCCATAAACTTTCCATTTGATGCATCCATTTGATACGGGTCCTCTGATGCACTGCCTGTAGAAGGGGTTACAGTAATTTTTTTTGCTGTGGGACCTTAATCTTCCGTGAGCGTTTCTTATCTGTTACAGCTACCTAGCAAACTTTACTTAAAAGAAAATGAAGCATTCAAAGAATTGCTTCCTAGTACAGCAAAAAAAATAAAAATACTGTTCAATTTCCACTCCAGAGCAGCTGTGACCTTGCTGGGTTTCGGACAGATCAGTAAGTAGCTGCAATGTTTTCAGTCATTTAAATTGTTTTCACAACAGCTTTCCGGTGAGTTAAAATATAAGGTTATAGCCTTAGAATTATCTCACTTCCTTGTTTATCCTTTTCCAGGTTACTAACTGATAAATAAAAGTTACCCAGTTACACATCTCAGAGTAAACAACTGAGTCACTTCTTGGAAGTTAATTTCCGACGGAAGCTTGCTGCCCCACTTAACCTTATCACACTTTTTGAAGGAGCAGACCCTTTGGAGCAGGACACGCTTTTCGGTTCAGCTCCTGCTGCACGGTACTGGAAACAGCCACACTGTTTTTATATATTCTTTGTCATCTCCATTTTTGGGGGGTGGGAGTGTCTGGGCTCTTAAAAGGTTTTAAATCCCATAGTGAACAAAAAGAAAAGATGACTGATGATGAATCCTCAGGTGATGGGCTTCCCTTGTTCTCTCATTTCTGGAGTTCTGAAAGGAAGCTAGTAGTATAACTAGATTTGTTCAACTATCTGATCCTCTGCAGTTGATAAAAGAATGTGGTATGAGCTTATGAAATGTCATTTGGACTCTGTTTCTTGATTCACCCTATTCAGCTTGAATTGAGAAAGTGTCCAAATGACCATTTCCTTATAAAAAAAAGGGTAGTAAAACAGAGGTATCACCTCACAGTCAAGCAAGCTTTATTACCCACCTCCCACAAAGGTAAAGTACTGACACTGAGATGTGTATAGGATAAATCTAAGAAAATTGTATCACAGGTGGCAGAGGAGATTTTCTTCTTAAGAGAAATTTAAGATTCAAATAAGCGTTTTCTAGTACTTCTATGGAGGAAAATCTCACGTGATCCAAACGATCGATGCATTCTGTTTTGAGAGCTTTACGACTGGTAGCAAATTGTAATTCCCAGACATTTAAGTTTATACCACTGTACTTTTTTACAAAGCATATGTAACATGTAACTAAATCTGAGATGGCATCCTTGGTTGCAAATGAGTCTTGCAAAAACCAGAGCTGTGCAGGAGGAAATGAAGGAAACAGTCATTCCAGCCATAGAGCTAAGTAATGGGAAATGTTCTTCCTGCTAATTTACACATGCAAATTAGATCAGGCTCTTGTATCGATAAATCAATAGAGCCTAATGAATTCCTTGGGTGGGATTTGAATATGGCTAACTGCAAGCCGAGTTTGTTTGGAGGAAAACAGTCTGTGCCTTCCTTTCGATGGAGGTTTCAAATCATGTCCTGAAACACAGTGTTGTCATTAAGTGGGTAGGGGTGTTATCAGCCCAAAATGCATTTAGCATTATAATAAACACTTTATGTCTAGTACTCCCTAAATGTTCAACCATGAGTTGAAATGTGAAGCATCCTTATTTTGTCCTATTACTTTCTGACCTGAGCAGTAATGCCAGTTTCCCCACGACGTAGCTGTCTCTGTCAACAGCCGTGGTATTTTCTCCAGATGCCCCTACGTTGTAATTCATTTGGCTACTTTACCTTTCCTGCCCTTCAGTACGTGCATACCACTGGATGGCTGCAGGCAATATGGAGCTGACATTCATATCCTTTCCTTTCCGCTGCCTTCAGTGAACTCTGCTTTGCAAACCTGAATAGTCATTCCGTTCAAAAATTATTCTAATGACAAAGACTTAATGGAGTTATAATCTTCCAAGGTACATCTGAGTTATAAGAGAAACATTCACTCAAGTAATTGTTGTCTTAGTTAACGCTCACCTTCCTGCCATCGTCCTTAGTGATGTATAAGAAGTTAATATCTTAATTATCTTCAGTATGGGTATGGATGCCTAATATTAAGTTTCTGCTTCAAAAAGTACTGGCCTTGATTACTCCAAATATAAAGTGACTCCTTGTTTCGTGAGAAAGTCATACTGACATTTTATGTGTTTTATATAATAGACTGCGCTTAAAACAATCTGAACAAGATTTGTTCCTTTAGTGGGTAATAGAGCTTTCTTCGTCTAGCTGCTTCCAGTGGCACAGAAAGTAAGCTTGGGTCATCTCAGCTGGCAGCTTCACCCAGTAATGCAAGGTATGAAATTATATGAAGTTATATGAAAAACATTCTCTGCAAAGAGATGTTTTAGATTACAGATACCTTGAATTTTCTGTGCAGTAGTGAAACTAGTGATCGTTTCTTACTTGAATTAAGCTAGAAGTTTTTCCCCTGAGACAAATGATACTACCCAAAATGTTTTACAGGTATACGACGGAGCAGATATCATGTCCAACGAAAATCTGGATGTTACCCTGGTTATTAATGTACTTGAAAGCAAGCGTGAAGCCCGTAGGGTGTGACCAATTTGTCTCTTACCATTTAATTTCCTCATGGCCGTGAGCCCTTTAAACTAATCCACAAACAGAACTTAAAAAGTGAATGT
Source organism: Phalacrocorax aristotelis (assembly GCF_949628215.1). Taxonomy (NCBI): domain Eukaryota; kingdom Metazoa; phylum Chordata; class Aves; order Suliformes; family Phalacrocoracidae; genus Phalacrocorax; species Phalacrocorax aristotelis. Next base: position 5,314,425 of record NC_134279.1, read on the forward strand.
AACTGTGTGCCCAGTTTCTGTGCTGGAAACAATGGATTAAAAAAATCCAGAGCTGGCAATTAGGGATGAATTCATCAAATTGAAGATATGCTTCTTCTGCTCTACATGAAGGAGAAGTCCCCTAAAGTTTGGGGCGATTGATATTGATATTGATATGATAAATGCAGTGCAAGCTGACTCTCGAGAAAATCATTCTGCAGAAGTTTTTTTATAGTATTTAGGTATTCATTATCCATTTCCATTCTAAAACACGGGCCAAAATTACAAATGCTGTAATGTTTATTACTAGATTAACATCAAGTTCTTACTTTTCTCTTATCAGTGAGTCAGCCTAGCTCTGTAACCACTATCTAATACACTTTATTTTGTATTTATTGAACCGTGGGACGATTCAGCCCACTTTTACATGCAAAATAGAAGAAAAATTTCAATCTAAGCCTTCCGTCCTGTACTACAGCCAAGTTACATTGTATCTCGTACAATCACATGAGAGTTTTCATGGGTGTTATCTGCCTAGAATATCAAATGCCGCTTATTTCACTCATTTATGTTGATATGTCTGCATTTTAAATTTCTGCATATTCGGGTCACAAGTTATGATCAGTATTTGAGTTAGTTCAAACTGCACATGACCACAAGGTAAGTACATAAATGTATCTCCGTCTTAAATGGTGGCATTTCGGTTGCCTCAGAGTAGTAATTTGCTTGCATTTTTGAGTTGCTTTTTTTAAATTCAGCATTTTATGCTATTTATCTGTCTTGTTTTGGTTTTTAAATATGAAATCATCATTCACCCTTGAAGCCACCTTCACAGCTGTTGGAAAGTGCAACCTCCATCTGCATCATACTAAAATTGATTTTACAGGCTGATATTCATGAAGATTTCTTTAATTGCTTATAAAGACCGTATTCTCTCACAGGCTGAAATATGAGGACAGATAACAGTACTTGGCCCACAGATAAAAACACCAGACAAAGATGACGATGGTTTCTGTAAAATCTTGAAAGAAAGCTCAACGAGCAACTGGCCTAGTGAAAAATGCACCATTTCATAATGTATAGATCTTTGAGTTCAAAGGAACAGGGCTCCTTTGCTGGTCCTTGATGATCAGTGTGATCAAGGCCGATGGATTGTTCTCTTGCAGATAGCTGTTCACAATCAACATTTCTAAATCAACCTAAAGTGAAAGGCGTACAGGGGAGGAAACCATCAAGTTAGAAATGGTACGATAAAGCATTGTAAGAATAGCTGAGTCTACAGGGAAGAAAGAAAAAGTTTTGAATTACAAACCTTGCAGGAAATTTTGGTTTGTATCAGGATACAAATTGGAGCAGTACATATTTTGCATGTTCTAAAGTGTTTCTGTAAGGCTTTTTAGGGTGAATTTCAAGAACTACAAGAAGATCACTCCCAAGGTCTTATTAGGTAGCTGATTCCTGTCCTTTTGGACATATATCCTTTTCCTTAATTGAGGTTTTTGGAGGGAACCAGCTTTCTTCAAAAAGAAAGAGAAAACAAACCACAGAAAAAAAAACCCATACGTATCATAGAGAGAAAAGCAGCAGTATTTTTTTTCCCTTTGGAAAAAAATCAGTCTCAGACAGAAAATGGAAGAAAGCATTAAAAAAGCCACAGAACAGCTCTGAATCTCTCTGCCAGCTCCGGAGATGTTTGGCCCCTCATCAGAAGATGCGTCCTGTGTTTAACCTACTTTCAGTATTCCAGGAAATGTTTTCAAAGTTACAAGGGATAAGGCAGGAGTAGCAAGATTAACTGTGTGAAGCATAGGCAGAATAACACCAGTCTTGACTGGAAATCTTGCACCTGTCAGCCACCTGAGAGCAGAACTGGTTCAAAGCTCTAAATTGTCATCCATGACGGTCCGAGGCATAATAAATCTGTTCTGTATTAAATGTATTTACTGAAAGTAGTATAGGAAGAAACTTTGCAAAAGGACTGGTAACTCAGGTACACTGAATTTCCACCCCAGTTAGCGGCAAGTGCTACTGTGTTCTTAGGATTCCTGTTCACTAATTTTTAATAGACTCGTATTAGTATGAAATAGCTATCAGGGTTGCGGTGTTGTGTTGTGACCGGCAAATCTGGCCCTTAAATCATGGAAGTAGGAAGAAGTAAGTTGACTTATATTTGTTGAACAGAAATTTGTGTTGCATATGAGACTTTTACAGTCCGTGTAGTCCTTTCTTGTCCTCTAAATATTTTGGACTCTTAAAGAAATGACGTGTCAGCACTCATTTTTCCTTAAAATCAAATTCATTGAGTCTTTACCTCACCCAATAGCATACTGTCATCTTCTATATAGTTCAAATATCACAGCGCGTAAATTTTCTTTAATCATAGTAACATCCTTGAGAATGTTTGCAAAGAAATCGATGAGCTACTTTCAACTGTTCATTCTGTGCTTTAAAAGTTGGAAGGATAGGTTTGACTGAATGACTTGGCTAGTACTTAGACTTTACTTGACTAGTAAGATCTCTGCTCAGGATTATTATTTCCAAAACCCTGGAAGATGAGGCAGGCAGGTGCCCATCCGTTTGCGTAAATGCCATCATCTGAAGTTTAGGCACTCAGAACAGGTTTGCCACCCAAAAACATCTGGTGATACACCCGCATCTCAGGTCCTGGAAATGCGGGCACTAAGAGCTGCAACCTCCGGAAAAGTCCAGCGAGATGCCATTTGAAATCTGCAGCTTCTAGCAGGTTAGTAGATGAGTAGTGTGAGAGGCATCCATTAAATGCTACTTAATTACATTTAAACAAGTGTTTCAAGAGGCAGGTGAGAAAGGAGGGGAACGGTTGTGGTACAGAGGGAAACAGCCTCAACTGTTATAAATTATCTGAATGCTGTAGCCTGCCCTGCAGTCTAACAGAACTTGGTTTATAAGAAGGAAAGTGAAAGACGGCGAAAGGGGCATTCAGCAATGTCTATGAAGCATGCTGGTGAAACAGTCATGTCTTTTCACAAGCTTTATGGTATCTATGAGATTTTAAACTATTTTCTAAATTAATTTTAGCTCTAGGTTGTTGTTAAGAGACAGATTCTTGGAGGGGGGATGGAACTGAGGGTTGCAGTGTATATAACTTTACAGTCTTCAACGAGACTTAGATTGTTTTTCTGTATTCCCAGCTAGCTTCGTGTGCATTCTCAGCCGAGCAGCCTGCTTGATTATAAACTCTATGATTAAATGACTGAGCCTTACTGTGAAGGTTATTTTGTATTTTTGTGGCTGTTTGAACACGGCACTAGCAAACAGTCTGCCCCCTGCAGTGGCGTTGAAGGCTGGAGTATTATTTTAAATGCATAAGGATGGACCCTGCGGTGCAGTTACATTGCACAGAGAGTAGAAAAGCCATCTAAACCCTGACGCACTGCATTAAAGAAAGACAGGGACAGCTCTGACTTATTCTTAACTTTTCCAAGAGGAAGAATATGGAAAACATAGCCAAATATTAGTGTAGTAATGCACAATTCTTTATCAGGATAAATTTTCAGACACTTGGGAGTTTTCCATAGGAGGAAATTGCTTGTTTTCGGGGTCATACACAAGACCATCTTCAGCAGCCTCCTGCATCTGAAGAAATGTAATCCCACCTTTTTTCACCTTTTATCATCACCAGCCTAAAAGGTGCTTAGTCTGGAGTGCTAAGAAATAAAGGAGGAGATTTTAATTTTTTTCTCCTCATGCTCCTCCACTTTAAACATCTACTAGCGCAATGGATGAAAGTCTGACATCTCATTTCCTATCTAAGGACTTATCTTCTGTGCCCTCCTAGATAAATAAAGACATTGAGTGAGGTTGTCGATACCTCTGTAAACTAGGTATAGCTGCCTGTGACAAAGCAGTATATCTATTTCAGCTGAAATGACCTGGAGGATGGAATCACAACTGAGAGGAACATACTGTGGAAAAGAGGGAGGTTAGAAAATTATATATTATGGTAGCAAGGAGGCAAGTGGCTGAAATCTGAAGAGATTTCCGTGTGAACAGCTAAGTAGTAAGGAAGTGTTCTTGATGAAGAATGAAAAGCAATAGAAATTGCACTAGTACAGAAGGGCTAACTCTTTGACTTTGGTACGATGCTGTAGCTAGAAGGCTGAGAACTGAAGAGCATAAAATTGTGTCCTCTGCCTCCCTTATCTTGGAGCCGCTAAGTTGGGAAAAGGAGATGGGACCGTCTGGCCGCTGAGAAGCCGGTAGCACACAGCTCACTCCAGGAACGACAGCCACAAAGGCTTGATGTGAAGACCTTGGCTGTGTTTCTTGCAGAGTTCTGACTGGTTTTTTTCTGGAAAGAGGAAGGCTCTCAAGTTGGCCATTGTGAAATCTGCTGGGCTTTTTTTCATGTGATTGTATCACTGTTACCTTAAGCAGTTCTTTTCATCCTATTGTGCTTACTGTCCTGAAGTATTGACAAACAGCAGCCGCATCTCATCTCTCTTTGTGAGACTAAATAAACCTAGTTTCTTCTTGTATCTTAGACACTTTGTCCTTCTGCTCATCCTTTGATCCTCTTACTGTCCAAATCCATCTATCAGCTTTTGAGAAATCTTGTTACGATAGTACTCAGCTGTTGCTGTGACAAAAATCAAGGATGGGAAAACTAAAGTTGAAAGCTCTTGCTTCAAGCACTTCCAATGTATGATTAATTTGGAGAGCTCTCCTTGTACTCGTTCTTTGTTATTCAGTCCTATGCAATTATTTGAGCACTAAACTAACTACAATAATCCTTTTTAAAGAATCCAGTGTACAAGTGTACAATCTCCAAGTGTTTCTCTGTGGTTGACTAGTGGTTGATTTCTCTTGTATTCCTGTAGAGCCACCTGGGATTCTTTTAACAGTGACTGAAAGTAATTGAGGCATTGTGTTACAGGGGACACTTGTCTGTAGGTTCTCTTAATTGCTATTCATTGCTACTCTGTGGAGCTTTAGGAAAGCAGAAAAAAAATCACAGAATCCCCTCGATTTCCCTCATTTTTCAGAGCATTCAGTTTAACCATTTCGCATTAACAGAAGCACTTCTAGTCCACGTCTCAAATTGGTGTTGGTCTTGTATTTCAGTTTTCTCCTTACGCATGAACGCTACTTACATATCATTTTTAGTGTTCCTTAGTAACAAAACTGTACTGCTGTGTTCTAGCAAAGCATCCAGATAAACTTTGCAGATGTTGACGTTTAACTTTTGTACTCTTTGAGTGTTATTTAATTCCCGCTCCCGATTAGAAGTAACACAAAAATCCCTTTTAAATGTGTATCCTAGCAGGAAGTCGCTCATTCAGATACGTATCTATTTTTTTCATTTTCACTTGGTTCCTCTGCAGTACTCTGATAGCTTAGATACTCTGTGGTATGCCCCTCACCAAAAACAGCAGATAAGCAACAGGGAAGGAATTTTTAAGTGGATTTTTTAAGGAGGTAAGAGGGTCTTAAGTGGATTCCCACTGACTGACCTGCTCTCAGAACCAAAGACAAGAGCGGTGATGTGGTTGGGAGGACATGGTAAAGAGCCTCTCTGTGAGATAAACGTGGGGGAAGCAGGGTGAATTGTATGGGAGTGTATAAAATGTGTTCCCACCAAAGGTGAACAAATGAGGAATCATAATAAAAAGTGCAGCTAATATCAGGGTCACGCTTCCTTCCATTGGTCTGGAAGTCAGGGTTCTTTGTTATAGTAAGTCAGACCAGGATTAAGGATGTGAGGGATTTGCATGTTCATATTGGCTTTATGGGTCTGTACGTTTTTTATTAATAACATTAACTGGTTTATCTAAATATTGTGTGTTTGTTGTGTTTCTTTTTTCACAGCAATTATTTTTACACAAGTGGGTGAATAAAAAAAAAAACCAACACTCCTGAGAACCAGAAAAATATTTTAAAAATTTAAATGTAATTAAATATTTTAAATATACAAAAAACCTTTCAAAAATGTATTTTCAAATATGTCTTATAAAAGGCACAGAGGTGACATTTGGAGAAAACAGAATGGAGGGACTTAAATCTGAACTGTGAGTGATTTTTGAATACTGATAGCATTTACTCTTTCACGGTATCAGTAAATACAGAATATTGCTTTTTTTCCTGTATTCTAGCTACTTCTTGTTTGCCCCACTACTGTCTGTTATCTTTTCTCATACTTGTTAAAATAAAGATGACATTAAGCATTGTAGCTATTGTTGGTTGTTCGCCTAGCTGGCCAAAACTTTAATTTCCTCTTAAATCCCTGTTCTGGAAAGTATGGGACTAGCAGTACTGAATTTCCTTTGATCTAACCATATATAAGCTTAATTTTATTAGAACTGTAAGTATTTCCTATAATGTGAGGGTAAACAGAAAGTCTATCACCTTCCTTGTACGGCCCAGATCCTCCTGCAAATAAAACAATTATTATAAGTACTGATTATAATTTTCAGTTTAAAAAGAAGAAAAGAAGTAAGACAGTGATGCTTTGCTATTGTGGCTGGCAACACAGAAAAACCTGGGTTAAGAACAATCTCCGTGATGTAACCAAATATATTGGAGTGAGAGAGACCAGCCAAGAAAATAATAGTTACCCCAAGGGAGAACAGCACTGGATTAAAATCTAAATAAAGGGGAAAAAACCAAAAACCTTAAGGTTAGCCATTTTATTTCCATCTATAAAACAGAACCCCAAAATGTTTGGGTTTTACCACAGCATAACAGATTTTTGTCTTTTCTCAACCTGCAGTAAAATGCACAGGTTAAAAAAATACAAGTCTGGCTTTTGTCCTTGAAATCTTTCATGAGTACAGACAATAGTTGCTTGTTTACATTAAACATAAACTTTACATTGCACTTTTTTTTTTTTTTTCTTTCTCTAAGCATTGGATTTTTTAAGCCTGTATGCACTGAATTCTAGTTCTGACCCTACATTTTAATATTTTATGCTGAGGACAGGGAGTACAAAGAGAATGTAAAAGAAGCAGACATAGAAAATTAATTTAATAGCAGAAAGACATATTCCATTGAGAAAGCTATGTTAAGATTACATGATTTGCATAATTAAGTGCTGAAAAGTCATGAACTATGAAATCCAACGTTTCAGATAATTCTTATTCTTTCTTCTTTATGTATCTGTTACTGTTAAGTCTTTAATTATACAACTGTAAATCTTAAAAATGCACAAGTTTTAATTAGAATTTGTGCTGCATGTACACATATAGACTTTGTAGATCAAACTATTGTCAAAGCAGCAAAGCTAAAGAGGAAGAAGAGGGCTGGAGTACAAACCATCTTTTCTGTTTTTTTTTTAAATATATATTTATGTACATTAACCACAGATACATTCAGTTAACTGTACAAAACAGAGCACTCTGGAAAGACTGGCATTAACAATTATATGGATTTAACGCCCAGCTCATCTCCTTGTTCTGCTCTAACCATCATCGCTTCTTTTATGAAATCTTCCTACGACTTTTAGATGTAGTGGTGGCTGTTTCTGTCTTCATTTTGGGCTGCTCCAGCTTTATTATCATTGTCTATGGCTGACAACCTCTTTAAAACCTGTCTTCAAACCAACAACACGGACCGTCTCGCTTGCTGATGCCCGAGCACTGCTGTCATGCCTACTGTCACAGAGCCTGAAAACCAGAGGAGAACAGATCTCAACATTTTCTTGTGGTTTATAATTGAACTAAAAATACATTTTTTGCCTTTTTCATGCAGGAAGGGTGGATGCATACCAGCCATGCCTGTTCATGGTGGTCTTTAATTTAGAACATCTGATCCCCTAAGCCTTTTCCACAGCATTGCAGTGACCTACAAAGTAGCTTTGTTACACTGAAGGAGCATAAAGCCCTTAGCCATTCTCATTTATTTTTCCTCAGATGTACAGCAGGAGTTTAGAAGATCTTCTTCCATGTCTGATTTTGTTCTTATCTGAGCCATGCATTTCTGAGCCTCTCTAAGATCACTTGCCTGATATTCATTCATAAAACAGTCGCTGAACACACAGTCCTTGGAGAAGAGACCCGCCATGAACAGGGTCGTTCTTTTTTGCTGTGGCTTTAGCAATTTCGCTTTTTACTGTAAAGTGGAGCAGCTTATAGGGAAAAGAACAGCTGAAAGTAAAGCTATTTTAGAGTGAAGCGTAGCCCAGCAGCGGAAGCAAAAGAGGTACTGTAGTCCTGAACCAGGTCCCCTGACTGTGGTGAGACTGCTCATCAGCATGCTGTTGAGAAAGCAGATGGAAGCAGAGAGAAGAGCAGAGTGCCTCATTCTCCTCTGGCAGCTGTGTTTTGAATGAAAATGGGTACTCCTTCTTCCACTATACTTTCTGAAGCCTTTGGGGCTAAACTGACTTAAACTAATGAGCAGGCATTAGTTCTCAGAAACCAGAACTGATCCTGTACTGCACCTCTGCTGTGAGAGGGGCACAGCAGCTCCTTCACCGGGGTGGGGGGGGAACCGCTGGAAATCCAGCAAGCACACTCCCAGATGTAACTATCACTGCTTTTAAGTCATACAGTTTGGCTGTCAACCAAGGGGTGGGTGTGTGTTATGCTGTCATGCTCTTCAGTGTTACCTGCCTTGCGCCACCTCTCAACAAATACTCCTAAAACCGGGTCCGTTGACAGGCCTTATATTAATGTAATGGTACACAACAAATCAGTGGAATTCACGACCACAGTTGTCTATATTCTGAGTCTGACAAAATCCAAGTCAGGGATTTTCAGTTTCAGGTAACAAACAGATCTCCACTCGCTCCCTGACCTGTAAGGAAAGTATTGCTTCAGCTCCAATTAGTCTAGTCTTAGCTAAATTGACCATAGACTTTTGGTGACTGATGCTTACTAATGTTGACATTCATACCTCAGCTGGTTTGCAGAAGCTAAATATATAAAAGGCAGGACCATCAGAATCAGACCTACAGAGGGGCTTGCAGGCTAAAAGCTTGTCCTTTGTCCCAGTTATATCAGCTGATCTAGGAAAGTGTATTACTTTTCCCTGCAAATCTTGTTTCATTTGAAAAAGGAGCTGTTAAAAAAAAGTAATGGAAGCACAGAGGGGATTTTGTGGAACCCTTAATCACCGCAGCCAGAATTCTTTCTGAAGTATTCTGCTGATTTTTTTCAGCTATCGAACAATATATTTTCACAATAGAAATATTGTGCACAGGAGTACATGTTTATTTGCAAATTTAACAAGATGTGAATATATACCTCTTGCCACAGGCTACAGTAAATTTGTACGTTATTATCTGAGACTTTTTTATTTGTTAATACCAAATGTTTGGTATTAACTACTAGGCTGTAAAATCTCATAACAGGAAAAAAAATGCAACATTAATAATACTACAACAAAGGGAATCGTATTTATGACTAGAGAACACTGGCTAACTTCCTGGCAGGTAACATTTTACAGCTTATGTTGACAAGTCAGTCTTTTTTTATGACCAGGATCATAGAACACCAGGAAGCTCATCAATAAAGGATCTTATAATGGTGTGAAAGAAAAATTCTTTATAAACAACATTTTGCAAACTTAGTTTAACTGGATGATGCCTTGTTAATTTTTGTAATGGATGGTGACATTGGCATGAATAAGATTTATTACGTTAGTCAAATGAAAGTGCATGTGCTGAATGTACAAGTTTAACCATCAGTACCTGCACAACAAACCTAATTAAATGGTGTGTCATTGAAGATGATTTAAATGAAAAGATAATGAAGCAAATCGCATGAAAAGTGTTTAACCAGATTTATTCTGAAAGAATTGGAAAGGTTATTATAATTAGAGAAGTAGTCCTCCATGTTAATAATCTTTTTAAAACTGTCTCATTAAAATCCCAAGCTTGAAAAGAGTCATGGAAACTCAATTTCTGGTTTGGAGCAAAAGACAGGATTTCTTTGTCACTTTTTGCAGAAATGGACATGTATTCTTACGGGCGAATTTTCAGGGAGTTTCAGGTCTACTTAGAAATGTATGGCTTATGGCTGTTTCTGCCTGTGACTGAATGGGGTGAGCTCTTTATTAATGAAAATAGAGTCCTATTGAGCCATCATTAAGTCACAGAGGCCGCGAAAGTTTTTGATCAGGTATTTCACATCAAAGCCAAAAACAGTGAGGAAAACGGTTCATGAAATTATTAGATAGTAACATCAGTGGGGTATGAACAATAAAATTACATGCAGTGTTTTACTAGGTAAGGGAATAACTAGAAGAGTTTTCACTAGATACTTAATAGGGGATGTTTTTCCCAAATGCATGGCCAGAGGAATAAAATTCTGGAATAGGGTTGTCTTGGTTAGTAACCTTGGTTTTTTGTAGGTCATATAAAAAGTAAAAACCACACTGGTCAAAATACTGTGATTAACAAGTCAACAGTTAGGCAAATATGTATTTTATTCTCACAGGTTCATAAAGAATATGTGTGTATATTCGACACATAGAGTTAATAGGCTCCGTCAGCGGTGCTCCATATGCAGCAATAGAATGTGGAAGTTACCGTACAGTTGGTTATGAAATTGCAAGTGTCCCTTTTGTGACAAAATGAATCCTGGCAGAGCCTGGATTGCACCCTAGGAACATAAGTGTGCAAAGAGAAGAACTAGAACAACTTTCCCCTACAAACTGAGGGAGTCTGAGTTCTGACTAGAAGTCAAAGCTTGAACCTAGGGACCGTAATCAAGGACAGCCACACATCCCTGAGCATACGGCAGGTGGCCAGGCCAGTGCACAAGTACTGAGGACTGGCTCGATATTTACTCATGTTCCTCTATAATATCTCATTTTGATAAGGCTTTCAGACAAGGCCATTGCTTCCTTAATTCTTCTCCAGCCTCCTGCCTCCCAGCCTTTCAGAACAGAATCATTTGTATTCCTAGCTGTGAGTTTTTGGAAGCAGTATGCTTACTGGTCGCTGCTAACCACCCAACCAGAGGGCTGTAGCGCCACTGGGAATACACCAAATCCCTCTGGAATTTCCCAGTGTTGCAGTGAGTGCTCACACACATCATCGAGCACAAAGTTTCTGGACAATTCCTCCAAATGTCATGCCACCCATGGAAAAATGTTTTGGGGATGAGACCCTTGCCAGACCACCTCCCTGCTCTCATTTTTAGTGCTGTTATCTTTCTCCACCTCTTTCTAGGGTCTATTCTGCAGGGGGGACCAGCATTTTCTCTCCCCTATCAAGATTTCCAGTAGAATTTAGAGCAACTATGTTGCACGTAAAAATGTAAAATAATTTGTACCACTGATTAGAAATGAAAACTGGCTTTTTTATTGAGACACCTGTCAATACTTCATTCAGAGCAGTAACAAGCTGTGGAAGAAAAGACCATTAACAACAACAACAACAACAAAAGAAAAAGAAAAAATAAAGACTTGGAAACCACTTGTGAGCAAAGAAAGTGTTCTATTTTTCATATTTCACCATGTTGTTTGCTCAGTGAAAGAGACATTTGGCAATGAAGCAACTGTCTCACCAGGCTCTGTATTGCACGTGCTTAATTGCCTAGGACAATCACTTGTCTGTGAAATAAGGTGCTAAATGGCACTGGAGCTTCAGTCAGTTTCTCCAAATGCAGAATAAAATTTATTATTAGGCCCAAAGGTATCTAAAAGAGCTTTCTGCAGGAAATTTTAAATGATCTTTTGATTAATATCCCATAATTGAAGGTTACCATGTAACCCATTGCATTATGCTGCGGGAGGAGAAAAGACTAACTGCCAGTTACCTGTTTATCAGCTGTACTGAACTCCAAGCGACAGACATGGTACTGAGCCATGAATTTCGGAACTAGGGTTTGAAGTCACCCCCCCTCTGCTCTGTGTGCCTTTGAGATATTCCCCCTTTCTTCGGTGGGTGATTGAAATAGATCATCGTACCTTTTGGACTGGAGCTCATTTCCAGATTTAACTACTGTCTCCCCAGCAAAGTCCCTCGCTGCCTCTGCCCTCCCAAACACACATACTTGTTTAGGCCATTTGTCCTGTTCAAACTTATTTGTTTTAGGTTTTTATTTCGGGTTTTATATCTCAACCCTATTGATTTTTTTCAGACACTGCTGCAATGCTAGTCTTCATTATTGCTGCTCCGCAGTGACTTACAGTGGATAGTGCAGTCATACGCTGTCTTTAAAGTGTTGTGTGCAAGTTGTGTCATGAGGTGAAAGCAAAGTAACTTCAGCAATGAAAACCTCTATAGATACTTTAAACATCACCAGTTGGATTAAGGTAACAATTCACTAACAACTGTAGCATGTACAGCAGGGAGTTGCAAATAATCTTTACTGTTGATGGATACTTTCTGAAATACATACTTTTTAAAACAGATTTCTATCATGTTTACCCTTTCAGTGCCTTCCTGGATGAAGGGAGACCGTACGGTGGTGTTTAATGAGATCGCAGTCATGGGTGAAGTGTGACCGGTTGGCTGGCAGAAGGCAGATACTTAAGAACAAATCCCAGTAGGTGGCTTAGTTTTTAAAATAAGGTTTCATCTCCTCAAAGATTCTGAGATCTACCAGCGCAAAAGCCAGGAGAGAGAAATTGCAATGCACCCATCTGAATTTTAATCTTAAGTTAAACTTACTGTAACAAACATAGAAGTTTAAGTTATAACAAAAGTACAGCTTTATAGGTATTTGGTGAAAATTAATAGGGTATGGGAAAACCTATAGTCTTAACAATTTTGTGTTGAACTTTTGTTGACATATCTAACTCAATACATTAATATTTAGCTGATAATTAATCCACTGGAAGTGCTATAATGTATGATTATTTCCAAGCAGAGCTTAAAATTTAATGCTTAATACATATTTTTCGACTCATTTAATAATCGCAAACAATAAAGCAGAAAATGAAATGGTGCTCTGCAGGCAGAGCATTTGAGGTCACTGTAGTTTCTAGTTCTGGTCTTTGCAGAAATGCTGCCACTTTACATGAAAGCCTCTTTCTCTCTGATCGGGGATGAACACTGAAAATTTTAAAACTTGGCTGTACTCAGAGCATTTTTCCCCCTTTAAAATGTTGCAGGGTTTTTTTAAAAGGTCTGTCTTCTCAGAGAGTTACATCAATTTCAAGTGCTGTCTTCTGCCAGGACATGCCAGAAGGCTCCTAATGAAATCTACCTTAGGTTTTAGTTTTTTAAGTCTCTACTTTAACAGGTGATAGAGTAAAAACAGCAGAATCTGAAACTTATGACTCTAGAATGATCTAAAGTCTTCAAGACATCATCTTGCTGTTTCTTCTCCTTTTCACTTGCCTCACTGGTAGCTGGCTCAGTGTCAGGAGACAGATGTATAGTGTCCCTCTATTTACTGAGGTGCCCAAGTATTCCTGCAGCTTAAATACTGACACAAAATTTTAAGCACAAATAGCTACGTGCCCATTGGCATTGTGACAGCACCTGAAAAAAGTCAGGTCACTGTGCTATGGATTTCCTGTGCCTTTGGGGAGGTCTAATGGCAGTCTTTAGTGAACAGTGCAGGCTTCTGTGGTTAGTCCTCTCCACATTGCATTCAGTTTTCTTGCATTTGTGATCATTTCCTGAAATGCAGTCAGTCACGTGAAACATGTCGTATCTTTTGCTCTGTAGTGGAAACACAGTTTTTATCTCAGTCAATACACTCAAACTAGAAATTACTTGGGGTGCCAATTTTTGCTATCATTTTTGGAAAAGGAAACTGCACACAAAACTGTTGAATTTGCACATATTACGTGTGCCACCTTTTACGCAGATAAATCTCCCTGCAGCAGTGTGCTCTTACCAAAAGGAAGCGTTGTTGTTATATTCCTTTGCGATCACTTTCAGATTTATGGTTAGAAGCCAGTATTTGTACTAAAGAAATATTGACAAGATCTTTTCTTATGCCCACGAAGAGTTGGACAAAGTGTTAACATAAAGCGAAATGAATGGGTGTAACTCTGTAAGATGAACCTGTTGAAGAACACAACTTCACAGTCTGTGGCTAAAGGGAAGATTAGCTGAATCCGAGGGGGGACGCGAATAACTTCATAAGCTAAGTGACATGATTCCATCTGCGCGATTTGGGCGACTCCCAAGCTGAGGCAATCTTTCTCTTGCTTGTCTTTTACAAACAAAACATGGACATTTTCAAGGGCACAAGTGGCTGGAACAATTTGTCCTTGTGCAGGCTGTCTGAGAGCTGGCAAGTCCTGCAGCCCAAATGCCCCAAACCACAGCCTGGGAGCCTCGGTTCAGGCCCTGACTCAGGAGGGAAGAGTGCCATCTGCTGAAGTACAGAGTCCAGTTTTCCCCCCTTTTTGATCTCTTATCCTCACACCGAGCAAGACTGACAGTGCTGGTAGGACTGAAAATGGAAAGGTCAAAATAGAATGTGGCATGGCTACAGGAAACAGTAGCTCAGCCTGCAGAAAATCTGCCTAATCCAGGGAGAAATTAACTGAGTGTTTTTAGTATTGCTCCGTTACTTCTTTTCTCTTCAAGGCTGTTAATGTTGGAAAGTGTTATTTTGTTTTGTTTCACCTGTGCCTAGGAGAATATGTTGGAACTTTCTTAGAGCATGTTCCAGTCTGTTCTTAATATATAGCAGATAAAGAGAAAATAATGCATCCATGCATAAAAACCACTTTATGCCAAAATAGCATTGGAGAGCATCTGGGAAACTTTGAAAGGTTTATTACAGAGTGACGAGGTCTATTACGTGAAACACAAAGAATATATACTAAATTACCTTGTCAGTCTTGCTTCCTCCCTTTCCCTCATCTCTGTTGCTTTTCCCTTTCTCTTACTTAAGCTGCCCAATACAACTTCACACTTATTCTTCAGAGGAAAAGTGAGTACATCTGTCCTTTTCCCTTGGTGCTAAGATTAATACTGTACTGTCAACATGTTGTCTACCTCCCCAGGCTGGTCCAGCCATTTCAGCGAGAAAGGAGACTTGCCTTGAGGGTTTTTTTCTATGCTTTCAAAAGGCAATTGATGTGATTTAGTACACTGAGAGAAGAGCTGTGTTACTACCATGGTTACAATTCCCACTGTGTCCAGCAGAGCTGCAAGTACAGACCAGTCGCACAGAAATAGTGCCATCTTCCCACTAAGACAATTAGTTTATCTTGTAGCCAAAATGCTGTTTAAAAAATCCCAAATGCTTGTTGTTTTCTTCCTCTTTCTTACATAGCCGACTCCCGAGGAAGTAAAGAATCATCATCACTAGTCACTTAGATTAATTTGCAGTCTATGTTTTTCCTAGTTTCTTTTTGCATTGACTTTCACTTCATGGAAAAAGACTAATCTTATGACTTTTCTTCACTGTTTATTATTATAACATTCTTTTGCCTATCTACACAGAAGCTTTATTGAAGGGTATTTACTATCAGAAGCACAGCTATCATTTATTCAGATGGAAATGCTTTTAATGTAAAAACAATCTGCTTACATCTTTTGATGCAACTCAGATCATAAAATGCACAATGTGAAGAAGGTGCCTCCTTAATAATGAATAAGCATTGTATAACCTGCCCTCAGACAATGAAAAAAAAAAATTGCAGTGCTCTTTTTCAGCCTCAGTTAAATTTTGAGATTCTCTGGCTTTGCTGTATTAGTATTAGCTACATTGTAATATGCTGTATCAGCCACAATGTATGTGTGGCTCTGCTGTGTTGCTGTTCCATAATCCTCTTTTTTTCATGATTAATATGGTGAACTGGTGTCAAAGATGACTATCTGTTTAGGCACCAAGGATGACTCATTTGCCCGTAGCTATGGATTGGACTTCTTTGATCTGCTGCTTTCTTCTTGTCATTAACTCTTGTAGATGGGTTATTAATAAAACCAAAACATCTATCCATCTCTGGTTACACCACCCTAGTTTTACATTATTATAACAACCAGCATTAGGGTATTCTGTTTAATGTTTGGTGGGCTGTTTATTGATGCTCCCATAAAAATAATTTTTGACAGTTTATGGGACATCAAAGCCAGTACCGATTTTGATATGTAGATGTTATCTTCCAGATGAGAAAGTGTTTCTCTCCATTCCTCGCTGTAGACGTTTCGTAAGTACCTTGTGTAAGTCAAGATGTAGCAAAGCCCAGAAATCGTATGCCCAAAAAGGCTTTTCTGAAGTATGAACTCAGTTATCAGAAAGTCTTAAAAACCTGCACCCCTAATATAAACATGATAATTCATAAGAGACAGGGAGGACGTATTAGTATCCTGCCTCTAGCATGAACATCAGGCTTGCTTTATACCACCATGCAGGGCCTTCTTTTGGCTTTAAAATTCAGCAGGGGAGATACACGGATTTGTGCGACAGCAGCTCAGGGCACAGGGAGAGAAGTCCTGGGCCCCCCAGGGCGAACTGCTCGGCTGTCAGAGCTCGGAGAGCGGGGAAAAAAATCCTGCTGCGCCTCAGGCTCTGAGGTGGGGCTTTGGGCAAGGTTTTACTAAAGCTGAGTTTCCCGAATGGCGGAGGGGGCGCGCGAGTGGCGCGAGGCCGTGGCCATCGCCGCCCGTCGCCTCACCGCGCTGCTGCCGGCGCCATCTTGGGGCGGCACCACAGCGGCGCCCGGCGGAGGGCGGAGGAAGGTCAGGCGGCTGAGGTGGGCGGGGAGAGCGAACCTCTGCCTGCACTGAGAGCGGCAATAAAATGGTCAGCCCAGCTGTGGGGAATGGTGAAAGTGTTACCCTGATGTTTACGAAGAGGTCAGAGATAGATGGGAGGCGGGGCTACTGGTGAGAGAAGCTGATGAGTTTCAATTCTCGCACCTGGCCTGTGAGGAGAGTGTGCAGCAGCAAGGTGCCTTCCAGCCATTGCCTCTTCGAAAAGAGAACTTTGAAAAGGCACAGCTGGTGACTGCTTTTCCTGACTGGACCCAGTGCAAATGTTGCTGGGAAGTGGCAGAGACAAGATGCCGTTTATATAATAGATAACATTTCTGAGGGACCATCAATCAGGAAAGGGGCATGAAGGGTATGAGGAGCCCAGAGGGAAAAGCAGGTGCTGGGGAGTACTTAATCAAGGAAAGACAATAAAGCAAGTGTGCTTTGGTCTTGTCAGAGCTGCTTTCTGAAGGTGAGAAGATAGAGCTGCTTCTCCCTTTTCACGTGTTGTGGAAGGACAGGATGGAGCAGGGAGGTGACGGTGAAGGCACCAACAGAGGGTGCTGATCCCGACCGCTTTGCTGGGGGTGCTCAGGCTTGGAGGTTAGTGATGGTGAGGAGTGCTTTGCAGGGTGGTCGTGTAGAGGGGTTTGTTGCTTTGCAGCAGCATGACTGAGTCCTTAACATGTCTGGTTAATTTTACAATTCTCAATACTTATAGCTGCTTAAGTTAAGGAAAAGCAGGAAACTAGCTGAGGCTTGCAGCTAGCTTATAAGAATATAGAAAATGTCCAGGAGAAAAATACCTTCTTATCTGTAACTCTCTAGAAACTTACGAAACTCAGCCTGCCAGGTTTCTTGTCAGTGAAACTGTTTTGGTTTAGTTTTTCTTTGAACCATTGGGTATTTTGTGTGTGTGTGTGTGTGTGTGTGTGTATGCTTGTTCTCTGTAGGATTATAAGGCATGAATAGCCTTCTTAGTAGTTCAATTTAGAATTAAAGTCAGGAGCTGTGCTTTCTCTCTAGTATAGTAACAACAGCAAAGAATTTTGCTCCAACTTCTAATTTACGTATTCTTTCAATTTTAATGGAGAATACAGCTAAATTCCAAACCAATCTCTCTGGTGCTCTATAGATGCACTAGAATGCTGCACTCTGTGGCCCAAATATTTAATGCAGTGTAGCAGAAATATTTACTGAGAGCTAAGTGCTGTTGTCCTTATTCAGACAAAACATTGGAAGAATATAAATGTGAAACATCTTTTAAAGAAGAGCAAATAATATGATTTTTTTAATGGGATTTTCTTCTTGTGTGTGTGTGGTAATCTGCCAAGATATGAACTACCAATGTCTTGGGCAATGCATGAGGCACACCATGTGCAGTCACTACTATTTTTAATGATTTTTGTTTAGATGTTGAGAGATACTGTAAATCTTGCCATTGCCAATCAGGAAGACTTAAAAATAATTATGGGAATGCACATAGCACCTATAAACAACAGGAAAAAAGATGAATGTAAAAAAATTAAGAAAAAAACCCCAAAACCCCACCCAAACAAAACAAAAAAACTCTCCAGGACCAAACAATCTGGTCTAAAACTTCTATGAATTTGTGGGAGGAAGGGGTGTAGGGCAGGGCAGAAGGCATTGAGAATTACCAGAAATCAAGAGCAGCTATACTTAATAAAGAATTTTCATGTTAATGGGAGAAGGTGGTTAGGTCATATGAACAAAATGTAGTGTCAATGTGTGCTGTAGAAGCAGGTAAAAATTGAATATAATCTTGTCCTGTCCAAAAATAAATTAATTGCCTTTTTTTTTCTTTGAAGCTTAGTGCTTTTTAGCTTGGGCAAAATTTGACAGGCTTGTACTAAGGGAAGAATGGAAATGAAATAAACTTTAAGAAGCTGGATGCATTGGAATTGGAACTATTTAGTTAATCTTTATTGTAGAATCCTAAAAGCAGTGTCACACAGGTTGTGGGTCTCTAGTAAAAAGTTAAGCAGTAAATAGTTGCCTGTGTCATTTACTAAGTAGGAGGATAAACGTTTTAACCCAAATAAACTTTGCAAGCCTGTGGTCCAGCCACTGAAATTTAGCAATGGAAGTTTGGTTTTTTTTAAAAAAAACAAATAATATTCTGTAGAAGCTGGGAAACCTTTGAATTTGTTGCAGCAGAAATTATAAGTGTCTTCATTGAATTACTGGATAGTTTATTTTATGTAATAAAACTTGTTTATTTCTGTAATGGTTAATGCTGGTGCTGGTAAGTATCAGGTGAGAAGAGTAGGAAGCACAGTATGGGTGTTCAAACCTCTTACTAGCCTGACTGTACCAAACTCAATATGTTTATCCAAATTGTGGCGTTTTTTCATGTGTTTAGTTTTTAAACAAAGATTGATCATTGCTGGATGATTGCCATGCCCAGCTGACCTCTGAATTGCGCTGTCAGGGGTGGAGCAGGCAGTTTTCCTGCAGTGGCTCTTAGCTGTTTAGTTGGAAAGAATTTTGGATTGAGAACATGTCCTCTGCCCAAACAAAAACTTTCATGTGTATGGGTTGTGGTTTTAGTTGTATAGTTTGTGGGGGATTTTTTTGCTTGCTTTTTTGTTTTAAATTTGATCCAATGCTGCTTACAACTTAATATTGTGGTTTTTACATTTCATGCCACTGTAATCATCACCTGCTGGGCACTAATCTCTTAAACTTTAGTGTCAAAGTTCTTAGAGGGTGGAAGGATCAAGAGTACAGTGTGCTTGAATTAAAAGTCTTTCAGCAATTCAGGATTTCTTCCATTTAAATGTTATGGAGAAAAAAGGTGCAACTTTTTTTCTCTTTTCCCAACTTGTGAAAGAATGGTTTTCTTTACTGGAATATTAAGCAGATCAGGATGAATCTTCCCGTGGCCTCCATCTTGAGTCATGCATGTGTAAGTGCTGCTGTGCTTGTTACTCCTATGGGTAGGCTGCCTTTCAGAGGTTTTCTGTGAAACCTGCAAGTACTCGCAAAGTTCAGCTGGAAGGCGTTTAGCATCCATTTTACCTCTGACCATTGTCCTAATGATGCCTAAAGCAGCAACAGCTTAAGTTCTTTTTGATTTACAGCCTATTATTTAAATATTTACTGTGTCTGTCACGGGTTATAATTTGGTGTTGCATTCATAAACATTATTATTTAAAAAAAATTACTGGACTCAAGTCTTCTATTTCAGTGCAAAAAGACTGAATAATAAGATTTCCAGTTCCCTTGAAATGTGTTTATAAACTACTGTTTCCCCATGAGAGCATGGTAGCAGAGTATTTGGCTTCCAGAATAGTGAAGGAAAAAATATTTCCTGTATTTGAAAGTCAAGCTGTAGCTTTTCTAAGCAAAGAGGGATAGATATCACTAAGGTCCAGGCTTCCCTTTTTCTGAGACTACAGTCTGCAGTAATACTGTTGTGCGTGGTTATTTAAATGGGGTTTCACCATGGAATGTGAAGATCACTGTTATGTGGTATTCCTGTGCTTACTGCCTGATTTCTTGGAATGCACATTGCCAGCACCTTTGACAGGCTAGTGTTTGTTAAAAATGGGTAAGATGAATCTTTAATGTCTCTCTTCTGTATTTATGTAATTATTGGTCAAGCAGCATGACTTAGAGGACAGTTTAAAAAACCATTTTGTCACACAAGTATTCATTTGAAAACACTTTTATTTCTTAAGGAAACTTATGGTTCAGTTGTGTCAAAGCAGTTGCCTGTCACAGAGGAAGTGGGTGGAAAGAACTTTTACCTAGACCCAGTCTAAAATCCTGGTATTATTTTTTGCAGTTTGTAAAGTTTGGCGAGTTATGCACTGTGATTATGATTTTAAATGAAGTGTTCCCTGTACCCTTTCTGACAGCATACTTGCTGCCTCTTGTGACATTTAATGAGCAGTCACACATTTGAATTGGTTGTCCTTCAACCCACAGTCCCTGAGCACTACTTATGCAGCAGAGTTTGTCTCACTTGGTGCGCAGTAACATGCTCAGGGTAGCAATAAGAACATCTTGTAATGGAAGGAACAAACGACTTAAGGATGATAGTAGATGAAACATCAAGAAAAAAGATTGCAGCTATTAGAAATTGTCAGTTGTACCTCACTGAGAGGCTGGGGGGGAATTCAGGAGGGATTTAACCAAACGTGGTGTGGCATTTGTGGGTTGAACAGGCAGTCAGAAGAGCAGAAGGCAATAATTCAATTTTCATAGAGCTAAGGCTACCATCTTTCAGTTCTAAAAATATTTTTGTTGTTTGTTTTTGAAAGGTTATTAATAGAAGGTGTTTTTATCAATCGAAGCATATGATTTGCTGTCAATATTTATGCTGAAATATTGAAATCATCTTGAAATGAAATACTTCATAACAACCTGGAGAGTTTTAATTTCTTTAAAAAAAATTACAACATTTTCCAGAAATTCGGGTACATCCCAGTACCTGAATTTTTTCCAGAAATTCATTGCATCCTGGTTATTTTCTGTTAAATTGAAAGACTAAGAAATTAAAACTTATCTGGTGTTTCTGTACTGAACCTAGTGGTAGATATATTTTCTAGCACTATACTGTAAGATATAAAATGTGACAACCAAATGATTAACAATATGTGTTGAATAGGTATTTGTGGTGTTGGAAGGAGACACTTAAGCATGTGCTAGGTACTGAAAATGCCTTTGCTCAATGCTTGTGCTTTGGGTTTGGGGTTTTGTTTTTTACTTAGTGTTACAAAGGTAGATTCTAGCTGCTTTTTTTGCAGGTTACTCTATCTCTGTGTTAGCTGTGTGAGTCTGAGCTTCTCTTTCTTTGATGTTCCTTTAAGTAACCTCACTACAGTTTGGGATGTGAACTGGTAAAGCTTTATCTAAAAAGAACGTTATCTGGTATCTCTTTACAGCCTCAGTGTAAGAATTTGGTAAGCTTAATTCCTGGCGTAAAGAGCTACCCACTGATACAGCACCATAAATAAAATGCAGTGTGTTCATGAAGTTCTCATTAGTTATGGAGTTCTTTGTTTATGTAGATTGAATAAAGCTGACTTACGATTTTTAAACTGCTATGAACCTGCTTTCATTTAAGTACAAAATAAAAGGTGTTCTGTTATACCTCAGGTAGGATCAAGCTTTGTATCTCATAAATAGAATGTGGAGTTGTATTAGCCTTATGGATTGTGTTAGCAGATGGCAAGAATAAATATAATAGTGAATTAAATAATTGAGAGATTTAAAAAAAATTAGGAAATTATACATGTCTCTAAAATAGCTACATTAAAACTTGTGAAGTCTAAGAATGTAAAAAGATGCAGGGGTGCTTAAGTAATACTTTAGCAGTTTATTAGCCTTCTTCAAACCGTTTTAACCTTTCAGAATAATTGGTCTTCTCAGTGAAGGTCTTTAAGTGTAAAATCAGGTAATAATGATGTGTATGTCAAGAATCCTAAGCAGTGGTTCAGAAACTAGATGCCATGGGCACATAAAGAATGATACACAATTTGTCATAATAGGCTGTAGGGTTTTCATTTTCAGCTGCTGCAAGACAAATAATTAATCCTACATTAGGGTGTAGAAACAACCATTCCAGGTCCAGTTGAAACTTTATCTGCAGTAGTGATGAACAGTAGGACTGAGGAAAAGTAGGAGCAGTGCCACTGGCAGGTGTCTAGAAAAAGAGTTCAAGAACTTCACAAACATACTTTGATATTTCCCAGAATATTTTCCTAGCCCTTTAATGAGGACCCAGGAAATCTTAGTGCAGGTTTGGTGACTGAATTTGGACCAGGATATTCTTGAAGGGTTTGTTTGTCCCAGTACAAGCATATGGTGGCGGATAGAAGCATCATCTTTGTTTCCTCCAATACAAGAACTAGGGACTCTTCAATGATACCAGCAAGCAAATAAAAAATGAACAGCGGTCACCTAATTGGCTTTGTTATGCTGCTTATAAACTGCTATCGTACCATTTCTCTACACTAAAGTTCATTTGTCTGGCTCTGTAAAAGTTATTTGATACAGTTAATTGCTCTTCTGTGTTCCTCCTTCAAGTTCTGTTACAACATTTTTGAGAGAGCGTGGATTGGGAGCTAGAATTGCAAGAAGTATTTAATACGCAGGAGCTTTACAGATTTATGCAGTTTTATAATGATAGTTTGGAGGCTTTTTCTTCTGAATAATTTTTAACATTCACTTAGTATGTCTTCTGACTGCTAGCAAAATGACAGCTTGGTGTTCAGGAGAGTTATCTGTTATGGTATGAACACCTCATTTCTATGCAGTAGTGGTCAGTTCAGACTTTAGGATTATTTTTATTTCTCTGTCTCTCTTCCATTTTTGTCTGCATTGACTTTCTTCTACCATGTCTTTTTCTGTCAGTTGGTGTCACAAGGTTCTTTCTACACTTCACAAATAGCCCTTAAGTTTAGTACCCTAAGTAATCAAATATCATAAGCAGACACTGTGTCAAACTACATTTATACCTTCCTTTGGGCAATTTTATGAAGCTTGTTGAACTGGGGAACCTGGAGCAGAGTCCTGCAGAGCTCCAGAAATGGTTTGCCCTCCACTGTGAAAACTACCTATTTCCTTTTTCCTTCTACTTCCTTTTTTGAAGTCACTTGCTTATTTGTGTGAAGAGCCTTTTTCCTAGTGCATGGCTGCTTCATTTCTTTAACAGCTTTTTGAAAAGGAATTTTGTGCAGCACCTTTCAGAAAAACGGGTAGACTGTGCCAGGCAGGTCTCACATGCTTGCCTACTTCAAAGGACTTGATTTGTGTAATAATGAAGCTCTAAAAGACATGAATTCCCCTAATAATAGTTGTGTTGGTGGTTCTTCAGTAGACTTTGTCATGCATAGTGCCATAGCTGGTGTGGGCATGAGACAGTTAGTATGCAACTCCTCTGACGTCTCATAAAGCCCTTCTTGAAAAATGTCACCTGTGCTACCTTCTGTTTCTGAGATGCTGCAGTGGTTTTGAAGTGAGAGATGACACTCCACAATTAGCATCTCGATTATTTCAGCTTTAAATTCCTGCAGAGCACTTGGGTGATCTGTTACTTCTCATTTTACTAGTTTTTTTCCTAGGACATGTACCAACACATCCATCAGAGAAGGGGTGTCCAGTGTGGGAAATTCCTCACACTCCTTCACCATAAGCTCATGTAGAGATTTCACAAGGTTTTATGCTATTAGCCCTTTTATGTCTTTATTTCCCACAGAGACTCCTTGGAAGTCTTCTGATATGTTCCAAAAAATGATTCATTCTTTTTTGCTGTTTGCAAAGTATTTCTTAAACCCACTTTTTGTCATGTTAATATTTAATCTGCCAAAGTTCACGTTCCTTTCTGGGTTTCATGGTGGGATACTTCTCAGCTTTTTAGAGGATGATTTCTAGCTTTGTTTGTTTTGCTTTGTATTTTGTTGGGTTTTTCTGTTGGTTTTTGGTTTCGTACTCCCCTACTTAGTCATGCTGCATCTTTTCCTTCTATTTTGCTCCTGTGCTTGTTGAGAAGCTAGACCTTTAGTTTGTTCCGGCTTGTTTTAAGAACCTTGACATTGTTTCTAAAAATGTTTCTGTTTTTGTTTTCCTGTTCATATTCCTCTCATGTATTTTCTCACGGTTATATAGCTATCTTTATAAATTAAACATATATATTATATATGTACAATATCTACTGTAGTGCTGATGAGGATAATATAAATTGCTGAAGAATCCCTGGTTTGTATAATTACTATTTGCTGATTCTGGAAATTAACACCAAATCTGAAAATTGGGAAGTCAATTGGGTTTTTAGTTCATAAGCTTATAAATAATAAAGCTTAGTTGGCATGAAAATACAGGAAGAGTTTTTCAACATTTGTATTTAATACCAGTTAATACTATCTAGTATTGAGGGTCAGTGCAATTGCCAAGTGGATTTATTTGCTAGGATCAAATAAAAAAAAAAAGGAAAACTACAGATTGATTCTGCCATATTACAGTGCTTTTGCTCTTGCTTCTGGCCAGAAAAATGTCTGCAGATTGAGAAAGAATTCAGCCTCTATAAGAGGAGCAGAGAAAATGGATTTAAAATTTTGTTTATATCCACTGCTGAGGATGAAGAAACTTTGGATCTACTTTTCCTGTGGTTAAAAGCATGGGAGACTTCAAAACTCCTCAGGGATTACAGTTCACAGTGAGAAGTAGTACTTAAATTTTAAAATTTGTTTGCTTCAAAATTCTCCTTTCTTTGTGGCACCACTGGCTTTTAAAAATGAATCGTGATACCAACTATCATACCACTTCAGCTTCCTACCAGTCTGTGCTTGCACTGGAAAAAGCCTGAAAGTGTAAAAATAGTTCTGCTATTGAATGTAAAATTTGATTCATTGGTTTATATCTGAGAGTCATGTCAAAAGTTGGCATAGTCCTTATTTGTAATAATAATGTGTCACTGGTTTTGTTGGGGGGGGGGGGGGGTGTGTGTGTTTTGTTTGGGTGGGTCCATCCATTTTAGTCTCCTTGTTTGTTGGTGAGGAGAGCAAATACAGGGTCCTATTTCTGTAGAAATGTTGGCATGCAAAATTAATTTCATCAGAAAAATAAAGATTCATAAAGAAATACACAGGAGAATAGTCAGTGGCCTCTCAAGTACAGAGGAGGAGGAGGAAGAGGGCCAAGACTATAATTGGTAATTTTATGGAAAAGAGTAGCTGTTAAGGCTCCTGAGAGATATATTAGTAGTGGCTTTAGCAAATCTCTGTTACAAATGAGTACAAGTAAATTGGATGTGAGAACTGGTATCTAAGAGAGAAACTGACTAACGGAAGTGGTTCAAACACTTGTTCTAAAACTCTGAAGATCCAATTTGATATTTAGTATTGGGAGGCTTAGCCATTAAAGGGATTCTTAGCGTTGATTTTGGTAAAAATTACTTTTATTAGACTCGTAACCAATGGATTAATGATCTTACCATATCCTTACAGGCTTCTTTTGAAGGTAGACCTGTAAGTATTAATACTTGACTGAAATTAAGTAATTAATCACTTTTTTGTGTGGATACAAATTTAACAGCTTACATGGTTTCTTTTTAGTTGACTATTTATATCAGTAGTCTACATGTCCAGCTGGATATGAAAAATGTTGAGGTCTTTTTCACTTTGTCTCATACACAGTGTTAACAAAGGCTGAGTCATCTGGATCAGCTCAGTTACATGAGAGGTGTCTGACTGAAGTGATGGGTATCAGTAAAGCAAGTTTATCTGAAATTCAGTAGGTTTTGGAACTTGCACTTAAATGTTGTGTGTGGGGTAGAACTTTGGGTTTGTGTTTTTTTTTTTTAGGTAATTATAAGAATGAAATGCTTAAGAGACATTTGCTTGACAGTCTAATATGAATACCACAAATTATTAACAAACTGATTTTTTTGTGACTATTAAGTATTTTCAGTAACTACTGATAAAGATGTGTCGTCTTTCATCAAGCAGTGTGGGTTCAGGACATCTGATGAACTTCTACAAATGCTTCTTGGCAATAGTTTGACAGGTTCCTTAATGCTCTTTAGTATGTCACCAACTTAGACTGAGTTAACTGCTAAATTTTTTGCTCAGAGTATCTATTGTGACTAGACTTAAACAAAAATAACCGTAATGCCTCCGCACAATGCCATCATATGACCACCTCCCCCACCCCCAAAAAAAACCCCAACTCACAACAACACACACACACACCCCGAAATAAAAAAAAACCCAAAAGAAAAAGCTAGCAATCCAAAACACGCATACCCCCCTCAGCAAGGTAACATGATCGTTTGAGCTGTAGTGCTTTCTCTTTAGTAAACAACGGAAAGATAACAGGATGGATGTCTCATGTTATGCAGAACCTGGATCCTGTTTAAATCATGTTTGCACAGTGTGCCAAAGAGGTGAGAACAAATTGGTAAATCCATTTCTAGAAATGGATACCAACTAAATTGCAACCAGAAATTCACCAAACTCGGCTGTTTTGGGTCTAAGTAACAGAAGTGAAGAAACATTTGTCCTTATTGTCATTTCAGATGTTTCTACTAGTGGTAGCCATTGCTGACGTTGGTTGAAATACTGAAAAAAAAAAAAAAATTTCTATTACATTCTTCAGAAAATAGAATAGTTATTTTACTGCAAAATTTTTCTAGTGAAGGAGGTGGGATACAGACAGTAGGCAAGAACACTTTCCTGCTATCAGTGATATCTGGAAGTTTTCTCTCTTCCACTTTATTTTCCCATGCTTCTACAGTGTTTGAGGTAACAATAATATCTGCAGGGTTTTTTTCATATTAACTTGTTTCTAATCATAATCTAACTGAAAATTTTAGGTTTTAAATTTTAAGGGAGATTACAGGTAATATTGAGGTTCTTGTTATACTACTGGGGTTTATTATAGAATCAACTGAATCCTAAAGAGCAGGTGAAACATGGTGTTGGAACTGAACTCCTGTTCATTTTATCAAGAAACTAGTTAGATCAGCCAGATTCTTTCCTTTTGTGTCATAAAACAGTAAGTGTTGGGTGAACACACAGTATCATCAGCCTGTGGGATTCTTGAGACACACAGAGGTTGAGAGCTTGAAGAGAGATTGAGATGATACTACAAAATACATGAAGTGCAGTGTTGGTCCTTCTGGTTTATTTTGGTCCAATAAAAACAGAGCTTCTCTAAGTTCCTCCAAGTGGAGCTGGAACAGCGTGTGCAACTGTTGTCTGTTATCAAATCAGCATGTCATCTTTTTTCCAACACTGAGGAGTTTTCACTGTTGCTGCAGGTTAGAAGGCTGGGCCAAATCTCAGTCAAGAGCCTTTTTGCTGCTTACTGGGGTAAGAGGATATGGAAATTAGAATATAATAAGTTAAACATAAGGGGCATTATGCTTAAATTCAGAATTAATACATTGTTGATGTGGCTAGAAAAAATACCAACCTCAATCTGGCATCCAAATAGTATGTTATATTCTGGCATATTTTCAAAGCAGTGAGCCCAGCATCCTCTGCTTGTATGTCTAATTAGTGGTATCCCTGCTGCCATCTGTGGCCACTGAAATGGCGAACCTGGTTCACTTGCAGCTGTTGATCATCCTTTGTCTGCTACTGCGTTGTGTAATCTGACTGTCATAACTTGTGAGTTGTGACTCACAGTAATTGGTAGTATACTGCCCCATGTCTTTTTTTTTTTCCTAAAATCCTGGTTCTTCTCCCTCCACTGAGCTGTGAGGCTACTAATGATATTCCCATCAACTGCTCATCTAAAAAAAGAAAAAAGCCTGTGACATGTCAGTACTGACACCAGTGCACAGAGCAGAGCACAAAATAGAAATGCACTCGGCTGGTGTTTGCTTTCAGTGACTGATGTTAGAGCAAACGGGAGTCTCCAAGCGAGGTACTGGCAGGCTGTCCTTCCACAGGCTGTATCAGCCAGCTGCTGGGCATAGTGCTAACCTTGCAGCATGATTAAATGTCACACCTCCTCCTTTCACCAGCTGAGACTAAAACAATATTTTGGTATCTGCTTAATGCTCACTGCCTCAAACACTGTCCTTGCTTAAATACATTCTCTCTAAATCATTCTTTCTCCTTTTTGAAATGTCTGGTATTTTTTATGAACAGTACATAAAAAATGAGATCGTAGCATGTGCTCCTGAGGAGCTGCTGTAGGGCAGTAGAATGCCAGAGATGGCCAAATTTTCTTCCGCTTCCTGACACCTACCAAATTGGCCATCAGCCCCTCAGGGTAGATGTCAATAAGAAGTATTTGTATCAGTCGTGTTGCTTCTTCATTTGAATACTCTTAATATTTGTTTTCACTATTTTCCACTTAAAAGGAATTGGAATTTTATCTGGAATGAAATCACCCTGAAGATCTTTGTGTTTTGAGTGATTGGATTCAGAGGTCAGATTTCCCGCCCCACCCCACCCCCCTCTCAAATATTTTGGAATCCCCCCCCATGACTTCTCTTAAATTCTAGATAGACACTGAAAAGGAAAAGGTCTTGCTTCTAATAGTGTGGAAGGTACAAATATGATATGATAAGCGTAGTAAAGAATGAAGACTGATAGGGAAAATATAGTACCCTGGTGCCTTTGGAAGTCTTAGAGTAGATGTGATCTGTGTGGCTTTTCTCAAAAGTCTTCTTGTTCCTCCATCCTAATTCTCATAAATAATCTAACTTGTTTTTTATAAATTATGAGGTTGTCTAACTCTTTGAAAATATAAACCGTGTTAAGGTTCATTATTCCTTGGAAGTGTCATGGCTTACCTGATACATTTCTTGTAAGAAGTCAAACCCCAAAATTTTAGATATTTAAGAACTCACGTCTGATATCAGAAGAGCATAAAAGAGTAAGAGAGAAAAGCTATGGAGTGTCCTGCTATTTTCCCGGTGCACCATGATTACAAGAAGATTTGTTCTGAGTAGTGATGTGCTGACCAACTGTGGAAATGCTGTGTTCAGTGGCTCTTGACACTTCTCATTTCTCCCATGTGGAGGAGTGATGGAGTGGCTGAAAATAGAGCTGCGCTTTGAAGTACAGATGGACAATGATTCAAAAATCTTGGGGGAGGAAGTTAAAACGCTGCCTGGAGTTAGGCATATCTGCCTGTTTTTAAATATTTTGACTCCTATTTGTAGTTCTGTATTTTTCACATCTATTGAATGAGAGGAAAATGCATGATAAAGATGGTTAACACTGATCAGGAGCTAATAGACTGAATGTTAAACTAAGATGGGTCCAATGCTAGAAAGTTCAAGTGAGTGCAAGAACAGTTTCTAAAATCTAGTCAGTTCTCACCATCAGTAAATCACAAGTATGTATTGCATGCCCAGTTAAGGCTAGGTGATTATAACAGAAGTTCAGTTATGTCCTCAGAGTTTGTAAAAGCGTGTACTCTTTCTTTAAATCTGGTATGTTTAAAAGCAATCTGGTTAGCTTCAAAGGTTGAGCTGTGGATTTCTGATGTCTGGAGTTCTGAGAAGTATATGCCATCTGGCTTGGCATATTGGTTGGCTATAGAGAGGCCACACTTCAATTATAATATGATAAATTGAGAATGTTGTTGCGGAAGAACCATTTGTTGTCCATAATAAATCAGTTCTTGATTTATGCTGATGCACCTGTTACGTGTTAGGTTGTTGAGAAAAGTAGCTTCAGGAACACATGTTACCCATACTCAAGTCTACACACCAGTTTTTCCTGAGTCTTGTATATATGCTACTCAGGTAAAAAAATAAACTCTGCTTTGGGTTTTTATGACTTTTCTATCAACAAAATAGGTGTCATGAAAAGGACAGAACTGATCAGAAGGGAGCAGGCTTCTAACCTTCGTGTGTGTCATCTCGGCTAATGGTGGGCAGGAGTGGGTTGCTGTTGCATATAGCATGTGTTTCAGGGGTGCCTACCTTAGAGATAAGAGGCATCTGCCTCTTACCTGTGTTGCTGGATGATCAAGTGATAAATTATCTGAAGGGAGCCACAAATCAAAAGTATTTATAGGCA
This sequence comes from Phalacrocorax aristotelis, assembly GCF_949628215.1. NCBI lineage: Eukaryota > Metazoa > Chordata > Aves > Suliformes > Phalacrocoracidae > Phalacrocorax > Phalacrocorax aristotelis. Next base: position 5,344,512 of record NC_134279.1, read on the forward strand.
CTAGTGGTGTTTGCATTTAAAAAAAGTTTCATCAGTAAATAAATGTGACAAAAATAATTATTAATCAAAAGTGTTTCAACAAAGATATTTGCTGTAGCTACTGTTTTAGACATGCATCTTCACTGTTATGTACAAGATCAGATCTTTGAACTCTAGAGCATGAATAACATTTAGCAGAACTAAATATGAACATTACAGAATCTGTAGTTCTACAGGCTGCTGTCAGTTCTCTGGAATATGAATGATCCTGACTGAACACATGAAATAGCATTAAGTTCAACGCTGAGCATGATGCACTGTACTTTGCAGGGTGAGGGACAAAATTCTTGGTGCTGTAGTGAGTTGACCTACATATGATTTAGCTTTGTGGCTGGTGGCTTGAAAAGCCCCTTGGGTAGGTTTGGGTGCTTCGTTATTCCATTAGTTTGAAAATCCTTAAAACATGAACAAAATGTGTTGTGAAATGGAAAAAAAAAAAAAAGCCTGTGAGAATAATTGAGGATTTACTTAATCTAATTTGATGTCCTGGAAAAGGATAATTTAGGTATCTACTTTAGGTAGTTCTAACCCTAAATCACAACATTCCTTAGTAAATTTTATGTTCATGGTCCATCTTCAAATAAAGCTTGTTTTATTTAGAAATTATAAACTCTTAATCCAAAAAGAATTAATATAAATAAAAACATTCCTTTGATTAGTTAACTTTTTTCTAAAATTTCATTCGAAGTTAACATCAAACACAACTTTTAATAACTTTTTAAAATATGAAAATATTTCATTGTCCATTATAATAATGTTCCTGGGTAAATACAAGATGTAGAATGAAAAAGACAAAGTTTTAGTTCTTCAGTCTTCAGAGGAAAATGACCAGAAGGTCATGGTACAGGACAATTACAGCATGAGTCTGCCTTTTAAACACATAATTTTTTTTACTTGGAACTTACTGAGACAGTAATACTGTATCAAAGAGAATATATGGGTTAAAAGGTTAATTATATAGAACATGCAGGTAGTTTTCAGAGCTCTCTTCAGAGGTGTTTTCCTTCTCGATGGACAAGCACTTTGTTTTGAGGCTGGGCTGGGTGTGCCAGATCAGTTGCAGTTCTGTCAATCACTTGTTTTGATTTTCTGGAGACCTGTTCTACAATGAGAAAACACCACAGATGAAACTATCTTTTTCAATTATTGTATTATGTCATCCTAGGAACAGGTGAAAATGTTATTGGATTTCCTTCTGGCACAGCAAATTTCTGTAGTGGCTATGTGCAGCACTGTGGGGTCTGAAATGCCGTGCCTTTGAATCCCTTCAGAATTGAGCAGAGGAAGGCACAGTGTTCATATGGAAGCTATTCTTTCCTTGTGCTGGCTGCCTTTCAACTGGATAAATTCCCCAGGAAAGAAAGATGTCACTGATTTATGTACTGGCCACACATATGAAGGGAGTGGTACTTGCTGTATTCATCCCCGCAAGCATGGAACAGTTTAGCCCAGAGCATTTTGAGTTTCTTCAGTGGTCTCCAATACTCTTTCAGTGCTTTTTTTTATTTTGTCAAAATCTCCTCTGGCTAGATAGCTTATTTCATCTTTTGGCAGTATTTGCCTAAAGTATCTTTAGGATTTTGTTACATCTGTTCAGTGTTTTATCCACGGGATACCATTTATTGATTGGTTCCATTAGGCATGAGGTGAATACTATTTCTGAGCCTATCGTGGTTTAATTTTTGTAAATACTTCTTTTTTTCTCTTTCCCTGCCCCCCTTTCTCCACAGCATAAAAGGCTTGATATCGTACCTCCTTCGAGTATTTTCAGGGACTGCCAGATGGCCTGCTAACCCTGCTCTGTCCTCAGTCCGTCACTGTGCTTACTGAGCCAAAATCCCTATCAGGTATCTCTTAGAATTCTGACAGTCAGTGCTTTGGGCACTTTGCTTTTTCATACAACACAACTCAGAAGTGTTTCACAAGATCCTGATGCAGCTGATGTGTATGAAAGTCCCTCTGGGCTGTAAAGCTCATTTTGGAAAGTGCGGTAATCTGGATCTAAAGGGTTTTTGCAAGTTCGTTTAAAAAAAATAAAGTTCACTTGCATTCCTGTTGTTCTAATCAGTAAAATATGGCCCAATATGTTTACATTGCCAATTAACTTTTTGAGATGGGCCTTGCTTTTTCTTACAGATCTAGTAATCCATTATATGGGATTAGACAAGAAAGTATGTTAAATATAATCAACTGGTCATCCTTCCTATGCATGGCTTTTTCCTTCATGATTTACAGCGATGTTCGCCTTAAAACCTGTTGTTTACCGTCAGTTATTGTGGCTTGCTTTTTTCTTTTTAAATATAGGAGCTAACTGTACAGGCACTTTTGAGGTTTACTGATGTTTTCTATGACTTCAAGCAGTCCAGCTGCAGCTGTTAAGCCCTGTGAGTTGTCGTCTTTTCATTCTCTAGTACAGAAAGTAAAATAAAAACAGTCCTCCTGAAATCAGTGGGATTACATGAAACTTTAAGGTTATGCTTAAGGCTTTCCTGTTCAGCTGTGATAGGACATTCTTGTAATTCCTTCAAATTCTTTTTTTCCCCCACCCAACTTTCACATTTCTGAAGCTGTAAGTAAAGAATGACTTTTCATATCTTTTGACTGGTTTTCCTGGCAATGTTTTCCTTTATATTAAAGGACAAAGGCTTGCTGGTATACATATGGTAAGTGGATCATAAACAACACTTCATTCAGGCTTTTCACAGTTAAAGTATTCTGTTTGTATATTTCTGACACCTGGAATGTGATAGATACCCACCACAAAAAGTGCCGAGTGTTCAGATACAGGATTTCACTTTCTGGAAGTGTCAAATGCTGTATAACTTTTTCACCCATTGTTACATATATCCACTATGAATCCTTTGTCTGTCAAAGTTTGACTTGCACACAATATATTATTTGGCTGTTTAAATTGAGCACAGATATTGGAGTTTCTTTGCTTCACATTAATAAAATTCCACATTCCAAATTTGAGCAAGACGCATTCCTCAGTTACCACTGGAGGAACATACAGATTAAGACAGTACTTAAAGTTCATCTTAACCTTGAAAAACTGACACTTCTGCAGAAGTAATTCATAGTTGTGTATGGTTTACCACTGTTCTTTATGCATTAAGATCTTTTTTAAAAAATCTGCATCTATCATGGAGTCTATTTTCAGTCTTTATCAGACCACTAGCTCTGATTTTTAGTTCTGATTTATTTTTTTGCCATAAAGACTTGCTGTTTGTAAGATGGAAAATGTGCTGCTGCTGTTGTAGATGAATGGAAAGCTATACAAGTAGCCTACCGTTTTAATTAGAGTAGCAGGCTAAATGGATTGCAGGATGAAGTTTTTCTAAAGCTACCTAGTTTCTCCAGTTCTCATTCATTTTGAATTGCTTCATCTTCAATTTTGTTTAACTTTGTGCATACATGGTCTGTAATAGTTTTGTCTTTAATATAATAAAGCTGCATAAACATATAATTAACAGGAATTAAAAAGCTTGCAAAACTATAGTATTTCAAAGAAAGCTAGAAGAGATCTGGTGTTAATTCATATCTGCAGTTAATTCAAATGAAAGGTGGAAAATCCCTCAAGTCCTGCCCCATCAAATTTATATGTAGTAACACTAACAGAGCGGTGAGATGAAGTCTTGTGAAGAAATCTGTACTAGTATATAAAGTTTATGTCAGGAGCTTAACTAACTGGCTCAAATGCTGCCAAGGAGCATTAACCTTGGTGTAGACTTGCATAATGTTTTTTGGGTTGTGGTGGTGGTTTATTTGGGGTTGGTTGGGGTTTTTTTTTTAAACTTAAGACCCTGAGTTTGTAGCTGCTCCTGCCTTGTCTTCTGTGCTGTTCTATGTAGAAGTGGTTTTGCAGCAACATGCCAGTCTAATCTAAACTTGGAATAACCGAACTTTGAAAATCTTGAACAATGCCTTGGTGGGTGGTTCCTTGTCTTTAGAAGAGGGGTGAAAAGGGAGCTGGAGGAGAAGGGAGAGAGAGAGAGAGTCCACAGCTATGTAGAGCAGAGGGTGGTACTGTTAGGGCTTAAAAGAATCGAAGGAGATCAACTGCTATTTAAAGGAACAATTACATATTGAGCCAAGTCCTTTCTATGCTGCTATCTTAGATACCTTGATTTTGCTTTCTTATATTTTATTACTTTTTGATTTTAAAAATTTTCAGGCTTATCACAAAATTTGCAAAATCTGAGTTAGACTTTGAGGGAAAGGAAGTTTAGGAAAGGGGGGAAAAAAAAAACCCTGAAATTTAAGGTTTTTCCTTACGTGTTTAAAAATGAGAAAAAAAAAAAACTTGAATGTTTGTTTTCTCTTCTTTAACTGGAATTCAAGCATATGTTTTAAATGAAAACTTGACATGAAATTTCATATGTAGGCTTTTCATGTTACTTTCAGTCCAACTCTGTTACACTCTTAGGAGTGGAAAAGTAAAAATGTAATGCATATCTCAAGTTTATGGGTAACAAAGGGCAGAGATAACCTAATGGGGGCCCTTGAGCTGGGCCTATTGGCATAAAGGCAGGGCTTTGTGCTTCTGATAGTGTTTATTGCTATATCTTACACCTCCCATCTCTAGTACATCACTAGTAAAACTAGTGACAAACTTCTTGTTAGAACTTGTTTCCACAAATACTCCTTTTTAGAACAGAATATTGCATTTTTTTAATATGGAGCAAAGTTCAGTATAAGCTGTCAATCCACTTGCGTGCTTTCAAAGCAAGTTAAATGGTGTCTTGGGTGCACCTGTGCATATGTCTTCCTCTAATATTTTTGTGATTAGATTTCTTTATCTTACTCAAAATAAAAGTATTTACAAGTTGTATTTTATGGCTCATTTTTAATGAGGTTTTCACAGTTACAGTGCAGTCAGAAGTCAAAGTGGACCTTAGGCAGCAGATGCTAGGAATACATAGATGGTAGCTACCTGTACCTATTGTAAATGGGCTTGAAACTTTGTTAGATGTTATTAATGTGAGTGTGCAGGCCGTTACAGAAGCTAGGTAGTATTGGAAACTAGAGAAAAGAAAACTGAAGTTTAGGCAGCTAGTGTGATAACTACTTCATATTTGTAATGGAACACATATTCCAGTCCTGAACTATGAGAAAAGTTGCAGTCACCCACCTTTTTCTTTATACTCTTGCAATGTGGGCAGCCTTGATGAGATCCAAAAGATAACGCTGGGGGACTTGCATAAAGTTGTTACAGCGTTTGTAGAATATTCACATGCAACAGCTCAGCATTATACGGCAATAACCATGCTCACTCCCAATCAATAGCTGTACTGGGGTTATAATGCCCTACCTCTTGGCAAAGAGCCTTCCCAAGCCAATTGGAGAATCTGCATCTCTCAGATAATGAGAATTGACCCATCTGGTAAATTCACAGTGGAATATGATTATATGAAAAAGGTTACCATCATCATACCAGCAATCCTGGATTGACAGGAGATAAGACTAGGTACTGATTTTTTTTGAGTTTTGGTGGGGTTTTAAAAATCTCTCTGTTGCTGGACAGGCTCTCACAAGTTCTTTATTGGATTTCTACAGTACAACTTGCAGAGTCTTGTAATTTTCATCTTCAAGCGTGTCTTGCAAGCTAGCTGCATCTAATAGACCAGATCGGAGCCCTAAAAAACTAAGACGCCTTTGAGGAGTAAATTGGGAATGAACTAGGATTATTTAGTTCAATCTCTGGTTAGATTGTAGTGGTTCCTATTTATGTTTGTTAAGTTTTGTGTACTGTAGAGTGAGAATAAGTGTATTGGATATCAGTGGAATTGCATTTGCTTTTAATTTTCCTCGATGTATTCTATGCTTGAGTTGCATAGCAATAACTGTTCATGCATTGAAGCAAGTGTATTGCCCTTAGAGGTACAATTTTGTAAGAATGTATTGTTAGACTGATGGCGTATCAAATACATTAATTTCACCAAATGCAACATCTTTTCCTAGAAATGAAGACTGAGGATGATACTTAAAATAGGGTGAACTCTCCCATCTAGAGCGGAAGGAGTGAAAATTGTATTGGATAATGAACATTTGATCACTGCTGGGGCCAAAATGACATAAAAAATGTCTGTGTCCTGCAGTGAGATTCCTAGAGTTCTGAATTTAACTCCTGAAAATGAATAATGAGATGCAATTGTATCACTATGTTTATGTAGTGACTTCCAGGTGCTTTGCTCTATGGAGCAAAACGTAATGAGAAATGATGTCTTGAAACTGAATCCTGGCTAGTCCAAACCCAAAATTGAATGCACTTCAATGCTAATGATGGCAAGTTGGAACCAAGCAGTTGTGTAACAGTTGTGGACCTAACAGCAGAAATTTGGCTCGTAATTAGGGACTTGTGATGTGGAAGTTGGAGTGGTATCCATAGTGGGAGGAGTTGTAGGATATCATTGCCTGTATAGCATGCTTGGGAGCTTAGTGGATTGTATCTGCCCAACTTATTTAATTATAAAAGGATGCCAACGTTGTTCTTGAATTTCTTGACATACATTCTATCCAGCAGACTAAGAGATAAAAGCAACTCAGGAACTTGAGGGGTAAAGTTTTACAGCTGTAATAGAACCTCGTTTCCTACATTGATCTCCAGTTTTTGCTGGTCTGAAGCAGTCATTATAGGGGCTGCCAGGAGGACAGAGAACGAGGTGCTCTAGTCTTCCTGTTCCATAATGAAGATATATGCAGCTATGTGTGAATTAAGATGAAGAAAAATAATAAACTGTGGAGAAATAGAAATCCCTATATTATCACAGAAATGTGGGGTCATAGTGTGGATCACAGCTAATACGTGGTAATAATGGCCATGGTATGCTTAACATTTTGGAACCTATTGTATTTCCCGTTTGGATTAAATTAAATACATACATCATTCTAACAAACCTCTCCCAGCAGATTGTGAACTTTGGAAGCGGGGAAGGGAATTAATGGCCAAGTATTTCATATTGGTGTTCCTCTGTCTAGTGATTCAATTATTTTCCCATAAAGAATTTACGGTTTCTACACAACAGATGTTGGTCAGCTTGTGAATAGATATTGCTGAAGGTGGAGTGAAAAATGGCCTTCAAATACAATAAACTCAACAGCTATTATTTATCTTCTTGTCTAAGAGGCAGGCCTAATAACCCATTTCAAAATAAGAGGGAAAGAGAACTAGGACACAGTTGAATTGCAGCGCCAAAACTGAGAGCTACCTATAACTGAGAGCTGATCTCAAATGCGACTGGAGTCCGAGATACCAAATCATGGCGGTTCATCAGCAAGACTTGTGACTGAGGGAAAGGGTGGTGAAGGATGGCTGTCTTTCAAGCAGATACCTGGATATAGAAAGGCAGTTGTGAAAATCTATCCCTGCTTGATTTTTCAATATGAAATTCTATAAAATGATCTACTTGAACAGCTTAGGAAATGGGCCCACAGAAGGGTCTTGTTTAAATAATTGCAAGTTAAACCAGTTATGACAGAGAGGATTTCTGTGCCAAGTAATGGATTTCTGAGCAGACACCAGATAAGTAACAATGTATTCATAGGTGATCACCATGTTCCTGTTTATAGACATTTGTGAGACAAAATAAAACATTTTTCTACTAATTAAATGGGAAGTGTTTTGGGGTATGTGTCTGGTTCTGGTTTGGTATTTGTTTTGTTTGTTTGTGTTTAGATTGGGGTTGTTTTCTTTTTTAAGGACAGCTTTAGTTTCTGTTTCAGAAACCTCTACTTGCTGTTTCATGTCTACATAATATTTAAGCAGGTTTGGGTTCACTTAGTGTTTCGGGAGAGGCTGGAAGGGGACTTCTTTCCATGCTAAAATTCTGCTGAATGTCATTAAAAAATCCTGTACAGTAGTGATACAGGTTTCACATCTGCCAAATCCATATAAAGCAGAGAGCCAAAATAAGTATACTGTGGAAATCAATATTGCAATTAATCTTTAAATACTTTAATATACAGCTTGTACAGATTTCGTGCATCTAATTCTGAAGCTTTGCATGCACAACTAACTTCATAGGTTTTAGATGAACTGTGCGTGTAAGGACTGCTGTTTACTGAAGAGATCTACATCTGCCCTATTTGAGGGGGCAAGCAGGGGAAAATTACCTTGTTTTTATTTGGAAAACACATTCATAGAGTATTATATTTAAACAGTGTTAGCAAGCTTACTGTCATGTGCTCATTGCTGATGATATCTACTATGTAATAAATGTGGGCAAGTATTACAAGAGTAGCAGCTGGACAATGATTTTTTGTTTTGAAGTTTTCACATATTGCCTCTTAGTAAGTATTAAAACATTTTCCAAAATGAATTTAACTATGCAAACTGTGGGGAAAGGTAGCTTAGAAACAGCAATTTTGTTTCTCTCTAGGATATGCAGTGATTCTGTAGCACGGTTGGTAAGGACAAGGCTCCAGAACTAATTCAGGCTATGTAACTTGGACTGCAACCCCTGCTGTCACCCTGGGAACAAAAAAATTAGTTCCTGTTGATACTAGTTCTGCCACCCACTGAGGAACAGGGTCAAGTGCCACCTGGGTGCCAGTGTTAAATCGGAGCGGTTTTTCTGGACTTGGTGGAATTCAGGCCATAGCCCCAGATGTGTTGAAGAAGCTAAGATGGAGCAAGCACCTGGTCGATATTAATTGAATAGGCTGAGGCAGGGAGGGAAACAATAACCATTTAATAAGAAAAGCACCAGAGGATAATGTAGGGGAAAATCCTCCCATGTCTGCCTGTTTTCCTCTGTTTAAACCTCCAGTTGCTTGAATTTCAGACCTATCCTCTTGCTTTACTCTTGCCAGATGTTTTACAGTTTAATGCAATTGTAAGCAGGCAATAGAAATAGTATCCTTACTGAAAAGCAAAGCTGCAAACACCTTCGGGTGTTTTGGTGTTAACATATAGTTTATAAACGGACAGAGTTTATGCTTGTGAAAATTTATGTAAATATTACTTGTGGGTGTTTCTTCTTGGGAATTATGTCAAATAACATGCACAATCTTGGGGCTGGAATGTGTACAGTAATGTCAAAGATGGGGCTTCAAATTTTCCAGCCTGTTGTGGAGCTGCAAAGGGACAAAACTACTTGTGTGGTGTGTTCTTTTTGGTGTTTTTTTTTTTTTTTTTCCCTGCAGCAGAATTGCTGTAGAACCATTTGCATGGCCACATCTCAGGAGTAGCATGCTGAGTTCTGGTCTTGCCCTTCACTGATGGACTGGAAAATCCTGTCTTGTACAAGTTTAGGTATTACCACTGAGCTTTTCACTTTACAGACCTAGTGGCACTCATCATCCACCTTTTTCTTACATATTATGTCATGTTGCAGCAATGTGTGATACCTTCCATAGTGTCAGTCCCTTAATAAAATGCAGGTATATTTTTCTACACTCAAATTCAAGTTCTCGAGCTGTTAGGTACCAGAAGACATTTTATTGATCATAACTTGACCAGGGTCCTCTGTTTTCCTAAAGCTCTATGCCGCGGAATTGAGCTAATACTTGCTTTACATCAGTGTAGTCAGATTTGCTTTATTGGAGTTTCTCTAACTCTTTTTAACTAAGCATCAGGTAGGTTCAAATTATCAGATATATTCTTCCAGACCTGCTCCCAGGGAATAGCTTGGTGTTTTCCCACATGTAAACAGCAAACAGGAGACTACAATGACGAACGTACAGGACTTTCACTTGTCACTCCCCTCCACAATATGTGAGTTCTTGTGCTTATAGCATCCTTCCAAATAATGCTTGAAATAGGACTGTTACCATTTGGCGTTTATTGGACATCAGAGCAAAGCAATGCTTTAGGTACTTGTAAATTCTTCTGTCGGGAGGAGTGGGGGGAAAAATAAGCAGGATTCGGCTGTCTACCAGCTGTGCTGTATGGATGATAGGCCTGTAAATTGGTAGAAGGTGCTATGTTTTCTGAGTGCCAACAGGCAGATTTTGCGAGGAGTGGTGTATTTGTTTTGTGAGATAGGGTACTGAAAAAAAACTTAAAACTTACTAAGGAAACTTGTAATCTAGATAGCAACTAATAGTTTATGAGGACAACCCCTAGTAAGCTTTAAAGTTGATTCATCTACTCTTCTTTCCTTCTCTAGTTTACAGCTCACTTGTTGACAGGCCTGTGTTGTAATGTATGCCCTGTATGTAATTTTTAACGAAAAATGTACGTACTGCCAATGTTCTTTACTGTGTGGCTTTCTTGCTCAGCTCTCTTGGTGCACTATGAGAGGGAGTAAGGACTGGAATGCCATGGGATTTTACCCTAGAAGTTGGGGGGGTTGGGAGGGGTGGGTGGGCAGACCCCACCCTGTTCTGGGATTAAATTGTTTTCAAGGCATTGGGGTGATAACTCGGTAGTCTGACTTGGATAATTTATTGAGATAGTGACTGTATTTACATGCAGGAACATAGACTTGGATTGTGAGAGTTACATACATGGGAGTGTAGTATAACATTTCCTTCTCCTTTTAAATGCTGTGTGTTTTGTTTTAAAAAGAAATAATTACTCTGAGTTTAAAAAGCAATTGTTTTCAATACATCAGAAAAGTTTAACTCTTCTTGACTTCTTTTTCACTTGGCTGTGAATTTCTTTGTTGCAGCCAAGTGGTCCATTTAACAGCTACCAGTTGAGCCAATTTCTCCTTTCTGCTTCAAAGGGCAACCTCTAGATCTCATCAATGCCACCAGCAGGGGTTGCTTTCAAAAAGTCACCTTTCTGTGAGAAACGAGTGTGCTTCTTATGTGAGCCCTTAGAGCAGGATAATCTAGAGGCTGAAGTATTCTGTTTATAGCAGTTTGTGTTAGTGCATGCGTCCTGATTAAGCAGTGCCCTATGGGCAATATGCAAGTAATCCCATGATGTCTATAGAGTTCCTTTGAATGTCTCAAAACGTTTAAGGTACTCCGCTAGAGGGAAATTATAGTTCTGTTCATTGTGGTGCTGAAACGTTTCCATATGCACATATAAAATGGAGTTTGTTAACTCAATGAAAGCAGTAAGAAAAAATAATTTTACAAGCTCTGAGGTCAGTGACAATAACGATAGCAAACAAAGTAATACATAGCAAGTGAACTGTTACCCTAAAACTGAGGAAAAGAGGAGAGACTGAGCTGGTGAATTTGAATTGAGAAGAAATTATCTTCAGTCTTGAATTTACTTCTTTCATTAAATAATCTTTTCTTTAGGTATTAGAGGTTTCCTACTGCTATTTTACCTTTGCCTTCTATGTAAATTAGGATTGAATTCATAACAATAGTCTATTTTGCAGTTTTAAAATATCCTAATTATACTCCATAGGTGTGCTGTTTCCACCTATGGTGGTTTTGACCTGCCTGTCCACATGTGAATCAAAGTTTCAGGACATGTAGTTTGAGATCACTTCTTGCTTGTTTAATTTGGGTCATTGAGCTAGGAAGTAAAAAGAGAAGATGAGGGAGGATGACTTGGTATTGAAGAGGCTGGTTTGGAATTTAAATTCATTTTTTTATTGCAGACAGTGCCATAATTTTCTGATGGAATTGTAGCAAGTTGCTTGGTATCTGTCTTTTCCTCAGTTTCCCAAAGAGGAAAATGATAGTGATGTCAAATTTCTTTTATGACCCAGGGGAAGAAATAGGGTCATACAAGCACTTGTGGAGATGCAGTTTCAGTAAACATATCCAAAAATTTGTATGCCAAATGCTGTAAGAAATAATCGCAACAAATAGTTTGTGAGTGGTCTGCGGTTATCTTTCCTGAGTCACCAAATCATTCTTATAAAGTAATGAAAATATCTTTTGGTGAAAGGAAAAAAAAATTTAAAGAATCTCCTATATTTGTATTGGATTACTAGAAGTGTCTCACCCAGCCTAAAAGGGAAGGTGTTGCAGCAAAGCAGGTAGGTCTCAATCATCTGTCCACTGACAGCTGATGCAGAGCATTATCAGGGTTCAGCTCAGGGTGTCAGTTCTGGGTGAAGCTGCACTAGATGCTTTCTACAGCAATATAACAACCAAGAGGGTTGACAACTACTGCCATGTCAGTGACACACATTGATTAATGCCCTCGGTAGAAAGAAATTTGTGAGGAGGGTGGCATAGGGACATTGAAGTCATTCTTCTTGTCAGAAGTAAATGCTGCATTGTTTTCTGTGCCCTTCCCAGGGTTTTGCAATCTCTTGTTCTTATAACCAAACCAGTTGTCTCCTGTTTCACTGATGTAGGCACATAAAAATAGAATTCATTGTGATATGAAACATGTGAGAAACAAGAAACTAGTATGAACCAAATTTCAATGCTGTTTAAATCCAAGGGGCAATAGTGAAATAGAAGACACAATGGTATTGTGCAATTCAAATTCAGCAGGCTAAAATTTTTACAGCAGTTACTGTCGGCCTTACTGTTTCTTGATGGGGATAGGTATCTGGTTTGTTTGTCGTGCTCAAATTAAAAAAGGGGTGGAAGTTTAGAGGTGTTTTGTAGGCTTTGGTTGTTCGTTATTGTTTTTGTGTTGTGGTTTTTTGTTTTGGTTTTTTTAAAGCGGGAAAGGATGAAAAGAGGTGGTTTTCCCCAGAATGAGGTTGTTTGATAGATACCATTTGTAAAATGGTCTGTCTGTTTTTACAGCACTGTGATTGTATGGATGGTTTAAACAAATATATTGCTTTGTATCAGGTTCATGTATATTTGCAAAACTTAATAGGGGCAGATACCATTTATGTTTTTGATGGTATCCACCTCGGAACAAACAGAATAGATAATTTGCATTTATTTTATGTTTTCTATTTAACAGGTGTTAGTTAATTAATTCGCCATTTATTAGAAAAAGAATACCAGGGAGAGGATGCTGTTTCAAAGTCCTGGACTGTAAAGTTTATGAAAACTAATTTAAATTGGTGACATTTCAGTAAATGCCAGCAGGGGACTAAAATGAACAGCCCAACAATTACAGCAGAGTATATTCCATGTATTACAATAAAATTACTTCAAAGTTCTCCTAAACTAGTGAGAACACAGGTGAGTGAGATAATTTTATATCATTCTCTTACAAATCATTCTTTGTAACCACAATAATAAAGTGGACATGAAATTGGTTTGAGGTGATGAGTTATGGGACAGTGATACATGGTGTAATATACTGGCAGTATAATATGCCAGAGGACTGACTTTAAGACAGAGGACAAGCTCTGGCTTAAAGCATAGTTCTAATAAAAATATATGATGTGTATGCATTTATGTATTTTATGTAAACACATTTCTTCTGAAGTACAGTAAGAAAATGCAGAACCATACAAGTCTGCCCAAGTTCTGTTTGGGTTGACTGGAGTGAAACTGGCCCTTTAAGAAGCTTGAAGTAAATTGCAGCTTCTTTCTGTGGAACACAAGCAGATTGTTTGGGAATTGGTGTTAGCAGTTGATAAGAGATTAACATAGCTCCCTTTCTCTCCATCACAGTCCCTTTACTCAAGTATTTGTCTGTTTACTTGTTAAGGTCTCATCATAAATAAACTCCTGGCTGAACACCTCATTATTCTCCGGGAAAGAATGCGGTAGTAGCTGTATCTGCATATGTGAAGCCAAGAGAAAGAAGTTCTTCCTACTCTTTCCCCCCAACGGCACTTGACATTACCAGGATAACTTAGGTTTTCATAGTTGTGCGGAAGAGTTTATAGTGGGTTATATATCACAGTATGTATTACATTTCTGCAGATGTGATGAAGACAATGTATCTATCCAAATGTCTTTAACAGCTGTGGAAGGTTGATAACCATGAATATGCAGAAGGCAGCACAGAGATAGCAGGTGAAAGGTCATGTTTTAAACAGCTGCTCCTTCAAGTACAGGATTTAGATTATATAAATTGATAAACTGTCCTCTATCAATAAGCAGTGGATGGGGTAGTCAGTTTAAGGATGGTTTACACACCTATCATTGCTATCAGAGATGAACCTTCAGAGGTATAGAGAGGGTTTTTCCCCTCCATTTTTCAGGATGCTGCTTTAGAGATAAATTTCACATTCCATTCCAGACAGAAAATATAATGGGGGAGTGAGTTGTGTTAGAACCAAAGAAAATGCTCTCCCAAACAACAAAGTTATCTCTAATACGTTGGTTGGTCATATAGGACAATACTAATCAGGGTAACAATATGCAAGCAAAAATACATTACTCTATGACCAATAGGATTATTCCCATAATCTATTGTTCTTTAAAAAATTAAAGCATCTGCACCTTTAGGAAACTTCTCAGTGCACTTTCAGGCCCAGGTAAGCATGCTGAGGACAAGTTTTCATGCCTTAGAAAGTCATCAAGCAACCACAAAGGTGGAAACTGTATATTAGAGTGAACTGTAGCTCCAGCTACCTTCATAACTAATGAAAAAAGCTAGTAATTTGTCTGTGGTCCACCTGTTATTTTAAAATAAAAATACTTATAGGAAGCAAATGAACTTTCTGAATGGGGTTTCAGGTGTAAAGGTTAGCCAGGTGACACTTATGTCTGTAGTAGACTGTCATCTCCTTTCTGTGGATCCTTTGTATGTGAGATTGCTTGTGCTTTCTGCTGTATTTCAAAGTGTAAATCCTTAGAGTTAATGGTTACAAATGTGCTCATCAATAACAGAGAATGTCATCTCTCTGCTTGATAACTGAAGACTGGCTGCCTTAATCTTTTCCATCAGACTGTGCTCCTTTGCTGAACTGGGGTTTGGCTGGGGTTTTAGTGTTGATTGGTGTTTTGGTTTTTTTCCTAAAACTAATTTTTCCCAGTGAGTGTCTGTTTACCAAAGGAGTGTGGTTGTATTTTGGGGTTTGGGGGTAGGGGGGGTGGGTTTGTTTGTTTCCTTCATACTTAAGTGAATCTTTGTGGTTGGAAAACCAGATCCTGATCTGATGCCTCAGGTCTTTAGCCTAGGAAGGATAGCCTTTGTGGCTGGACTTTGCCTTTCATGATGCATCACTGACTCTTCAGTTACATGGTGCGGTACCTTCTTGAATTTGCAGTGAGAAGGAAGTGGACAATAGTAGACTTCTACACTGAATCCTATGAGGCATTATGGCAGAACTGAAAAAAATATTTTGCTTTTAATTTACTATTGCCCAAGTGGTGTTTTCCTTATAAATGTGTTGTGCTAAAAAGCTTTTTATGGGAAAATACTGTTAAAATGGTATTATGGGAAAAATACCCTTGCTGGTATTTGTTTTGCAATTACGCTTACCCTTCCAATGTCCCTCTGGAGCCTGAGGTTGACAGTTTTGGTCTTCAAGAGAGTTGTGTTTTACAACGTGGTACCAGCATCCTGGGGTCCTCACCAGGAGGAGTATTATGATCATAGTGAAATCTTGTTCCTCTTCTTAGGTCCACCTTGACTTATTTTTACACCTTGCCTTGTCATAGTTTGCTTCCTTCTCAGTAGCTTCCAGTTGAAGGTAGACTACAACACACCAGCCTCCCTGGCCTCAGGGTATCCAAAGAGCAGCTTTTCATTACAAAGGGATGGCCCAGAGTCGCCGAGCTGTTCCTGCGCACAGCACTGTCAGACCTAAGCACCTGCAGGGGAGGAAGTAGTCACTTGTCCGCTTGGTGTTTATTGTGAAAGAAGCTGAAACCAGCTCAAGCCAAAACAAACTCTTGAGAAGCCCTGAGACCCTGTGCTGTCAGGTCAGCCCAGCACCTGTGGCAGATACCATGCTTATTGGACTACAGATGTTTCCCAGAATGCTTTTTAGCTGTTTAAAAGTGTTTAGTAGGAAAAAGAAATGTAGCCATTATTCTGCATGGCTTGACAGAGAGTTAAAAATGTATTTTTTGGGGGGTGGGGTTCACTGCATGTTTTAATGTATTTTATTTTTTTTTTAGTTCTGTGGAATAGATTAGAACTTTCTATCTTTTGAGAATTCTTGTTACTGTATTTTTGGGGTTTTTGAATGCTCATTGAACATAGCTTTATTAATATATTTGCAGATAAATGAGTTCCAGTGGTATTTAGAATGCTTAAATCGGGCATCAGTAATTTATTTTGTTACTGAAAGTGATTGTGAAATTGGGAACAAACATGGATGGGATTAGCCCTGCCCAGTAACATCTTTGACAGGTCAAGTATGTTTAACACTTCATTCCAATATGTTACTGACCTCTAGGACATTTAACTGTAAATGTCACATTGTAAACTGTAAAAGTCACATTGTAACTGTGAGAATGATGTGAAGTAAACAGACCTGTACTTCAGAGCTGTCACACTTAGGTAAACAGAAAATACTTGCTAAATTTCAGTGGTATAAAGTGTTCAAAATTGTCAGTTTCTTCTAGAAAATACCTAACAGTTCCAAGTTCTGCTTTTCTCTTTGGAAGAAAGTACAAATGACACAATATCAAAATATTGACAGCAGGTATTTGAGAAATAACAGCATTTTACAAGCAACAGGATGGTACTCCTGAGCATGTCAAATTTCACCAATTCTCAATGTCACATGCTCCTAAATGCAGGTTTGTTATTTACTGGATAGCTTATGTCATTATATAGTTAATATCGTAGCAGACTATCTGTCCTGCTTTTGCATTCAGTGCACATAAGCCTCATTACTGAAGCATGTGTGAGTTTCAGTTGTTTGATTAAAGGAGATTTGGATTTTTTTTTTTGGCCAGAAAAATTGTATGGTCTATATAACAGTGTTGCTAAACAATCTGGGGTTTTCATGGGGTATCTGGCCCTGGTATATGGACTCTGAAAAGCTTTTAATTGCTTACATTGTCCACAGTGATTGTGTCCTACTGGGTATAAGAGAAAGAGGAAGCTATTTTTTGTTTCTCTTGGCCATTGTGTTACTATGATACTCCATGGTTTAGTTCTTCATAAGAATTATAATTCTCTGAATAGGAGAAGTAAGTATATAAAGTAATTCTATCTAATATTATGGTTTGCACTCAGCAAAATCACAAGGTAGTGGGAAATATTTACAAAGAAGCCAATGAGTGCAAGAACCTTGGAAGTAGTTTTATTCCCTGTCAAGGTCTTTATGCTTGCAGCATTAATGCGTTAATTTTTAGAAAGAATGACATTAAAGTCTGATGAAAGCAGTTCAGTGGAAACCTGTAGAAAACCATTCAAATTGAAGTTGGTATGAGTCTTGTTTGACTGTTGGCAAAAAGTATAGCACACGTAGCCACTTGCTATTCTAGCATAACACCAAAGTAAGGTCAGGCAGTCAGCTGGTATTCATGAGAGCACCAGGCAGCGATGCATCTGTTCCAAAAGCAGATGGTGAGGTGACCCAAAGGAAATAATCAGAACAGCAGAGAGCATTTTTACAGCCAGCCGCCTAATCTTATATCTGTTTTAAAAGCGAACAGAAGATGCTTGTAAGAATTGCTGTAAGAGAAGTGGGTTCTCTGCATGTATATATAGACTGCACAATGTATATATAATTATATATTATATACTATGCCAAGGTATACTATGAATATAATACTATTAGTTTGTAGTATACTATATAGACACACATATAAAATACTGCATATTAAAAAAAGCTGGGCAGTAATGATCTAGAAAAGCAGTTTATACCCATAATATTTTAAACTGAGAATACTTGGTATCAGTCCATTAAACCTAAGATGTATATTGACAAGGAGGGTTTTTTGAGCAAATTTGTTGAAGAGAGCTTGTCCCAATGCCCCATATTACTCTGGAATTGTAAGCTTAACAAATGTAGCTTCCCTGTCCATCTATAAGAAGCAAACTTATAGTAAGTCATTAGGCAAGCATCTGGCACCAAGGAGATTAAAATTCTCATGCAAGCTGCTGGTGACACATTGCAGTGCTTATTACTCACTCAGAGCAGCATGGTGCATTAGAGGCCCACCTGTGTCCTGCAGTTGTGGAATGCATGGCTGTAACAGGTTTTGACTGCATGATTTTTAGATACTCTCACTCAAATGAGAGAAGTCTGCTATTTACTAGTTGTCTGGGTTACTTAACTAATCACAGCCAAGGTAGTGGTCATGCCATTAGCAGACATGTCCTACATGCATGTTGATGTTCTGTGGGCAAAGGCATTTGCTTTCTACTCTCTCTTCATTTTGGTTGTTCTTTAGGGTGTTAATAAGCCTTGAATACAGTTAGAAATGTGTTGTTTTCTGGATCCGTGCCATCATTCTCTTGTATTCTATTCCAGTTTCTCACTCATTGTGAATGTAATCTTTACTCTATTTTGCTTTAATTGATAGACTTAGGGAATCTCAGTTTTTCTGGGTTATTTACAGCTTGGAGTTTTTGGAGTGGTATTGATTAATCTTTCTGCTCAAGATTGCATGTTGTGTCCTGAATTCCTGCTCAGGGCTGTTAAAAGCTGATGCAAGACACCAAGACCCATTTCAGTGCAAACTTCTACCTTAACTATGCCTGCTGGCAGAACATTTGCATGGACATGGTCTGTTGTACAAGCTATGATCTATGAACATTCTTTAAAAAGCAAATGAAGGCTTCAAGTTGGCTTCCTCTTGCAGATTGCAGCTGTACCTGTCCTCTTGTCCTCCAGTATGTCTGCCTTGAGCTTAGAAAGTTGAGGAAGGAAGCAGAACACTAACCAAAGCTATAATTGAAGCCATGAGCTGTGAGACTAAATTGTAAACCAAGCTATGTTTCATCATTCTGGCTCCATTTTTTTTCTTGTTATATTAGCTTTGTTTAAAACAAGGTGACTACAAAGCAAAAATTCTGCTGGCTCACGAGGGAGATGACTGGCATGGATCTACTGAGTCTATCTGTTACAGTCCCAGTCCAACTGGGAGGAAATGTCAGTGTGTTGACTAAATAAGACATAGCCTTGTTAAGTTGAGGCTAGTGTTTTGTAAGAGATACTATTCCTTTGATTTATTTTCTTGTGCTACTCATGATTTTCTGTGTAATGATAGAGCCGTTCCCCTTTTACATGTTTTTTAAAAAAAGCGGTAATTTTCATAGCAATGTGAATTGTTTCAAAATAAAGGAGTGCTGATGCTTTATCATACACTTGCTAGTTAATATGAGGCACTTATATGTTAGTCAAGTCTTACTCACCAGAATAAAATGACGTTTTAGCTGTTTAAAAAATAGATACACATTTCTAGCCTGACTTTCATTCCAGTAACTGTAACATTGGACTTAAAAAAGTCAAGGTCATACTCCTAATTCCTGTTGTTCCTTCATTGTGAGTAGCCTTGACAACTTTTGAAGAAAAGTAACACCTGATTTTGCCTATCTGGTAACAGTGATCCTTAGTATATTGATAACATGTTGCAGATGCAATCTTTAAATTTAGTGTGTGAAGTAAAATGGGTAGTGCTATATCTGGTTTACTAACAAAGAAGCAAAGACCAGTTTCAAACAAGTTTTGACAACCCTTGATGTGAATCCTGGAGAGCCAACGTTGGGTACTTCATTTCACAGGAAAAAAAATGGTTTTCATGTTGCTCGCCTGGGGATTATACAGGTCACATTGCCAGGCAATAAGAAAAGAAACAAAATGAAAACCTGTCTTCAGAATCTTTGAAAAAAGATTCTAATTGTATCAATAATGCTTTTAGAAATGAGTTACTCATTGATTTTTTTTTTAAAGCCTGTGAACATATGGATAGCTTTGATTTCTCTAACACTTTGTTATTGACTCTCAGCTGCAGAAGATTGGAGCTTTTTTGAAGGGTCGTGTGTCTATAGAAATAGTGATCCCTAGAAATACAGTGATCCCCAGAAATAAAGCAAGCAGGTTGAAGCAGAGCAGTGGTGGTTTCTGATTCCTAATGCTTTAAAAAGGAATCATAGTATTTGCAGAATGCTAAGTACAGTGCTTGGGAGGGTGGGGGGGTGGGTGCAATAATTTCTCCGCTATAATAGTTCAAATGTTGATTTATAAATCAGTGCACTTGAAAAACATTGAGGCCAAGTCTTCCAGTGCTCCTCTGTAATATGCAGAGATGGACCTGTCAATGAAGAAGATAGCAAACAGACACTAAAATTTAATTTGCCCCGAGTTAATGGCAGAGCAGGAATAGGATTAGTATCTAATTTCAAATGTCTGCACTCTCTGCTGCCTTGGTAGTGTAGAGATGAACTTAAGTGCGATGCCTCTGATTTTTGGGTGCCTACCTCGGGAGAAGCTGATACGCCTATTTCTGAAGGGAACTTGGGAAAACCAGTTCTGGCACAAGTCCCTCCATTGGGGCAGTGGTGTGCCCTCTGTCAGGTTTTGAGTGGCAGTTACAGGACCCTTGAAAGACAGGAGGTCTGCTAGAAGCAATGAAGCAACTGCAGAAGAGTGCTGCCATCTAATCACTGAATGTTTGAGATACCTATTACCAAATATTCATTCTCCTTTGAACTGCAAAGTAAGTCTAGGGTATTCTTTCTTGGAAATACAATGTTATGTTCTGGAAGCTAGAGTCCTTCTAGGATAAAAGACTTGTTTTGATTCCAATCAGTAGAAAAAAAATTGTGACATCATATGACATACTAAATCATCAGATCTCTCTCTGACTTCTCTGTATCTCAGTTGATATTTGACATGTTCTGAGAATTTTGTAGTGTAATAAAAACCTCACAAATAATATGAAGCTGGAATAGTCAGCAAAAGCAGACTTATTTAGAAATAATTCTGTAGAATATTCAAGTAATCATTTAGCTTTGTGTTTGGTTCAATACCTGAATTTCACCATCTTCTGTCATAAGAGATGCTAAATGAAAATCAGTGCAACACATACAGGCTATATAATACCACCGTTTGAGGAGAAATACAGCCGCCTTTTCAGAAATCATGTGATAATGTAGCAAAACGCACGTGTGCACGCACACCCACCCCAATTATGTGTGAAGACTTTGCATTTAGAACTAGTGCCAGTTGTATATTTGAGATAAGGAAAAACTGAAACACATGGAGGCAAAAAGAAATCCAGTTCAGAGTTCCAGCGCAGAAATCTTCTACCACTAGGAAGTTTTGACATTGTACGCTTTCAGCACGTCATTTCCAGCCATTTCTGAACTGTGTAGCTTTTAATTAGATTTCTTGTATTCTGCATGTAGGTGAACTATTTTAGTGCTTCTGCCAGGAAATGGTCAAGACTGAAGAGGTCAGCGTACCATGTCTGCTCATGATACAGGCTTTTTAGTAAAGCATTCAAATCTAGACTTTCTTTTTTTTTCTTCTACTGCTGAAGGCTGGCTGCAAGTATTGTTTGTGTTTGTTTTTTGGTGGTGTGTTTTTTTGATTGGTTAGGGTTTTTTTCCCCTCCAGATTTGAGATGTATTTTTGTGAATGCAATTAGTATATTCTTACACCAAGAAGTATATAAGCAAAAATGACGTCAGTAATGTATGGCAGGCTTGTGTGACACAACAAATAAATATGTGAGTATGTTCTGGTGGAGGAAGATTTGGAAAATCATGGCAAATGGAAACTTTCATCTTGAGTATATCATTGGAGTGTGGGAGGCAGAAATTTCAGCTACATGCTAGCGTATGGATCGGGGCATGCAACTCAACATTAACTCTTCTTTGGTCTGAGTTAAAGCTTTATAGGCTGAATTTATGCTGAACATTTAACATTCTAACAAGTGCTGTGTCTGAAAATGTTTCTCATCAGGCTGGCAACAACGAAGATCTACATGGGAAGTATAGAAAATAGTGTTGAAAGCTGAAACACCCCTCTCCCCCATTATCACAAATACTTCTACAGGAGAAGAAAGAGAGATCTGGAAGATAGTGCCATTTTACTTCAATTGTTAAAATTCTTTCCAGTCCCTTTAAATAGGATTATAAATATTCATGTATTTAATATCTGTGGAGGTCTTTCTTTCCTCCTTCTGGCCATTTCGCAACTTGTTCTACTGTAAGTTTTCAGGGCATGAGAGTTAAGTACTGCGATTCTGTACTTACCACCTGTAGCAAAGGTGTATTTTGGTTTTGGCTGTCTTCTGTAGAGATTCTTTGCCAAGACCTTTTCTCTGCTGCTGTTCACTGTTTAGCTTAACCACAGTAATTTTGCTATTAGAATTGTTATATACGAAATTCTACTGAAATTTTGAGGTGCATTCACTGATGTTGCTAGATCCTCTTACTTCTACTAGGGAGAGTGCTGTTAGTTCTCAAAGCACCCTGCAGGATTTTAGATGCCATTCGAAAAAATTCCAGGTACTGATGGTGTCCTTTGTGGTAAAAGTCTCTTAATGATCCAGTAGTTGTCAGAACTGACAACTTAGTAATTTGAAGACTTGATGCACAGATGTTTTGTTAGTGCCACGGGTACAGATGATTTTCCTATATTTAATCATAGTTGCTATAGTTACAGTCAATGCAGAAAATAACACTATTTAATAGGTGTTGGGATTTTTTGCAAGTAGAAAACCAAGTGTTTTCTTCTGTTTCCACCATGTGCATTCTTATATATAACTCTAGTGGAATTTCAGCAATTTGGTAATTTGCTAGTCTACAACTTGATATTTTTCTGCCAGTTCCATCATACCACCCACTGCACTCTTCCCAGATTTTCCCTTTGTTCCATATTGTCAAGCTGCTTTTTCTTGTCCTTTTATCCCTTGTTTTGAGGAGGTAAGTGGTAATATTTTATCGGACAAGAATGGCTCCTGTCAACTGAATTAGTTTACTTGCTGAAGTACAAACAGGTGTTTCTGCATTCTCTAGGGGATCCACATCTCCTTTCAGCTGAAATCTTTGTGTTCCCTTCGACACTGACCTACTGTCCAATTTCTGTGTTGGCAAATCCTGCTTTCCTTCCCTTCAGACAAAATATGTTACTACTTCCCTCGCCCTCAAAGTAATAAGCCTTCTGTTGCCTACCTTTTCTTCAGTTCTTTACATGTCTCTGATTAGACATGGCCACATTCTTAAGTTGCATTTTGATATTTATCATTATAATACCATGATGAATTCTCAGCTTTAGGTATTTATGAAACCAGGCTATTCTATAAACTGATGAAAAACGAACTCCTGCACAGCAGGTTTGTGCTTCTTCTATTAAGATTGTCATGCATTCAAAGTGCCAATATTGTAAGAACTCCCCTGGTGCTTTCCTTGCATTTTTTTTTTTTTTTTAATCCTGAACTAACTTAAGTTTCCTGCAGCCAGGAATGACTTTTGGTTTGTTTTAGTGAGATAATCCAATTATCCCACAGTATATCCTCTAGAATGTTTCATAATAATAATAGTAAAATAGAATTCTAAAATCTGCCATACATGTAACTACTGTTTCACATTGCCTCTGGATGGCTGCTTTGAAATCGGAAGTGTACAATATTTGGATTTTTGTTCTTTGTTAAGGTATCCTGCAGCCTTAAAGTATGACAAATGGAAGATAAAACTTTAAACAAAGTCTCTTAGACTTCTTTAGGATCTTTCTGACTACTACTAAGTGTGAAGTCAGCTCCTGTGACTGCATGTTGGGGCTTCCTATTCAGTTGTGTTGCAATCCACAATTAGTTCCAGATGAGGCTAATCAGAAAAGAAATAATGAGGGTTTGAGCTGCATCCCATGCTACTCTAGTCAAATAGGCTACCTTGATAAAGATAACCCTATTATGTATATTATAAAACAAAATATGAGAAAGAAGCTAGGTCAACAGTAATCTAAGCTTTCTTTTTAAGGCTGTTTTTGTTTATAGGAATAAGCTTTATCTGTGGTTGTGTAACTTCAGCATAATAAAGAAGCAGTGAGCACAGTCTCCTTCAGCAACTTCTTCTGCAGTCTGATCTGAATAATGTACACTGCTGTAACTACTAACAGCTAGATAAGAAAAAAAATATTAGAATAACATTTATTTTGCCACAACATTAAGAAAACGTTCACTGGGGTTAAAGCTAATTTGGATCACAATAATAAGGGGCTAATCAATTATCAATTAATGTTGTTCACCGCGGTATTGGCTGTGAAATTAACAATAAGCTAATATGCATGTAACGTTTACTAGTTTTCCATAACATCTTTTTAGAAACGTTATAGATTTTGATTAGCAGAATGTTACACTAAGTTTAAATGCAGTTCACCTAAGAATAACAGCCTTACTTTTAAACAAAGCATTTTGTTCTAAAAATCTTCCAATTCATTGCCACTGTTCTTATCATAGCTCCATCTATTATAAAAACATTAATGAGCTATCACAGAAAAGTAAGCGTGGAAAATCCTTTTGGGCTTTATTACAATGTAAAAAAACCAAACCACCAAGTATCTTTTGGGGAGAGGACTTTTGTTTCTCAAATGTTGACAATCCTGTGAGTACCTAAACCTTCATTGCTGTCACTATGCAAAAGGATGGAGACAGCCAGAAACTCACATTTTTCTTGCTCCACATATAAAGCTTTCAGTTCAGAGGGGAGCTAGTGGGAAAGGAAAACAAACACACACACACCCCCCCCAGCCAGACCTGAGGAAACAGAAGGTAAATTCTGATTCTGTCCAGTAGAGAGAAGTGGGTTTCTGTAATGGGTGTTCCCTGTCATGATGCTGTGAGTGCAGGATTTTGGGAGCTGATTGGCAGGGAGATGTTTTGATGGCACAGTCTGGGTCACTATAGTCCAGGATATTACTGTTTTAGTTGTGCATAATTTGCCCAGGCTATCAGTAGATCAAAATAAATACTGGGTATTGCCTTTGGATGTGGGTTTGGTGGGGTTTTTTTGCCTTCTGTACTTGGGTGATACTGGTGCTCTTGTAGGTACTTAAGAAACCAGTTGAGTGCTGAGCACAGTTATGAAGTTCCTCAGAAACCTGTGTTTTTCTTTCTTAAATTAAACTATAATTTAATATTATAAATCTTTTCAAGGAGTTCATTAGTGTCACTTTATTTCATTCATTATCTTAAATAGTTTCACATAGTTTTAGATTATTCCTGTGGTCCAAACTCATTCCAGTGGCAGTTAGGCAAATGAACTAACACTTTTTCTTCCTTCATTTTATTTCTCCAAATATTCAAGTAAACTAGAGAAGTGAGATCTTGGAGGCTTCAATGCAGTGCTACAGGGGAAATCAGAGTCAAGCTTCTGTAAAGCTTGGCCCTTAGTAATAGAGGGAAAGAGGAGATGTTATCAGGCGCTAGAGTTTATACTGACATCTTTTATACTAATGCTAAAAATGTGTTTTTCAGGTTCATTGAGCCTGATTTGCCATTGCGGATACCTTTACTGTGGTATTAATAGCCCTTTCTAAAATCTAATTAAGTTAGCTGAAGTTAAAGGTTATATAAATATAATGAATATATAGCATAAGAATCCTTTAATGATAAATTAATGAGTGGCTGCTGATCCTAACTGGAGTTACATGGGCATGTAGATGACTCTGTTTTTCCCCAATCTGTCTGTCTTTATTCTGTAAATTGTTTTAAGAAGCTTCTAGATGAGGAGACTGCTGGTCCATATCCTATTTCGGAATACTGCCAGAAATGATACTCAGTTCATTGATTAGCCGTTAAGAAAGCATGTTTCAAATCATTACTGTCAAAACATGTAAAATGCCCACTCTGGTTCTCAGAGCTTGAAAATGTGAACTGCTTATGCAAATTCAAACCAGGCTGAATATCAGTTTTGATTTGTACACTGTAATGTTTGAACAACCATAAGCAAAGGCCAAATCAATTATTTTCTGCTTAGCAGCCACTGAATCTTGGCATTTAAAGGTAAAAACTATAATAGCAGTATCTTACAAAATACTGTTATATGGTAAACTTCTGAAAAAATCTAGCTTTCCTATGCCTACAGAATTTATTAGGCAGTCTCATAGAAATACCTTCCTTTTGTTTTCAAGATTTGTCACCTCTCTTCCCAAGAGAGACACTTTTGAACATATTATAAGAGTAAAATTTGGCCAAAAAACTTGCTGGTGCACACTGGTTAGCTCATCCAAAGTTGTCAAGTTTGTATTAATTTGTCACTATAAATTTTCCTCTGGGCAGAAAAACATTTTGAGGAAGCTGTATTAGTGTGTTGTTCAAAATTATGTCTCTAATTCTTGTGATCTCCTTTATACTTCTATTAAGAAAGGCTACCCTTATCCCTCTCTTTATTTAAAGGTATCTTGGTGTTGTGACAGTTAAAAGCTGTCAACCAACAGTTCAGGCAAACAAAAACCAGTCCTTCTGTAGCTCACATTACGAGATATAATGTGGCTTTGTATTCTTGAGAACAAATGTTTTATTCATGTCCTTTTTCTATGCCTTAAATGTAGGATCTGAACACGAATCCTTATTCTATTAAATTTTAGATGCTAGGATAAGAGAACACATTTTAATGTGTAATATTTTCCATGTATATTTTCTGTCTTTGGGAAACCTTGTTTTAGTTGTCAAAACAGACTGTTATATTAACCTGGTTAAATCAAACTTAAATTAATGCAGACAGTTCATCATATGAAGTGATTCATATGCAAAGCACAGTATCTGTGTAATTTGGTAAAACACACAAGTTAGAGTTTTAGGAAAAAGGAATTATATCACGTGTAATTTAACCTAATTAAGATTGATATAAAATAATTTTGAAGGGAGATCTGATTTTTCAAAAGCAGCCTTTTTTTGCTGTACAGACTTCTCAGCATTATGAACTTTTTCTTTTATGATCTACCTAGTTGTACACTAGGTAGATTAGTTTCCATAATGCCTAAATTTCATCAATTATCTCATGCTTTCAGTAATATGCTACAATTCACCACATTTTTTTCGTTTTTCCTCATGGTAGGTCTCATCCATATAGACTTCAAGCGAGAGAATGCAGTATTATTGCTAATCAAGTCTTTAATTTGTCTGTGTTAAGACATATTTCTGACCAAGGGCTGTTGGCCTATTCTGTTTTGTGCAGCTCCTGTATTTTCTGTAGATAATCTCTAACTTCAGTACATTTAATTCTTTGCTTTGTTCCATGAATGCCACTAAAACTGGTGTTCTTCATGGGGTGTAGAACACTTAGCTGTAATGGGGCACTTGGGTCTAATACTACGGATAAACCAAGCAAATAATGGTAAAATTATTGTTTGTTAAATTATTTGGTAATTGATGTATTGACAACCACAAAAAAGATTAATAATCTAATGAATGGTAACAAAACTAAGTTGCACTATATATCTGAAAATGTTCTCAGTCTTTCAGATTGTAAATGGGTAATATCCTGGTCACTTCAAAGTCAATAAGTTGCCACTTTAAAAAGTTTTAGAAAAATGCCCATAATTTTCAGTGTATATATTCTAATTTAGGAAAAATACCCATTTGTCACAAACAGTGCTAAAACTGAGCGAGTGAAGAATAATTTATATTCAGTTTTTTAGAAGCTCAACATAAAAGTTAAATGGGTAAAACACAGCAAGTATGACAAAGATCTGGAGGAGGACATTACAGGTGATCTCTTGGGCAAAATCTCTTTTGCTTATTTGTTAAATGGATTAATTATGAAAAGGTCTAGATTTTTTTCTTAACATGGGAAAGTAGTTAAAAAGACTTGGAGGAAAGGGAATTGGTGAATGAGGTAGAACTGGCTGAACAGACGGAACAGGGTGTTCTTTGAGCAGGAGAAAAAGGCAATGTCATTCACATCTAGGTATTTCATAGCTAACACATTTGGTAATATTTCAGCTTCACTGCAAGTCTTCACTTTGACTTTTTTGAATCCAGATAAATAATTTGCTTGGAAATTAACTTTGTAACTACACTCTTCTTCCCTTGTAATTTAAAGTAAACACAATTGCTTAGTTGTAAAGGTTTTTCAGTAACTGTTGGTTCTATTGCCAGGCAATTCTGCTGGTCTTGGAACAGCTGAGAAAGTGTTAATTGAAGTTATTACTTTGGAAGATGTAGGTATTATGTGTAGAATTTACCATTGGGGAAGAACATCTTGGGACGCATGTCTGCATCAATACTCTACCATAAATCCTCCGTACCCGTTAGCTGGTCCCTAGTTTGTGCTTTCTGCGCTGTCAGGATGCTTAATGGCACTCAGTGTGTGTAAGGAAGATTCCTATGCGTGTGCTCGCTGAATGTGGCGGAGCAGGCTTAGTGTGCAAACATGGATCGAACTGTTCAGTCTATACACAGCAGTTTCAGCACTGGACCTGCTGTGCAATGTTACCTGGCTGTCAGGACCTCTTCAAGTTGAGGAATTAGCTTTTGAGTCTGTCTGAAAATTATGGGTTTGTATGCATAAGTGAGACTGTACCCCTAACTAGGATGAGCTGCTAGCAAGCTGTCCTTCATTAATTTTAGAATTAATGAAGGACGGCAATTGGGGTTTTTTGGTGCTGGTCGTTGTTCTGTATGTGGCTTGTTTCTCTGTGGTTTGGTATCTGGCTTTGTGTAGTGCATTCAGTTCTTAAGGTTTTCCTTACTTTCTTTTTTAACTACCCCTTCAGTTTCCCATCTTTGGTTTCTATACCACTTCAATTCAAGTTTTCAAATGTTCCAAGGCTTATTTTTCAGTTTATCCAGAATTTAAGGATTTTGTTGATTTTTATTAAAACAGTTCAGTCACAGACTACTTTAAAGACATGGAATCGATCAACTGTTGTTAGGTATGTTTCATGCAAAATAGAGAATCTCTTATTGAAACACAGAAAGATTTCTACCTCTTCTGTAACCAAGAGAAACCAGGGATGGGATGCAATTTCATCAAACTTTAGATATCTGCAGATCTCTAATACCATGTAATTGCCTATATTAAAGGCAGTAATCATGAACTTTGTATTCAGTGGGAAGAACCAGATTCTTCCGGGATACTATTTGTCTAACCTTTATTTCTCTACTTTAAATTGTATTTCACAACTGTATGTTTCTCTCTGATGCTGGAGGACATCTGTATAGTTGATATTTCAACTTTGGTGAGAATAGTCTTATTCCAGATGAGCTGCTGACAGGGCAACAGGACACGGGAATGTGGAGGATGCCTTAAAAAAAGGGATTGCAGTGGACCTCAGCAAGGCTCTCTTCTCAGCCTCTTTAATGCTCCAATTACAGTTAATACAGTTATTCACAGTATTCATCTAAAACATTTTGAACACAACTCAAGTAAAACACTGCTTTTTGAGATGTTCAGGAAGAATTAAATCAACTTAATTTTAGCTTACTCTGGTGTAACTTTTAAGTGTAGGTAAGACACTAAGGAAAGGAAGGAAAGAAGACAGATGGAGCCAAATAAAGGGAAGAGAGAATTCAGGAGATTTGCTGGGGGAAGGGCTCTGGAGTTCTAGACTGCTACTTTTGAGAAGGATTATAAAATTATATTTGTATTCTAGGAGTGGGCTCTTAAGGTCAAAGATGCTGCTCCTTCTCAGATGAGTTAGGTTTAGGTGGTCTGCATGTTTCAAAGCAGCCTGGTACAAAGTCACCTGTCCAGGAAAAAAAAAATCTCAACATATGACTGATATGTTTTTTTTATAATAATGAGAAAAGATCCCACCCCAAAGCCAGAAATCCTGTAGCCTTTTTGGAAGGGAATTGTCCAGGGTCACTGTAGTCCTTTCTTGCTCTTCTCCCTCATCTCTGTTACAAACGGTTGCTGGTATTTAGTTACCACACCTAAATACTGTTGTTTTATGCATATTATATTTGATGGATATATCTGATACTTTGTTCACCTTACCTATTACTGACATTTAAAGCAGCTTGTTTCTTGTAATAAAGCTGAGTTTGATATTGTGGACTAAATAAGGGTATGGATCACAACAGTACTGTAGAACCACAAGGCTGTAATGTTTACTCAAAAAAGATAATACTGTATTTTAATGAATGGTAATCACAGTGAGTGAAACAGGAAGCTATATGGTGTATATATAGGAGTAGATGCAGTTTAAAACAAAAGTGGAAGAGCTACTGAGGCACGGATGAATTAAATATCAAAAGATTCCTTATGCACTGTGTACCAGTCCTTTAATGGTAGCTGATAACAAGATGATCAGTGCTGCTGTGGAATGATGATTGTCATGCTGTGCAGTCAGTCAACAACAAATGAGCTGGAAAAGATAAATTCAAAGAAGCACAGAACACACTAGCTCAAAACAGAGTTTCATTAATATCAGTAAAATTTGGCCAGGCATGGGAAAGTACTACTTTGAATCCTCCTTTGATTTATACTTCCCTTAGCTTGCTTGTGATGCAGTGACAGCGATAATGTTACTTGTAATTATAGTAAACAAAAAGGAAAAGTGAGGCATGATAGTTCTACAAAAACATAGAAAAAGCTGAAAACAGGAGAAAGTAACAAAGAAGCATTTATAGTAAAAAGAAAGGTGTGAAGAATGAATGAGCCAAGAGCTCAGTCAGGTCAGAGCTGTTCTGTTCAGTATCCTCCAAGGCTGTGGCTAAGAACACAAGCACTGACATAACTTTGTACGGTTGCATTCTGGTGTTTCATAGTTTGATAAATGCTAGATTGGCATTTAGCACAACCAAAACCATTATTAACCCCCTGTGACCATTCTTTACTTCCATTTGAAGCAGTTGCAAGACGAACATGTTTTGGCGTGGCGTTTCCTGCAATTTTCAAGACTTGGAATGGAGCATGTCACCATGTTAGTTATTATGGGAAGCTTTGCTTAGACAGCTCTGCTGTCTGTGATGCAACCAATGATACTATGTCAGTATTGTAGTTACGCCAGCCAGTAAGCAGAACAGCTAAGGTAAAGGGTGTTAGTATTGTTTTCTGAATAGCAGTGGCTGGTGGGAACAAGGAATTTTCCTTTTAATCAGAATTCCAAAATGTAAAAAAAAAAAAACAAACAGCGGGTCTGAGACAGTGAAATAAAGGTAGAAAATTCCCCTGAAGTATGACTTCTGAAACAATGCCATTCTCAAGACACTGGAAAAATTCATTTGCATAGGCTTTCTAACAACTCCTTAATTTTGATATTTCTTTTTTTTTTTTGTAGTTTAACTTTGTTTCTACATTTTATTTGCATTGTAAGCCTGGAAATATTGGCTGAGGAGGTGGGAAGATGAGCAGACATGAAACTGGGCAGGATTCCAGTAAATGTCATCAGAATTTTGATGAAATCAATGTGTTTTTCTGGAGTGTTTGGATTCTTTCAAATTGGCATTTGCTCTCCTAAAGCTGTTCTGTCAGAAGTTTTGACCGATTCTGATATCTGCAGCATAAAGCAAACTTTTCCTGCAAGAGGATTTATTCTGCTTATGAGTATAGCCAGAAGGCCTTGAAAGCAAACTGCTGTGGAGAAGACTGAAGTAACAGGTTTGAATACTCTTTCTTCAAGAAAGAGGAAGGCATGCAGTGACTTTCTGCTGGAAAACTACTGTTTCACTTAGTTATCCCTACTTGATAGTAAGTAGGTGGAGAGAAGCAGCGCACACTTTACCTGTTTATCATTGCCCATCTTTTGTGATCTTCATTCATTTCCCAGAGATAAAATGTTGTTCTGTGTCCTCTTCACTATAGTCTTATCTCTTACAAAGACCTGGATATGAAAGCAGGGAAGTAGGGGATTCCTTACCGAAGAATATTGTCTTATTTTCAATTTAGGTCTAAAAGTTTCTAGTTTAGGCTATTAGAATTGAATAAATAAAACTCCATATATCAGTAGAGAAAATCTGCAGTAGGTACACTGACAGAGATAACCTAACAAAACAGTGTATTTCAAGAGAATATTAGTCTGGTCAGGGAAGGGCAAAAATAATGCATGTAAACGTAGTAAAGAGCTGGCAAATGGTACTTATCATCAAATAGGCTCTTTTTTGTGGATAAAAAGCTCCAAGCAAGTAACCCCCAAGGAAATCAATTCCCAAATGGCTGTATAATCCTCTGAGGCCAGCTCCAGTGCTCTTTTGTCTCTAATTGTATTGACAGCTGGTAGTTCCAACTTTCCGGCAATTTATCTTCCCACTGCATATTTATTGAGAGGTTTCTTGTCGTAGTATTGACCATACATTAATAAGGAAGTGGTGGATAATAGCAAAATCCCTATGGTCCTGACAGATGTTTTCTTGGTATGGGAGCTTTTGCCGACAGCAATGGGCATCTGCACAACAAAGTGAGACTGAACAGTTTTGAATAGAAATAAAGCATTAGTTAAATGGAAGAAGTGAGTCAACGATCTATATTCAGTTCCTGCTTTAAAACCAGATTGTCATGGTAATTTTTTCACATAGACACATGCAAAATTATATGGAGATAAGCGTGCAAAGCTGAAATAAATATACGGCAAATGCTGAGAAGATTATAGTGATTTCAGTTTCTTTGTAAAAAGATGATTCCAAAAGAGAAATTATGGAAAAAGAGAACTTCTGAATTTAGAGGCATGTTTTTTGTGTGTCAGTCTAAGTGGGACTTTTTTTAATCATACCATAAATAAACCAATGAACAAACTAACCACAACCCACAAAAAAACCCTGCTAAAGAATCAACAAAAAAAGAACAAATAAAACCAAACCACCATGACCCCTGTTTTACTGCAGGGGAGGCTGAGGTATCTAGGTTGCCCCATTTCTGTCTTTCACATCTCTTGCAACACTTTTCTACAGATCAAGTCAATGGAAATGCTTGGGTTGGGAAGGGGAAAGAGTTGTTCACAATGACTTGTACAAGGTGGTGGTGTGCTGCTCCATTGGAAGAGTGTAAGCAATAAGGGGCATGTTCATATGCGCATGTATCTGGTCTCATTTTTACAGCCCAGTTATGACTACCTAGCATAGGTCTCTGATAGCCTAATGTATGGATGCTGTTACTTACGGTGTCTTAAACTCTTCCATACTAAAAGCTAACAGAAGCATCATTTATAAAACCTTTCATAGTGCCTCTTAGACTTTTCCTTGGACCCCAAATTGTGTGTGAGTAGAACCAGTGGCTTGTTGCCTGTTCCCCCTATATCTCAGCTGAAAAAAAAACTTACTGTTCTTATCATGCACGTGGTCGCTGTTTGCACTGATTGATTGCCTCCCTCAGAAGATAGTTAGCAAAATGGTGCGCTGTGCCTTCGCATTACCGGGCAGGTACAGAAATCTCTGAGAATCTAATTGTTAGATATAAGCTCCTTTTTTGTTTCTTAATGTAAATGTTTTATTGCTCATATGGATACAATAAAGTTCTCTTGTTCATGGGTAAGGCACTAAGATGCCGTAGATATAGATGGATAAATATTCTCCGAACAAGATTTTTATACTGATCGTCTGAGCAGACCTTTTTGTGCTCTGTTGTCTTTGTTTATGAAAACCTGCTCTGTAAATTAGGATATTGCTGTTAATTCTTTCTGTATGGCAGATATTTGGACCAGTAAGTACATTGCTTTAAGTGGTTTTGCACAGTGCTGCCCTAATGGCCTCTAAATTTGCTTATGTGTGTATTAACATTTAATATCCATATTTTGTTCAAATAATCCATTCAACTTTAGTTACTAGGAAAAAATCCTCTATAAAGTCAGCTTGGCAGCAGTCACCTATTCATTGTAAACAGGTACTCTATAATAGTGCTTTACACTTGCTTTCCTTATGTGTATCCTTTGCATTGTCTGCAGAACGTTCAGAGTGAACCAGCGAAAGTCATCACAATGACTACATTATCAGGACACTTAGGTTTTTCCAGCTCAGTACGAAGTCCCAGACCAGTAACATACCAGGTGAAAACTCATCCCTCGCTTGCTAAATATTTGAAAATGTTAGAGCCTTCTGAGGTGTTCTAGTCTTGTACCTTCGTCATTAAATCTGTACATCTACAGTGCTTTGTGTCTCAGGTCCTCTAGCTCTTGGTTCCCTGGCTTCCAAGTTCAGCCCCTGTTCAATAAGTAATTTTGCTTTTACTTGTAGCACAAACTCTGGTGCTTGTGCTGCAGTATGCTCAGCAAGACACTTCTGCCTGCTAACTTGACTTTGAAACTTCAGCAGTTCAAGAGGAAATGAACCCAATAATGGCATAGCTGATTAGGAGCATTATAGCTAAATGCTATCAAAAGAATAGGAATAAAGTTTTATTTAAACCCTAGCATTGAATTCCAAGCCTAGCATCCTGCTTCTGAGGTTTAACAGCTTAGTTCAGCAAAGCCTTGTAGTACAGCAGCAAAGCTCTTAACCCATTATGAGGTCTTGGAAATTGTTTAGGTGGAGTAGGAACAAAAAGCAATGAGGAGCTATGAGGGCAGGTTTGGGAGAAAAGATGGTTTCTCTGTATTTCCCCAGAGACTGTATCTGCCTCTCTGGTCTGTGGATGCCCCTGTGGGTTTATCTCAATACAAGTATCATTAAAAAATTAACCTTTTGGATTTTGCACAGCCCTAGATAAGAACAGGTGGTTCTTTCTAGTGCAGCTTCCTGCTGAGCTTGTGGATAAGACTTCTTAGCATATACCCCCCAAAAAAGATTGTGTTGTAAAGGAGAGGGTTGTTTTTTTGCTTTAGTTGTGGATGCTCTTGACAATTCAAGAGAATGAGATATTAAGAAAGACAGGCCTAGAAAGTTGAAGTGACCTAAGACCAGAAGTGAGGACAGTGAGGAGTTTGGCAAAGAAGGGTAGACTGCAGTACAGAATAAGATGTCTTTCCATCCTGCAAAAGGATTGTTAAGCATGGCGTTGCTAGGTTTGGTAGAGAAGGTCACTGTGCTCCTATGCTCATCTACAGCAGTATCTTTGTTTAGCTGTAGATTTCATGAAAATATCAAATACTATAGATGCATAAACAGACCCTGGCAATAATTAATTTTCTTCTTCATCTCAAATTTAATGTGCTTTCTGAATAGTATTTTGCAAAACTTTAATATCATGACACCCTGTTTTCCTGTGACAACATATTACAGACCTTTCACATAAAGCAGCTTTAATCTCCATTTTTCAAACATCTATCATTAAGTATATTCTGCCTGTGCATCAGAAGAAAATCAGATTAGAAGCAGACAAGGAATTCTTAACAGCATATTTTACTTTGAGAGACATATTAATGTTGATTTGATTTTTTTTTTTAGGCTGTTGTGTTTTATGGTTTGCATCTTGATTACATCTGATTAACTTCAGGGGAGGCTACGAGAGATGAAAGATTAAGTCATGCTATTTTGAGGGAGATAAAGGACTTATAGATGACAAGAACTAAATAACCCACTCGACCAAGCCAATGTGCTCAGTAATCATTAGTCATCTGTGTGATGCTCATGGTGCATCATCTACAAACAAGCAATGCAAACCTGATTTATAAATACTTTTCTTTTTTTAAAAAAAAGCACTGTTTAAGGTCTGCTTTGATTTCACATTATATTTAATTTGAATATTTTGATAGCCATTTGGGGAAAAAAATAGTGAGTCTCCAAAGCTTTCTAAATCAAAGCACAAATACTCACTTGTTTCCAAAAATTTTGAAAGTTCACTTACGATGCAACCATTTCTGTACTGACTGTGCAGAATTAGCAATTCGCCAATGTCAGAACCAAAAGGCCAAAGATTACATGGGGAGAAGTAACTCAAACAAAACCTTAAAATTAAGAATAAATTTAAGATGACTCCAACTTTTACAGGTAATCTTTCTCGTGGAAAAGAATCCCCACGTGGAACTTGAATAACAATGCAAGTGATTTCTAACTTTGAGATTGCATAATCTAACTTCTTAAATCCCGTGAATGTTGAAAAGTAGATAGGGGTTGGGCATCTGTCTCCCTGAGAGCACTTACAGTGATCGTCTCCAGTGTTTCTATGATTTAAATAACTTTTATTGTTGCTGTTTTTGTAGGGTGTATGCCTGAATTAAAGCAGGATCACAGGTGAGCCGAACTGGGCCATACCTAGAGAAACTCAGCTGGCACCTTCCCAGTGTTTGGACTTGCTTGAATTTTTTAAAGTATACTTAGCACTCTGGTCCTTCTCCAAACAATTCACAATTATTGCTTTAATTGTGGTATTTTTAGAATATCACTGTTGATGATGTGTGATTTTTTTATTTACTCTGGATTCAAGAACTAATAGCAATTAAAAGTAAAGGTTGTTAAGCAAATAATACTCTTTTGAAAGTTTTGGGAGTCTGGCAAATGGCATAAGGTTTCCTTTCCAATCTGGACTAACCTGGGCAGTGAACGAGCCTTTTTAATGAAAAGGGCAGCTTTTGAGTGTGGTCCCTAAGGGTAATTATAATTTTCTGGGATCTTATTAGCATGCAAAGTAGCATAGGTGGAATAGCAATATGAGCCTCGGGAGCCAATTGAGGGGACAGTAACGCATATATTATTGTAGCTTGTGCAATAATGTTTAGCTGTATCAAGGGATACATTGGAAAGACTACTCTGGCTTATTGAAACATTTTATATAATTTTTAATGCCATAATATATCCATATATTATATACTGAGATTAGAGATTCATTGGGGATTTAGAAGGCAAGGATTGCAGTTTATTCTTTCCAGAAAGTTCAGTTATATAAACATCAAGTGTTCTGGATGAGCTAGATCTGTGCTTTGTGGCTCTTCATCTTTTCATTTGGGCTTGATTTCTGAGTTTGTGGGGGAGATTTATTTAGGGGTGGGTTTGACTTTTTGGCTGGTAAAATCTCAACTTAATCCAAGTAGAAGTTTCTGAATCATAGAATGGTTTAGGTTGGAAGGGACCTTCAGAGTTCATCTAGTCCAACCCCCCTGCAGTGAGCAGGGAATTTTGTGGAAACGCGGTACTCAAATACACCTCTTTAATATGGGTCTTTGTTAATACCCAGTTGTGCGGAATGTATGTTCACCCTGCTTTGAGCTGGGGGATTGGGCCAGAAGACCTTAGCTGGTCCTTTGACCCTAAATATCTGTATGATTCTGTACACCTGTGCGCTGCCTGTGCATACCTCACTGCTGAATTAATAAATCTAAAAGACATTAATGTGTTCACCTTCAATTTGGCCACCCATTCTAGGAACAGAAGTGTGGGTGTGGAGGTGAATGTTGACTTAATACTGTTTACAGGCACTGAAGTAACTTATTCTGCCGGTAAGTCAGGTGTCGATCCTTGTGGAAAGGGGCTAATAAAGCAATTTGCTTTGGCTTACTTCTATTCCAGAAGAGTCTGTCTTTCTGTGTCTTAATACAGTGGCATGTGTGGATACAGGAGATCCCTAGTCCGCTCTCCTGCTCACAGCAGGGGCAGGTCTGAGATCAGATGAGGTTGCTTTGGGATTTATCCAGCCAGGGCATGAAAGTCTCCAGGGGTGGAGGTTGCAGAGCCTCCCTGGACAGACTCCTCTGCTGCCTACCTGTCCTTACAGGCAAAGAGCTGCTCCTTATATCCACTGTGAACCTCTCCTGTTTCAGCTTAAATCTGTTGTTTCTCATCCTCCTTCCACATACCGCTGTGATGAGCCTGGCTCTGCCCTCTCCCTCTGACAAATTCCATTTACTAGGTGAAAACAACATGGTGTTTTAAGTGCTTCTTCAGAAGGATTTATGAAGTAAATCTTAATGAAGCTTAGTTTTCTACTTTTCTTAATGCCTCCCATCCCATTCGCTAATACAGCTTCTCAGCTGGCCTCATGCAATATCTTAAGTGCCTTTAGAGAGTATTTCTGATAGCTTTTGTTTTTTAAGGGGTAGAAAAATTTTAATGGCAACCAGCTGAAAAAGCAAAACATTGTAGAATACTAAAGAAATCTACACAATAAGAATTCTGAATCAGTACAACATCATGCTGTTAATAACATTTACTCCAAAAGCTGTGTGGCTTGTGCCTCATGATAAATAAAGGGAATCCGAAGGCTGTTATACATAGCTAACCCCTTGGTGTTGTAAGCGCAAAAAAGTAATGCAGCTCCACACAGGATAATATTTTTGGGGAAGAGATTGTGCTGGCCATTCCTGTACTTCATGGAAAATAAATTATCCATGCTCAACAAAAGTTTTCAGGACTGGATTTTGCTCCTATTATGACTGAGGATTTATCACTTCCTGTTTCTGTAAACATTTTCTAGGCTCATGTAATCTTGTTTTAATCTGTTTTTTTAAAAAAGATTAAAGGTACTTGTGTGAGTTTGAATTTACAGTTTACAAACATATTATGTATGGCCTGAAACTTACAGAAGTTATAGCAGTGAAAGAACAACAGAAATTTTAGACTAATGCTTTTATTGTACTCTGAGACTTGTTCAAATAAACTATATTGGACACATTATATTTGAGCATATATTTTATTAGTCTTAACGTATTGTTATCTCTCCAAATTAGTAGAAGACAGTGGTATATAAAAAAATGCAGGAGAGATGGGTTTCTCCTTAAAATACTATGGGTTTCATTTCGTTATTTAATTTCAGAATTTTCATGACACGCTTCTGTGTTTTACTCCTTTTGACATTAGTGGCTGATTTTTATTGGGATTTTATTGACTAATTCTAGATGGTATTGAAAACCTAATTTTATGTCCTATGTTCCATAATCTCCAATGCTTACAGTAATAGCAACCACATTGTTCTATAGAAATTTGAATTATTTCATGTGAAAAACAGACGAATAGACAGGCTTTCCCAACATATCTGTATGAATACCTGCAATTTTAAAGTAATTCCTTTACAGTATCTTGAAATAAGATTTTGGTTCTTAAGACATTCAGCTATCTCAACAAAAAAAAAAACCACAAACCCGTGCCCACACAAAACCCCAAAACAACAACAAAAACCCCATCCAAACCTTTGCCCACAAGATCATCCCGCTGTTGCACAACTTCTGTTGTTGCAGATGAGGTATTTGAAACCAATAGGTAATACTTGTAATGAGGAAATGCACATACACATGGCATATGCAGGTTGAAAACATGAGCATTAAGTGTTTATGGATGTATCTCTCGGTATAATCATAAAAGTGTAAACTTACTGGTGTGAGCAAGTTTAAGTTATTTGCAAACCCTCTAAATGTGCCTTAAGGTCTCTTGATAAGGATCAAGTGGGATAGATCCCTGTCATAGGCTTGAATACAGATTTATTGGTATACATATTCTCCATAAAACTATGCTACCCCGATTTAGAAGCTATTGCTTCTGTTACTACTCTTCTCCTTTCTCATGGAGTCACTATTCTACTCAAGCATAATGACAGACTTCTTGAGTACAGTTAGAAATCTTTAGGAAAAGCTTCCACCCTCCGTCTGTCTCTGTGCATCTTAATTGTGTTCTGTATAGCGTGGATCTAATACAGGAAAATACTGTGTGACAGATGGGATGCTTCTGGGAAGTCCTAGAGAGGAATCTGTCATTGATGGTAATGATAGACCAGATGTAGCCAGCTGCTGATGGGGTGGTAAGCAGCTGAGACTTCGAAATCTAGCGGCTTTTCATATATCCTTGTTTCTGAAGGCTGTGGAATACAGACACTCAATACAAATGAAGGTCAGAGAAGCTTAGTCTCACTGAAACTGTTTAATTGTTGGTTGTCTGTTCTGTAGAGAGTCAAAATAATCAGATGATGGCCTGTAATTATATAAAATTATGATCAATACTCAAACTTCCCTGTGAAAACTGTAGACAGTACAGAAGCCATGATTTATTACCCCTTTATTTTCTTCTGTTGTGCAATCTTTAAGTTGTTTTTGATTGGAATTAAATATTTCAGAATATAAAAAAGCTGATCTTACGGTATGTCAGTGCTTTTTAAATGTCAGAAATATCCCTATAGAAATTGTAGGTTGTGTAATTATGGGACACTTGAGTTATTGAAATTGTGGCAATAGTTGCATATAAAACAACCTGATAGCATATAATTTCCTATCTCTATATGTGATTTTGTAAAATTCCTACTTTAGTGTAAAGGCACACCTAAAATTTGGGAGTGAACTTTATCACTTATCTCTATTTGTATCTACCATTACAAGCTATTGCACTCAAAATTGAAATTGAATAAAGTAATAGTTAGGGAGGAGGAGCAAGTGGTTATTTTGGATTTCTGCTAAGCAAAGAGGATACTTGTCCTTAAGGCAAGGTCAACAAAACTGCTCAAGAATGTCATGAGATAATGCTACCAATGGAACCTTCACAGGAAGGAGTTTAATATCTCAAGACAATTTGATATTTATCTTCTGTAGTATAAAATAAAGCAGATCAAATACCTAAATGGGAATAAAAGTCCCAGGAGTGCATTGTGTTTATGCAAGGGAGCATTTCTGTTAGGATGTCAGATGAAAGATGGTAATGATTTGGTGGTTTTGGACTATTTTCTATTTACATCAGTTTTCCATCCTTACAGGAATTAACAACGAGGCACTGGGATATGTTAAGCAACCGCTTAGGTAGGTGTTTTCCGATATGTGGGAATACCAGCTTGCCTTTCCTTTGTTGTAAGCACGAGGAAGGATGAGGAGTGTGTAGTATAGAGGTGCCTTTGTGGGTTTGATCTAGTGTGTGTGTTCTTTCCTCTCAATTCAGAAGTTGAGAATGGATGACACTTCTCATATAGTTAGAGGTTTTTACTTCCTGAGACTGCCTTCTAATGCTTTCCCAGGTTCATTTAAAAAGCGGTGACATTTCAGTTGGAAATCTCCCTAGAAAATTTCTCCAGTCTGTCAAAATATTTTTCTTTGGTATGACACTATATATTCCTTTTCTTATTTTTGCTATTACTGCATATGGAACACTAAATACTTTATCTTCATCCATCAAACAGTGTTCAGACTTCTATACTCCCTCTGCTTAGCCATCATTTGCCAAATATGTGCCTGTACTAATGGATATGGAGCAATATTTTATTTCTGTGTGGGCAGACATGGAGTGCTAAATCATCTCTGAACTTCAGAGAATGTTTATGCCAGTCTCCAGTGCCACATGCGGAACTGTATTAGGTGGGCAAACAGTAACTACTGTCCCATCCCTAAAATATGGTGAATCAAATAGCATATTGTGCTAGCAATGCTGTTCATTGTAATTTGGTTTAAATGAAAATACATAGCTCTTTAAATGCACAAATTTCAACTTCAAATATTCTTGACTACCCTATAAACAAAACCATTATACATTGTATTGAGTCCAGAGGCAGAGGTAGTTCCAGTACTACTTTTTAGTCTTGCACGCAGTCTTATCTAGTGTTTGTTTAAAGGAAACTGCAGTAGGTGAGCACAAAGAAAGTATGCACTAGGAGCAGTGCTTGTGCAGGATGGCTTCATAATCCTTGCACTTCATGCTTTGTGACACTTATATTTTAAAAAATGAATCTTTTGTTTCATTTAGGTGATTAAAATGTGGCTGATGGGTAGTTCTTTTTCTATTAAACCTGATCACGTGTAAAGGCCACTGGGAAGGCCTGAGATTAGCATGAAAGGAGGGTGAATGCACAACTCGCCTTCATATGCATTAGCATCTCATGGCCAGGAATCAAAGATGACTATTTCATATTGTCTTCCAAGTCTTAAGGTAATATGCTTGTTTATAAATCAAGTTGGAGACTCTTCTGATGCATTGGCCTTACCTAAGGGTCTGCTTCTAAGTTTCAAGGGATCCAAGTACCTTGTGTGAATAGTAATTCTAGTGTCAGTTATGTTTAAAAAAAAAAAAAAAGTAAAAAATAAAGATAATAGCAGTAACATCACTCTAAGATTTGGATCCATAAATAATTTGAGAAAATGCTGAATAGAGCCTGTCAACATGGTGAATAAGAACAATTTCTCTTGACTGCTACCTTGCAAATACAAATCAGGAACTCTAAGCTTGGTCTAAAATTTGAAATTTAAATTATTCCCTCTGATGCCCAAATTCACATCCAATCTGTTACCCATAGTAGGCAGACCTCACTTCAAAAATAGTGCTACTTCTGTTAGAAGCTAGAGGCTGCATTTTCCATTCTGTTTGTTTCTATTTAGTGGCTTGATTCTAAATAATATTCAACAACTATAATGTAAATAATAGCCCTGCCCCAAACCCAAAGCTTCATCTGTCAAAATAAAACTGTTTCTTTACTTTAAACTCTTGGGCTTCCAGGTTCAGTCTGTATACAGATCTTTTCTAGCTGAGATGTCAAATAAGGCAAAAAGTTGGGCTAAAATAAACATTGACTGATGCCTTTCCATTTTATATTTGAAATGGTAAGGAAAAAGATTATTTATGACTAAGGAAAATAAGAACAGGTGTTGTTTAGACACTTAAAATGTTGAAAGATACTTTGTAGGAAGGCAATAGCCTGGCACTTGTGCAATATGGATCCACTTTCATGTTGTTACAGAAACTAGTCTGAGTGAAAACCACCATCACCTACAGCATCAGCTTTTCAGCTGTAAATTACCCTCATCTGTTGGATCAGGCTATTTTGGCATACACTATGCACAATACTCTGTAGCTATAGACACCTTCCTCTCTAATCTGGGTACATATCAGTCACATATGCAAGGTTCTCCTATAGTAGGAATGACTCCCATAGCCAGTTGTAATAGAATATATTGTAAAGGTTGAGAGAGGTAATGGGCGTGTGTGGAGCCAATGGGATGCCATACTTTAAAGCAGAGCTAGCCTCGTGCACATAACTGCGCATGTAAACATGCAAATAGAATTTTAACTCTGCCTTTTGTACATACCTCTGCATAGCTTCAGAATTGTATGTGCTTGCTGATTCTCTCTGAACATGCATCTTTTCAATGCATCTGAGCTGGCATTCTGATTTACAACTGTTTTGTGTATTAAAAAAAAAACAACATTAACTTCTCTGTAATGAAGGATTATCTTGGCAAGTTTCATGGGACTTAGTGGAAAAAATCTGGATTCATAATGACTATTATTGTATTTTCAGTAATAATGAATAGTAAAAGTGAAGAACCACCATCTTAACTTCTTTATAATAGAAATCTAGAGTATAATTACACTTTTCTTCTAAATCTTATTCCATTCTTTAGTATTTACTTTCTTGGTATAGTTTTTGACTACAGTTACAGTTGTGAGAATTATCTTGTATCTGAAAAAGAAATGCTATCCATCTTTCCATTCTCAGTGCAAAAATATGATTGATTTCTGATTGAAAGCCCAAGTAAAAGGGTAAATATTCTTTTCTGGCAGTACATTGGACTGAAGAAAATGATCATATTTCATTGCATAAAACAGGCAGCATTGACGACAGTGACATCAATAAAAATGGATGTGTTAATAAAACTTAATGACGTTGGTGATAGAATGAAACACTCTCCTATGAGTATATGTAACTGTTCTTAAAAACAGATTAACAGTGTTCCCCATTGTACAGATTTTCTATGGATGAGAAAAATTGGCCTTATTTTGCTTCAAATTTTGAGAAATTTTCAGTGGCATTGGTGCCACTTCATGTTTTGCTCCTGGAATATTCTGAAGCAATGGCAGTTTGCAGAAAAAAACATTCGTAGCACTCGAGGCTTGTGTTGTTGATGACGTTGGTAACTCCAGGCGCAGACACTGTTTTAGCTCTTGGGCATTTGTAGGAGCAAGAAGAGTCAGAGCAGCTCCCTTCTGAAGGTAGGAGGATGAAGGGCGATTTCAATGGCAGTGAGGAGGAGGAGCTTCAGGCAGTTAAAATGTACAAATAATCTGAGTCAGGATTTGCTAAATGGCCTGACTAGGGTTAGGTTTCCTTCTCTGTTTTGAGACCACTAAACCCAAATATTTTGTCAGAAAAGCACAAAAACAGGTAAACTGTCCATTCTTTTTTCTTTTACTGACAAAGAAATATTAGTAACCAATTGTAAAAATGTTTATTTTTCTTTGAACTGTGTTCCTTTGTGCTATAAAAACGTTCAGCATAAGAAGGTACAGAACATTAACCCACAATTGTTTAGTATTGCCTCTTAAACGAAATGTAAAATACTGAAGAAAATTTGTGCTTGTGAAGAATTCAGTATAGCTGATTTAGGGAATCTTTTTGTAATTTTTGCTTAGTTTCTCTGATGCTATTGGTTTCTGGGTGAAATCTTACTTTGAAAATTATATTCAGACTCTTTCAAATTACTTCAAGATGATGCAGCGGCACTTATCTAACCAGCCACAGAATGTTGCTGTGTCCTGTTAGCCTGTATTTCATCATAGGAGCTTCCTCCTATGATGCTCCCATGATGATATAGTTTCAGGTATAGATGAAGAGCTTACTTGAAGTGGTTTGCAATGTGGTCTGAAATTCAGTGGAAGGTGTGTGAGACAGACTGGAATATATAATTTGTATAACCTCCTTGTAGTCCTTCTAGTTACATGAAGGCTGACTACAGCCAAATAAATGAAAATGATTATTTATAAAATTTGATTTATATGGCCATTTGTTAGCTTGAGAGAGCTCCAGAAATTTATTTTTAGTGTCTAAAAAGCAGGTGAAATAAAATGAGAAGGGTAAAATTTTTAATGT
Source organism: Phalacrocorax aristotelis (assembly GCF_949628215.1). Classification (NCBI taxonomy): domain Eukaryota; kingdom Metazoa; phylum Chordata; class Aves; order Suliformes; family Phalacrocoracidae; genus Phalacrocorax; species Phalacrocorax aristotelis. Next base: position 5,388,766 of record NC_134279.1, read on the forward strand.
TTATCTAAAGAAGGCAGCGCTTTTACACATGTTTAAAACCAGTATGATTTATCTTGTTAAGCTAACTTGTGTGCTTCTGGAGATCTCAGCCTCAAAGTGTGTCAGTGTTATCCAAAGAAAAAGAAGAATCTGTTACACATTCCACTGTAAAACTAGCTTCTGCTTTTCTTGATGTAAGAAACAAAAATGTGCGGGGGGGGGGGACCGAAACCTTCTTCCAAATTTTGTTTTTCAACAGGCATTAGCTGTTACCAGGATTATCCAAGTTTATGTGAATTCAACAGAATTGCTTTCTTCTAACAAATTGAAAGGTCCTGGATAACTTCTCTCTGGTGGCATATGCTGGGAAAAGAGTAAGGAGAATAAGACCAAGAATTATTTGTTGTCCTATTTTTAAAACTTTGCAAGTTGTGAACAGCATCCCTTTTTTTATTTTTAAAACCAGCTGCCTTTTCTAATCTTTCTTATGCTTTCTCCATCTCTGTTTAAGCACCTTATATGTTTGTTGTGTGAGCTGTTACCACCAAAGCATAACACCTGCAGAATAATCCTAGAAATGTTCTGTCAGTCTCCTACTTGTAACGAGTCCTGATTCAGAAATTCAGAGGTCATGGAAAATAATTCTCTCCCTTGAAAAAAAGATGTCCTTTAGGAAAAGGCCTTCAGTACCGTGCAAAAGACTATTAAAAACAGTGATGTTTTCAGAATAACAATAGGAACACATTTTGTACATCTCCACTGAAATGGGAATGCTCTTAAAAGCACTGTGGCTTTCAGGGGGGAGAATCATGAAGTCTTCCAGAGGCATTTGCTTTCCTTCTCTCATCTTTTGTCCAATGTTTGAAATGTTCTCTCAGACACAGAAAAATGCTACGTTCTGAGCAGTTCATTTTGGAGAAGACATGATATTCTTCTCATTTGTGTGCAGTATGCTTCAAAATATACAAGACCAGCATTTGAAAGCACAAGATACCTGGTGACAAGGATGAAAGCATTTTGTCTTCCACTGCTTATATATTCTAAGCAAATTATTCTTGTGTTGCTCTCAGTCCTCATTCTCTCTTTGCCAGGGGAATTGCTAGAAAAAGTTTATTTAAAAAGTGAAATACAAGAGCCATATGTCTCAGAGGATACCTGCAGGTCACTTATACAACAGAAATTACATGGGTAGGATCTTACAGTGATGAAAAAAGGGTGAGTGGATAATCACAGCTTAACTACAAAAGTTGCATAGCATTTGTTTCAGATTCTTTTTTAAATCCTGAAAATAAAAGCTTTATACCCAGCCCTTGAAGGAGTTTCATACTTTCTTATCTCAATACAGTTGTTGAACTCAAAAGAACCACTTACAAATGGATAGCTAACCATTTTCATTATGGTGTGCTGAATCAATTCTCTTTGCACTTACGTGCAAATCTGAAAACTCTATAGGGCATCTTTAATCTATATAATCTTTTATCATCTATAGGGCATATTTAAAAACTGCTGTGGCTTAATACTACCAAGGTCTGAAATTAACCTGAAGAAGTCCACCAATTTTTGTTAAGCCTGTAGCAAAAACCAACCAACGAAAAAAACCTGAACCCAAACCTGAAAAAAGTCATTACATTTTACTGTAGATCTTTCCCATTATTCCCTTCTGTTTGAGCTGGTGGGGGGAAAAAAAAATTAACAGTACAAAAAGGAAGAAAATAACATTTTACAGTAGGACTAAGCAGGACTTGGAAAATACCCTCTACACAGAAAATCTTAAAATGAGAGGGAAGCCAATACATTAAGAGAATAAGGAGAATGCGTTTGTATTGAGACAAAACTTGAAGTGGGAGCAACAAGCTATTTATATATACACCAGCCAGTTTTGTAGGTTGGATGCATAGAGGTTCAGGGCTGGGATACTTTTCCTATTTTTTTCCATATTGATAATAAAATCGAAACAGAAAATACATACAGTTGCTTGCTTTAAAGACTGGGAGAGGAACCTTTAATTCTAAACTTTTGTGTAAGGACACAAAAAAGTTTAAGGATCATTAGCAGGCAATTACTGATTTCAACTTGAAGCAAGGCTACAAAAGATTAATTTGTCTCATGGGTGTTTTTAAGAGTTTGTAGTTTGTGTAGTATGTTCCAGCTCATGGTGCGATATTCCAGCCCACTGTAAGACTTCATGTGTCTGCTGAGAAGACCTGAGGTGTATGATGTCATAGCACACAGAAACAAAGCAGTTACCTGAGAACATCAGGTTCTTGCTTAAGTGCTTACCCACACCACACTAGTTTTGGGATTGGATAGAACATCTCCTTGCCCAGTATTTTCGGTCTCTTAAGTGCAGCCTGGGTATTTTTATTTATGCAATCGAAGAGCGACTGCTGGGAATGCCTAAGGTATGATGTGCCTTAACAACAGAATACATTTGACCTGAATGTGGACTGCAACGTGAGGCACAGTGTTTATGGCAGATGATTTGTTCAGCTTTTGATGTTATGTGTTTTTTATAAAACATGCCTAGCAAAATCAATGCGATGCCCAATGTGACATTGCTGTTTTAGCTTCTAAGAGCTACAACTCTCATTCTCAGCATCTCGGAGCACAGACTGTCAGTATATGTAAATGTCCTGCAGGTATGATTTTAATGCCAAACAGCATGGAAGCTTTCCATTACTTCAGAGATCTCCAGCCATTTTGAAAAGTACCAGGAATGGTCATAGACGTCTGCTCTTTCATAAGTTTGATTCTTTTGCAGAAAATGAGCAGGAATGATTGGTGTGGTTAGCTAGCTAGTTTTTGTCATACTAAATGACGTGGGCATTTGCTGAAATAACTGACACTCATTTTTTATGTACATGTCTTAAGTGTACTTAATGTGTGCAGGTATGAGGGCAGATGAACTACAGGGAAAAAACAATTTGGCTACATCTATGTTAGTTTTTGTCAACTTTATCAGGGTACAGAGGTTGGTGTTTGTGTTAGAGGGACAAAGAGGTAGAAAGTTAGAAAAGTACACATCTAACTCAAAGGATAAGCAGCTTTTATGTTTACTTTTTCATTGTCTAACTAAACTTGGAAGAAAAACAAGTTACTGAATGTAAATGAAAAGCATGTGACATCCTCTGTTCTTTCAACACATGGCTTATGGTCTGAAGAAGAAACAAAATTTTAAGTAAATATTTGAAAACAACTGTTACAATATTGGATCCAAAGTAGGATGCTGACTGTTGTAAGACATGTTGCGTACTGCATTGTTAGGTCTACTATATTCCAGAGAAGCCGGATGTTTAAGTGAAGTTAGGGGAAGTTTTAATGACATTTGATTTTAACTTTGAACACTAATTAAGGCATTTTTCTTAATCTGAGTCTTTCTTCCTTTCATGTATCAGTCAGTCAAACTATATATTATTGTTGACTTATTTGTCCTCCATTGTTTTGGCATATAACAGCATTGAGTTACATGACTGTGCTCTCTGTAACATATGCACCCCAAACAGGGCTTTTTTTGCCAAATATCACTGACAACCCATTCATCGACTTGGCAGGGTACTCAAGCACACCGAACTGTGTAGCTCTGCGCAGCCTCTCCCTCTCCACAGTCGCTGTATTGACAGAATCTGCACGTCTCCCAGAAGGAGCTGAGAGAGATATTGGGTTCTGCCAGGCAGTTAAGCAGAAGCTGTCAGCTTCTTCCAGCAGCGTGCAAGTTCAGTGTAGCCTCAGACACCATCGTCAGAGCAGGTGCAATAACACTTGTAAGTATGACTTCTGAGTGTGTATCCAAATGAAGCGCTATACAAGTATGAAAGTATCCTCAGCTTTGCATTCTTACTGGGCGTAGTAAAGTTCTTTTGGCAGGACTGGTTATTGTGGTATCATATCAATTACATCTACATTCACTAGTTCTCATGTTAAGACAAGTGTTACTGTGCCGTGCATGAATTTTGGCTCTGGGTCTAAATGAAACCCCATTCAGAGTAAGCTCTGGCATGGACAACATCAATGCAAATGATAAAGTTTGGAAAAGTTCCGAGTCTGCTAATAACACAGTTACAAACTGTGTAGGGACCTCAACTTATAGGACTTTCTCATAGTATACACTTCTAATTACTAGGCTTTTGAAGTGCATTCCTACCTGCTCTAGCCCTGCCTCCAACAGCCAATTAGAGCTTGCTCCAATGTCTATAAGACGTTAAGAATTAGTAAGTGTGTACTGTAGCCAGCGCTATTGTTTGTCCCATTTTCAAGCTAATCAATAATCTACAGGTCTAGAAGTCTCTTGCGTTTCTTGTTGCTGAATTAATAGTGCAACATGGGAGACAGGTGGTATCTTTGAAAAACAGTATGAGGCAGAGATGCTTGCCTCTTCCTGACCTTTTTCATATTGAGATAAAATATATACATTTGTATATACTTAGCCCACTTTAAAAGTTCTTTTCCTATTTGCTTAACAGTTTTCCTGTCTCCCAGTTAGTCTGAAATTTATTTCTTGAACATTATTTTCAATTGCTAGATATAAATCAAAACACTTTAATTCTTTTAAATAACACATTACTGAAATGTTACTACTACAAAGTTATTTTGTTTCCACTTTCCAATAAAATTAACAGTATTAAACTGTATTATTTTGAAGATTTGTGAATGTTCATTTTGAGGTACTGTACACACATCTTAATGCAGATGCCAGGAACAACTTAAAATTGCAATGAAATCCACTTTTGTATCAGTTACGTCACTGTTTAACCTGATCTTTAGTGTGTACCTCTGTTCAAAGCTGAGGCTTAAGAAGGAGAAATTTGTATGACCTAGTTAGAACTGGATCTTAAAGCAAGTTTATCTTCTGTTATCTATGCTCTTCTGTTGCATATAAAAATGAAATGTGTTATGACATACTACTGTGCATAATGCATGAATCTTCTCATTATGGTAAATTTACAGTGATGAAAGTGGTCTTAATTAGCTTAGCACACACGAAGAGCCTAGCAATGAAATAGACTCTGTTCTCCTCTCACATAAGGTGTCCCTGTTGTGTTTCCCTTATTCATGTTAAACCTTTCAAAGATTCCTTCTCTGAGCCACAAGCTGTGATGTGAGATTATTAAAGGGTCTTCACTTGATCCTAGCTTCTGGTCTTTGGGGAGAAAAAACAGCCACTGGATCAGAGAGAGGTGTTAAACCTGAATAGGTTCTGGCAGAAAGATCTATAGCGAAGTGGAGACGAGCTGTACTGATATTGATACGACATGCGCTTATTTCAATAATCTATTCAGGATAGCTCCCATTACAGCAACATGTAGCTGGGACCTGCGTAATCAAGTTATCATCTGGTCTCAGTTATGTAAATAACTTCATAGCACTGTGGTAGAGGTAGAACTGATCAGAACAGTAGATAATTTAGACAAAAGGAAAAAGAAAGTATCAGTGCTACCAAAAATATTCCACTGAACCATAACCACCTCCTTTTATGTTTGAAGAAAGTTAGTATGCATATACTTCACGCAACAGACTCCAGATGCTGTAGATTGTAACACTTGAAATATCGCATCCCGTAGTCTTCAATGAATGTGGTTCATCCTGCTTCCTTCAGAGCTTCTCAGGCATAATTCGACCTCCGTGTACTCATTTCTGAGCCTTTTTTTCACCAGGCTCCAATTCACTGAAGTAGTTCCCACACTTCTTTTACGATTGCAGTCATAATTAGGAAAAGACATAATTAAAGTCAGAAGCACTTTTTATGGATATTGCTGTGATTTTTTTTTTTTTGGTTGTTTACATCTGGTGTCTTTCAGAATTCACTGACTTGCTCACAATATCGTGGATTCCAAATAATCTAGATAAAGTGAACAGCGAAGAGTAAAGCATAGTTATGAAGTCACTACAGAACGTAACTTTTCAACTATGGGCTTTGGGCCTAAAACTGCACTAAACATGTGGTTAATTTGGTTGTGTCCACATACAATTACTGTGTGTTGTGGACAGCTTTGCTAACTGCATGCACATAGTATAAACAGGTATGGTTGCGTAGGGGAGTTCCAAAACTATGGTCCTGCCTTCAAAAATAAGAATAATAATAATAAAAAAGGACAAACAAGTGATTCCAGTAAACAAACATTTCAAGCCATGTACTTCTAATCTAGCAAGTTACTGCTTTTTATTTCATTGGCCAGACATTTTCCTTTGGTTTTTCAGTTTGACCCACTAGCATCCTTGTTTCTTACCCAGTAGGGTCAAAACCCCCAAAATTAATTTTTGTCCTATGAGGAAAGAAAAAGTCATGGTTGGCATTCAACCCCTATTAGCCCCTGCACGTGCAACAGCTCTGTACCTATCAACTGTGTAAAACGTCTTTGTATTTTTTTGGCCTTATCACTCTCTGGTAATAATGTTTAATAGATGCAGCCTTTAGGTGTATCTGACATCTTCTTACCTAAAACATAAAAATAGCTGCTAGTACGTAGCATCCCAGTTCATCAGGATAATTAAGGCCTTACCAAAACCTAGTAGCAAAACAAATCAAATTCAGCGCATATGTGTAGCTAGGAGTTTAAGTAGTGAGCTGGCTGAATCCTAAGACAGTTAAGGTATCAGTGCAAAACAATAACTGTTTAGCAGAATGAAAACTGAGGCTTAATGAAGTGATTTCCTTGAGGCTGTGCAATAAAGTCAGGAGTTTACAAGACAACCAGGAACACTAGCTTTTAAAACCTTCTACTATCTGCAAGGCCACCAGAGTATAGAAACGACACTTCTAGGAACAACAGGGTTTGGTTTAAACATAGCTCAACTAATACTAAAAATCAGCTGGAAGAGTAGCAGATGTGAAAGGATATGCTCTTTGTGCCTTTGTTCTAATGCAAAGTGATATTTTACATTTCTTGTAGTGGCATGGAGAATTGCAATGCTTTGGGAACTGTAACTTGGAAACTCATAGAAAAACATAGGTGGTCTTTTTTTCACGCCCTGTATTGTATATTATTGAGCCATATACAGAATAATACCCTGCCAAATGGTGATCCCATAGCCCAAACTAATCTCTGTAGAGCAGATGGGAGTTTGACAAGAGAAGAGACAAGCTGACAGCTTTTCCTCAAATAAGAGTCATACAGTGTTTCCAGTGCCAAGCTGGATTTGACATTTAATTAAAAAAGTACCTCAGGAAAAAAAGACCAAGAAAAAAACCCCAACCCCCCCAAAAAAACCCACAAACTAGCCCACACATACACTGATACAGCCACAGAATCAATTTGGTCTTATTTAAACCTGAAACCTTGGTGCCCAGAAGGTGTATCATCTGGGGGGCATGGGGGGAAGCCACTGAGGTACCATGGGGAATATAGACAACATTAAAAATGTATTTTGGCTTGTCTCTGCTACCAAACTTGGCTTGAGGGTATAGCGATGCTTATTAAGCAAAAGGAATGACTATAAATACTCAGCCTGAGCTACTATAATTAGCATCTGATATGGATGGTATATATTCTGATAGGCTTGAATACAATAATTGTGTCTTTTTCTTTTGTGTATTTGCAAAGTCAAGAATAGTGAAGATAAACTTTAGCACGTTTGCAGGAAAAATTTCTAGTCATAAGATGTTTCTGTGTTTCAGTTCTCTGTTCAAGATCACCCTGTCATGCAAACCAAAGGCAACCATAGCTGGCTCTGGTATCCTTTTGATAGCCCACTGATTTTTAAGGGTGTATTCTGGAGCAGTTTCTGTTCATGAAGTGGTCCTGTGTTGCTCTCAGCTCTCCCTTGTTGCTGTACTCTCCCTTGGCAGCAGCAGTTGCTGGTGCTCAGTTCCTTCCTGAAAACTTCACTCTCAGAGGGGAGAAAGAAACACCAGAATCGGTATTTTAAAAAAGGGTATGAGATTCTAGGGAAGGTGCCCCAAACCCTTCATGACAAAATACATTAGTTTCCCTCAGCCTCCCCCCAACCCCTTTATTGTTTTTTTTAGTAGTTGCCTGCTTACATGAAGAACCTGAAGATGATGAATCTGATGATGACTATATGGAAACAGAACACAAATTAGGAAGCTGGAGTTGTTCCCTTTGCAGTTAGGACAGGATTATTATAACAACTTGCAGATTTTATGCTCTTTTTTGAGGGTTCAAATTGTGTGTCAAAAAACCTGATGTCTGGGGAGGGGGGAAAGCAGCATAACGCAAGTTCCTTGTTGTTTCTGTGAGACTTGGCACATAAATACGTTATTAATTTTATTATTTAAATTTGTACATCATACTTACTGCTCTGAAAAGGAAATGAGAATAGTTCACTTCCCAAAGGGTTTTTCAATGTAAATGACAGATGTAGAGATGACAAGACAAACTAGCAAGCTCTAACTTGGAGTTTTGACGTAATTCTGTGCAACCTCCTTACTATATCAGGCTTGAAAGATAAGTACAGAATTTATTTATCGTTATGGTGACAATGAAAAGTACTAAAATCCAACACAAGTAATTGCTTCATCCTGGGTAGGACTAAAAAAATAGTTATTCTTATTTTATAAAAGGATTTATTAACTTTGAGTAACACTTTGAAAGATTGAGGTAAGCACGTAAGAATGCCTAGATTTTGAAAAGTGCTAAGCAAGTTGCATCGTTATTTCCTAATGCTTCTGGAATTATCTGACTGACGCTTTTGGTGACTTCTGAAAATCTCAGTAGCTGTTTATTGGTACTTTCAGACATGTTAGGTTTTTTTCCTTATTTCGTCTGTGTGGAGCTTAACTGTCATTCAGGGATACACTCCAAGCATGTCAATGTCCAGAGTTGCTACTGACTTGGAAAGTCTGGGCAGTTCAGCCCTTGGGCATCTCTGAGCAAGAAGGAAGTGTTCCTCCAGCTGGAGCCTAGCGGGATTTGCAAGCAAGGGTGCTGAATACTGTGGGGCAAGAACAGGCTTTTTACATGAAGCACAGGCTCTGCTCAGAGGAAGAGCGGTTGTGACCCATTGATGGAAAGGCAAACTGCTCAGAGCACTGACGGATTGCCATATTGAAGTGGTGGATCCATCCCAGCAAGTCCCATACCTCCTCCCTCACTGACTGTGTTTTAAAAGCTTCCCTCTTGTTCTTTTTAGGGAAAAGTTACAGACGCCTTCCTATGGAAGCATTTTCAGCTGCAGTCCTGCCATGACCAGAGGTAGCTTCTGTTAGGCCTGAGTGTGGTAGCTTTACCTCAGGGAGGTGTGGGATTTCACAGCTGCTCTGACTTGACCATTTCCTCAATTTCATTAGTGTTTTTTATTTCCTTATTCCTTCAAGCAGTTGCAGGTCAGTGTCCTGACTTACACAGCTCCTTGCCCAGCTTGTTGGTTGCTTTTAATTCCATATAGAGATACATATCTCTGCCCCTGTCACGTATATTGAGCCTAGACCCTGAATTCAGGCCTCTGAGATTCCTACAGGCGACAGTGGTCCCAAAATTAAGTCACTTGGCACCAGACTTCAAGGAATCAGAATCCTTCACTGGTATTCTATACCTAGTTGCTTTCAAAAGTAGTCCTTGAAGTCCTGCACAACTTTGGCTCTCTTGAAAACAAGTTACCCTGTTTTATTGTTTAGGTTAGCTATTTCATAAACAAGTACCAGATTTCAGCCATCTTGGTAATTGTCTTAGTAGAAAGAAGCTTTTGAAACTATTGTTTCTACTTTCATTTAATCCAGGATGATAGTATTTCATACAATTCCATACTAGGGAGGATTACTGGTTCTGGCTTTGTTTTAAAGCACTAGGTGTATCGAGATTAAAAAACAAAGTGACGATAACTAAAAAAATCACCGTTTCTCTACGGAGCCAAGATTAAACGTCAATATAATGTGCTTCTGTAGAACACTTAAGTCCCATAGACAATAGAGCGTGAACTTTTTACACCACCTTTGACAAGAGACAGTTAAGACAGTCTTTACAGACTTTTTCCTAATTTTATTTAGTGAATTTAATCCCTGTGGGATTTTAATAGTTTTAACTGCAGCAGGAACAGATATTTGTTCCTCTCCTTAATGATTTTCTCTCTTTAATAATCAAGTAAAGGACAGGTTGTCTACTCTTCATGCAGTTCGGTGAATCTTAGATTTAATAAAAGTTGAAATAACATATAATGTTAGCAAAATACAGTAAAATACACCCAAAGTACGTATATACTTACAGACAAAAATGGCTTTGAAGAGAAGCAATATTCTTGGAAATCTAAAAACTGCATCAGATGGATTAGTAGGGTCTTTCCTATGAAATGATTCAGGCATGTTAGTATTCATGGATTCCTCTTATTATGGTGGCAGTGGTTGAATCAGTGCTGCTCACTGGACTAGATGTCAGTGTTTCACAGCAGGATGTTCCTGCGTTGGAGATTCCTACAACCAAACCCAAAAAAGCACAGTTTTGTTATATTTTGTCTAGTGTTTATATTTCTGTGAGTTGTTTGAAATATCTTCCTTTTATCCCAGGTTGTATGAGACTTTAATTGGTAGCTTTATTCATAAAGCATTGAGAAGTTTTTTAATCTATACAAGAGTTCACAAAGGACCTTGAAAATTCATTTCAAAGACAGCAAGTCATTATCACTAAGAATGAAAATGAAAAGCAATATTCAAGTCATAAATAAAATTGGGACTGTCCTGAAATTCAGGAATATCGTCTCTCTCTTTCCACATGTGCTGTAAAGAATTGAAATTATCCAGTTCAGAGCATTTCTCTTATCTGAGCAGTAGGTAGACAAAGTACATCTTCCCAAAACCAAATGATGCTTGGATAATTGACAGCATTAGTGCAACCTCATGTAAATAGAAGATGAAAGGTGAGAAGAACGAAGCAAATATCAGAATTTTTATGACTTTAACACTTCTCCTTGAGAGTCTGAAGGCATAACACTCATAAAACATTACAGACACCAAGAGATCTAATGAACACACATATAGCATCATAAAGAGATGACATTGGTATTAAAGGGTGCTTTATCTGTTGCATACTGCATCTCAAGTAATATAGAAAGTTGAACATAAGAGCTGCCAACTAAACTCCCTAAATCAGAGGGAAGTTACACTGCAGGAGCCCAGTAATAGCGCCATAGTCATGCGTTAATGGTGCCAGGACACGGATATGGCAGCAGCAGCCGCTGAGAGATCTTGCAGCCCAGGGAGCCTGGCTTACAGTAGATTGTGGAGCTGTTCATCATGCAAAAAGAAGAGCAAAAGGGGTAGTAGTATGACTTATTTCAAAAGCGACACTATATTAATGTCTTGAAGACACTGATTATTACAATAGTTATGTATTTACCAGCTAGTTTTAGATCAATCACACATGAGAGCGAATTACTAATTCTTCTGTGGAGGTGTGGTCTGTGTTGAAGTTCTGTTTTACAAGAATGCTGAAATCAAGCCTCCTAGTTTTCCTTTTCTAGAAGAATACAATTCTTGTTTGTACTTAAGGATGACATTTGTGATGCAGTGGAATTGTGCACATCATCAGCAAACTGCAGTGGTAACCTGTAGTTATGAGGCTATGTGGTTGGCTATACTGAATAACGTGCGGGAACTGAGCATTACGTGTGCTTCTGCTTACTCAACAGAAAACTTCAGGAAGCCTCAGATATGACACCATTTTTCTTACTGTAGAGTTCATAGAAGCTGTGGTGTCTGCTGAACAGCGGTGCCTGTTCTGTGCACTCAGGACTAACATGTAAATACCCCTAACAAGGCATTAATTTATTGTCTGTCCATAGCTGCAGCTGACCTAAAGTGTAGCGGCAAATAGACTCCCTGGTGTGGAGGACTATGCTTGTATTCTGCATGTCTTCCTAAGGCTGTCCACAAAGCACAGGTTGTGCTCAGGTTGGCAGCCTTGCCGTTTCCAAAACGTGAACGCTTTATACTTTACTTAATTCGAGCCTTTCTCAGACCTTGTCTTTGCTGCTGCTCAAATGTTGATGATCTTGCCAATACACTTCAGGCTGTTAATTGGATCCCTGCTACTGTGACCTTAGTCTGCTTTTTTTAAGGAAAACCACCAAAGATTATTTGTTGTTCAGTCACTTCTGTTGCTGCTTACTTTGTGCCTTTGGCCCTTCTCTTCCTTTTCTTATCTTGCCCTGTGTTTCACCACCTGTGTGACTGACTGGTAAATCTCTACATTTAGAGCACTGTGACTTCATCTTGGATTTCTGAAGGGAAGAAATTTTACTGCTTCCTATATTTTTTTACTGGGGGGTGATTTAAAGTAAAAACTATTCTTTTTATGTATCTTCATTATAATGTAACAACTGTTTTATATCCTTGTGTTTTCCAGTTCATCTTGCAAGTACATATTTTGCTTTTCTATGTGTATCTAGGCTAGACCTCACAAAGCTCTGGTTTAGAATAAGAAAAAACTGAAAAGGATTTTGCAGAAAAGCTTTGCTTTCCTGAGAAAATGTTCCTGGCTCTTGTTCACATTTCTCAAAGAAACATATTTATTTAAACCTACAATATTTAAATTCTGGCATGCTGCCATACAAGGATCTGTCTGTTACCCTTATTTTTATATTCACTTGGCTCCCTCACTGAATTTCCATTTTCCACATTACAATTTTTCATTGAGTGCTGACCTTCTCACCAAAGGGCCAATTCCTTCAATGTCATCAGAGATGTAGGAACCGACAGCAAGCTTTGCTCTGAGTGCTACTACAGGATATTTTGTGGGTATATAGTTGTCTTCAATAATGTGTGTGGTTTTGTCAAACAAAGCTTCCACAGGAAGAAAAATTCTAAAATTCATTAACACTTCATACCAACCTTCAATGCCTTTATTTTTTATTATTTATCTCAAGTATTATTCTATTTGTTTGAAAACTTACTGAGACATACCCTGTGATTCTAACTTGGCTTGAACTTGGATAGCACTAGTGCTTAGGTCTTGATTTGTACTTAGTAGTAGCTGTAGTATTTAACTCAGTACTTACCATTTCTGTATTTTATTGCATTTAAAAATTAATTCAATGAAGACCCTTCAAGAGAAGATCCCCTTGTTTCTTAGGTGTTTGTGGAATACAATTTTTTTTCCTTTGATTTAAGCGCTTAATTAGCCTTGTATGAAGTGAAAGGGAACAAATATACAGCAAATACAGTCATCACAGCATACTTTCTTTTTCTAAAGCGTAGATTTTTAAGTAGGTTTTACCCACTATAGTGAAGAGGTGATTTTTTTTCTTTTTTAGAAGGTGTTCAGCACCTCTTTTCTATCTTACGTGAACCTGGGATTCAATGCATTCATTGTGCTAATGCAGGGGGTTTTGTGAAGTATTGCTGATACCTGTGACTTAGAATTTGTTCATTATCCACTTGTTGTTATGTCAGTAGAGCTGAAGTTTAGATGTGGACAGAAACGCAGCTTTCTAAGTCGATGAGCACCTGTAAAACTGAAATTCAGTATCTCCCCTTGTGTTTTACTGAGCCCTTCAGGTGTGCTCTCTACCATGAGATGGCAGCAGTGAGTAACACCTGCCTGCTAACCCTTGTTAACATGCGATAATACAGATTTTTTTGAAGGCTGCAATAAAGTTAACTGACATAACTTGAAATTAGAAGTATGGGGAGGAGTTGAGTTGTTAATCAGAAAGCTTGTTAAGAGTTGTCATCTGAACCAGTTTTTTCCAACTGAAGGTAGACACTGCATGAATGTAAACTGTGGAAAGAAACTAAGTGCTACAAAGAACGGTTCTTATGTTAATGCAGTTACACTTACTTATAACAACACTATTTGTATTTGGCCCTAAAAGTCTTTCTACTTCAACTCCTTATCATGAAGTTTTTAGGTATTGGGTTATTTTCACCTCATTTTTGCTCCCTTATTTTTTTAACTCTCTCTATATTCCAGGAGGCATTTACTGCCTGGAATATGTATAAAGTAGCAGGGAAGAAGAGAAGGGGTCAAGAGCCAATACCTCTGTGCAAGTTCAGTAACTCCTGTATTCGCTGCTTCTTTGGAATATCTCTATGGATTTCACAGTACTTGGGATTTTAGTGCCTCAGATAATTGTAGCTACACAAAAAAAAAGAATAAGGATCAGAATTCTCTGTAGTCTTAACAGCAGGTGACTGAGCTAGGACAGGGGCTGGTCCTGTGAGCTGTAGGGGAGATCTGCCTTGTGATCCTGACAGCAGTAAAGATCAAGCTTTGGAAGTTTAAGGTTTTGTTCCATTTGTGAACTTCCTCCAAGTTGTTTTTAAATAATTTTGAAAGTCATCCTGTACAAAATACATAGAAAACACAGGAACAACAAAAGGGTATTCTTTTCATGTGGTCTTGCTCCTCTGCAGAAAGAATATTTGAAGCTTGTTTGGTCTCGCTTCCCAAAAGGATTTGGTAAGGGTCAGATAGTGGTGACTTGCTATTTTTGGTTAGAGAAATGGCAGAACGCAGGCAAAGGACAGAATCTGAATCCAGTACTGCTGGCTAGTGTGTGAGAACCTCTGTGTCTGTGGGACACAATTGTTAGTTGCATCCCAGTAAAGGAGGACTGTGGTAGATGGTGTTGCTGATTCACAGCTGCTGATAACAAGCAGGTTCTAATGTTTTAGAGAAGTCATCAAGGTGCCACATTACATTCAGGCATTGGGAAGCTGGAGTCTTACCACTTGTCACAAAGGACTTCCAGATTAATCCTGGTTGTTTTTAAATAATGCTCTTCCTTAAGGAGTGGAGGAGACCCAAACCTACCTCTGCTGTCACTAGCTTCCCACTGATTTGAGGACAGATTGAGTAACCAGAGGAAACAGTTCATTGTATTTTTTTATTACTGTTGTATTCCACAGCGGGATACAAAGATAAGTGTGCGTAGAAACACGCAAAGCTCACACAGGAAACTGCTCAGGTAAATAACTCCCCTGTTAAATATATTTGCTAGGTTACATCTCTGTTAGAGTTCACTTAATCATTGAAAAGCCTCTGCTTTTGTGGTCTTCATACCACATTAACAGAAGGAGCTTCTCATTGAATTGTAGTGCTCAGTTTGTATGACCAGGGAACATTTTGGTTTGGGGTGTGTGATCTTCTTTTTTTTTTTTAAACTGGCAGAAAAAGGTACCTTTTTGCTGTTGGTGTAATTCAAATACAACAGGGCCTGAATTTCAGTTCGGTTTACTTTGGGATTTTTGCTAATAGCATAAGAAAGAAGCAATTCAAATTCTGTACGTCGTATTCATGGCTGTTAAAACAGAGTATCCTCTCTTAAAATAAAATTTAAAAATGTATTTTCTGCCTCATATCCCACCCTACACCAGTTCACTGCAAAACCTCTGAGGTACTTTAGTTTGGGATGTTGTGCTTCTTAGAGAGGAACTCATTGTTAGGTATCTAACATTCTAAAGATATTCCCAAGCCATTGATTGAGTGGATGATGTGTCATCTAGTGTGTAAAATAACCTTGAAAACTAAAATCAGGCTCTGATCACAAAGTTCTGTGGCTGGGTTTGTTCAGCCTTGAGAAAAGGCGGCTCAGAGTGGATCTCATCACCATGTACCAGTACTTAAGGGGTAGGTACAAAGAAGACAGACTCCCTTTTTACAAGGAGTCACATGGAGAGGACAAGGGGGAATGGACACAAGTTGCTCTTGGAGAGTCTGATTGGACATGAGAGGGAAATTTTTCACATTGAGGACAGTCACCATTGGGATAATCTCCCCAGGGAAGGGGTTGACTCGGCCATGTTAGACACCTTCAAGAATCGTCTGGACAGGGTGCTGGGCCATCTTGTCTAGATTGTGCGCTTGCTAGAAAGGTTGGACTAGATGATCCCTGAGGTCCCTTCCAACCTGGGATTCTGTGATCTCTTAAGAGTCTGTTTCCAGACAGATAGCTCACCCAGTCCCAAAGTAGGCTTTCAAACTACTGAGGTCTATTTAACTTCTTAATACTGATTATTGGAAGAAATTAAGAACACATTAAATGGAAAACAATAACTTTGAAGTACCCTTTGTCTCTCTGTGCAGACATTGTGGGCAGGGTTTGTAGTGTTTTTGCTCCTATTAAAAAACAAACGCCGCCAAACAAAAGCCTAGGGACTTTCTGTCTAAAGGTTAGTTATAGTTGCTTGTAATTGTACCAAAGAAGTGAATTGGTTTTAAGTTTTTCCTTTAAACTACTTTAGATTGACCCTTTCTGTCTGTCTTTGCCTCCTCATCCTCACGTAACCAGTGTTAGGGTTATTTGAATAACCTTGCCTCCCACTGTGTGTGTGTTACAGCTAGATATGGCCACTAGGCAACTTTCTTCGCAATCACCCTTAGCAACATTTAGTTTGTACAGCAACCAGCCAGTCGCATCCAGAAGTACAAAAGCAGCCAGTCACATCAGAAGTACAGAAGCAGCAGTAGCTCTACTGCTTTAGTGTAATTACATTTGGTCTGTTTAGCAACAGCTCTGATTCTCACTGTGGTATCACAATCATAGGAGAAGTGGTAAAACTACAAGCAGACCTTCTACACATGTGACTAACAGGTTTTTAAAATATGCAAAGAGAGACACAGGGTATTTCATGCATATTCCATAGCCTACAAAGAGGAGAAATCAGAAGTGCCAAGTTCACAGTTTATGAATACTTTGTGAAGTAAAAGATAAAGAATAGTTGTGTCACTCTGGGAGGTTTCTTCCTGTCTCCTGAGGATACAAGCACAACATGAGATAAGCATTAGGAAAGTGTTTTTAACAGAGTGCTTGTATCAAGTGACAAACATGGACTCCTCAGGAGATGCCCTGCTTAAGTACCCTTCCCAACTCCACCTGTGCACCAGGAAATAGTCCTCAAATCTCTTCAGAGAGCAGAGCTTCTAAGATCCTTATTGATGCCAACCGATTCTTATTGGAAGGTAGAGAGCAGGAAAGTAGAATAAAGAAATCTTCAGACTCCGCTCGGTTTTAGGGACAGACCAACAGTGCCAGTTGATGTCAGAAATCCTACTGCACACGGTCCGTTTTCCTGATGAAAACATACTAAAACTGAGTCATGGTCATTAAAACACCCACCTAAAGGTTACCCTTTTTTCCTCTCCTGTTTACATAGTTAATCCAGTTTTAAAATTAAAATCAGAGACTAGATTCTAATACTTACTGTGTTGTGACTCTGAAATAACTGCATTTGCATCAATGCAGTTACTTGATACTACATATAGGTAGGTGAGATTAAAATCTGACTCTAGGCCCATTTAGTGGGGTTTGCTGTTTGTTTCATTTCTTCTTCAGGAAAGTTGGGAAATAAATGGAAGTTTGCACTCAATTAATCTAACTTCCCAGAGCGCTTTGTTAGCACTACAAAAATTCTCTGTGTAGTTGACCTGTAATAGTCTGCAGGAGTGTGCAGATACAAGCATTGTGTTGTATTAGTATAAGTTTGATTTTGCCCAGAGGTGAAGCCAAAGAATACTGGCAGCTAAGTAATTAGACTGCTACAGCGATTGTTTAAACTGCTTAAACTCTTACTACTTTTGTTAAGTGAAAATTTGCTTCTCCAAGAAATCTGACAACACTGAGAGAGATTTTATGTGTGACTGTTTTTTCTGCAGTGGGCAATGGATTCCAGAAGTCAGAGGCATTTACAAGTAAGAAAGAATAGCTGTGTTCTTAGCTGTACCAATGCAAATTTATGGACTTGATCCATCAAATTCAAATGGACTTTGTTTACATCACCCAAGCTCAGGTACTCTGTGATGCTGGAAAATTCCCTTAAATTGTCAGTCTACTTTTGCTTAACTTTAAGAACTTGTGTCTGGTAACTTCACCACCTAACTAGAGTTAGAAGCTGTTCCGTTCCACTTCTTTTTGTGGTCAGTGAGGATCTGAATTGGCCCATGACCATCTCTAGCCACTAAACACCTAAGGAGGCAAAAATAAATGGCTTATGTAGGTATAGGTGGCTAAAGGCAAGTAGGATGACTCCTGCATGCTTTGATGTGCTGGTGAACAAATACAGCAAAAAAAACCACATTTGTGTGTCAAAGAGATCTTGTGAGGCTTTCTTTAGATGGGAAGGCAGCTACATACGGCTGCAATTCTTAGTTGCTTTCAAAATGAAAATAATATGTCGTACTAGAAAATATCTTGGAGGCAACTAATCAAGCTCTGATCATCCTTAAAATTATTACTATTAACAAAAAGCAAGAAATTAAATACCACCAGTGCATTAACTTATTGCCGGTGACTGTGTAAAGCATCCATTGGTGGATACACCAGCTTATAAGATCTTTTGGTCAGGAGCTGTCATTGGTGTAGCTTCTGATGCAGCTGATCATCTGAAAAGTGCATCATGCACTATCGTAATGTGGCACCCTTTAGCATTCTGATATCGGACAATGTGGTTCTCCTGCTGCTGCTGTAACTTTTTCAGCAAGTGCTGCTTCTTGTTCACGGTCCTGCTGAGCGATGGGTTGGGCAACCGAAACTTCAAAGTCCTGGTCTGTGTCTTCAAGATCCCAGTGCTTAAATGGTGAAATACTGAACTTCATTGTCTTTTTCTGTAACTTAGGCATCAAGCTAATACCATGCCTCTGATTTTTTTTCCTTGGTGTCTTTTGTTCTTTGATAGAAATTGTTTTTGTTTTGCCTGTGAAACTTAGTGCTGGTATATTCATTGCTGATTTAATGTCACGTTTTGTAAATTAAAATTAGAGAGGGAGCAGGCTTGAATCTGTATTGATAAGCAAAATAATTATTAAATACAGCAATGGCATGTCCAGATTTTTTCCAGATATTGCACTACTTGGTCATTCAGACTGTAGAAGAGGAAGTTTCGCATGTTGCCTAAGGCAGCCTGCAGAGCGAATGTGTGACGTAACCCATCCGTGAGAGCCAACAGCTCTAAATTCTGTAGCTTTGCCTAATTATTCAATCTGTGTCATTGTGAATAGACTATTTCTGTTGAGATGGGAAAGAAAAACAGCGTTCAGGGTGGGATTTCTGTTGGTTTCATAGGGAGCTGTGTGACTAAACACTAATGGAGGTT
Organism: Phalacrocorax aristotelis; assembly: GCF_949628215.1. Lineage (NCBI taxonomy): Eukaryota > Metazoa > Chordata > Aves > Suliformes > Phalacrocoracidae > Phalacrocorax > Phalacrocorax aristotelis. Next base: position 5,407,721 of record NC_134279.1, read on the forward strand.
CTGAGGTTTAGTGCTCATTTCTCAGTGAACTCCTTTTGAAATTTCAGCTTTGGAGTTTGAAGCTTCTGTGCTGATTTTTAAAAGCTCATCTGCATTTGTAAAATAGAAAAGTATGGATATTTTTACTTTCAAATTAATACTTTTCAGTTTCTGGCCACTTACTGTAATTTTCTCTATTCAGGCTTGTACTCTCATTGGAAAACTGACAGAGGCTTCATGTGTTTACCAGACCACTGTCTGGAAAGTAGAAACTGCATCTGTTTACTCTGAGCTCTGGGCTAGTAAATGTAGTGGTAATAGTATACAATTGAGCTACCTCAAAGCCGGCTCAAAAGAGAGAGGTGGTCTGCAGTTTAGATGTACCCAGATCACAGGACTGAGGCTTTCTTATTTGCCACATCAGGAGCAAAACATTGACAACAGAAGTGTCTATGCATACTCCAGGCTGTGATCCAGGAACTTTCTCAAAAGATGACATCCTGTTACACTGTATGATTCAAGGGGGTAGCAATGAAAACAAAGAATAGACAAATTTAGAACTTGACACCTAAGCCCATTTGCAGTTTGATTAGCAGTTATCTGTCTTGAGAGACAATAGTACTAGTCCATCATCTTATTATTTTAGATTATCTTATTTAAGATTTTTTTTTTTAAATCAGTTTAAACTGATAGAAACTGTCGAGCTGAATGAACTGGAAGTTTGCTATACTTCTGCTATGGAATTGTGATATTGTCCTACTTAAAAGTCAGGAATGGGAGTTCATTGTGAAACTATCCAGCTACTGGAAAATGTGTCCTTTTACTTCTTGTTAATACGCATTTGTCCATGCTATTCCTTTTTGCTGGTGGTAGAACTGAAGTTTGTAGAAAAACATGTTTCCCGTGTGATTTACTGTTGGCTGAATCATAAATTATATTAACAAGTATTTTCCATACTCTGATATTCCCTTGGATAGAATATATTTCTCAGAATTTTTTTAAGTATTGAGGAAAAGAGTGTAAGTGGGAAAGGGAGTATTGATTGTACTCTGAAAGGGAGGAGAAATGGATTTATATTTTTCTTCTTGAAATGAAGGTATACCATTTTGTAAAGCAAAAACTGCTGATCTAGGTTTATTTTTATTATGTATTTATCTTCTGAAATTTTTAAATCCTCCTAGGAAAATGTCAGTTTATCAAATTCAATTATGCAACCTTCAGACTTACTAAAACCTTACACTTTTCTACTTCCCACATGCTTTCTATATTTAAGAGTCTTTTCTGCAGTAACTAGCCTCAACAGAGATAATTGGGAAAGCAGTTTGCTTTCTTCCTGCCTACCAATTTTGTTTTTACTTCTTAAACTAGTTTCTCACTCCAAGACAGAACACCTCAATCGTAAGAATATTTTACCAGTCGCAAGGGTTTCCTGCATGAGCAATTGCTTACAAGTGTTTTGAGTCTAGGCTGTGCAATTCATTACAATTCCAATGCCAGGTTGATTTTAATGGCTCACTTTAAGATGTTTTAACAGCAGTGATAAACAATGAGGAGGAGCGTCAGCAGATCCTGTTTTAATTCATAAGGATTTTACATCACTATTTTTTTTTCCAGTTTTTATAGTTGTCTTAGTCAAGTGGTCTCACAACACGAGTCTGTTTTTCATGTCTTCAACTCTTGTACTAACTGTATACTGTGAAGAGCAGAATATGCGAAGTGGATGGTATTGTGCGAAGCACAACGGCATGACTAATTGCAACACAGGGTGACACATACTGGAGGTATTTGGACAGGTTTGAGGATTTGCATGTTTTATGCTTTGTGTTTCCAATGTGATAGCACTTTGAAAGGGTTCAATCTAGGATGTCTGCATGTTGCTGATTTGCTGTAAATAGCATCCTTCCAACATAATGTCAGTTGCAAGAAAAGGTTTTAGTTTGTTTCCTTTCCTGTTCCCAGAAAAGATTTTATAACTAATTCATATTTTTATATGTGCATACATAAGTATAGTCTCTGGCACACTAAGTTTTATTTTTCCCTTCAGAAAGGGCCGTTGCTGTCAATAGGGCTGAATTATTGTATATGGTGTAAATGTTGTCTATTTGAATTATTTTAAATAGATCCTTGAGAAAATATTGCTGTGCATTTTGTAGGGATTTCCATTTTTGTCTCTCCATATTCAGAAATATACCTTTGTATTCTATTTTTTGTGTACTACTTGTTGTAATATACTTGGAGCAGCATACTTCAGCATGTTACCTCATAGAGTATTTGGAGAAACTTGCAGTTCTACTGAAATCTTGCCATTGACTTTAAATGGGGGCAAGGGTTCACTGTGGATATTTTTTCTTCTAAATTTTTCTTTTAAGGTAAAGGGGAATAATAAACAATTTCCTTTATAAGATAATTCAGATTTCCTGACAGGATTCTATGATTAGCCTGTACTTAGACCTGAACTTTCCTGATAGTAGAAAAACATTAATCATTCATATCTATATATGCTTATATACCTATATATACAATATTTTGTGTTCATGCCACTAGGAATTTAAAATTGTGCATTGAAGGATAGAATCTTTTGACTTTACATACCCATCCTCTGAAAACATGGGTAGAAAATGTAGGCCTTTACATAACATCAGAAGGTTATAAAAACGACCAGGCCATGGCAAGCCAAGGAGGGAATGGCTGGAACCCCCAAAGGCCATCTCTAATTCTTAGTTGTTTTGGCTCCCTCAATGTCTGTAATCCCACACTGGGTGCTGGAGGGGGAGGATCACAGCAGGCCAGCTCAGTGACTATGGAGCCTTTACTTAACCTAAGGGAAATACTGGTAAGAAGGATATAAGTTAATCCTTCCCTTCTCAGGAGGTTAAGTTTATAACTCTAAGGTGGCAAAAGGAGCTTCTGTCATATCAGAATTCACAGCTGGTTGCATTTCATGTAATAACTGTTGAACATAAAATGAACTGTCAGTTTCTAGGAGCAGGGGCTAGCTGAGCTCTAGCTCGGATCTCATCTCCACTATGTTAACTGCCTTAATCACTGTGCTGGGAAGTTATGCTCACTTGTCTTCTCACCTATTATTTGAATTAATGATTTCTTTAAAAAAACAGATGACTCAAAACCAGCTTGCTTCCAGCAGGAGTGTGGGCAGTGTCTCCCCCAGGCCAAGACAATCTACAGTCAGGTGTATGGAGCATTCAGTTAAGACATCTTAATTTGAATCCTTTTGGGTTAAAGGGAACAGTGAACATGGCTTTTCTATATCCCCAACAGATGCTTTATCCACTGAGCTACTCAGTCAAAAGGGAGTGCTCAAGGGCTGTGTTTTGCATTTAAGTGTGTATTCTGCGTGTTTGAAGGGCGTACGTTTGGTTGGACCTAGACAAAGATAGGCGGGCATCTATTTTGATGCTGGAGAAGGTGTACCCATCGGACTACTCAGCTCCATGAAGGCAGAATCAGTTCTAGATATGGCACAGAAGTGATAAATTTAGTCACACAGGGAAGAAACTATTGCTAAAAACACTGATGCGTAAAGGATTGATGGTGGTTGGAGGTTTACCTGCTGGGATATTGATGCCTTATTCGGCTTCAGTTCTTCTTACGGCATTTTGGTCTTTTTGTAGATCTGGGTCTAAGAAATAAAAATAATTGAATGTCCAAATGTTGTATTTTCAAAGTATGTTAGTTGTTTTTTCCATTGACATGTGTTCAGAAATACTTTTAAAGTGTGAAATCTGTCCTTGATGCAATCACCTGTAACAAAGTAGTAGGTTAAGATATGTTCAGACATCATTAGGCCTTTGACAGTCACTTATTGAAATGTTTATTTTAAAGGAGACACTGCCAACAATCTTCATAGGAATATGTTGGATTATTACAAGCTTTAATGAAGCAGATGTTTAGTAACTTGGTAATTAGTTTTGTAATTACTAGGCAATGAGTAGTTAAAATATTAAGTGCAAGCTATTTACCCATGTTTCAGGTGTGCCAAAAGCTAGATGAAGCAAAGCAATTGCATTCAATATTGCAAAATTAGCAATGTGCACACATATCTAGAACACACACGTAACTAGAACACCCAGCCTATGAAAAAATAGCCATGAACTGCTTCTATAAGGATAGGAGGTAAGTAGGGGCTCAGTAATACTTCCTTAAAAAATACACCACTACTCTGTTCTCCTATGCAGGAAGCTCCAAATGGAGGAGTGCCTGTTGGAGTGCTTCTGTGGTTGATGTGATCCTAAACTGTCATCAGCACAACCCTGCAGCTGGGAGGCAGTGGGAATTTGCAAGTTGCAAATACATTCAACCTGGTAGTGTTTTTACAGTTATCTACCCTTTCTCTGTGTTGCTGCAATATCCAGGGGTAATAACATACCCTGGATATTCATACTTATTCCAGGATCATGCTCCCCTAAATATACTCTTTGAAGTTAGTGTTGTTTGCAAAATCACAACCCATGAAAAAGGGAACTCTTGATCCATTTTTGACCTCGGAGTCTTGCAGGAATATGTCTTGAGGTGAGGTCTGAAATCTGCTGTCTCTTTATTGCAGTAAAATGGATTTCCTACAGTAAAATGGATTTGTATCTGTAGGAGTATGTATGTTGGGGTATTTCACTTCTAAAGAACTTAAACTTTTGACTTTACAGAATGATGCTTAAATTTAGTTTCAGGTTTCAAAGAATATATTCTTAAGAACAGTATGATAAAGCTTAAAATTGTAGGGAGTGTCTGGAGATACTCTTACCGCAAACTCAGGTAACGAAAATCAACTGTGACACTAATATAGCCCTGTTATCTTTACAAAGGCCTGTTCTCTCCTGTCATCTGATCAGTTTGCTGAAGCCAGAGACAAATGCAAACCCAACTCTTAGATACTAACCTCAGACAATCAAAGTAAAATGTTCTTTTTGTGAAACATCATTTTTGATGCAATTTGATAAGAAGAGCTCTCCAAATTATTGTCAATGAAAATTGTCTTTTAAGGAAAGCTTTAGTATAGGTGTGGGGTTTTTCCCCCCTCCTTCGTTTCCTCCTTTCATAAGCGTAACAGTTGAGAAAGGATTTCTTCAGGAAATATTAATTTGTCTGTCTTTTGACATTTTTAAAATGTGAAGATCAAAGCATATCTGTGACTGAGTAGTTTGGGGATTTTTTTGGTGTGGGGTGGGTTTTTTTGTTTTTCTCCCTCCCCCCAACACCTGGACAGACAGAAACTGCCTGATGTCTTCAGCCCTCCAAGTAATACTTTGAAAATTATATTGGAGGCAATACTGGTCCTGAAGGTAGAAAGAACAGTGATGTTCAATCTGCTTTGTGTGGTTTGTCTAGCTGTTTTCAACAGCAGTTGAATAACTACTACTTTGACCTCTTTGCAAATCCAACCTTTATTACTAACTCAACTTTTGTTATATTTATTTAGCCTGGAGAAAAGAAGACAGGGATGAACTAGCTTCATTCTGAAAGGAGGAAGTGAAGGTAAGTATCTAGAACTTCTGTAATAATCTAGACCTGAGCTTACAATAATGGTCCAGAAGATCAGCTTGATTCAGAAACATCTTTTTTGTTTCTCTGCCTTGTCACTGGTCTTTGGCTTCTGAAGTAGTCTAAAAAGTACAAAATTTAATATAGCAGTTCATTCATTTGAACTACTCTTGCTTTTGCACTTCTAATAGGAAAGTTTCCTCATTCTTATTTACCTGCATCTGCAGTTCTTGAGCCCTCATCTTAAAACTCAGCTCACAGATTTGTTGTCATAAGAATATCCAGAATTACAGGAGTGAACATGAAAGAGCTTTGAGAAGGATCTAAACTGTCGTGCTTACGGGCTTAAACTACGTCAAGCTTTCCTTGAAAGCAAATAATTTCATAGCTGCCTAACACAGTTACTTCTGTTTCTAACACAGTTGCCCTTCGCTGCAGGTTGACAGAGTAGATGGGTCACTCATCTAACATATAGCAAGTGCAGTTTTTGTAGTCATCACCTACCTTCTCTGAGTCATGCAAAGGTTTGAATCCCAAGTATTTGCAGGTAGAATACTGACAGTGTTTCTGTTGTGAGCTCCTGTTAAGTCTGGTTGCTGAAACTGGGACCCAAACTGGAACCTCACCTGTAAAAAAATGCATACCTAATCTTCAAAAAACAATGGCACACATTTTCTGCTGTCATATAAGGCATCTTGTATTATCGTCACATCTCCTGAATTCCTAATAATACTTGCTCAGTTTTTTCTAGAAATCAGCAGGGTTTAAAATAAACATCATGAATCCCATGGTTTTCACTGAACCTCACAGTAGAAGTTCCCAAAGCATTAAATGCAGATAGACACTTAACGGCATTTAAATCAAGAGCAGTGATTTACTGAAACACCATCAACAGATTTTGAAAATACAGTTATAAAGTTACAGACATAGGTTTTATTCTCTACACGGGATGGTAGGCAGTCAGTATGTCTCAGAGAAGGAAAGAGAGCAGATGGCTCAATGTGCCTAACTACCTGAACATTCACATATCTTTACTGAGTGGTTTTGTAGCCCATGTATAGTTTGCTGTTGTACCACCTTTACTGTGGTAGTACTTAGTCTAGTTACCTAAGTAGGCAGTTATCTTGTGAGAGTGGCTGTCTCTTCTGATTCTTCCCCTTGTTATAAGATGCATAAAGACAGCACGCATATGTTTTGTTCGTTTTGGCTCAGGAACAGCCTCAGTTCTACTTTCATGAAAAGTGAGATTAGGACCATGACCAACGTCTGTATCTGTTCCTTCCTATCAAGCATTAAGACTAGAGGGTGGACAGCTATGGTAGTAATTGCCAGAACATACCTGATTTTCTGAACTAATGGTACCTAAAGCATGTGGCCTTGTAGGTGCCTCATTAGAGAGACCAGCAAGTGGTAAAGAGGAGAAATTGCATCACAAAATTCAGGCATTATTGTGGTCATTCATATTCAGATTTTTCCAGATTTGGAGTGCAAATGAATACATTTTATAAACTGAATAAAATACAAAGTGAAAATTTATAATGTATGAACAATATCTTGTCATAGATTGCATAATAATGAAAGCTTGTGCATGCATGCTTATATGGAAAGGTATGTGGACTTTTAATACTTAGAACTAATCTGGAATTCTGTCTTTCACCATTTCTGCCATCATTTTGATCAACTCATGATTTAGTTTCCTCCTCCTGTAGTATGTCTGTGACATTTTGTCACATACAGCATGTTGATGCTGCTGAAATGACTGCATCGTATAAACTTCTGTATGTGTTACTTTACTCTCGCGAGTAAAATCTGTATCTGTGAAAATTCACCTGTGTTACATGGGTAAAATAACAGACCTGAATGAAGTCTTGAATCGGATTAACTTCAAGTATGCCTAAAAGCCCACTTATTTCACAGTGCAGAGGGCTAAATGTGACCTTTGCAGGTTTGTTGTGTAAATAGTTCCTAAGTTAGCTGGTCAAGAAGCAAATACCTCACTGATTTCAATAAGCCATTTTATGTAAAAGAGAGTGACTAAGTACTACCCAATTTTGTTGCTGAAAATTATTACGTGGAGTTAGACTATGACTATTAAAATCCCCTTAAAACTTATAAGTGTTAATAGCTGATTGGGTGTTATTGTGTGTGTCCTGCCTGCCCCCGCATTTCTTGTTTGCCTAATCATCTGTTTGTTGTCATGAATTTTATCACTTAGTTAATCAAGTTTTAACAAGACTAATAGAGGAAGAAAACAGTGAATTTAAAATACGCTCAAAGTATTTTAGAGTATACTTAGATAGATGAAGTCAGTAGGAGTTAATTTGTATTATTAAGGAGTTAATGTTAAGACCTTGGAGGGAACATCTTAGGTCCTACCAGGCAGAAGAAGGTCAAAGATTAAGGAGGAGGACCTAAGGAAGGGAAGTCCAGTGTGAGTAACTAGAGTATTCAGGCAGGTACCAAGGTAAATTTGGGAACCCCTGGGTTTTGTACCACAACAGCAGAGTAGGCTTGTGAAGAATAATCAGCACAGGCTTGAACACAAATCACATCAAACAAATCTAGTTTCTTCTTTTGAAGGCCAGCAGAACAGATAAACAGGAAGGAAGAAATGTGTTTTGAGTTAGGAAACTTTCTGAAATTCCGTAAACAGTGTTGAATGTTGTAGTCTGCAGACTAAATAAACCTCTCGTGCTCTTCTCAATCCACTTCTACTCACCAGTTTCCTTGGCAAGTCAGATGGCATAATGGGGCACAGGTATGCAATCCTGCACCGACAAGCTGAGAGGCCCCTTGGAGGACAGGAACAGAATACAAAGCGTTCTCAGAAAGGGTAGAGAAATGGTGTGAAATTAAGTACAGTCCTACTCTTAGGAAGGAGAATTGGGTAGCTGCATGCAAAATGAAGAATCACAAGATAAACAGAAATCAGGATTTGATTGAATGGTTAAAGCTATGATGCTGCAGAGGAAAAAAAACAATGTAGCCAGTATGTGTTAACAGGATTGTTTTAAGTAAGTTAATGGAGGTATTTGTATTATGTACTTCCGTAGGTTTAAAAAGAGAATGCAATATGCAGCTAATGAATGCAGTAATACCCAGAACTAGGGGCCTTGGATAGAATACTATGCCCAGGTCTGGGCGCTGCTCTTGAGGGGAGAGGTTATAGCAACCATGTTTGCTTTGTCTGGAAATGTACAGAAATGTGGATGTAGTAATAGTCTCATGGTATGTTTAAGGAAAAAAAAGAGGGGAGGAGGTTCCTTCAGAGACAACAGCAACGCTATTTGGTGCCCCTTGGAGATGTGACAAGGAGTAATGGAGAAAAATTGCCAAAATGGCTGATTATAACTGTAGTGAAGCATTGCAAAAGGCTGTGATGTCCTTCATTTGGAACTATATTAGACAAACATATCTGGGGTGGTCAAAATATAATTAAACTTGTCTCAGGGCATGGGCAAGGCTTCTTGACAGCCCATCCAGCCCTACATTTCAGTGATTCGATCATGAGTATTTAAAGAGCTAACATGAATGTATTACCGCATATCTGAAACCTTGCAATATGTTGACTAAAAATAGCTATATATCCTTCTGCATTAGAATTTGTAAGCACAGTTTTCCTAGCCTGCAGCAATGTAGACCAAAGCATTCTTCACAAGCAGCAATATTAAACTACTCTGTATAGCACACAAAGATGTATTAAAACAAATACAATATATCATTGTCTGTCTGGAGGAGGCATTGAAGAAAAAGGGAATGCCCTAGGCAAGATAGCCCTTCTTCAATTCTTTTCAGTCCAAAAAAAGACCAAAGAGGAGAAACTGCCTCTTGTACATAAATACATCTGAAACTTTTCTAAATGGACTCTTTATGCAGAGACCTGAAATGAAAGCAGAGCCATAAAAAGGCTTTTCCAAGAGCAATCTCTGGAAAGTCACAGCATATTAGAGAAATGTTAAAAAGTTGCTGAACCTGAGTTTAGGCACCTACATCTTGGGGTCTTAAAATTCATTACTTCTTTTTGGTGGAAAGAAGAGGTAGTTCTGCAGCAGGCTCCCTTTTCACAAGCCTCAACTGTAATCCGCAATTGTAATGCTTCAGTCAGATTTCAAAATATTATCTGAACTGCCCATTGGGTTACAGCCTAAAATAGATCAATATATTAATTTAATAGCATGTCTTAGTAAGGAGAGAACCCCTGTGTTGTAGCAGGCACAGAATCAGTTATTGGGGAGCACCTTATACAGGCAAAAACTCTCTGTGTGGAAAAGAAAGTTTTATTGCTGCTTTTTTCCTTAGTGTTTGTCTCAAGTGGTGAAACCAGACAATACCCATAAAATAATCTTTGCAAAGCATTTCAGTCTCCCAGCAAAACACAAAACAAGATTGCCATCTAAAACAGAATAACAATTTCCTATGAAGTCCTTATTTGCATTTACACGAAATTTGGCTCCTAGCCAGAATGCTAGCATAAAGCCACGTAGCCATAAAGCCTGTCTTAAGTTTGAAACCATTCAGAAAGGAGTTAAGTGGAGCCAAAGGATACTCGCGGTGTTCTGCTGCCCCTGTTCTTCTGAGAACCAGCATCCAGAATGGCCTACTCACTGAAGTGTACACAATTTCTCAGGTGTTAAACAAGCCACACATACTTTTGCAGCATTGGTCACTCGGTGTTTCGGATGTTTGCTTCTGCTTTTATTATTGACAAACATTTGAGTAGAAAGGGAAGCTTATACTTCAGTTATGTAATGTTTCTCCTGAAAATTCAGCATCACAGTGGCTTGCTTTTAAAATAACACGTTTACTTACAAGCTTCTACTGTGTTTTCTTAAAATTGTGACAGTTGCTGTTCTGACCCTACCGTTCCTGTAGCTTTAAGAAATATTTTCCTCCTAAAGAACAATTTACAATAGTCAAATGGCATTGTCATTCCCTTTAGACATTAATATTCCTACTTGAAGAGGTTCATATATTCTGATATTCAGTGTTGAACTCCATTATCCTAACAGTTTGAAGTTGGAACATAGAGCCAAACTCCCCCACGACTTATCGAGGCTTATACCTGAGTAAAACCTGGAAAAAGGTTTGTCAGATGAAGAGTCTTTGTCTCAATTGGCAAGAGTCTTGCAGTTAAAGATGGTGGCCTGCTGAAATCTGCAAGAGACTGTAAAGGCTGGCTTCCCCCCTCCACCCCACCCAAGCTGACTGGCTAGAGAAGCTGAGTGCCCGGAAGAGGCAGTAAATGTGATAACCCAGAGCAGTCCTCAGTAGCTTCTCTCACAGGATTTGCTGGAAATTAACTCTTATTCCTGTGAATAGGATCATAAGAGAGGGCACTGGTTTTCCAAGATTTTACTGGCTCAGGAGAATGCTGGTTTATGCCTTCTTACTCTAGGTGTAAGAAATTGAGGCCTATACCTACACTTGTGCCATAGTGATGCAGTCAATAAAGTATAAATTCTGATACGCAAATATTTCTTAGCAGCTTTGGTGTTAATTTAAAAATCTACAAGCTGTTTTTTATTTAAAGAATCTATATAAATAAAAGGTGTATCTGATTTTTTTTCTGCTTAGTCTTAAAAAATTTGGGGTTTGGGGGTTTTTAGTTTGTTTCTAACTTGGCAAGCCTTACTTTCCTTATAATCTTAGGTGATTTTGGTTACAGCAACACTATTATCCATTTAGATAAGTCTTTAAAACAAAATGCAGTTGAATACTTGATAAAAATAAATATTTTTACAATTCGTAGTGTCTAAATAGTTAAGGACACTGTAGCGGGCAGTTGGGCTATTTGGAAAACTTAGAGCTACTCTAAATGAAGACTAGTACAGTGAACTGAGAACCAGTAGGCTAATCCAAAGAAAAGAGAGCCCTAGGGTTTGGGGTTTTTGTTGTTTTGTTCTCTCTTTTTTTGCATAGAAAAGGAAAACAATGTTGTTATACACCACGTGGAGTTTGGCTAATCAGAGGCAAAGTATAGTATAGTAGTCAAAATTCAAGTAGCACTTACCAAGCGTAAGAAAGCACACAAGTCCTTCAGCATTTACTTTATTCCGTCATTCATGTAGAAAATGTCAAATGCCACTTGAAATGGAAATAAAGTTTGAAACACCCAAACAGTGTTCAATTTTCTCTGAACTGTAGATCAGCTAGTGGAGGGGTACAGTGATTTGGATTCCAGACAAGACTGTATCTTCTGGACATGGTGTCCACAAATTCCTTCATTTTGTCTTTAAAATGCTTTTTCAAGTGTATTTGAGATTTTTTTATACTTATTTCTTAAAGGAAACAAGCAGTTTAAACATCAAGAATGGAAAATAATCCATGTATGGTAAAAAGATGGAGAGTCAGATTAAAAATAAACAATTTAAAATGCTTTTCTATTTCATTATACATTTTAATAAGATTTGGAGGAATAACATCTGCACCAAAAGTTTCTGGAGCTGGTTGGGTGCATACATGGGTTGTGTTGTTACAAGAGGTTTGTGCATCCTTGAGGGGAGGTAGACAAGAACAGGCTTGTCCAGACGCTGGCAGTACACTTGTACTGTTTTGCTGAAATTTGGTGCCTTCAGAAATCCCAAGGCCTGGAGACCAAAGGGAAGGTCTGAAGTAAGGAAGACTTACTCTTGGTGGAAGACAATCAGAGGTTAGACAATATTTGAGCAAACTGGATGTACAGAAGTCTGTGGGCCCTGAAGGGATGCACCTGTGACTGCTGGGGGAGCTGGCCGATGTCATCGGAAAGGCCACTCTCGGTAGCTTCCACAGGTGCCTTCCAACCTTAAACAGTCCGAATCTGTGATGCTACCCTCAGGCAGAGTTTCAGGTAGAATACCTGTACTGCTCAATACAAGGTCATTATTGTGCTGAGATTAACCAAAACCTATAAAACCGCCTACCTGAGATAGTTTATTTAGAACATGGTCTGTTTTACCTAAATCAAGACTAGGGACTATGAGAACTGGCAGCTCAAATACAACCCAGTGCAGAAGGTAGTGTTTTCAGTTTCTGAGAGAAACAATGGCTTGTTCAGATCTCTACCCTTCACTGTAGGGTACCTACAAAATATCAGTAAGATAATATAGAATGTTGTTATTTCTGACTATCTAGAACAACATGCTAACCTTTTCCTTAAGTCTACTGTGACATACTGCAGATGGGAAATAGATGTGTCCTTTCTCTTGCTCTTTCCATTTTAAGAAGCAAAACAAAATTAAGTGCAGTTTCTGCTGTGTATCTCTGGAGTCAGTAGTCTGGATCGTACTGCTTTTCTCCCCTCACAGATATTTGTATGGAGTTAACCACCTACAAGATGCCACAAAGTTAATGTGGACAACAAATGTAATGTAATGTGCTTGGGGACACATCTCCCCAGCGTTACCTGGTGTAGATGAGCAGTTGTAAGTGAAGGCACGTGGTGTAGGAGTCAGCACAAGCTGTGACACGTCCCTCCCGACTGTGTACTTACTTGCGGGGCAGAGCATCAGGTCTGTGGTGTCACATTTGCTGATCTCATTAGTTAAGCTAATTAAGTTACGGGTATCACAGTTATACCTATGCTTGATGCAGTTTTACCATTGGGCATGTCCATAGACTGATTTTTTCAGAAGTTACCAAAGTATTTAGAAGCATCATCGATGTTGACTTGCCATGAACTTTCAGTTCCTAAGGGTCTCAGTTGCTGTTGAATTGCAAGCTTCTGGACAGATATTAGTAGGGAGGAGGAGAGTGGGAAAACAAAAATATGTGGCTGATAAATACAGAAAAAAGAGGAAGGCGCTAAGATTAAATACTGTGCCATATTTTGGTAGAGGCTGGCAAGCATATTAAATGTCTTAAAGCTAAATAAATAAATAAACTGAACTGTCTTCTGCGGACTCTAGCAGGGATAAATACGGATCTCAGGGCAGCAGGGTTAGCAACATCAGTAGGAAAACTCATGCTGGTACTCTAAGGCTGACTTCTTGAGGGCTATCTTCATCTCTTATGTGGTGTGCATTAGGGAATACAGATGCCTCTGAGATGGCCACAGTGTTTTCATTTGTTTGCATTTATTATTTTAACTTCTGTTCTTTAGTATTTCTCTGAAGGCCAGCAAAATCAGCAGTCTTCCTGTGCCTTTCTGGAAAAAAAAAGAGCATACTGTGGCAGTTTGCTATACTTGAGCAGAATCAGATTAATTTATAACTCTCTTTGTTTTTACTTGTCTTTTGGCTCATGTTTTCTTAATTTCAGATAACAGGTGTATGCAATATCCTGCACCTTACTGTTCCTTAGAAAGCCTTTGAACTGTTGATCAACAAATTTTTTTTTTTTTAATTGTGCAGAGAAAACTTCATTCTGATACGTTAACTTTGCTACAAAATAGGATGGGTTGTGAGAAAGAATAAATTTTCAGGTCTTAAAGGATGAAAATGAATTTTCAGAAGATTCCTCTACAAAGCTCTCGATTATATGAGTGTTTACCTAAGCTAGTGTAATCAATTATTTATCAATGTAGATAAACTGGTTCAAATCCACTACATTAATACTTCTAAATCACTTTGACTTACATAAGGATGTTTTGTTTAATTCATTGATTAAAGCAGAAATAAATTGATAAGAAATGGAATCAGCAGAAAACCTTAGAACCAGAATGAACAAAACATTAGCCAAGAAGCTGTCAAAGGTGAAAATCATGGGCTTTAGGCCGTTAGTGTTGTGCCTTCTAGAGAGGTAGAGAACTTGCATCCCTTTTGCTGAGTGTAGGAAGTGAGATCAGTCAGACTACCTCAGAGGTGGATTAGACAGTCCTGATGTGAAAAGATGTTTAAGATTTTCTTGTCTAAAGAAGCCAATAGGTTTTGGGGTTTTCCTACCTCTGTGTGAAGGAAAAAAAAAGTCACTACACTAAGTGCTTACATTCTCCACACTGTGTCCTACTATGTGCCTTCCATCACGCTGACCACATTGTGCCTCCAGTCAGGCATTTGGTCCAGTCCTCCTACTACAAACAGCTGTGATAATGTTTGTTGTTGTTCACAGTAGTAAACAATAGATTTCTGGAAATTAAGAAGTTAGAAGAAGCAACCACAGCAAGGAGAGAACTTGATTTAATAAATGAGCAACCACAGTACCTAAACAGATCAGACTAGCTCAAAGGTTCGAAACATTTCTTTCCCTTAAGGCAGTGATTTGTAAGTAAGGAAAACAAGCAAAATCAAATAAACTGGGACCAGAGTAGAATAGAAACAGTGACCTCCATGATGCCAGTAACACAGAAATTCAGTGACAAAAGGAGAGATGAGACAGTAAAAAGAGGCAGAGAAAAAGATGAAAGCTACCAGCTCGTTGCTGTTGCTGCACTGTCTCTGCTTGTCAAATTTACTATGTATGTGCATGGCACTGGAGCACCGTGTAGGCCTGTATTGGTATTCTTGGTGCACACATGCATGTGTCTCCTGAAAGTTTCTGTAGACTTAGCAGGAGGATGTCAGAAATGGGAAGGACAGCAGAGGGGAGAGGGAGAAGCTTGAGAGTAGCTGTCCTCTCTGTAGCTGGATTTGGTTACATTGCTCACAAGGAGGAAACAGATCGATCTTCCCAGAAACACTCCCTCGCAGATTTGGATGAGTTTATAAAATGCAGTAGGCTTTTGTCAGCAGTGATGAGATCTTCCAGAAAGGCTGGTGATTAAGATAACAAGATTGCTGTTGTTCAGAGTTATCTCTCAAAATTACAGAATTGCATAGGAAACATTAATAAGAATTATTGGTTTTACTTTCACAGATACTAAATCCCTCAACTGAGACACAAGCAAATAAAACCTCAATATGTTGTCACTATGCTTATTCTGTGAATAAAAACATGTGATGCAGGATCACAAGTAATTAAGGAAAACGCACATCAGTGAAGTGGAACATAGAAACACATCTTAGGGTAATAAGCAGAAGGAAAATCAGTGAGGAACAACTCCCTTCAATATAAGATTTAGATTTAGGGCTTTCTGTCAGAGGCTCTAATAGTTCTGAATTTCTAGTAACAGTTGGTGAAATCGTTGGTGAGTTGCATGATATGAAGGCACCACTGAAAGAGTAGGATCCAGACTCCTTGGTCACAGATCTTATATTTGCAGTGACAAGCACTTAAAACCCATCCTTCTTGTTCTTTCATTGCCAATGTCTTATCTGCACCCTACATTACTACAGAACTGTTATCAGTCCCCCACTTTAGTTATTTGCAGTGTAATGTTTTCCATGGAGTTCTTTCCTCTCTGGTAGATTTCCAGTTAGATATCCATCATCATGGAAAGAGACATCCCAGCTTTGGGAATGAGTGTGCCTGAAAGGATGTAGAATTGATTGCTTTTGGCAGTGCTGTAGCCACTTTTAAGTTCTAATTTATACCTGGCAGACATAGAATGCCATCTGGTTGTGCCAAAGTGATTTGAAAGGAAGCACAGAAATACACATTTGAGTTGGCCATCTGTCCTCATGTCTGTAACATCATACAGGGAGGTATTGGCATGTCTGAGGCCAGTAGCTGAGGCTTTGTTGTTTTTCTCAGAGGGTAGGGAAGTAGAATCTGGCACAGCCCTCTGGTAGTGTAGAGGTCCTTGGAGTTTTTCAAGCTTGATTGTGTAACATAAAAGGAGAAGAATGCCAGCTAATGTCTGCAGCCTTGGTTTCTTACTCATTCACTCACATTTCCTGGCAAGAGGGTGTGTTTGTGGGTGTATGGGGAGCGGAGGGCGTAGATATATCCAGCTCTGAAATCTCTTTCAGAAGTAGTTGCCTTCTGACTTCGGGCAAGGAAGCAACAGTGTTAACAATTCAAAGACATAAATATACCTTTTTCCTTTGTGGTTTTTCGTTTTAGGTTTTTGGCGGTGTGAGAAGGTTGGGTATCATTTTGTTGTCAGGATTTTGTTTGTTCATTTTTAAGGCTGGTGACTTTCTGTGAACCCACTGGAAATAATCAAGTAAAAAGAAACCTTGGCTGCTCACTTCAGAGCTTTGGTGCTCACACATGACACCGAGCACTTGGAAAAAGTGATTAGGAGTTTGATGGATGAGCCCTTCCATTTATATATTTAAAAAAAAGTTTCCCGCCTTGCAGCTGGGACCATATGAATTGTCCAAACACAGATGAATAGATTAATTCTTTACTAAAAAGATAATGCTAGCAATTATATCATTAAGACTGTTACATTGTTACTAAACTTTAAGGGAAAAATGCATGTTCAGAGGTTTAAATCTGTGCTTGTAATGCCTTCTAAAGTTTCAAGTCTTGCAGTAGAAGGTAGAATCCCATTCCCACAGGATGCATTAATTATGCTTAAGTCCTATGTGGTGTTAGAACTCCAGCAGGAGCTCCTCATATGATTTCAGGGTTTCGAGCAGTCGGCAACTAGGCCAGGAAGACTGATCGCACTTCTGACAACAGGAACTGTTTAATTTGTGTGGAGGCTCATTCTAATCAGAGACATTAGGATAGCGAATGAATTGTGCTCATGAGCAGGTTCTGGAAGTTAATGCTTTAACAGCACCTCTCCTGAGATCTCATTCCTTGCATGGTGCTGTACACGCACAATTATAGACATGTCTGCCACCACTCTGTGATTCCCAATAACGTGACCTCCCTACATATGATTGGTTTACACGTAAGCATTTCTCAATCATATGGGTAAATAGTTTGGTCAGACTTAAGAGTTTCAGCTCCCATCAAGGTCTGGAATGTACACTCAGGAGGAGGAATGATGTAGGAAATAAAGATGTACCAAAGTCTCCTTCTATTTTTTTTCCTCTGCTTTTATTTATTTATGTAAATGTTCCTTTATGGGAAGGGACTTTTATTAGAGGTACTGTATTGTGTAATCCAAAAATGAGAAATTCTCAAATTCCCTAGCTTTTCTATTTGGTTCCATGCAGAACTACTACTAAAACAGTGCTAATCTCATAGCCCATTTAAGTACAAAACACAGCATGCATATTCTGTGTGTAATCCTTATATAGCCCTCCTAGTCTAGGAAGTACTGACACACTCCTAGGACATCCCCACCTACCAATAGGTGGCTCTGACTGCTAGGCTAGAGCATTAGGATCCCTTTTACCTGAGATCCTCAGTTGTCCAGCGACCCAGACAGCCAGAGGAACACCTACCCAAAATCCACTAACAGTAAAGGGCTTTCCAGAGAAGTAGAGGTTGAGAACTTTCCAAAGCGCTTCCCGCTGGGAATGGTGTAGAGAGCACACCTACAGCTTCCTGCCTAGCACTCTAGCCAGGAGATTGGTATGTAAAAGATGAGCTCATTCTACTCTTATTGTCTTTCTGCCCTGAAGTCTAGTGCATCAGGCATGTTAGCTTTGCTGGTAGCATACCTAGCAGACTGAGCTTGTTAATGGGTCTAGGGTTATGGATGCTTAAATTTGGATTCAGTCAACTGTTAGCAGCCGATATGTACCTGCATGGTTCTGTGCCTGCTGATAATGCCTGATAACACAGGTTTACATGCATGTTGCTTCTAAACTGGCTCAGGTGGGGTTTCTCTGAACAGTTCTCTAAGCTTAGTATTTTTATCAGATGAAAGCTTTCTTTCATGTTGTGTTTGATGCCTCATCAGCAAAGCAAATGCGAGCTCCGTCAGTGACTCAGGAGCTGAATCAAACCCATAGAGAGAATTTAGTCTGGTGATATTAATGTTGATGTATGAATCCGCTAAATACTACTCTTTTAGTGAATGAGAGCATGTTGAACTCTTTCCCTTAACTCTGAATTACAATCCTCTCCTATTTAGCAGGGAGAATACGTGGTACATGTCATGTTATGGTAGGGTGTGAGAATGGGAAAGGAGGGGCATGCTGCATTTGAACGTGAGACCCTTTTTTGTATTTGTCTATATACAGAAAGTTGAAGTATACAGAAAGAAAACAAATGATAAGACAGAATTCTCAACGCTGAACTTGTAGAGAGCAGGAGACTGTCCTTTTCGCCTTTTGGAAAGCAAACCTTGGGAAATACAAAGTGCAGATCACAGCAGTTGTTCCCAGTGTGCTGTTTTGTATGCAGCGAATCCAGCAAGCAAGACCCTAAGCAGCAATCTTTGGAATCTATTACATTTGTTCCGCAAAGTCACTCTAAACCTATTTAATCTCCTTCATCACTGCTTCTGACTTCCGCATCTTATGCACTGAGTAGACAACTGAAGAAGGAGATTTATAAGGCAGCTCTCTCAATTGATTCCTGGAAGGCCAGTTTTTACAGTTTAGGAAGGGCAATGTTTCATTTTGCTGTAGTTTTTACTTTACCTTCTTCTATCTTCTCCCATATGGGATAATGCTACAACTGAGCCAGCAATACTCTTTGGTTTTATTAACTTAACCAAAAATTAAGTGGTGATTATCAATACCACCTTCTCAGGGATTACCTTGCACAGCAACATAGTCCACCTTCTCCGCGTGGAACGTGGAAACACTGGGAGCAGAAAAATGGTGAAGGACTGTGGGTTCTGTGTTTATTCAAAGGCTTTTTTGAAGCAGGCGTTTAATAGCAGATTGGTCTTTTTTTCCAAGTTCTTTTGAGGGCACAGAGGGCATAGAAGCTGTGGCAGAGATCCTGAATGCAGCAGAAGGAGCAGCTTGTTTCACACACCAGTACTGGCATTAGTAAATAGGTATTGGCAGGATGACTGAGTGAGGAACTCTGGACTGGGAAGTAAATCAGCAGCTTTCTTTTTCTGTGCTTTATTTTCTCTTTCTTAAAAGGCCAGTGCTAAGGAAAGGGAGACTGAGAACATGGCAAACCTGCTGTGGAATTTTTAAAAGCACTCAGTATTGATCTGACACATTGAAGTTACTAAAACCCCTACCTGAAGTCAGAGGAAAGAGTTTTAAAAAGTCCTACTGCTAAAGAATAGACTTTTGCTGAGTAAGCAAGACTCTAAGGCAGTCACATTCCCAGCAGCAGTGGCGATCTTGCCCCTATTGTGGTGTGAGCTGAATTTGCAGGAAAAACCATTATCACACTGGACTACAAATCTGCTGTCACAGCAGCGTTAGAGGTCCGTCTGTCCCTACCATCACACTGGCATTGCCAGGAGATGTCTCTGTGGTGTGCCGTCGCCTCGCTGCTTTGCACATGCTTTCACAGGGAGTGACTAGTTCTCTGGAGGCAGGTGGAAGCTGCTAGTGATACTAGTAAAGATCTATGTATCTTTTCCCTCAAGGCTTCTCAGTTCAGAGTTTGAATGTAAGGGAAACTAGTAGTCTAAAAATGTTATTGGAAGGCTAAACAAAATTAACCCAAAGCATAAGGGGCCTTGGAAGACATTTTCCAGAAAGAAACAAAATTGTGTTGAGCTTACTAGTGAGTAAGTACTGCTAATGTAATAGTTCATGCCACTTATACAATTAAATAAGGTAAATGAGTTTATTGTTGTGAAAAGCAGTATTTAATCTGTTCAATAATGACTATAAATGATAAAGTTGCTCTAAAACTGTATTTTATTTCAAAGGTAAGTGATATTTGTACTACTTCAGCTGGTATTGTGTGCTAATCTGGAAAGTAAGGAGTTCAGTAGGTACGTCCTGTTAAATTAATCAGTAATTCCCAGCTGGTTTTTCTTATTAACCTCATGACTTTTGACATGCATGCTTCACAATTCAAAAATAGAAATGCATCTCTTGAAAGATCTGGGAGAGGTCAAATGCTATCTCAATGACAGGCTTTGTGGACCTATAATTAAATACATTTCTGAAATATGGCATAATGTGCAGAAACCTGCCTGACTGCTGTTTTATGGAATTGTTTCTCAACTGAGAGCTCTTAGTATGTCAGAGGTTTCTGACTGTAACAAATGAAGTACTATCTGCTAAAGAAATTGTGGCAATACCATCATCTTCAGTGCATCCCTTCTGGTTATTGTGGGCAAAATAGAGCAAATGTTCAGAGAAAATGACGAGACACGGACTAGTGTCATTTTATTGTTTATATTCTGGCCACAGTGGTAGACTGCA
Organism: Phalacrocorax aristotelis; assembly: GCF_949628215.1. Lineage (NCBI taxonomy): Eukaryota > Metazoa > Chordata > Aves > Suliformes > Phalacrocoracidae > Phalacrocorax > Phalacrocorax aristotelis. The sequence continues at coordinate 5,428,192 of NC_134279.1, forward strand.
TTTAGGCCTGAGAACCCACTGTGTTAGGGAATGTATAAATTCTGGTGTTGCCAGGGTGAGCTGAACTCATAGCAGAGAGAAGTTATGTGACCTCACCAAGGCAATCAGGGTTGCAATAGTTGCATTTCTTCTTTTCAAATATGTTCATTTTTATTTTTATCATAGGAAAGAAATTGAAAGAGGGATGAGAAATGCAGATGGAGATAAATGACAGCTGAGAATCTGTGAAAAAGGAAGGATGGGAAAGTGGGTTACTGTCACAGCAAGATCATGCTATGAGGAAAGAGCCAGAGAGCCCTCTAGGTACTACACCACAAATGGTGTTAAAGCATTTAAAAGAGATTAAGTGATAGTGTCATCACTGCTAGTGAGCTCTGGGGTAGTACCTGCCATGCTGGCCCTGGAGATCTGTTACAGGGCCATGCTGGCCCTGTTCTGAGGTCCTAGAACCAAAGACTAGGAGAGAAGATGAAATTACAAGCAGCTGAGAAAATGCACAAGGATACAAATTATAAGAATCAACATTTAGCTCCCTGAGAACAGTGAACCTCTGCTAGATGCTTTGTTAGCTCTGATGCTGCTCTGTTTTTTTAGACTGTTTCCTTTTAGGACAGTCCTGTTCTGTTTGCCCTAGCTCATCAGGCAAAGAAGGGAGGCTGATGTAGCTGAGAGTTGGCCTTCTCTTTTCCTGCTCAGAGGACAGGTGTTTTGACTCCATCCTCAGCTTTCCCAGGAAGTACCTGAGTCTTTACTATTTTCCCAGTTACAGAACCTACTGAGGTGTGCATGGTGGCGCTCAGGAGGTGCATCTGTAGTATGTTATAATGCTCTTCCACAAAGAGAAATGGGTTTTATTCACTAGTGTTTGCATTTCTGGTTGATAGCTAAAAAAAAAACCCACAAAACCCAACTACTTTAGAGTTTGTAATAAGTTCAAATGGATGTTTATATAGAGAAATAGACTTAAGTTCAGAGAAATACTGGCTCATATCTACTTGGACTGTTCAAGGAGTTCAATCTTGGGCAAAAGAAATTTGCCGTTGTAATAGAGTATCTTCTGTTTGGCTTGACTTCTGTCATATGGTTTTCCCTCAGCACGAAATAAAAATGAAATGAGCTAACATAGGTACAGGTATGAATTCAAACATTGCAAGGCATCTAAGTGAAGAGTATTTGAGCTATTTTTTTTTTTATACATGAATATATGAATGTAATCAGTTCACCTGGTTTAATCATGCTCTTTTTGCTGCCAGGGAAAATAAATTTGTAGTGTACAGTAGGTCAAGGATCTGGTAGGGAACAGAATGTGCAGTTCATAAATCTGTACAAACATGCAGGAAGCACAGCTACAGCTGTAAAATGCGATGCTGGATCCAACTTTTCCTTCAGGATGACTTTTTAATAAATTGTGACTTCTTTTGGAGGGATGAGCTGTTAGATTAGATTAACTCCTATGTGCTGCCACCTGGGTTGGGCTGGGGAAGACTGTATTCAACCAGCTGACACATTTTATTAGCAGGCCACTATTCTATTCTCAGCTGACATAATGAGACTGCTCAGTCACACAGAGAAACTAAACACCAGTTTAATAACATTCAGGGACCAAGTTGGCAAAGTCAAGCCCCAAAAAGTTGAAGTATAAAATCAGTTTTGAACTTCTGAACTTAATCTGGCACTTCTGTGTGTAAAATTTACCAAACCATTATTTATATCTCCATATATCAATATATACATGTTTTCTCTTTATGGTCCTTCTTTTAGGCAAGTCCACAGAGTAGACAGCTACCAGTGACTGAGTGGCAATTCAATAATCTTCTGGTGTTCAGTGTCAGGTACACAGTTCTATTTACTAGACAACACCCTAGTATCACACTCGGTTAGAGATTTGTTACTATTCTCATGGGCTTTTCATGGAGTTCATTATCGTACCATCTGAGTGTTTCACAAATATTAATGGTTTATCTTCACAACTCATTCTGAGCTGTGGTGGTATTATACACTCCTGTGAGAACTTCCTTGCCAGTCCTTCATTATTTTCCACTGAATATCTGCAAATGGCAGCTTCAGACACTGCAATTTGGTCAAAATTAGGCAGATATTTCCTGGACATCAATAAGCATTTCCCTAATTCCTGGATGTCACCTTTGCCAGTAATCCATCCGTCATCAGTAATCTGGTGAACACTTTAAAAGTATGAACACAAGAAAGCTCATCAACTAAGCACTTAGAACTAAGCGCTTACAAGTTTGTTTGTTTGTTTTTAATTGTTAAACTTTTGCATTTTCTCTGGCTTCGTTATTGGAAGAAGCTGAACTGTTTTATTTAACTTTCTAAAGCAGTTTTTCCCATGGACTGTAGCCCAAGCTGTTTAAAGCCTGCAAAATGTTAAGCAATTGATAATGGGATTTAAGAAAAGCGTGCCAGAGAAAACCGACCATAAATGATGCTGCTTATAAACATCATGCAGCTCAGTAGCTTCAATTTGTTATAACCCAATTGCTAAAATAAATCATGATGTATTAATATGATGCAAAGTATGTCAAAACTCTATTGGGACATTATATATTAATTCTAATAAATATTTTTAAGCCAACTGCCCAGTGTTAAGTCAGAGGTTTTAATTAGTTGAAGAGTTTCTCCAGAATGTTGGCAGGAGCCCATTCTGTTTCCACCAGCCCTCCCATTGCTCTCATCGGACATGCTGACATCTGGTCTCTAAAGGCTACTTCCTTTCTGTACAGCAAGTAGGTCATCTCATCGCAGCAATATGGGAAGCAGAAGGTGGAAAAGAGAGAAAATGAAAGAAAAGTAGTAAAGAAACTGGGAAAGGACATAATCTGTCAATGGGAAATCCAAAAGTAACTGTCTTGAAGAACCAGGTTATAACCCAGACTTTTAAAAAGCTACACACTCCACAGCAAGAGCAAAATCTTTGCGAGAACAAAGTAGGAAATTATGCATGAAGGTCTAACTTATTTCCATGATGATGAATCCTTTCCTTTCTCGTGTATGGAGTGGAGAGCTTATTTTAAAAGATACAAATTACTGGCATACTATGTGGATGAACAGCAAAGGCCAAATTTAAAGGTGTTTAAAGGATTCTGAGATAGTGGGTTTTAGCACCTATTCCGCATACGTGTTCATGTGCTTTTACACTTCGTTACTGATGTGACACGTAATTCCCATTAGATGTCACCTTGGAGGTGCTGAAATGGCTGTGAAAATCCCTAGGCACCAGTTAGCAGAATTAATGCATGTAAAAGGTAACATATCATGACATTACATGATGGCAGTCAGCTAGCCTCAGCTTTTTGTATGGTAAAGCTCTTTACGTGTCCTTCTCTTCTAAGCATGTTTTATTTTATTTTGGCTTAAGTGAGTTTTGCTTTTATGGGCTAATATAGTATTTTTATTTTCAGGAGCAGTCCTAAAGTATCAAACTCACAATTATATCTCCTATATGTATGGCCTTTGGGAATGCTGATGACCTTTGGGAGCAGAGCTTAAATGTCATTTTTATGCAAGCGTGCTACAGTTTTATGGGGTCTTAATAGGGTCTGGAGAGGCAAGACGTTTTATGGATATATACAGTTAAACAAAAGATGATTGCACTTCTCATCTGTGCTTGAAAGATTTTGAGGTATATCAGGAAATGAAGTCTCAGGGTAGTTTACATGGAAGCTACAAGAAGGAATAACTTCTAAAAGCTGTAGGGATGCTCCTGCCAAAGGCCAGATGCAGGGAAAGGTAGAAAGCATGAAGCCTTCCCTGGTGCTGCATTACCAGCCCTGGAGCACTGTGGTAGAAAATACTGTCCTTGCTTGCATTGTTGCCCTCTACAAAGATCTCCCATAAGTTCAGAATAGGGAACTTCATCCTTAACGTCATCTTGCTTTGGTAAAGAATCATGAACAATGCTTGTAAAACTGTGAACCCAGGAACAGCATTACTTCTAAAGCTGCTGTTTCTGCATGTGTTTCTTTCCTTCTCTTCCTCTTTCCCTGCAGGTTTTTCTAACGCCCTCCTGTTCCACTTCCTGCAACTTCCTCTGTTAAAGAAATGTCCCAGGTGCCCTCACATTTACAGAGGAAATTCCTCTGTTCTTCATTGAAGTCTCACTGTTTACTCATTGTAGTGTTCAGTAGGATATTGTGATCTTAATCAAATGAGCCTGAATACTTGTTACATCTCACTTCTAATACTAGCATGTATAAAGTTATTTTTAAAAAAATAACCATCATGGCCCCACCTTCTTCCTGATTTACAAATTCTTATAAATTAAAAATTGTTTATGCAACAAGCAGATTCAAATTTTTCTTGTGCAAAAGGTTCATCTCCTTAGAGGAAAGAGAAGGTGATTTAGAGGTGTTGGTGTTCCCACCCATCATTGTCCCAAAGAGTGTAATTAATTTAGTTTAATAAAGGTCTATGGGATGAGCTGAACATGGCAAAGATAAAAATCTGTTACTGTTTCAGAAAACCTGCAGAGGCTTATGATAAATCTAAAACTGATCAACTTGCTGAATGACTGAAAGGGAAGGAAATTTGGTTGAAAGAAAAATTAAGTTCATACTGCCAAAGTACATGTACATCTCAGACATGTGCTCATCATTTGAGGTAAAGGAATACTTAAAAGGCATGGTGATGGATAATTGATAGTCTAGAGCGGACAGGTACAGAGGAATAAATCTTGACCAAGACTTCTAATCCTGAAGCTAGTAAAAGGTTGTCCCCTCCCATCAGCATGACTTTGTCCAGAATACTCAGGAATATTCAGTGCTTAACTTCTCTGGCTGTTTATCTACAAAACCAGATGTTGTGCGTATTTTGCGGTTGGGGGGGCCACACCCCTCCCCAATACACTGACATAGCGGCTAGTCTCCCCAGAGGTATCTTTTAGTATAGATCTAGTTGGGTTCACTTGAGTGTACAGCTCTAATGTTCAGTAGGCTCTGTGGGTCAGGAGATGGTCCTTGGGCAGGTGTGGCTGGCTGAGACCATGCAAGTTTCACTGTGTCAGGGCAGGTGGTGAGTCTGCACCTTCCTGACAGCCAAAAGGATTCACTGCTGGGAAGTGTGAGGGCTCTGCACTTTTGATCAGGCCTGTGAAGCCCACCCTAAGGAGGGGCGCCAGGTTCTGGGAGTTCTCCAGTTGCCAGGGAGATACCTCAGTGCATCACTGGGTAAAGCTGGAAGAGGGGAGGGCAAAGAGATGCTCTTCATACAGGCGTTTGGCAGACTGAGGCCATGAGGGGGCAAGTGCATGCTGCTGGGTGCAGGTTAGAGCAGGGGTGGCCTTTGAGGAGAAACATGGGATACCGATAGCCTAATTGTCTGTCCCTACCTGTTCCTTAACTTAGTCCCATGTCTCTACCCCCTCATTTCACTACAAGAAGGTGGCAGATAAGGATGCTAGTGAGGTGGCATCAGGAATACTCCAGACACTAAGTGGCTTTTGTGTCTGAGAATGCCCCTGAGCACTACTCAGTGTGAACATACCTAGGGCTCTCGGCATGTGTCTTAATAGATTGGACTCAGGTCTCTGGACGCAGGTATTTTGGACAACTATTGGTATATCCTAAAAATGAGTATAAAATAGCCAGAAGTGACAGAAAATAGTCTTGAAAAGCCTAGGATAAATCTGAATGTAAGTCTCTGAGCAATTATAGCATTGTAGTTTAGTTTTGTAAAAGTGTGGACATTTTTACCCATACTGCAGTTACAAAAACGGTGCTAATTAACGCTCTTAGAGCTCCAGGTTACTGTTACTTTAACAGAATAATAATGTTATGGATAGGGACAAGAAATCATATTTATTTGTGGGAACTCAGAAGAAAATCCATACTTGTAAAGTCTCCTGCAGTACAGGGAACTACACTGACTTCTTTAGTGTCAATAAAATCTGCTGTGCAGATGCTGTCACTAATTTAGCATTCTGTGTATTGAGTTTTCATCAAGCCACAACACGAAGGAAGTTCTTCTAATCTCTGCTGTTCCTGGACTCTACTGTGAGGTTTGTGCAGTGCGCTTCCATTGCAATATTTTAAATTTTTCATATTTATTTTTACTCTTGGTTTTGTTACCAACCACTGTCAAATGAAAGATGTGGAAGATCTCAGGTTTTGGGACAAGACTGCTTGAATTGATACAGATCTTCTCTAGCTCTTTTCCTTGATCAGATATTTTGTTCTTTTGAACACTACTGCATTCAGGCATGAGAATCTGCCAGTTTTAATTCAATTACAAGGCCAAATCCTTATTCAGTATGTCAATTCAAAAAGAGTCCCATTGCACTTAAATATTACTTGTGCCAGAGTAGGATTTAAATGACAAGTTAATTAAAAATATATTTTAAAAGATACACTAGGTAACTCTAAGTTGTGATCTTGACAACTTCCTGTAAGCCACTGAAGTACACCAGCACCTGAATGTCCTCAGTGAGACAGTGTGATCTTTCATGTTATCCAAAACATTGCTTCTGCTTGTGACACCCTGATGCTCTCTACAAAAAATGCTTTCTATTTTGAGAAATACATAGTGAACATCAGAGCTCTAGGTCTCAGTGAGCAGATGCCCTCCCTGCCAGCATAATTCCAGGCAGCTGAATATTTGGTAATACAGGTGGACTGTGAGGGAGAAAACCAAGGACAAGGAGGGGATTTAGAGGAATAGCTTAGCTAGAAAATTACAATGAATGCTTGTGGATCTTCTGAGATCTCTTAAAATCTTGAATCAATAGCTATCAGATTAAGAGGTATCACACAGAATATATAACAGGTGTTTCAGAAGGATATTTAGAGAAAATGCTTTAAATGGGAGAAAAAAAATATATCCTGCTGGGGAGTGTGAGGGGGAATATTAGGGTTTCTGTCCATTCTTCAGAGTTTTCCCAAAGATCCTCTGCACTCTGACATAAGCTATTGAGTCCATCTGGATTAAGTATATTTCTTCTACCCAGGTTCTGCTCTTTATTTCAGAAAATAAACATTTAAATTATTTGGGACTTTGCACTTATATATATCCTCCACTTCTATTATCAGTCCCTTCCCTCTCCCTTTCTCCCTGTTAGTGTGCTTTCTTTCAGAGTAGACTATAAACTCTTCATGTAGAATTCGCACAGCTCTGGAGGCCCTGATTCTGACTGGTGCCGTTCAGGGCTAGCGCAGATGCAATTACAACTACCAACTACCTGAGCGACTTCCGTTTGCGGATCTCAGAGCTAAAATAAGCAACTTCATATGGAGTTATAATTATAATAAGGTTCTTCAGTGAAGTAGCTTTTATATCACTAATGGCAATTACTGTCTTAAAAGTAGTAAAGTTGCAACATCAGCTTTTGTGCCTATCAGTTTAAGAAATTAATTCTTTTTTTTGTTTTGGTTTGGTTTTAGGCATGTGGCAATTTTCATCCCCCACATCTTAGAAATATTTGCCAACATGAGTCTTCAACGCGGGAGGAGGTAAGCAAGTTTTTCTAATTTAATGGTTAATTTTCACATGACTGAAGCAGATGATGTCCATATGGCTATTGTGTTTTATCTTACACTGAGAAAGAAGCAATAGAGCTATCATTTAGTTCCGAGTCGGTGCTCGACTGGCAGTTGTTTTTTTTTCTAGAGCCATCAGCAAATACATGTACCACATTAGGCCCGAGACATTTAAAAATATAGAACAGCTTTGGTAATCTTTAGCTTAGAATTTCCCATTTAAGTGAGTTAACAGTTTCAACGTTGGATTTCATTTGAGATTTGTAAAGCTTTGCTGATGGAAAAAGATAATAGCCAATTATTCAAACTAGTTTTAGCATCTTCTTTAGTGCAGAAAATCTGCTAGGCAGGCCCCTAGTGCATTTATCTCAAATGGCATATTTTGATTTTTAATATTGTTCCGTTGTCACTGAGTTGACTGCATAAATAGCCCATCCTAACATCTATGTATACAACCAGCATTTTGAAAACATTCTTCTGTGATCTGTACTGAGCACTTTCTGGTTTAAAAGTGTTGTTTAAATTTTAGCAACTTGTGTAAATTCAGCCTTATTTTTAGGCAAAATACATCAATACCAGTTCAAGTAGATAAATGATGAATAAAAGGTGAGTTTTAATTTTCTGAGTGTTTCAAAGTTGAGCTCCAAAGTTGTGTTTCTCAGTTTTGGTACAAAGGCAGTTTGGAAACAAGGTTTTATGTCTGTCTGATTTCAGTGTTGTGCTGAGAAAGGAAATAAAAGTGGAGTAGAAAATTTAATTCTTTTTAACATTCAGTATTTGTCCCTAGAAGTCTTTTTGTGAGCAAACCGGGTTAGTATATGTTATTTTGCAGACAGAATTTAATGGACGAATCCTCTATCCTTGTTGACCTTATTGTAATGGCTCACTTCAATTAAGCAAGGCTAGCCTAAAAAGGTTGATCCTCATTCACCTAGTGCGGTACAAGCAGCTGCAACATAAAAGCCTCTCTATTTTCCACAAAACTTCCGTTCCAGAGCCTCATAGCCTAATTCTGATCTCTCATTAATTGGGCATAACTCATGTCCTCCACTGCTCCTGGATTTAACTTATGGTCATACAGCCTTTCTGTTTTATCACTTTCAGAAAATATTAAGAGTCTTTGGAAAGGTTTCCAACTGTTCATCTGGTTATCTTTCCACATCTTACACAGTAGTGCCTGCTCTTAGTGGCAAAAAAACCAAACCTAACACTTCCTTAAAGAAAAAAAATTATTGTAGTAAGAACCTTGCAGTTTTCTGGCATTTGAATCAGTTGAATTTTATCTACCCTCCGCTCTAAATGCTATCTTGCTGGCTCAACGTCTTACCGCTAATCAGTTTGTCACTTATGCGTCATTTACAAATCAACAAACATAGTTACGATGTCTGTTCAGCAGTGTATCTGCTGATGACCACGGTCAGCTCTCAATCCAATAGCACACTCTCTGTAATTTAGAGACTGGAGGAGTGTGCTGCTTTAAGGTGTTTACCTGAGCAGTATCAGCTGTACAGGTGTGAAGTACTAGGTTCTCAATTAAACCAAAATTATTTTTGCATCATTGTCTTCTTTAAAGCCCTTTATTATTCCTCCTTCTTTTCCTTCTGTATTTGGTAGGGTTTATATATGCTTCGTTTGGTCTGTGTGGTTCTATGTAAAATTAATCATGTAATATTAAGTGCATTATTTTAAACAGTATACATCAAGGAGCACTTAGCTGATGTGCTGGAAGTGGTCTGATAAATATTAGTTTCTAGAATGCTTACGTTAGCTTTCTCAAACACAGTAGCTCAGTTTTCCTCCTCCAGACTAGAGCTGGTCCATGCACAGATTTTTTTTTCTTTTTTTGAGTCAGAAAAATGCACCAGTTCCTCCCAGTGTGGCACTTGAACATTTGGGGCTTCTGTACCTACAGTCAGAGCTCAGGCTATGGCCCAGAGAGTGCAAGGCACAGTTAATCTTGTGAATCTTGCACTTCAGGAGGAGTGTGCTGCAGCTGAAGAGGAAGAATAAAAGCTATAATCTTGCTGTGCAGCAAAGTGCTGGTTTAGGTTTGTCCCCAGGAGGAGAGGCTTCGAGATGTTATGTAGTTTTTCACCTCCCCAGCAGGATACTGCTGACTGTTGGATCACACCAAGATGATATGAGGCTTAATTAGTTCCCATTTCAACTCCAAGGAGGCATGGTACTATCTATTATACAACGACTTAGAAATCAAGAAGTGGAGTTACCAACCTCTACTACTGAAAATCAAAAGAGCATTTCTTAAAAAATCAAAACCTTGCTATCGATTCTTGATTCATTTCACAGTTATGATCTCCTTGGCCTCATTTGAAAAAGAAATTTAAAAAAGAAAAAACAACCAGCAGATTTGAAAACCGTCTGAATGGGGACAGTGCCAAAGAACCACTTTATAAACCACAGTCTTCTCTGACTAAAACTATTGAATTTATATGCCCATTTTCTTGTCTCCCAGAGTACATTTGTGGCACCTTATTCCACTGGTTAAACATCACTGTATTTACAAGTGCATCGTGTACATATTTATCATATCATTAAAGTTAACATGACTTAATAGCTCTATCAATGCTCCAGGTGCCAAAGCAACCTAATCTTTCATAAACCCTACCAAAGTATTTTCAACGCCCACCTTTAAATGATCTTCACGTTCTGTGTCACATGGAATCCAACAAATTAACGTCAGATACATAACACAAAGATTTATTGCCTTATACTCAGGTTCAAAAAACCCTGGGATTTTTATATTTAAACAGCAAACATGTTTATTTCTATTATGCCAGGCTTGCTCTGCCTCTCAAGGACCAAACTTGTTCCTACTTAAAATGTTATAATTATTGAAAATGTCCCAACAGCCAGGAAAATCAGATTTCAATAGCAATTTTGAGCTTATCGTTATAGTTGTGGCTTCTAAATCTTTTCCTCTAAAGATCTCAGAGTGTATTTATAACCAGTAAGCATGCTAACAATGTGTTCTGTGCTTTTACTTCTATTTTGGGGAGTTTGGGAGAAGGGTGCAAATAAATTTTTAAAAAGCTATGAAAATTAGAAAATAAAAGTGAAGAATATAAGTATCTTTGTAAGAAATACTTGCAACTGCTTGTGCAAAACTGAAACTTGTAAATAAAGAAAACACAGTTTTACTGTTGTGGAGGAGTTTTAGCTTTTTAGCAAGAAGTTTGTGACCTGAAAGGGCTGTAACTCGGAACAGCCCACAACATAATGAGAGGTTTGACATTGTCACAACAGAGGCATTAGTCCATCAGAAATGTAAGACTGGAAGGGTACAGTAAAATGTCCAAGTGAGAGGCCAGTCTACTCAAAGCAAAAATCTATTGTAACTGTAGGACCAGCAGGTGCATGATTTAAATACAACTTGCTTTTCAGTCTTCTTGGTATGTATTTTTCCTTTTTCTTTCTTAGTGATATTTTGGGTATTTTCAGGGTTTGGGTATAGATCCATTTATATTTTCAAGTCTTTTCTGAAACCTCTCTAAGGGTCATTAAAAAATTAACATCATTTACTTGTGAGGATATAACGCAAACATACTTTTTGATGGACATGCTGTTGGTGACTCTACAGGCTATTCTGTTTTGAATTTGTAAGAAGCAACTAGAATACTCCTTGCCTAAATGACAAAGCTAAGTGGTTAGTTTTTAAAATTTGAATAAGTCTCTGGATTTATTTTTAACTAGTCTTGGTAACTTGTTTTGTCATGGTATCTCTTCAAGCATTTAATGGAAATATCCATCAGAAAGATACTGGATATTTACATTCCTTGCTTTTCTTGCATGTGGGCCTCGTCTTCCATGCCACTAACCTGTTCCCTCCTCCAGTTTGGTAATGCACCAAACTACCTTATTGAAACTCTCCTGCATTTCTAGACCAAATGGCCACTGCAGAAGCAAAGATTGGCTTGCACATTCTCTAAGCGTGTGTAGGGAGTCTCAATCCAACCCAGACAGATTAGGTGTATGCAATCTGTAATATGCCTGCAGACATTCAAGCATCATGCCAGAACTGCTATTTATATAAAGCACATACCGTTCCAGCACAGTCTCTTCAGGTTACCATAGTTTATATTCTCCTAAGTTTATGTGTATTATGCAGAGCAGCTTGGGCTGAGCATATGCATACATGGCATAGAGGCAACCCCTGACTTCAGCAGAGAGGCTTTCCAACTTGGTCTTTCTCTCATTCTGAAACCAGAGTATAACCCAATAGCCTTGGGCCCTGTTCTGACATCTCTTAAGGATATTTCAGGATAAAGCCTTCCCTCACCATAATGAAAGAGATTTTCTTTATCTCAAGACGCCTTTTGGATAAGTCAACACAGCGCACATATTTAACCATTCAAATTTATTGGGTAGTTGGCATTAACGTTCTAATTTTTGACCTGCTTTTGTTCGTATTCTTAGCTTAGCACTCATATTACTTTTAATGTTACTATTGTGTTAATATTAACAGCAATAATACAAATAAATTTGTAATAACATTATTACTGCTTACTGTTGATAAATCCAATACAACTGTGAATTGTACTGGTGTAAGGAGGGTCAAAACTACATCCTGTGTCATTCTGATTTTTAGAATGCAAAATTACAGCCCAATGTATTTATGTGAATATTTTGGTTACCAAAAAGAATAAACTGGATCATTATCTGAATTAAATAATTTTTCATCCACTTCCCTCCCATGGGATTTCAGTGACTTACACTGCTGAAATTCTTTCAAAACCAGACCAGTAAAAAATAAAACTGCATAAAACATACTCTTAAGTGTAGTGGAAGAAAGGGTAAGGTGACCTAGCAACTCTGTCGTCTCTCATTTTTATGATTCCTTAGGGGGGAGAAAACAGTCTTTTGAGCTGAGTATGTTCATTGTAGCAAAATTACTATGAAAGATTCCCGTGGGACACTTGCATAACTGACCATTAGGAAAAAACTGGCACAGTCAGGAGAATACAGTAGATACATTTTTCTGTTCTCATTATTATCTTTGTCCCAAGTGTAGGACAGGGTTATATAATCACAGTTAGAATCTGTCTTGCATTATAATGTACTGATCAGCGACTGAGGATCTTGCCAAGACAAGGAGATGGCATTCAAATTAACTCAGTCTTGGGACAAATTGAAAACCCTGCCTAAACAGGAAACAGCTGAAAGTGGGCCTGACTACAGTCCTGTTAAACTCTTTACAAACGTTGCAGACTACACAAAAATCTCAGCTAGCAGCTTCATAACTGTTGTTATAAAAGCATAAGGTAAATGGAATAAAAGCTAGTTTGGGCTATGGCATTTCCTTATGTCATTGTTCAAAGGTACTGTAGTGATTACTACTGCCTTAAGCATTAGGAAGTTTCACCTCCCCCAAAAAAGTCTGTGTCAAATTGAAGATCGTTGGTACTGACGTATCTCTAAAGTAGTATAGTTTTTGTCAGGGAATAAAAACCTTTAGTATTGGAAACCAGTGTGAAGATTATGGTTATTTCCAGTGTAAACACAACTGCTTTTAACTCCTCCTGTAATTCATTATGTGGTTCGGTCTTGGCAGTGTCAGTCTACAGGATGTTTGAACAGAGTCGTGACCGCACTTATGTCAATGGGAGTGAAAACACCTGGAATTATACTAATTATGTGTGACCTGAAAGCTCAGTGGAATCAGTGGAAAGGCTTCTATTAATTGCAGTAAATGCTGGAGCAGAAGGTCCTTGGCCGGGTCTTTTGAAGGCCTGGGTATTCCGATTCCCCTGTCTCCCTCAGGATCCTCGCTGGAATTGTTCAGCACTCTGGATAACTGAGTTCCGTTCCAGAAAGGCCTGTTAGTGACAGTGATTTTTATAGGTCATTTTAGAAATCATTTAAGTTCTGCTTGAACAATGTGAAATGTATGCCATGGGGCAGTGCAGTAAAAGGAACAGCAACACAGGTTGCTGGAGTAGCTCACCTAACCACCAGGCCGTTTTGTGTATTGTTTTTGTGTTATTTTTTGATGTGCCTGTCTAACACTTAGTCTATATTATTATATACAGAGACTGGTCAAATAAAAGATCTGCCAATTCTCCCTGTATATTCCCCAAAATGAGCTCTGAAATACACTTTTAAAAGGCAAAATAATTTTTAAAAGCTTTTTTAAGGTAAGTCATTATTTCATTTTCTATCATGATGCCATAGAATGTCTTATCTCAAATTATTAGATTTCAGTTACAGATGCCAATCCACCCACGACCAAGTCATTCGCCTAACTGACTGCAACTCAAATAATTTCTCATGAATTTCTCTGTTTTGATGGACAAGTACACACGAATACAGTGTGTGACTACAGGTGCAGAGCTTTCCTGTAACTGTTTAAAAAGCAGTGTATCTAAATTACCAGAGACTCCAAAACAAGCATGTTTCCTGTTTGCTTAAAAAATAAAATAGGCTAAAATTAGAAGCATCAGTAGGGAATGATAAATATTCATTAACTTGGACACAGGTGCAGTCGAACTGTATTGATTTATTTTTTTGTTAAGGACTGCATTCTACATCTGTCAAACTGTGACGCTGAGATCAGGGTGGTGTTTGCCTGGGGATGCCCTATGCTTTTTTCTCTGCTGAGGCACAGCAGGATGATGACATCAGGCATTTCCAAAACACAGATAATTCAATTCATTTCAATTTCATTACAGAAGTAATGAAAAAAAAATGTAAAACTGGCATCTGCAGACCGTCTTCTATCCTGTTCGGTATTCAAAGAGCCTGGATATTGCTCTGTGTAACAGCAGGTTCTATTCAACACAAGGAGGTAACATAGCATATGATACTTGCAGCCCAGCTATGCTTCCCTGCACATACAAACTTTTGTTTGTAGCTCTCTAGCTGTACTAAGTTCTTCTTCATGTTTGGAAGAACACTGAACCACCGTATTCCTCTTGCACCCTGCCAAGACATGCCACGCTTGGCTGCAGTGGCCATACTGCAGTCAGCGACTTCACAGAGTGCGCGCATGGCTGAGGAAGGAACAGCCAAAAGCATTTATTAAGAGAATACTGGAGACAGACAGTTTTGTCTTTCAGGGAGTTTTGTGATCAAATTTTGTTATCCAGTTACTTGTCCTACTGCTCACAATTCAATTACAACTCTATACTATAGATTATATCCTCTGAGACTTCCAACCGAGTTCATGTAAAGGGCATTTGTGCACTGTTTAAAACTCAACACGGAGGCAATGGGGTATTCTTAACTGACAGTAAGTATTTATGATTCAACCTTAATATGTTGTCATTGCCAAAGTTTTCTTCTTTAAAAGAATGAATTTATTTATATGTTTGGAATTATTTAAATGCAGTCCTAGATTTGTATGCATCAGTTTCCTGTTCAAAGTGTTGGGACTTAAAATGTAAAAGTGGAAAAGGAAGAAAAGAAAGGATAAATATAGGTTTGTTTTTAAATGTTAAAGTGCTATGTTTTCAATATATTTGCTGGGCCTCTAAAATTGCTACAGGTATTTGGGTTTGACTCAAACTGGTGTGTTTTATAAACTTCAGTGACTTATAATTAATGGTCTGGTATGCTATTGATAAACTTCTTTACTATTTTTGCTTCCTTTAACATCAATACCTACCGTTCATATCTTGGAACATACAGAGTTCATACTGACACAAAGTTTATTTGTAGGATTAATATTTTGAGGCTTTTGTTATTGTAGTGAATTTATATCTTTATAGTGTAAAGAATGTTATTTCCCTGTACAGTATTTAGCCAAATGTAACCTGCAAGCTAAATGTAACCTGCATGCCAGCAAAGCCAACATAATTTAGTAGAATAACTGTGCTAATAAGTGCTCACGTGGTACATTGATGTACATATTATGAGCAAACATACATACATAGCATGCTCTGTTTTTCAAGAAGTATAGGGGTTTTGCTTCTATTCTCATTTTCTATTATATTGCTAGGCTGATAACAGAAATTTGGTGTTTGAGTTGTGTTATTAAAATATGGTGGTTTAAGAAGGTGTATCAATTAACATAGAATTCAACTGAGAAATATGACGATTAAATGGTCAGCAGCAGGTGATTATTAGGAAAAGTAGTAAAGCCCACAACAGGAGCCACATCCAAGAGCAACTTTCTGGAACAGGAACAAACTTGAAAATACTGCTAAGGTTTCCAAGTACAATTTAGTTTGACCTTTAATTAAGCTCCGATCTCTAGAAGGTAACTAAATTACCTTATCCCTAGGGTGGTCACTTAAGATAGGTGGCATTATTTGTGTAAGGTATTGGCACTATAGAGGCTTAAGAAAAGTATGCAAAGAATAACTCTTTCCTATTTTCTTCCTTTTCATCAGCTGCCAAGTCATAACTTTGCTGAAGTAATTACACTTTTTTTGTGCCGATAGCCAGCCGTGCATGTGTATTTTACTTGTCTGGAAAAGTTTCATTGTGCTTTTGTTGCACTGACGTCAATTAGAGCTAATAGTACATGATTATGTGGAATGTCTTTGAAGCTGAAAGATAGCACAGCCCTTATGTTCTGTGTGTCCATTTGTCATTCTCTTATTTGTTTTCCCCTCTTCTCCTTTATGTAGTTACTTCATCCTTTTTATACCCTTCATTTCCAAAATCACTCAGAGATTGAAGCCCTCTAGCTGCAGTCAGTTCCACTTACTGGTTTTCTGCTGTACCTGAGTTTCTCTGAAGTTCCCCTAGTGAATAGTCCTTCGTATATCTAAGTCTTGTTTTGTGACAAACCTCCTTAGCTGGAAGACCACCTAACCTAGGATGCATAAGTTTGTGTATATCTACAAAGCAACACTTTGCAGCTATGAGGGGGTGTAAGATCTAACACTGACCCTGAAATTGGGTCCATATGCATCTCACCTGACACATTTGACTACAGGGCATAGTGGGGAGAGGAGGTATGACCTGTCTAAGAGAGAGACTGGGAAAAAAACTTGGGCAAATGAGAGCAAATCTAAGGCAGCAGGGAAAGAGATGTCTGGGTTCTATCCATAGGAAAAAAGACAGAAGGTATTTTTGCCTACACTGTCAACAGGTGTTAATGAGAAAAGCCTATGGTTTGAAGTCTCAACACTTCCATGCTTTCAAAGCTTTTCAATGCTAATGCAAGCTAATAAATTGGAAGGATTTATTACTTAAGCTGGAATATTCTCATGCTGTCTGATGTTTTTATTTTGGACCAAGGGTTTCCTCTCATATCAGAGAGCAAATGGAGCAACTTTGCCTCCACTTGCACTGTGCTGTGTATTGTGAGCATGTTTATGTGAACAAAATGTGTAGAAATGCCGAAAGGGAGAGGTGGTAAAGCATCCACGTAGTGTCAAGACGATGGAAATCACCAATCTGAGTCAGGATAAGAGGAAAAATTACTCTTAGGTAGACATAACCTATTAAACTGGACAAAAGTTCAGCTAATTTCCACATCAGTGAGAGTTAGTCAACCACTGTCCCAACCACAAGGGCCTCGGAGAAGGGCTCAGGTAGTGAAAAAAAAAAAATGGGGTGGTGTGTTTTGTTTGCTGGTTGGCTGTGGGATTATCTGGTAACTTGGAAGTGCTGAATAGGACCAGGCCAGAAAGGGAGCCCATGACAGCATACAGCTGCCCAGGTCTTCTGCAAGGACTACTCCACAATGTCAGGGGAAGAATATGCTAAGTAGGAAGTCACATTTTGAATTGGCAAATCTGGATATTTTAATTTTCCTACATCTCTTGTAGGAAACTGTCTGAGTTCCAGTCAACAAACACCAAATTCCTTCCATAAAACAAAAACAAAAAGAGCGCTTTCTCCTGAAATAGTGCTATGAAGCATCTGCTTTCAGTTAGACACAAAATTTCACTTGGAAACATCCTGCTGGAGATGAACACCAAATGCACTCATTTAAGAAATCGATGCCAAAAACAATCTGAAGAGATCTCAGTCAATAATTGGCTTAACAAGATTTCTCCTCCAGAATATTTGAGAACCGTTAGGGACTGTTGATTCAGTTCATGGTATCAACTATTGAGTCCTTTGCAGCTCAGGCGGTACCCAGTGGTGTTCGCAGATGCAGATGCGTCTCTGATTCAGTGACTGAGGAGGTGTGTGTGCCTGATTGACACCTGCATACTGATCAGGCTCGGTTTGGCTGTCTCTGGGCAGCAAAGGTAATCGGCATTCAGCGGGCTACGCAATGCTCAGACTTGTGCAGCTTAACTTCCCATATTCTGCATATGGAAATGATGAATCCAACAAAGAATTAAAACTAGCATATCACAGAAAGGCTTGCAGTATCATATGTGAAAACGAGTCTTTAGCGGACTAAAGGAATACATCTACCTTTGGGTATTCTTCTGATTGAGAAAACCAGAGCTTTTTAAATGCAAACCAATTAAGTTCCACATCGGTAGTCCAGGTTTTCACAATCTTTTTATTTCATCAATAGTATAATTTATCTTGTGAAAGGGCTTCCCCAATAACATAATGTGCATGAGTTTTGTTCTACCCTTTTCCACAGGGTTGCACTTTACCTAGAGCGTGCATTGAAAAGATGCAGACTCTGTGCAAAGTTACCTGCCTGCACTCAAATGTGTCAGCAGCCCCTGCCCAGTTTCTTCCTCACCCCACACTTGGCATTCTGCTCTTATTTCCATTAGGATTTGAAGTATTGCCTGCTTTGGATTTCTTCCTTGTTTCAACTGCTTTCAGGAAGCAATAACAAAATATCTCTTGATCAAGTGTGTTTTTTTTTTTTGAACCGGATACAATGAACCAACATGCTTGAAACCAACAGAAAGCCTTAGTGTTCCCTAAAACATTTTTTTCCTTTTTTCAGACATGCTTATTTTATTGTACACAAAAATCGTATGACTAGTGCACTGTGATCTGTAAGGTCAATCAAGATGGAAATGCTTTGGAGGTGTTTTGCTTTTTTAAAAAATCTTCCCCCCCCCCCAAAAAAAAACTTGACACCCAAAGTCACACACTAGAAAAGCCTAGAAAAACTCCTCTTAGCTAGTATTCATTGACAGCAATACCAGTATAGGTACTGCTTTGTGCAGTTATGTTTTGTCATTTCATTTTCATCTAAGTTCATGGTACTAAGACATTAAATTGAAAGATTTTAGCAATTTTGAAATAGGAGAATCTTTCAAATTATGATGGGGATGAACAGGAGCCCTGACTGTGGAATTCTATGGAGAAAATATCTTGAAATATCCAGGATCTGGAGTGATGCAATGCATCTTCTGAAATCTGAAGGAAACCTCTTTTCAGCTTTTACTAGAGCTTGTTAAAGGCAGAGAAGTAATAAGAGGAAAAACCTCTACTGATTCTCCTTCTCAAAATGTGAAAGAAGGAAAGTAAACATTCAATTAAGGGGATTCATTTCACTTATGTCACACAATCCTCTTTACTAAATATCACCCCTTACATTTTGTGCAATTAGCCAGCTCCGTTGCCTCAAATAAATGCAATGTTAAGAACAACATGCTCATTAGAGAGAGTATTTCCTGGTTAAGGAAGTGGTTCTGGGATTTTTTCTTTTTTTCATCAGCAGCAGTGTATTTTTTTTAGTATCACTGATAGCATTTAACATTTTAAAAGGCAGTTGAGATTTTAGCTAGTAGGTTATGTTCAGTGAATGAATACTGGAAAAATATTTATGAACTGGAGCTGTGCTGCTTTGTGGGAATTGAGGATCTGCCTGTTAGCTGATGGTACAGGAGGTGGTTTGTGCTGGCCAGAAAGTAGCCAGTATTGTGGTGAGTACAGTGCTGTTGGAGTCATGTAGCTGAGAGCATTTACTGCTTTATATATCTCATGTTGTGCCATGTAATGTCCTATTTCATTAAAAGTAGCAGGGATATAAAAAAAAAAACTTGTTTTGCTTAACATCAACATTGGTTTATCTAGCAAATCAACTGCTGAGTTGACAAATTCTTTTGAGCTTGATTGTGTAGCACATTCATTTTTCATGGAACAGTCCCTTGCTGAAATGGCTTCTGATGACACATTGGCAAGCTACAGAAAATATAAGTTTTGGTGCCATTTTCTGAGCAAGACTTCTCACAGTAGCAGAACACTTGTGCACATAGTTCTTCTAGACACATTTTCTTCTGTAAAACTGAATGTTGGGTTGTATTTATAGAACTGCTCTTAAGCTAAAAAATTACAATCATCCACTTTTCAAATGTGTGTGGGTAGCAGCCTGCAGAATCCAAACAGAAGCTTCGTTTCTGTAGAGAGCAGATCAATGACATGTTGAAATTTACAGCAAGCCCATCCCCAAGGATTCAAAGTCTGACAAACAAGCACCCTGAGCTTATGAACTTATCAAGCCTCACTTCAAATTATTTTGAAAGAGAGTTTCAAATTTTACTATTTAGTTCCCAAGGGATAACAGCAATTTCAGACATTCTCAGACATGAGCAAGGGCTTGAAGTATTGACTACAGTGGTTGGATTGCTAGCAGAGGTAGAACAATGAGGAAATAATAATAATACAGTCAGCTGCTTGGCCCTATGTGTCTTGAAACAGACGGGCTGGGGGGGGGGGGGGGAAGAGTTGATGCTGAGAACCTGGCTGAAGAACTTTTCCAGGGGAAGAAAAAGAAAAAGCAGGGGGGGCAAACTTTTCAACAGGCTGTATTTGATGGACATTGTCATCACTGTCACAGTGAGTCACATCAAACTGTTGCCAAGTACCTAAGCAGAAATAAATCAACAAAGATCTACAATTTCTGTGTCCTAGGTATGGTCTCAAGTAACTGCTCAGCAGCTTCAGCAGAGACTTCTGCACATTCGTATCTATTAAGAACAGCAAAATAGGAGAAGTTGCCAGATTCATCAATACAGAAGGCAAAGAAAAGCCTTTTCCCTGCAATTAATAATACTCTCTTTGGTTGTGTTGCATTTTGAAAGTCTGAAAGCTGAAAGAATTTTAAGAGTTCTAAAACAATGGAAAATGGTTTCTCTCACCTTCCTTTTCTACCATTACTGATCCATTGCATTCTTGATCCTCACTTGTTGGCAAAACTTTGATGTTAGTGTTAGCAGTGATATTCCCAAGAGAGAAAGGTGGTCATTTGCATCCTGTTTGAGTAGATGGTTGCTTTCTTTATAAATAATATTCATTTTTAACAGTAACATTTAAGGTAAAATAATTTCTAAACTGTCGGGTTCCTTCTGTCAATACTGCTTAACTGATATGTTACTACATTGGATGTCAGCACACTTTAAAAGTACCTTTGAAGTTTGCAATGTCGGAGCCTACAATTCACCAGTTTCCTGGATGTGTGGAGGAAACGGCAGACTGGCTGCACAGGGAGGTAGTGGGTTTTGCATTTGACCAGTACCTAGCAAGTGTCTTCAGAAGGTGAGACGATGCAGGGCCTAGACTCTTTGCCATATAGAAATGTTAATTAAAAGTTTGAATTAAGCCTGAACAACTTTCAAAACAGACTAAAATCAGATGGAAAATATGGTTCCTCACTATGGATCATACAGTCGTTTGGTTTTGTCTTGTGTACAGACACTTAGTAAAGTTGACAAAATCCTCATAAAATTGTTTGAGATGTCATCTGAACCTTGTTGTTCAAAAATATTGAGATTAAGTGTCGTAAGTTACTCTTCTAAATCATAATAATGTGTTTCTTAGAACCCAGGGCGATGTGTCAGGTGTAGTCAAGCTGTAGAGAGAACACTATTAGTTCTTTGTGATTTATGTAATGTGTATGTCTATGCAACACAAAATTACACTAACCTTTCAGACTTAGACATTGTGTTGCAAATGGAGGTCTAATTAGCTTTCCACTATCACCCCCAGGTTTATTTCAGAATTACTGATTTGTAAATTTTTCCGTCTCTTGAATATCTGTTCTTTGGATTTTCATTCTCCAGCTATTAGCTTGCATTTATTCCAGGCTGAATCTCCTTTTCCTGGGGGCTCTCTCTGCTACCCTAGTAATGTTTTTTAAATCCACATTAGTATTTCACTTTCATTTGAAACTTAATATTAAGAGCAGACTCGTTGAAATGGTATTGCTTCTTATTTCCAGCTACCTAGTGACAAAATTAATTGCGACTAGGTATGTTGGTAGTTCCAAATACTGTGTCCCGCCTTGCTCCCCACCTGCTATTCAGCCACAGTCTTCATTTATGGCCTTCAATCTGTTTTTAATCCAAACCTGTGCTAACAGGTTTTTTTTTATAATTGAAATTCCTTGCTTTACTTTGAATATATGAAAGCTTTTCCTCCAACAGCCAGTTCTGATTTTATATCAAAGCAAACCATGAAATCTCAAAGTGATATAAATGCTAAGTAAAAGATCTTGATTATACAGCCTCTTTTGAAAGCTTACAATATTAAGATAGGATTTGACAGCCCAAATGTAGGCATGTATTATATCTGTATCTGAGCTTGTCATGGACGTTTCCTTTATAGTAAGTGGGAAAGAAGAGCATTTTTAGGCATCCTAAAGACAGGTCTCAGTCTGTAAAGCAGAATCATGCTCAGGAAACACCAGTGTCTCTCCACTAACTGAACAGAGCTCAGATACACACTTTATAGACAGATGACTTTAAGTGAGGGGAATTCTATCATTAATACCACAGGTGTGTATTTCTTTATTAGATTAGGTTTCTAAGCTCTTGTATTAACTCCGGTAACATTTTACATGTGAATCTAAGGCGTTATGATCCCTTACTGTAAAATTTTAAAAGATGCTTCATTGTACTTTAATTTGAAGCACTCTGGTACAAGAAGCTGGTAGCATTAAATGCAGTTTTCCCACACTTGGTCACCTTCAGGCTTTTTTGAGACTTTGCTCCTAGGCTGTTGGAAAAATATTTGCAACAAAAGGTAATTTTGTTATAGTGTTGCTGATTTGTACTGCATCAGTAAGAAGGACCTTTGTCCAGCAGGTTTGCTACCTGCACTTTCAACTGCTGCAACAACTCCAACTCTTTGCGAAAACATTTGGCGTGTGAAAGCTCTCAAGAGACTGGAAAGGTTGCTAGGAGCATTGATAGAATACCTACCACTGTGGAAATTATCATCCCGCAAGTATCATAAATGATTTTATTGAAGCTACAGTAGTCCAAGTCAACTCTTTAATAGCAGAACAATAACTTTCTTGTGCCCTTAACTTATGTTTGTAAAAGATTTGTCAGTTAGAGGAATCCTGGATAACATCTGTTAATACCAAAATAGAGATACAGGTTTCTCACTGTGCATCAATGATGAAGGTTTACCAGAAACAATCAGAAGTATTACAACTCCATTTTCACATTAAAAATCTTAACTTTAACCTACCAAAGTTCACATAACATAACAGGTGTTTTTCAATGGCAGCAGCTTTTGGACTTCATGCTAATCATTTAGGGTCAAGTTCCATTGCTTTTCATTAAACCTTGTTAGCAAATTGTTCACTGGGGGAAAAAAAGGACTAAGTAACAACATGATTTTTAAAAGTGCTCTCTTCACCTGTTCCTTACACCAGATGGAATAAACAACTGATCAGTGTGTTGTTTTTCCCAACAGCATAGTCTCAATAATTCAGCAAGTGTTTTGCAGAGACTTACTGCCTTCAACAATTAGCTCCAGGACAAGCTGTGGAGAAATCTATAAAAGCATGTTAAGGGCACTCAGTTCACACAAAAAATACCTAACAAATTAGGGCAGGGTAACAGTTCCAGGTGCCAACACTGGGGATAAATATCCTGATAGCTCTGCCTATGAACTGCATATATTGATCTTCTTTTGGAATTTTCCTATTTTTGATTTTTCTGTCCCCTCCTTTGTGATTGTTTTAACAAATTGGTAATTTCAAGGTTGCATGTTCTGGCTGGATTTCATGCTGGGTTGACATCTCATGTGCTTGGAAACGGCTTGGCTTCAGCCTAACACAGATGAAAAATAGAGCCAAAATGGGGGAGGGTGTAGATAATTTTTCCCACAGAATGCAATGCGTGTTTTCCAGATATATTATTTTTATATATCATATGAAAATTAATTTGCTCCTCTTTATAACATAAAATATAACATACAAAATATAGGTTGCTAGTTACATATGGAGAATATTAGATTTGCTTTGTTTGGTATAGCATAGAAAGCTCAAACAAAAAAAAATAATCTGTCATTAATGTTAAAACCTTCTTTGGTCCACTCACGCTGTTTAGAGGTGCTAGTGTATAAAGAGAAGTTTTCAGTGGTATTGAACCTCTCTACATCTCTTTATTATCCTTGTTGCAGCCTTTGGAGGACAGCAGGGAACGGTCTCAAATGGCTTATGCTGTGCTGCCTGTACTCCTCTGTGTGACAGGCTGTTGCAATCTGCTCTATTAGCAGCATCAGGGTTTGGTCAGAACTTGTGGGAGCCACGACCAGCTTTCTGAGAGGTCCCTGACCTGTTTTGCAACATGTACATTCAGCAAATTAGAATATTGTCCTAGAGGATTTTTTGTCTAAATATCACTTATGCATACGTAACTGCAAATAGAAAAGAGCATTATACCTTTCCGTTTATTAGAAAGTCTACCCTTGTGTTTTATGCGCAATGATAAAAAAAACCACAACCATAGACACAAGAAGTTGAATACTTAATTATTTTAGCTTCCTTTTCATTGGTTTGCAAACAGATGGTAGACAAAAAGAATGAAAGAAGCCTATGGCCAATAGAGGGTTATAGCAGATAACTGTAAGTGTAAAAAACAATTAAGAGAAACAAAAAAAGAAGAATCTGGAGAAGAACCTGGAATTTTCACTTTTAAATTGTCCAGACTGATGAGGTTCTTCAGGTGATGTTGGAATATGGTCTGTCTGTACCCTGGCTTCAGATGTGTTGGGGAGCTCCAGTGTTGTCAGTGGACTTTCCCAACGAACACTGTCTGAGCCCATGACTTTGAGACATCAGAGGGTTAGATATAGATAGCAGTGAGGATAGACCCTAGTAGCGTTCAGGCTACAAAGAGTCTTCTGTAATACCGTCTTGAAGCATTACATCCAGTTGTTCATTCCAAGGCAGGATAGCAGGTCAGAGCTGCAGGGAGGTATTTGGTCAGCTTGTCCATGTAGGAGGTCCTGGAAAAGGAGGGAAACAAGCATGCAGCTAAGGCAGCCACACGGATAGCAGACTACAAGGGGCAGCAGACTCAGACTGCTTTTGTATCCATGTAAGATTATAAAAAGCCTTGCACCAAGCCTGTCTGCTTAGAACTACTCTGAGAAATGTGAAAGCATTTTTGATTATGCTTCCTTATTTTTAACAGCATTATTTTATTTGGTGTTCTTTCTATGCATCCTTAAGGAGTTATTTTGGAACACATTCCACTGAAACCAATAAAACTTGTGCTTTTTCTCCTTCTTAATGTTTACTGGAGTTATTATGGTGGCCTTAAGTCTGGTGAGTCCCGTTTAGTGCCTTTTATTTGAAGAAAACCCTATACTGAAATTGCAAGAAGCATTAGTTGTTTCCTTTTCTTATTCAAGATGGACATATGTGTCTTTGATTACATGGTAAAGGAGTAGCATGGCACATACAGTTGCTAGGCAGAGAAGACTTTCTATGGCTAAAATACAAAACTTAGCAGCCAAGGCCAAATGATTAATGCCTGCATCTGCTGTAGACTGATCCAAACAAGATGGTAAATCTGTGCTTGCCTCACAGTATGGATTGACTATATCTCCGAGCCCATTTCTACCTCACCTTTGCCAAAGGGAGTGTTCCCAGCACTGCGTTCTTTCTATCTCCACACATAGGCACTCCCCCCTCAGTTACTATCCACTTGCTCTGGGCACTTCTGTTACACGAGCATTGCCACTTAGCACACTCCTTTGTGAGCCTGTTCAACTCTCTAAGCTGCCAGGAAGCTAAAATAACGGGGCTAGGGACAGGGGAAAGGCAGGAATTTTCCTGGGGCTTTCTTCCTGCAGGCTTAGCAAATTGAACCAACTCAGCGAGGGATCTGACAAACTCCAAAGCTGGTGCAAGGGCAAGGAGGTGGGCTGTAAAGAGCAGGGATGGGATCTCATAGCATAGGGTCAAGGAGCAAAAGGAAGGAAGACAGAATAGTGGAGGGAGGGATGGAGTGGAAGTACTTTCTTGGTGGAAGCTTAAGTGTAGTGTCAGACTGTATTTGTACCCTTTGCTGCCCTGTTTGTCACTAGGAGCTGTACCTAACTTGCAGGGCTAGTGTCTCAGTGAATGAGTTCCTCTAAGTCAATGTAGGGTTCAATAGAATAAAATGGCTTAAGAACATGTATGCATTTTTAAGTTATCCTTATAGAATTGCTGACCTGAACAATTTGAAGCCAGGTTTTCAGCTAGCACATGAACCACTGTTTTGCACTTTTAAGACCAGGAGAGACCATATGTTTCCCTGTGTTTAAATGCTAGTAATGTTTACTACAACATCAACAGCATTCTGTTGCTTCTTATAAAGGTGAAGTAGCAAGCTTCAGGTAAAAGGAAAATACTATAGCTGTGTGAAAATCAGATCATTGCCAGCATCCTCTGCAGGAGAGTTCTTTTTTTGACAACCTTTTCAGAATCGTTTGATTATTGAGCAGTGCATGTAGTTGTTAACAAAAGCTGTTCTTGAGCAAAGGGCCATGAATTTTTCAGGAATAAAAGAGGCACCACTTCCTGTCACAGTGTATGCCCTTGAGTTTTTATGCTCTCAGAAGTATGAATTTATGAAGATAAATCCTCAGCAAGTGTAAATGTATGTGGCTCCAGTGAGCTCAGACAAAGCTGACTTTTATCCTTGGTTAAAATTATGTGTTGTGGCTGAGCCAATTTCATTGTTCACTTCCACTGAAAGGAACATTTCTGCTCCCAGTCCACAGGCCTACTCCATTCCTTGTGCTGGCTCTGGTGGGTGTTGCCCTCTGCCGAGCCACTTCAGCTGCCTAGAATTGAAAAAAAATAGTCAGCTGTAGAGTGTAAGCCTATCCTGGATGGGAAGTGTTTCCTCTGCAACCGAGTTCATGGTGTTAGGGTGAAATAGCTCACTCAACTGAGGGGAAAAAACCTAAATTGTATTAATCTGGGAAAAAAACCCAACCCAAAACCCAGTGTTGCTCACAGTCTAAAGCCAACTGAATGGACAGTCAGGGATGTGGAACTGGTATAGAAGTGAATATGCCAGATGCTAGCAATCTGGTTCAGTTCTATAACATTAGGTCAGAATCACTGTAAACACAGTTACTTTTATATTTTATTAGATATCTGGGTATTTAGTTTCCTAAAAGATTTCTGGTGGTGTTGGGTTCCGGGGAAGAAATAATCTAATATAATATGTAAGTATTCTTGCATGCAGTTTCTTTAATATCAAAGTTCCATACGCCTTTAACATGAAGACTTCTGATAAGATGATCTAAACTCAAACTAGTTCACTCAATGCCTTTATCTTATTCAGTAAGGATTAAAGAAGATTTATCCATTTATGTATGATAGAACTGTGTAATGAGAGCTAATGATATAGTGAATATAAAGTCATTTCATTCGTGCTATATTGTGCTGTACAATAAGGTTTGAAATTCTTCGAGCTTCCACCAGTTTGATTCAAGCTTATTTCATTCTCTAAATAAAAGCTTCTTACATATTGGAAGTAGAAACTGAGAACTGGGATCTTTTGAGTATTTCCTAATGATTGTTTAAAATCATTACCTGAATCAGTTATTGTTATTACATTAATTGGGGTAGAATTAAAAAAAAAAAAACAACAAACAACCTGAAAAACCCCAGTGGAAATTAAGAGAGTTTGACTCCATATGTAACTTAAAATTCCCTAAAATTACGTAACATCTGGATGTCTTGCTGTAATTATGTTAGTCCTTCACTACATATAGGCAAACCCTACAGACTAGGTCTAGCTCTGCCATTCATTTTGAACAAAAAAAAAATCACAAATTAGAAGTATCTTTCAACAAAAGAAATTAGTAAGTAGCTTCTGCGGGCGTAAAGTGTGACACTAGACTTGCAGCGCTTTCTGCTTGATTGCTAAGCTGCATAGAAAGTTTTCTAGAAACAGTTTACAGTTTTAACCGTGGGACTTAGGTAAAATAATAATTTAGTGGAACTAAAAAAGTATTTCTGGGTTAATAACTGGACAATGGGCAATGAGTACTGACTGCTCCCTTTTTAGAGCCTGAGAAAGCAAATTGAAAGGTTGGCTGCTGTGGGTAGCAGAATAAAATGATGCTTCAAGGGTGGGCATTCAGGTTAGTAGGACAAATATTTGCTTAATCCATTTCTTTAAAACAGTACTGTAGTTCTCTGATACTCCTATCACAAATCTAGGAAGTAGAGGTGATGATACAGAATAATCAATGTAATTCTTGTGGATAACTGATTCATCCTTGAGAAGGTAAATAATCCACTGTGTGGGGCTTTTTCACCTACTGATAATCAGACTTCCAAAAAATCAATATGTACTTGGTGGAGAAAGAATTTAGGTTTTGCAGCAAAGTACAGCAGGTTATATTTCTTCCTGTAAAGGAAGTATCACAAGGGATAGTGTAGTCTCTTTTGATTCACTAATGTTCTTCCTAGCTGTTGTAACCATTATGTTACTGACGATCATTCTGTAGAAAAAAAGATTTGATAATGCTTTTATTTACCCCTCTGACTTGAAAAATAGTATTTCTGTCTACAGAAGAATCCTGTCCTATGGGCTGTGTGTACGCACAAGTGTGCGCATACTCACATCATTTGAAGCTGCACGTAGTCAGATTTTAAGTGCGTTAATTTACATTTGACTTGTGAAGGTCTGAAGTAGGTATCATCTTTTTCTGACAAAACCTCATTTCACCCCAGTTTGGTACTCCTTCCTTGATAAAAATGCTACTACTGTTCAGATAATGGCAAAATGCATTTTCTTAGACTCTACAGCAGATAATCAGAGAAACAAAGCTCACACAGTCCAGTGCTCTCTGCTATATGGGGAAAAAAGTTAATTTACAAAGGCTTTAACTTTAAAGTGTTCACTGCTTAAATGAGCCTCCAGGCCTTGGAGTAAGAGTTTGATCTAATGATGGAGTGGTTCCAGTTTTGAGATGCTTTTCTCCATCATGGTGCAGACAACTTCAGTTTCTGCTAAAGCCCTTTATTAGAGATGGGCCTGAACAGTACAGCTCAGGCTGCCTACCTGCTCTGAAGACTAATAGACAGAGGTGGTTGGGCTGGAGGCTTAGCCTTCTTCCTGCTCTTGGCAGTTAGCTTACAAGCCAACCCTTATTTGCTGGTGGAGAATCTTTTGCTGCCCGTTGATATGAAAGAATTCAGCCAGAACTCACTCAAAGTAATAATAAATCAGATTTATCAGCAAGAGTTCCCTCTGTCAGCAAATACCCAGGGAAATTTTCCAGCATCGTGGTTTTCGGCTCCCAGCAACCATGCAAGCACTAGTTGCATCAAAATTGTTTCTAGTCATGAGACCAAGGTTTTAGCTGTTATTGCGTCCTTTAGTAGCAGCCTACCCAGAAACCTTCACAGAAGAAAATCTAACCCTCTTCTCTAAAAAGGCTTGTAATTTCCTGCCAACTCATTGCACTATCAAGGCTCAGAGGGGGAATGGCTGAGTTTTTTACACTCTTAATTATGCAGATTAAGATCCACAAAACTTTCTTTGGACTCTGCTCATTCATAAAAGACCTAAGTTATCTCATTTATTTTAACTGTTAAAAAGCCACTATGAGCTGTGGGGGCTTTCAGCATCACTTTCATGGCCTGTTGGCTGGCCTCAGCAAAACGAAGAGAATGACAATGGAAAAGTATTAAATCTCTTGCAGCTGGAACTGTGCTACCGCTAACCAGCCTCATCCCTGGAGAGCAGCTATTGCAGCATTTCTAGAAATCTGCGTAAAACCATGTGCTGGTATGACTAACTGGAATTATTAAGCTAAGAAGTTGGTTCTGCTGTGACAAAGTTTTTCAGTCTTTAGTCTCAGGAACCCTAGGGAGCCGTAGTAACTTTGGCTAAACCATATGGTTCGTGGGCCCTGGTGCTATGGTTCAGGAAGCTGTCCTCTGCCATGAAAAGTGATCTGGTTTCTCTAGGCTACGCGCAGCTCTGCACCTCCACTGGAAAAAGGGCAGGGAGGAAGCACTGAAACAAGCTGAAATAGTTTGAGGATTGCTGCAATAAGCACTTGCAACATTTTTCATTTCTCCACTGTCTTTGGAGGTTATTGCTTACACGTACAGCTCAGCATTCTTCCCTTGCTGCTGTTTTGTAAAATCTGCCTTTGAGAAGCATGTTCTTTCTACTTGGAGCTCTCAACACAGCAGAGCATGGCAATGAGCTCCAAGTGGAGATTCTGCAAAAAGAGTCATGGTGTGTTGGCACCTGCAATGTTTTCTGTTAATTCAGTGAAATAACTACTTTAAGTGGAGAAATCAATCATTAATAAGCTACATTGAAAATGTCACATTAGTATTGGACAAATACATTGTAATGCTCTTGCTTATCTTTTTTCTTTTTTCAGTAATGTTTATAACTTTCTGTTAGACCAGAAATATATATGGAGTTTAATGGTGTAGGTAGTCTTGATTTCACGACAGTATAAGCCACTGTTTTTATTACATTTAATGACTTTATAAATTAACTGCTTGGTATATAAAGTAGCCTATTCTAATCTGAAATTTAATTGAACGTGTATCAGCTGTCCTTCATATCTTTCATATAAGAACCCTAATGTTCTTTGGTACCTATTCTTTTCCAAGTAAAATGAGCATAATTAAGAAGTTGTTAATTAGCCGAAGAGTATTTTTGGTTTCATTTTGCTTTAATTCCTCCTAGAATTGTCTTTATTATCTGTTAAGGAAATTGCTCCCAAACCATTAGCATTTATCATACTGGAAAACCCATTTTAATAGTACAAACTCTTAAGGTAGACATAAGCAAGGAAAATGTCTGTTGAGTTAATACAGTGTTAAACATGAAAACTCTGGCTTGTCTAGTAACTACAGAAGGTATTGTGAACCAACAATGGTGTCCTTTATGGATAGCATTGGACACGGGTCTTAACGGATGTCTGTAAAATGAGAGTAATAAATGAAAATAGCTTGAAACCAGAAGTGTTCTTGAAACCGAGTTCTGCTTTGATCCAGTGTTCAAATTGTTTTGTTCCATGAAAATTCTTTAAAAAGTTTTTGTAGGCAAAAGCAGAAGGTGGCATCCAGGCTGTGCCAGAGGATATCCAGAGCCTGCCTGCTAAGGATGGGTGTTGTCAGAGGAGCTGGTTGCCTTTAAGAAAAGCTGTCTTTTGTGTTTTGGAAATTACAGTGCTGTCTTTGCTGAGCCAAAATAATGTTTTGTTTCCCTTACTGCTGTTGTAATGAAAGGAGGCTTGTATGTTCTTAGTCCTTCATCTTCCATTTAGGCGCAGATTTGCTGGCCGTGGCTTACGCAGATACAGGTCTTTAGATCCAAAAAAGCACCTCTGTAGCTGGTGCTGCTATTTAAGATACTTGGTATTGTCTGCTGTGATTCACATATCCTCACTGCAAAGTTAATTTGAAGTTATTTATTTATTGCCTTTAATCCTCCAGCTGCTTCTGAACAGACACCTCCCTCCAGCTGTTGGCAGTACTTCTAGTCAAATGTGCCCGGCACAGCTCCAGGGTAACATCCTGACGAGAGCTCCCATCTCTGCTTTCACCTGCGTCAGTCCTGTCCTTGTCCATCGTAGGAACCCTGGTCAGGGGACTCACAGGATGGGTTTTCACCGTGAGGGTCTCCCTTTAACGAGCTTGTCACAGCACGGGGAGGGGGATGAAGGCGTAACTCAGCACCCAGAACGTGTAATATTCTAAAAACTCAAGTGCTGCTAAGCAATGTGGCTTGCCCACTTCCAGACCAAACTGAGATGTCAGAGGAACTTGCAGGCAAAGGCCTGGAAGTCTAGTGGCTTATTTATAAAAACTGATCTTCAGGGGAGACTGTCTGGTTTGAAACAGATGTAGTATCACCATTTTGCAACTGGACATAATAGTCTCAGGGGACTTCACAGCACCATCTGCATCTGAATGAATGAAATAAGTTTCTGTTATAGCTGTGAGCTCAGATTTGAACTGATTATTCAAGTGGCTAGTGGCCAGCTTGTGTTTTTAATGCTCTTACAAATGCTAATGCCTGCATGCTAGAGAAGTATTTAAAGAAGACAGACTTAGATGACAGAAATCCCAAAGTTTCAGGTTTTTTTCACTTCATAGTTTTTTATTAGGGGCAGTATTTAAATGTTTTTTACATAGGGGATGTTTTTCTGAAAAGGAAACAGATGAAAACTTTATGTGAGTAAAAAACACTAGCATGAAATCTTGTATATATAACGAGAAGTAAAGAAAAATCTGTCTCCACTTCGATTACATTAAATTATTAATTATCTTAATTAACTAGTTAACCACTTCCAGTTGTAGAAATACAAACTGTTACTACTAGTTGTTTTGGTATGTGAGTACCAATTAGTATTTTCTACGTTCAAGACTAACTACATCAAAAGATATATTTAATTAAAAGAAACAACACTGCAATTTGTCAATATAGATTCTTTTCACTGCCAGTAGTTAACAGAGCTCCTACTTCAGCAAAGTACTGCAGTGTTGAAAGACTCATTGCAGGTGTGTAACTTAGCGATACAGTTATAATTCTCCCGAAAGAGAGTTGCAGAAATTTAAAATAGCGCTTCTCCAAAGTTCTGATAATGAAAGAACAGGCTTCCCACAAAGAGTTGGCAAGTTTCTTGCAACTATTGTTGCAAATGAGAGACCTCCTTCATGAAAAAAAGTGTAAATTTGCCAAGTAGATGAGTTGAGGAATTACCTTGCCAACAATTTTTCGGTTTATGTAAGTTAAACAAGAAATAGATTAATATTAACTCTGTATTTCCTGAACCGATTTCTTTCTTTTCTTTGGCTCCTTAAGGCTATAACTTGCTAAGTTTAGCTCACTAAATTGAGATTAATGAAAGCATTGGCTGGAAGTGGTGCTCACTGGAGTACATGTTATGTTTTTACAGAGGAGGCTTTTGCTCCTACTAAACATGATGGGGAAAGTGCAGGTTTAGGCCAAAAATAGTATTCTACGGTTTAAGGTTTGTGAAATTTTTATTTCACTTGTATATTTTTAGTCACTGGTTGGCCAACGTTACATTCCATATAAATAATATGTAGCATTCCCTCCTCTTCTTCCAGAGGAATAATATAAGCTTAAAAAAAACAAACAGTGTGCAGCTATTGTTGCTTAAGAGAATCAGATGAAGTACACAAAAGGGAAGCTGTAGATGAAGACGTGCTGTTTAATAGCCGAATGGGGACGCAAGGAAGCAAGGTGTTTGAAGATTAATTTCCTCCAGTAGAAGGAAATAAAAATAGAAGAAAATTAGTGAAGGATACCCAGCCTTGTCTTCAACATAAAATTAGAGCAACTGTAAGGATTCTTTTTAGGATGTTTGTAGCAGTATTTCATCAGGAGAGATCTCAACTGGGGAGGAAGGAACTATTAAAAGCTAAATTCATTACTCAATTTCCATGATTATACTAAAGCAAACAAAATTGACAAACATAGTTACCTTTAAATTTTGAACATAAGAATGATTTTGCATGAAAAGAACACTGTAATGTCTTTTCTTTATGTATAATTAACACAATTAGAACTAGGGAGGCAGAGGTACATGGAGTTTAGGAGGCGAAGATAGAGAAAAATGAAAAATGAGATATATGACAGCCCGTGGAAAAAGCATACTCATCTCAGAGCGACTGTTTTGATATTATGAAGATTAGAGAATTTCTCATATGGCTTTCAGGGAAGGTATGTGTCTGTGACACCATTTCAGGAGAGTATAAGTCATCATCTCTAAAGGTTTGCTGTACTTTGAAGTACTGCTAAAATGTTTTTGAGGGTAAATTTTCAAATGGTGACACTGACCTTAGAATAAGTTTCAAGGAGCTTTGTGGCCTTTAACGCACCTCTTATCCTTTCATGAAACTGAGAGGAAGCTAGCCCAGAGAAGAGAGTGATTACGATGAGGGTCAGAAATTACTCTCTGTGTTCTCACAGAGGATTATTGTTAAAGAGTTGTCAAAATCTCAGTTATTCATGGAGTTCTGTGTAATAGTGGCAGCCAAAATTCTGAGTAAAGGAATAAAGAATGAATAGGTAATTGAAGATAAATTCCTTGCCTCAAGATAGATTTTTGTGAAAGAATCTTACACTTTACTGTGAACTTTAGCTTTTCCTTCTGCCCCTCAAAAATCTCATTTACTGTTAAAACTGCCTAACTGGGCTAGCATGTGGACGGTTGCTTATCCAGGCCAGCCACTTTTTCATATTTAAATCTTTTTTTCTTTGTGTTCTATCTTATCACTATTTTTTAATGTGTGATTTTGTATAGATTACTGTAATTATGGAGAAATATTGAACCAGATCGCCTACAGGTTGGAGATATGAGGTCTTGAAAGCATCTACTTCTGATATGTTTCTCAGCAGGATCCATTTCATTATTATGAAATTATCGCAAGAAATCAGAGCTTTATGCCTATGATTCCAGACGATAATATGAGATGAATGCTCTGCTAAAAGAACAGTAGAGAGCTAAGTCTGGTAAAGTGAAATCTGCAGCTGTGAAAAATAAAAGTTGTGGCACAGTAAATGGGATAATATCTCTGAGCTTTCAATACCTTCGGTTAGAAGAATAACTTGCTCTGTGACAAATATAGGATGAAGTGAAGAATCAGATTAAACCCAAGAACATCAGAGTGTTTGGGGTGCCAAAAGTTGCACACGGAGATAATTCATTTTTTGATTGCTTGATTTGAAAGATACTTCATCTTCATATCAGAAACTTTGCTTTATCTAATGAAAAATCACACCATTTTCAAAGCAGACCAAATAGGAAGGAGGTGCAGGTGCTGTTTAGTCTGAGATATAAAAGGTATGGAAGGAACATTTAGATTGATGGGAAAGCCAAACAAGCTTTTATCCAAAGAGAGATTTTTTTTTCCTTATCTAGTATTAAGGTCTTCTGTCACTCATGAAGGGTTCATTTTGACTTCTCCATTAAAAAACAAAACAAAACAAAAAACAGACAGACATGTAGCGGTAGAATGAAACAAGTGGTATAGAGGAGAACTTGTGGTCTTCCTTCATGTGCATTTTCACTGTATATAAGCTCAGATGGAGATGAACCAAACTACACTTGCATCTAGATTACTGCCCTGAGAAAAGCCACTTCGTATTTCTGGAGAGGTAACAAGGCAGAAAGCTGCTGGGTTGAACTCCAGGCATGGTTTATTAAAACTCTTTTTTCAATGTATTTTTTCAACAGAAAAGTATCAGTGATGATAACTAATAAAACACCAAAGGCGATGTGGTACTAGCTACCTTTTCTTTGAAAAGTGAAGGTGGGATGTTTTTTGTTGGTTGGTTGAGTTTTCAGGTCCAAATAGCACTTTGTCAGAAAGGATATTTCTTCAAAATTCATGCTTCATGTTTGCCTTCAATCTGATGTCAGCAGTGTTCTTTCATTTGCTCCTTATCTGTGTTATAGGCTATTTAATAGCTTAAGCGTTTACTTGTTGCTCTTTTCCCCTATAAAAAGCTGTAAATCATATAGTGGCAGAATCTGATTCCAAATAACTGTCTTGGTCTTTGAAACAAGAAAAAGCAGATTTGTGAAAGAACAAATAAACCTTTCATCTAGCAGTATTATTAGATGTTTTATCAATAAAACATCTACTTTTGCACCAGTCCTCCAAACAATTTGATTATAATTTGACTTTTAAAAGCTTGGCGGTCCCTTTTTCTTCAGTAAGATGACATCTTTTTCTCACCACCTAGATACTCACGTCCATTTCTTTGCTGTTTGGAGATTTAATACTTTACAGGCAAGAATAAGGAGTAGGAATTAGTATTAACATCCAGTAGTTTCTACACTTCCATGAGGAAAAAAGGGTATTGTAATTAAATGGTAATATTACAAATATTTATACATATAAATATATACGTATATATTTTTTCTCTCCTGAATAGTCTTCCCTGGTACTTCTTCCCTTAGTAAAGCAATTAATCTCTGTGACTATTTGGTTGTTTGAAGGTCTAAGACTCATATGACCAAGTCTGCTTAATCCAACTCCCGTTAGACTGATAAAGTATGGATTGAATTCATCACTGCTCTTTGTGAAACAAGGCAAACTTTTTCAGCTGTTTGGTCATTCAGGAACATTTGGCATTGGGGTTAGTGTTCAACTGCCACACTTCAGACTTCTAGCTTGAATTCCTAGTTTAGGACTTTCATCTCCCAGGACTCCTGCAAAAGAAGGGAGAAAAGAGAGAATGTCATGAAAGCAATATGTGGAGGGACAAGAGGACAATTCTATGTATTAGAAGAGAATAGGTGTCCAGAAAGTGATTAGATGCACCCAAATTAGGCTGTCATGTCTCTTACAAGACTATCCTCACGTTCAAACACAACTTTTTCATTTGCTGTCTTCCACGTCCCTTTCAGCCCACAGTCCTCCTCTGCTAAAACTGTGGACTTTCAGGGGAATAAGAGTGGAGTTGTTCTAGCTGGTGGGTTTTGTCTTTAGAGCATCCTGAAATATTTCACAAATCTTTTGCCTCATGCAAGTCTGCTTTAGAAGAGTGCGCACTCTTCAAGCCTCTTTCTAGTGGTGCTTCTGGCAGGAGAACTGGTAACAACTTAGGGAAGTTCAGGTGCCATTCCCTGCATCTCCTGCTAGTGACAAATGGTGACCAGAAAGCATTTCATTATATGTGAAACTGTTACTGAATTAGTAATATAGTATATATTTAATGAATTAGAAAGTATATGTATATAGTCAGTGGCACAGTGTTGTATATGTGTGCGAGTGGATAAATATACAGACGTATGTATGCATATATACAATGCCAGTGATAAATGCCAAGCTAGATTTAATTTCTTGTGGCAATACCAGACTGTTAGGCCTCACTCACTCTTCAAATAAATGATATTTATTTATATGTGCTATTTAAGTATCAAGTACGAGAAGTCCAGTCTCTGTATTGGCCCTGCAAAAATACTTCCTCCTGCTGAATTCTCCCAAAGCTTCCTAACTGATTTGTCTCATCTGTCTCAGGTTATATTAATGCCATGCAGGTACATAAAATCTAGCTTGGCAATTCAGAGTCTGAATGTACATATTTACTGCTAACTCAAGTCCACATAGATGTTCCCAAGCTTAGCTATATATCGGCTACCTTAGCCACCGATAGAAGAGCTGCCAGTGCAGTGCCAGGCCTGTGAAAACTCTTCCAGGACCTCAGGGAAATATGGGCAGATAGCCCATGGATTGTGGTTATATGTTGCTCTAATTAAAAGCTAATTCAGGATGACCTCAGCATATGCTCTCTAATATTCAAATATAAGGAGGAAAAAGCAAGGATGCAAAAATAACATTTTCCCTGTATCTCATCAAATTGCAAATGGGTGTGATCTTAGGGACTATGTAGCAGGCTGGCATTACAATGGAAACAAAACAGAAAAGTAAAGATAGTAAATCCTGTAGTATACCACACTTTCCCTGGGGTGTTTAGGGAAAAGAGAGAAGTAGTACCAAAAAATTGGAGTTCAAGGCATAGGTTTTTAATGGCCTCAAACACTATTTTAAAAATGTGTCCAAATACCTTATTTGAAATTTTTATGTAGGCAATGTTTATTCATTTGCAGTTGTCTGTATGGAAAATACAGTAGGTATATTTTGCTTAAGGAATACATTGCCCCATAAATGACTGTGTGAGCATCTCATCCACGGTTTTCCAATGGATAGGTTTTCAGCTGGATTAAGTCTAATTGCACATCATCTTTTCCCCCTCTCAAAAGAAAAATAACAGGCAACTTCCTGCTCAGCTCTTTTGTAAGCTGGATTGTACTTTTGACAGCTCTCCAGTTCAGTGGCTATTTGGCAATGCAGCAGACTATCGCTGTAATCTTCAGGCTAAACGTAATGGTCATATCTTGTGATTCAGAGGTTGACAGTCCCATGGAGCAGTTTAGAGTGAATCTGAGCATTTGAATTCATTTTAATGCTTGAACCTTCTCATTATTAAGTCCAGTGCTTTGCTTTATTTTAATTATGCAATTGAATGTTGGGACTTCTAAAGAAATAAGAAAAAACAAAACAGAGATGATTATACAATGCTATAAATCCATGCTGTGCCTGCTTCTTGAACTTTGTGTGCAGTTCTGGTCCTTTTATTTCATAGAAATAATGAAAGTTTGAAAAATATTCAGAGATGGATTGCAGAGATCATTAAACATATGGAACAGCTTTTAACCCACATGAATAAGTACACCATCACCCTTCAGCCTGGAAAAGAAGGCTGAGGGAAGACTCTGAGTAGCATGGAGAGGAGGGTGAAGAGGCAATAAGCATTCATTGGTTCTTCCACTACAGGAACTTAAAGGACCACATATAAGACTAGTAGGTAAAGTGGTCCCTCACAGGCCAAATAATGAAGGTTTATTTTCAAAAAGTGGTGAATTTATGGAAAAGAACTGTATGCAAGGCTGTCAAGTGCAAATCCAAATGAAGTCCATGATGTAATTTGCTCCAGTCTAGAAAATAAAATCAAAGAAATACAACTGCATGCCAGCCATCTTCTCAATATTCTTCACCAAACGTTCATCGTTAGTACTGCTGGAGACCTTGGATCCAGTTGGTAGGGTTATTCTTTCCCTTTTTCAATGAAAAGCATTGTAGAACATTTTCAAGGACAGGACTTGTCTAGAATACAGAATTTATAAATCTGGTTATCACATTTTTATCTAAACCTGCTTAAATGGAAAAAGACCTGGAGTCCCTAGCTGGTTGTTGTCCTTTACGTCTTCAATATTTTAAGTTAAATGTCATAGAATTTGAAGAGATCAGGATTTCAGCAGTGTAAGATATTGGATGGTCAGAGAGGTGGGGTTTCCTTCTACTGTCTAATAAGATGTGTGACCTGCTTCTTAACCTGCCATGTTAGACTTCATGTGGCAAACCAGAATGAATTCTCCCAATTTCTGCAGGTAGGCACTTTGCAGTTCGTGTCTTGAATGTCTCCATCAGTCTTTTATCCATCCCTGCTACTATATTTTGACATGTATCTGTTAAGGTTTTGATGTATGTTTTGGTCTAACTATGTATTTGTTAAAAGGTGACCTTTTGATTTGATTGTTTGGCTGACTTCAGTGCTAATAAGCTGAAGGATGGGGTGTCTAATGAATCCTGTGTATAGAAATAATGATAGATGACTTATTTGGAATTCTACAGACACAGCATGGGCAAGCATGCCGAGGAGTCTCTGGAACTGAACCAATCTTACAGTGGGAAGCTTTATTGATTACACAGAGACAGGGCACATTTTAATCATTTTTACAACACTGTACTGCCTAAGGTACTAAAATCCATTAAACGAGGATTATAAACTTTGTTTTAAACTGGATCCTAAATTGTTTCTTGATGTACAGTCAACAGCAACTCTGTGAGATCAATCACAGTTACTAAGGCATATTAAAATCAACTTGTTTAATTTTAATTGCTCATATGCCTGACCCTCTGTGAGGCAGCTGTTCATAAAGCTAAATTGCTTTTCTCCCAGACAGGAGTTTCATTTCACTTCATGGTAGATTTTTGCCTTGTATGCTAACCTGCATTTTGCTTTTCTCTCTCCCTCCTCCCTCCTGGCCCATGATTCTCATTTCTCTTCAGATAATTTTCTCTCTTCTTTGCCTTCTATCCTCATTAGCAGAAGCTGCAGCCTTGCCAGTGGGTCAACTTTAATAAAGTAGGTGGATCGTTTGAATTATTAGTTGATGTAAAGTTACAGACCTGGAGCTCTTTTCAGGAGTCTCTGTTAACCTATACTACATGAGTGATTATGCTTGCGGATTCCTCATCAGATCATAAAAATTGCTGGCTGTATTGATGGGTGTATTGTGAACAGGTACATTAATTTTAAACTTGTATTATATTTTCCATTTAGCTGCATGTGTTTTAGTGTCCTCTGCTCTGATTTTTCTTAAGGGAATTCTATAAAGTTACTTAGTAATTTTGTTCCTGCTTTTGCATCTTCTGTCATCATGTGTTTCGATGGTGAAGGTTTGTATCAATTTCCTTCCTCCAGTATCTGAAGTCAATCATAGACTTTAGTATCAAAAAAGGAGTAACACACCTGGGTCTTAATCTCACACATAATGTGTTAAATATTATTGTTGCCCGAATCGTCTTTTGGTAGAATGGGCTTATAAACACCTACCTGCGGCCCAGCACGGACAAAATGAGATGCTGCTCTGTGCTAAAGAGTGCTTTCAAATTTCCAATCGATTTTGAGGATTTTCATATTCTTCAAGAGGCAGTTGAACCTTCTATTTCTGGTCAGTGTTTTTAGGCTGAGAGTAAATGCAGGGAAGTAAGAACAAATTTACTGGTTTTCATTTATTGAAAGAGAAGAGGTGGATGCAAGAGACAGGTGAGCAAAACCAGAATACTGAATCTTTTTGGAAAAACAGCAATGGTTCCAGCACACCAGTTTTACAACTACTGAATTTGTATAAGGCATTACAGTAATGGCATGTTAAGGCAGTAAGTGGAAAAGATTAGGATGATTTGGACATCTTATCTGTGCTTCTTGAAGCAGAAGGAGTCAGTGCTATGACAGAAAAGATGCATGTCTCTGAAAATTTAACATAATATGAAGTTGAAGAAGTAGAATAAGTATTTATTCTGCAGTAGAAGAAGAAATTGAAACCTAAGTGGTATATAAAATAATGTAAAATTATAAAGCACAATTATAAGAGTACACAGCACCAAGTAGTTATGTATTTATAGATTTCACTAAAACTGTCACCTTAATTATAGCCTTGGACCCTTCAGATTTTAGAACACTCTGGATTTTCCCATAATTTCACTCTTATCAATTAATGAAGGGTGGTTTTTTTTCATATGGATGATTCCCCTAATTTCACGAGCTTAGTACAGATGTGACTTTTCTGCTTCCGCTTTATTTCTCATTTTTCATGTACACTCTGTGCTACTTTTGCAGCAGATTTTAACTTGCAAGCTGCTATCTTCCAGCAGATGTGGGGGGCAGAAGGACAGCATACACTGCTGTCTTGCTGTGGTAGTGGAAGGCTTCCTAATGCAGGGAGCTCTTCAGAACCCACTCTTCTTTCTTTTTTTTTTTTTTTGGCTACATATAATAATTTGCACTGACTTTGGATTTTGGGGGTTTTCTAAGCCAATAAAAAATGTTGGAAATAGGAAAAGCATTCTGTCAATACAGCTATCTTGTAGATGTCTAGAGGGCACAGTCCATTGAGCTTCACTTATTTATATATAGCCTGTCCTTTGCAGCTGGCTTGCCTTCTCCTTAAACTTCCTCTATCAGGGGTTGTATGAGAGCAGACAAAGCCCGAAGTCCTGTCCTGTGGCTCCTGTCTCTTTGAAAGATTGATAAAACCACGCTTGACAGTTACATGTTTCTTCGCTGAATTTCTAGAGGTACATGTCACTTAGCAATGCTGAGTGTGCCTCAGTTTATCCTCTCCTCTCTTGGCGTGCCTGCTGAACTACTACCTGTGTCTTCAAATGCAAAGAGGGTTTGCGAAATTCAGCAAGAGTTGGAAGGAGAATATGCCATTTGCAGAGATTGTTCAGTGAGGGTTCATTGGCTTTGGAATGCAGTCCCTCGTTGATCTTAAATAGCTTGAACTTGTTAATATGTTTTTGGAATAAATAAAAAGCTATAGCCATGCCACTTTGCTCTTAATTACCTGGAATGGCAAAATTTTAATCTAGAGGCCTATTGAGGTGAACTTACCCTCTAAATAATGCACAAATTCTTGTCTTTTAAGAAAGCCTGACAAGTTACCAGTTTTATTTAGGTAGATCTCTCCACAGAACTGCCAAATAGTAAACAAATACATGGTTTAACTGTTTTCCTCTGACTGGGCCAAATTCAGGGAAAGATGTTTTGCTGTAAGAAGTAGACGAGATTTGCTTCTATGTGCATATAATCTGGGAGAATCATTATTATGAATAATAGGTCATCGGAATCGGAAGAGCCCCATGGCTCACATATATCAACCAACTACCATGGTGATGGACAGCGTATAAAAATCTCACTAAAATAGAACTCTAGGATATTCTCCTTAGTTTTTATTATAAGTCCCAGGCAAGCACTCCCAGAAATGAAAATCCTCTAGGCAATGTTAAATGTAACTCAACCTTGACTTGCAGGAATTTGTCTTCAGAATGGAAAAATTGTTTTTCTCTATGTCCAATTAATTCTTGGCTTTCATTTGAAACTGCCAGCAAGTTTGCCAACCCAGATTTGATGGGTTTTATTTATGTGATATAAATCCTTGTCGGCTGAGAATTAGTCTCATACATATTGGAAGGTGATTTTTTTATTTGCCAGCAACCCAGATCAAAATGTACCCAAGAGACCTGAAAATGAAAGAATCTGTCTCACCTTATGAGCCACCAAGCCAATCACTCTCTTTGAATAGCTTTCAACCCAGCATGCCCTATACAGGCAGCAGATAAACCAATGAAACATTGATTATTAACAGAAAACAAAATAGATATATTATCATCATCTTGCCTAAAACCCCTGTTAGAAAATAAGTTTCCTGAATTCCTCGGACTTACTTTATATGAGGGAAATTTTTCATTTTCTGTACTTGCCAAGATCTCTCAATTTATTCTCAAAATGAGAAACAGTAATGACTGTAATGTTTTTGATCAAACACTTAAGACATATTGCTGAGTGTTTGAGAGTTATTGCAAGTTTCCTTTGCAAATTCTGCTTGGATTCATTCCAACATTTGGAATAGGCCTGTGGTTTTTTGCTGTTATCAATTTTAATGTTACGCTCCAATACAGATTTCCCACTCATAATCTTTCTCATACTGCAGAGGAAGACGGCAATGCTGTCATTTCCACTCTCAGTGTGTGGACATCAATCCTAGCTAGATTATTTTGCCCTTGTCTGAAACTCATGCTCAGTTCCCAACTGTCCAATGACTTAGTGAAGCATATAATAACCAGCGCTCTTGTGAGCTGGAACCTCCTGGTTCAGTTGGTGCTTTGGCAAGTTGTTGATCTTCTACAGCAGCCTTGGGGATTTGCTTTGACAAAGTGCCTGAGAAAGGTTATATATGGCCAGCAAGATTAAACAGTGGCTCAAGCAGTTACCTTTCCTTAGAGATATTATTATTTTAAAAAATATACATATTGTGACCTTCACTCTTCAAAAACACTGTTACATTCTTGCAGTATGTTTATTCTCCTCAAGCTAAAACAGAAAGTTGTGTGTATTCTGACTTAGCATTATACCCTGATGTCATGTGCCAGTGTCCACCAGGAGAAACCTGTGTGTTAACACTGTGGAATAAATCAGGACCAAATCCATGACAGTCCATAGAAATCAGTATTGTTATGAATGCATGTTGGTAATATTAAGGATATATTTGAGTCAAACACTTATTTCATGCTTTGTTTGTTGATAAAACAGTCTCCATTAACAGCTTGTCTACCTATTTAAATGCTTCCAAATCATGTTTTACGAAAAAAAGCTGTAGAGTAGGAAGCATACATCAAAAAAATGTGAACTGCAGAAAAAAATTATGCTGACTTCATACTCTTTCTTGAATTTAATTTGTATTTCTGTATTCTCATGTTATTTAATGTGCTTAAGAGAAAGCAAATGTGGAAGAAACAGAAGTATAATTTAGTATATAGCAAACTTAAATTTTATGTGCATAAT
The DNA here is from genome assembly GCF_949628215.1 of Phalacrocorax aristotelis. Taxonomy (NCBI): domain Eukaryota; kingdom Metazoa; phylum Chordata; class Aves; order Suliformes; family Phalacrocoracidae; genus Phalacrocorax; species Phalacrocorax aristotelis. The sequence continues at coordinate 5,471,471 of NC_134279.1, forward strand.
TCTAGATGTCGTAGGCTTCTGAAGAATGAGGATGGACAGGTACAGCTAGCTGACTTTTTCTGCAAATATACAAGTATCTGAATTGCGTATAATCATATAATATAATATATTGTGCTCCCACAATACATAAAATACCCTAGAATTATGAAATCATTTGTTGTTTTAGTCTGAACTAAAATCAGGAATTATAGCATGAAAATGAAGAAAATCTTAGCTTTTAAAATTATTGATTGATAGAAATAAATAAAAATAAAAGTTAAGCAGTAGAAAGGTGGAAATTATAAAATGCAGATTTGTTATTAATTCTAAATCAGTAACTTAAGAGTTTACCAATAGCAGATATAATGTCTGCTCTGTAATTTCCAAGAATCAGTTCTTCAGAAAAGGATCTTGGAGTTAGAGCGTTCACAAACAACGAAGGCAGGCTATTATCAAGAAAGCAGTTGTGTTGGGATTTGTGTGGTAGGCAGTACCCCTCACAAAAGGCATGCGGTAATCCCTTTGCTCTACTCAGCATGGGCAGGATCTCATCTGGAATACCCGCGCAAAGTCAGGACGCTGCACTGCAGGAAAAAGATCTGTGCAAATGGAAGAGAACCCATAGCAGACCAAAAAGAACTTCTAGAGAGCTCCAAAATAAGCCCTCTAGGGAAAGACTTTTGGAGCCTACTTGGCACAGAAAAGAGAAGATAAAGGAGTGATACATAAAAGATAGCTTTGGCATGGCAAAGAAGAAATCATTGTCCATGTCCATGGGTAGGAAAAGAATCTATAAAATTCAAATGCATTGAGTTGTATCTTAAATATCAGGAACAACTTCCTAATTGTGAGGTTAATTAGAAGTGGAACAAGGGTGGGTTTAAACAAAAACAAAACAAGCAATTGATAAGTAGCAGTAAAATCAAAGAAACAGCAGACCTGCTCCTTCAGTCAACTTCTTTTTGGTGTCCAGACCAGGCAAACTCTTTGCCAGAATAACAGGGGCCCCTAAATGAGGGATGCGCACCTGGCCTCTCTTCATGACTTTCCCTCCTCCACCCCTTGCTTTTGGAGGAATGGTTTTGTGAACAGGAGACTGCCCAGGCAGTGGAAAGGGTGATAGGGAGGAGCTGGAACTTCTCCTTTAGCTCCCTGCTCTTGGCTTGCAGCACCTTGTCCAGTCACGCAGCGACAGCCTCTAAACTGCTGTCACAGATCTGAACATCATGGGCCCAAGGAGAATAGCAGACCAAGTTGGGGAGGATTTTTTGTCAAATCCTGAAAAGCCTCAGCAAAATTAAAGCTTGCTGAAAATAGAGGGAGATGCACAGGCAAGTCCTAAGAAGAACTCATAAAGTGTGGGGAGCCTCCATTGCTGGAGTTCATTAAGAAAGGGTTTGACAGTCGTTTTAGAGCTGTTACTGATCATGTCCTGCGGCAGAGAGATGGCTTACATGGCCTTTTAATGTCCTTTCCATTATTCCTTTGTCATTTGCTTCTGTAGTGAGACTTCTTTTAGAAGGGGTCTGATTCCAAACTCAGCTTCTGTTGGGGACTTCTTGTTGGTGAAATGGCAGTATAAAAAAATATCCAGAAAAGGAAGGTTATCAGCTAATTGAGATTTTTTTTCTTAGGCTATTCAGTACCCCTGTCAGTATGCTCCTGTAAAGAGTTTTACACAGATGAGACTTTTTCATATTTTTATAAACTCTCTGTCAGAATATTTCTGGGTTAAATATATATAGGGAGTATTTGAGGAGTGCACTTAGAGTTCCCAAGACTGTCCCTACATCCTCAGGTTACCTTGAAAATGGATTTTCCTATCTCTGCATTGATCTCCCACAGGTTTCCTGAAGGACAGGACAGTCCTCCCCCAGGTAGGTTTTCATTGCCACGTTATGTGTTGGTGTAATCCTAGTGAAGGTTATAGAATCACACAACTGGAGAATTTGTGGTTAATCAGATAGTAGCGAGTATGTAAGATACTGGGTTGCTCACTGAGGTGCTCCCAAGTAGCTGATGTTAGGCTGATAAGATTTGTTTTACACAGATAGCTGTATGGGTGGTGAGTCAAGAACTGAAACAGACGATTACTGAAAATAATTGATTTTCAAACTATGGTTCTTTCCCAATTAAAATTATCCTGAGGCCCTCAAAACCTATAATTTAAAGTTGTAATAGGAATCCAAGCAAGTCCTTACTTGCAGTGACTTTTTAGATACCGTAACCACTTTGAGTCATGCCAGCAGTAAAAAAAAAAATCCTCCTTCTTATTGTAAATGATTTAACTTTACACTTTTTTTTTTCCTTATTACTGGATGAAAATTGATTTTGGTTTGGTTTTCAAATGTGCTCCAACCAGGAAATTGGAGGCTGTTTTTCATACAGGGGAAATAATGGATAAAAATCCCCACTCTGGTGAAATCAGCTGAAACTTTAGCATTGGTGGTGATGACACCCATTTTACCCAGTGCCCTAAAAGAGATTTCACTAGGGAACAACAGAAACAATATCAGCCCTGGTAATGTGAAATACGTTACTTTCATGAGCTTGCTATGGGATACTAGTCTGGTCACTTTAGTTCCAGAGTGTTTTGTACAGACCTACTTTGTGTGTAGGGATGAGAGAAGCTGGTATTTCCAATGAAGAATTTCAATGCTTATGGCATGGGGATTATCTCTTAAAACAAAGCTGTTATACAGCAGCAACATCTGTAATACACATGTGCTGAGAAAATAAGGGGGGAAATTTAACCCAGGCTCTCTTGCCCTCTGTAGCCCTTCTGCTTTTGATCCACACAGGATCTTTCCAGTCCACTTTTAAGGCTCCCACTGCTGTTCACTCATTAATCTGCTCAGCAGCCTCTCCTTTTTCCAACCTTGCCTCTGATCTGGTACAACATTTTATATAGGCTTATCTTTGTGCAATGGAATTTGTAAAGGGTTGTGGTTATTTGACATGAGAACTTACAGGAGAAAATACGATACACTTGAGATAATGCTTATGTGAAGTAACACAGTAATAGGTATTGCCAGTTCAAGGAAAAGTAGATATCTTTGCTGGCATTTATTTTATTTCCAATTCAGGTCTGTCTGACTCACTTCAACAATAGAAATAATATTTGTTTGTGAAATAAATTCTTGTCCAAGAAGTTTCCCACCCCAACCCTTGCTTGTGGGCTCTATTAATAGGGTAACTTCAGTATCATTATGTCTACTCAGTGCTTTGACTTTGCCAGAAAATATTGATCTGTAGCATGCTCTGTCCAAGGGCAATAGCATCATTAATTGCTAAGTGATCTGCAAAACAATTAGAGACCTCGTGGCTGTTGTACAAATAGACGAATGGAGCTGTCTACCTAATCAGATACGGTTGTAACTAACTATGGACCCAATCATGTTGCTCAGAAATGTCTTCAACATCCGACACCTCCTCACTTCTCACAGTAACATATGCCATGCTCTGCCCTGTGAGGGGGGTGGTGGTGGTGGTGGCGTGCAGAGTTTTTAAGGAAATTTTTATCCTATATCTACATTCTCAGCTTTGCTTTCTGAGAGACAAGCAGGATTAAACCAAAGATTATAAGACTACAAGAAGCTGTAATTCACATTTGCGTTAATGGCATGAAGGCAGGATAAATATATTAAAAATGAACTCAGAGCCTGGATGTAGGGAATTTAGCACTTATGGAAATGAATAGGATCGATGATTTTCTAGGCTGTGTCATTCAGCGCCTAGTGCAGTGGGAGTCTGGCCTTAAATTGGGTCTCTTAGGACTAAATGGTAAGAGTAAGACTGAATTTATCAGTGTCATTTCTATATGAAGGAAACCAATTAGGGAGGAAATATACAATTAGTGCTAGTCCCCTTAAAGTTAGATGGCACAAATGTTGCATAAGGATCCTCTGCTTAAAATGTTTGTATTGAGCTCCAGGTGATGATTGGAAAAAAAAGAGCAGCCATGGTCAAACATATTCTGTCAGACAAGTAACAGGGAACCAAATCTGTGATGCAACAGAGAGACTCTGGTAGGATGTGATCCTATGAATGCACTCACGTTTTCCTAACTATTCCTGTTGTGTGTTTCTAGAGTCTTTGAAGGATTTAGTCTACTGTTTGGGGGAGGGTGAGTAAACTATTTTCTTCAAGACAAATTGTATTTTTAGTAGTGTCTTACAGTGTTTAAGAAGTAAACATAAGCACTGCATGCCACACACTGACGCTGTTTATGGGTGATACTTAGTTTAGTGTCTCTGGACAATTTGCTATTGAAGATTAAATGCTAACATTTGACTTTCTTCACATTCTTTGTTTACGTATGTTTTAAAGTTTTGGGGTGTGTGGTGTGTGGTTTGGGTTATTTTTGTTTTTTATTCTGGTGATGAGATTTCTTAGCAAAATTCCTGTGGCGGTCACTCTGTCATTCCGACGAGAATTTAGAGTTGCTTTTGGTTTAAATCATACACAGATTTTAAGACATTTTCCTCTATACAGTATCGGTTCAGCACAAAACTAATGAGAAATGTACCCAGTGGGTAACTTCAGTATTCTTATTGCTATATCTGGCCTAATTTTAGTCAGCAGAGTTCTACAGAAATGCTGTTACTTCTTTTAGTACAGGCCTTGCTACATACAGTACTAGGGCCAGAAGAGGAGCACAAGCAGGAAAGCTTATGCTTGAGAACAGAAGTGTGTAGGCTGCTTCTTTATATGCACCTTTAGCACCTGCTAAATTAGATTAGATTTAGCACCTGCTTCTTTTAAGGAGTGGTTAATCTTTGTAAATTAGAGCAGCAGAGCCACTGACCATCCTTCCAATCCCTCAGAAGGAAAAGGCATGAGGGAGTCCCTGCAGTGAGTGATTGAGCTCAATCCCCTTTATCCTGTGTCTCTGGGCAGGGCACTGTGAAAGAGCCAAGAGAATTTATCTGGTAGATAGAAGGGTTGGAGGGAGAAAGTGATCCTTTTAAAAGAACCAGCTTTTTGTTCCTTTAAGAAGCAGTTCCTAAAAAAATTGAAATTTTCTATAAAAGCAGCTGTGTGGTTCCTGTTCTTTTTTTTTTTTATTATTTTGAGCATCAGTATTCTATGCATGGATACAAGCAACGCTATTTTTACAAAAACGATCCCTATTTCAGTAGAATGGTTTTGTGATGCTTTCATTGACATCACATCGGGGGTTAGGTGGTGCAACAGAATAATAAACTGGCTTTCCACCTTCTGCAGACAGGTGTTCAGATACAGTGTAGATCATAAGTAAAAATTATTCTGGTGGTCCTCTCCCTAGTGCTTGGTTTTATTGCCCAAAAGGGGGAGAATAACATGAAAAATACTTAATTCTTGGCAAGCTCCCAATTTAATTTTCATCCATGTATTCTGCTGCCCTCCATTCAAATAAAAACAAATGCAAACCATAATGCAGGTCACAAGAAAGGTAACAGAAAGCCTGGAGCAATAGCCTAAACTGTGATGATGGAATTTTCTGACAGCACAGCACAGCACTGCAAAGGGTGGGTGTTTATAGCATCTTTATTCATATATGATTTTAGTTTCCACAGTTACTGGGATGCTTAAGATCAGAGAAGACTCCCACAACTCAGCTATGCTTTACCTAGCACTGCTCTTGTGTTACTGGCAGTTGGATTTGGAGCTGCAAGGGTGCTGTTTCACTTGCATAAGCAAAAAGCTTATTTCTTGGGAAAGTGGCATTGTACGGACATAGTCATAAATAACACAAGAAGTTTTCTGGAGTATAAAGTGTAAGAATGGAGGATTTTGGCTTCTAAATATTTTATACAATGAAAAATTTTCCTCTTTTGCTGAAGAAAATGTTTTGATTTTTTCTGAAAAATCTGCAAGTATTTATAGTCAGAATATTATACTGGATGTGGGCCATTATAGTGCTGCAGAGGGATTCTCTGTAGGTCAGGCTCTGTATCCAGCCTGCGCCTCATGCAGTGCTCCATAAATAATCTCTCTGCCTTCTGTCTAGCAAAAATATCATGGGTGTCTGTCCCAACAGGCCAGAGCCATGTTTGCTCTTCAGATCCCGACCCAGAAATACAAAAAGTTTTCTGTAACCCTCTGCATGGTCGCATCTTAGTTTAAAAAATCAGCCTTTCATGCAAAACAGAAAACTACATGTTTTCAGTAAAAGCTAACCTTTTTTCCACACAAGAGCCCATGTGCTCTTCCCAGGGCATGTTCTTCCCAGCAAACGACTTACTTGAAAGTCATAACCTTTGAGCTTTTACTCTGAACTTTGCAGTGACTTGCCTGATGCTGGCACAGTCAGAAAGGGCTAGGTTCTGCCACCCTTATTGATGCTCAGTAGTTTTTTTCTATTTAAGTAAGCCTATGGTAGTCAGCTCGGCTGTCTGTAGGTTACAGTGATACTTCCTCAGAAGCTGGGAAATTAAAACTTGATAGTGTATCATGCAGTCTTATGCTTAAACTGAACGTTAAGAGAGAGGAGCCTCTGAAAAGCTGTCTGTGGCTTAGAGGTGTGTGCAGCAAAATTTAGTAAACAAAAGGAATTGTACTGCCTTTGTGTGTTACAAGCCAACAAAGCTGAAAGAAGAACTTGGTTAAAAGCAGAATTACTTAATTAAGGTCAAGTATTTTGTGTCTGTGGATAGGAAGAGTAGAACAAGGGTTCTAATTTTGAACAAGAGTTTTGACTTTAAATGTACATGCTGGACTCAATACAGGAGTCAAAAAGTGCAGGTAGTTGTAATTCTTTTTTTCAGGATGGCTCCTTTTAATTCAGCTGCATGTTGTTCTGCTTAGGGTAGAACCTGACGTGTTTGACACAGGAAAAGTCCTTCCTTTCCATGCATTTATTCTGTTTACCAGCTCCCTGCTCCAAATAAATTCTTTGATCAGACAATGTCACCTTCCTCTTCATTTCTAGTTGCTAAACTGAATTAATAGCAGCTAAAAGTATATGTTTTCTCAAAGTAAACGTGTTAACGCTTTCATTGCTCGCATCTTAAACATTTACCTAATCCGCCAAACACAAATTGCAAGCAGGTTCCTGTGTTTTTTCTGGACTTAATCCCCAGCTGTTCCATGTCTACCAGTTGTTTAAACAACGACCATTCATCATGAAGATGTTCATAATTCAGTCATATATTATCAGGAAAAACCCAATACGTTAGCTTTGAAAAGTGCCAGAAATTTAGAGAGCATACTAAGATGAAATCATGTTTGAGGTAAAATAAATAATGTTGGCTATTGCAACGATTATCCATTTCTGTATTACATGCTGTAACAGCTTCATTTGGAGTGCTGAAGATTTTCCGGTTTGCCTTACCAGAGGTGAGCACATGTCCAAGATAAAATTGTCATTCAAGTCTTGAAGATTGCTGCAGGGGCTGTGCGAGAGCAAGGGCTGTCATTGCCTTCCAGTGCACTTTGGCCAGGACAGTCCTCAAGACGTATAGGGCCTTGTGAGAGTACTCAGTTGCTTTTGGTAGGCGCAGTGATCACAGGATACTAGAAAGTGCTTTCCCCATGGCTGTTACTGTTGCCCAGTGGATGGTAAATGTCTGTTGCCAGCCTGTGCATTTTTTTAATACAGAAAACTTGTGGATTGTAAAAAGGAAAACAAAAACCCCCTCTGCTTGTGCTTTTTCTCCACAATGTTGCTTGTTTGTGTGTTTTGGTTCAGAGTTGCATGGCAAGATCATATTATTTAATGAATGTATATTTTCCTGCAGAGGGGTTATAATACTGGCAGAGATAAAAGAATCAAAGGAAATGGAGTCTTTTGAAATTTAAGAAAGAAAGAAAACTCTGCCAATATACATTATTTCTTAAAATCTCAAACTTTTGCATTTCTTTTACACAGATACTTTTTTCTTAAGGATTTGAAAAATATGTACTGTAGTAAAAAGTCTTTCCTCAAAACTTTGACATTCCAGAGTTGCAACCACAATCTCATAAGTTTTAGGCCTCTCTGTAAGGTTGATAATCAGCACCTGGATGCCGTATTGTAAATTAAATTTTAAAATGAGATTTAATGTAGGAGAAGTCTTTTCAATTAAAACTCTATTGAAATATCCATTTCTGTAATGCCATCTACAATATTTATGCATTTATACTTCTGTTTACAAATAAAAGACAACAGCTATGGATAACAAAACAGTGTAAGGATAGGCAGTTTTAGCTTTTCATTGTCCTGTTCTGGATTTATTTACTCAGGAAAAATTTCTTCTGGTTGAGAGCACATATCATCTCTCATAGTAACTTTTGTAGTCTTCAGAACAAAATGTCTGTCCTATACAGAAGTTTACCTGAGTCGAGTAGCTAAAGGTCAATCAGGTGTTTCAAACTGATTCTTTTCTTTCCCCACACTCATCCACTTTATCCAAGAAGCCCACTATAAAGTTGCGAGTTGAACATCTGATTTTAAATTTCTTTTACTTCTCAGACCTGTTGTGTGAAAAAAAATTTCTAAAAACTTAAAGTGTCTTGCCATTGCAAACGTGCATTGGAAACGCTGCCTGGAGCAGTGATGTATCATTAATGTTGGACACTTCCACTTTCAGTTTCTCTGGTAAGTGTATTTATGCTGCTAATATAAAGATAGAAAGAAAAGACAGTATATTCTCGCCCCCATTCTTATTGCAACATGAAGCTTTAGGCAAAAAGTGTGCTGTTTCCAAGGTCCAGTGTAGCTGTTGTTATTGCAGAGGAATTGAGAACTTCACATCATGTGTGGAAATTTGTTCTTCTGCCATTTGCTTAGAGGAAATCCACAGTGGTTTCAATGGGATTGTGCTACGTTTATTCTTTGTGTGACAAAGCGTCTGGAGAACATTAGGCCCCGTGGAAAGGCAGATTTACATTTGAAAATGTGAGAGTATTCAAATTCCTTACCCAGATCTAACTTCAAAATAGTCTCACCTTAGCTAATTTGCTAAGAGGAAAACAGCTTCTGGAAGTTCTGAATCACAAAATAGCACTATGTTTGTAGTCAGCATTTCTAGATGTAAGACATTCAGCAGCATCTTCGCAGGCAGGTAGGAAAAGCCTGTCCCTGTTTACAAGATTCTGGTAATGAACCATGAAGGATAGTGCTTTGAAGCCATCTGTCAAGTAGCTTACTCTTTTTGGTAATTGAAAGTGATTTAATACATCTTAGAAAAGAAAGGTCGAATCATGTGCTGTAATTCTTCCCCTAGTGACTTCCTGTACAGAACTGGGAGGCAGCAGTTTCTTGAGGACAATAAGGAAAGATAGATGTCTGGTGTGTATGTCCAAAAAGTGCAAATGGAGCCCCTGCCCTGTGGTACTCATTGAATGTATTAAGGAATACAAATCTTTGCTAGCAAAGAACTTAAAGGTTAATTTCTTTACAGCATTTGCTGTCTCCTACGAACAGATGTTCATTCTCTAGTAATTGCAAGGCTTTAATACACATCTTTTGTAAAAGTGAATTTCACCCAGATTAACTTCACTTTGTGGAAAAGTTTTCTTTTCCTCCTTATCCAGTAGTAACCCCTCTGTTGATGATAACTATATTCATTGAAAGCTTAGCATATCCAAACTTGACTACATCATACGTGAAGTTGGTATCATTTTCCACTACCATAGAAAGTATTTTCATTTCACTGTGTAGACTTAAAGCTTCTCCCACTCCTTGCAGACCTCTGGAGATTATAACTGAGACAGGGGGAAATATGCCCCTGCCTGGGAGATGCAGTTATATCAGCCATCCCAGGAAAGAAAGGATGATTTTAACTGCCAGTGAAGATGTCAGTTAACTCCAATGAAATGCAGGATTGTTAGCAAGGGAGCTGGGTATCATACCTGCCCACCAAGGGACTGGTAACGCTGAGCCACCTCTGTGTGTGTGTGTGGAAAATAAAGATCTCCAAATTGTTCTAACTCTGTCTAAATAATCATTGTAGGAGAAGAAAATAACCCACATTTTCAGGAGATTTCCTTCTTCCCTAGCCAGAGTAAACAGGAGTAAGACGACTGGTAAAACAAACCCAGTATGGGATAAGATCCTATGCAGCTTTCATTATTAATTTTCCCACGCAAAGACTGACTCTGCAACTTTTTACCCACTGTTTAGTCTGTCCTGTACCTGGCTCTGTTATACTAATTTAGGGGACCCTGCCAGTGTACAACACTAAACACTGGGGTTTCAGAGAGAGAAACCTAAGCATGCCTGTTCCCATGCTTACAAACACTGTGAACGATCTTTATAAGATACAGAAAGGAAACTAATTACTATTTCTGTTTTATTCCTGAAAGTCTTTACAGTGTAGAGCTTTCTTCTGTCTTCCCAGTGAAAGAAGTTTTTATAAGGAAGAATCTCAATGCTCTCTCGTTTTTGGGAGAGCAGAAATTGGCTGATATGAGTTAGTGCTATTATTCTTCCCCTCGTTATTAAAGTTCAGGAACTTCTTGAAGACAGGCGTGAGTGTGTCTGCTTAAAAAGGGAACAGAAGTGTGTAGCAAGGACAGCTTCCATTTCTGGTCCTAACTTCATAATTTCTTTCCTGGAAAAACATGGACAACACATATAATTTACCTGCCAGCACCTGCCAGAAAAAAAGGCTTGTGTCGGGGGGTTGACTACAATAGCCCAAATCTCATGTTGAAGAAGTTAACCAATGTTAAGAAGACTTAACCAAAGCAGTGCTGATGGTAATGCCATCTAGATTTTGATCTAAACAGCGATGTATCAGTGGATCACAAGTATTAGAAGGCAGTGAAAGGGAAGCTTGCCCCTTTCAGTGTATGGCCCTGTTCTCTGATAATCCTTCAAGGACCCAAATGGAGAATTCTAGATAGAATGGATCATCTCTACATTACTTCATCTACCTTGTTAGGTCTAATTTCCAGCACAAATATCCTGGTCCACTGAATTTCTAATATCTGTTCCTCTTTTCTTTACAAATTACTCTGTGACATTAGCAGATTTTAGGTTTGAACCCAACTAGTGTTGTCCTCTCATTATGATGTAGGGATTCCGACATTTTGTGGGCTTTCATCCACTTTCCAACTTCTGACCTCATCATTGGGATAAATCTGCTGGAATCTATTTAACCCCTGTCCTTAAAGTAGATGGTATTTTTCTACCTAAGAAGGTTAGGGTGAAAAATAAACATCCATGAAAGGTTCTGGGTCTTCTAGGCACTACAGAAAACCAGTGCCATCAGAGTAGTTGATTTCATAAGTCAGTTTACTGACTCCGTGATTAAATTAAACCTGAATGATTTGTCAAGTTTTTCCTTTAGAACTACATTTATAAAATGACTATCCCATTATGCTCTGTTTTCTAGAAGCACAGTACTTTGCCTCAGGCTCGTGATTTTATCCATGTTACTCTTTCTTGGGAAGGTGAAAAGCTGGAGTGACTTTCTGTGTCACTGTTACTCCATGGAATTTCTTCCGTATCATTTAATCCTTGACATCCAGATCGAGCCACAGTTAACCAAAGTACATGTAATTAGCATATATATATAAGTTTAAATATACACATGTAACTAATTGATTACAAGACTAGAGTGTATGTGGCTCCTGGTTTTTCTTTTCCTTTGATATAATTTGTACTTCAAAAGGAAAAACTTGGTACTTTTTTACGTATGACAAAAAAAAGAACAATCTAAACAGCTAAACCATCTTTGTTTCTTCCATCTTTATACAGAAAACAGTTTAAAACTAACTTTTAAAATTATATCTAAGACAACTTATATACCAAGCTTCAGCTAAAAATACCTTTTGCAGCCAAGTTATCAAACCCTCTGAAAGAGCATTTAGAATGGAATTGCTGATGCAACTTTTATTATAGGGATATGAATAGCTATAATGAAGGCTTCAGCTGATGCTCTGGCAAGTCTACTGCTAAAAATTATTCTGATTTCATCTGGCATTCAGAAAATGCTTGAAGTGGCCAAAATGTTTACACCATCATTATCATTTTGACAATATCTCTTTCATCCCAAAGGAAGTCAGTGATGAACAAATTCAAGCAATGTGCAAGACGTGCTTATTTGGCATCTGTTACGCATTCTCTTGGCAGCATTGTTTTATATGAGAAAACCAGGGCCAAGGGCTCAACCACCAACTTACAAGCAGTTGAACTGAATCAAACATTATTGCCTATTGTGTAGTTTTAAAGTATATTAGTGAACTGCCTTATGTTTTTCCTGATGATTTGATTTTGGTTTATGATCAGGACACTCCTGGGTCTGAGCAAGAGTGTTAAATTCAGAATGGTAGTATTTTGGAGGTCCATGTCTTTTCTTTGGTTCTTTCATACCACCCCTTTGCGCAGTTTTGAAATACCATTCGCTCTTTTATTTTTAGAAAACTCATACGAAGCTTTGTTAATCAGCGGCTAATTATAGATACAGCATTTCCCTGTGAGTGCATAACTTTAGACTCCCGGAGCAGATCCAGGTAGATATCTGATGATAGCAATTAATGGTTGGCTTTTGGTACGTCATAGCATAGGATGCTGTTGTAGTTTAACCCCAGCTGGCAACTGAGCCCCACACAGCCTCTCACAGACTCCCCCACAGTGGGGTGGGGGATACAATCAGAAGAGTAACAGTGAAGAAACTCATGGGTTGAGATAAAGACAATTTAATAGGTGAAGCAAAAGCTGTGCATGCAAGCAAAGTAAAGCAAACGAAGGAATTCATGGGCAGGCAGGGGCTCAGCCAACTCCAGGAGAACAGGACTCCATCACACATAATGGTGACTTGGGAAGACAAACGCCATCACTCCCAGTGTCCCTCCTTTCCTTCTTCTTCCCCCAGCTCTATGTGCTGAGCATGATGCCATGTGGTGTGGGACATCCCTGCAGTCAGCTGTCCCCTCCCAGCTTCTTGTGTACCCAGCAGAGCATGGGAAGCTGCAAGAGTCCTTGACTAGCGTAAGCACTACATAGCGACAACTAAAACACCTCCACATTATCAGCACGGTTGCCAGCACAAATCCAAACCAAAGCTCCATACTAGCTACAATGAAGAAAACTAATTCTATTCCAGCCAAAACCAGGACAGATGCATATGTGCAATTGCATCTTGTAGTAGCCTCAACTCTTTTATTGGCTTTCTTTTTTCTACTAGTATATTTTCAGACGATAAGACGGTGCCACTTCCTCTGCTTCTGGTGGTTGGGCTACTTGTGAGTTTGCACTGATTAATTGAGTTTGGGTGCTAAATTGATTTTATTAAACTCTTGTTCAGGGAGCCATCAAGTGAATTAAACCTGTCCTGTATTGACTTCCCTTAAGTTGAGACGGACTTGACTTATACTAAATCAATATAAATAAAATTTAAAATTATTTAAATGGGTGCACAGAAGCACTTGCACCAGTACAATGAAATAAATTTTAAAACACAGTTTAGACAAGTTCAATATGATGCAATTCAGGCTTCTGGCTGCATTCTCTGAGGATTTCAGTGCTGATGGCGGTAGAACCAGGATGTCTTTGCATAAGATCTTCCACATGAAATTTCTTAAAAGTTTTTTACAAAACAGGATTTTTCCCTCATAGAATTTTCATACAGCAAGTGTAAGAATTTCTATTGGAAAATTTCTGCACCATTTTAGAAACGTCAAACTAAAAAAGTGACATAGCATAATTCTGAAAGGATTTCAAAATGAAAGAAATGTTTTTGTTAAGTGACAACTGCAAATGCTACTTTGTGTCACCACTGAAAACTACAGTTGTGTAAAATTTATGAATTCTTCATCTGTCCCTTTTTACTTTCAGAAATAAAAATCTGGTAAACAAAATTGAGCATGAACCAAAACAGTACCACTTTAGTTGGAAGGCTTTAAATTGGATTTGATTTGAGGAGCTTTACTACCAACTAAATATGCTGATATACTGGTTTTAACAAAAACACTGTCTCAGTGCAGCTGGGGCAGTAGCCCAGGAGGAGGGAGTCTCTTGTTTATTTTCCGCTTGTCATCAGATTCAAAGCAGAAGATATTTTTTACACCAAATCGTTCTGAATGAGGCAAGAAGATATTTGAAGTTTTTCTTGCACAATCCCTGTGTTGAAGGAGAAATCTTGATACCTCTTCATGAGTTAAAAAGCCTGATGTTTCAATCTGGGGGGGGGGAGGGGAACTAACCAAAAAACACTCTATTCATGAAAGTGTTTGAAAAGTTTGACTCTACTAATGAGGAATAAATGTATATTCTGAAATGAGGGAAGCTGCTGTGAAATGGAGTTCCTCTTTGCTGCTGTGCTCTGGTCCACAAATCCTATTTAGCTCTGGAGTTTTCTTCACTTGTTCAGATTGCATTTATTCAACACCAATTGCTTGCTTACTACTGCCATTTTCATTCTTATCACCATTTTACCTCCTTCCCTTCCCAAGCAGTTGGATGTCTTTGCTCTGAAGTTTATGACTATACATGAGAAAACTGGAAATTACCAGCTACATTGTGTAATCCTAATCTTTTCTTCAGGGGCACGCATTGCTTAGAGAAGGAATGTCTTGTATTGAACAACAATAAAAAACAAAAATTGGCTCTTAATGATGGTACTTGGCACAGTTACAACTCATTGCAAGCTTAACTGATAGTGGGTCCTTTCTCAGTGTGAGATTTAATTTTCTTTTAGGTAGCTAGCTGTGCTTGGTGTCAGTACACATAAACCATCTTGTCAGCAGTTGGTTGCACGCTGAGATGGGAAAGTGCCCCATGGGAAGGAAGAAGAAAACCGCTTCTTAGCATCTTATCAACTGTAGGACTCTGTGCAGCGCTGTCATTATGTCACAGTTGAGCCATATATTATGGATATTGAGCTACAAGATATAATTTGAAGCAAAGAACCTGACGTTACGCTGGGAGAATGGGAGAGGCAATGCTAAGCACTGTCATATTTATAATCCACCAAAATTACATAAGATTAGTCAAAACACCTATGACAACCCTGCCCATAAGACAGCTGAAAGCAAACCAGCATCTGTCTGCTTTCCATATATATATATATATATATATGTACTTTTTTTGGGTGGATAACTACAGTACTGTGATTTCCATGACATATAATGGAGAACAGAAAAGTTATATGACGTAACTGTAGGTCAAAGCAGAAGCCACTTGAAGAAGCCTTCTCTTATAAGAAATATGTCATGATATATTTAGCGTGTGACAGTGTAAACCTGTTACAAGCTTGAAATAAAACAAAACAAACAAACAAAAAAGAGTAATCAGAAGGGGAAAAAAAGGGTTGTATTGAAGATATTAGCTAGAGCAAATGCTCAGTTTGTAATCCTTGGGTACTCAGCACCTCTCAGGATCATGTGGTTTGAAACTGCTTGAACAAGACCAAAATCAGATATACATCTTTTTCAAGGGATCATAAGGTGATAGATCAATAATTATTTTCAGTGGCCCAAACTTATCAACCTTGCTATTTGGAATAAAATGTCAACTTGAGGCCCATAAATATCACTTATAGAAGCTTATATACTTATAACATACTTATATAGCATGTTATACTTCTCAGTCCACAAGATAACTGTGAATTGCTCATTTTTATTAACTAGCCTTATCTGCTCCTAAAATTCTGTCTTTTGGAAACAGCTTAGAACCCTAAAGCACTCCACATATTTCAGAAAATGCAATAGTTTATTCAACGATATGTATAGTTTACATTAACAAATAGTAGATAAAACTGCATGACTTTTTTCATTTAGTAACAGGAGGACCTACGGATTTTATTTTTTACTTTTTTAAGCTAGCTGGAAGAGTGTTTTCACCTTTTTTGAGGGAGGCCTCCTCTGCAGAAACATCTGAAAATAGCCACCAAGTACTTCATGGGCTTCTAGCATTCAGTCCTTTCCAGGTCAGACCTTAACCTTGTCCTGAAAGCCAAAGAAAAAAATCTTGCACTCTGTCTGCCACTGCTTAACACATGTGGAGACCGTAGGAATGGTCCTTCTGCTGATGAAGTTGCAATACCTAAAGATACCCAGGTAATTTTTGCACAATTCCATGAAACTACCAGCTGGCAACCAAATAGAAGTGAGAATTTAGCAGGTAATGAATGGAAGATCAGCACGTGCTATCTTTGATCAAAGATTACTGTGGGTGTTTCAGAACAGCCGCAAGTATAATAATGTAAGTGGGGGGTCAGAAGCAAAGCTTTTGAATTGAGACGATTGATTCAGGCTTCCTATACTGTAGGGCATGATAAATTATAAAGCTGTTAAATTTGTTGGCTCAGGACATACACGAGAAGGGTGCTGGGAAGGAGCAGCTAGTCCGTGGAAAGTTTGATTAGGTCGACCTGGTGCACCAGGGCAGGTGGAAAGCTCTGAGGAGTGAGAGATGTTGCTCAGGGCAGCCTTTGTGTCTTTGGCATGTTTGCAAAGGAAACAGTCCCATTTCAAAAACAGGATTTCTGTAACAAGATTTCAAAACAAGAATTGTGTGCTCTGGATACTCTGTATACATAGCGGGCAAGTTCAGCATTTTCAGGGAAGTGCTAACGACTTCATTAAGAGGGCATAAAGATCTGCTTTCACATTCAGTGCAAGTTAATTCAGAACCATGGTTACTTCAAAGTTTTTTTGTAGGTTTCATTTCAATGGCTGGTCCTTGACCAAACCCTAGTTGGTGGTTATTAAGACTATTGATTGTATTGTGTGTGTTATTCTGTGATGTAAATTCTAAGTTAAATAATATTCTTCAAGAGGACAACTAAAAGGTAAAGCCAGGCAATTTTTCCTGTTTGAAAAGTTTTCACCAACATAAATACTTAGTAATGTAAAAAATAAAAAAAAAAAATTTAAAAAAAGTGAATTTTAATCAGATTGGTAAATGTTCCCTTTGGGAAAAAAAGCTGCAAATGAATTTCAACACTTGTTTTAGAAGTGTTTCACTTTTTTTAATTTGGAAAAAAACCCATATCCGAACCAAATCTTTGGTTGACCGGAGAGAATTTCGGGTTTTTTCCCACGAGAAAATAAAAAAGCTTTGCTTCAACTGACCTGAAATGACCTTTTTTAATGGAGGAGGGTGCAGTTATTTACACGATTGAGCCTGTCACTCAGTTGAATTGACAAAGATCACAAGTTTCTGGGTCAACTCTAGTCTTCTCTCAGTTTTGTAGTTAATATATGTTGACAGCAAGCACACTTGGATACAGTGGTAATTGGGAGTCTTGTGAGTAATTAACATTGTTTATTTTGAAATTTGTTTTCTATATCAACATTCTGATTGGCTTTTCCTGGCGGAAGGGGGGAAGCCTGCTTAAGCTCCTAAGCCTGAACTGAAAAGAGAGCACTGGCAAGACTAAATTGCAGCGCTACATCTTGTGGCTTGAAACTCCAGAGAAATCACTAGTAGGGTCAACCCAGAAATGGCTGTTCAACATTGTATCCACATACCCCATGCATTTCAAGGTGCAGAGCTTTCTGCAACACTTCATAAATAAATGAGGACTATTAACATGAAATGCTACAAGTGCAGAGGTATTTTCCCTCTGGGGGGAAGAGAGTTTTAATACTTTGTTTCTGGTAGACCCATTTTGATTCAATCTGCTTTGAACTAAATCTTTTGCATTGGAGAAAAATCTTTTACAAGAATCCATTTCACATTACTTTGTGTAACTGTCTTATTAAACCAGCAGTACTTCTTTCTACAATTTCTACTCTCTCTTAAAAGTTTTAAAAATTATTGGAATTGAATTGATTTTTTCAAAAAGCTTAGCAAGCATACTTTGCGGGGATGAAATATTCCCCTAATTTACCTCCTATCATACAATTCTCAGCAGTGGAATTACCAAGGTGTAATTCAGGGCAAAACTGAGCCCTCAGAGAGCAGGTGGACTTAAACCTAACTTTAGAAATGATAGATGCGTTCAACCAGCAATAGCTCTCATTCATTATTTAATCTGAAATGTGTTAGTCACATAAGGTATTTAATTTAAATGATTCTAGTACTTGTGACAGGTAGAAGCAGGAAGGATGGCCTCAAATATTAACAGTTCCATTATTCTTTAAGCTGCCAGTCATTAGCTAACTGTATGTTATGGAGGGGGAGGTTAAGTGGCACTGCTGAAAAGCTATCTTCTCCCTTGTTAATAGTAATGCCTGCATGATTCTGTTCTGAATAATGATTCAAGATTTTCACCACCAGCAGGCAGGTCAGTGGGCAATTGTAGTTTAAAAAGCAGGTTAGTAAAACTATATTTAGGGAGCAATGAAAACAGTTTAAATGGAGCTTGAGCTGGCTTGAAATGCTTTATTAGGCAAAGGATGTTGACAGACAGTAGCAGAACTTGATCTCCACTACATGCCTGAAGCTCTAAGACTGTAGGCTTTGTAAAAATAATGTTTAACATTTGATTTATCTAAAGAGTTGTGCGAAGATGAAGAAATAAGAATGAAATACTACTTTTTGTTTTCTTTTTTTTTTACCAGTGTCCTTTCACTGAAAGGAATATTGCCAACATGCTAGCTGAGGGAAGGTATCAGGAGCCTTGCAGGAAGAGCTTCCCGAGAGAGGCAAATCCAGTGATGCAAAGTATGATTGCTATGTAAGTGAAATTTGAATTTCTTTACACACGCGCTTGGTATAGTTGCAGAGGCAATCTGTTCTTTCGAGAATTCCACACCAAAGCTATTGCCTGCCTGCCAGGGGAAGACTGTCTCCAAAACTGATTGTAATTACAGAGCCAGTCCTACTGACTGCTTTGCCCCGAACCTGGTAGACAAAACCTCATGCATTCATCCTCAAAAGGTGGAATCCTGCTAGGATAATAGGCACTTCAGACTGTTTATTGGAGGAACAAGGTCTCTGGGAAATGTCCTGCTTCTAGGTGGAGTAAGGCAGGCTAGAAAATAAGAATAGATTAAAGCTTATGTTTATCTAAGTAGAATAAGACCTGGTTGTGCTTTTAACATTTTATGTTAGATGTGGAGGAGATGCCAACTTGCTTTTGTTTCTTTGCATAATCATTCATACAAATACTAACGTGTCAGGCACTCTTTGAGGGACTGTGCCTGTGTTTTGCTGAATTTTATGCCTTGGTGAAGTAAAATGTATAACCTGAGGCAAGAAAGTTGTTTGTTTGGTTTTGTTTTTATTTGTCATTGTGAATTCTACACCTATTCAATCCTACAGGATCTGTCATAGGGGGTGGTAAATCTCCTAAAACATGAAAACTTTATAATGATAACAAATGCTATCCGAAACTGCTACTGCAGAGTCCAGAGAAAAATGTGGGTTTTTTGTGAAAGACTATTGTAGCAATAAAGATCATCATCAATGCTCTGTGAGCCAAAAAAATGGGAAAATCTGTGTAGTATTAGGACAACTTAAATCGCTAAGGCTAGCTGGCATTCTTTCCAAAATAAGGGAAGATTGATCTTTGGACACAAGCTGTGAGCTGTTCAAATTGCCTCTGCTAGATATATGTTAATTGGCATTTGAATGAGTTTTTTATAATCTTCTGCTTAAATAAGTAGGTAGAAAAAAGCTGGGAACAAATCCTCATTTCTCCCTTATAAGAAAAAAAGGCTTGCTACCATAATAATTTATATTAGCAAATAAAAAGCAAATATATATTTGTAGATTGAACAAACAATTAGCAAGCATTATTTGGGAACAATATACCAAAATACACGTTCCTGCTTTACACAAGCATTTCTGAGGATTAAAATTGATAGAAAATCACCCAAACTGTACAAGTAAAGCTGTTGAATGCAGTTTTGGGTTCCCCTGGTTTCTTCTACCATAACGGAAAATTTTCCAAGAAATCCTAAATTCAGTTACATGGGGTGCTCTGATGTCCTAAGGAACCAGAAAATTCAGGTAATGGAATTAAATCTGTGGTCTGATAAGGGCTCCCATCTGATTTTTTTCTCAATTCAGTAACACAACTATAAGCCGCTGTAATTTGAAGAATAAATTGCTGCATTTTCAAGGGCTTTATATTCTTCCTTCAGATTTGGCATGATGCAAAGCTGGGGCCTCTTGGCTCTCACACACCTTGTCAGCTTTTTACCAGGTCGTGCTGACTGTTGCTTCACGTACTCTTAGAAGGGCAAGCTTGGCATGGCCCTGGGGGTAGGGAGCAGCACTGAACCTGTGGCAGGGGATGGGAAAGGGCAGGCTGTGAGGCACAGCTGCAGAATGGCTGGGAACCATACAGAGCGTGGATGGAAAAATATGAATGATGGGGACAGCCTTTTAAGGCAATTTCTTCTTTTTGCTCTGGGTTCTTTTTTGTTTGGCTGCTTGGTGTTTGTTGTGGGTTTTATATTTTTGTTTGTTCCCTTTCTGGGACACGTGCTTTCCTTTCTGCTGCAGCATTGCCGGTTACCACACCTTAGCGTTACCCATCCCCAGGACTTCTCATTCCTTGCCTTCTTGTGAGGATAAGTAGCTGGTCAGCCTCACTAGCACCTTGCTAGCACATCCCAGTCTCCTGACTCGGAGTCATGTTTCTTACCGTGGCAACAGTGGTATTAACAGTCTGTTTTCCATTTTGTTAAATTGTAGCTATTCCAAAATAAGACAAAAATGTTTTGAGAAACCGACCAAAACATGTAATAGTAAAGTATATTACATTTTGATTAACACCTATTGGCAATGTCTTGCTGCACTACCTAGATGTTTCAGCTTCTGCCTTACTCATAAAATACAAAAATTACATAGTATTAAACACTGTGTAGAAACTTACACAGAATTATAACCACATGTAAGGCGTCTGTCAATGGTACCTCAGACTGGGGACAAATCTTTGTGTCTTTGGGGTGCTTAGCCCTATAAGCAGGTGGTATTTATTATCTTTAAAATGGAAAGTGATTTAGTCTCTCCCAAGAATACAGCATACAAAACAAGCCAGAACTTCAAAGCATGCGGGTATGCATGCGCATTTTTATGTGTGTGGACATCAACTGTAATGAGCTGAACCTTTGATTTGCCGAGGGAATGGCAGGCTGAATTCCTGTGGGTTTGAGCCTGCTTGAATTCTTTCCCTTTGGGACCCTATTTTGCATTGGTTGGTCGAGGGCAGCAAACTTGTTAGCCTCAAGAATAAATCTGGTCTCTTCCTGCAAAGGTGAAAGCAATTTTGTAACATTCTGTTTGTAAGAATAGGAGGAACGGCCTTATGGGAAGAACTTCAACAGTTTGTTGGTCTTAAAACCTTTTGTTTTTGAAAGTTGGCATGTCTTCTTCCATGAGGTTCAATATCTTTTTTTTTTTTAATAGCTTCTCTCTTATAGTGGAAAGAGATTGCAACACCCTGAAAAAAACCTGTTAGCAATAGGCTTCTAGGGAAAAATATACACATATGTATCGTTATATAATATATTGGGGGCATGTATAGATATGAAATTGTATCTATGATAAACATATATATGTGCTTGCAATGTATTTAATTGTACTTGTGGACTAAGCAGTAATAGCTGCTCTCAAAGGAATAAGTCAGGCAAAGCAAATTCTAGAACATTTCATTAAGAATCAGTCACCTGAGAATGGTAATTCGGTATTAGAAGGATATTCTAGTTTTCTTCACAGTGAATGCAGTTTCGCTACCATAATGAAGAAATCAGTAGTACCTTACACTACTTATATATTTTTTAGCACACCTAAGGCAAAGTTCATTATGTCACAAAATTACTTTTGTGTAACTTCAAAGACAGCATATGTTATAAAAAATGTTTAATATATGAACATAATGCTCTGTGTCTTAATAACACTATGCTCAGTAAGAGTAAAAAATAGTTTTTAGACTGCATATGTATGTACATATTTACATCCAATACTATGGTTTTATAATAATAAGCATCAAAACCGCTCATCCCCTCATGACAAATGCACTTCTCAAAGTAACTCCTTTCTCCTCTATTAAATAGACAAAATTGTGAAATGGCTCATTAACAGCGAAGCACACATCATTAAATAATCTAGGTAGCTCTTCCTGCCAGCTTCACGCAAGGATTGGTAATATTGAGGCCCCCTCGCCTTGACTTTCACTGCTGCCAAGAGTAAAAACATGGCCAATTATGACATTGAGCCTGCAATCTGTTTGCATTTATTTATTTCTAGTCTACAGCAAAAGAATAACACATTACTTTCATTTTCACTCAGACTCGGAATTACATTCTCTGGTTACACCACCCTGTGCCATTATCTGTCTAGCAGAAAAATTTGGGCCCTAGAGAATTCAATTTTGTTCAATAATATATATATATTTCTTGTCAAAGTTTCCCACCCTGCAGGGCAGGTGAAGTGCTACGACTCTAATCACATTGTCACAGCGATGTTGAACCCTTCTCTGCATACCTAGGTGTGAAAAACGGGCCAGCACCTTTCATGCATGACAGGACAATGCATGTAGTCCATCGTAGCAGACCACTTTTTTTTTTTATTGTGTAGGCTCAATCTTATGAAAATGTGGGTAACTTTTCTAAATACCAGAATTCCATTCTTTTCTCCTTTGTAGGGAGTAAAAGAAATGTCCTATGCTTCTTAGCAGCTTGCTTTAGAAACAGAATAAATTCTGGTGTCTATGTTTCCCAATCCATCTGTTAAGATGCAGCCATTAACCAGGGGAAAATAATCCTAAATCTGTTTTACTGTAACTTGCAATTGTTTTATGTCATAAATGATGTCTTACTGTAAGTTGGAGTTATGTTTATTTTAGTTGGATATGATGTCAGTATTGAGACAGCAGAGTACAGTACAATATTTGGAAAGAAACCTTTGGTAGTTGCATTGGCTTGAGCTTCGTTAGGGACCGGTTGATGTTCAGTTCTTTCACAAGCTTTGTCTTGTGTTCACCCAGTACAGAACACGAATGCTAAATATGGAACTACAAGAGGCGATAATGCTCTGATTTAGTTTTCCTAAGGAATTCACTGTTTTTCAGGCGTACCTGTTAGATTTGAGCCTTTTCTAAGCAGTTTCAAGAAGTTCCAGTTGAGTTTCACGAAAATTTCATTTCATAGTAGTTCTCTGGAATACCCCGCCCAAATCTTTCACTCAGAATGAGTTGGTAAAATTGTCAGTAGAAGATAGATATGTAGGTTTTACTTTAGTCCTCAAGGTATGGAGACTTTGATGTTAGGAACATAAATTGAAATGACTTGGCAAAAGCAATATGGCGATTAGCAAGTAACTGTCAGAAGACAGACCCCAGCATTTTGTGTGGATCTGAACAAGGAAGCCTCCAAAGGAGTAGGTCTTTCTAGGAATACTTCAGGGGAACCGTGTGCATGGTGCCTGCATGGAGAGCATTGTAGGATGAAGCTTTGTTACTCAGTCACTCCTGGTATGTATTTGTTCGTATAGCATGAGTCAGAAATGTCTCCCTAGAACAAGCACAGAGATTTGAAGGAGCCAAAGGGCAAAAGAGCTAATGGCTCTGCTTTTTTGAAGTGGAGGAATATTGTCTAGAAGTAGAGGGCTTCCTTTTCCCATGATGAAGCCTGTTCCAGCATGATCCACAGAAGTGGACAGGAACCCAGCTCAGTGCTGTGCTACTTGTGCAGAAGGGGAGCAATACTGTCTTGTACTGGCTTAGCTGTTCATTGTGGAGCTGTGGCCGTATTCTATCTCATATCTCTGCGCCCAGTGCCAGACGTAGGGCGTCTGGCAGCCAGGTGATCTGGGAGAGGAGCTTGTGATAGTCAATGCTACATGAGGACCATTAGTAGGGTAGTGTGCTGGTCTTCTCTGAGGAAGGTAACTCAATCCTATCTCATAGGATCCTCCCGGAGGACAGCCCTGATTAGCAGTCCTAGTTTGCCTGTTGGTGTGAATATGGTAAGGTGAGCTGTAAATACGTGCTAGATGTTGTGGTGCTGTCCCACCTAGAAGTATTCTCAGGGACTAGAGGTATGGGTATGTGTCATGTCCCTTCAGTGGGTGATGAGGACCTTTTCCAAGCTGCTTTCCCATTCCTGTGACCAGCTCTGAGTCTTTGGTACAAGGGGTAAGTGAGGGCCTGGGGACTCTCTGGCGTGGCAAGAAGATGCAAACCGTAGTGGACTGCCTTGTGAGATTATGTTCACATGCTCAGGTGCAGCAGATCGTTTAGTGGTCTGTGACCCCTTTGGAATGTCCTACAAAGGCCTGGTGCTCCTGGCCTTCTGACAGTGCAGGAGGTGAAGGAGGTTACTGCCCATGGCATTAGTGCTGGGCAGTACAGACGACGCCAGAGACAATGGGGGACTTGTTGGGAAAGTGAATGCTACTCACTGAGAGCAAGAGTAGGAAAAAGTGGTTCATAGCAAATTCTCCTGCATAAAGAAAGAACATATTTGAAAAAGTCAACAGAAATCTAATGGAGATGAAACCAGGAAACAGTACAAACAGTGCAAGTCAAAAGGCGTTTGCAGGAAAGAAGAGTAACTGGATATGAAGCCGTCAAAAAGAATGTCACCCCCATGAGCACAGTATGTTTCCCATTTTTAACTACGCTGCTCCCACTTAAAAAACTGACTTGAAACAAACTTCACAGACAAAAATTGCAACATAATGAAACCAAACAATGAGAAAATGTTCAAGAAGTAGAAGGGTAGATCTTTTTCTTACGAAAAAGTGTGAAAAAAAATCTTGCAGAACATAGTTCAAAAAATATTATTGGGGAGAAAACCCCCTCTTTTTTAGTAATATAAGGATGTAAATAAAATAGTGTCTAAAAAAGCCATTTTCTTGATTTCTATTAAATGTTCCTGCAGCAGGCTTTAGAATCAAGGAAATAACAGAAGCAACAAAGTATTCTGCAGTTGTCTCCACAGAGAGAGGTCTTTCAACAATTATGCCACAGACTGCTCTCCAAAGCAACTTTAAGTTAGCAAGAGAATGCTGACAAGTTTTTTTTCATTCTGTTTTCAGTGTGAAGTAGAGTCTGAGGGTTTTAGACTCAGTTCCCTTCAAAGAAATACATAAATGGAAGTGTGGAGTTATACCTAAGATGCTTGGTTTTTATTGTCCATCTGCTTATGCTTCACTCTTGCACTGGGCGAACAGCTCGTGTCTGAAGGCACGTTCTCCAAGCAATTAGTTATCCACCATATTTTTGTAATTGTACTGTCCTACTTGTTGTAATTGAACTACATATATTTGGCAATATGCACCTTTCACTCCCACCTGTGAGTTGTGTAAATTGGTCCGGCTCATTTGAAACCTGGGGAAAGAAATGTACACGACTAATAAGTTCCGTGATGTATGAGAGCAGCTCTGCGCTGGTCTGGCTTACTGAGTATATGGGCTGCACAGACCTTTTGCTGATAAATGAGCAGCATTTCTAAGAATGAGGGCAGACAGGAGATGCTAAATAAGTACTAATAGGCTACAGAAAGTATTGTACTCAGCAATGAGGCGCTTTTTCTGTAATTCCAGATAGCAAAATGTATTAGTCATACTAATGTAATACAGTATTTGTGACTGTCTTGACATTGGCCATTTAAATATTCAGGAAGCTGCTTCTTCCACATATTCATGTGCAAGTATGTCATGCTGGATTAGCTGTAGTCA
Source organism: Phalacrocorax aristotelis (assembly GCF_949628215.1). Taxonomy (NCBI): domain Eukaryota; kingdom Metazoa; phylum Chordata; class Aves; order Suliformes; family Phalacrocoracidae; genus Phalacrocorax; species Phalacrocorax aristotelis. The sequence continues at coordinate 5,496,942 of NC_134279.1, forward strand.
ATTAAGCAGTGTGTTGTCAACTGCAGTTAAAGGAAATGGCATGGGCTACTTCATCACCGAGTGACCTGCACTCATTATACAAAAATTGGCATTTATAAACAGCTCTTCCACGAGACTGTCTTCAGCTTGCTAGTGACTAAGGTAAGAGGTTACATCGGCAGCTGTTGTATTCTGTATCTGCTGAGGTACCTTCGGTGTCTTGTGCTCATTTATTTTAAACAAACAAACCTACCTACCTGCATCTGGATACTGGAAACTGCCATTTTACTTTCTGGCAATAAGTCTTCAGGGCTGATGTCACTTGTTTATCTGGCAAATGTGAGATCGATAAACTCACAGGGAATTCAGAGCTCACACGACATTGCGCTTCCTAGGGGGGATTAGCCAAAATGAAATGTCTGACAGCTCTGTGTCAACTTTTCACATTACAAACCGAAACATTATTTCTTTTCCTTCACAGTCTCTGAAGGAAATGAGAGAGATGTTAAACTGCCAGTCACTTAAATCTCGGCCATTCATTAAGCAAGAGATGTTATATCAAGTCAGTAATTTCGTCTGCCTGCAATAACCTACATCATTAGCAATTACTTAGGAACATGTCAGCCATTACTGCCATAAACTGTTTAGTTTGAAGATCAAGTCCAATCTTCAGACCTACCATCTTTACCCCAAAACCTTCCTATGAATAGCGTTTCTTAAGCTAGAACCTGCTAAGGGTTCACAATATAGATTGAGATGAAGCTTCCAAAAATGTTTTCTTGCTCTTTGCAGTTCAAATCTTCATGATGATGATTTTCCTTGTCAACTGGAATACATAGCTAGATATTTATTGTACACGTTTTTACTGCTCCGGCGCATACATGTTCAGAACAGATGTTCCAGGGAATGCAAGGGGAACTGAGGCTTTCCTAGAAGCCATGAGCAAAACAAGGGTTTTGCTAAACTTGGCATGAGGTCTGCCCTCTCTCATCAAAATTCAATGCATTGATGAAAAACTAAAATTAATAAGCATTTCAGATGCAAATAAGACTTTTAATTATATTTTGTTTTTTCTCATGGATGACTGTATGACCGTAAGGTGTATTTCTAGGCCATAGCTGGCTCTCTTCCACTTGTGAAAGAATATTCCCATGTTGCACAGTCAGTGGCCTTGCTTTACCAACACATTGTGTTTTCCTATCAGTTGTTGGCTTGGAATACCGTGTGCTTTGGCAGAAATAACAGTCCTCCATTATTTGAAATGGAACAGTGAGAATGAACGTAACTTCCTCCCACAATGGGAATGACCCTTCCTTCCTCCAGATGTGCCTTTACAAATACCAAGTTGAAGTAAATTATTCCCTTTTGCAGTCATGGATTCCAGTTTAAGCTCAGTCCTTGCAAGCTGGGGTAACTGGAAGAAGTATTCATAGTGAGATTATATGCTTCTCTCTTTTTTTAATGAAGATAAATTTGTATCTCTTACAGTGCTGTGACACAAACGAAATGTGCTAAGCTTTTCTTTTAGGCAGGGGGATTTATTTTACTCATTTTGAAGTGGAAGCTGGTAGGTGGTAGAAAGCCCTATCTTTTTCTACAAATCTCTGCTGATGCTATATTTAAAAACAAAATGAATAAAAGTCCCTTAGGAGATGCAGAGTAAGACAACAAACATTTCCTATCTCTTTGCCATTTTTTTTAATAACTGCTGATTTAAAAATCCGTCACTTCCTATTTATTTTGATGTGCAAGATTCCGCAGTATCTTGCCTGTCACTGTTCTGTTTCAACAATGTGTAGAAGTTGTATTATGATATCAGGATACAAATACATGACACACTGTCGTTCATATAGTTTAGGTCTTTAACCCTAGAAGGGGGACCCTTGTTTACCATGTTGTGGTCTCACCTGAAGTCTTCTCTGCCATTTGTCCTCCATCTCTGCAGTAGCTTTTCAGTGTCTTGGTCCCTGGGATACTTAAACTCTAGATGTTAGAAAAGAACCAGGTGTTTGTTCACTGTGTTGTACTTTGGTTTATTCATAAGTCTGTAGTGTTTTGGCATTGCATTTTATCGTAGAATCATAGAATGGTTTGGATTGGAAAGGACTTTTAAAGGCCATTTGGTCCAACTCCCCTGCAGTGAGCAGGGACATCTTCAACTAGACCAGGTTGCTCAGAGCCCCATCCAGCCTCACCTTGGATGTTTCCAGGGATGGGGCATCGACCACCTCCTTTACAAGTATATACATTCCACACCAACAAAAGTAGTTTCAGGATGAGGGCAATAAAAGCCAGCTGCTTTCAAAGGATCTAAACGAAAGGGGAAACAAACAGAAGCAGCAACCTCCTGTGCCCAGGTAAAGGGAGGGATGACGAGATCTCCTCGCTGAAAGTTTGACTTCTTCGTACAGTCAAAGTGCTTCTGCTTTGTTTTTGGGTCAAGTCGCTATATCTCCATGTGGCTGAAGCAAAATGAGCCATTGAAATTCAAAACTAAAAAGGATAATGGGAAAGTACTGTCCCAGTATTTTCAAATATGAAAAGGACATAAGAAATACACCAAACATTTTTATGATTTGGGTTGGTTTGTGTGGAATGGCAGCTTGTCATATGCAGGATTTATTTAAGATTGTCAGTTTAAAAGTAATTATAATACTGGTACAAAGATAAGCTTATTTCTGAAGAACTCCCATGCTTTCTCTTTTTTTTAGGGACTTTCTGCATATTTTAGCAGTGAATAAATCTTATATTAATTCTATAATAGATGATGGAAAAGCACTTCAGAACATGAAAGAACATTTCACATTTGTTAGATATTACTTATTAGAAAATAAATTGCACCACACATTATCAGAAAAATTAGATTATATGCATTTTATCCAGTTATCCTAAAGATATTATTAATCTGACAAAAATATTTTTGTCAGATATTTCCGGGAAATTAGCCTCTCACCACTTCTTTTTTTTTTTTCTTCCTCTCTTTTAAGTTTACTTCACATCATGCTTTCTAAATATCCCCAGACTTTCAGTACCACCTACTGCTGCCTAACGCATTTATCTTTGGGCAAATCATTTGGCCTCTTTTTCAGTGATCTCCATCTGCTGAGGGGGGACAGACCTTCCCCATCTCCCTTGAGTTGCATTTAAATGGACTGATGTTGAGAAAACCCTTTCAATGCCTCCTGTCCAAAATTCAAAAAGGAAAAGCATTGCACAAAGAGGTCTGGATACTAACCACGCTTTGAAGAAATTGCAAGCAACCTCTTTTTGTCTCCCCTGTTTATTTTGTATTTCTTAAATGTTGATACATAGAAAAGTCAAGCCAGGAAAAATAGGAAAAAACCCTTGTACTCCTATTTGACAGATTTTTGCTGTTGAATTAAAAATTCAAGGACCAAATGAATGAAAATAAAAACATATATTGTTTAGCTGTCTGACCTTTTATATTAGACTGAGTTATTGAAGTCATTCCTGAAGTAGAGACATTTCATGCATACTTGTGACATTAGTGGAGTGTCACATGAAAGGACAGGCTGTTCCCATAACACTGGGACATCTACGTGAATGGAAGTCTTTACCTAAGTTAAAAGAAACACCTGAACACCCTGTGGCCATGTTATTCTCTAATTATCCTTTTTTAGACAACTTGACCTTGTTTTGATAAATAAAAGTACATAGAGGACATATGCTTCCCTGTAGGGGATCGAATAGAAAAAAGATTTATAGATCACAAATGCTAGTTACCCAATGTAAATCCAACATGAAAAGATCCTCTGATACTGTAAGAATCTCAATTTACTAATATCACAGAAAGTTTATGTTAATGGTGACCACTTGCAAAAATGGATTGTGTACTATTGTACTGATTCTGAGTGACAGTTTCCCATTTATAAAGGGGCATAGGAAAGGCAAAGGTTGAACAGCTTTTAAAGAATGACATCTAAGAAAACACTGAAAGACGACACTAGCTTTGGAGACCGGGTGTAAAGAAGAGAGGAATGAGGTAACGGTTTGTAAAAGGTACATAAAAGGCTGCTACAAGCAAAAGGTATGTGTCGTGTCCTTGGGGACCAGAACAAGGACAGATAACATAAAGCTGCAGGAAGAAAGATTTAGGGTAAAAAACTGAAAACCTTTCTAGTGGTCCAGATACTGAGGCACCAGGTAGATTGCTTAGGAATGTTGCGTAGTGTGCTGCGGATATTTGTAAGTACATTCAGGAATGGTATTGGTATTATTCATTTGTTAGGGCAAGAGAATAGCTTAGGTGACTTCTTGAGGTCTCTTCTAATACCAATTTTGTTTCAGTCTATTGATGAACTTCATAGTATCTTTATTTAGACCCCAAACATAAAAGAATTCTTTACTTCTATTATCCAGAGGCCTGGGATTCCCTAATAGTAGATATGACCCTGACGGTATCTTAACTGACTTGTTAGTACAATCTTATGAATGTATTAAATTACTACCTCAGTATGATGACTTTGACAAAGAAGTAGAAATGTAGCATCTATACCAAGTTCCAGTTCCGCTTGGTAACTATGAATGTATATCTGAAGCAAACTGCACAGAAAGTTGTAATCACGTGCAGCTTTTGTGGCAGAAATTCCTAGATGTTTGGATTGCTGTAACTTTAAAGTACTGCTGAATAAATATTATTAGCCAAGATCACAACAAACTTTCCAAACTTTCTCACTTCTGCTAACCTGTCAATGCGAAACAACACTCACTAAATCTATTCTATATCGGGGCAAGGATTTGTACAAGAAGAATTCTAATAATTGTTGTCATAAGAGAACGAGAGCAACATGATTCAAGACATGTATCTTTCGGGTTTTCACATGTGCATAGCTTATCCCTTTCAATGAAAATTATATTTGTATCTCTGGACATATGTATATAAGGTAAAGCCTATTTCTACATGCAAAAGCACTTAAGAAGAATATGTTTTTCAGCATTCATATTAAATGAACTGGAAGTAGCCAAACTCCTACTAGTAAGTATAATGACAATTAGGAACGTAGTGCTACAGAAAGTAGCTGCTCTTTGGTTAGTGGGAGGGCTCAAAAGCAGCTGTAAACTGTAAAGGTTTCAGTAGTCCAGCATTTTTGAACACTTAGCTATTGTGACTTGCTTCTTTTGGCTTCTTCACTGCTCATGCTGCTCTTGTCACATTGCTGCAAGTGAAATAGAGAAAACCTGTCTGTCTTTCCTTCTACATCAAGCAAGTCATTTCTGAATTTGAAACCTTTTACTTTTGTTCTTTTCCCTCCAAACTGAGCTTGAACTCCTTAGACTTGGTGCCAATCTTCATCTTTATTTTCTGTGATTTGCCTCCCACATTTTCAGTAAGTGCTATATCTGTCACCTAACTTTCTGCGATGTCCTCAGGTGTGAATGCATTCTAGTACTTAAGTTTCATCTTTTGTAGTTTTTTTTTTGCACAAATGGGCTTTACACAAGAATAGGTTTTGTTACCCTTATTTGCACAAAAGGCCCTGTAACATTAATAATAATGACTTTAATTTACAATCTTAAAAATCTTTTTTGTACCTTGCTGTCCCTCATTTATTTTCTGTGGTCTCTGGAAGTTTATAGCCATGATGTGCAGTTTTCCAAAACTACTCGCCATTTATAGATGACTAGCCACTCCTGAAGTATATACGAGATCAAAGGAACAAGTTAAAGATATTCCTATTCATCAGATATTAATGCGTAAATGACATTCTCATTCATTTTAATTTCGAAGTATTTTAAAACTCAGGGGTAAATGGCTTGAATCCCTTAAAGCTCTCTTCAAGATTTAAAAAATATGAGTTGTCTGACTGTGGCAAAGCAAAAGCCTGATCAAAGGACAGGTGGAACAAGTGGGAAAAGGCCATGAAATCTGAGCTGGCCCTGATTTTGATCATTTTCCCTGGAGCCGGAGAAGATTTAGTCACTTAGTTACTCAGGATCCTCCGAGCAGATCATGGAAGCTGCTTCAGGCCTGATGGGTTCCCAAACAAGCAGTGCCTGCGCTGACAGCGGTGCGTTGTCTCCACCCAGGTGCTGGTGCATGTAGCCCCTAAGGGCTACAGTGTTAATGGAGAGGTTCTATGTAAAGAAAGATGCTGTTGCCGTTACTGTTTCATGCTGTGGATTGTAGCTGCCATGGCTGATCATTTGGAATGCATGTTTTTTTGTTTTTTTTTGAGGGGGGGGCGGGGGGGAAGAGTAAAAACTTGTTAGTGCTCTGTTCTGAAATGTTGTAAATCTGGCATAGGTTTGGTGAGCCGCATTAGTTGTGGGCTTTCTACTAATGCAGTCGAGTCAACAGATTAAATTTTTCTTGCTGTTACTATTACAGGAATAACAATAAGTACACATTTTTCCTTTCATTAACTTCGTGATTTTGATAGATATGCTGATTTTAGAAAGGCGCAGACTAAATCTCTAAAGTCCATCTTTTGAAAATCATCCTCTCTGGGAAAAAGCTCTTCCAAAGGCAAGGAAAAGCTGCAGCTTGCAGGCTTTTTGAGTTGTTTTCCTTGTGTTCTTTTCTTAAGAATCTGGCCTCTATTGAGCAGATCTGATTTCAAGCTTCTTCAAGCTTGCATTGGCAAGAGTGAAGTTTATAAGCTCTGGATCAAAATTTGAGGGAATTTCCTTTTGTCTACACAGAGCCTGTGATGATTTCCTCTGACTCTGTAGGAAGTATGCCACTTGCAAGCTAGTATAGAATTTCTAAAATAAGGGCTGCAGGAATACACTAAGTAAGGGTTGATAAGATGGATTTCTTTTTGCCAGTTTTGCAGCTGAAAATGTTTTTTCTTGTTTTTCTTTCCTATGAAGTAAAGATTTTGAGATTACGACAGTCTGGGTCTTTGTGTGAGCTTTTCTGTATAGCTTACCTTTTCCTCCACTCTGTTCTCAGCTGTGCAACCTCTGAAGAATAGGAATGAGGCAATAACAAGCAACGGGTAGTCAAAGTGTCGTCACTGATGTGATTTATTTAAACACAAAAATCTATAAGTGCTTTACTGTGATGATCACTTAATAGACTGAGGGCTTCAAAACATGGGAAGGCAGAATAAGTAGCTAGTTGACTACTGAATGAAATTATTATTTAATTTAGGTATAATAAAATAATTTAAACTCCAGGTGAGGTCTTATTATCATGTATTTTACTACGCCTAACTTATTTTAATAATATAGTGTTCTTTCAGCAGCCCTGAAGTCCTCTGCGCTTCCTCCGTGTTTCACGGTACGTGTCTCAAGTCAGAGCATGGCCCTAAATTACCATGCACTTGCTGGCTTCTGGAGTGGCAATGCCATTAATGCCTTTCATTTTAGGACAAAACCAAACTTTTTATTGCATCCAGCGTCACCGTTACTTCATTTCACTGAAGTGAGCAATAGAAATCTTTTCTTCACCACTGATACTAACTTTCCACTTTCTCATTGTGTTTCTTTGAACTGATTTTGGTAAACTCCACTATCTAGATTTTGTGCAACCCCAGTAACAAAGATTCATTTGGGGAAAAATAGTTTATTTTACTTCACTGACAAAGTATATCTTTGAAAATAAAAAACGGATCTAGGCTGTTCTTTTTTTTTTCTTTCTTTCTTTTTCCTGTACCTTTTTTTTACCTCTTTCTTTCCCCCAAAGAGACATAGTAGGCTTTTAAAAAGTATATCTGGGTGCAGAATAAATGGTACAGGTTTGTTTTATGTTCACCAAGGAAAAAGTTTATCAGACTGTTTTGTTGATCTGTGTGGAGAGAGGCTGCCAAAATGACAGTCAAAGCTTAAGGCAAAGCCTACAGAAATCCTGATGCATTAAAATTAAAAAAAAATAAATAATGCTGATGATAACCCTTTCAAGCTCGGATTCACTGCCCATTGAATTACTCAAAAGACTTTTTTTTTTTTATTCAGGGGGATATTGTTGTGCCGGATCTGGCTGGAATAGAGTTAACTTTCTTCATAGCAGTGTATACAGTGCTGATAACACACCAATGCTTTGGCTACAGCTGAAGAGTGCTTAGGCAGCATCAAGGCTTTCTCTTTGTCTCGCTGCCTCCCACCACCACCAGCAGTAGGTAGGCTGGGGGCGGCCAAGAGGCTGGGAGGGGACACAGCCAGGGCAGCTGACCCAAATTGACCAAAGGGTTAGTCCATATGATATCATGTCATGCTTAGCAGTAAAGCTGGGCTGATGGAAGAAGAAGGTGAGGAGATTTTGTTCTTCCAAGGTAGCTGTTGCTCAGAGCCTGCCTGGACATCAGTCAACTTGTGTGTGTTGGTGACTGATTACCTTTGCATCACTTGGTTTTGGTCCTCTTCACTTATTAAACTGCCTTTATCCTGACCCTTGAGTCTTGCTTTAGCTTTTCCTATTCTCTCCCCTGTCCTGCTGCAGGGGAAGTGAGCAGGCGGCTGTCTGGGCACTTAGTGGCTGGCCGGGGTCAACCCACCACAGCTGGACAGAGGCCTAAGTATCTCACTCATGTTGTCAGTGTCAATGAATCTTTGTAAATTGTGTCTGTACAAGGGTTCATTTTTAAATGTTTACTACTATTCTTACAGCTGATGCTGCTCCGCATAAGGGGATGTAAAGTAGCCACAGTTCATGTGGCCACAGACATTTGTAACATAATGGACCAAACAGACCTGGAGGTAGAACAGCTGTCAGCTGTGGAGCTTCAGTTTCCAACACGCGGGCTTGTCAAGTGTCGCTCCTCTTTTTGGGCTGAGAAGTTTGAGAAATCTGTGGTGTCTCTGAGAAATACCTTTGGAATAGAAAGCGAGCATACTGCCACCTCCAGTTTATTCCCTGTCCTGTGGAAAAAAAAAAGGGGGAACAATTATGTATTCAGATCCATACAGATTCTTCAAATGTCTGTGATAGACCGTACGTTAACATGCCACATAAGCATTTTCCCAATAATAATGTGGAAATAATTACTTTTCGTTGGTGGGATGACTGCACCCACTTTCCCTTTGGAATGGCAATTGTGATGTGCTATTTGAAACAGTATCTCAGGCCCTAGATCATACCCATGGGCCTTTTTCTGCCCTAAAATTTATGCTGAGCTGTAGGGAAAGAAAATATGTATGATGGATGTGCTCATTCACCCACTACTCTTGCAGCTTCTCTCTTTTTTTTTTCATGACACTTGGCTCATCAAGACCTCATTATCTTGTGTTGCTGAGACATACAGTCAGTCCCTTGCTTAAGATAACTTAGGTTGCCACAGACAGCGCAGAGGTAGTAGGGAACAGAGGCCGTGTCTTTCACAGCATAATAACAAGTTCATGTCCAATTCACTTTGTCACACTGTCCACCAGAAGAAACACACTGGCTTTGGTGTAATGTGTCTGTGATCTGTTGATTATTATCTTCTCCTCAAGTCAGAAACAGAATCCCCTAATGTTTAGTTTTAGTTGAAGAGGTGTGAAAAATGGATGGCACCAGCAAAATCAGGTCTCTAGTAAAAATTGCTGGGTTCTCGACAAACATTCACTAGTGTTTTCTTTTTCACAAATAAAAAATCTTCCCAGATAATGAGAATTGAATTTTATATCCTTTTTTTTTTAATGGCACATGCTAATTATTTTCTAGCTAACTCTGCTAATAATTAGTATGCCAATAGCTTCTTAGAAATAGTTGTGTCAACCAATAGCAGACTATCATGAGCCTATCTCCCTAGACTGATAAACAGAAGCACAAAAGAGTATTTTTCTTACTGTTTATACCAGATTTTAAGTGGAAGAGGTTGACTTCTGATTTGGAATTGATTTCAATCCTTTAAATTTCAAGGGAGCCCAGATTACACATCTGTTAAGGCAGAGATTTATCTGATAAAACATGAATAAGGATCTGCACAGCTAGGTCCCTAATTACCCAGATGATTGCCCTGTCAATTACCTGTTCCCAAGCTCCCAAGCTCGGATGGCCATTCTGTCTCTGGGCTATCTGGGCTCGTAATGTTTCTTGCTTGTGTGCTCCTTCCTGCTGCAATCCAGGCAAAGCCAGAAATCTTTGCTTGTGCCCCTTTACTCAGAACCCTCGTTGCACAAGAGGATGCACTCACTGACCTCCGTTAGCTGTCTCCTTGCTGCTGTATTGACCTTATTTTAAAATTGGTTTCATTTCAGTTACTGACCCAGACCATTTTTTCCTCCAATTTCTTGGGAATTCCAGTTGATTAACAAAGAAATATACATCTGATTTTGAAACACTTCTTTATTTTTTGCAAAAAATAAATGGGGGAGGGGGGGTTAATTGCATTAAATTACTTGAGATGGAAAAGCTTACTTTAATTTAGTAAATTACTCTGTGGATAACGATAAGGAGGATCGACCTGTTCTACTCGTGTTCTGACTTTCTGATGGCATCAGCAATAAAAAGCACAGAGGACCTATTTTAATCATTAAAATTGTAAAGGCATGTCAGAATACTCAAGTAAAATGGGTCTTCTGGGTAGATGGCTTATTTATGTAAATGCTTTCGAAGTAAAAATGCTTTTTATTGTTGTATCATTAAAACAACAAAACATGATTGCAGCAACAAAGTTTTCAATGTTAATTATAACTCAGTTCAATTACAGGTACAATTTAACTTGCATTTCTAGTTTTCTGCCTATAAAACTAAATTCTCTTTGTTGATATGAAAGTGTAGTACCCATCTGTCAGGTAGATGAGTTAAAAGCTGGAAGAACTTCAGATTTCCCTTCATTTTTTTTTTGTATTTGTAACAACATATATCTGAACAGGCAACTACCATAGAGTTTTTATGATTTTTAATTTAATTTAATTTCTCAAGCATTAGACTTAGTTCTCCCAGAAGTGAATTAACCCAACATTTCTGTCTGGATTGTGGGTCCATTAATTATTAACCAAGTAGAATTAATGAAATATACATATTTGTGTAGCAGTATAAGAAAATTTGCAGTCCAATGTCAGTAATAGTAACCTAAGTGCACATGCACAGGTTCTGTCCCTTCTAGAGCAGGTCTCCAATGCAGTAGAGAGCAGTGGTGAATATGTATGTGATGTGAACAAAGCTGAGTGCACGCAAGTTATTGTGAGGTTTTTGATTTTTTTTTAAAGGTCTGCGGGGGATTTAAAATTCAATCCCATTAGACATTTGCATCAGGCCTGAAAAATGTCACTGGGCTCATTGGGACTCAGTAATGAACACTTAGTTGCAATAGCAACCAGAAGTGAAATACCCAACTTGGACGCCAAACGGAAGGAGGGGGGAGGGGGCAGATCAAGTTGCATGATTCATTATCAGTCTCCTTCCAACTCTGTCAAGCATTGCAAGGACTGTTGCTTTAGTATCTCAAATTCTGGTTTGGACCATGTCTGAATTTATATGGCTGTGCTAATAAATATCGAGTTACTTCAGATTTATGGCTTATGAATAAACTGCTTCTGAAGCCTTTCATTAAGGGGGAAAGCGATAACTAGTGTCTGGGCAAGATGGGAGGAGGACTGAAGGGACATGTAACAGATGCATTCACAGAGTGGAAGCTTGTTGACAAACCTCTCGGGGGCTGTAGCCACACCTTTTCAAGCAGGCTGATATCTGGGGTAACAAGGTCTTGACCAGGAAGCGGAAAGAGACCAAAAATTAAATAAGCAAGAGATAAAAATCTGTCAAAAATACAATTCAGAAAACAGCTGAAAAAGGTAGAGTTGAAAATTCAGGAAGAGAACTGAGCCAGTTTTACCCTTTAATGCCGTCTATAATGAATAGTTTGTGAGTTTAACAGGTCGCCTGCATTGGGTTATTTTAAGTGGATCAATATCTTCCTAGTTCATATTTATGATGCTGAAAGTAGTGACAGCATTGGTGGGTATAGATTTTCAGCTGCTTGAATCTCAGTGGATTATAATGAGACAGTGGCAGTGCAAAATCACTTGGTTGCCGTTAGCTTTGTAAGTAAACTAAAAAAGTGTTTCCATAAGAATTCTAAATCTGGTTTGTAAAACTGAGAACAGAAAAGAGCAAAAACCCAGAGAGGTGAAGCTGTGCTTATATTCTGTCTTGCTATTAAAACATTCTCTGGGTAGCATTAATGTATAGGCAAGTTTGTTCTTCAGCATCAAGATCAGACAGATACCGAACATCTGGAGTAACAAGAATGTCCTTTATGTGTTGCAGAGCTAAAACACTCTAAGATTACCCAGTCTAGAAGAGCCACTGAGAAATGTTTCAGCATCATGGTCTTGAACAATATTTCAAAGAAAACAACCAAGTGAGCTAAATTTAAAGTCTGGGCTATTATTTATTATTGCTGTGTCTAGTCTAGACAGTTTACAGTGCTTAAGCAGCACGATAGTAATGCCCTGGCTTTCCTATGTGTAATTAGTTGGGTGAACAGACAGCTGATTGGAATTAGCAAAAAACTTTATTTAGGGAAGAACTCCTTTGTGAACTCCTGTGATGCCATCTTTGATTACCAAACAATGTAATCAGTTTCCCATAGAAAAACTGTCTCTTTCATTCCTGCAGGGCTGTAGAATGCGCTTGACAGCATCCGTGTGCCAACAGAAGTATCACACGTGCGCTTGTTCACTGATTTTAGGAAAGCAAGTGGGGATTAAATGTGGTAGAATCAAGCCAGCAATGGGCAGACTTCCAGAGGAGGTAACTCATATAAGGAAAAGGTATGACTGTGTCTACACATAGGATCTGGAGTGTCCTCAGGACCTGTCTGCCCAGACCAGGGACCTGGGTAGAGTATACCACAGTTCTTTTCTAGCTCGTCTGCCTAATTATCTTCCAGACTAAGGCTTGACACAGGGGACACACAGGAAAATGATAATGCTCATGTGTCCTGAACTGAAGTCAGGTTATGGCCAAAGCACCCACAAGGTCTTGGAAGACAAATGTTTTAAAATATTAGAAAATAACAGCATTGAGAAAGTAATTATCAAACAAAAAGGCTAGTGAGCCCTCTTTCTGCAAGGACATTAGGGGCCTGGCAAACCATCCCCATGACTTTTTGTTGTTTTAACTAGGTATTAGGCTGAGGAAGTTACATTGCGTTGGTGCGTTATTTCATTTTGGTTTGTTTTCAAAGATGAGAGAAGCTGTAATAATAGCTCTGGGTAGCTGTGGGTGCAAAAATAACTGGTTTTTAACCTGCCTCTAGTGGCTAGATTGTCTTCACTGGCCTCTCATGCATCCCCAGGTAGTCACACGGACTGTCCGGGCACTGTCATTATCAGAGTGTGTTACATTTCAACAAATATAAAGAGAATAATTTGTAGTGTTTCTGTGGGGTTCCAGTCAACTTAGAAACACGATCCTATCTCACGCTAGACTTCAAATGAAGGTTTGTGTACTGCCTATGTCTAGTATTTGTAAAACTTCTAGCTGCAACAGTGTATTTTTCTGGACTTCCAAAAGGTGCATCTTCCAAATCTAGTCAGCAATATCACCTAAACAAAACCATTTATTTCTGGGTACAGCTTAGTTCTATCGTCAGTTACTCAGAAAAGCAATATAAGCTGTCCAGAATTTAAGAGGAGAAACATTTTTCTGTTACACTATCACAAAGAGAAGTCAAGAGACAAGAGCCCTGTTTGGTGTGTAATTAACCCCTTCAGCTTCTACCCGTCCTCTGCACAGGGGGATGAAATAGCAGGAGCGGCAGGGGAAATCAGGGGGGAGCTTTCATGTCCCCCTCAGCGAATCAGCTGGTGCAGTCAGCACCCCATCAAAAAACAAGGGAAACGATGGGCTCCTCTGTTCCACCGCGAGAAAGCATCATCAAACCAGCTGCCAGTCAAAAGCCATACAAACGTATTGCCGCTATAAACCCTGTGTCTCAGGATACGTTATGCCCCTGCTTGCCTTCAGCTGAACGTGCTTTATCCCATCCCCACTTGCAGGTGTGGAGTTTTCATACCATCCTATTTCAGCATTTTGTATTGCTCTTCAGGCTAGTGGGGAGAGAAATATATGTTTCATCGTTTTATTTGCATTTAATCTTTTTTCAATTGATTTCCTTCATCAGTCTCTAAAACAAAGTTTTAATCCACCTTCTACAGGCATTTTGGTTAAATGTGGGGACAAAGAGTGGCTGATTCCCTCCTCCAAGACAGGTTTTGCCAATACACACACTTGATTCTTTTCTCACCTAATTCCTCCACATGCCTTTGTGACAGTGTTTGGAGTTGCTTCCTTGACATCATTTGTGGCCATCCTTGTTATTAAATATTGCCATGTAGATTTTTTCCAAAACTTTGTTTTCAAAAGTCAGTCCCTGGAATTGCTGTGCTTTTGTGATGAGATTCTCTATGTTGATTCATCACACAAAGCCTTCTCTCTTGTTTCTCCATATCCCGATTACTTGCGGAGCACCAAAGAGAATTTCACATATTAACTAAATCCATTGTTTTCTAAGGTTTAGTGAATTTTAATTATTGTCAGTGAAAGCTTTTCTTTGCTCTGTAATTAAAAAAAGACATGAAAGCCTTTCTTGTTAGTAGAGTTATTCTTAGAAAGAATTAATGTTTGCTACAGTGTTTCAACAGTCTCTACAGTTCATTTGTTTTGTAAGTTTTGTTACTGTTTTCAATATGTGAGTACCCAAACAGGGATCCTCAGCAGGCACTAAGCCAGGAGAGTGGAGCAGCAGGGAGGCAAACAATGGATAAATAGATAATTATAGAAATAGTTTCTCCCCATTCTTACTCATTATGAATCCAGCACTAGCCTACATGGGGAACATATTCTCTCAGCAGTGCATCCACTGCCCGATGTTTCAGGCATTTTCTCTACATTAATAGCACAAAAGTAGGATTCAGGTAGCCAGTCCAGAGGGCTTATCACCAGGCTTCTGCAGGAGCTGGGTTGTGTCTCCTGTCATAACATGTTTCTCTCCCATGGCAGAATGCTCTGATGAGACCTCCAATAAAGCACCTCCTCAGGTACCTTTTCCCAGTCTCACCACTTGCTGCCCCAGTGCCTGTAAAAGGTTTACAAAATCTGTTATCTTTCCTTTGGCAGTAATCAATACCATGAGATGTGTGTGTGGAGGTGGGGAACGACATGATTAGCTTGGCTGTTTTGCTGCGCTTAGGATGTCAAGGGGGCATTCCTTCCCAATACCTTCAGTTTGCACTAATAATTAGAAATGCTGCCATCCTAAAAAGATCTAGAAATGTAATTAAAATCAAACATAATACTTCCTGGGGCAGAAATTGGCAGTGATATTTTCTGTTCCCTAGGATATATCCAAGCCAATAAAAATGAGCCCTTGTTTGTAGACAGATGGGAAGCTTCCTGTGTAGGACAGAGGAATATGTGTGGCTGTTTATACCTTCATTGTACCAAGAGGGACCAAAAGAGAAACATTGTTCAACTGAAGATGTTCAATCAGCTTTCATCTTCTTTGTGGAAGATACAGTTTATCTGTCTGAGGGATAATTGGACACCAGATGATAAAGTGAGCTAATTTTATAAGGAGGCTAAGGAATAAAGATTTCAGTCTGCAGCTATGCCTAATTCTGTTCTGTTCACAGTAAAAATAATAATGCCTTTCCTTTGACACAGCCGTTTTAGCATTTATGTTGCAGATGACTGGCATAGCAACTTGGCAGAAAAAGACATAAAGGTTCTTTCTGTACGCAGCCATTTTGATCAGGAGATAAAAATGACCAAGTTGTGAAAGTAGTAATATCTGGGTCATTGAATCAATTTTGCACCAATTTATGACTGTACAGGGAAACGAAAATGGAAAACAGACAAATAGTCTTTAAGTCCTGTTAACAGATTATATCCATCAGTCACACTCAGCTTTTCATTTTTAGCAATATGAATACCGTAAGCACTGAACATGACTCTCGGCTCATAAATCAGTTGTGAAACAAAAATCTTTTGAGGTCTACAGGGAATATTTACAGAACTGCTGTATAAACCAGCAATACAGATGTGCAAAAAGATTAAATGTTATATCTATAACCTTAGACTTTGGAGAGTTTTAGGAAGGATGTTATCATTTTCATGGGCTGACAAAGGCAGAAACACCATTTGGTCTCTCCCTCGCTTGATCCTAAGATTTCCAAAATTGTTAAGTGCTACTAAATTTCATCAAGAAGCTCAAGTGCCAATCTACCAAATTAATTGAACCTGCTCATGAGAAGCAGTGATGAGTACTTTATTAGAGAATCCGTATGTGTGGTGGATAGCAGTTTCAGTATCCTTTGAGTTGCAGAGAAATTCAAGCTGATAGAAGCTCGATAGATTCTGCTTACCGCCTGTTTGGCTAGAGGAAAGAACTTGTCAAATCATCCGCTGATAGGATAGCATGTTGCCAAGACCAAGATATTTTGAGTTAACATTTACTTATATACAATATAGAAATGTCAGATGTAAAGCATGTTACCATGTTCCCTTATTAATTTGTGGGTTTTTTTGTTGTTTATTGAGATCTTGCTTCCACAGGCCCTGTGAATGGTGTTCCTGCTAGAAATGTAAAGCAAAACTTGTGGCTGTATTTCTTTCTACAGGCATTAGTTTATCTGCTAGGTGCCCTGCCTGCTACTTTACTTGAGCAATATAATCTTGGATTGTAACTGGAGATGTACAGCGTGTTTCATGAAATGCTGTTGGCAGTTTTAGTAGCTTGGCTCTGTAAACTGTCGCTGAACCAAGTGCTGACCAGTGCTAGGCACCTCCGTGCCCCTGGAGGGTTTGTCTTTTCAAAGTGTCCTCAAAACATTCAAGCATAAAGAGTTTTGGTGAACTGCGGAGATAATTTCTGCCTATTTATAAGATTTCCTGGGGAACATGTAGCATTTTATGCTCATTTCTGATCTCACTTGTTGAGTAATGCCTTTAGCTCAAGCTGTCTACATTCCTATAAATAACTGTATTTTGGCTGTGGCAGAGGTGATTGCTGATTATGAACAAGGACAGATGTGGTAATGCTGACCCATACACAGATGTTCCATTGTCCGTCCTGAGTGGGATTTTAGAAAGAAAAAAAAAGTCTGTTTTCTCAGTTGTTTCTATATTGACAAATAAAATAGTCTCCAAAAATATTAGGCATGTACAAAATAACAGTGTCTGATTATGTTAGGCAAGAGTAGCATTCCAATTCATGAATCATGGCTTATTCCATCTACTGAAGGGAGCTCAGCTGGAGGGCAGTGACAGCGCAGGGAATTGTATTTTCATCCTGTTATACTTCCACAGCGTAAACGGAGTCCACCTACTTGCTTCCAATCTATAACTAACTTGCATGTATAGACTTCTTGCAGTTTTTTCCACAGGACGAGTCTGGTCAGCTGAACTAAGCACACCTTGCTGCCAGAGCGACAGTGTTTTGGTAAGGCTGCATCTAGCGCAAAACTGGGGTGTGTGGGGGTGGTAGGTTCAGTGAAATCTAGTACTGCTTTCTATGGGATATTCTGAGGCTTGCTAAAGATACATATCTTTACACCTTCACTGCTTCTTGATTGCTTGGAGAGGGAAAAGGTTAGGTTTACTTCTGTTGCCAACAGACCTTTTTGAAGTTTGGAGTAGATTTTAAATACTCCAGCAGAGAAAGCCCTTCCTTTTCTGTCATGCACAGACATGATTTTGTCCTGGTACAGCATTTGGAAGGGAGCTGATGTGTAACCTGAAAGGGAGCCGGAGCTAGGGAGCTGTGCCAGGGTGGTGGAAGTGCAGCAGATGAGAGCTCTTTAGAAAGGGTCAAACGACTAGGGAGAAACACAGCCTGGCCAGCCGCCTTGGGTGGAAGCAGTGGGGAAGGAATTGCTAGGGGAATTTTGATAGTTCTAACAAAGATCCCTGACAGCGTAACAGAGTCATTTGCTGTTGCAAAGGCCAAAGTACAGCTGCAGGGAGAAAGGGAGAAGAAACTGTGGGAGTCCTGCAGTCACTTCCTGAGCCATTCTGTCTGGAAATAACGTAACATCACCCGGCTCATGCAAGTACCACACACTGCGAAAGAAGCTGCAAGGCCGGAGCACACTCGTTCTTGCTGGTTTTATGGTATTCAGGGGTCAGTGAGCCTGCAGTTGTAGGAAATTAATCAGCTGTAGTACCTGTAGGGCCTCAGGCTCAGTGATGGTAATTTCATGCCTGGGACCTCCCACATGGCCAGTGAATTTCAATGCTTGGGACTCTTCTCTTCACAAAAGCAGGAGCAGCCACGTTCATGCACTCTTCACGGGCAGAGGTTTAGGTCTCTCTTTTACTGCAAAGAGCAAGACTTTTTGTAGCATGAGGTTGAAAACCTGAGTACTTCCTTTTGTCTCCTGGTACTTTGAGATTCTCTGTTTGTGGAAGTTCTGCAAGCGTGAAGCACTGTTGTTGTTTTGTAAAGGTAATGTCTAGCCTAAATGCAGAAAGGAAAAAGCTT
The DNA here is from genome assembly GCF_949628215.1 of Phalacrocorax aristotelis. Lineage (NCBI taxonomy): Eukaryota > Metazoa > Chordata > Aves > Suliformes > Phalacrocoracidae > Phalacrocorax > Phalacrocorax aristotelis. Next base: position 5,515,298 of record NC_134279.1, read on the forward strand.
GTAGTGTAATGGCCGGTCATTTTGGTTTCTTGCTACGTCTGAATTATCCTATTTTGCAATCGTAACTCTCTGATTATCTCTAAATTACAAATGCTTGAATAGCTGATCAAAAGGGAGTGTAGATTATACATATTTACAGGTAGAACAAGTGAGGTAAGAGTCCCCTTTTCCCCATTTCTCCTTCAAACCCTGATCCCCACTTACTGCATAGTCTGCTGCTGCTTCTGTCTCTGCGTTTGATCCCTGTTTCTGCACCTCTGCCACCAACTCTGATTTTTGTGTGGGTTACCAATGAATGATTCTCAAGGAAGTGGTTTAGGAAAGCAGGTTATCTGCGTGCTAAAATATCAACCATTTCACTATCTATGAGTCTGTAATTGGTATATCCTAAAGCAGATTTGTTATTCTGCTTAAAGTCTAGCAGAAATAAGCGATGTATTCTTTTACAGTCCAAATGCGATGCCTGAAGAATAGTGCTCTCATAGATAACTGTCGGGAACGTCTAAACACAGATCTGAATTACTGATGTATTTCAATACTCAAGTCATCACTTAGCATACCTCAAGGGCAGGCAGGTGGGCTTTTTACTGTTCTCTAAGGGTTATGACAGAAATACTGTCTTTGTGAAGCAGTACCTAAAGGAACAGTGTTAGCGTGTCGTGGAAATGACTTTACTGTGATACATTAAAGAATCATGTGCTAAAGTTATAGGCATGCAAGCTATTAGCTCTTCCTCCCCTCCACTTAAAGAGCTGTTTATCTTTTGAAAGGCTGAAAACTCTTCATTTTCCACAGATTTCCTTATGGAACAAACAGTATAAATAATAACTGTGATATGAAGTTTTGGGGATAAAAAGAGATAATACTTGTGCTTTAATTTCTTTCCCCCTTCCCATCCATGTCATGTTCCACATTTGCATATGGAATTCATCTCCCACCCTTTCCCATGAGCCTTGTTAGTGTCCTGCTGTGCCCTCCCACACAACTTGGCCGATATTAAAAGACCTTTAAATCTATCTTTGAAAATGTATTTTGGGAACTACATTTTAGACAATATTTCTGTTTAAATGAGTTTTTCCTGGTTCCTGAATGTTGAAGAAATACAAGGCAGAGAAGCTAGGAGAAGGGCAGGTCCTGGTGCTGCCGAAGTATGTCTTTTCTGTCAGTAGACTGCTAGAAATAATATTCCCTGGACTGAGTTGATGAACCTGAAGCTTTAAGTCATGATGTACGTATGTATATATGTTTGCATTCAATTTCAAGGAGCAGAGGAGAGGTAGGGAAAGAGTGCATTAGGACTGACACGTGTTGCCCATACAGACTAGTAAGAAGCAGCTGTTGCTGAGATTTCTGAACTCTTACTCTTTTTGCTGTAGCTGGGAGCTTGGCTAAGATTACCTGTGGCTTGTTATCCTGGCAAGGAATAAAAAGTAGGGCATCGGAGTATCTGGCTCGCTATTATTTGTAGTGGATACATATACAGCTCCAATTGAAATTGGAGACCAATGTTACGAAGCATTGTACAGATTTGTAAACCCAGTGCTGTTTCTCTAAATAAAAGTGGGAAGCAGCTCTACAGGTGGTTTTTATAATTGCCCCAAACGACACTGCTGAAAGCCACAAATAGATCTTGTCTCATCGTTCTCAGACAAATGCTCTCGCCACTAGAACAGGCTGTAATACAAGCATATTTTAGCACTCTAGTGCAGTGATGCCAATCCCTGTGATTAGAACTCTTATTTTTTTATTATTTTTTTTTAATTTGTGATGGCTGCGGTATTTGACATTTTGCTTCAAGTGTCAGTTTCTGTACTCAAGCAGCTGACTAAGGAGTCTCAATTTCCTTTAAAATGGAAGTTTCAAGCCCTTGTAGTTGCAGTTAATTGCTTGAAAATGGGGCTCACTGATTGTTTTATCAGTTGGTTTTGAAGAGCAGAATGTTTGCATTATTTCTTTTCATTCTTTTTTTAATCTTTTTTAACAGCTGTCACTAATAATCACTAAATTAAATATTACTCAACTTTCTCAACTAATTTATGACTGTGTGATCATTTGTTTATGGCCACACTACAGAAGAAAAGCCTGTAAGGGAAAACAAGCATATATTTTTTGCATAGTTGTTGGATGTGCCTCTATTAAATGGTAGGAGTGCTGAAAAAAACTTAGTTTGCATCCCAGCTGCAGTAAGATATTTTCTGATGGTCCATCACAACCACCATACCATCTGCTTTTTCCAGGCTATTTATTCCATCCTGGTCTAACCTCTTTCCTTTCTGCTTTAAAAGCAAACATGTTTTCTCAAACCTGTTACCATTCACTAAGTTCTTTTTTAAACTAATTCAGGAAAAATTAATCTGGGCTCTATCTTGTCAAATATTCTGTTGCTGGAGCAGCTATGGCTTCTGAGGGAAGAAAATCTTGCTATCCGAGTTACAGCCTGGTGCCAGTGTGAGCAATGGACTATCCACAATGGAAGTGCCTCTTGCCCTCTCATCGGTTAGTCAACAACTTGTACGGACTGCTTGAGTTTTTGCCTAGTTTTGTGTGTGAGAGCTATTGTGATCTACGTGGAAGTATCCATAGATGAAAATGAGGCTAATCCTTGGCTACCTTCTTGAATCAGCACTTGAAGAATGACGCACTCCTCCTTCATCCTATCTGTAGTATTTTATAATTGTGTTTAGGAAAGTTTTTATTATTGATTCTAAAAAGAAGTATGGATTTCATAGTTGTAAAAACATGTACCTTTTCAAAGCTCATTGAGCCCTTTCCTTCAGCAATAGTGGTGATGGGTTCATTATACAGCGCATTGTATCAGTTTTATATTTTTTTGCTTTTAAAATTTCTCCTTGATCTTATGTTATAAGAAGGCCTATAAAAATGCACAGCTTATCTCCACAGTGCTTTGTAGCGTGGTATCACAGCTTTCCTAAGATGTATCCTCTTTAATCAGAACAGTACTGATCTCTTCCCACTGCTCATTATTATTGTCGTTTGTGTTACATTATAGTGAGCATTGCACAAACAGAACATAGAGACCAGCCCCATAACTTGTTAATTGTCCTTCATATGGAAATGTCTGTGTTCCTTTAATCAGTTAAATCGATCCTTTTAGAGTCTCCTGCCCTGTCCCCATCTCCCCCCCCCCCCCAAAAAAAAAAAAAAAAATTCCTCTGTGTGTTGGTTACCAATGACATGAAATGAACAAAATGTTTTTGCAAAAATGTGCACCACTGATTTACGTAACAAAACTGCAGAACTATTTTCTTAGCCTGTTTCTTAACCATTCTCAGAGGGTTTTGAAAGGAAAGGCTTTAGAGTCCTAAGACACCTACATGCTCCTACTAACCCCACTGTGAGAAATTGCTTTCAGAACCGCTGTGGCACAGAGACCAGATGTTTTCATGGAGCTGTCCCTAATGGTGTTCTCTTATCTTTCTTGGGTGGTTAACTCATTTAAATGCACAGAAAGTGCAAATAGTTTTAAGTTACAGTTACTGGTTATATATTACTTTGCTTTTACTAACAACCAATTCCATCTGCTGTCATGCTACTCTTTTGCCTAGCTTTCTTGGGCTCCTCTGTGTCCTCGAAGACATGTTTGTTTTCTACAATATATATTATCACCACATTTGTGTCATGCCCATTTTCCAGATGGCCATTAAATATATTAAAAACTTGTAGACTGAAGCCAATATAAACCCTTACAACTTTCTTTAAACATACACAGTTTACTACTTATTTCCACTATATTTTTCCTCTTCTGGGCTAGAGCTATACACCTTGTCCATGCTGCTTGGGATTTCTGAGTGCATTTTATCATGCTGACTTTGACTTATTAGTACAAGGCTGTACAGTTTTTGGCACTCCTTCTCCTTCTGCCTAATGTGGTAAAAGTTACTAGAAATGCTAAATTTGTTGCTCGTATGTCAGTGAGGAAATAAGAACACCAGGCCCTTGTGAGAGATCATTCGTTCTTGCAGCTGATTCCGTTCTTGTTCCAAAAGAGCCTGGTTCCCCTTATCCCTAAGGATACAGGGTATCATGTTTAGGAAGGGGCTGAAATGAAGCTCCATTTGAAGGAACGTTATGAACTGTCTTGATCGTTCCATTTGTTATCTTCCCTCTCAAAGGATGCAATATAATTGGAATATTCAGTGAGTGATGCAAGTGCCACTTTGCTCATGAACAAATTCAGTAGCTGAGACAGTTTTGAATTAAATGCTGGAACCGAGTCCTGTCTTCGTTTAGAAGAACTGAAGACCAGTTTTTCCCTGGTTTGTGATTCAGGGATATCCCTGGTAGATATTTATGTTCTGTTAACACTATTCCTCTGGCTTCTTAGTTGCATGATTTTTGCTGAAGAGAGGATCTTTTCTTGCTTAGGAGAGGAAGAGGCCCTTTCCACTGTCTTTGTGCAGCTGACAGCACACCTGAAAGCCCCCAATGAGCAGTAGGATGTGCTAGGCAGACCCCAGGGAAGCTGCATGGCATTGTGGTGTTCCCAGGTCCAGACCCAGCTGCTGGATCAAATTATAGATGTGTGGCTTTGTGGCTCAAATAAAGAATCAGCACACTGCGGGACTTGTGTTTGCTTCAGAAGTACCCCATGTGTAAAGCATAACTGTGCATAAATATGTGTATGCTCACTCTACACCCCACTGTCTTGCTCTCTAATAGTTTTCCCTGAGATTCTTGAACAACAGAGCAGATGGAAACCTTATTTAAATTTAGAAACCATGAATACCACATGCTGAGCTCAATGGAGCAATTCAAGTCGGTTTCCCTTAAATGAAGTTTTTTTTTTTTAATGCTGGATTCCATTTAGAATTTTTAAAATAGCATACACATGTGATAGAAAGCATTTGAAGATACCTGTATTCTTACCACATAATGCCTCACTTGTAGACAAGTGTGAAAATGTGTCCTAAACAGATCAAATTTCACAGCTAGTCGTCCCAAAGGACATTAACACTCCATTATTTATTAGAGTCATTATAATAGAAACTCCTGCACCGTCCCTAAAGAGAGAAAATCTGTCATGGTTCCCAGGAAAGAGAAGCAAGGATTATCTTTGAAAGCAGTCAAAGGAGAGAATAGTTTTTACCGACTTGTCAGTGGAGTTGCCATGGGCACTAGCCAGAAGCCTAGGTTTAAATGTCAGATTTCCCTTCTACTACTGTCTTTTCCTTCTCTTTTGCTTTATTTTTGTATTCATTCCGTTATTTTCTTTTTTTTTTTTTCCTTTTTATAAGAATTTCTCTACCCACATCCCTTTTTTCCTAATGCCCAGTTTCACTTCTTCTTATGCCTATCCTCAGACATCATGCCAATCACAGGTAAAGAAATCTGGGTTGGTTTGTTTGGGTTTTTTGGGGTGTGTTTGTTTGTTTTGTTTTTTTTAAAGTAAGACAATATGTTCCTGGAAACCTGTTTGAAAGTCATTAGCATATTCATATTTGTCCGGCAATGAATAAAAAAGCAAATAAAATTGCATTAAGAGACTGACACAATTAATGAAGGAACACCAGCGTAGAGTCAGCAGCAGCAGCTCCCCTTCAGCATTACTGCGCCTGGTTGTTCGGAGACATGTGGTATGTTTCATTATCTGCTAAAATATTACACAGAGGGGGATGGGGGGAAGGAAAGGAGCAGAAGGAAAAAACTCACATCTGTGGTAACGTCTCTGCAGGGGGAAAAAGAAAAGGCAAATCCTACCATTTGTGGAAGGTATTCATGTGTTTCGGGCTGGCTAAACTACACATCAATTGAATTAATGTAGCCTTTAAATCTAGATAAAAGCTTAGAAGAAACAGTTTAGAAAATACTTTTTCTCTTTTCTGTTCTTTTTTTTTGTGTCCTTTCTTAATTCCTCTAAGCTGGCACAGGACATCTGGGTTGGTTTTGTTTGGTATGCTGGGTTTTGTTTTGCCTTGTGTGTCTTCACTGTCAAAACCCCCAAACAAGCCCAGCTGCCTTAAAAAAAAAATAAAATCCATTTCTGTTTTGCTTACTTGTTAATAGGGTTAGCATGTAAATGAATACATCCAGGCTATAAAGTGAGCGACTCATGAGTGGGTGGGACGTTCACACCTCCTTTGGTGCTATTGTTTCAGGCTCTAGCTTGCAGACTCAGTAGGGCCAGAAGAGTACAGCCTTTTGCATAAGTGAAGGCAAGAGCTGCAAAAAGAAAACAGAATTTTTTAAAGAACCAAATAATGCTGTCATTGACTGGGTAACCTCCCTTTGGTCACTGAGTTTGTTCTGGAGAAAGAAGATAAAAGTGCAGTGCTAGCAAATTTTCAAATTTGGATCCTGGTTTTAGTCTCAGAGTTTACTTTCACACTGTGTGCTTCACTGCAGCCGTGGAGAATGGGATAAAGTAGTGCTTGTGGTTTTGAAACCCATTTCTGACCTGCCTTCCTACGATCCTGCCTTGCCTTTAAGAAACTTTTCACATCTTTCTATGTGAATTATTGACACATAATTAATAATGGGTCACTCTCTGACTTGAAAACTGGGTTATTAATAGAACTAATAGGATGTGACTTTTCAGGATGTATATTTTAGTCCAAACTAAAGTTCCCACTGTGATTTTGAATTACCTGATTTCTTATTCACCCTTGTGAATCATTTCTGTGTTCTTGGTGCACGTAGCAATGGTGCTGGATGGTAGAAAGATGCACAGTCGTGAAGTTTGGATGGCTGTGTTACAAAAAGAGAAATCACTGTTCAGAGGCCGAGACAGCCACGAGTCCTCTGTGTATGGCCTGAGGTGTTTCATATCGCATACAGTCCTAAGGTCTGTTATCTTAAGACCATCCAGCCCTTGAAACAAATACTTCAGAAATCTTCCTGTGCAGGAGGGAGGAGGGTGTGCAAGTTCAGTGCTTACAACAAATCTCAAGAATTAGGAGATGGCGTCGGTGCTGTTTATTGAAGACCAAGAAAACTCTTGTTTACTAAAGTCTGTGAGGTGGTAGCACTGATGTAATCAGTCACTTTGGGGTTTCATCGGGGCCCAGCTTGTAGGGGCTGAGAGCAACGTCACGGTGTGGCATGCTGAGTGTTCCTTGCCAGGTAGGTTAGTCCTTGCCATGGGATTTTGGTGACAGATTTATGCTCTACCCTGAAGAACCTCAGCAGCCTTTGAGGATGCTAGAAACAGAAATGCCCTGATTCCTCTAAGCTGGACACTAGCAGGGGTGCTGGTGCTGAAGGTTGAAGCCCTCAAAGCAGGTCCCTGAAGCTCAGTTACAAGCAGAAGTGTCAGCTCATTCCTCTAAAACTTTAGTGTTCAGCTATTATGGAGAGTTTGAAAAACTGAGCACAAGCATTTAAAGAGAAAAAGGAATAATCTCTTCTCAGTGTTTTCTGTGGATGTAAATAGAATGGGACAAGAAACAAAAGACCACAAACTGCAAAAAGGGAAAATTAAGATTAAGCATTAAGACATTCTCTCAGATAGTAAAGGTTGGTTAGTCACTGAAACAGATTGCCTGGGAAGCTGTGAAATGTTCATCATCAGAAGTTTAAAGAAAAAAATAGGAGACAAAGTCAAGAATGTCTTGGGTGTAATTTCTGAAGAAAAGTGCTAAATATAACTGTCCTGTCATGGGGCAGTGGGAAGGACTGGAGCCCTTCTAGCCTGAGTTTCCATGAAGATCCACCCTTTCAAATAGATGATGAGTCTGGCTTAATGACAGCAGTGGCCTGTCTACTTTCATTTAGAATCAGAAATTATTCATGACCCTGATCTATGAAACCTCCACTCTTAAACAAGGCTAGGAGTCAGGTTAATAACAATTCTGAAACCTTCACTAATTTAGAGGGAAAACTTTGTTTTAAGATTTTATACAAGCATGTATCACCATAGTAATTTAAAATCTTGTATGTAACATTAGAGCAACCCTTTTCCTGGCACCTCTGAAACATCTTTGAGAGTAGAGATTCTGGGTGTGCTAGAGGTTTGATACTGTGTCTTTAGTTATTTGCTAATTATTTTTTCCAAATCATGGTGGGGAATATGTTTGTTTCAGGAAAAATAATTTATCTTGCTCAGTAGAATAACTGAATGATTCATTCTGGTATTTTATTTGCAGTCTAAACCTAACATGATCTTCTTCCTCCAGTGCAATACAACTAGTCTTGCCTTTTAATCCCTGTCCATTCAAAAAATATGTTTTCATGTCTCACTGCATAATATCTTAATTTCATTTCCATTGAAGTATAATCTTACTCTGAAATAAAATATATTAAAATACAAATCTGAAGAAAATACTTAGAGCTTTTTTGCCAGAGACTTCCTGGTTTTTTTACACATAAATGAAAACCAAACTCTGTCATTCATGTGTGTCATGCCTGTGGAATCCATATGAAGTGCATTCTGCTGGGGCATCAGCCTTGCAATGGAGAGATTCCAGCCCTTCTAAGCAAGATATACAAAGAAGGAGAGGAGTGATTGCAACCATAAATTCTAAGGTTTTGAAGCCAGAAACCTCTTTTCTTCTTTTCTGTAAATGAAGGTATATTTCTTTGACTCTGCATATATGATAAATAATGATAGCAGTTTGATAAAATCAGGTAAGTTATTTTTAATTTACAGTAAAAAAGTGCTGCTGTTCTCTTTCTCTTCATGCCCTGCCACTGCCATCTTGGAAATGCTTTGCTATGGAGCAAATGGCAATGCAGGTGTAGGCATACGTTAGTTTAGCAACCTTAGCCTTCAGCCATGTGGGAATGTGCAAACAGCAAATCAGATACCAGATAGAAACCTAAAACTGACATATGAAGATAGATTAATACTTCCAAGATGAAGCTTATTACCCTGGTATTAGCATCTGTCAAAATCAAGAATTAATATCCTGATCCAACACTTAAAAGAAACAACTTGGTAGGTGAAACAATATGAAAACTAGGGACTCTCCCTGAAGCATCAGTGAAGGTGTATGTCTGACATGTGATTAATCTTAAACTGTTATTGTGGGATGCCATTTACATTAGTAGAAATAGGGAAAAGAATTGCTAAAATTGGCTTTAAAAAGAAAGCTGCATCAACAAGTCACCTTTCCGGGGATGTTACAAAGCCACTGTTTCCAATGGCTGTAGCAGCACTGAAAGCCCTACATATTATTTAGGCTCTGCAAAATGTGATTCCTGTTCTGCTTTGATTTATTGTGTGGCAGTGTTAAAAATTTTAGCAGGGTTTGTCCTCATAGGCATGATAATGGGTTGTAAGCAGGGGCTAATTTACAGCACAAAGCTTCTTGCCTGAGGTGCCCATCCTGGGCAATCTCAGACACAGCACATATGAAATGCCTTATTCTCTGAAGTGCTAGCTGATACCAAGTGCAAATCAAAAATAGCATAAAATACAGGATAGCTATTCCATGACAAGGTGACTGCACACAAACTTCCTTGCCTAGCTAACAGATACCAATATTCAGAGAGAAAGTAGAAATAAGTAGGAGAGGGAACAAGTCCAACTCTGTGCTCAGCTGGGGAGGAGGGAAAGTGGAAGGAGGAAAGGCTGTCAGACTTAGCTGGTTAACAGTAAACAGCTTTGACAGGTCTAGCGTTGTTCCTGCCTGATTTCAGCAGCTATGTGAGATCCCAGAGGTAAATGCGTACCTCGTCACATCTCGGACCGTGTCAGACTGCCTAGAGCATACTGCGGTATCATTATGACCTGGGCATCCTTCCCTTGCCAAATGGCAAGCATAGTGTGCCAGTGGCTTGCCCTGACCTAGGGCAAGGTTTCACTGAAGTATGCACCCAAAGGTGGGAACTGTGGAATGAGCTGCTCCTGCTCTCTCACGGCACCTAGCTGGGTCTTAGAGCTGTAAGGATTAGAGTACAGTTTGATGGTATAAATGTCTTGATGTCAGGACTGTGAACTTCCCATGTTACCTGTTCTATTACGTGTTTGACAGCACACAAATAATTCCTTTTTAATGACTGAAGACAAGCTTCCAGAAAGCCAGGTCCCAGTAAAAAGTGAGCAGTCTGAGTCACACTGGCACGCTAATTAGAAGAACATAGGAATTATACTATTACAGGCATCCCTACATCTTGGTATTCCCTTTCCATCAGTGGACATAAGCAGAGACTCAGGGAAGAATAAAGACAGGACAATTTCTTAGGTTTGTTTCAGCCCTCACCTAATGGCTGATCCCAAAACTTGCTAAAATGGATGTGGTTTCTATATGGTTCATGACACTTAAGGGTTTTCATGGGCTTCTGAAGTTTCCCCTGGAGTCCCATTTAAACTTCACCATTCATAATATCCTTACTGCTCATATGGCAAAATTTCTGTTTAGATGCAGAGGTATTAATGCAAAAGGATTTATGCCATTAACTAACTGTGAAAATATGAAGTAAAATGCTGGTCTCTGTCTGAAAAAGGGAAGCCATCTGAAAATGTAGACCAAAACTCTCTGATAGGGGTCTGCATGTTAACACCTATGATCCTTAGTATTTTAAATGTGCTTCAGCATATTGGATTCACAATTTATCATCTCTGCCCATCAGAGAATGGTGTCATCATGCTATAGTTAAAACATGTGTGTGCTATCGAAATTACCAAAAAATGTAATGGACTTCACGTGGCAACAGCTGCCTTTCCTATGATGCCAGTGTTACAGATATGAAAAGTACAGAAATGAGAGCAAAGAAAAGAAATCTAAACTAATGGGGGAAGAAAGGAGAGTGGAACCATTGCAAGATTTGTCTTTCTGAAAAATACATGATTGCTTTTCAGATCTATACTTTTTTTTCCTGTTGACAAGCAAAGCTTCGGAATAATAAGCGCTGCATGAATTAAATCCATCACACTTGACTGACTGGATACCATGTACTGGATCTTCAAACCCATCTGGGTTCTATCAGTGTGCTGCTATTGATTTCTGTGCTTTGACAGAAAATAGCTGAGACACAAATGGGGGGATGGGGGGGGGGCAAATGCCCCAAATATTTTTGTGTTACTGTAGCTATAGCTACTGTGTATATATATATATAGCTAATGTAACACCAAATTTCCCTTATCTAAAATACCACTGAGCATGTAAGCATGGTTTTGTTCATATCAGTCAATACATTTTAAATATTTCTCTGTTGATGCTGCACACTGTTCTTTTGTGTCTCTTTAAGAAAGGATTATTGACTTCAAACCAGGAGGGTAGTTATTCTTGTCCACCTACAGCATGTCTGTTGCAAAGCATCACGAGCTTCCCCCTTCACAGTACAGCCATTCTGTCTCAGAGATACCAGTCATTAACTCAGATGAGAATGTAAATCCATCCATTGAAATGGAAATCGGCAGAGATGTTGCACAGGTCTTTTACCAATCCCTGTCTATTTCACTCTATGTTTTTAATTCTCAGACAAGTACTAGCTTTGAAAAGTTCCAAAAACCATTTTATTTTCTTTCCCTCTTCCCTTTTTTCTGGTGTTTGTCTCTTCCATTTTACTTTGTGTAAGAGAGATCAAATCCTATCCCTGGCTGGATGTAGGAGAACTGGGACCAAAAATGCCCAAGAGGTGGCTTGCATGAGGAGCAGCAGGGACTCCTGATTTTTCTAATGAAATGTATAATAGAGTAGCAAATGTTGAATATTCTATAGAGTGCACTACAAATTGCTCCTGGGGACGGCGCTGTGGTAAGACTGGGGAACGGGAGGTTTCAGCTGAAGTTTTGCTGTTTGCCTTGTGCCGCACGTACCTTTCTGCCTTGTCATTCATCTCTTCACATTATTAATCCTCTGGGGCAGGACTGTTTCTCCAGTGCTTGTCTAGGACTTGGAATTAGGTTGTCATGAGGGACCTATAGAAGCCACTGTAATTAAAATCGTCGGTGCTCAAAAGGGAGCTGTGTATGAATGAATGTGCCAGGCAGGTGCCCTAATGAAGTTCAGCACCTTCCACTTGCAGGCAGGAGAACAAATAGGTTTCACACCATGCTACGTCTCCTCTCAGATTTCTAGACTTCCTCTTGTTTCCTTCCTTTTGATTATCTCATTTTGATTGTGATTAAATCATAACATATACTGTTAAAGGACTTCTAAGTCCATAGGTGAAATCCAGTTGTATTCATCCCTATTAACATGTGTAACATATTTCACCTCAGTGGCTATGGTCCTTTTAGGTAAACTCCACGTTTCATCAAGGGTAAATACATGTTGCTGAAGGGAATGTGTGCAGCAGCCACTGGTTTGCAAACTATGCTGCTCTGTGACATTTTCTACAGATGACACTGTTAGGGAGAAATGTTAAGCCTTAGGTTTTTATTTCTCCTAAGGGAAGGAGAAGACTTTATGTATCTTTCTTCTTTCTACTGTCCGCAGTACTACATAGCCTAGGAAACAGAAAGCAGTAAATCATTTTTGCATTTGATAGCATACTGTAATAATCAAGTACAGGTCTGATTAATAAAACCTTTCGGTATCTGAAGTCGAAGTTCCTTACTAACATAGCAGTCTGCTCTAAAAGTTCATTTGTATAGTATCAATTTACAGTAACTCCTTATAACTTCCGAGTAATGTATTCTAGGAGAAGAGCATCACAGATCTGCCCAGCAGGTACAGCTTAATTTAACTGGCACGAGGGGACAGTGCAAACTGGTGGCCATTCAGGAATGCACAGTGCTCATGGAGGGAGTTAAAGTCCCTTCCTTGCATGTCAGTATGTGCCTTTCACTGGTGCAATAATAGGATTTTTAACAATTATTTTTGAAATCAGGCATGGGAACATTTGGGAGAAACACAGTCGGTCATGTGTTGTTCGTGGTAGTACTTTGTTTAGAAAAAATCCCAACAAACTATATAAAATAAATCAGTGCAATACTCCAAATCCCTAATCCTCTTCATCATATTTGTGTTTTATATAATATAGAAAATGTTTCATTGCCATATGGAAGGCCTGTATCAATGCTGTTGTTTCGGCACCTTTACAACATGCTTGTGGCACAACGGCTGGTTTTGGTTCCCTGGAGGCAGCTAGTTTCCCTCTTACAAGTTGCCAATGCCACAAGGCAGAAGCAGCCTTGCCAAGGACTCTAAGGAACAGACTGAATTCCCAAATCCCTTCTAGGGTAGCAGCAGCAGCCTTCATGCTTCAATACGGCATTGTGGCCATTGGAGGTGGTGAGCTAATGAGACCATGTCTGACAGGAATTCTTACTCTTCTACAAGACCCATCCCAGGCAGTCTGGTTCAGAGTCAGGTCCTCGATCTGTCTAGAAGGCTCTCTGAAAGGTGAGATCTCTTTTTCAGCCCAGCACTGCAAGATAGCTTAGACAGCTTATGATTAAAAGCTTAAGAATTTAAAAGGCAAAATAGCTTTGGTAGAAATGAAAGCTCCTTCTCTATGAGCAGCAGAAACAGTATCAGAGCAAAAGCCTTGGGATGTAGTGCTGTGTGTATTGCACTTCCTCAGTAACTCCTGATTTATGATAAGAAATTTTGAAAATAAATTTAAACGGCTACTCTTTAAAAATACCTTTCCAAGTGGTTTCTACCTTAACGTTGTCTGCATATTTGCTTTTAGAATTGTTGGGTGTGCTTCACTGAGGAAAATATTTCTTTCTTTTAAACATTCTTAGAATGAGACAGGTTCACTGTTTCAGCCCAGGTAACAGTTGCTTTTTATCTGAAGAGTTATGGCCCCCTGTGTATCATAACAGTCCTTAGACAACTTGATGCACACTAACTTAATGTTTTCAGTATGAATCTCCCTTTATTTTAATATTGTCTTTAAAATAATGAGGATTTCTTCAGCCTCTACAAGTTATTGTGGTGGCTGTCCTAGGTTCGAGTTTACCTTCAGTGAATTATGAAAATTTCTCCACCTTCAAGAGCAATGTGTCAAAAGGAGCTCTCAGCATCTCTGCTTCCAGTAAAGAAAATATGCAAATAGAAGCAAAGATGTTTCCACTTACAGAGCAACTGCTCCTAAGACGTGATTAAAAATGTTCAGATTTCCAATAATGTATATATAACATATTCCTGTCATCTGCAGCATATTGATAGGAAACCTTAAACAGCAGATGCTCTGTGGGACTTTTAAACTGAAGACCAATCTATATAGGAGACAGAACTTATAATGAGACATAATGTAGTTGTGAGACAAGACATCCCAGGCAATTTCCTGAAGGAGAGAGTGAGATTTAATCACTTTGGGCTACTTCTGCAGCTACTGCTGAGGCACGTTAGTCGCTCTGTAAGAGGGGGAGATACTTGTCAAGATTGTAAGCAAACTGAATTGCTGCCAACCATTTACTCACAGACAACAGATGATTCTCATAGACCATTTGTTTTATTTTTGCACATTTTGTCTTATGCTTTGCTGTCTTTCTAAAATCCATGGCCTTTTATGTTACAACAACAGGACATTAGCAATTATTTCTGTTAGAGTGCTTCACACATAAGCAAAGCCCCCTCTCTGCCACGTTAGTCATCAGAGCTCAGTTTGGTTTTTCTCTCTGTCAGTTCCAAGTTTTAATTCTAACAGCTTTAATTACCTCGGGGAAATAATTTTATGATTTTTGAGTGATAAAAGTAATTTTTCAACTACTTGGAGTAGCCAGTCTTGTGTTATGTTAAGTGGGATTTGACTCTTCTTGAAGGACTTCCAAGACATTTGAACAAGGCATTTAATGGTGTAGAGGTGGGTTACTGCCACTTCCTAACTGCCAGACACAGGGAGGTGAGAGGAATGATATCCATGTTATCTCAAGATTCATATTTTATGCAGCTCATATAAAATATTAGCCTCAATTAGCATTCTTGTTTCCAGTCTCGGCTAACAGTCTGTTACAACAGTGTGAAGGAAAAGTGATACTCGGCAGATAATCAGCTAGGTAATTACTCAGGTAATTACTAGGCAATAACTCCTAGTCCAAAGGCAGGACATGGCCTGTCTAACCAGCAGCTCTTGGACCATTCTGCCAGCTTCCATGCTGTGTAGTGGCTACCAATCCTCAACAGCATTTATCCAGTCTTCCTCATCCTGTCCTCTCCTGTTGGGATTATTTGCAGCCTGCAGTCTCCATCTTGATTTCTAGGTTGATTGCACAGATTGTATCTCAGGGCAAATTTGGCAGAAGGACTACAGGAGGTGAAGCAAGGACAGACAGATGGGTGAAAATGACATTGACCCAATTGCCTTGTCTGAACTAGATGGAAGATTATATCCTTGTCCCATCACTCTCCACACATCAAACAAATAAATTTAGTATTCCTGTATTAGTTCTGTGGCACCATTTCCACAGCCCAGGGATGAGTGTTCCTCAAGTGAATGCTATCCTGTGTAATCACTTGAAGCAAGCCTCACTGTCACCATCTTTTCTTTTCTTTCCTAATACTTCTAGCCAAGCATCTTCCCCAGCTCAACCCTTGCCACTGGCTAACAGCACCAACTAACAGGCCCAGCAAAGCCTACTAACATGGATTCCACACTGCACCTTGCATCATCTGATGTCGATGTGCCTCACTGGTTGGGAACCAGAGCTCTGCTGTAGTCCAGGATGCTGCAGCCAGAAGTCACGAGCAAGTGCTCATTTTATCTGTATCATCTGGTGAAGGAAGGGAGTCATAAATTGCTCCTTAGAAATATAGTCTTATTTTAGGGCAAAATTCAGGACAATGACCTAACTGGAATCTCTGGGATAAACATCACTCATATCAATATACTCCTGGAAGTAGGTAAAGGATCTAAACTGGTTTTTTGAAACCCTGTGGCTATTATCAAGAGCAAGACTTTATTCCAGGTGATTAGCATCCTGCAGACTACTTAGTCTTGTCTAGGGCCATGTTATAAAGGAGACTGAAAAAGTGAAAAATTTTAGGTTTCTATAGCAGTGAATTGGGAACAGCATCACCAGTTTCAGCGCAAAATATGTGGGAAGAGAAAAATATGGTCCAAAAGGATTATAGCCTAGAGAAAGGAGAGGTGGTGGGTGGGCTGGAGACCCCAGTTGCCAGAACACTTGAGATAGCCCATTATCCTTTTAAACCAATAACTTTCATGAGAAGCTCACTTCAGCACTCAGACATTTGTTCTCAGAAACGTAAAGGTGCAATGAGAGCATGGCAGCAGTATTCAAATGCAGAAACCAAAGTCCTCAAAAGCAGAGGGAAATTAGTGTTGGTGGCAGAGGGACTGTCCATTCTTTCATTTCATCTAGCTGCAATCAGCTTTTGAATTTTTCTGTGCTTTCTTGGCCAAGACACCCCTCTGTTGATTTCCATGAGATTTAATCAGGCTGTTGAACTGCCAGGGTATCCATAATTTATAGAGGTAGTGTTTTGTCATTGACTCTTTTTTTCTTTCTTTTTTTTTAATAAATAAAAGCAAATACCATTACAATAATTCACACTCAGAAGAGTATTTTCCCCATTGCATTTAATGCAATTTCATTAAGTTAGCACAATCCAAATTAAAATGTGAACAAGATACTTGTTTAATATATCAAAAGCAAATTAAGTCTGGATTTGAAAAGGTGTTAAAGCTTTTCCTTCCATAAAATAGAATTAGTTCTAATTTGTCTCTGAAATTTAAACTGAAATTAATTTATTGCTGAAATATAAACCAATAGTTTAAATCTGAGCCTAACACAATTAACAAAGTGAGGAAACTTCATAAGGTTCAAATGACTGTGCTTACAAGCAGAGGAATAAATCAGCGTAGCATGACTGAAATTATTAGAGCTACGATGGGTAACGCTTTTGAAGTTTTTGACCGTGGGAGAGGCCAAGAACATGGATATAAAGAAATACACAAATATACAGAAAACATTCATATTTTTAGTAAAATTACACGGGTAAATTTTGACAGGTGTTTAAGGTGGGACATTAATAATATGAACACATTATCTGGAGCCCAGTATTGGGTGTAAATACGGACAAGCACTACAAAGATGTCTTATTTGAGGGTTACAAATTCTCTCCTGTTGTGTTTGCATTCTTTTGTTTCTGTTATTCATACTGTGTGGTGAATGAGTTTACTAAGCCTAATGTGCCCACAATTGGCAAACAGAATGTATAAGCATTTGTCTAAATTGCTGGAAACCGATTTTGAATTTGGAAATGTGACTGTTCAAGAGGGTAGTTCTGTTGTAATGGAAAAACACCATACAGACTGTCAAAACTAAATGGCACAATACAAACTCAAAACATCAGATGATGGCACTTAAACAAGCAACCTGATTTAGAAAATGTTGAAATTCGATTATTAGATCATGCTGTTGGGCATCTAATTCTGAATTTAGTCCTAAATTTCAGGCATCTGCTTTTGGAAAGGTTTACTTTCTCAGCCTGTTTTTCATTCTGTAAAGTTGGAGCAGTGATACTTCCTTTCCTTACAGAGATGGTAAGAGGATTACTTTTGCTCACACTGCTGTGAGTATGGAAAGTCCTATAAAAGCGTTATCTGAAAGTTTCAGGCAGCTCTAGTGTTATCCTATTACCCATTCATAGAGGCAAGTAATGGATAATTGGGTTCCTACTTACCTTCATTAGATAACAGATTTCTCATTTAACTCTATCAATAGAAAGATTAAGAGTCCTTGTTACTCCAGGAGAATAAAGTTGTATAGGACAGGAGAAGTGAATAATAGTGAGTATAAAGCCATGGCTGTAAACCAAGAGATCTGTTGCAATAAAGGAGTTTCAGACTATGAAATACCCTCTCTAACCTTTATGGTCATACTTCTAATTCAATACAGGGAGGAGACACATTACTCTGTATCATGTAAACGAGAATAAAGAGGCCCATTAATTGCATCGAAAGTCTACAGGCTGACTTCACATTTTCACACCTATCATGTGAAGACAGATTATGAGACTCTGAGTTAGAGCAGAGCTAGTGGAAAGGCCCCATCTTGACTTCCATGACCTCCTCAGGTTAATAATTGCTTACTGTACCTTGCAAGGTTTGCTTTCTTTTTTTTTTTTTTTTTTTTTTGTGTTACAGCACTGGCATGTTTGCTGGGTGTACACAAGACTTCTTCTACATTATACTTCCATTTCAATAGAATCCTGTCTTTCTTTGTGACTGGTAAAGCCTTTTTTAGAAATTCGGTCAAAGAAGGATAGAAAACTTTTCAGCTTGACACATGCATGTGCCAAGTTCATAACCATGTACACAGAAGTGAGGTGCTGTTAACTCCTTTTGGTTGTCGTAGCCCATGACACAACTCAACAGGCTTTCCCATTGGAAAATTCCTGATGTTCCTGGCAGCAGGCACTAGACCTGGCTAACTGTTTTCTGAAGTCCCAAAATGGTTTATTCTCTACCTCTGTCAGGCAGAATTTTGATGCAGGGGAGCAGATAGGTCTGTGACTGTCATTGCTTTCTTTGTTGTCTTTTATCCAGGAAGCATGCTGAAAAGTACTTAGCCAGCTTCCAGACAAAGTTGTTGGTTTCTGACCGTGCCATGTCCATGGAAAGCGACACCTGACAGAGTGTAAGAATGTTTTTTTCCACAGCTGCAAAGTATTTCTAAACTATTCTCTGTATTTATCTGCAGTGACTTTACAAAAGTAATCCGCCTTTATCGCTACAAAGCTTAATTACTGTAATTCTGCTTTAGTTTTGCTGCCACTGGGTTTCTCTGCCTCATGCGGCTCTAGAGTAGCATTTATCGGCGCATTTATTCCTTTGAATAAACTGATGCAGCAGGTTACCATAGGGCGCTGTCTGCCTACAAAGCGTCAGGTAGAGTGTAACTTACCCTGTTAATTTTTAAAACCTGTAACAGAGAGGCAATTTTATATTGCAAGGCCACCTTTCTGTGTCACCTCCCTAAAAGCCCTCTTTGTTTTGATACTACCCATACTTCTCAGATTTCTACTGTCCTTTCTACAGCAACCAGTTTCCTGTTGCTGCTGGAATGTCAAAAATGTTATATTCTTCTGGATATTTCTGTCTATTTTGTAATCACCAGAGGGAGAAGTTCCCACCACCACCACTAATTAAGTAGCATGCTACTTGGGTGGCGCCGGGATTGCTAATATCTGCATCTGGGTTTATAAATAGCATCTCTGGCTTTTTGTTCACCTTCCTGAGAAATATAAAGTTGCTATACGTTCAGAGCTTCAGGAACACCAGAGGCAGGCAACCAATATACAGCTGAAATATATGGTATTGATAACGTCTGTGTTAGAGACCGTGGTTGTTCAAGGTAGTCAAGAGTTCACAATTACCCTCATCTTCCTGTGAAGGAGGACTGAGCATGCCTGCTATCCTTACAGGAGATGTCAAACAGTAGGTGCGCCATGCAAGTGTAAATGCTACAGCATTTGATTTTCCAGAGTGTAGGTCAGATACAGACCCACAGCCTCATCCCACATCCCCACGTCGTGCCCTTTGCCCGGCAGAACTGCAGAGAAGCACAAGCGGGCAGAGAGCAGCCCCTGGAGCTGAGCTTCCCTCAGCCCCTGGAAGAGCGTCTCTGCACAGCCCCAGCTGGACCTCTCTAAAGACCTTATTTTTTCCTTCCTCCTTTCCAGGTGTTTACTTTGCAGCCACTCCACTGCATTGTTTACAAACTTAAAAATAATCCTTGTCAGTCTCCAAAGCGCAAACAGACTATGTTTTTTCATGGCATACTAGCAAACCCTTAAATAACTAGGACATTGTATTGGTGATAAGAAAATAAAGCATTTACATAAAGAACAGCTTGCCAAACTTTACAAATTTCTTCTGCAATCAAGAGAAAAAATAAACCCTCTAGATTCTCCTAGCACAAATTTTAATGATTATTCTGTGCTATTATTTGATATTAATATTTTCAGTAAGATTGCAGGAAAAACCATTGCTTGTAATCATCTCATAATGGAAAAACATTCATACAGCTCAAGCAATGTCAAGAAGACTGGGAACATATCAGTAGGCAGAAAAGGTCAGCAAGGTACAAAATACATAATTATGATGTGGCCTGATTAATATCTGTGGTTAGGGAAAAGGAGTCAGATTGCAAAATATTGGTCTTTTTCTCTGATCTTACTGTAAATATGTTTTCCTGCAACCTTTGTATGCCTGTCTTAAAAAAAAAGGAATGGATTAGGAAGTAGCAGTGTGGTTACAGGGCAAGGACCTAGATAGCAGCCATGAGAAAGTGCATTAGACGGTCAAGAGAAAACACTGCAAAGCCATCTTCTGAATTGTAGCATTTTAACGATTTTCAGAGGCAAAAAAAGCCCTTTCAAAAATTTGTAGATGATCCCCTCAAGGAGGTTTCCTTCGCTGTAGCTCCCCAGCACAGATCATAACACAGAAAGAGAAAGCGTGATTTAAAATAGTCAACCAATTCAGTGGCATCCATTGACAAAAGGCAATGACAAAATGAAAGGGAGGAACATGAATAACATCAGTTCCTGTTTTTACACACAGAGAACAAGAGAATACATCTGCACATTGCCATGAAGGCATGGATGCCTGAGCCCCGCTAGGGAGTAATGAGCATATTTTATGCACCAGGTACAAGTGTGGACCAGTTTTCCAGACTTCACAGTATTGAATTATACTGCTATTTTTCAGTTGTAAACTTTTCAAATTTATGAACCAGACATGATTAAACTGCTCTGTAAAGGAGATAAATGCAATATTTTTCCAATTAAACAAAATGACTTCTTTAAGTCATTGTCTTAAGAGTTCTCTCATTCTCTTGGGGAGGGCGGAGGGGAGGATGCTTCATCATAAAGAAATACTGGAAAAAAGCTGCATTTTGGAGAAGGGGAAAAAGAATGTTAATGAAATCTGTAGGTCATACTGAGGTGAGAGGTGCTATAAACACTACAGGGATAGAGACATAATAGAGCAAAATAGCGCCTAGTGAAAAAGTATATGCACTGGAAATGCAAAATGAGAAACAACCTGAAAAAATGCAGACAGATATCTCCTGGGGAAATTAATCCTGAGTGCATGCATTCAGCGAGCAAGAGAAAATTGGGAAATGGTAGTGATTAGCAAGACCCTGAGGTGAAGCTAGTCAACAAATCAGACAGTAGCAACAGTATGATATGGATAAACAATGGTGCAATGTTAGGATACATCATGTTCCAAATATGGTCATCTCCTGGTCAGAGAACTAGTACAAAGTTTAGGCATCAGATATGGCTAATGTCAGAAGCAAGCTGACATTGGAGATCTGTGGTGCACGGAAGCCCTTTTTCTGCCTTACTGCACCGATGAGTTTCACTCCTGCTGATTGATGAAAATAGAGATTAATTTCTCATGATGTGAAACACAACAGCAACTTTCCTAATTATTATTTTCAATCAAATCGTTATGATTTTCCTATGAGAAAAGAAATAATTAAGAAAAATAGGGGCCTGAACCACTACATTGCTTTTAAATGTGTTCAGTTTGTGCTTTAGTCTGGGAGGAGAGCAATCATTTCTCTTTGTATTCTGATGGAAAACTTCCTCCTTCCTCCCCACTTCACAATTTTTAGTAAAAAATATTTAACATGGTAATCTAGAAGTCATCTCAATAGTAAAGAATTGCAATCACCGGTATTATCATGTAAGACCAAGGCAGACACACACTGATTCCGTATAAAGGGCTGAATGCACAAGTGCCAGATCGATCTCTTTATACCAATAAACTCCCCAGTCCCCAGTGGAAAAAAAATCAGATTACAAATTGAGTAAAAGAAACACTCAAATGTCATCTCAGCGCTTTATTTTAACCCTTCTTGTAACTGGGAAATAGATCCTGGGCCAAAGGTTGTTAAATGCATTGGTTCAGGGAAGTACTCGAGTATGTGCTTAATTTTAAACATCAAGCACCGTGTGGGACTCGGGTGATAATCTGCTGTGTTCAGGGCTCATTTGTGTAGCGACCACCTGTAGCTTCAGGGGGAAGGACCTTCACAAGAACTATCCAAGTAAAAGCAGACATCAACAACCTGCTCAAATAAAAATCTGCCACCCACACACACCCAAAATGTGTTTCCTTTCCTCAAGAAAAGAATTGCTATGACATTGGCAGTCTCTTTCGGATGAAGTAAAACGCAATTTAAATTTCATCCATGACTAGTGTTTTCTTAAATTTACAAAGTGCGGAACAAATTAATATGTAAACATTTAATTTTTGCTTGCTTCTTTACCTGGGGCTGCCACGGCCCAAATTATACTAGGGAGCCTGTTTCGCTAAGCTTTGCAAAAATGTTAGTTGTCAAGAAGTTCAAGATCAGTGCTCTGACCTTTGAGAGCTGTATTTGCTTATCTCTAACTTGTGCTCAGTTCTTCTCTTGCAGTGAAAAAGAGCCTCTATGCATCTCTAGTTTACGCTTTTGGTTGGTTTGTTTGTTTCACGCTGGGGAAAAAAGAGACACCAAACCAAATTTTGGTCCCAAGAACATTGATCTAAATCTCTGCCAGAGTAAGCGGAGCCACTTGATAAGAATATTTTCCCATTGCCTTTGTCCCATTTTGGATTTATGCTTCCCTGCCCTTTGTGTCATTCATCCCACCACATTTCTTGTGATGCCTGTCACTCTCAGGAGAACAGGAGCTTCCCATATAATCTGACTGAGCAACATGACATTCGGTGTTTTTTTTGATTAGATAATACAGTTCATGGAAGAACTGTGAGCCACAGCTGATAAGTGAATGAAAAATACAGCCCTTGCTCTTTTAATCCCGCTTGCTTATTTTACATAAGAACACAGTCTTTGTAAGTGCCATACTGGAAGCTTATTATACAAGAGGAATAAAATTCAGCTTCTTGTTTTTATGTTACTTTTGTTGGAGACATATAGGATCTCAACTCTAAAGAAGCCTTAATGTAAAAGAAAGAAACAGTGGGATCAGGGACAAGCTTAATTGGCTTTTTCAGATGTTTAAAACATAAGGCCAGCACAATGCATCTGCAGTAGCGGTGGTGAGTTTTGCTCTAGTGTAACAAATCTGGCAAAAATCTCCTTAGGTGAAGAGTAAAATCATTTGTTACCTGGGATTCAGGAAGATCTCCAGAAAGATTTACACTTGGTCTGCAGAACACAGAACCTAGATTTCTTTCTGTCAGATGCAAAATCTATCAGGCGCGTGAAGAAGTCTGTCCTCTGATCTCCTCAATATGGTCAAATCCTGCCTTCCCTTACACTGGCGTCAATCAGCCCTTTGCAGTGATGTTTCTGAGAGCCCCACGTCTTTCACATGGGCTGTGTCCTGGACGGGGTGGGGGGCATTCATCAGCACCCTGATCGTTTTGTGTGTGCTGTTTTGCAGCTTACCTTGAGAAAGGTTTGTTTACAGTTGCAGAGTAGCCTCAGAACTTAAGCCACTGCAGTTCTAACAAACACTAATTTTAATTTCCAGTGTTTACTTTTAATTTTTCTTGCTTTTCTGTATCAAGTTCCATTAGTATAACAGTGCCTGAGCAGTGGGGAGTTTGACATTTGCTCACTGACACGCAGAAATTCCAATCGACTTCAGTGGATTTCAGGTTACACCTTCTATAGGGAAGAATCAGAGGTGCAACAAAGGGGGGTCACATTGTAAGCAAATCAGTTATGGAAACATGCACTCTTGAATGGATCAAATTTCAGTGTAAATTTGCGCTGAACTCAGCAGATTCTTTATCCAAAAAATGAAAATGGAAACAATCTGAATCTTTTAAAACAAAACATGAAAAACTTTTTTCATTTCAGAATTGTATTGTGAGATTAATTTTGTTGTCACTTTAAAAAAAAAAATTAAAGTATAACAGCAGATTCCATTTGGTGAGGAAAAAAAAAAAAACCAAAAGAATAATTTTGAGTCAATTCACAGGTTTGCTCATTTGTTTAGCTGCTAAAAAATATCCCAAATCATTATTTACCCTGAAATACAGTTACTTGGACTGCAGTTTGGGTGCAGGAGCAAATAACATTTTTGAAAATATGACCATGTGCTATTTGAAGGCTGTGGTTTTTTTGAAGTAGACACATATTTTTGTTCTTTTATCCATCAAGATAGTTCAATTAGATTCAGGAACACTTTTTCTTTTTAATAAGGTTACTTGCCGCATACTTGGTTAACAGACCACATTTGTGTGTTTGTTTGATTCACGAGGGAAAAGCCTCATTTCTTAAACCAAGCTGCGTCCTAGGTGCTTCCTGAGCAGTACCCGAAGTGCCGAGTTGAAGCTAGCTATACTGGAAAAGGTCAAAAATTCATTTCCAGGGTCCTGATCTGAAAACTGTTACAAATTCTGCTATGGTATGCTTTTATTGCACATTAGTTATAATAGGATATTATTGGTTTGTGAATACCCTTTTCCCAGATGCTGCCTACAATGTAGTTTTTATTGCATAGCAGTTTTAATGTGATTTTACTGCTTTATAAATACACTTTTCACCGTTCTTTCCTTGATACCATGGCTGTACCAATATGCCTGCACATTACCATTACTTCTGTCTTAAAATCAAGGTTAAAGCAATCACTGTAGGGCTTTACAGAAATGCATGATAATTGAAAATGCAGCTAGGAGGATGCTCTTAATATTCTATAAACAAATAACGCAGAATCTTTATTCATTATTTATCACTTGTTCTTTGTGACATTTCTTTACAAGATGTATCTTTTTCCTTTCACAGAGCTGAGCCAAAACATATGTCAGGCCAGATGCATACATTTACCTCTCTCCTTTTCTCCCACCTTGAATCAGAATCTGCTTAGGCTCTGTCTGCACATTGAACCAGCTGGTCCAGCACCAGCAGCCGCAGAGTCATTTCATACTACAACACACTGCTTGCGTGTTCATCCCGCTTGTCAGGCTGCTCTTTAGTCCATGTTAAGTTCTTGTTGGTAAATGGCTGCTTGTCCTCCATCTAGCTGCTCTGGATCTAACTCGGCAGCATCGCTGCCACCAGAAGTGCCTGAGGATATGGGGAGTTTTTTGCAGATCTGACTCATATCTACTTTTTATACCAGCTGAATCCTTAGCTAACAGTGTTGTGTTTGCTTGCTTTCTCCAGTAGGGATGAAGGTTAAAATTAAGCTATAATCTTCTTTGGAGTTAGTTCAGAAAAATATAGGTAAATGCATTTTGCCTATCCCCACATTTTTAACCAAAGAGATTATTTGACCTACAGTCTATTTTATTTCACTGGTTTTGGAAACAAAACAAAACAAAACAACAAAACACCAACCCGTTAAGCTTTTATTAAATTAAACTGAAACCAATCACATCTCTCACTACCTGTTTTAATTAGTTGGTTTTGATACCTATAGATTCTGATATCCTATTCTGACTCATCTTTTGCTCTCAATCCCCTCCTCCTCCTCTCTCTCAGTTTTTGTTTTAGAACATTGCTGCTTCCAACTTTCCTCTAGCAAGCTAGTTCCTCTTAAGTTGAACTCCAGCTCTTCTCTCTCCTGCACGTATTTGAAGGAGACAATTTAATGTCATAACCCTTTTTTGGCTTGCAGCTGCAGCTCAGGCATCCTGTTCTCCAGAAGGCAATTTACCTCATTTGATTTTTACCAAACTTTGTTTATCTTATGAATTCACCATATTTGCAGAGTGTATCATACAGAGGTTTTTAAATATTGGCAAAAGATTCTGGTACCTTAATGTTCTATCTGTGCCCTGGTATTCCAGGATGTATTTAAAAAATATATATAATTTTAAAAATTGCTGAGCCAAAATTTTAGGCTTCTGGGTAAAAGTAGTCTAGATCTCCTGACTAAAAAGCATTTATCCCCCATGGTTGTGGTTTAGCACCCTCTTTGCAACTGACAGACGGGAAAGCACCATTTTCACACAACACAGGTGCACCATCCTGCATTTCAAAGTTCAGAAAAAACATTTACAAAGTAATTCCAACTCTTTTGCATCTCTGTTAACAGCTGTAGCTGTTAATTTGCCTCTGGTCATGATGGATTTGAGTCTCTATGTCTTTAGCAACCCATATGAAATTTCTGTCATTTTTAACCTGTAACTTGTACTGGTGTCTATCGATTCCTTGTTTATTCCATCCCTGGATTTAGAAGTAGGCTTTATTTTCATTGTTGCCTTTATTTCTGTACTGAACCAGAAGTTGCCTGGAATTCTCTTCCTTCACTGTATGGTTTTGATTCTAAATAAGTTTTACTCATATTCTTCTGTATGAATTTTCTTTCTGATCCATTTCTCATCCTTCCTTCTGGTTTGGAAAATTAACACCTTTGAAGTACACGTGTATAAGTATTTTGGTTGGAATGCTCTCCTATTCTCCCAGGCTCGACCTAGAAGGGTCAAGATCACTGTCGCTCAAACAACAGCCAGTGTCTAAGTCCAGTGACTCACTTGACCTCCTGCATCATCCCCAAGTCATGGTAGACTTGTCCCAGGTGGGTTGTGGTACTTCTGTGTTAGAAAGACCCTTATGGAAGTCAGTGGAAGAATGCCTGCTGACTTGAATGAGGCCTGTGTTTAAAACTACTTTTTGGCATGCTAAACCGTTCTATTTTTACCTGCCTTAAAAAAAAAAAAAAGAGAAACAATCCTCCAGAACAGAATTGTTTTCATATTCTTTCTTCTCTCTTCCTGATGGGATTTGATTGGGGGTATAGCTTTGCAATTCTGTGAGGAGCAATGTCTCACTGTCCTTTGCCCTTTCTTACATAGTGAGGCACACTGGTATAATTCAATAAGATTCTGCTATGTACATATCTTCTGATCTGTGAAGAAGCTAATTTAATTCCAAATTAACTGCTCTCAAAAGTACTTTTTTTTCCTTCATTTTAACACATTGCAAGGCTACAAGTAACTGTAGTCCAATTTTAATGAGAACAATTGAAGGAAGTACCACAGATAAATGTCAGTGCATATCACAGTTAGGATTTAATGGGTAAAAAAAAATGCTTCTTCCATTGAGTTGTATATTTTCACCTTGTGTAAATGATTGTTTATTCAAATATATTTATGTTAGGCCTAATAGGTTGTACAGCCTCCTGCAAATGAAATTCTTACGATGGTAAGAGTCTTATTTGCAGGATATCTGGAGAGGATTCAGATTACTATGCAGTACTTCTAAAGCATAGAGTAAATTAAAAAATAACATATCCTGTTCATCCTGATGCTTCAAAAAGAGTGTTTCTTATTTCTGATGGAGAATATACTGCTAGTGACTAAACCCAGCTGACCGCAAGACCAGATCTTGTGTAGAAGGTATAAATTCCTTTTCCCTCTACTTTGTACACTGTTTACCTATATAGTGGTTCGTGCAGAATCCCATGCTGTTACAAACCACTGGAAATATTAATGTAGCACATCTTAATTTCTGTGGTTGTGATTCTGACTTAGGGCCAGCTTTGGGTATAGCAAGGTAGGCAGTTGCCCCAGGGCAACAGGCTAACGGCAGCAGCAAAGAGCAATTCTGCCCACACTGGAGGAGACAGCAGACCTACCTGTTTGAGCAGCAACTACTTCCTAAGCAGCTGGGCTCTGCTTTTCCTCTGCACAGTTACACATCACTATCCTGCTTCCTTCTGCAGTTTCTCTCTCCGCTTATCGCAGCCACAAACAAAGCAATACAGAGGCAAGAACACAGCTGTTGCTGGGAGGAGAGGATGGGGCAGGGAAGCTCTGTGATAGATTGCTGCATGGAGGGAGGGATGGGAATGAGGAGAGGAGCCCAGGAATAGAGAAGCTTCAAAGTTTGAGTGGTTTAGTGAGGAAGGAAAGCGATACTGGGATCCTGTCCATCTTCATAAATTCTCCCCAGCTTCTCGTTGCTCTTCAAAACCCCACTGACCTTCACCTTAGCTTCCTTAAGCCAGAGTCCTCCAATTTTTGTGATCCTACTTATCCCCTTCAGTTATTTTGTCCTTAATTTTGCCTGCACTGCTTGGAAGCGTTAAAATTACTTCAAACAGGTTTCTTTTTGTGTCCTTGGTGCGTCTGTATTCATCTCTTCCCTGGTATTTGCATTCTTCAGTAGACAGTCGTTTTTGTTCTGTGTTTGTCGAGCAGTTAACAAAGTGAAGGGGTTCAATGTCAAGGGCTTACAGGAAATAATTTTGGCAATAAATATTAGGATAAAGCATTCAAATATTTCTACACCAAGATTTTTTGTTTACTCTAACCTTGTTATGAGTTTAAACACAAGCATTTCATCAACTTGTTACTTAAAGTTGTTGTCGTGTTCAGTAGGGGTAGGGCAAAACAATTAAGGCTTCCACACGGCTTCATTTGAATGGTCACATGTTCTGTTCTTCTGGTTTTCTGCAAAGTCCTTTTTCTGTGCCTTGTTCTTGCAGCCTGTAGAAGGAACTTCCTAGCTTTGAGTAAAAAAACCACAACACTGACCATTTGCATAAATCTCCAACCTTTCACATTTATCATCTTAATTAAGTTTGCAGATTTTATTCCTCTCTCTTATTCCCTCTTTACATGTTCAGAGCAATTTAGAGACACCACCTCTGCTCACTTTTAGAGGGACCCCATCCCAACATGTTAACAAGTTGGAAAGGAAGAATTTTATACTGTGCAATAAAGGAAATATCACCGTGCACGTGCTTATCACATGAATACAAGAACTGATTTAAATTCTGCGCTTGACATGAAAGTACACAAATATTGAACAAAAATAAAGTTGGTATTTCCTAAAGTTTTCTATATTGACCTTAACTCTGAATTGTGTATCTAAGAATCAAAGTTATACCTTTTGTCTGGTTCATAGCTTTAGTGGTGTGTACATCCCTGTGTCTGTATTAAAATTAAAAACAAGAAATAGCTTTTTGATCTTCAGTTAATTATCTTAAACTTGCTTAGAGAAAGCGGGAGTTATTTCACGGCCGCATTCCCACATATACTATTTCCACAGATTTTCCCCCAAAAGAATGACGTGAAATAAATTATTTTTAAGGAGATGCATAGCACCATGAACAAGAACAAAGACTCTCTTAAGTATTCGTCATAATAAAAGCATGGAATTTGTAGTAATTTAACTTCATTTTGTGAAGTGGACTGTTCTTCAGGCTGCTCTTCTTGAGTATAGGTCAAGTTATGTAAATAATGGAGGTCAAGAGAACAATAAATCTCTTCATTTTTTTTTCAGAAAATTGAAATAAAAGTAGTCATGACAGGAATAAAACATCTTAGATTCACAGACTCTTCTCTTAGATTCTTCAAAGGTAGGGGTAAGAGCGAATAGGATATGGGGTTGGGTTTGGTTTTTTGGTTTGTTTAGGGATTTTTTTTCCTGAATGTAATTCAGTCTGATTGCTTCTGCATACAGTGAATTGCAACTAAGGAAAAGCTTCATTAGCATCACGACA
Organism: Phalacrocorax aristotelis; assembly: GCF_949628215.1. Taxonomy (NCBI): domain Eukaryota; kingdom Metazoa; phylum Chordata; class Aves; order Suliformes; family Phalacrocoracidae; genus Phalacrocorax; species Phalacrocorax aristotelis. The sequence continues at coordinate 5,544,547 of NC_134279.1, forward strand.
TATACTTGTGCCTAAGTTCCCTAATTCTTTCAGGTTTGACAAAAGATAAAGACATGCTTTTTGGTCACAAGGACAGAAAAATAATTGAGTTTTTTCTTTGAAAATTACTGCAAGCTTCTCTGAAATGAAATTTTTTTCCCCAGCTTTTGAATTATTTCCAGTTCCAGCATAGTCTAAAAGTTACAGACCAAGAAGAGTGAACCAAGCAGAGCAGAACATTCTTGTAAGAACATCTACTGTGCCTCAGAGAATTTGTTTGTCTCCCTGATGGTAACATAATTTATACTTATTTGGGCCTCAGCACCACAGACTGCTTTTAAAGGAAAACAACTCGTAAAACTCAGAGGCTGCCAAGGTTGGCTAAAGCTGTCATGCTGGCACAACAGAAGCCCATCCAGTCATTCCTGAGAGCCAAGAGGCTGTATGGCTGCTCACATAACACCAGTCTAAGTTCAAGTATGAGTTAGAAACACTAGTTTTTGGTTTTTAATCATATCAACTATCAGCAGGGTGAATGGCTTGAAGCAAAAGACTTGGAAGTTGTGTATTCCTGCACTCTCAGGCATTAAATAAACTGTGGGAAGCACCATAGGTAATTTGCCTCTAAAAACACAATTAGAAAAAAGAAGAGAAAAGTTTGGTGATTTTCTAGGGCTCAACCCTGCAGTAATTATTACAGCAATATTGTCATTAAAATCAGTGAAGGTTTCGCCTCATTGAATAAAGTCTACAGGAGCAAGATAATAAAAGGTAAAGCATATATAAAGAGAACTAATTTGCTCTCTAGGAAGTCAAGCAAGTCAAACAGTTATCTCACCAGTGACTTCTGAGAACCACTCCCTGCTGCTAGGCCAAATCAGACTTTGTATAAAAGCAGTAAAAAAAAAAAACAAAAACAAAAACAAAAAAAAGGAATTGAGCTTAAGACATTTGTGACAGAATGCCCTCATGGTAGCAGCAAGGGTAGAGTAAAATCCTTTGGTTTCACAGAATCGCAGAATGGCTGAGGTTGGAAGGCACCTCAGGAGGTCATCTGGTCCAACCCCCCTGCTCAAGCAGGACCACCCCCAGCACGCTGCCCAGGGCCGTGTCCAGGTGGCTTTTGAACATCTCCAAGGATGGAGACTTCACAGCGTCTCTGGGCAGCCTCTGCCAGTGCTTGGTCACCCTCACAGTAGAAAAGCGTTTCCTGATGTTCAGAGAGAACCTCCTGTGTTTCAGTTTGTGCCCATTGCCTCTGGTCCTGGTGCTGGGCACCACTGAAAAAAGCCTGGCTCTGTCTTCTTTATACCCTCCCTTCAGGTATTCATATACATGGAGCAATCCTTCTCGAGCCTTCCCTTCTGCAGGCTGAACAGTCCCAGTTTTCTCAGCCTTTCCTCGTAGGAGAGATACTCCAGATGCTCCAGAGAGATGCTATGGTTTGCTTTGGGCATTCTGGTTTTGCTTTTTTTACTGCTTTTTACGAAGTCTGATTTGGCCTATCAGTAGGGAGTGGTGCAGAGGTGCAATATCTGCTAGGTCAGCATGGTTTCTACCCATCCCACAGAGGTTATGACTTAAATGCACGATGTGAACATCAGATCCTTTACTGTTCTCTTAAATTCACTTAGACCCTATTCATATACAGGTATGTCTCTGATGAGGTAATATGTGTGTCAAAGAACTGGAGGAAAAGGTAGCAAAGGTTAAGTTACCTTACTGGTGGACCAAATGTGATAGACTAAAAGGGAATCATAGTAACATTCCCATCTAGCACATTTTTCTTCTAGCTCTTACAACTCTCAAGGGTCATTATGGATTCCCTCACATCAAGATTACCCACTTAAATCCCTTTACCCAGCCTATCCCAGCAGCACAGTCCAGTTTCACTGAACAGATCCAGCGTCACTGGATCCCTGCTGTTCTGAACTTTGCTTACTCTTGTCGCTTTATGACCCTTTACATCTGTGTCCAAGCTTCATAATTTTGAGTCTTATTGCCTTCATTTAAAAGGAATAGAAAAAGTAGTAATATAGCCTACTAGGAAATCCCACAAAGCAAAACAGTTTTTTCTCGTAGAGGTAAATGAAATTCAGCAGCAACATGGACATAGGCTCTGCTCATTCTCACAAAAAAAATCTCTTCCTGGACTTCTGCTGCCAGTGGAGATATTGAAAATGAGCCTTTAAGACTGAACTTCAGTCTCACAGACCGACTGGAGTACAGGAAAGGTTTCATTATGCGGGAATATTTGGTTAAGGCTTAGTAGATGTTTTTCAGCTACTTGAAGCACTAGGTAGTCTTTTATTGTGCACTATATTGTACAAAAGCTAAAAAAGAATGAGAAAAATTCTGAGAACTAGGTGCAGGGGGGATTCGCTTTTCGTCTGGAAGTGGTGGGTGACAGCAAGACGCAAACTTCATGAAAAAGATGATACTGAAGCACCTGAAGTTTTTATTAGCTTTCATTAAGCAAGGTGCAACTATTATAAATGTTGGAGAAGTGCATACTGTGAAGCAACAGAAGGGGCATTTTTGAACAAAGACAAGTTATACCAGTAACGCTGCTGTCTTGTAATAGTATCAAAGAAAAGGTCGTGTGTTTTTTGATGAAAAAAGTGTGAAGTCCTTCATCTCGTGAAAGGCTAATTGATGAGCCATGGAGTGGAAATCTTTGAGGAAGGATTTGAGGATGTTTTCCAGGAAGTGGGACCAGTCTCCCAGAACAGAAAAGTCCAGCTACTCCAGTCAAGATCCTTAGGACATTCATCTTGGCCTGATAGCCCAAAGAGTGACTGGATAGATTGGTTTCGCTGGGAATCACAGACCAAATAGAGAGTATTACACGTTGCCTGTTATAGATGGAAAAGAGACAATTTCAAAACAATTAATGCGTCAAAAGGGAATGTTTTGCACTGTAGGGAGAGTAGAATTTGGGGAGTTGGCCAATGTTGAGTGGGTTTTCATGCTGGTTATTTCAGAAGGGTTCTGCCAGGTGTCTTTAGAAAACCATACGTGTTCTTGGACAAACAGAACACTGAAGCTTTCTCCACAGATTTCCATTGTGTCTGATACTTTGGAGACTCTGTCTGTTTCTCTGGAAAATACAGTGCATTTTTTATGGTAGAATATTCTACCATTTTATTAGATTAATTTTTTTCTGAGGAAATAAAGGTAGATCAACATTGTGACAGACTTCAGGCAGCTTTGGGATAGAAAAAGCTTTGAGCAAAAGTCAGTGAAATAAATTCTGAATAACAGATTACATAACTGAAAATGAGCAATAAAAGTATGCATGCAAATCACCATAAGGGTGGTTGTATGTGCAATTTGATCTTAGTTCAATGTTAGTTTTCAAGGCTCTTGCTGATAGTTTTGGTTTGGAAAGGAAGAAATAGTATTAGATGCTATGACTTTAAAAACTCATCACTGGAAAGACAGAGGCCTTTCTGGTTTGCGTCCCTTTTCTTGTACTTTACATTTCCCATCATGTCTACGCATATGAGTGTTGCTGTTGCACACAATCAGTTGGAAGAGGGCATAGAATAAAGCTGAGTTCTTGCATTGACATTGAGCGTTGAATAATCGCTGGACACACACTGGAAAGCTCACACAAAGTTTCGGTAAACCCAGGACTCCAGCTAGCAGTCAGAGCACTTCTCCCTCTTGTGCACAACAAAAGTACCAGTGGCAGTTCAGAAAATGTATAATTACAAGCAGCAGAAGAGGAGCTATCACTTCTGAAATCCTGCTGCTTTTGGTCAGTAGTTGAAGAAATGAGTTAAACTGAACAGGCACTATAAATTAAATATCTTTTTTGTCCACCACTGTTTGAGCATGAGGTGGCAGAAGGGTTAATGTGTTTTAACTTCTCCCAGTTCTCCTGTAAGAATACTGCCTAAGCTGTCAATTTAATGCAGAAGTAACTGAGTGTTCAACACGGTCACAATTTCCCAGCTCCTGAGTAAGTACTGGATTTTTCCTTCCTTGGTTTCATAAAATGGTTTTAAAGACAAGCCTCTTGGTAACTACCTGATTTCAAACATAAAACTAATGTACTCTGTTAATGACTAGGGATATAAAATTTTTTCATATTCTATCTGCCATACAAAAATTAACGCTGCATTATACTAACTCTTGGCTTGATTTAAAAATTTGTATTGCCTACTGTTATGTGAATTTGGATTTCTATTCTTTCACCTGGTAGAAGGTGCACTGTAAATGGTACATCTCATTAAAAAAAAAGAAAAATTAAAAGCTTACATGGACAACAACATGAACAAACAAATGCTTCAAAATTCAGTTAAGGCTGAAAGAAAAACTGTTGCACCAGGGAATGTCTACAGAAAAACAGGGACATTTTCTGTGCAATAGTCATATAACTTCTTCGAAGAATACATGAGTTGTCATCACACTCATTAGATCATGTTGAGAATGCAGCCTCCTGATTATATGGAAAAATTATTATTCTTTTCATTTAAAGAGGTGGGAAAGAGGATGTGATTCATTATTTTTAAAGCAAAGACTTTTATAACTGGGTGTCTCAAGGGCATCATTACGCCCATTGAACTTTTTGCTTCTAGAGCTGGTATTTCAAGTTGGCTTGTGTCCACACCCATTGGAAATGACTACCATCTGAGACCTGGTCCTACATTTCTTGGCACACAAAAAATCCTCTGAAGTCAGTGGTAGCTTTGTATGCAGAAGGAATTAATAAAAAACCTCTCTTAATTGCTGTACAGTGGCTTTTGTGAAGTGAGAGTTCTTGGTTCCGTTCCCAACGGATGCCTCTGGCAGGGAAAGTAATGAGCCCCACCATGGCTAGTTTTGGCTGGTACCTTAGCTGGGACACAGTGAATGAACAGGTACCTACCCGCTCGCTACTAACTGAGACCCTGAAATCACAGAGTATTGCCTGTTGCAAAGGAACCCATGCAGGTTTGCCTCGCCATTGTCCCAGCAAGTAAGAAGTGAGATACAAGAAAAGTTCATTTGTTGACAATCATATCTTTCACAATCATTGTATAAGTTTAAAAAAATGAGTAAACTAAGAACATAGACTGTAATTAAAAAACTTCACAAAAACATTTTCCATTTGGTGTAAAGAAATTCTTCAGTAGCTTCAGCTGATCCATTTCAAAGGTAGGCAGATATGTTAGTCTCGAACCATAAAGCACTCATCACCAGCAGACTGCTTAGCAGTCCAACTCTGTCTTTTAAATGTCTTTCATGGTTAACACTAACACAGTACAATGCAAGGACAGTATCCATAAACTTCTCTGCTTGGAGATTTGTTTTTTGAAAGAAACGCCAGGCAGGTAGCTGGTTTTGCCTGCCTTGCCAGACCACAGGGTGTCCTTTTGTCCTGTCCTAACGCCGTTTGCAAATACAGGTTTGTGTCACACCATCTGTCTGTGGCACTGTTTATGTCCTATACATGGCTACTGTGGGTTTAGGAGGTTTTGAATTCTTGGTCTTGACCAAGATTGCTCCTTGCCTTCCATCGGAGTACAAAGATTCGCTCCATTTTGCGCAGCGCAATATGTGCAAAGGCCTGCAAGCCAGTATACCACTCCATAATATAAGTGCTGCTTCTAGCTGTTCCTCCTCTGGCTTTCCAGTCTCTTTGCTTTATTCCTGGGCCATCACTGTCTCTCTCATTTGCTTTTCTCCTCAGTTCCTGGCTTTTAAACTTAAGTCTTGTGGGTAGATAAAGAATGCCAGGGTAAGTGTTTCTCATACGGATAGGTATATTCACACAATAATAACAGTACTACCCTAAATCTCATTAGAAAATATTGATGGAAATTTCAAAACAATTGAAAAGTATTTTAATATGCCAGCCTGAGAACTAAGAGGTAGGGAACATTCTTCATTACTCTGCCAGTTCTAGAAGAAGATGTCTAGAAATGCTTATGTAAAGACTGATTTATTAAAACCTGCAATGCAGCTTGTCTCACATGTATGCTGTCACTATGTTACCTTTGGAAGAAGGAGCTTGAAAATCTGTTTTATTCAGTGTTTACATGGGTAGAGTAAGATACTGTGGGAGAAGACAAATTAAACTTGAGTTTGTTAACTTCATATTGAAAGCTGAAGAAAATGAAAAGAGAAGGGGAATAATTAGCTTGTCTGTTGTTAATTTACTGCTTTGTTGGTTTGAGCAATAGCTAATATACCTGTCCAGTGACTTAAGTACTGTGTTGGGCCTCTTCTGATGCAAAGTGAACACATATCAACAATTCATGCTTTTTCAAATACAGATTTTCTCTAGAAGAAAGCAATAGTTATATACTATAGCTGTGCATATGACTCCTCACAAGATGCAAACCCTGGGCTTTCTGTCAAATGTCAACCAAGTTAAAGTCTTGCTCTGTATATAAATTGAAGGATTTGTCTCTCAGAAGCGACTAGGAAGGCAGAGAGTATAGTGTATACGATATGAAGATTGAAGGAAAGAGGGAGAGGATTAATTCTTTTGCTTAAATAACATCATCAACATCTGGCTGAAATTGGGAAATGACATCTGTCATAGAACACAAGAGCAGAATAATTTGTGAGTAAGTGATATAAGGGGAGCTATATCTTGCAGCTGCAGCAGTCTGCTAGCAAGGGAACCTGCTTCAGTACTCCTTCAGGGCCACGTATACTGTGCATGGTACAGCAGAGATCACCAAGTGGAAAATAGCGATAGCATGCTAAAATACATTTGCAGAAGACATGAGATTGAGCACTAGAAATCTACAAAGATGGATTTTCAGAAGAATGTGTCCCTGTCCAGCACAGTAATTCATCTTCATCTAGTAAGATATAGAGCACAGTCAAGTGTGCATAAATCATTCCTTGTTTGTTCTATTTGTACTGTATGTGGATGGGATTAGAGTACTTTCGACACTGTTTATGTCAAAGAGAAGAAATATTACAGTGTTAAGATAAAGAAAGAAGGAGAATGTTCCTGTGCTACGGAAAAAACCATGCACCTCCACCAGTCTGCAGTCAGGAGCAAGCTTCAAGTGGCAAATATTGTCTGGAAGAGCAAAAATACTATTTCTAGCCAAATGATTTAAAACCAATGCCCTGTACTAATTGAGAAGGTTTGGTAGGGGATAGTGCCCCTCAGTGAAAATATTTGACACAAAAACATACTGAGCTGGAAGCTCCTCAGTAGGAATCAGAGCTCTTCAGTTCTTCTGCTGGCTCCGGTGCTCACTCATTGTGAACTTGGGCCTTTTATTTAATCTCAGTATGCCTGAGCTTTCCCATGTGCCTTATGGCATTTAATAGTTCCATCTTAAAACCAGTTAGGCATTTTGCCCCTGTACTCCAGTTGGGTACTAGATCAGGGAAAAAAGTTTATAGGGTAAATGTTATCATATTCCTCATATGCGCCATGAGGGAAACCAATAGACTAAATAGATTCAGGAAACCTTCAAGCTTTTTCAACATCTCTGTGACCACAGCGAACCACTGTGTTTTCAAGACTGGAGCTCATCTGACTGATCTAGGGGGATTAGGCCCACCCACTGAACAGAAAGATAAACAGAGATGAGCAGTAATCAGCCTCTGATAGCACAGCGAAGTCAACTCCCTTAACTTCTGCCTAAGATTATTGTATCACAACCCAAGATGCGCAATTACAAACGCTTCCAGTGGTTCTACTGTGTCTGTTTCTTACATTGTAAAATTACAGCTTAAGTCCTGTAGCCTCTGTAGGCTACATTTCAGTTGGAGGATGTTATATTGATACTATTAAAATTATAAAGCTTCTGTTCCTGATTTATATGGAGAGTAAATGAAAGGGAGGAGAGAGGGAGAGAAGGTCAGTTGCCACAGTGAGATTTATCTTGGAGCAGTATCATTGACAGCCTCTGAAGCCAAGGACTGCTAGTCAGATGGCTTAGGTATTTTGATAGGGACTAACACACTAAATTTATATTTGTGTAAATTGGCTTACAAAAGTTGACAATGCTTCTCTGTATCATTTTAGAGCATTGCTACTACAGGGTAAATTTTGTCCTTTTTTCATCTAATAATAGCCTTGCTAAGATCAATATTATTCTAGTTCTGTATAATGTGTGTGGTTTTGTTTTAAACATGTACATCTTATTTATGTCTGGCTTCTCTGGAGAAAGAAAAGGAGAAAAAGGGGGAGAGGAGAGAGGAAAAGAGGGGAATGGAAAGGGAAGGGGAAAGAATGAGAAAAATTAGAAGAAAGGCAGGAAAAGGAAAAGGAAAGAAATGGGGGGAAAGGAAATTCTCCCCCTTGCTTTCTAAGATTATTACCTATTTGCAGCCACTTTGAACAGCAAATTCTTAGCTTCAAACCATGGGGACAATCTGCTGGTAGAAGAGGAATAAAAGGGAGAAGGGACGATTCCTCAAAGAGGCAGAGAGATTCTGGGAGACGAGAATGTGGCTGCTTTGATGATGTCCCCTTCACTGGTAGGAGAGCACGGTGGCTGCCTCACCTGCGGTTCATATGTGAGCTCTGCCCTACTCACACCAGTAGCAAATGGCTCTGCCTAGAGCACAGAGGAATCACATGCTCCTTGTGATCACACTTCAGCAGCACAGGCCTATCTTTGGCAATCTAGCCCTCCTAAAGTGCCTCTTGAAGAGAAGAGGTTCCGAGAATTAATCAGGGCTTTCACTGTGGTGGGAGACTAATACTTTAGGAAGTGCAAGATTTGCAAGTAGCTTGCTATTTTTATTTGACTTTGTTCTTTATTCGATAGTGATTCATTTGTTTTCTGGAAGGGACAGACTATCTCCCATGTAGTCACAGCCCTTTCCACAACCCTGTGTTAATGGGTCATGCAGAGCAGCCCAGCCCCACAGCAGTACATCATCAAAGCCCAGCCTGCACTCAAGCATGGAAGCAGGGGATGCAGCATGCCACCATAAGCATGCTTCAGCCCACTAGAGCCACGGAAAGGGACATTCGCCCCCTGATTCAACCCGTAATTAACGCCCTTACTACAGTGCTAGCATTATTTGTATTCCCATTGCAGTAGTGCAAATTGTGTCGATTCCTTGCCCAGGAAAGTAAGACTGAGACATGCAAGAGAGGAGGGAAGCGGGGGGATGCCGTAATTGAGTCCAGGCCTCTGAATCTGAAGCCACACAGATATTACTAGGCTTCACTGCTCCAGAGACGACTCCTTTGTGTACAGTCAAGTGTATACTTGATTCATTTGCAGGATCAAGATTTTAAATACAATCCAGATGATCACAAATCACGTTGAAAGACACAACGTAGTATTACAGAATCACAGTACTGTTGTCATGCCACACAGATACCAGTTGTGCTCCCCCTGCTGAATTGAAGGATGATAGAGGCATCGCTTACTGTTAATATATCTATATAATCTCAAATGCATATGATGCTTCACAAGCAAATAATGGGCAGAGAGCCATGTCTGCATTTTGTGTAAGTCAGCTTAGTTCTCTAGCTCCTTCTGTGCCCTGTCCTGGGGAGTTCATGACCCAGGACAGGGTACGATGTGCAAGGGGTGTGGCACGAACTGGGTAAATAAAATGAAATTATAAGTCTGACGTTTGGGGCTATGCCAAAGCATCATTTTCTAGGCACAGCTCCTAGTAAATTTCTCAGGAAATTCATGGCATTATAAAACATTATAATTCACTGCTATTATATGACCACCAGCTGCCAGCTTAAACCTACTACAATTTCTTCTCTAGAACAACACAAGCTGAAAGGTAGAATTAAACTCCTTGTGAAAGGAGCCACCTTTTTCATATATTTACACAATATCTAGTGCAGTGGGGCACTAATAACAATAGGAAATTTCAGCTTTTAATTTTAATCTTCAGTCTTCCTGGGTTAGCATTTACCTTTAAGGTGACTTAACTTTTTGCATGTAATTACAGTCTCTGGATCTTTGAAAAGAACTGTTTCTCTTGAGTTTTCTGAGTGGAATGAAATGCTCTTATTAGCCTGTAACCTTTTTTAAATCCCTCTCCCATATGGTATTCATGTGGCGTCACATATTACAATATAGGATAATACCCTGGATAATATGTGCTATCATGAATATCCTTACTTGATGAACAGGGTAATTAAGATCTCTGTGCATGGTGCATTATTACATATGGGTAACCTATTGGCATAATTCTTTATGATTAGATCAAAATAATATGTGACAAAAATAAGAGTTCTACCAGCCTATCTGATATTTTAATCCATTTCATGTTTGGGGAGAACTGAAATATTAATAAGGAGAAAAAAAAAAGTATTCAAATTAATTCTAGCAGGAAAAAAAGCACTTTTTTCCCCCTTTTATTCCCTTTACCTGTTGACTTCTGGGGCAGATGACAACCTGATATATTCCCTGGAGGCTAACGTCTTGTGTTCCAGAATACAAGCTTTCATTAAAAAATATGATTCGGAAGGTGATGTTCATATTCCTGTGAAGAGAATGCAGGTGCTCTTCTCTGCTAGTGCCTACAGAGAGTCGGAAACAATCAATGTGACAAACAAAACCCCGCAGCTGTATCAGCTGACAGCAACTTTAAACGTCAGCGATGAGGATTTATTGTCAATGCTCTCGTCGTTGTTGATCCCAGCACAATAAAAAATATAGGGTCACTGATCGATAAGATCCTTTTAAGTCATCAAGTCCAATCTAGCACTGTGATGAATAACGTCCTGTAGTCGCTCAAGCTCCATCTTAAAAGTTAGCTACACTTTTTGCCCGTGCTGTTCACAGAGCGAGCCTGCTTCGCTCTGGTGATTTAAAAGCTGCTTCTAATTTCCAGCCTAACTATGTGCATAAGTTTTACCCAATCATTTTTATGCCACTTTTGTCTTAAACGCTTCTTAGCTACCGTTGCATGTTTATCTCTCCCCATCACGTGCAGCAGCTACCTCACCTCTCAACCTTCACCTTGCCTGTCATACGACAGGCTGCATATTCCTCTCATCACAGTAACAGCTCTTCTCTCCACCCCTTCCACTTTGAGTCACTTTCCCTGAACTTTAAACAGCGTTCCAGGGGAGGACTTACTGCAGCCTTATGCAATAGCATCAACACTTTCAATATTTCCACCTCTTCTTTTCCTCTGCAAGCACTGCTTGTGGTATTTTCTAGATGCATCACTTTGGCAGCTGACAGACATTCTCTAACTTCAACTGGTACCCACGTCCTTTCTCACCTCAGCGATTTCCAACTGATGAGCTCCCGGTTTATAGCAGACTTTCATGTCATTGATCCTGCAGTGCGTTACCTTGCATTCTGAATAACTTCCCATTCCTGTGCAAACTCCTGTTTATTGCTCTTTGTTTGCTGCCTCCAAGGGCACAGGGAAGCTAGGCTGTGCTTTGGGTGTTGTATGTTCAAGGAGCAGAGAAGGCAGGAGGAATTTATTTGTATAGAAAAAAGGGAAGAGCATGAGGAAGTTGAAGGCAGTGCTGAAGGATGCTTCTTTTAAAAAATTGAGCTAAATTACCCTGTTCTCCACAGTTACTTTTGCTGAGGGAAAGGAAAAATGAAATTACGATGATTTTTCCAGCTGACTGTAAATGACATTCTGGTTTGGGAAGAGTTTGGATTATTGCTGGACTGAAGAGCTGGGTATAGCAATTTAATTTTGTTCCCCTTTGCAAATTACGAAATGTTTTAAGAATTTTTCCTTTGTTATTGATGGGAAAAATGAGTTGGTTTTAGGGTAATATGCAAGCTCTTCTTAGCCCAGAGTATGCCCTGTTTTATTCCATATCCTCAAATCAATTTTTAACAGAAGTTTTAATTACATATTACTTTCTTAAGAAGGGTGAAGATGCTTTAGTGTTGATTGTGCTTATAGCAACTCGGTTTCTTTTTAATTCTCTTCCATCCCCATTATCACTTTCCTGTAACCAATTTCAGTATTACTAAGGAGCTTTCACTCAAATTGATGTACATTCAAAACAGCTAACTAAAATTAATACATTCTGAATCTGAATCTGCTGTTTTTTGGAATATTTATTAACTTGAAACCTACGAACCTGGTATAATGGGAAGGAAGAGTCTTTCCTTTCTTTTCATAAGCAAATTTCCTGGTAAATTGTGGCAGAAAATACTCAGTCCTCCTCATTAATGAATCTGTCTTAGACTTCACATGGCATGTGACTTGAGCAGTAAATGATGGCTTTGCAGCTTAGAACAGAAATACCTAATGATTTTTTGAGCTTCTTGAATTCCAAAGCTGGCCATTTGATCATCGTACAAACATGACAATTGTCTCGATACCTTGATTAAAATGGAACCAAACATATTTATAACAATAGTTTATGCTAAGCCTAGAGATAAAAATGCCTTTCTGCTGCCAAGTAGTTGTCACCCATGGCATGGAATTAGCAACTTGCCTTCCACTGGTTTGAAAGATATTACTACAATGTATGCAGATAGTAGGATTTTTTTTTAGCAGAAGGTATTGAAAATGAAATAGAAACTACTGAAAAGAAACAATAAATTTATTTTCCATCTGAAAGCTAGCAACTTTTCAGAGAAAATGCACAAGCGTGGCTGGCTTCCCAAATTATTTGCTACAGAATAATCTTTAAACACTTCACAAATGAAGGCTATTGTAATAACATAGAAAAAATTTAGTACAATTATAAACTTGAACAGCGTTGGGGTTTTTTTTTCTTCTCTGAGATAGCCTCTTAGTTGATTACTTTTTTGGCCACACGTGTATCTTAAATCTTAGGCCACATTTTTATCTTCATTGTATAGATGAAGCCTTTTCCAGTTTAACTAAGGGGAGAAGTTAAGTCTTTGCATTTTAACATGGAATTTCATGGGGTAATATTCTATGTCAAGGATGTGGAGAGCAATACTAATATCAATACCCACAAGAAAAATACCCATTAAAGATTCATTAATTAATATTTGCATAGTATTTGAAAGACAAATATATTAAGAATTTAGTATTGTGTATTTATTAGATTTGTTTTAAAATCTGGTTTCTGATCAATCCAAAGAGCAGTATGAATCTACAGTAACTTTGCCTTTTGGCTAGTAGTACTTGTAATACCTCTTAAAAAGTATCATAGAAATGACTAATAACAGGCAATTGCCCCCGTGCTCCTTGTTTTAAAATACCTAGGCCACTATAACGCCTCCCTGCAAGAAAATGTCAACAAAAATAATACAAATAATAATTAGTGTTTGGTTAAAAGGTGTATCTAATCTTTGAAATGGCAGGACTACTTTATTAATTGAAAACTGATCTTATTATGTGTAACTCCAACAAATAGCCATTCTTGGCTTGTGGAATGGTCCCTAAGGTAATCAATCTGTCTATCTTATAGATACAAATTGTGATGGGAGTCGTAATAATAACGACCGTAACAAAAATGCCTGAATTTTACACAGATTTCAGCAGGAGTTGGAAGGACCAGGTGTTCGTTTGCAGACTGAGAATCATGCAATGGTTAGAACTATTTCTTGTAGTAACAGCCTGAAAGAGATAAGACCACAAGACAAGATAGGATTCAGTTCATTTGAGAAAGATAGGAAGATTTGTGATTATGCAAAAGGAGGAAGCAGTGTGAAGACTTGAATTTGAAGAAAAATGTGAATGAGAAAGAGAGCATTCATGTGTAGAGGCCAGCAGTAAGAAAGGCAAAAGGCTGAGGCTATCACCAGGGAAGGTAGGCTGCCTCTTTTTTAAGCCTGTCTTTGTTGCAAGAAAACATGTTTAAACATGCTCGAGAGAGGAGATGACTAAAAAGCCAAGCTGAACTGAGATGGAACTGTTGCTGGTAGTTCTTAAACACATTTTTTCATCTTTTTTTTACTGTGTATTCCAAGAGAAAGAGCATAATCAGAATTACCCGCTTGTGTGTAAGTGTGCACACATAGGTACGTGTATGTATAAGGGCATAAGTAGTCAACAGTGCTGTCAGAATGCAACGTAATTTATATAGATAGGAATTCATTAAGGTACAATTTTCAGAGTAATTAGCTTGAAAATAACCAATTTATCAGAAACAGGACAGATACTCAAAGTAAGGATTCAGCGCCAGATACTGAATGGCCTTTCAGCGTCTAGGATACATGCTTTGGTAGGAGAGTAAAGGCTTGTGTGTACAAAACATTTCATTTTTCCCAAGTTTAGTTAATTCACACTGAAGTGACCTGTGTTCAGATAAACTGAAGGCAACCATTAATTGGAAATCAGGGGATTCATATTTCAGCACATGTGGTATGTCTATAGAGGGACCCTGACAGGCTGGAGAAATGGGCCAACAGGAACCTCATGCAGTTCAGCAAGGGGAAGTGCAGAGTCCTGCACCTGGGGGGGAACCACCCCAGGCATGCTGGGGGCTGACTGCCTGGAAAGCAGCTCTGCAGAAAAGGACCTGGGGGTCCTGGTGGGCACCAAGTTGAACACAACTCAATGTTGTTCCCTTGCAGGGAGGGCTAACGGTACCCTGGGCTGCATTAGGAGGAGTGCTGCCAGCAGGTCAAGGGAGGGGATCCTTCCCCTCTACTCTGCACTGGTGAGGCCACACCTGGAGTATGGGGTCCAGCCGTGGGATCTTCAATATGAGAGACCCGGAGCTATGGGGGCAGAGTCCAGTGAAGGATCACTAAGATGATTAAGTACTGGAGCATGTCTCCTATGAGGAAAGGCTGAGAGCGCTGGGGCTGTTCAGCCTGCAGAAAGGAAGGCTCAGGGGAGGTCTCATCAATGTGTACAAACACCTGAAGGGAGGGTATAAAGAAGACAGAGCCAGGCTCTTTTCAGTGGTGCCCAGCGCCAGGACCAGAGGCAATGGGCACAAACTGAAACACAGGAGGTTCCCTCTGAACATCAGGAAACACTTCTCTACTGTGAGGGTGACCAAGCACTGGCAGAGGCTGCCCAGAGAGGCTGTGAAGTCTCCATCCTTGGAGATGTTCAAAAGCCACCTGGACACGGCCCTGGGCAGCGTGCTGGGGGTGGTCCTGCTTGAGCAGGGGGGTTGGACCAGATGACCTCCTGAGGTGCCTTCCAACCTCAGCCATTCTGTGGTCTGTAGTGTTGATCTACATTCTAGGGTCTCGAATCCTTCAACTGGAATATAGCTGGTTTGAGGCAATGGTCTGAAATGACATAAGTATTTTCCTTGGTAAACATTCCCAGGGATGGAACAGAGGACAGATTCCTTCAATGTCTGTTCTTTACTGAATATATGGACACAAGTCAGTGCGTCCATCTGGGAACTAGGGTTCAGTCCCTGCCTTGCATAACAGCAGCAGCAGCACAGGTGATGCCTTAGTTCATGGTACAGACTAGCAGTTGTCTGAATGTGCCTCTGTTTTGCATGCAGCTCAGTACCCCACCAGGTTCCCTCCCACCTAATTTCTTGTGTGGATTAACTACTCATTCACCTATTCAGTTCTGTGGTGGTACACATTAGATGTGACCTCAGATGATGTAAACAACCACAGTTATGTCACTTGTGGCAACACTCTATGATAACACAACACCACATTACTACATTCTCTTTTGTAAGGTACTGGGGGCCAGGCAGAAATCTTGGCCAGAAGCACACTCAGCAGTGTCTTAAGATGTATTGCTGAAAGAATGGCTAAGACATCATGCCCAGCTCATGCTGCAATGACAGCTCAAGAGCAAAAAAACCTGAAAAGTAGCACCAAGAAAGATCAAAGCTGTTAATGTTCCTGCCAGAACCGCTCGGTACTGCAGCTGCTGACTTGCAGCGCTGAAGCCCTCAGCTGTGAGATGTCTAGCACATCTCTGCAAGCATCCAAGTGCTTATGAGGACAAGGGGTACGTAACACTCTTCCGGCCATGTTGGCCAGTGATAACTAAAAAACAGTGCCAGCCGCTCAGAAAGAATGGTGGGAGGGAAACCATGCACATTTGTGAGTTTGAACTCACATCCAAGAATTTCAGTCACTGTTGGCTCGCTTCCACCCCATACCTCATAGTGTGTTGTAGGAAAAATCCTTCATAATAGAGATGTCCCAAAACAAGACTGCATCAGGATATCCACGCAGTCGAGAAGCTTAACATGGGAGAAAACCCCTTTGTGTAGAATACTGAGAGGGCAGCAGGATTTCAGGTGGACTCTATTCCGTGGATTGATAACTTCACACAGGGTATACCCTCATGTCAACAAGGCCTCTGTCCTACTGCGAGTCCAGTTCACGGGGTCTGGGACCTTGCACTGCTTTTTAGTTTAGAAGACATTAAAATTTGGGGTGTTCCTTCCGAGCATGTCATGAGAGTGAAAGGGAGAAAAAAAAGGAGAAAGCCATAAATAACAAAATTCCTGAGTCAAGAGCTGTAAATTCTGCTGATGTTTGGAGGAATGTTCAGATGACTTTGGCTTTTCTCCTTTAAGTTTCTGTCTTGAGCGAGTCATAGAAAGGAAGGCTTGGACAGACAACCTCCAGCGATGGAGTTAATCTGGTATATTGAATTATCAGCCATTAGGTGAGCTAACAATCACCATGCAATTGGCAAGTAAATTAGTTAGATCAAGAGGGCACTTGTAAAATTTATTAATTTTATTTCCCATTTGTGAAGGCTAGAAGTCAGCTAATGCGGTTCAGGCAGGGAATCGTAACCCACCATAACGGAATAGCCCCATCTCCGGCATGAAGGATGCAGAGTATCGGTGAAAAATACAGAGGGACTAACTCTGTTTAAGATGGGGTTAGAAAATTCAATAAAGAAAAGCAGTGAGGCTGCAAACACATTACTTGGCATTCTTTCAAGATTTTAACCCCAAATTGTCTTGAGAAAATTTAATTGACTCTATGGAATTTCCCCCATTGTGTGCGACGCTTAAAAGGATTCAGAAATGGGTCAGTTCCTAAAGCTGTGCCCACAGCGATGGGTTTGACAAGCGGGTGCCAGTTAAAGTTCCCCTAAGCGCTGCTGCAGAGGGGACTTAGAAGGGACGTGCCACATTCGGTTTTGGAGAAGCCCCCCCCCCCCCAAATCATACTTTATTTAAAATAGGGGGTAAAAGAGACCCAAACCGATAACGGCAGGAGTTTGCGGTGTGCCGGAGGTCGCCCGGGGTTGCCTCGGGCGGGAGCCCCAGCGCTCGGCGCCCCGCGGAAGAGGCGCCGCAGGTGCCGCGGAGGAGCCTCCGCCCCGCCCTCGGCCCCGCCGCCGCCCCCGGCCCGGCCGAGCCTCCGGAGGAGGAGGAGGAGGAGGCGGCGACGGGCGAGCGGCAGCGCCGCTGCCGGCCAATGGCGGGCGGTGGCGCGGCGGAGTCCCCGCTCGCCCCTCGCCGGTGAGTGCGGGAGCGGCGGCGCCCCTCCTCCTCCTTCTCTTCCTCCTCCTCCGGGAGGGCGAGGCGAGCGGCGCCGGCACCCCCGGGCGGGCGGGCAGCCCCGCACCGCCCCGCACCTCCCCGCGGGTGGGAGAGCCGCGCTGGGGCGGTGCCGCCTCTCCCCGGAGGAGCGGAGCCTCCACAGCTCCCTGTGCCCGCCGCCGCCGGACGAGAGCGGAGCTGCGGCGGGGCTTCGCTCGCTCGCCCTCCCGCCCTCCCTCCCTGCGGCGGGCCCCGGGGCGGCGGCGGCATGTCGGCGGAGCGCGCCTGGAGGTAACGGGCGGGGCGGGCGGCTCCTACGCGCGGTACCCCCGGGCCCGGCGGGGCGAAGTCTCCACGGCTCGGGGCGGGTTTTCCGCCCCGCAAAGTTGTGCGTCGCCGGCGGGGGCTGTGTCCGAGCCGCTCCGGGGGCTCCCGTGTCACCGCCGGGCCGGGCCGGGAGCGCGGCCGGACGGGGCGGCTGCTCGGGAGGGTGGCGGCAGCGCAGCCGGCGCTCCGGCCCACGGGTGCGTCCCGCTGCGCGGGGCAGCCTGTTCGGGTTTGTTTGGGGGTGTTTCTTCGGGTTTTGTTTTGGTTTTCTTCTTTATCAGCTCACTTAGCATCCGCCTGCCTGCCTGCCGTGGTACCCGCACCGGCCCTTCAGCCGGCTGGGTTTTGCTTCTCTTTCTCCTCTCCTCCCTGCCTTCTCCCGTGCGACACTGTTGCCCCCTAGTGTTTGCGGCCACTGGGCGATTGCTGTGTTGGGGAACAAAATCAGTCATCGTCGTGCAGCAATTTATTAATAACTTCAGGTGTTAGTAGCTAATTGGATTCCCAAAATCCCATCCAGAAATTGGTGCGTTTTACTGCTCGTTTCAACCGTCGCGTTCAACCTTTGGGAAATGGCAGAAAACTTCCATTATTTAAGTCACTGCTCGATGTGCTAGATAATTGCTGCAGCTTTTGGTGTGGTGTGGTGGTGTTTTTCTTCTTAATAAAATGGAAAGTGGAAGAAATGAGGTTTCCCTCACTGTCAGCATCACCACCCGGCTCTCCCAGAGGACTGGTGATGAACTCTGCCGTATTAACTCTTTCCACTTGGCTTGCGCTCGGCAGTTGTGGGAGAAAAAGAGAGGGAAGTAATGCTATGGGGGAGGACAATTTATCTTAAAGACCTTGGGCAAATCATTTAATCTTTAGACAGCAATGTTTCTGCAAGTCATGAAAAATAGTAGGGTTTGTCTTAGAAAAATTTTATGGTTTAAGATCTTTCGGTAGAAAGTATTATATGAAGGTAAAGTAGTAATTTGAAACCAAACCCAACTTCTGTACTCTGTTAAAGTCTTCTGAGCCTTCTTTTAAAATATTTTAAAATAGCATATATTTAATCTTTATAAATACCTTGTAATGACAAATTCTGATTCCTATCCCATAAGGCTCTCTAGCAATGCGTGAGGCAAAACAGCATAGAGGTGAGGGTAACATAGGTGCAACAGAAACTGCTTGCCCCAAGGACTTGAAAAAGCGTATCCGTCTACCAGTATGATTGTTCTGCCTAAGCCATTCCCCCCCCCCGCCTTTTTTTTTTTTTAAAGTATAGGAGAGAATGTAAGCCCTTCAATATTCACACATCACACTGTTTGTTATGTGGTACTGAAGAGTCTCGAGGACTTCCCTTGACAGTTCATGTCTCTCATCACCATCTTTTCTAGTTGAAAATGTCGTCTTAATATGCAATCGTAAGATCTCATTCTTAGCGTGGGTTTGCTTGTCTGAGTTACCACTGCTTGAATACTTCAGTCAGTAGAATCATGCTGTAAGTAGGGGTACTCGGTATTTGGAGACCAGTTTCATATTTTCATAATTGATTTAAAAAGCTGAGCACTACTATCCGTCCTGGGTTCGGTTGTTTTCAAATGCACTTTGCTGCTTCCTCCCATGTCAATGGCATATCCAAAGATTTCCATTTTAGTAACACTAATGTAATAACTTCAAAATACTTCCTTTAAGGTCATATTTCATAGTGGCTGGCCAAAGCAGGCTTTTATGTTCAAAGCAATTAAATAGCATACTAATCAGGGTAGATTTGAATGCCCATATTAATATGCTGTACAATTGTCTATTTTTTGTCCATTCTTCATTTAAAACTCATCCTTCATTCAATACATATGTCACTAGCGCTGTGGTAACATCCAGTTTGGTAAAGAACAGAACCAGAATATGATGATGGGGATTATTAAAGAGGATAAAGAGATCTAAAAATACGTTTAGGTGTATGTAACCAGACAAATGTAATGTAGCTGACTAATATTGATGACTAGTCAATCCTGAACTTGCTCCATTTTTTGGCAGTGCTTGATGCAAAGGCTTTTTGTTGCCCTTTAACAATATTTTTTTAATGCCTGTGTATAAGTATGACACAAATTTATTGTTTCTAATCGAGGGTCAGAGTAAACAGTTGCCCTTGCAGAGGCCTGAGGGAAGACTAAACCAGATTTTTCTTTAACTGGGCTTTGAAAAATGTGATTTAAGGGCAATTTCTCATTTGCGTGTGGATATTTTAGCTCAGCCCATTGTTGTGATAATTTTTAACACAACTGAATTAAAGAAAAATGCTTCTTGTAGTTTTAGAATTTTATTGATATTTATGATACGACTTTAATAGAATTTTTTTAAATTGTATACAGTTTTATGTGTCTGTCTTTACATGCGTGCCTGGTTTCCTATTGGAGCATCCATTCATTACTCTATTATGATGTGAACCTGAAACTGATATCATATGAGGCTTTTTTGTTTTGGTTTGGTTTTCCCCTAGAAAATATAAATACCACTTATGAAATTGAATGGCCAGAACCACATTTCTTTTCAACTACTGAGCCCAGAAAACAGTATGTTTCTGCTGTGCGGAAAAGCCAGTCATGCAAAACCCAGGCAAAGGAGCTGTGTGCACCATGACAGTCTTGGTGCAAAAAAAAATATACCACCAAGGGCACAATGTTTGCAGGGTTGCCATGACACTCGCAGAGCAGACACTGCCAGCAGGGCCCATGACTCTGAGCCCAGCGACTAGGTTCCAGGCTGACTGCAAAGGCTTCTGGGAAGGCTGCTTGTGGTATTTGTTATATAATTCTTACTGCCAGAAAACACAAAAATCATGACTTATGATTTCACGTTCTTTATGTTCACTTTCTGCATCTCATTAATAGGCTAAGTCCCCAGCCGGGGTTGTCTCATGTAAGTATTTCCATTAGGGCTATTGTGCTGAAATGATTTATGGAAGCCAAGAATTTGGTCATTTATGCTTAGCACTGAAATAACAAACTAAAGAAAGCTGCAAATGGTAGGAACTCACCAGACTCCTTATGGTGCAATTTGGCTCTTTTGAGTTCATCACAGTATTTGTTCTCTCATCAGTACTACCTTGTTAGTAAATTAAAAAGAAACCCAAGCAAAACAAATTAAAGCCAAACACACAGTTGAACATCTCTATTTTAACACATCTGTTCCATGCTAGCTGTCTGAAGATACCTGTAATTGTGACTACCCAGCAGTACTGCTTAGAGTCGTAAATCTTCCAATTAACAAGGTGTTTCTTATTTCCTGTACCCATAAGATTTTCATGTGAACTAGTCCTGGACTGCAGAAATAATTCCTACAGTAGATGAGGGTGATATTGAGCCTTTGCTGCACTCAGAATAAAATGCAAAACTTATTTCCATGACTCAGCTTTCACTTAGCAAGATCATCTCCTCCATAGTGAGTCCACAAGTTAAAAACAAAAATCTAAATATTCAAAGATGCTAATTTTCACATCAAGGAGACATTTTGATACCTCAGACTTGGAACAACACGGGTAGAAGGTTTTGGTCTGAATTTTCAGATGGTGGCATGAAAATGCAAAATTCTGTAGGAGATCAAATGCAGATTCATCTAAAATAATAAGGTTGTAGATAAAGGACAATGAGGCAGCTTTTATGGCTTCACATGGTGGAAAAGTACCATACAAATTATTTTATAGGTAAAACTTATTCCGACATCACCTTTGTGGACCATTGGATTCATAAAGTGTCTGACACGTGTTTTCAAGTGCTCTGTGATATAGGTGGGACCATATCCTCCTCTCACTGAATTCCACATGACTCCATTGAAATTAAGGAGCTAAGACTGCTTATGTTATCTACGGGTCTTTTTCATGGTTTTTCACTGAAACAGTATGAACAAGCTTGAACTCTTGTGAAGACTCTATTTTTTTTTTCTTTAAGTCTTTTTCTCATATACGGATTTATTTTTTCTTAATTGCAGTTCAAGCTATCATGACTTCTTAATTCACTGGTAAGACAATGTATTCTTTTGTTATGAAAGTAAGACTCTGTAAGTACTGTCCTGTTCTGAACCACTGCCTCCGACGGCTTACCCACTGTTGATACATTCTGAATTACATCCTTTGTCTGGTTTTACTCTTAGAAGAGAGAGCGGACAAGGACCATTTTCCCTGAAGCCATGTCTAAAGTTGTGATAAAGGTCACTATAGTGATCTTGATAGGTTCCATAGTGTGGTGTGGGTGATGCACCCTGAAGATGTCTATACCACTGTCAAGTTTAGTGCATGATGACTTATTTTAGCGCGGTGCTGTAAGATACCAGTGGAGTATCTAGCAAGTACTGTTGCTCAGAGTATAAATGCTGCTGTTTCTCTAGGAGAGCAGCTGTGCCTTGTAAGGGCTTTGAAACTATTTTGATATTATTAAATGTATGTTCTCTTTATGTTTTTTATTTTATTCTTTCTGTGTTGTTTTGAACTCTTGCCATGCAAAACAGTCTTCAAAGTGAAAATCAAGCGTCAAGCTGATTCAGGAGAGCATGCATTTAAAGCTTGTGCCTTATTCTGTTCCATTCCCCTTCCTTCCTGTCTTCGGTGGTAAGGATGCCAAGTCTGGCTGTGTCCTGCTGGGTCTCGGAGAATTCCTCATTCCTCAGAGTCAAACCTCGCATCTGTCTTGGCATTTCCATCCAATCCTCCTTACAGCTGCACTCTGTAGCCCCAGGAGGTACCTGCAATTAGGAGCTAAGGATAAAATGACAGAGATTTTCCTGAAGAAAATACGTGCTTCTGGTCTGGCTCCAGATTTTCTGCTCCATGGAATGGCATTAGGAGCTGCGTCCTTGCTGCAAATGTTTCAAGTGCTCCTGCTGCTTGCTTTAGCAGCCCTTGGGTTGCAACCCTTCTGTAATACCTCATTCAAACAACTCTGTCTCATCAACCCTTTCTTGCCATAAGCTTAGGTCACTGTAAACTTTTCCTGCTCCAGGCAGGATTCTCAGGTTCACGTGGCTGTCAGAAGTATACGCTGGTAAAGGAAGAAACTTCTAAATCATGCTGCTGGCAACTTCCTCTCAATAGGATTTTGATGGTTTCTGTTACAAGAGTGGGGTATTTTCATGCCGTGTTAGAGGAGCTTAGGGCTAAAAGAAGCAGACAAGCATTGGGCTTGTTGTTTGTGTGGTGGCTGACTTTGTGTTGTTCAAAGAAGTGATTTCATTGTACTTTAGTCAGCAAGAGTTCCGCTTTGCAGGCTTGCATCTCTTTTCTGTGTAAACCAGGCCTGAGCTCTATGTGGGGCAAGGCAGCCAGGTCTGTGGCTATTGAAGATAAGTAGGCATATGTACAGTTTTTCTACGGAATGTAGTAAGTATTAATTGTAACCACTAAAATGATGAGGTTTTTGGCATTCAGGCAGCTGAATTGGAAATGCAAAGTGAAGAGAATCGGGTTTTTGTGTAATGAAAGATCATCTGTCTGGAAACATCTCTATGGCTTTACTTAGTCAGGGTGGAGCTGCTTCTTTCTCACCTGGCTTTTTACCATATTAAATATCTCTCTTCTGCTATCTAAACTGATATTCTTGAAGCCAGTCTGACAAGGATTGGACATCTCGGTGCTTAAAAGAGTTCTTTGAGTTCTTCTAAATGTACTTACAGATGGTTGTTTGGTCTTTATGCTTCTTTGTGGTTCTTTAACTTCTCTTGAGATACATGCCCCCAGAAACTGAGCAACTGGGATTATGTTATTTTTGTCTAACACTGACTAATGGGCCTGTATGACTGGGTGAAAGGCAAGTCTCCTGCCAAAAAGCCTATGTGCAAGTCTTTGTGCAGCTGCAGTTGAGGTTCAAGGCTGGGTGTAAGTCTACCTGGAACAGGAAGGGTTAATATGCTGGTATCTGTGAGTAGAAGGTGAAGAGAATAGAATATATCCAGAAAGCAGGCTTATCTGGTGAGATGCAGGTTTAAAGGGAATTTTAATTATGTACGAGACAGCTCATGTACACTTACTCTTGGTGCTTGATTTTGCTGTTCTGATAAATAGAATGCCATGTACTTTCTCTCTTTTCCCTTATCTCATTTTCCTACTCACTTATTTTACCTTTGTACTCATCATGGCACTGGGAGGATCAACCTTTGGATTTAATTAAAGTTGTGGAAGTTACTTAGGTGCTGTTAAGTACGTGATGTTTTTTAATGTGTTTGAAAACCTGGAGTGAAAGGCCATCTTCTTTACATTGCAGGATGAGGAGCTCTTATCAAGTGGTTAACTGGCCCCAGTACATGCCACTTTGGTTTTTTCTGTTGTTTGTTTGGGTTTGTTGTTTTTTTTTTTTACAATGCCTCCTTTTTCCCCCCTTTATTAAGATGTAATTAATCTTTTATATATATCAATTTCTTTTGGATCAGAAGCTGACCATATTTCTTCTATCATCATCTGTCGCCTGATTCAGTACTGAAGGTTGTCAGCCATTCTAGGAATCAAAATTTCTAACAAAAACCTAGTAAACCCTAGAAAGCAGAGCTTGAGTACATACCATTAGTTATCATGATCTCTCCAGAAAATTTGTTTCTGTCTATCTGTACAGAAAAAAATTCATCTTTGATATTGGTTACACTTCTGGAGCTCCTTGGTGTTCACTTTTTAAGCCCTACTTTATTTAAAAAAAAAAAAAAACAGCATGGAAGGATTAAGCACTCAGTCGGGAAATGACCACGTTAACATTACGCACGTAGCTTATTCTAGTCCCATTTACAAATGGGAGTGGATGTGTACTGCATTGTGAAGCTACAATAGCATGTTCCAGATCTTCATACTTGTAGTATGTTTTTCAAAATCTGCTTTTAACCTTCCTTTATAACTTATGGCACTTAATTATTTTATGCCTGTCACATCGTTCAGCTGTTTTACTAGAAACTTTTGACAGCAGTCGTACTGTTGGCTTGAAAAATGACTGCTTTCCTTAGGTACAAGTTAAAGCATTAAGTATATCCTTAGGTGATCTGCCACTTAAGTTAGCTTTTGATTTATTACTCTCTTTTCTCAAGTATAAGAGCTGGACTATTTTATGCTTTTTTTTTTTTTAATACAAAGAAATACGAAGTGCTTCCAATGATTCGCAAAACAGTGCACGGTCCAGTAAAATGCTATTTGTTTACTTCTAATGGTGCAGGAAGAAGTGAGGCTTTGTTTTTAAAAATCCTCCTATAATACATGGAATACAGAGTAGATCAGTATGTATGTACGCAACAGTTGAAATGTGCGTGTTTTGTTAACAACTTCTTGGTTATTAAAAAATGAATATAAGGCAGAATCTTAATCATGTAGACTGATGTTCCCCCAGCTTCTTGGGGCTGGAAGGAGGAAGGTTATGAATTTTCTTCAATCTTTAGGTTGTCAGCAATTGTCTACTTGGAGTTAACTTTTATCTTTGGATAAAAAATTTTCAGAAAATCACTGAGTTCTTTGCCACCGTATCTTGCTCTTCAGCGCCTCCTGTGTGTACCCTCTGTTACTTGATCTTCTGGGGTAAGGAGCCCGTGAGATTTAGAGACATTCAAGTGCAGGTGGCCACTGGTGGGAGCAGGAAGAAATAACTCTAGTAATGCAAACTTTCAAAAAGAAACTATCAAAGTTTTGAGCTGTTAGTTCCCAAGTATCTGTCTGGCAGCGATTTCTTTGCTCACCGTTAGTTTAAGTGTGGTGATACTTCGCAAGTGTGATGCCTCAATTAAATCTCTGATTTTCTTTTCTTCTAGACTATACCTTCTGTAAAGCTTTGTGGAAGACAGATGTGTGTGCTGCAATGGTGACATAAATATTTCAGAGGACTGGAACAAGTTGTTGAGAATCTTTGTTTTTAAGGCTGCTGGCGAGAACAATCTAAGGCAAGTAAACAACATGAGTTTTATCATGAAACTTCACAGACATTTTCAAAGAACAGTTATTTTGCTGGCCACTTTTTGTATGGTGAGCATAGTTATTTCTGCGTACTACTTGTATAATGGCTACAAACAGGAAAATGAACTTTCAGAAATCTCTTCAGAAGTGGAATGTGGTGATCTTCAACTTCTGCCCTACAAGCTGATGGAGATGAAGACCGTGAAGCCCATTGATCCCCTGAGGACACATCTTGTAGTGCTGGTGTTTGTGGAAAGTCAGTACTCAACGTTAGGCCAAGATATAATAACCATTTTAGAATCTAGCAGATTTCAGTTTCACATTGAGATTGCACCTGGGAAAGGTGACCTCCCAGTGCTTATAGACAAAAATAAAGGCAAGTATGCTCTCATAGTATATGAAAATATTCTAAAGTATGCGAATATGGACACTTGGAACAGAGGCCTTCTAGATAAGTACTGTATAGAATATGGTGTAGGTGTTATTGGATTTCACAAAGGTAATGAGAACAGCTTGCAGAGCTCTCAGTTGAAGGGCTTTCCTTTCCATGTCCACAGCAATCTGGGTATTAAGGACTGTTGCATTAACCCTCATTCCCCACTGCTCCATGTGACTAAATCTTCTAAGCTTGAGAAAGGTCCCTTGCTTGGAAATGACTGGGCGGTTTTCCAGATTAATCATACAGCTTATCAACCAGTGATATTTGCAAAAGTAAAGACACCAGAAAACCTTTCACCACCTGCTGCTAAGAGTGCTCTCCATGCCACAGTCATTCATGACCTGGGGCTCCATGATGGGATTCAACGGGTCCTTTTCGGCAATAACTTGAATTTTTGGCTGCACAAGCTGATTTTCATAGATGCCATCTCTTTCTTGTCTGGAAAGAAGCTCAGACTGTCCTTGGATAGGTACATTCTGGTTGACATAGATGACATCTTCGTTGGGAAGGAGGGAACAAGAATGAACACCAACGATGTACAGGTAAAGTATGTGCACAAACTAACGGTCGTTACAGCAAAGTGCCATTTTTTTTCTCTTTAAAATGAATAGTTACTAATAGTTGGAACTCATCGAGGATGCAGATCAGTAAGTAGTAATGCAAACTGTTTGAGCCTTGAGGGAGAAGCTTGTCTGCTTGGCTTTGAGTAGTCACTGATTCCAGGTGTAGCAGTTCCTTCAACCTCCAGGCTGGAGGTGAGTCTGGGCAGTTTACTTGTACTGGTTCCTATCACTTGTTTTCTCCTGAGTGACACACAAGTCACTGCTGAGTTAAGTACTATAAATGGGTTGGGGGGCACCTCTGAATTCCCTTCCCCTTACTATATATGGAAAATAGTCTCCCAAAAGGAAATTAAAGATGACTTGTTGCTAAGAAAAATGATAAAGAAAAGGGGGTAAGAGCGGTAGTGTTTTCACACACACGACATCCCACCCAACACGCACAATTCTGAATATAATTGCAGAGCATTTAACTCTAGTCTGATGATAGCCTGTACCTGAGCACGTGCTTCAGTGGCATCTGAAAACAGCACAGGACTTCAGGGCTGGACCCAAGAGCTATTCATATGTAAAGTGCATGTTGCTAGTCATAAAAGCAGGAGGTAAATGTGGTGAGCAAAAGTAAATGTCAACATAAATGTTGAAGAATAGACTGGATTCATAGCTGTTTGAAATAGGTTTCAGATGCCAGGAGTTGGTTGCAGCATCTCATGTTTCTTATCTGTTTTATGGCTCTTGAAGCAAGGTTTGTGTTAATATTGGTCTTAAAAGCTTGTTCTGTCACCAAATGACCTGACAATTTCTGTTTTAACATTTAAGTTGTACATTCCTGAAGGTCATTTTTCACTAAACAGCACAACAGAATGAGGTGGTAGTTAGGGTCAGTGGGAGCAACATCTTAACATTATTTCTTGCTGTTTACCTCGCTCTCTTCTTCTGAAGAGTGTTGTTACAAAGCGGGTGGTTAGAGATCACCTTGCAAAACTGGTACTTGGTCTAGAAGCTAAAAATCTGTAAAATACTGATTGTTGCCCTGTTTGTGCTAAAAATAAGTGAGAATGTTTTGTTAGAACTTTGGTAATGGAAAGAGGAACTGGGAAAAGGAAAGGCAATGACAGCACTGCATGCAGTCAGTGGTCATTTTTGTTTCATTTTTAACTAGGGTTTTTTTTTTTCCAGTGTTAGTGTATTTGTCAAGCTGCAGTAACCCTGCATATATTGTTTCCTCAAACAAAAGGTTTGAACTTGTAGTTACACTTCAGTTTGCTTTAAAATCGCAGCATACACTTTTCCAAAACATTCTCTGCACATGCAATTATAAATAAAGATATACCTCCTAGATAAGTAGGTGTTTTCCTCATGCAAACAAATTGCATATGAGCGAGCTGGAATAAAGGTGAAACTCAATAAATGGAGTTTCTGTATAGAATATGATGGCAGCATTTTTGTTAGGTGGGTAAGCATGTTTTGAGAATCTCCAAAGTGCCAACTCAAATTACAGGAAAGAAATAAGGTCTGACCCACATCACTGGCAAAACTCCTGCTGTTCTGCAGAAGCAGCAGTTTCTGGTAATAGCATATGTAAAATAAAGCCTGAATAAATCTGTCGCTGGGTTGTGCAGTAGCAGTTTGACACAGTATGTTTTGTATTGTTTCTCTTTGTGAGTGACACCTTAGGATTGTCATTTTAGCATAAGTTAGGATGATCAATTGCCAGAATTACTTACCAGAAAGAGGAGGTTATTGAGACAAATTTGATTAAAGCAGATACAAAAGGATGAGCTGTATTGTTTTGGGAGAATAATTTGCAGTACGTCAGAATGTTATCTTCCCAAAATAAAACTGTCAAATTAAATAGAAATAATATCAAAGTGGAAATAACTTTTAAGTAGGATAATTTCACTTATACAGAACTGTGTTCTGAAACAGTGGAATCTGAAAAAGTGTTCCCTTCTGATTCTTCATCTACTTAAAGTTAAAATGTTCTATTAAACATGTTGTTAGGGCTGTCAGATGCAATGCATCTTCATTACTATTAATATCAAAGGAGTTATCCTCTGTGGCACAATGACATGTGGAAGGAATGAAATAAAATCAATTTGTGGTAGTTGAAAATCCATTATTATAAAGTATATTTGCAGATAAATGACATCCTATTAAACAGGAGTGTTTTACTGAGTTCTGCTGCATTGACTGTGACAGAATTGTGTGCTGCAAGTGTGAAAATAGGTTGCTAAATGGAGACTGTATAATTTTGGTACTCAAGATTATCTCATTTCTGCTAAGCTTACAGTTTAAATACCAGCAATATAGAAATGGGTGTAATGCTTTGTTGTGTTTTAATTTCATTTGACATGTCTCTTATTTAATATTTTCTGGATATACTCACTGTGAGCTTGCTGAGAGTAAGTACTAATGCAAAGTAACCTAAAACGCTTCAGAAAGCTCCCTGCACCCAGGGAACCTCTAGGATCAGTTCTCCTCATTCCTGTGCATGTTCAGATGTGGAGAGTTCAGAAACCAGAGGGCTAATGCAGAGCTGTTAGCAAAAATATTCATTGAATTATTATTAAGGTTGGAAAAAACTTCTAGGATTATCAAGTCCAACCAATGATTCACTCATTAATGGTTCACTACCTAACTCAAGAATGTAACATTTGTCTTGGGTCTTCTGACATGAAGACTTCTCTCTGAGTGCCTAGAGAACCTAGATCCACTTTAGAAAGACTGATCCATTAAGTCCTTAAAGTTCAGGCACAATTTAGGTGAGCAATTGAAAGCTATGATTCTACTGTTCGTTCTTTGCAAGAGCTTAAAGAGAGGGCCATCAAACAAAAGATTTCCTCTAGAATTGAAGAAGTACGTGGTAGTTCTTACATTGCAATTCACAGAATCACAGAATGGCTCTGGCTGGAAGGCACCTCTGTAGGCCCTCTGGTCCAACGCCCCTGCTCATCAGGGCCATGTCCGGGCACCTTTTGACTATCTCCAAGGCGGGAGATCCTGACTGAATGTAAGACCAGGTTTTCAGGATAATTTCTTCTTCAGATACCTGAATGGTATTTGCAAAGTGCCCAGAAGAGTTAACGTTTGGTTGTTAGGCTAAACTGCCCTCTCCTTTAAAGTTTGTGAATTGGAGTTGAGCGCTTATGAATATTGCTATCATAAGGTTAAGTGGTAATTTTTGATCAGGATTATGCGTTGCCCTCAGAAGAGGTCCAGTCAAAAGCAAACCCTCTGAAATGAGTGTATTTGCCTCATCTTTAGAGGTGCAGAAGTGGTGGTACTTCAGCTTAAGTATCTATAGTGTCAGGGACACAAGTGTAAAGGGCCCTTCTCAAAATCTTTTGACATAGTTTATCAACCTAAATCCTATAAAACTAATAGTTTTACTAAACAACAGATGAAGTTTATTCTAGTTTCACCATAGCATCTTCAATTAAACACAACAAAAAAAAAAAAAGACCCAAACAACTTAAAACTGTACTTCAGATTTTTAGGCTATCTGATTGTTACAGATTTGCTTGTCACTGTATACAATCTGGGCTGATAGAACATAGTTCTTCAGTGTAACATACTGAGTAGCTGTCACTGTGCATCAACAATAACCATCCATCTTCATATTTATTTACTTTACCTTCCTCTGGTATAGTAGAAATAAGGGAAAAGAACATTTTCATAGTCTAATTGCCTCCCACTTTGAAAGTAAGCCTGGTAATGTCACCTCAATGTTCATTTTTCCGTAACTTTTTTTCCTCACCTAATGTCTGTCAGGCAGAAGGGACCATTATGCTGTGACAATGTTATATTTTATTTTCCTTGTGTCTTTTAGAAGACTAAGAGCCTGTGCAGTGCAAATAATTCACTTAAATGGACATACAGAGAAAATATGTAGAGATATCCTGTAAGTTTATCTTAACAGGCCATGATTGTCCTGGCTGATGGTCTAGTATTTTAATACCTCTTTTCTTTTTTTTTTTTTTTTTGTTACAGTTACTCTTTGTGAAATTTTTATTACTCTAAAGTGTTGGGATTTTTCCAAGGGAAAAGCATCTGATAATAGGTGGAAAACTAACAATGTTTTGGTGTGGTTTTTTTGCCTATTGGCAGTTTGTGAAGTGCTGGTGGTCTAGGCAGTAAGTTGGTCTACCTATTCCTTCATTTCCCCAGTACAAGCACTTTCTGTATTTCCTTGACAGTTGATCACATTTTCAAAATGAAAAATTAGAACACTGAAAATTATTTTTTTCCAAATAATTAGCTGTGTGATCTCCTCTTGACTGTCTTGTCCTTTGTGTGCTTTTCAAAAGAGACATTTTGAATTGAAGTCAGGATGGGGATCTCTCTGCTTTCCTCATGTAAACCTAATCTTTTTCTACACTCGTAATTACTCTTCTGTAATTGCCAAGGGAAAAGCTTCATATTAACCACATCCACTATTGGGAGGGGGGTGATATACCTTTCTATCCATTTTATTTTGTGAGCGCATAGACAATGCATCTGTTAGTATATGTGCATTGAAACGGCCAATACAAGCTTGATTCTGCCATCTTTTGGTATTAGTCATTGAAGAATTGGACCACAAGAACTATCCTCTTTGCGTATTGTCTGTGCCAAACAGTGTTCTGATAATGGAGAGGATGTAGCCAGAAAGAATAAATTCATAGCATTTTAGTCTCGTTCACTTGCAGTGTCTGTCATCTTGCCCAGATTTTGAAGTTTATAATGTAGACATCTATATCGGAGCTAGTCCTGTAACTTTCCATAGCAGACAACACAGAAAAATAGCTCGTCTTTAGGCAGGCGCTGGTTAAGTGAATTGCACCTTAAAAAGTATGTATTTGTTTCTGTTGTTCATAAAATGTTTTTAGAGTGACTAAGATCAAATATAAATATTTGCATTTGGTCAGGTCAATCTTCTTTCAGGTTCCAAAGCCAGTGCTGTCCCTTTTTTGTTATTTCCTTAGTGCATTGATCGCCTGATCTTTCATTTTAAGATAATCTAATTTTGTTTAACAACAGATTTCTCCCCTGAGAACTAATTGTTTATTCACTGTACTACAAATTCATCCACATTAGTTAGCACAGCTTAAATTACTACAGTCGTTTAAAACCCATTAAGTGTCTTTTCACCCTGTGTAGCGTATGTGAAAAGAAATCAGAACTTCCCATGGTAAAGCATACAGCTTGGATGTATATTTTTAAAAAATTCAGTGGTGTATCTTTTTCAATTACTCTTGCATAGGAATGACCTAAATATTTGCCTCAGAAGAGAGGCTTGGATATATTTTATGTTAAGGCTGAATGGTTAAAAGGTGCCAGAAAGCCTGAACTGTCAAAACACAGGATGATTCCTGTCACAGGAGGAGGTCTAATTCTGTAAGTTAATTGCTTCCTTATCTATAGGATCATATAGAAGGTTATCAGTAAAGAAATGATAGATGTGTCATCAAACATTTCAGTTGCAGAACCACCAGAGATACTTGCATCTATTCAGTTGCACTGAGCCTTAAATCTTTCCTTTGGGGAGATTAAAAAAATCTTTTTAATCAGCTCTTCAAATGACATAATGAATTAACCGTTAAGAACTTTTGTTCTGATAAATAATTCTAAATTCCCAATCCATTAGCCGTAGTACCTTTATGCCGTTGTTCAATGTGCTTACTGTGTGTGTACATAAACACTTTCTTAATTTGACCTGAGGCTCCTAGGGTATTTTATATTAACTTGGCTGAAATAATAAAAAGTACATTATATTCTTAAAAATAGGCAAAGAACAGGAATATTATTAACTGTGGTGTATCTGTAGCTGCCTGATGCCCTAGGAAGACTGATTTAACTTCTTGAGTGCATTGTTTACAATATGGTAGTGTGGTGTGTTGCGCGCTGTGAGGTAGAAGAAATTAGAATTAGATCTCAGAACTAAAAATATAACTTTAAAACAAGTTATGAAAATGGTTTTATATATTTTATGGGCTGCCACCAGCACATAGAACACTTCACCAGCCAGTCATTTTAACATTCAACTTCTAAAAGCAATTTGGCTTATGCAGCAACTTCGGTGAATTTTAATCTAGTATGATTGATACAACTGCTGCTCAGTACAGCCCAGCTTTCCTTCTTAAAAGGAGCATACTGATGTTTGAAACAACAAGCTGGATAAAAGTCCTTGGCCAGAGGAGGGTGGCTGCAGAGGGGTGATGGAGACGCGGGAGAGCCGGATCTGCCTCAGGTACAACACTTTTGGGACTGCCACAGCAATGCCGGCAATCCCATGTGTGCTTCGTCCTCCTGTTCTGCACCTGCGTAGGTACCACCAAACCCCATGGAATAAGCCTGGTGCCACCATTAAGTTTTACAGTTTATCTGTGGTGTATGAAGACAAAAACCTTGCATGGAAACTGTGTGTCTACAATAGCCAAGTTCTACATCATGTCTCTGTGGACTGCCAGGCAAATGGAGAGGAGTCCGCCTTTTTTGTGTATGTGAATGTCCCAGCCCATGCTTTATGTTGATACACACATATGTGTGTTATATGTGGGAAGGACCGAGGTTCAGAAATGTTTGCATTCACAATGCTGCCTACCTCCCTGGGGCTGTGGGATGAGCATGGCCCTCCATAGGAAATCTGTAAAGAAAGCGTGTATGTCAAATAGCAGTGCTGGCATTCTCCTCTATAGCTACGCAAGAAACCCTGCTTGTGCCAAAATGATAACTACATTTACCCATTCTTACTAGTTGGCTCAACTCTGCACATCATTCCCTTATACAAGGCTTCTCCGGCACAGCAGCTGTGAAAAGGGTGCTGTGTATCTAAGCCATCTTGTTCTACATGGAAAACGTGAAAGAAAGTGAACACTGATTGACCAGTGGATGTTCCTTCTAGCACTGAGTCAATTCCTGTTAGCAGTTTTAAGTGTGAGGAGGCTCACAGTGCCAGTGCTGTGTCTGCTACGAGGAACTTCAAGTCAACCAACTGAAACTTTCAGTCTCCATTCCAGTTAGTTCGGTGTTTTTTTTTATTTCTGCATTTGCTGAAATTCATGGCTCGCCTGGTTTGTTTTGTCAATGGTATTTTGGAGTTGTTCTTCCTGAAAAATCAATTTTTGGAAAAATAAAGCAGTTGGATGTGGTAGTCCTTAGCTCCAATGAACCTAGGAGAGTCATCAGGTCCTAGACATAGAATTTTATAACTCAATACTGGTGTGCTGCAGCCTTTGAGGCCTTTAGCAAAGCAGTGTTT
Organism: Phalacrocorax aristotelis; assembly: GCF_949628215.1. NCBI lineage: Eukaryota > Metazoa > Chordata > Aves > Suliformes > Phalacrocoracidae > Phalacrocorax > Phalacrocorax aristotelis. The sequence continues at coordinate 5,578,279 of NC_134279.1, forward strand.
TATTGTTAAGGAGGATAATATTCTGTGTATCTGTTTTCCTACCTGTTTGTGCACCTGGGCCCAAAAGATGCCAAGTATTTTATGTTCCAAAGGAATCCTGTGGAAGTTCTGCATGTTCACAAGTGTGCACAGTCTGCACTTCAGAAGTGTCTTGCATGGGAGGGTTAGGTCAGGAGACCAGTACTGCCCCGTGCTCCCTCATTTGTATTTATTGACTGCTAAGAAACTTAGCTGCTGAGTGCAGAGTTCTCTGGAGCATTAAGACAACAGATATCTCAGAAGGACGGGGCAGATAACTAATCATAAAGTTGTTTATAGTGATTTTTTTTTCCTTCTGCTTAGTTTTGCAATCCTGGAGTAACCAAATCTCTCTCTCCCCCTTCCCCAACCTTTAAATTTAAACGCTGTGACTCTACATAATTTCATGCAAGCATAAATCTTGAAGCAGTAATATTTCAAGGGTTGCGCCATCTCTTCCTATTATGAATTCAGTGGCAGGGAACAAAGAGAAGGAAAATCCATCTCAGTTACAGCTTTTTTTTGTTGTCAAAGAGGCTGCAGAAACTGCTTCTCAGCATACTGAATCTCATGAGATCTTCAAGGGCGATGAGAATGATTTGCTTCAAGATCTTCTACCCCAGCACCAGATTTGACTGTTGGTTACATCCTCCCTGGTCCTTGGTCTGTCTTCATGACAGAACCAAAGTAAAGAAACCATGGCTTCTATGAATCCAGTGCTGATTTCCCAAATACGCAGATGTGCACTATGGATGCAGTCATCTACATCTTTCCAGAAAATTACAGGTTTGGGGGTTTTTTTTCCACTTTTTAATTCCCCACGTTTCTCTGTAGCGGTGAATACTTTGCTATCCTTAGGCTGAATGAACTCTCTTACCGATGGTGTCTGCCTGTTGTATTCTGATTCCTGTTCTTAATGGAGTTGTGTGATGTAAGATCTATTTTATTTCAAACTTAAGCAATTCCGCTCACTTGAGATCAAGTGGGCTGTTTCTGCTTTTTCCCTTGACTTAGTTTATTATGCAGAGACATCTTTACACTTGAGCACAAAGCTTCCCTTCCAAAGAAATCCACACAAATGCTTATGTCCACCCAGTGAGCCAGCCTTCAGTGATCATTTTTGGTACACAGCTAGGTAGTTAGCAAGTTCAGTCTTCCTCTCTCTTCTCAGAAACTTATACTTTAAGAATGGACATTAGTATTTTCATGGATGAGATGAAAATGCAGGTGATCCTGCACACTTTCAGTACTGTCAATATAACCTAAGCTTGGCCCTGTTTGAGTTGATCCATCCAGCCATGAAAGCAAAACCTGCCATTCCAAAATTTATCAAGTAAGTGAAATGTGTGTCAAGGCAGATCAAAACCTTAGCGTGCACTATAAGATGTTCAAATCTACTGGATAACGTGTCTCCACTGAAAAAGCTTTTTCAGAGTTTCAAGATTAGTATTTTAAAAGCTGCTTCTTGTTGTTCACTGAGTAACAACGTTCAGAGAGCAAAAGGAAGATGGAAGTTGAGAGAAGGCACTTCCTGGATGTAGATGTTACGAAGTTAATGCACCGGACCTGGGCCAGGGTTCTAGCTCTGTCTGTGGCATGCCTGAAGGCATAATTAAGAACAGTTATGTGCTGAAACTACTTTGCACCCTGCTGGCAGTGTATCCCTCAGCTATCCTGTCAGCCATTCTCTTTCTTTGGATTGGAAGCTCTCTTGGTCAGAGGCTGTTTTTGTTCTGTGCTTTTTGTTTAAAAAGCACTTTGATAATACAAATAGTAATAATGCAATTGCAGCTTACCACAGAGCTGTACAGATTCATCACCGTACTAGTGGCTGCTGCAAGATTTATTCTGGGCTTTTGCAGATGACAAGTTAGCCATCCAATTCCTCCTGCTACTGGAATTGAATAAAATTTTCACCTCCAACAAATAAAAAACACACTGCAGACAGATCTAGAAATCAAAGAAATTAACTGTAAAACACAATACCAACACTGGGCCTGCCTCCTTCCTGATCTTCAGTCACATCAAGAAGGCACAGTCTGGCCTTCCTGAGGGTAGAAGTAGGACTGTATTTCATTAGCGTCTTTTACAGAAGAGCTGTATGGGAACTTAACCTGTTGAGTCTGCAAGAAATCAATGCAACTACATGACTGATTCTTGGATTATGTTTACAAAACAAAGTAAAAGAAAAGCAGTTGGTTGACAGCATATATCTAATCCCTCATGGAATAACAATGCTCTATCTATTTCCAATTCCAGTTTATTTTTCTGTGCAAACTTCAACACTTCAACAAGGTAGAAGTGTTACTCCCTATTTAAAATCATGTTTGACAGAGCATAAAAAAGTTATGACCAATTTTTAAAAATATTTACTCCTTAGGAGATTCCTTCTGATACTTTACAGATCTGGAGATGAGCTAGTATTGCTCCTTAAATTGTAGTTTTATATCTGGAATTAAAAATTAAATACCATTTTATATTGCAAAAATTATACTACAATACCTTTGAAAACACAAATAGTGGCAAGGTCGAATAAAAAGTCGGTGCAGAGTGAAAGGCTCCATGGATTCATTCCAACCCAAGTCAGTAAATTGATGTGACACAGGCCCTGCCGTGCTGCACAGAGGTAACAGGTTAGGTCTGGGAACACCGGTTGCATTTTTGTGGAGCTAATAAGCCATGCAGCTCTATATCAAGCTCCCATTCACTTGCCCTTTCAGGGTTAGCACTCCTGGGAATAACCCAAGTGTCTCCGCTCCCATTTTAAAGCGAACTTGGACTAAAGATAACTCAGAGTTGCCTTTGATAGGAACTATGAACTAATGGAACTGGAAAGGAGGCTGAAAGATAATATTGTGTTTATATAAAAAGTGGGGGTTTTTATGGTGCAAAACGTTTCTCTTGTGCCTTGGCCTTTCTCATTGCCTTTGTTAAAGGTAATGGAAATTATAAAAATGGTAATCCTGAAAATATCCTAAAAACAAGATGAATACTAAAATATACTTCATTTGTACTGTAAGCTGACTATGAAAAATACCATTTTACATCAGGAAAGTACTTCATTTTACTGACTGAGGAGGCTTCTTAATAATAAAGAATTATTATTAAATTATTATCAAGAAAGAATATTGTGCTTAGTTCTACACCATTTGATGAGAAATATTTAGAGAATGTTTAGAGACACCAGAATAGCCAGGAAATGTCTGGGCAAAAAATGAAAAAATAGAGGCTAACGGATTCAGTAAGTAATGATGACCAAAGCAGAAAGCAATAGGCTGCTGATGTCTGCAGGGTATAAACTGTGAGGATGGAAAAAAATATTTAACGTTAAGGCAGGGAGATATTTAAGTGTAGGCTGAATAGCCAGTAAAAGTGGCAGAATAGAGGCTAATATCCAAAAGGAAGTGAAAGAATTATGCGAGTCTTTAAAAATTAGATTTGGCAAAAGGGTATGAAATATGCTTTTGGAAGGAATATAATGTTGGCAGGGAATTTGTACTAAGATGTATTCTCAGTCTCTTACAGTATAATCAAATGCAGAGCTCAGTTTGGATTCCTGTGTGTCGGTTTGAGTCTGCAAGTGTAGAATTTGGCCAGCTGAGATATTTATCTATGTAGATCTAGTTTCTGTGATCTTGTCTTCTAGAAATGCAAACACTCGTGCAAAAACAGGAAAGGTGTGTATTTACACTTCTAACAAAATCAATTCCCCCTCGTTTCTTTTGTTAATGTCCCATGCTTTACTAAAGTCTTGGGGTTTTTTTGCTGAACTATATCCCTTAGACTAGGTACTATGTAGGAGTCAATGAAACTGTCCACGTTTTCATTAACCTGAATTAAGTTCCTATCATGTCTTTTCTGTGTTGACTGCATGTAATTGTAAAAAAAATGCCTTTGAGAAAAGTTAATCTGTTATTTTATGCAAGCTTCTCCGCTCGCTTTCTCCTGTCATTTCTTTCATGCTGGTGTAGCAGGGGGATTTCATTCAGCAACTTTAGAACTACTCACAGAGAGAAGGAGAAAAAAAAAAAAAGAAATATTTGTGACCCTTAGCTTGTGAGCAAGCTGAACGCTGAATTCTCAGCTGTTTCTGACATGAAGCTTTCAGGTAGAAAAAGAAAATTAAAATCATCTTGGTCAAAGAGTTGGGGTTTTTTTCTGTCAAAGGTGGAGCTTAGAGAGATAAAGAGCTTTTAGTATGCCTCAGCTCATCCCAAACTTAGGGACAAAGGTAGAAAGGCACAAACCTAAGAATCATCTGTGAATGTGTTGTGTCATCGGCGTGTTGCCCAGCCTGCGGAGTAGTCAGTTCACTTAACGTGCCAGTGATGTGGTAACACTGTTGTGCTTTACTAAACAAGGAGAGCAACCAGCTCTGTTGTGGGTTATATAAAATTTAGAGGGTTTGAGTCTTCATTTATTTGCACTTTATTTGTTCTCTGGTATGTAAAACTAAGCATTAACACAAATATTGTGCTTGTCTAGAAGCTTTAGTCTTACTGGGGGGGGGAAGTATAAACAAACGCCAAGTGTTTCTCTTTTTGGTACCAACATTTTAAACATAGCTTGTAGTGTCCAACATTTCTTTCACGTTACCTAAGTAGCAGCTGGTAATACCTTGGTCTGTGGACTTGAGATTTCCTGCGATCACGTAACAGATTTATAATGTAGTTGTAGCCACTGTTAGTCAGTGATGGCTTTCTAGATGCTGGCAAAATATTGTAAAAATTTAAATGCTTTTAATTTTGTATGCTCTGGAAAAATAGATAAATGCTACCCACTGTTGAGCTGTGATCATCTATATAATGATGTAGACAAAACTTTGAAATCTTGTTTATTTAAAAATCTGGTGAGCAGGAAGTGCAGGCTTCAGGGCTTACATGGACAGGTGAGTCTTAGTTTATCCAGGCTCAGGCACTGAGGTCCAGAGAATACTGAAGTTGAAGAAAAAAATAAGACTGACCTTTTATTGGAAGGCCATATTCACAGACTGTTGGAGTTCAATGTATACAACACCACCACCCCATTTTTTACTTCCATTTCCTAAAGAAATCTGGCATCTTTGATGTCCCTCTTTGTCAGTCCAGCAATTAAACTGAAAGAGGATACATTTAGATTGGCCATAAGGAAGGAATTTTTTACAATCAGGGTGGCGAGACACTGGAACTGGACTCGCTGCCCAGAGAAGCTGTGGATGCCCCATCCCTGGAAGTGTTCAAGGCCAGGTTGGACGAAGCTTTGAGCAACCTGGTCTAGTGGAAGGTGTCCCTGCCTATGACAGGTGGGGTTGGACTAGATGATCTTTGAAAGTCCCTTCCAACCCGAACCATTCTATGATCAATATAATGATGTTTGGACCTGCTGGCCAGATTCAGTCCAACGTGACAGAAACAGGCAGTTCTCAAGGCAAAATAAATTCCTGCTGGCATTCTGGAGTTCAGCATGGGATAACACATGCATACAAAGCAGTGTCAGCACTGAAGCAGAGGTTTCAGAGTGAGCTCTGCATTTATCCTTCACTTTGACCTGCCCCTGGCTAACCTGCATGCTGTGTCTCGGAGCTAGCGATAGCACATACTGTCCCTTTTTCATCTAGACGGGGCGTGTGGGGCAGAGTGTGAAGCAAAGGAGGTGGCTGCTTTGGAGACCTGATGGGGAGGGTGGGTCCTAGGCAGCGGCGTGAAAGGGAGTGCAGGCTATTGCTCTGTGGGAGCAGCAATTTGGGAAACAAATCTATAGGAAACTAGGTTTTATGGAACAAATTTCTTGCTTTGTATGCAAGTCGTAGGTGCAGAGGTAAACCCGAAATCTAAATTGCTCTCTAGAAGTGTTGGCATTTTGGACAGAGTAATGTAGCCACTGACAAACTCAGAGTGGGACGGGTGTAGTGATCCAGCTTGCAGTTTCCTGTGCATTCAGGTGTGGCCACTGTGGCCTCTGCTGCTGAGCGATTAGGCCTAGAAGTTCTTCTGGTGTTGAACCTTCTCGATATTTTCATCGTTCAGCGGCACACGTTGCCAAAGAGGGTAAAAGCACCCTACGGAGCAGAACGAGACAGGGTGCGATGGATAAGGGAGCACAGGCTTTGCCGTAGCGGACAATCATGGCCAGCCCATGCAGCGGAGGACTGTCTTGCTTGGAGTCCTTGTCCTCCAGCCAGACTCTGCTGGCTGTGCATGTTGACTGTAGTGAAAGGTAAAGCTGGAGCTGGTGTGTAGGGAAGCATTAAATAAGAAGCAAACATGCTGTTGATAATGAATGTGGTACTAGGAGCTTGGATAAAAACTTCTGTTCTTTCTGAGCTGGATGACTATAAAATATATGCACCGTTAGACTGAATAGTCATGCCATTGTTTTCACTTCTATGACAAAATATGGTGCATCCTGCCAAACAAGTTCTGAAGCCGCAAAAGAGTGGGCTGTGTATTGAGGGGGTGCAGGGGTATAAATGCTTTTCATCTGAGGATACTGTTTGAAGCCACGTTTTTGAGGCCTAATGTTGACTGGTAGCTAGACGAGTGTCTACATGAATCAGTGAACAACTCTCACAATTTATCCACTGCTGATGGGATGCAATGGAGACAAGCCAGACTAAGCAGGCACAATAAAGTGGCCCAGAAGTGAACTGGAGCAGGATCTGAACTACTCTGTTACCCTTGAGAGATGGCCTGTCGTGCTCGGAGCTGAGGCAGCTGCGGGGTGTGTGTGTGTGACTTTGCAGTACAGCTACCTGAATGCTTGTGTTGTGGCTAACAAACCTTCATTTCCCGCTGTTCTGGCTCATAACAATCACCAGATCACAAGAACTTAACTAGATAAATATGACCAGATTTAAAATGCGTTTTAGAGTCGCTTTGGTTTTGGACTCTGTTATGCTCTGAGAATTTACCTCTTCACACCTGGTGTTTCATAAGTAGATAATGTGTTAGGCAAAATTGCAAGAACCAACAGGCTTTCTGTTGAATCCTATCTGAGCAAAATCCAGGGGAAAGTATAATATGGAGTAGTAGGGTGTTTATTAGTTCTATTTCAATTGGCTTGGTGGTGTTTTTTTTGAACTTTAATTAAAAGGAATGCAGGATTTTATTTCTGTTAACTTCAGAATAACAGGATCATTTAGCTGTTTAGTAATAGTAACCTCTTTCATCAAAGTACAGTTCAGTTAAGAGCTAATACAGAATTTCATACAGAATCCTGAAAACAGCATGCTAATTACTTTATTAAATAGTATTGGCACCACATATTTGAAACCTTCAACTTACCTTGCCATAATTAGCTTATTCTTAGCCACTGTCTCAACCTCCAAGAAGCTAGAAGCTGGTGAAGGAAGTTAGAAATGTTTCTTAAATCTCTTGGTTGTACAAATGATTTACCTAGATGAAAGAGCCTAATTACTTGAAAATGTATAATTGGACCGTCATCAAGATCATTATTGTATGTGAGATTAAAAAAAAAAACAACATCCAAAGGAAGACCCAGTAACATTACAACTGTGTGCTGATGAAAAAGCTTTTGATTGAAATCATTTGACCCAACATTTTCCAAAGTGGCTACTGATATTTTTAGTATCCTTCAGTGGACCTCAAATGCAGATACCTAGTTACAGCACCTGCACACATAAAGCTGTGACTCCTGAATTTTCTGAAGATCAGGTCCCGTGTGTCTTTCAAAGGACACTGAAAAACCAAGATGCAGGTAACTGGGCTCCCACCTGATACCTCGTCTTATTGACACCTTGAAGAGAAGCTGGATTACCCAGTTAATGGTGGTTATTGAATTTATTGAAAAGACCCACACTGACTTCTTCAACTGGGCCTTAATATTATAGGGAGTTGGGTAAGATACTCAGGCGAATGGATCTGGCAGACAGTCCAAATTAACCCAAGCAATCCGTGGGACCTTTCCCTGTCCTGCACATTTAAGAGTTGGGCTCCAAGGCACGTCTGTTTAACAATTTAAAAAGACAATTGCTGCAGTAAATGACAATAATTTTTAAGTAACTGAAACCAGGTATTTTGTTTTGTCTCCAAGGAATTTTTGCACACATTTGCTGTCTTAAACTCTACTATGTTGCATGGCCCTTTGTAAATAGGCATCCTGCTGGCATGTGGTTTTGAAGAACTTGGTAGACTTACCAAAATCCATCTTTTTAATTGAAGAATAATTTGTTTCTTGATGCTACTGTATCTTAATAAGCAGGTCATTGTCCCCCCACTTTAATTTTGTTGTACAAAGTAGCAGGAATAGTTGTCTTCAGCTCACGTGGAATCTGATATTTTATAAACTTGAACATACGTAGTATCAACAGTTTAGCTTTTCCATCCCTGTTTCATCAGTCTTTGTATTTTTGCTGTATTGTGTCCTTTTGGACACCTTGCTTCCACCAAACTGTAAAGCAGTGTCCTTTCCCCACTTACACAGTGTAAGGTCTGTTTATAATTTATGGTCTCTGCCAGCTAAACACTTTGCAGAAAAAGCTGAAGATTATATTTTGTTTCTTCTCTTGCCCTCCCTGTAGTGTCAGCTTTGTTAAGAGAGTGCACAGTCAAAGAAAATTTAAGCATTCTTCTCCTTGTGTCTGAAGGATATTCAAAATATTTTTTCAGATACGCCCAGTATACCCAAAGCAATTATTCTTTCTGCTGCATAGATTAAATGTTTATGGCTATGGGTGTCAAAATGCTAATCTTGGAAATCCAGAAAGAAAAGACATTGAATTTTAATGATGTTCCAAGATACATAATTTATCATGAGGGAAACATTTTTCTTCAGAAGCAAAATAATCTGTCTAATAAAATAATGATTCCCAGCCATGTGGGAGGGACCTTCATTGAGGCTGTCTTCTGTTTCTTCTTGCCACGCTGCTTCCAAACACCCCAAATTCTTGCTCACTGCCTTCCCATCCCTGATTGCTGCCATAGCTTCTTGAACGCCTGCCAGCACGATCTCGGTGCTTCTCACTTTCAGCTCCCCCCACCACACTGCTGCTGCAACATGCCTTGTGGCTCTCCGCTGCTCCCTCCCCCTCATCTCTCCCTTCGCAGCAGTGTGTCCCCCCTCCTTCCTTTTCTGCCATCGACCTCAGCAGTGCCAGGACAAACCTGGGATTGATGATCAGGTACAGCTTGTTAGCCTGGCCTCTGTTCTGTGCCACACCGTGCCATGTATTGCCTCTAAAGTGAATGCTTTGCTAGTGCTTCTAAGCTTAGGAACTGGTATATAAAACATGATAAAGCAAATCTCAAAACTTATCTGGGAGATTCCAAATACTGACTGCTGAACTCTGAAGAGAAGCACAATGCTCCAAGAATTATAATTTTTGTATGCACCATACATGTGAACTTCAGTCACTTATATGTTATGTTCCTCAATTGTCTTTTCCATGTGCTCCCCAACTCTCTTTTTGTTTCTTTTGTTTTCTTCTCTCTTGTATTTACAAGTGAGTTTGCAATGTGGATAGACACTTCAGAAAAGTTCAGGTTCTGCAGAAGGGGAAGTTTGAGGGAGGCACGTGGTGTGTGTATGCTTGCACTGGCAGCTGCAGAACCCTTCTCAGGGCACGGGTGTGCTCAGGAAAGGCAAAACTATGTCACAAAAAGTGCAAAGTGAAAGGACGTCACATCAGTTACAGCTCATTAAACCCCTATATTAAGAACTACACTCAGAAGCTAAAATGGCTTTAGTTCTGTTTCTTCCCTCTCTTGCAGGGATTAAACTAAAGAGGAAATACGATACAGAAAATTAAAGCTACTTCTGCATAAGAGCTCCCATAAAGGGGCTTCTTCTGCTTAACTCATGTCCTTTCACATTACACTTTCTATTAATTTGTTTTACTTTTTCAGAAGTCCTTGCCTGTATTAAAGAGCCAGTTATGATGTTAGAAGTTTTCCTCAAAAGCAAAGTAATTCCTGATTTAATGGCTCCTTTGATAGTATTGTTAGACATGAAATAGTAAAGCAAGCATTGAGAGATGAGACCTGATTCCTGAAAAAAAGGGGAGGAGATAGGCTTTTTGGAAAATTATGAAGCTGACCTTTCTTGCTTTTGTTACTGACATGAAAGCATGTAGTGATTTGAAGTTTAAGATATTAACGCTGCAGCATTGTGAGGCTATGTCTGTCTGCTTGCCAATTCAGTTAAAATCCATGTGATTACAAGTAAAATTAAGTGCTTTGAACTATTCTGCTTTTCAAGTGGCTAAGTTGTTCAACAGCTTTCGAGTAAGAAAATAGTCGTAAATATGTTGGCATCACTACAAGAAGCAGCCATCCTTCCTTCTTGGTGAAGCGGAGCATTCTTGATTTATTTGTTTGATCAGCCAAGATGTTGCGGTCTGAAAATTTTTGTTGATACCAAAGAAATTACTACTGTCTGTTTAGCAAAGACAAGTTGATACTTGTGACTTCTCTGTGACAGACTATAAAGTGAAATCATGTAACGAGATATTTGAGGACAGGAGGCTGGATGGTTTCCTGGCTACGGAAATGGGAAGCAAGTTTGGCGCTATGAGTTTTACCTTTGGCTTTACTGCTGATTCACTTGAGCAAGAGCTTTTGACAACCCGTGTCATCTGTCTGTGCCTCTGTTTGTCCTGTCTGTAAGGGAAGAAAAATAAAATAAAAATGTTGCCTTTGTTAATAAAGTTGATACTTCTGAATGAAAAGTGATAAAAAGAGTTAAAAATTGTGTTTGTCAAGAAAGAAAGAGGCCATCTGTACAAAGGCAGGAATTTTCAAGCATTTTCATTGTGTGAATATTTCAGTTAAGGAATAATTCTCATTCTTCATTCTGTTCCATTTGTGATCTTACAGTCCATTTTCTCCTTGTCAATCCCATTGGCAATTACAGCAGCTTACATTTGCTGACATGTTTCATCAGATTTTAAACAGAAGTAACTTAAATTGGATGATGCTTATTAATTATCTGAGAATCTGGCTTTATTTACAACATACAGGACTTCTTGTATTCCTTTCATTATACAATAAACTTGTCAGATGCAAGGATTGAAAGAACTCTCACTTGTTGTCAGGATAACTTTTGTCTGTTCCTTGGATTGTAACAGGGCCTTTTTCTGAGATTATTTTGCACTGTTAGTGAAGGGGGTCTTCGATCATATATTGAATTCTCACATTTGGCTTCTAGCTCAAGGAATTTCCTGAACCTAGTATGTGAGCTTAGGAATAGTTGAAAAGTACTCTGTTGTAGCTATGTACGTGAAAGTGATTATGCACCCAGCAATTTATTTTCCTTATAGTACCAGTGGAAGTATAACGCATGCACTAAATAATTATTTATAAACATATGAAAGCTTAACTAAACATTTTTTAAAGTATGATCTTCAGTACTCGTGTAGTTATATACCATCTCATACAAGTACCCAGAGGGGCTGTTCATAAACCAATCATAAAATATAGAGAAAATATCACCAGCTTACCTTCAGCATATAAAACAACATTTAGAAATGAAATTTCAGGCTTTTCGTCCCCCTACTTTTCTCTCTTTCTGTCTTTCTGATAGTAACTCACAGCAATAGACCATCTGCTAGTATATATTTTTCATGAGTTTTAACATTTTGTTTTTAGAACCTGAGAGATGAGTAAAATGTCAAGTCACCCAGAAAATAATCATAGGCATGACAACTCAAATGTTATCTCAGCTTGTCTGTACAAAAAGCGGTTCACAGCAGGTCTGTGCCCTCCCTCTTTGCAGACAGAGCAGGCGGAGCAGGTGAGCAGTAACAGCGTTGGTATTAGCTGATACATTTTCGAACACCAACACAAGGCTTTAGCAGGAGATCTTCTGTTGATTTTAACGAGAGTACTGCGGCCAAAAAAACCAACAGCATCGCCTTCAAAGTTTGTTCTGTAAAAGGTGAACTTCAGACTTCCTTTAGAATGTCATGATTTTCGGAGTGTCTTACCATGACTGGTCTAAACAAACTGCAGCCATCCGGCAGTCATTGAGGCGAGAAGGTGGTAAGTACGCCAGCAAAATTAATTCCCAGCACAGAAGTAAACTCTATGTTGCATTATCATAGAAACGTCACAGGCTCTTTGCTACCCTTCTGCCTCCTCCCATTTGAAAGCCTGGGTTTGCGACTCTCCTGCCAGGCCTGTAGCTGCAGTGTGCCGGGGAGGTGCAGCAAAGGACTCCTTCCAGGTCACCTTTCTCTGGTGTTTCCAGCTGCTCTTCATTTTTCCCATTCTGGTTTTCTGTCATGTTGAGACTAGACTAGAGCCAACAAGCTGAGAAGGTGTTAGAAAGGTATAGGATGAGACCTTCAGCTCAAAAAATGCTTGCAGCTCTTAACGTAATTTGGAGGGAAAGAACTATGCAGCCCATTCGTGCCACCTTGCTGTCAGGCTGCACTCAGGATATCTTTCATTCAACAATATGTACTGTTAACATAAGAAGATAATATAGCCATATCACTTGCCGCCTACATTTTTAACCGTGCAAAGATAAAATTATTTCATTAAATAGGTTCCCAGCAGCTCAAGGATGGCTTTCATAATAAATCCTCTGCAGATTTGCTACTTTTCATTAGAATAAGAAGTCTCCTTGGTGATCTTTGCACTCTCAGCCTGTGCAAAAGCCCTTGCTACAGTGTTGCAAGATTTTTCTCTTAATATTCCACTTCAGAAGTCTCCAGCTTGTTTTCAATTATCTCCATTCTGTGCTTCATTTTACTCATTCCTTTGGAAAGCTTCTTGTTCGCAGGACTTTTTTCAGGTTTTCCAGTGAAAGGAGATGATCTTTACCTTACTAGTACTGTTCTTTGAAACTGCCTGTACTGTTGTTGCTGGAGCTACACTGCTGAGGAAGACAGTGGGAGAGGCGAATTACTTCCAGATCTGGGAGGACCTTAAGAAAGAGGAGGCAGAAAAGTGATGGTTCTTTCACAGATTTACTTTTGTGATTAATATATATTTAATGAATGTACTTAGGCATAATGTTCTGGTCCACTGAAATGGTGAACAAGGCAAGTACTGCTGATGACTCAGAATTTAAACCACTCATGTTTTATCAGTCGTGTCAGCAAAATTCAATTTTGGAGCCCTCCAGGACAGGGACAAATGACTGTCTCTCCTATTGCTGCAGATCAGCTCCCTCAAGCACCAGCTTCCCTGAGCCAGGCAGAGCTACAAGGTTAGTGAGCTTGCTGAGGCCTCCCTCAGATGCAGGAGTAGAGGACTGGAGAGCTGCTGTGTTCCACTTCGGGCAGCACCACAGGCACAGGGCCAGGTGGAAATGCTCAGCTCTGGAAAGGGAGTGCTGGGAAAGGCGAGCACAGAGCAGGGACGGATGCACCAGTGGCCACCTCATACTGGGAACAGGAGCTCAGCTGGGCCTGCTGCCTTGGGCCTCTCTTGAGCTTGGTGCACAGGGGAGCCTCTGCTATTGTCACCCTTTGCCTGATTTTTGTCACTGTAATGTTGTAGGTATGATGGTGTAAGGAAACAGGCTTGACAGAGGTTGCAGGTGGAGGTCATACTTTTATTACAACAGACAAAAATGAGCCCTGGAAAAGACCTGAAGAAGAGCTCGTATGCCCAAAAGTTTCTCTAATAAGGTGGATATCACTTCCATCTGTTAAATAGGTCATATTTTAACTAACTGTAACTTGAATATGCTATGCCTACATCTAAAGCTGGACTTGACTTCCGTGCTAATATTTTGTCATTGCCATTCCGGTTAAAAAAATAATTGTAGACAAATTACTCATATAATGAAGATGTCCAAAGAAACTGGAATTAAAATTATGGGCTCATATTTTTCAGGGCACCAAATTGTCATTGAATTTCAAGAGTGGGGAGTCTATTAGACCTTTAAACCTTTGAATGTCTGCAGTGATTTTAATCTTTTTTGATCCTTTTAAATGCACTCCCCTTTCATAACATACTTAGAGTTACTAATTTCTGACAATTGTATTGCTTTTAATCACTATATAATAGTGATTAAATAATAGTATTGCTTTTAATCACTATATTAAAATCATTGTGCTATAATTGTGCTTTGAAAACTCTCTGACTTCTGATGTATATTTTCTTTTTTTTCAAAGGTACTGCATGAATGCCTGTCTCCAAGAGTGTGTGTGTTGTAGCCAAATTTATGTAAACCTGTATAAATGACGAACTATCAAGCACTCAGTTGAAGGCAGGCTGTTTGGAGGAATTCCTCCAAGTCTCATTTTAGAGGAGGCTTTCTGCTCTTATGTTTTGTTCTTGCTTTGTAAAGTTTTGTTTTGCATTGGAAAGCTAGGTTTCTTTGTTACACCTGGAAAACAGAGAGAGAGAACAACAGCAGAGCATAAGAGGTTGGGAGATAACTCCTGAAAGTAATACGTAAACCTTGGGAGTAACAAATCAAGAAGAGCATATTGAAATCAAAGAATGAAGCTGTATCTGATGAACAATAGCTTTCCCCTTTCTTCCTGCACACTGTTTTTTTGTTTGTATTAATTTAGTGCAAGTACATGTATGCTGACAGCCAGCATGTTAGCTGTCTGAGAAATGACTCAGAATTTGGGGGAAGTTAGGATTAAGTTCTTGGATGTGGAATAGGCTTCATCAAGCTTCTCTCTTTCTGGATTTTCTTCTTTCATTACTAGTAATTTTGAAACATGGCTAAAATGCTGTGTATGTACTTGACCTGATCTAGAGAAACGTAATTCTAATAGATGCTGTTCACCCCAATGAATGGAGCAGCGGCTGGGGGCGCAAGAGATCTGAATTTCATTCCTGGTTGTGTCCCAGGTTTACTGAGTAATCAGTGGAAGATCTTTTCTCTGGTGTGCGCCTTTGTTTACCTATCTCATGATTCAGGGAGTAAAACAGTATTTAATAGCTGGTCATCTTTATGAGGAAAACTATGGAGTTTGCATGCTGTCTTTAATCTTTACATGGTAACAAAAATATCTGTTGTTACTCTGTCAAATATAAAGAGCTATTTTTGAATAACAAAACCAACTGAAAAGACATATACCTGTAAAAATATTTCTATTGTTATATCAAATTTCTGTGCCAGGTATCATTTTCTACAGATATGTTTATATGGTGGGTTGTTTTTTTTCAGGCCCTGCTTGACACTCAGAATCTTTTGAGAGCTCAGATTACAAATTTTACTTTCAACCTGGGATTTTCAGGGAAATTTTATCACACAGGTAAGAATTAAATACTAAAATCGCTTTCATTTTGATGGTGTTTTTTGTAGTATGAGGAAAGTAGGAATGATGGAGACTAAGGGTCCAAATAAGAGTTTTCTTCATAATAGGATAACTAAAAAAAAAATCATATTTTTCTTTCTTCCAGGTTGCTTTGGAACATACATTTGTATGATTTACCAAATCACATTTTTCTCCTAAAGTTATGATACAGGATTAACCTTTTATTTGAGCTGTAGTCTGTCTGGAAATAACCATGTAGGTAGAGTCTGTAATCATCTCTTTGCAGCAACATTTCTCTTATTTTAAAAAAAAAAAAGGTGCCCATTCCTTGCATGATAGTCCAATAAGTAGAGTGTTGATGTGGAAGTAGGGAAGGCAAGCTGTAGTTTCTAAGACAAAAACTAAGCCTTTCAGAAAAGTGTCCTGTTGAACTATTAAGTTTCCTGACTAAGAGGAGATTCCTCCTGCAAGGTGGGACACGCAGAAGTGGCAGAGTCATAGGGCCAGGAGGAAACCTTGCAAGAAGCAGCCTGAGCTTGGGATGACGGCTTTCTGTGGGGGTTATGTGTTACGTATGTGTCATATATGTGTCATATATGTGTCACTGGGTAACAGTAAAATCAATCCTGATGGTGGAATAAACACATGTCTTACTGTTGCTTTATAATTTCATTCAATTTGAACTAGCTCAGACACTCACTACAGAACCTCTTCCAGGAGATGTGGAGAGGGTGGCATGCAGAATAGGTGAACTCAATTTTTTTCTGCAGCTGTTTCCTGAGCACATAGAGAATTTAGGGTGGTAATTTTAGGTAGGCTGGAACATCTTGGTATGAGGCACCTGTAATTCTAGTAAGCTGTGATGCCTGTATTAGGTGCCAGTGTGGAACAGGTTGAACTCCTCCTCCCCTTTTATTAAAATTCAGTTCCTTTCAACCTGTTGTTGAGCAGTAAATTCCACTGATCAAATGAAATTTTCAATTGAATTACTGAGAGATCTGTTGAGCTACCACAGTTTATCCTTTTGGATAGTTTAATCTCTTCTGTAGAGATATAGCAATATGTATTACCCTTTAAAATAATTTCATACTTAAAGGACTGTAGAAATAGGGAGAAATAAAAGATTAGGTATTAAATAGGATGTGATATAGAAGAAAGAAGGTGCTCTCTACTGTCAAACAGAAAGACGACAACACATGCAAAATAGGACAACATCAGAGCCTGGATGAGAGAGACAAAAGACAACACAAGAGAATGTCAGAGTTGAAGGATGTTAATATGAAAAGAGGGAAGTGAAGGGACATGCTAGCTGAGACTAGGAACCAAAACTGGATTTCTCCAAAACCAGAGAAAGATTTACGGAGCTTGAAAAAGCTCAACTGCTGTGCATGTTACATAACAGAGGGATGAGTGTGACTCTTCTTGTGCTCAGCTGTGCACCTTGGGCAGTATTGCTTGTCATATTATGAAGAGAAGAGGCAGCAAAAGAAGTCTGTTATTTAGAGCTGAACAGCTGGAAAGGAAAGCAGCTGGGGATGCAGTGTCTCTCCACAGGTCCCTCTTGGGCTCAGCAGACTTCAGCTAGACTTGGTAAATGTCCAGGTTTTGCTCCTGCAGTCCAGGTGTCACCTGCACAGTTCAGAGAGACTAGAGATGTCTTAACTTTTTCACATTCATCATTTCATCTGCTCCATCCATTCCCATCCCTTCCTCCCTTTCTTTTGCCTAGAACAGCCCAGGAGAATGGTCCTGTCAAGTTTGTCACCTGCCAGTGTCTCAGCAGGCAGAGACACTTCCCAGACCATTTCCTTTGCCTCAGTTGACAGTTCAGGTGCTTTGGAGGGAACATGCACATGGGTTTCCTGGGTTTGGCTGAGCAGGATTTGGCAAAGGAATTGCATGTTTGTAGTACACGTTGACCCAGTTACTGGCTGTAAACTGAATGAGTTGAGCCTGTCTCCATTACAGCCCATCTCTTTCTTGATATCCTTTCTTGATATGGCTTCTTCTCCCTGACCTGGCTATCGTATGACCTTTAGGCACTCCTGTCACTTTCTTTGATAGCCTGTGAACATCCACAGGGCCCCACGGACCAACGTGAAGTCCTAAAATCTAATGATCCTACAAATACTGATCCATCTTTATGTATGTCTGCCCACATTTTTCATCCACTGCTGTAGTTCCCTCAGAGGTAATGAGGAATAAAATCACAATAGTGAAGGTATGTCAGACAAGGTTTGCTGAAGGAAAGAAGAAAAAGCAAAAGGTGTATAGGGTTAGTGAGAGTATGGCCGTACGGGTGCAGAAAGCATCAGAGCTGAACATTTGGCTAAAAGACTGAATAAGGAGAATAGATGTTGCAAAGTGCTGAGAGAGAAAGAATTTGTCAAGTTGTGTTGATCGCTGGTGGGAGTAGGAAAATCAGAAAAGGAAGAAGCAGGCACACCATGAAGCTGTGTTAAGCTATAGGTCGTCAAAGCTCAGTTCATACAGTCTTTATACAGCAGCCCATTAAGGGGTTATTTAAATTTGGCTGCCTTTGACGGGGCTAGCCTGTCATTAAAAGTGCACTGGGACTAGGATAAATGTCTGGGCTTGGGGTTGAGGGGGTGTCCTCTGATCTGCCAGCTAATTAGACCCTGACACTTCCCGGCCGCAAGGTGCTGTCAGATACCTGGGCTGAATCTCTGTGAGTATGTTATACAGAGCCGAGGCACGGCCCAAGCACCGAGAGCGGGTTGTCATTGCCCTCAGATTGTGTGAATGGCCCCTGGAGTGCTCAGGATCCCGGCCAGCCCCCACTGCCTGCACCCGCGGGAGCAGGGGCAGGGGCCTGGGCCTGGGCCTGTCCCAGCGGGAGCTTCCCTCACAAGCTGGGAGGATTTATGAGTGTCAAAGCGGCCAGTCAGCTCAGGGTTGGAGGGCAGGCCCTGCCACAGGCTTATTTACTGCTGTAGCTGCAACACAAGAGGTGTGGTAAAACAACAGGGCCGTACGCTGCTGCTGGAGTGATTCCTCTTCATCAGCACCGCAGTTAGAAATGGCTGCAGGGCCTGCTCCCTGCACCGCGTTCTCAGGAGCAGGCAGGAGAGCCTTGGAAAAGACAGGCCTGGGCCTGAGCATTAACTAGGTGAGCTTCAGCCACCCTTTAAGTCTCTTCAAAGATGCAGATTTCTGAGAGCTCCCAAACAGGCTATGAGCAGAAAGGTAGGAATTAGTGGAGAAGAGAAAATAACTGTATTATGCATAATACTTTGAAAAGGCTGCTGGGAAAAAGTACTTCCACGTATTGTAGGTAACAAAAGGAAAAGAAGTTTGACTGGGGAGTGAATTTACTTTGGGTACGGAATACCAGAAACAAGTTGTCAACATTTTAATTTATACTGCCTATTAAACTGTCTTGTATACAATTTCTCTGATTCTGTCCTTTAGCTACTGATGTTACTGATATAGCACATGCATGTGAGGACAGTGTTGTACCATGCATTCGAGATGCCGTGAAAATGGGGCTCTCAGTCTTTTACATGGCTATAGTTACTTCAGGAGAAGGAACGTGTACTTGGAAACATTAAAATCCTCAGTACTTTAAATGGTCACATTTTATTATGGTAATTTCTTACATTTTCAAACATTTGTAAGAATATAACGGAACTAGAGACTTCAGAGATTTTTTTTTTTTCAGGCACTGAAGAGGAGGATGAAGGCGATGACCTGCTGTTGAGGTCTGTAGATGAGTTTTGGTGGTTTCCCCATATGTGGAGTCACATGCAGCCTCATCTCTTCCACAATGAGTCGTCACTGGTGGAGCAGATGATCCTCAACAAAAAATTCGCCCTAGTGAGTTAGATTTTTGCATTTTATATTGAATTTAGGTATTCAGAAACCATTATTCCTATTTTGTTGGAAAATCAATCCTTGTAGAATTTCTTTTAATTTCAATGAATTGAAGAAAAAAAGTTGTGATACAGTGCTTTTTGCAATCACTGTTTTGTGCTATGAAAAGTCCCTTTCTCTACAGTTTGGATCTCCTTTGCAATTAAGTTTGAGTTATTTTAATTACTTTATGAAAAATTATTAATGGGAAAATTATTTCAGAATTAAGAATTAATATGTTCCCATCTTGAAAAGTCAATATAGATAAAATTTTATCTGTTTCAGTATTTTCCTAAATAATTTTTTGTCCAAATAACCCATTTTCTGGATTAGAAAAAAATCCATTTTTTTGAAAGAATAAATATTCCATCAAAATGTGTAAAATAACTTTATGAAAACATTGCGTGTTAGGATTAATGAAGTTAGCCACATTTTCAAAGATACTTTTCTGCGGTGATACCTAATAAAATCTTGTTTATTCAGTATGGATCAGCTTTATTAAAAACTTGTTTTGAAAAGCATTGCCTTTACTAACTAATTATTCACAGCAAAACTCTGAAAAAAGTGAGAACCTAAGAAAAAATAAAACCAAATCTTTAGGTCTGAGGGTACTAGAG
Organism: Phalacrocorax aristotelis; assembly: GCF_949628215.1. NCBI lineage: Eukaryota > Metazoa > Chordata > Aves > Suliformes > Phalacrocoracidae > Phalacrocorax > Phalacrocorax aristotelis. The sequence continues at coordinate 5,597,953 of NC_134279.1, forward strand.
AAACAGACGTACCTTTTCTCTACAGTTAATTTCATACAATAAAACCAAACCAAACTGCCATAAGGAGTACTTTTTTTTTTTTTTTTAAGAAATGGTCCAATGTAAAGACATAAAGTAGTGTTATATCAGAAGATCTCTGCAAACATAACTTGTTTGCTGAAATACATGTACTCTTCCAACTGCCTCATTTTACTTCTCCCTTTTCCAAATATACTGGTTGCTCTATAGCTGGTAGGTAATGACTGAGTTTCTTGAAAGAGCAGGGGGATTTGGAATACCAGAACAAAAAAAGGTGCACTTATGGGGACGTGTCAGTGAGTGTAGGAGGAAGGTATAGACCTAGAATATCAAGCAATTAAAATCTGTATTTGAGAACTTTGCTTTTAAGTAAGGTATATGCTTTCTTTTGACCAAAGATTTTACCAAATTTACTGTAAACTACAGTTGTACTCAGTATGGGCCAGCTCAATTTTACTGTTTCCTTTAAAGAAACATTGTAGTAGAAGTTGGAACCATGAAAATTTAGAAATCCTGCATCCAAAATTCCCTTTTTTTCTATGACTCTCTGTTCTGTTGCAAGCTCCCTGAAAATTAAATCAGTTCTTGTAGTTCTGGTGTGACCTAAGACATCCTCTGGGATTAGGCTACAGTATGTAACTATTAAAGTATGATGGTAGAATAATTCATATTCAACCCTGTTTTAGGTAACTTCATCAATTTCTAATTTTTTTACTACTTTCAATGTTCTTAATACTTAGAGGTACCTTACATTAAATGTTTTTCATGTCTGAAGCTATGTATAGACATATAGACATGAAGCTACTCATTATGTTTCATTTGCTTAAAGCATTTAAATTAATAACAAAGATAAGTATCCTGCTTTTGTGAAAGAGGCTGAAATTGCTGATGCCTCATGCATTATCAAACTGACTGCGTATATTGTGTGTGAAATGCTCAGCTTGAGAATTACAGTCACTAAGAAATAATGGAGACGCTGATACATTGAAGATGATAGGCTCATAATTAGAATGAAAGATTTTAATTACATATTTATTACTGCATACTGTAAAACTTGAAGGGAAGAACCCTGAAAAATCAGACACTTGTTTGTAGCTGAATGAAGGAGATTAAATGGGACATTAGAGAATGCAATTTCTTACACGTTCTCTAAAGATTTTTCTTTCTGATATATATGCATGCTTAAGGGAAGTAGGAAAGATAAAAGGAAGAGGAATTGAAATATCTGTGATGGAATTAAATAGTGTAAAGCTGTGTAACTGATGGCATAGCCATTCTTTATCTCCCCATGCAGTAAAGCAAATAGGCCAGATCTTACTCATTCCTACTCTGGCAGATTACACGTAGTGCACCCCAGCTGTAAGCCAGCAGGTGATGCGCACCCTGGGTGCAGCGGCGTCGCTGATGGGATGTTTGGATCTCACCTAGAAGCAGTATGGCCTTACGAGAATTCCAAAAGCTGTACCGGCCTTATGGTGGCAAAATCTTGTGCCCCATTATGTGTGCCACAAATTGCTAAAGGGAAATAATAATTTCCCCAGCTTTTTTTTAATATAGAAAAATTTGGGTTCTCAACTGTGATTAAACCATACCTGTCTGTTACACACACCATTACGCTAGGTTCAAAGTAGCCCTTTAGTGAGATAAAAATAGCTTTCTTCCCTTGCAGGCTTCAGATCTTTAAGGTCTCATTTCTCACATTCTTCCAGAGCAGAAGCGAATGCTGCTTTTTGTGAGTTTGCTTTGTTTTGAGCTGTTAGTAAAGTTGTAATATTTAAATTATAACAAATAAGTCTAATATTGAATCCTGACAAAGCTTTTTAAGTCCAGTACATTAGCTTTCCTGCAGTAGTCCAGTCCTCCTCCAGCAAAGATGGAGAAGGATGACTCTATTAAGGTCATGCACCCATGTTTCTTTGAGATAAGACTTAGAGCTTTACATATTCCTTAGTAACTAGTTTATTCAAAGGAAGAGACCCAAGTATCAACCAGCTCTTACCTTTGCATACAAAGTATGATTAGAAAATATGGTGAAGATGACCATACAAGGACAAACAGTATAAAAACCTCTTAAACATAATTCAAAGGTTGTGCAAAGGCACTTTTCTTAAGTCATTGCAACAACAACTTATGAAGGGTGTAATCTGCTAATCAGACTATCAAAGAAATATCTGCTATACTGTTCCTTTGAAAAGCAACCTGAAAGAAGGGATAAAAGGTGTCAAAATTCATTAGAGTATGCTGGAAACCAGAAACTGGAAAGAAAATGTATTGAATGTCAAGAGGAGGTTAATACCAGCAAGGTCAGTATGTAAACAAGATAAATGACAGGAATCCGCGAAAATAGATGATGTACTACAAAAGCAGTGAGTCTACAACATCTGCCTATTATCTTCAGAATTTTACAAGTGGTTGTCTTTTCTCCTTTTCTAAAATGACACTAAAATGGTTAAGCTGGTTTTTTAATATGGTTTTATGTTTTGAGTGGACTAGAGGGGAAATGCAGTGACTCTCTGAAATTCAGCTAACAATCCAAGTAATTGTGTAGGGGCATGTAGTGGAAATCACACTTTTGTTATTGTAACTGCCAAATGCTACCTGTGGTGTTGAATATGTGCCAGCAATTTTCCCTCTGAATTCTTAGTTTGTGAGCAAATTTCTTGCAAGAACTTTGAAAGAGTGCAGCTTTCTGCTTAATGTAGTTTGAAGAAATCAATGTAAAATACATCTATATCAGCCTTTCCTACCTACTCATAAAAATATTTATTAAAAAGGCTTTTGTATTAAAATCCTGTGTTTCATCTTCACCATGCTGCCTTCCATCTCCCTTACATATCAGGATATTTTGATATCACTGTTATTTGCATTTCAAACCTGTTCTTGATCTCTCACAAACAAAAGATTTGAGGACTGCCAAAACATCAAGTTTCTTAAATTTTTGAAAGCAGTCATTCTTCTGTTTTGTTTTAGGAACATGGTATTCCAACTGATTTGGGCTATGCAGTGGCTCCACACCATTCTGGAGTCTATCCAGTACATGTTCAACTTTATGATGCCTGGAAAAAGGTCTGGAATATCAGAGTTACCAGCACAGAAGAATACCCACATCTGAAGCCTGCACGGTATAGACGAGGCTTCATCCACAAAAATATCATGGTGAGTTGGATTTATGACATCCATGTTACAGCCACTCTACCATTTTATGAACAATTTATTTTTAAGTGGAAAAGCACAGCATCCTGAAAGTTCACGTTGTGAGAAGCACATATTGCTGTGCATAAGTAGCAAGATATATTTGACAGTATCTTGTTAATTAAAATCAGTCTGTTGCCGATGATGTTACTGCTGATGAAGGTGGCCTCCAGGCACCCTGCTGCTAACAGTTAACAGGCTGTTAACTGTTCTAGTCCTACTGTTAATAATGGTTCAGAGACCTCAAGGAAAAAGTCAACTTTGCATCTTTTAACAGAGTATTATGGGTTAGATTTTTAGCAGGTTTTAAATTTGCATAGTACCATTAACTGCAAAAGAGTTTTGCCAGTTTATGCCATCTGAGAATCTGGATCTTGGTGCATAAATATTTCTTCTTCCATTTGAACGGTGCACAGTTGCCCTCGTTTTGCTTCGTGCCATACAGAAATGTGAACTGCGCTTTGCGCAGTGGCTTAACCCCACAGCTAGGCTTTGAGCCCCGGCGATCGGTCTGGATGCAGGGCAAACGCTCAGAAGGTTGGAGGGGAAGACGACACACGCACATCCCCCACACCCCCTTCCAGGCTACGAAACTGCTCTGCTGAGACAGCCATGAGTCAAATCACACAATTTTTCTGTATTACATAATTCACAGCGTTGTTCACTGACAGCAGTATTTGCCAAAGGGGGTTATACAAAACTGACATGGAAGGCGTTATGCTAATACCATCTGGTCACTGGGGCGTAGGCTATTTCTGATTCACATATTGTCGTTATTGTCTGAGAAGTGTTTCAAAACAACTTTCCAAAATAGTTGATGGTGTGTTCTCTCATAACTTTCTTTTGGAGCGTGTGGGAGAGCGGTGAATGGGAAAGATCCTAGAGTGTGTACTGCGTTATACCTCTGGCTGCAGCAAGCAGTTTTGGAGGGTCCAAGTGCCTTAGCGCAAGACCGCCCCTTAGCTTATAACAGAATTCTGGTATTGTCCTTGAGTTACCATGGATACCATTTTTCTAAGCAAAAGAATAATATTTAAAAGTTTTGATCTATTTTTGGATGAAGCAAACCAAAATGATGTCCAGATATCCAGGAAAAATTGACACCATACAGATTTGAGTGATAGTTTGTTCTCCTCAAAGCAATAGCTGCATGTAAAATAATGGTTTTGTGGGTATGCTCAGGGGACATGAAGCACCTGAGGAAGACTGATTGAGTCTCAGAATCTCCAAAAGTCTCTATCATAAATTTTTGTAAAAACATGTTATTTGAAGATACATAAAGATATTTAACAGGAGGACACTTGGGCCAAAAATCTATTTCCAAGAACAGTCGTATAAAACCACCTGTTCTGGGAGTCTCAAGCTTTCAGTTCTCCAGGGCAAATGCATTAATATTTTACATCTGCAGGCTTATAGTGATGAATACATTCCGTAATAAAATCGTTGTGTAAGATTTGCCAGAGCATTTCCCATCCAGTACAGCTTCATTCCCTGCCTCTGTGAAGAATTGTTCTCATATTTCATCAGTAAAATCCAAAGGTTTTTAAAAAAATATATGCACATTTATAGCAAACAGACAAATTCCATACATTTTCTGACAACTCGGGGTTTATGATCTGTGGTCACAGTATCCTGTACATTACAAAAAAGATGTTGAGAAATGAAATGACAAGAAATAAAAGTGTATCTACAGAACCGCAGTCTATGTCAAGTAAGGGATTTGTATGCTTTAAAACTTTAAGCTATCATGTAATAAATGTTCTAAATTGGACTAAAATGTTTGAGGACAATCACAGTTTAAGAATTATGTGTGAACACCAATAATCAGCTGTTGATTTTCCATAAAAAATAGACATAATGGAAATACTCTCCAGCAAATTATTTTCTGAAGTTGATAGAAAATATTTTTAAGTTCTACTGGAAGCCTTAACTACCTTTATTAGTTTCTCGTATTCAAAAGGCTTGTTCTTTGCGTGTTTTTAAAAATACATGCTTTTGTTTATGCTACTTTTTATTGCAACTGGTCTTACAAAACTAGCACAGTTGAAGGAGAAGCCGATCTTTCTTATAACATGAGCATTATTGGCAAAATTCATCATGTGTCAGTGTAGAATTATTACTGGTGGTAAAGTCTAAGCCAGAAAAACCTGTCTTTCAAATTTCAGTTTAGTTTTGGCCAAAGCTATCTTTCAAATAAAAAGTGGAACTGAATAATACAATGTAATATAGACTGATAACATTTTAGATTATGTTTCAAATTGTTTTAAAATTTTAGAAATCTTCAATGGCCAGATTTCAAATAGTTTTAGGATCAGGTGTTAGACAAAATTAATTTCAGGATGTTGCTGAATTGTTGCTTATTGATTGAGATCAATCTCCAGTTTCACACAAAATGTGATGGATTTTTGGATGTTATGATTTCACTGATAATAAAAATGCTTCTTTCAGTAAACACTATTTGTTCATCTGCCAGTGTATTTATTCAACTAGATTATTATCGACTTCCGGCAAAGTTGTGATGCCAAATCTACCCAGCAGTTATCACAAAGGAACATTGTCAGTTATGTATTGCTCTGGCATTTATTATCTCATTAAAAGTGTAAGCATTTTTGTTTTGTGAATTTCTCTTGATTTTTTTTTTTTTTAATAAATTCAGGTGCTTCCTAGGCAAACTTGTGGCTTATTCACCCACACAATTTTCTATAAAGAGTATCCTGGAGGCCCGAAGGAACTAGACAAAAGTATTCAAGGAGGAGAGTTGTTCTTCACTGTGGTTCTCAATCCTGTAAGTACAGTGTAATTTTGAATTGCTTTTTAGAACTTAGTTGAAGGAGAATTTACTGAATGCTTCAAAGCCAATCAGCTGGGTCTCCCAAATAGTAGTGATTAGCCACAGTGAGCATTTCTGCTTTTTTAGTTAATTAAAGATCTAATATTATGTACGTTCTGTTAGTCGTACAAAGATAATCTCTACTTTTTTTCAACAACTGTTTGTTAGTAGTGCAGTAGTAGCAGCCTTTCTCGTTCATCTTTACTTTTGCATGAAATAAGAACCTTGAGATTTAATTTTTAAAAGAAGTCAGGCGTTCAGAACCGGTATCACTATGAGGCGAGTACCTCAAGTGAAGTCCATCTCCCTGCTCTGCCAAATTCATAACCAGAAGTGTTTGGAACGCTCATTGGTTTCACAAAGTTGCAAGCAAGGAGTGCTTGTGCTTAAATCTGTTTTGAGAATTTTCAGTTGCTGATTCATAACAGCTTCAAAGAAAAGAGTCAAGTAAATGAACCACGTAGTTGATATATCTGTTTAACCTTTTGTTTATCTTTAATGGAAGAATAAACAACAAACGAGGCTATGAAACTGCAGAATACTGACAGAAGAGAACAGTATAGTACTTCAAAATGGCACGGGATTAGGTCAGTTGCATCAAAACTGACCTTTTAGGCAAGCTTTTAGGTGAGTTTTTCATCCTAAGTCCACATGAAACAGAAATAAAATTCACCCGTTTTATACAAATGTAATCTCTAGGACTCATTGTTCCAGAACACCAAAGGGAACAAAACATATTTCCACTCAAATCCTTTGGAATGATAGCCTAAATATTTTTGTGCCCTTTTTTAATCTTCCATAATTTAATGGAAGTCAAAAGGAATAAAGCTTCTGTCAGCTACTTCAGCAATTTCTATGCAGGTCTATTTTTCAAACCTCAAAAATCTTTCAGGCTATAGTTTGGCTCTTTGAGAGCAGTTACTGTGTTTTGTTCTCCTTTTTCATGTTCACATAGCAGAATTAGGAAATAAAAACTCTTCCTCAGCACACACGTGGTCTCCCTTCTAGAGGATGGCAGTAGTCCCAGTCCTAACTTGGTGATATATAATCATTTCAGACACAGCATGTTAAGAGGTGAGACCTAGAAAATTCCTCGGATGGAGGGTTTTGGTACCATAGCAATGCTTTGGCAATATATGGATTTTAACTAAGAGTTTCTAGCTTAACAAATGAGTGTTAGAGGAAGACATACAGTAACAACATTTTGAGTCAGGACAAACTGTATTCCATATTGAAATACAGTCACAACTTAGCCAAAAACTATTTTACCATCTTACAGCAGTAGGGAAACAGCAAAATGTAGTATAGTTGGTCAAGGCATAAGCCTTTCAAATTAAAGGAATTAAAAGAATGGAGGGGAAGACAAGATAAGCAGTGAAACAATCATGATTATTGGTATTAATTGTAGAAGTTTGATCATGCCTGCCTAACATTCTTGAATGTGAATAAAGCAATGCCTTTTTATATATTACAATTAGATCTTTGATTTATGCATTGCAATGTAAACTGTATGATCACCTAGTTCTGAGAAACAGGATATCCCCAAGACAATGCAGACCAAAAGAATAGAAGTTAAATGCACTATTTTCTAAATACAACTGTAAATTAATATTAGGCCACTATTTGCCCAAGACTAATTGTTGCAATCCTCTTAAGGAGTGCCTTTGAAAAGATGATGCGTCTGGTTTTAAATATCTGCTTATAAACAGTTTCTAAAAGTTTCTAAACATTAGCCTGGCATGTAATCAATTTAAAGATTAGGGTTTGTATCTTTGTGGTTTTTAAGTATTAGGTGTATTTATACCATAATTTGCAAGTCAGAGTTGGGCAAAGATTAGGCATTAAAATGAAAAGTAAATAGCTTTAGGAATTTGTCTAATTATGAAGTGGCATTTTGGATTTCATAAGCTTTCCTCTGTTTTCTTTAAAATTGCTGGGACTTCTTAACATGAAACACCCAGCTTTTCAGATGACGCAAAAATTCTTATATGAGACATTTTCTAAACATTATTTTTCACTAATGTAAAACTTCGAAGAAGAAACATTACGTAGGAATCATTACTGTGCCAGCTAAATAATATTCTCAACAATGAGCACATAAATATTTAGTTTCAAAAAATGGAAAATGTGGGTATAAATTAAATGTAAATCTTAACAAAGGCCTTCATTACATTTCCTGGTTTAATTTGGGTGACTGATCTTTAGTGAATGTAGTTTCTGAGGTATGTTATTTGGCTGACGCTTTAGAATCTTGAGAACCCTACACTGAAACAAATGCCCCTAAGAATAAAGCCCAAAACTTCTTTGCGGTTTGGCTGTGTAATAGTAGCTATTCTCAAGACAGGCTCTGCTTCCTTATAGTATGCTAGATCAACCACAGTCTGCAGAATAAACCATTAAAAACCACAGGACCATATGTGCATCTGTAAGCTTTTGACATGAGAACCAGCATTATTGCCCTGTTCCCAGGGCGTTGAACAGTCAGAAGTCCTGCAGGTAAGAAAAGCGTCAGGAAATCCTGCTCTGCAAATGATCTCTGCTAGTTACATTTTATATGGGAACTAAGAGTTGGTTTGCTGGAGTAGCTAATCTTGTGGCTGGCAAGCTGTATTTATGTGGTATGCATTTATAACCCCACGCTGCTGGTTCCATTGCTATCTGATGGTGGCTGTAAAGTGATCTCCACAGCTATGCCCGTTGTGTTCATACAGCATCTAGAATGCTGAAGTGCCACCAAGCTGAAAAAGAGTTTAAGTAGTAATATAACACACTATCTACTTTTCCAATAATATTTTGTATGTCTGTCTCTGTTAAAGATCTTGCTGACTTCAGCGGCCCTTAGGCAAGATCGTACTATATCAGGATCTTGCAGAAAATGTTTTACAGAAAGAAAAAAAAAATAGCAGCCTTCAGTAACCCTGTATTATTAGTATACTGGCATTATTTTCCTCACATTATCAGTTGAATAATTGACTTAGAGGGAGGTTGTGTGACTTGCGCTAATTTAGCCAGGGAATTCTGTAACAAAGCCACAAGGAAAACATGCATTGTAGAACTCTAGTGATGAGTATCTTATCTGGTCAGACAACTCTGTCTTTGTTTTACTATTTTGCATTGTTATTGTTTTTCCTAACACTGTACTGACTTCAAAACATTTTAGCAAGTATTTTTCATGATAAACCCCTTAGAGTCTTCAGTGACTTCAGATTCATCTATCTCTGACTGCAATATTCAGTGAAGTTCTTGGATTACTAAAGCAAATTTCTGTTAAATGTCTCTTACAATGAAATTGTACCAGTCTCCTATGTCTTGTAAATGATGAAGGAAGTGAGCAATTAGATTTTGAGCTGTATATAATGATGAGGGTAGGACTAGACACTGCCATCAACCGTATCATTTCTTCTCAGGTTTGCTAGTAAACCTCTATCAATACTTCTGAACTGCTCTGAAAATAATTAGACCTAAGAGCCAAGCCAGAGTAAGCATAGCTGAACTGGACATGCCTTTATAAAAACTATTTTACTATTTCTTTCTGTCTGCGTGCTTTTCCTCATCTGCAACCAGGAACATACATACGTGTTGCTTCTTTATGGAAAACCCTGTACTAGTTACTTGTCTGTGCCATAGCCATTGTTTCTGTAGGTAGTTGATGTTAAACGTACAACAAAATAAGCTAAGTAAGAACTGAGACCAGAACAGTTCAAAAACACTGATACAATAAACTTCTCGAAGACCTAAGTTACAAATGAGCTGCTTCTAGCTTGCACATGTGTTGCAATGGATTTAAGTACCAAACTTAACTGAGTAACTAAGGCGATCTATTGCAAAATTATTTGTTTGATATATAACAGTACTGTTCAATCATTAACAGAAACTTAGCAAATCTGACTGTCTTGGTGAATAACTATACATGTTACAATAATACATAAGCTTAAAGGCTATACACCCTTCATCTTTCCAGGAAAAGTAAAAATTTGTTACTGGAATAGAATTCTGCTAAGGACAGCATTGCATATTGCAGCATTTTCTCTAATGATGTGCATGTTCCCCCGTGAGAGCAGCTATTAAAGATGAGCTATTGGAGCAGCTATTGTCAGATGAACGCTTGAAATTCACTCACCTGTCCCACCAAGGTGATGGAGGCTACGGAGTAAGAGGCAAACATGTTGAACAGCTCTTGTTCTCCTTGAGGCCTTGTGGCCAGCAACCTAAGCTGATGCAAATGGTGTGTTAGCTTACTCTGGGCTACACAGACAGTAGGAAAATGAGTTCACTGTTTTATGAAATAACTTGCTTACAATTAAGCCAATTTTAAAAGGCATTATTGCGAACAGCATGCTAGATCCCAGTAACAGAAGAAGAAGGTTCTTATCTGTGAGTTTGTGTATTTCAATTCCATGAAATGTACGTGAATCAAAAATTTTAACATGTGGATCTGCACATTTTGCACAGCAAAGTCAGAGGGATTTTTCCCATTTCTTTCCCATTGTCGTTTCTATTAGTGGGGTAATACATAGGTATATCCATGTTCCTTATTCTTTAAAGCATTGACACCCTGTGGAAGGAATAGAATTGAAAATAACACAGAGTTGTATAATGAAGTTGTAGAAATCCATGGTGCAGGTGAATCCAGAACATTCTGCAGACGCAGTCTTATGTGCAGAATCAGTAGCAGTTAACTGAAGAGGATTATGAAGGAATGAGGAAGGCTCCAATGTAAAGAGAAACCAAAATGATCAAGATTGATTATACTTGAAAAGACATGAAAAACAGAAACAACTATGCAATTGCATGGAGAACCTAGTCAATGAATTCCTATTCCCTGTCTTGAAACAGAAAACCAGAAGATAGCCAATTAAATGAGGATGAGAATTATAATGGGAATTGTATCAGGATCTTCCTCCAAGGTAGTGTGTTTGACATAACAACTTATCAAGATTTGAAATACAGAATTTAATCTGTTTGGATATTCATGCCTGTAGTAGTTGGTAAGACATGGATTCCACATAAACTTTCATGCTTTATGTAACCCTCGAAAGCAGGGAAGACTTTCACAGGGGATTGCTTTTCAGACATCTCTCAGCTGTAGAGTATCCTGTACTTTCCTCATACATATCTCTGATGCCATCTGCTTCTGTAGACAGCATGCTGCCCTAGATAAAAGGCCAAATGCAGGACAGACCTACTAGTTTAATTTTTTTTTTTAATATGGAAAAGCTTACTGTTTTTCTAAGTGCAAAGTTTCAATGATAAAAATAAAATTAATGAAGCAGATCAATAATATGACATGGAATGTATCTCGTCTGCTGTCTACCAGTTCTTTAGATTTTATTCCTAAAGTTTATTCCGATTTGTTAATCTGTTTGATTTAGTTTTCAGATGACGATGTGGAACATATATTTTGATTCTAAAATCCAAGTAATCTAGTAAACCCAATTTGTTCTTAATATAAGACTGCAATCTCGATGAGAAGCATGGCCTAAAACAATATTGTTTGCTTCTCCTTTTCCAGTAGCATCAGTAAAAGTTAAGGTGTCTCAGTGTAACTCTGTAGAAGGCACACATAGCCCAGTCCTAAAACATCCTTGGAACTATGGAAGATACAGATCCGGAGCTTTGCTATCCTACAAGACAAATGTTTAAGAGAAAACAATGATTCATGAAAATCTATACCTTTTCTGCCCCCGAGAAAAACAAAGAGCAGCATACAGTGATTGCTTTTCATGCACTTACATGCACTTCCTTACAAAGTACTATGTGTCTACAGATCTAAAGAAAAAGGAAAATGCCCTGTGGAGAGGCATTTGGTGAAAGCCTTCAAATGGTTGACAGCCCAACAATGAAACTAATGTGTAGCCAGCTGTGTGTTCTCCATATGGTTTACAGCAGTACTGATCAAGAGGGAAGACTGTTAATGGTTTAGGCCCTGGGTCTGATTGATCTTAAAATAATTGTAATCTTTGTATGCATTCAGTTCTAAGTATTATTTTCCTCTAATTTTTACCTCTCCCAAGTTACAGTGAGTAGAGCTGTTATTAAGCTAATTGATGTGCAGCAAGGGAGAAATTATCTCCTTTAGCACTGAAAATGAGAGGATGTATATAAGCATCAGCAGAACCTACTGTATCTTAATGTGACCCTGAACAAGATGAATAGTCAGGCTTTGGAACTACAGAGAAAAACACAAAACCAAAGGCATTCAGGCTCGAATCTTCCCTTTCTGTCCATCCGTCTTTGCACAACCTCATATTTAATCGTATGGAGTGCGAGAGGCAGGGAAGGTGACAAACATGTTGAGAAGTGCCCTGACGCGCAGGTGCCTCGCTGAGCTGACGTGTGGGGTTCATCGTCGGCATCCCACCGCAGCGCCACTGGGAGCATAACCTGGGCTCTCCAGTTGGCTGGTTCAATTGGGCAGGCTTGGCCTGCTTCCTGGGTGAGTGAGAAAGGCAACAGTTTCATCTCTTCCCTGCCCCTCTCATGCCCATTTAGGAACTCTTGGGAACTCCAACGGTAGTTTGGGGAGTTGCCATGAACTGGGGTGTGGAAAGAAGTCAGTTTTGCCTAGCATCTTGGTTGACTGCAAGACACAAGTATTCCTTGTCTTCCTATCTGTTCTTCAAAACCCACCCTTAAAAGCCAGAGTCTGGCATTTTGTGGACGGAATAGACAAAATATAAAAAACCCTAAATGAGCAGGCAGCATGGAAAGACTGCGGAACAGATGGGATTAGCTATCTAATTAGAGATGATTCCTTATAACAGTGTACAATAAATGCATTGAAATTGTGGGCAATAAGCAAACTTTGCCCTTCTTCAAAATTCTCAAACGGAAAGCCCTGTACAAACAGTTTACAGCTCTTAGGGAAGGAAGTCTCTTGGACAGTACTGCCGACTGGGAAATTGAGTCACAAGGAGCAATTTACAGAGGAAGGCAAAAATAAGTTTGTGCAACAGCTGAAAGTAAACTCAGGTTTCCTGACTGTCAGATTAATAACCCAGAACTACGTGAAATATGTGGTTTTCTTTTATATTCTAAATCTTTCCTGGCTCCATTATAATTTTAGTGGAGACAGTGCTATGTAAATCAAATGCAACTAGTTGGCTTGCAGTCTTTGCAAGTGGACAGATCCGCGGCAGCTGTGAAACCAGCAGGACAGTCTCAGAACAAAAAAGGGAGTTGCAGGCTGGAATCTCTCTGTGGTGGAATTGAACACAGCTTTTCTGGTAGCATACAGGTCTAAAAGGAATATCATTCAACTATTAAAAATATACATTCAAGCATAGACTGCAATCTAATTCATTATTCTATCACTTTGTTAGTCTAATGGAGCAAAACCAGCTGTTACTGAGTCTCCGAATACCTTGAACAAAACTCTTCTGAGCAACACGAAGACAATATCAGAAGTGCAGAGTGTGCGCAATGCCAAATTAATTGGAATATAGGCGTTCTGAGAGTTAGACATACTCTCCGTGGCCTGTAAACATTTGTTCAGTAGCTAAAATATCAGCAGTATACTAAATTGGTAATGCATCTGCTTCTAGTGCCTAGCAGTGATCACCTAATTAGTTGTCAATCATAATTTAACTTCATTTTAAAGTGGTGTGCTTAACTTCATTGAGTCGGGAAGCCTCAATGCTGCCTTTTAATGTTGTTGGACAGATTGGAGGGTGACACAGAGCCCATGACAAAAGTACCTTGATTACTGGTTCATGAATTTATTCAAGTTGGATTGCCTGCAATAGATTTATATATGGTAAAAAATTGAAAGACGTGCCCAGTCCATAAGAAATAGTTATTACCGATTTTTTCTTATACCAACTCTTCTAGTTGCAGATTTAAAATGTCAAAATAATAACAAATCTGCTTAACAACATCAACGTCACTGCAAGTCTGAGTCTTCCCTCCACTTCCCTGATGCTTGCCAAAGAGGGTACAACTAACCTCTGAAAAGGGAGTCTTCTCTCTGCTCTTGGGTTACAGTCCGATCCTGACAGCTTAGTGCAGCGGTCTCCAAAGTGGGGTATGTGCACCCCAGGGGGTGTGCAAGATGATCCATTTGGGTGTGGGAAGAAAATACTGGAACTTCAGTATTAGAAGTATATAATTTATAAATGAATATGCATACATTGGGGGTGCATGCTCAAAAATTTTTACCGAGAGGTGTGTGCAGTCAAAAAAGTCTGGAGACCACTGACTTAGTGGACTACTGTTCTACAGGCTTTTTACTGTTCTAGAGGCTTTTGTGCTTAATTTGTTTCACTCTGCTGTAGGCATTGCCACTTCTTTTCTTTCCTGCATTATTGCTGTAATCGAAACCAAATCGAAAAGTCCTCCTGATGCGGTACACCGTTAAGGAGGTATAAACAGAAAAGGAGTATCAAGAAGAATAATAGCAAGGTGTAAGTGCAACCTATTCATCTGCAAAATGTTTGTGTAAAATGGAGTTTGAACATGAAGCAAGGTAGGTTCTGCTTATCAGGATATATGGAAGGCAGTGGGAATATTTGCAGGCTGCCCAGCGCAAAGGTATCCACTCTGCTGCTATCCATCAGAGCAGCTAGTCTTACCGTAAATCATTTCTGTCCCCAATGTAAAGAAGCTTCATAATTCACCCTTCCAGACCTTCACAGGGAGCTTGGTAAGGGGGTGTGTGTGTGTGTGTGTGTGTGTCTTTCCTGCTATCCTTGAATGGTTCTTCTCATTCCTGTCTTTCCAAACATAGAAACCCAGAACACACACATGGCATAAGCCAGCAGCTGTAAGAGGGACTTCTCACACTTGGGAATGAAAGTGTAATGTCATTCCTTTGGGAGGCAGGCGCTGTTTCTGTCAGGAAAACGACTGTTATCAAGACTGTAGAAGCTTAGTTAGTAGTGACCTTACTGTATAATTTTAATAGGTGCAGCGTCCTAATACTGCACTGATCACTGTTTTTTAAAATATCCAGCCTATTGGAATAATATCCATCGCTAGAAGCTGGGTAACTTGTTGCATATTTTCACTTTGTGTCAATTGCTTGTCAAGCATCTATTATTGTTTTCTCTGTTCTTGATACATACATTAGGTTATGCTGCTTCATCTTTTCCCAATACATATGATTTAATAGCAGCAACTCAATCTTGGTCTCAACTCTAATTTGTTGACCTAGAAACTATTGCTTCTAATTGGGAAATGTCATAGTAAACACACACGCAGCACAGAATGAGCATTCAAAAAGATAATAGCTGTTTCTCCTGAGTGCTTGTCCTCGTTTCCCTACATTTCTGCAGTACTAGTCAGAATTCCAAATAAAATCAGGGATTGGGAAGGAGTGCAAAACGGAAATAGCCCTCCACCCTTTCATTCTGGAGAAGAAGGATTGCGGAAAAGCTGAGGAGAAGCTGGAAGGAGCAGGTCATACGGCTGCCTGTAAGGTTCTGTGAGAAGGCAGAGTAAAGCACCTTTGCTACTCTGATCCAAAGATGGGTTGGGAGCAAGAAAGGAGCTGCTGCCCAGAGGCCACATTTGGTCCCAAACCATCATTTTAAAAATTGTCTGCATTCCATTTCAGTCCCCTCATGAAAGATGTTAAATCCTGTGGAGAGTGTGCATTGAAGTGCAACCAAGATGATAGTTTGTTTATGAGGAACAGCTAAAATGGGTGATCCTTCTTGTGCTGAGATAAAGAAAATGCTGAGATGCCCTGAAAGAAATTAGTTTAGAAGAGAGCTGGCAATAATAAAATCACATAAGCTCTTTTTAACTGAAAGGGAGGCTAAAATGCTTGTTAGAGTAAATATGAATCCATTCACAGCTGCTTCCCTTTTGAAGAAGGAATGAAGAAATATATGAAGCTCTATTTATATTTTACAGCATTTCCCAGAGGCGCAAGTTTACTGAACAAATAGTGTTATTTACTAGGTCCGGTCTTCTGAGCTGCCCACAAAGGATTCCTTTTATATCTCCTGATCTGTGGTTTTAAGATAATAAATCTTTAATAGCATAGCGTGCTAACTGTTAGTTGACACAGAAAGAGTAATCATTCTCATTAGTTCGAACTTGTTTGAATGAAACAGAACATGGTATGGTAGAGCAAAGCAAAGCATCATAGCTCAATGTGGAATGCAAAAAGTAATAATTATGTTTTGTCTTGGTGTGAAACTGCACACCTGCAAATGGAAGGGTAATGATACGAATTTCCATCCTTCTGCACAGCTTGGTAGGAAAGCAGGGAAGTGGGTAGCAACACACTAGCCCTTGCAGCTGGGCCAGCACCAAGGTGAAATCCCTCAAACTGGTACTTGGATATCATTTTCTCCTTGTAGCCAGGGAAACCAGAGGATTGGTTTATACATGTCTCTCAGTGCCGTGGCTGTGTAGCTGTTGTCAACAAACTCACAGGAATGCCCCGAGAGTAGGAGAGAGTAGCTGGCAGGTTAGCATCATGTACTGTGAGCCATCTCTCATAGGGACCCCTCATGTGCAAAGTGGTCCAAGATCATTCTCCAAGAAATGTAAGGGCAGCCATTGCAGCATCATGCTCCTCATAGTTACACAGGCTGCTAGCTTGGCCTGTAAAGACCTCTTGCAGCTGAAAGCAAGAGTAAGTAGTTCTTAGGTCAGATCGGGTGAATTAGGCCCTGGATCAGCAATATTTTGTTGTTCTATGAAGCACAGGATTGTAGTTTGCTAATTTTACACATGTAGCTGTAGTGATTTTACCTGGAATTTATTTGTATAGTATGACAGGAGGGGAAAAACTTCTGTTCAGATTTTCCTGGAAGATAGTATCAGCTGATCTGTAGTATTTTTTATGCCTTATAGAAGTAAAGGAGACCTTTTCTACAATGTAAAGTTATATACGAGATCATGTATTTGGTTACACTGAGAATGGACTTCTTTACAAGCCAGCATCTGATTGTCTTTTTGTTGTAAATAATTAACCATAAAGCACTTGACATGAAGAAATAACTGTAAAACGGGAACTAAGGTCTCTGATATATTTTTCCGCTTCATTGACATGGTTTCATATGCTGGAATTTATTTATGATGATACGTCCGATCAATTTTTCAGCCTCCACTCTGACATTCTTAAAATTACAGTGATATTCCCTTCAGGGAAAGAATAATACATATTTTCCCTGAACTAGCAATCTTTTCAAGTTCTCTTGCTTTTTCTTCCTGGGCAACGCTATAGTTGTTGGCAGGTAAGGAGTTGTCAAGAGGTGAACTGACATAAATGTCAGAGGTCAACCCATGTGTAGGAAAGAAAGAGGCTGCCAAGAAAACAAGTTAACCTTTTTTATGGAAACCCTTGGATTGTATCTTTGTTGAGAACAATGTAGTCCTCTGGCTGGTCTGTTCCTGCTTTGAGACTGAAATAAAAAAGGAAACTTTGAAAGGTTGTACATTTGGCAAAATGCTCATTATTGCTTGCCTAAAGGGGAGGTTGCATTTTTTTCCCAATCTCAGTTGTCTCAAAGGAAAGATTGTATCCTAATGATTCAGCAGTGTATATCTTCCAATTTTACTTGAGTCGGACAAACTGAAGCCCTCAGCTTACTTTATAAGCCAAGAGGTGTCACTAAATGACGCTTAATAAAACCCATTTTCTGTATCTATTCACTGCAACTACTCTGTAGTGTTACAGTTAGGTGCTCAAAAATAGAAGTTCAGTAGCTTTGAATGTTTTATATCAAAGGAAGCCAGTGTTTTAAATACTCTGAAACAGGAGAATACATCTGTAGATTCCAGTTTCTCATTCTTTTCCTTTTCCTTTTTTAAACTGAAGGCTGGAATTCCTTTACGAAAGATTAACTTCAGTTCCTGAACTAATTTCAGAATTATGGCCATGGTAAGCCTTTCTAAAGTGGCTTCCATCAAGTTTTACTTTTAAATAGAAATTGCCCATTCATGGCATTAGCAGGTTTATTTATAAAAAGAGTCATGTTTCTAATTTTTTTAATGGAAATTAGTCTGGAGAATTTATCTTGAGAGTGTTCTCCTATTAAAAAAAAAAAAACTTTTGAAAAAAAATCACTGCTAGAGAGGCAAGGGTTTGCAGATTTTAGTGTTTCATCAGTGAAAATTTACTTTGAAAATGATCATTTTGCAAAGCAGAGGTTTCAGTCTTCAGCCTTCAGGTCCCTGAGAGACCGTCCTTGCAGTCTGTATTCCTGCTCCACTCATCAGCGTGGTTTATGTGCATTCATTTGGACCAAGGGATGTAGCGGGCAGGATTTATCTCAGTAGCAATTTCACAGTAACGTGTTGGAAAAGGAAAATATAAGAAGCCTTACTGGTGTTTTTTTGTTTGGTTTTTGGTTTTGTTTTGTTTTTTTTTCATTTGGGAGCATTTTATCCACGATTATTAGGAAGTACTCAATCAGGTTTCAGATTTTTTGTGTTGGTTTCTGAGTGTGAGTCAAGTGTCTGCCCAGTGCTTGCAGAATAGCTTTGTGGAAGAGGTGAGGTATTTATCATATAAAACTTACAGTTGGAGCAACAAGATTTGAATCACAGTAATAGAGGTCAGCTACCCTCTTGGTCTTTGACTTCTTTACTCTTCCACGAAAACAGAAATCACATTTTTAATATTGCATTTGTATTCCACTTGAACTAAAACTGTGGGTGTTGTTTTTGCTGTGTTGTCCATTAAGTAAATTTACATAGAGATTACATCAATATTGTACAACCCCAGGGTAGGACTGCATATCCTAGTTCACACAGAGCTCATAGTACCTGTTCCCCAATTTTCTTCATTGATTGCATTGAGTTGACTTGAGAAGGAGGATGTAATTCAACGAAAAGCAAGGATAGTAAGATCTGTGCTAATGTGATCAAAGTCCTGCAGCTCTAAATAAGAGCAAAATGCAAATTAAATTTATATTATCTGTGGTTACACTGCCATCTAGTGATAAAAAGAGTCAATGTCTGCTTTCTTTTGTTTTCTAAAGATTAGCATCTTCATGACACATTTGTCTAATTATGGAAACGACCGCCTGGGGTTATACACCTTTGTGAATCTGGCCAACTTTGTTCATACCTGGACAAACCTGAAACTGCAAACTCTTCCTCCGGTGCAGCTGGCTCACAAGTATTTTGAACTATTCCCTGAGCAAAAGGACCCTCTCTGGCAGGTAGGCAGGCTTGCTGATGAAGAGATCAGACAAAAATCGTCTTGATGGTGGTTTTTGTGACGTTCTTTGTTTCAGTTTCTTGTAGAGAAAAGCAGTAATATTTTTAGATTTACAAGTTGGTTCCATAAAACAGCTTACTGAAGCTTCAGTGTACGTGATTGTTTTCCCTGTTGCTTAAATCTGATAGAATCCTAGAATCATTTAGGTTGGAAAAGACCTCTAAGATCACCAAGCCCAACCACTAACCTGTGACTCCCAGTCCACCACTAAACCATGTTCCTATGCACCACATCTGCACATCTTTTAAATACCCCCAGGGATGGTGACTCAGCCACCTCTCTGGGCAGCCTGTGCCAGTGCTTGACAACCCTTTCAGTGAAGAAATGTTTCCTAATATCCAGTCTAAACCTCCCCTGGTGCAACTTGAGGCCATTTCCTCTTGTCCTATTGCTTGTTACTTGGAAGAAGAGACCAACCCCCACCTCACTACAGCCTCCTTTCAGGTAGTTGCAGAGAGTGATAAGCTCTGCCCTGAGCCTCCTTTTCTCCAGGCTAAACACCCCCAGCTCCCTCAGCCGCTCCTCACAAGACCTGTGTTCTAGACCCTTCACCAGCTCCGTTGCCCTTCTCTGGACATGCTGCAGCAACTCGATGTCCCTTTTGTACTGAGGGGCCCAAAACTGAACACAGGATTCAAGGTGCGGCCTCACCAGGGCCGAGCACAGGGGCACCATCCCTGCCCTGCTGCTGCTGGCCACACTCTTCCTGATACCAGCCAGGATGCTGTTGGCCTTCTTGGCCACCTGGGCACACTGCTGGCTCATGTTCAGGTGGCCTTTGACCACCACCCCCAGGTCCTTCTCCACCAGGCAGCTTTCCAGCCACTCTTCTCCAAGCCTGTAGCGTTGCCTGGCATTGTTGTGACCCAAGTGCCCAATCCAACACTAAGCCTTGCTGAGTCTCATACAGTTAGCCTCAGCCCAACAATCGAGCCTGTCCAGATCCCTCTGCAGAGCCTTCCTACCCTCAAGCAGATTGACACTTCCACTTAACTTGGTGTCATCTGCAAATTTACTGAGGGTGCACTCAGTCCCCTCGTGCAGATTATTGATAAGGATATTAAACAAGATTGGCCCCAAAACCGAGCCCTGGGAAACACCACTTGTGACGGGCCGCTAGCTGGATTCAACTCCATTCACCACAACTCTCTGGGCCTGGCCTTCCAGCCAGTTTTTCACCCAGCGAAGAGTATCATAGAATGTCCTGAGTTGGACATACTCCATACTCCATACTCCACAAGGAGTATGCCCATCCAAGCCATATGCAGCCAGGTTCTTCAGGAGAATGCTGTGGGAAATGGCGTTAAAGGCTCCATTAACTGTCATTAGTTCATTTTATTTGTGACTTTACTTGCTTTTAGAAATTTAGAATTTAGAAAGCAATTTTAGAAATGCAGGAAAGGCATATTTGTCTTCTCCTTTTGGAACTAACAGGAATGAAGCATTTGGCAGAGAGATGTATATGCATATTCTAGCAATTGGCCGTTAAAGAAATGAGCTTTTCTCCAAGTGTGTGAGGAGAAGAGGGCATCCAAAAAGAGGAAAGAGCAGTAAGACCATAGCTACCATAATGGTAAATCTGACTAGCCAAGTCGAAATAGATTAGAAAGTTATTCACGAAAGACTGAGAACTGCCCAAGCAAGAAGTTTACCAGCACTTAATGCACTGATGTTATCAACTCTGCTGCTTGATTATCCCGCTGCCGTAAGCGGGCAAATTGAAAATATGAGGAATGTGAAGACCTGCTAAGACTGAAGCCTGCAGTGACCTTAGAGTTGACACATCTTCAGCCCATCAAGCAGCGCTAAGAGCACAGTCCCTAAAGAGAAACTGCTGCGCCAAGGGTGAACGCTGTCATGTTCTTTTTGCACACGCTCAGTGACAGTTCAACCAATTCAGCGGAATGTCTGAATGCTGTAGGTACTCATACATACATACGTAGGTCCCTACAGGGATTGTATGTATCCCAAATGTCATCCTTTTGAGGTGTTTTGCTGGAAATATTCTAAGGAGCAAGCTGTACTAAATCAAACGTAAAAATGTATTTAAGCTTGCTTACTCAAATGTTTTCTAGAATTGGATTTTGAATTGCCAACTTAGAATCTGAGTATGAGATTGCAAATTTGGACTTAAATATGTGTCTTGAAATTCATGCCGTTATTGAATAAAACATTGAACTAGGGGGTAAGTGTCAAGAATTTTGCATAATGTTCAGAGAGAATGAATTTTAAAAATTGAAATTAGCCTGTAGCCAAATGACTTGAAAAACTAGAATTACTTAGAAAATAAATTTGTAATGGTGACTAAAATATACTGAATATGGTATCTTTTGCCTGTAATGCATGTGAATCTGAACACAGCTATATTTTTTAAGCCTAGAAAGTTGGTAATTCCCTTCATCTCAGTGCAGTACTGCCAAACAACAGTGTCAAAACTGCAAGTAGCATTTCTAAAACAAATTTAAACTGCTTCAGTTGTAAAGCAGCACATGAAAAAACAGAATTCAATATTATATACTGATTTGAACTGGAGGATTAGAATATGTATTTGTGAATAGAAATCCTTAAATTATAATTAATTTACTATTTTAGTTTAAAAACTACAGTATGTACAGGGTGGTAGCTGTTACAGTAATGTAAAACAAAAAGTCATTAATTAGGTAAGTCATTAGCAATTTTAAGTTTTCCTAATTGGTATGTAAATATCAATTGATTTTTAATGATTCCCACATCTTAAGTATGTGGGATCAAATTTGTCTTTGGCATAAGTCTGCTGAACATACTGATGTTTCATAGGAGAAATTATCTTGTGCCAGGGCCTGCTGGGTAGGTGGGGCAACTATACATATGTAGGAACGAGTAAGAACAAAAAACATGTTTCTTCAACATATTTATCAAAAAAACCCAAAAAACCCAAACCAGTTTCTGGCCTGGATACATTGCAGATACCTTTCTGAATCGCTGAAATAGTTCTTTAATACACAACATGGCTTTCTGTCATAAGAGAAAATAATATTTTCTGGTAAGAATATTTGTACATTGGTGAAAAATTGGTAATTTATATACACATTATTTGAGAACCTTATCAGCTGTGATTACCAATGAAATTCTTAGTTGTTCTTCTCTGTTCTAGAATCCTTGTGATGACAAACGGCACAGAGATATCTGGTCTAAAGAAAAAACCTGTGATCGATTACCAAAATTCTTGGTTGTAGGACCCCAGAAAACTGGTGAGATTTTATTGTATTTCAACAAGATAGGCCATGCGTAAGTTCAAATAATTATACCGATTAATCACTTTTTACGCAGACTGCTGTCTGGAGATCTTGATCATCTAATAGCATTTTTCGATCTTCAGATATCATCCAAATATAGTTTAATAATGTAAGTTACAACAACAGACAGTACACATATTGAAAATGCAGGGTTCAGGTGTGTGTTGGATGTTTTTGGCTTTATGTCAAAATGAGTAACACTTTGATAAAGAGATCAACAAGGTAGACAAGATCTTGTCAAAGCAGGAGGAGGAAAGGACAGCCATTTTTCAAATGGTGTAGATTCTTAACTGCAAATTCTTGTCTGTCCTGCAAGCATCTTGTTTACAGAAACTTGTTATTTCATGGCCTTTATTTCAAGCCGAAGAGGTTTCTAATGGACAGTTTGAATTGCAAGGTTGCAGTAGTTTATAAATTAACTTAATGGTTAATTTTCTTCTCTGTAATCAGAAAATTGCCTATGTGCTTTCTTTCATCTTCACCAATCTCCAGTAGCTACTGAGTGCAAGATTTTTAAATTATCTTTGTGGCAGTCTCATAAAAACCAATAATTATTTTTAAAACAGTTATTAAAAGTGCGAAAAACAGATTTCAGCATTGGCACTCCAATTTCTGTGCTAACTATTTACAGCTCTTTAAATGTCTTCAGTTTAAAAGCACAGAAAGCACAGATTTTTTAGGTGATATAAATCAGCATCCCCTCACTGAAATGAAATAGAATAAAGCTGGTTTAGTCCACCTGCGGGTGTGACTCCCCCCAAAAATGCGTGTGTACCTTTTTTAATCTTGGACTTTTATCCTATTTGCAGGTACCACAGCCTTGTATTTGTTCCTGATCATGCATCCTTCCATCATTAGTAACTCCCCCAGCCCAAAAACCTTTGAGGAGGTACAGTTCTTTAATAGAAATAACTACCACAGGGGGATTGATTGGTAAGATGGGTTATTAGTATAAATATAAAAGTTTATATATTGTGAACAATACAAAAATGACATTACTGTTGGTAATGGTAACTGTTTCTATATAGAGTGAGATACAAAAATAACCTTCAGTGTCCTTCTAAAATGATAAATACATGTCAATAATAATCTTACTACAGAATATCATAAATGCACTAACTTTTCTGAGGCTTTCTTGTAAATATCCGTATATTAATATATGCAAAACAGTAACAACATATGTATTTCTCATTACACATGCCTTTGAAGTTGGGACAGTAATGGTATTTAGTTGGATATATGGAGGCAAAAATTATGTTCCTGTTGGAAATCTTATTTCTTAAGAGAAAAAAAAGTGATACCAAGGAGAGGCTTTTTTCTTCCCCCTTTAAACAGGATTTAGAAATAGCAATCAGATAAAAGGGGGACTGGGGAAGTCTCTCAACATGTTTTTCAAAGATCAGGTAATTAGGAGAACGTTAGCACCTCTGTAGGGTTAGTAAGTGGTGTGAAAAAACAGTATGTATCACTGCTGCTGTGTTCACTATGGCTACCAGGGAATTGCCAGATGTAGCTACACCCAGAAGGTCATTCTTGATTTCTCCTGCTTTCAGAAAGTGCTGCAGTATAAAGCACTACAAGGTGACAAGCGGTAACGTGCTGTAGTGGCTGGGGAGCACCAGTAAAAGATTACTGATATTTTATCTTGTTTCTTTTTTTCCCCCAGTTTAAGGGAAAATAGTTTTCTTGCCTTTGACTTTGTATTCATCCGTAAAATTAACTGGGTGAACACTGTTATATGGTCTTAGCGCAGGTACGTCAGATCTAATTTCTTTTTAAGTGACTTAGTTTTTACAGTTATAATGGTTGCAGCAGCTTCTTATTACAAAGTGTGGTGTGTTGGCCAGTTATTACCAAGAGAGAAATGCCGGCTGAATGACTGGAAATTAGAAAACCGACTCTGCTGTGGAGACTTTTGAAGTCAGAGAAGATGACATGCAAGTGAAATATAGCAGGTCCACTCTGATGGAGGCAGCCTAAGTGCTGTGAGCCAGTTCTTCCACAAAATCAATGTTTTCGTGTTGCTAGAAGACCACTTTGCCGCTTCTTTCATTTCTCCTGATGTATCCACTTCGCTAACATGCAGATACAATTTGACTGCTAGACATGTGCCAAATCACCTTCATCTTAATGCAGCACTGGTGCATAAGGCTCCCAGTGGTCAACCTGTACAGACCAGGCACATCCTTTTGACAGGTTCTCATTCTACAGCACCCATTTGGCTACTTGTACCTCTGCGCTACATGCCCCACTCACCCCTGCCAGGTTCTCACGGTTAAGTCGTGGATACTCAGAACTACCAGTTGGTGTAGTTGCTTAACTCTTAGATTTGCATTCTGTCTGCTAGACAAATCTCTCAGACCTTCAGTCTGATAGGGTATTTTAATGCCGGCATGTAATGAGCTTACCAAATGGTAATTAGATACAAGGTCTCTCCTCATTAGTCCTTTAATTGGCTAGGATTCTTTCAAGGGAAGAGTATTCACAAATAACAATCAGTTCTTTTCTTTTATGGTTATGGAGATATAGCTTTTTCCCAGAGCTGACTCTGCCTTCGTCTTTGTCAGAACTTAAATTTAGACCAAGGCTAACTACAGAAGCAGCAAAGGGTTCTTTCAGCCCTCAGCAACCTCAATACCGCCGTCTTGAAAGAGGTATAGATGCATATTGTAGTCTCCCAGTAAAGATAACAGACAGTAAGGTGAGAACTGATATTTCTGATCTTGAAATTAAGAACTCTAAATAGACCGGTCATGCGTTTCTTTATGCAAGCATTGTTACAGATTTCTTAGACAAGTTTCTCTAAAGCTTTCTCAGCTTTGCCCTTGTTGAATTCAATAACTGTCTCATGAACGAGGCACTAATCAAGAATTCTTCAGTCTTTGTTCAGCAGAAATGTGGAGCCTAAACTTCAAAACCTCTTGATATCCCACCTGGTCCAATCTCTTCACCACTTTTCACGGACACCGCATCAACTTCTACTTTTCTCAAATTTGCCGTGTTGTCTAAAGAATCAATTAACTTTTTCCCCAAACACAGTGTAGTGCTATATTTAATGTTAAGTGTTTCCTTATAAGGTTGGAGTCCTCACTGCCTTCTATTTACTCAGTCTGCTACCAGGACTTCAGTACAACAGCATAATGACACGGTACATGATCTAGACCAGATTTGCCTTTAGTGTCTCTTGCCTCTTTCAAAGTTGGCCTTTTTCTTTGCTATTGATGTTCTGGTAAGACATTTTATTTGTGAGCAGCGGTTGGTATAGCCTCATAATTTTCATCAAATCAGCCCTAATAATTTTGGGAAACGGAGTCCATTGTTCAATGAAATAGTATCATATTCTCAGGTATTTGCATTAGCGTTAGGCAGATAGGTACACTTAGTTAACTAGCAGGGCAGTGACCGCCATGCATTCTGTTCTGTTTGGTTGTCCTCAGCTTTTCTACGTACAGTCTGCATGTGAGACTAGCAGTAGCTATGCAGCGTTGTAGCAGAATTTTCAAGTACAACTGTGAGCATATTATGCAGGGACCTGCCCATCCATCACCCCCTCACATGACGTCGTTTAGGTCTCTCTGGTACAAGGTAATCTACCAGCCGCTACTCTTGAATGATTCCACACCTACTATTCCTTATCTAGTGCATAGAAAATTGTCATCCAAAGGCCAGCCCGCTTCACTTGCATAATTCTGATGACAGCTTTCCACATGCCAAAGAAGCACAAAACAATAACTTGGCAATGTTTGCTTCTCTATCCATAAAAGTCGCTCATAAGAATTAACTTCTCAGAGTGAGGTGTCACAGAGTTCAGTTTCTTTAGGCCGCTGTAGGTTCCTTCCTTTTCTCTAAGTACCTTGTAATCAGTGCCTGTGTGCTTATCATCATCTTTTGAGATTGTGTGTCCTAAACAAAACTGCACGTGCATCAGTCAGTTCCATCCTACCGAGTCTTCTGGCCTTGGCTGCAACAGTCACAATTTCAAAGCCAACAAGAGCACGTCATTTGTATTAGAAGTAGCTCACTTCTGTGAAGAGAACAAAGCCTAAGCACTGGAAGAAATCTCAGTCCTTAAGCATGATCTTCAGAAGAGGTTGTTTTAAATGGCATTTATTTTATCAATACAAAGTTTAACTGAAAAAACAAGAAGACCAACATTTCCCATTTATTCTTTTCCCCAACAATAATGAAAAGTGGTCTGAGGGCCATGGATAAAGAAGTCTGTATGTGACATAGGAGATTGCTGGAAATTAACTGCAACTTCATAACAGATGAGGAAAGCTCATAAAGAAAACTAAAAGGAATACAACCCGTTTCCACAAAAATGTGACTCTTAGAACAGTAAATGAAAGATGCTGTCACTGCTTAGAAACCTTTTACTTGATCAAGCTGGGGGCGGGGGGAGGGTGTTCAGTGCATCTTCCCCACATGAGCAAGCTCTTTTCTCTTTTGAGTAAAAGCAATTCTGATACTGAATATCTTTTTCTTACAGTATTGCACTGTAATTGATGTCAGCAAAGGGCCAGATTTGGAAAACTTATTTTCTGCTTTTGACTTTGATAGGAGTTTTTTCTGACTGGAAGTGAGGATTTGCTAATTTTAAGAAGATACATGCATATCGTGACATTTTCATCCAGTTACCAAAAAATAGCTGCAATGGCTAGTTATATGTAGTGAGAAGAAGAAAGCTAGTACCAAGTAAAATATCATCAAAAATATAATGAAAATTTCTGTTTGCTTTTATTTGGCAGTTAGGCTATTACTGTAGAATAAAATACACTTAACAGATTCGTCAACCTTTGTGTGACTTTTAAGTAATTCTGAGAATGATGTTGCTTTCCTAGGTACATGGATTTCTTCCCCACTCCTTCTAATGTCACCACTGACTTCCTCTTTGAGAAAAGTGCCAACTATTTCCATTCTGAGGAAGCTCCTAAGCGAGCTGCTTCTCTCATCCCCAAGGCCAAGATCATCACCATCCTCATTGACCCATCCGATCGGGCGTATTCCTGGTATCAGGTATGCACTTCGAAGAACACGGGCAGGCACAAATCAAGGTTTTCACCTTGACTCCTCTCTGTGTGTCCTTTCAGTGTATAAGTATATAAAGGGTTTGGATAACGCAAGCTTTTGTTCGTCAGGCCAGTCAGTGCACCATATATGATCACCCCCAGGGTGAGGTATCTGTCAATGTAAACACAAAAACCTTTCAACAGTTAAAATGCCAGAAAACACCTTTTCGAAAGTCTGCCTGTAATATTAACATGTAATAATGCTTACTTGTTTGATTCATTTACGTAATCTCACATACAAAAATTAGTTCATAGACACAGTTATTTAGCTCATGCTCAAAATACAAGATAAAGACATTTTTGTTCTTCTGGTCCACAGATTTCAAGAGGAATTTGGCAAAATAAAGATACTAAAAATAAAAAAACAGAGAAGTCCACAGAGAAGAAAGTTCTTAGAACTTCTGTGACGTATCTTTTGGTTTTTTTATGATAAATAGTAATCTCAGCCCTGAGTCTGATCCCATAGCTTACCCTGCTTTGGACAGGAAGCTTGTCTAGACACCTACTGAGATCCCTTCTGACCTGAATTATCCAGCGATCCTCATAAATACCAGTGTTCAAATTTGCCTTTCTCCTTATTTACCTTGTGTAAGCTGGAAAAAGAAAATATGAAGCTACTAGAAACAGAGCATCTTAGTATTTGTGTTTATTATGCCCTATTCATTTGTACAAAACCTGCCACTCAGTTTATTGAAAATAAACTTCGATACATTCTATGTTGTTGTTGCTACTATCAGTCTAACTTCTGATTTCTTTTGATACAAACAATATTTATTGATGCAATGTTTGTCCCAGCATTTTTTAATCAATACAGATGAGGACTTCTTACGTTTACATAACTTTTAATGTAAATAATCACTCTTGGCAAGGTCAGTAAGACCAACCAGTTTTGTCTTACTTTGCCAACTTTTGTGGCTGGTAAAGTTCCAGCAATGTAACTTCTTTTACAGCATCAGCGATCCCATGAAGATCCTGCAGCTCTAAAATTCAGCTTCTATCAGGTGATCACAGCTGGACCTCGAGCCCCATCTGAGCTTAGAGCTCTCCAAAAGAGATGCCTAGCACCTGGATGGTATGCTACCCATATTGAAAGATGGCTAACTTACTTCCCACCTTACCAGGTGAGTAAGACTATATATATAATATCCTAAAAGATTACCTTTGTAAAAGTCTTGCCTACTGAATACCGATCCTCAGGGGTATCCTAGGTATACTAGAGCATGTTTTAAGATGTTGATTATGATTCTTCATAGCCATGCTCTAAGCAGTTGGTTGGCATTGCTAGGAATGTCGTGTCTTAGCACCTTACAACTGGGAGCTTCTTCAGCCAAACAAATCAGAAAATCATCTGAAAGCTCAAGAAACGTCACTGCTGCTCCTTGAACTCTCTTGTACTGTGAACTGCCTTTAACTTGCAGCTGTTTTTCATTTGCTCATGCTTCATCGTTCCATGTCTGGCTCTTTGTCAGTAATGTTGAGGAAGAGAGAACTAGGCATGCAGTGCTTTGTGGTCTCTTTAATATCAGACAATACATCAGGGTTGCAAAAGAAAAACTGAAGGAAAATAACGGCAAGCTGCTTGATAATATTTGTCTCCTCTGAGTGGTAGCAAGTATCAGGTAGCATCAAGGGAAGTCAGCTGGGATATTGCCCTCCCTGCATGGGCTGAGAAGAGTTTTGGTGTGTGAACACTTTGGGGTGTAAGAAATACCTTCTCCATCTGAAATGGGGATTACCACATGGAAATGGATATGATCTAGTGGTTTCGTAACACCTTAATATTTAAATGCATCAGTGTTCACCCCCTTCTTGGTCCTTTCATGCAGTAATCTCCCACTGTGTCAACCTCCTTAGGCTACAACTGTAGTACTAAATAAACCTGTACCTGTGCAGGAGTTCACAGGCTGTCCTGCTGCTGTCCATACCACATGATTTTTAACACACTTCTGGCACAGTTTGGTCCCATAACAAAAAACATCTTGCCAAGCAGTTCCAGAGCACAGTTAGAAAGATAACAAAACCATTACTGTTGGGGAATGTGGACACAACCAATTTGGTTTTGCAGGTGAGAGAGTTTAGCATCATGGATCCAGGTCATATTGTGCCATTTTGCCTCAAGACCAGAAAGCTGTCTCTGATTTGTTTTAGTTAGCAATATAAATAAAGCCTTTGTGTAAGTCAGCATGTTTGCCATCTTAGGCATCACCATTTTTTAAGGTGAATTCATGTTTTGCCTAACATTTGACTTCTCTGTAACTGTCAAAGCACTGGGTCTCTTTTGCACACTTTGTTTTTGGAAATTCCTCGCACGTTGCTGCCCATAACAGTGGATCTGCATATCAGAGCCTCTACTGGGACTCCTTCGTGCACTGAAACAGTTTGGCATGTTGGTGTTCCTAATCATCTACATTTGGTATCTCTCACTGATCCTGAATCCTCAGCGTATTCTTTGTGTTAAGACCAGTTTCTCTGTGCATCTTCAAGCCTCAAAGGGTGTGTGCTTATGGACCCGTAAGTTTCAGTACAGGTGGCATATAAGCAAACTGAAAATTGGATCTCTCTGCAAGCTTCTGTTGGCATGTAACATACAAATCGTTAGCTTCCTTCTGGCCCTGTGTAAGATCAAGCCTCAAAAGATGCACATCCTAAGCCCTGACCATCATGTGATAATCAAGACCGGGCAGACAATATCACATGATCAGTATCTCCCTGGTAGATGTATTTCTGGAATGGATTTTTCTGACATTAACAGCATGTCTGGCACTACTCCCCACCCAACATTTAAAGATTACTTTAGTTGAGGGAGGTTGGCTGCAATCTGAACCTTCTGTTTATCCAGGACTTGCTTAGCTGAGACAAGTTGGCTGGACTCTGCACCTTCTGTTTTCACAGAGTGTGCCAAGGAAGCTGTGATGCATCTAACTGGTGTTATTCTCCACATATTCTCTTTTAGGCCAGCCTTGTAGACTTCATAAGATACACAATACTGCAATATCATGATACTTGTATGAAATTCTCTAAATTGTTTTCATTAGCTTTCCTCCAAAAGTAACCCATGAATATTGAACAATAGGCATTGTTGTACAGATCGTTGCCAGATTTTACATCCCTCAGTGATAGTGAAGAACCAGCCCTGGTAGCCTCATGTTTTCTCTGTAAAAGTACTAGGGATTAACTTGCATTGCAAAAGCAACAATATACAGTTGGCCATATCCGAACTAGTTAGCAGGGTCAAGGAACTGCTGAAGCATAAAACAATTACATAAGGCAGACCTAAAATCAGCTCAGCTTAAAAGTACAGCCTTATCTAAAAAAAGAGGTCCTTCCTTCACCAAAAGAGCTCTCACCCAGACTAGCTAAGGCTATCTACAGTTTTTAATGTTGTATAGATTTGGGGGTTTCTACATGTATGACTGAATTGAAGTCTTAATATCCATTTGTAATTCTGTGATTACGAAGTCAGCAGGCATACAGAAAGTGGTAGAAGTAGCAACAAGAATAGGTAAGGTTCCCTTTTCATTAGAAAAGTGGTAACAGCACACTTGTCTTATGTGGTAAGAATTTGCAAATCTGAGTACCTTGCAAATATTTGGGGTTCAGATGTTTAGAGTTTTGAATGACTTATTTTATTATCTCATAAGTCATACAAACAGTCCTCTTTTGTCTGGTCACCATGACAGATCTCTAGAAGTTTAAGAAGCTTATGTCCCTTAAGTTAATTTCCCGCCTGTGACTCACTGCTTCAACGCAGT
Source organism: Phalacrocorax aristotelis (assembly GCF_949628215.1). Classification (NCBI taxonomy): domain Eukaryota; kingdom Metazoa; phylum Chordata; class Aves; order Suliformes; family Phalacrocoracidae; genus Phalacrocorax; species Phalacrocorax aristotelis. The sequence continues at coordinate 5,629,269 of NC_134279.1, forward strand.
CATACTGAAGAAAAGAGGACCTAGCATGACGGACTCCCTCATGAGCCAAAAGACATGCTAATCTGCCAGCCCTATAGGAAATCAAGATGATTTCGCAACAGCCATCATTAAATGGCCAGTCTCAAGCTCAAGGACTTGGGCTGTTTCTAAGCTGTTCTCCAAACTGTCTTGCTCCTCTCCCACGATGGTGACTTTTAGACATGAAGTAACTCATGTATAGCGGGAGAGCAGAAACTCTTCAGCTGTCAGCGATATTACACTAAAGTGATCAATATGCTGTAAAGTGACTCAAAATACTTCATCTGTAGTATTTTCATTATATATAAAACTATCTACTCTGTAAAAATTACACTATTTAATTTTTCCACCTTGCCAATACATGAAATGCCTTAGATGTTGAGGAATTTAATGAAATTACATCTTCCTGAGATCAAGATATGAATAAATCAGTACAAGAAAGGAAAAATTTTGCCTCTGTTCCTTACAAACTCCCTGAAGGTTGAGAGGGAGCGGTTTTTTGTTACCTGCTCCCTGGGAATGTCAGGAATTTGAATGTATTTCTACTGGTAAAACTTTTTCTTACATGTCTTTTTTGGGGTGGCAGAAGTTGGAACGGCACAGATAGTTATCTCTATTTGATTTTAAATACTGAAGAAAAAAACCCTCCTTTCAGATGGAAATATCCCCCAGTTGGGATGTTTTTTGACCTCTGTGCTATGAAGCACTTAAGGCCTGTTTTCAAAGCTGATGTCTTAGGAAAGCAGTGAGTTCATTTTTGGACTCAGGCAGTCATCATGCATCTGATTGCAAAGATTTCTGGAATGAGCTACCACTTTCTGAACAGCCTGATACTTCCACTAATCCACATCTCTAAATCTACTTGCTATATATGGGTAATTCCAAAGACCGATCTTTCAAAAGTAAAGACACTTTCTCCCTTTTGATTATGCTCTGAAACCTTGTAGTCTTGCAGCCCTCTAGGTTTCATCCAATCCTGGAAGTAATTCACATTATTTTAGCCTCTCTGCTTGCATGGAAATGTAAAAACAAGCTTCAACACTGCTTGCAGGAGGAGATTGTTGAACCACCTGCAAATCTATTTCCTCCTTTTCGTCACTGAAGCATGATGGAAAAAGTAGAGGTGTTTCCATGACAGGAAATGAATGCTTGACTAATCCATCTGGGACCTTGCTTCTCTTCCGACAGTCACAAAGACCCACACTTGCTGCCCGATCAGTGGGTCATTTGGGCATGATGCCACATTTAATAAAATTCTCAGGTAGTGTTTGTTTCCCTCAAGATTAATCTCCAGGTAAAAGGGTGGCCCTGTCTGAAGTAGCCTACTGTGTGTGTGTGTATGGTCAAGCCCTTAAAAAAAGAAAAAGAAATTACCTACCAGTACCTGGCTTTCTTAGAGACATGTCGCACACTCTGCAGCTATCTACATCCCTGCCTTAAGGTCCTCACAACATCTGCCTTTATTCATATTCTCAAAGAAGTTGTTTTCATACAATTATGTATTGTTTTGTGGGTTTAGCAGTAAAGGCATTTCACCTAACATCCACGTGGTTTCTGTCTTTCTGGTCACTTCCAGCGACAAGCTTTTCATCATTACTGTAACTTACATATGTATATGTTTGTGTCTATGAGAATTATAGGTTATTTTTCTAGATATTAATACCTTTTTTTCTTAGCTGGACAAATCTCAATCTCCTGCCAATATTTCTTATCTTTCTAGATCCTTCACTGTTATTTCGCTGTTACCACAACAGCTTCCAATTTAATATCATTTCAGATTTAATTAACATGCCATTTACCCTGCTCCCAGGTCATTAATGATGATGACAATTAAAACTGGACCAATTATCATTCTCTAGGGCAGTACTCTCCATATAATGAATGAGTTTGACACAGATGGAAGTTTCAGCTTGAAGCTTGAAATAATTAATTTTAAATTAAACTTCTATTTATTTTATTTGTTGTAGTTGCTAATTATTGATGGACAGCAGCTGAGAACTGACCCGTCTACTGTAATGGATGAAGTACAGAAATTTCTGGGAGTCTCTCCTCATTATAATTACTCTGAAGCTCTAACGTGAGTTAATTTAATCATTTTCACATGTTTCTACATTCCTAAAATACCATTTAGTCTGTAAGTAAGCTCACTGTAAAATAAAGCCTCTCGTACTTCTCCTTCGAGCTGTCAGTAGGATGTATTCTTCAATGTCTGCAAAGAACACAGTTCAGGGTTAGATTTTTCTGTGAATCATCCACTGAGCCACTCAATGTGGAGCTTGACTGTTACAGAAGTACACTTCTGACAAACGGACAAAGGAAGTATTGCTTTGTGAGAATTGCATACAAATTTTGGATGAATCAAAAGGAATTTTATTTCCGTAAGTGGAACATGGAACGCTGACATGCATAAACAGAAAGGAGAATTAGTTTCTCTTTATTTTTGACATTAGCCACAAGACAGATTCAACAGTTTCAGTCAGGAATGTTACATCCATTCTGTGCATCATAAACACACAAGTGCACAAAGCCTTTGGATTCTGAAGTTTAGATTTGGTTGCCCTTAAAAGAAGACTGAAAACGTTAGGTTCACCCTTTTGAGTCTTCAGTCTAAACTTGGGAGATGCATCCTCCTTGCAGTATCTCACAGCCTTTGAGACCTCACACTGCAAAATACTTGTTTCAGGTTTGATTCGCATAAAGGTTTCTGGTGTCAGCTCCTGGAAGAAGGAAAAACAAAGTGTCTTGGAAAGAGCAAAGGTAGAAAATACCCTCCTATGGATTCTGAGGTAATTACGCTCATTGCCATTATACAGGGATTTAGTTGCCACATATGGGACACCACACAGGCAAAATCATAAGAAGGGAGGGAAGACAAAATTAAGTGGATGTTAATTATTTGACTACCTTTCCCTACAAATGAAACATTTAAGATAGCTGTGGAGTGCATAGACTTTTTCAGTTCTTTATTTCAAATGTCTAGAATTTAAGTCATTAAAAAAACAACTTTTAAAACTTGGCACCCCTTAGAAAAATAAACTTGGCACCCCTGAAATTCCCTGAAATTCCCTTGGAAACCTGTCCCCTTTACCTAAGTGACTTAAGCAGCAGAGGCTCCACAGTGCGTGTTTTTTTCTCAGTCATGATCAAATATGTGTAGTTGTGTCTGGTCCCTTGCCTCTGAGAGCAGTTAGACCATGACAAGTAATGCAGACTCTCATTTAATCCAGTTTTAAGAGAGGTTACGTTCTGTTTCTATGGATTTTATCATTACCTTCCCCAGACAAATGCTCAAATGGAGAAATTTCCATCGGATCAAATGCTGCAGCCTGTACCCAAGGGCAGTTTAGTCTCCTATTCTAGCTGTAACTTTTATGTTTATCCTATCCTGTATTCCTATTTCATTTAGCCTGACTAAAACACAAATAAAAACTTACAGTTTGAACAGCAATACATATTAATGTGGCAAGTAAGCCAGTATTTTCTTCTTACAGTACTTAAATTATAAATAACTCTGTATCAATAGAATCATACAGATATAAAATCATTGAGTGAGATGGCTTTTGACTTGTTTATTGTTGTATTTTTCAACTCTAATACTTCTGAAAATGGGGTTACTAATTGATACATTTAGAGGCTTTGGTTTCAATCACACTTCAGTAAAGTCGAAGTAACTACATCAACTTTAGTGCGGTTCTTCATTTCCATGGCAATCTGAGAGTAGGATCAGATCCTTTGCTTTGACTTCAGTGTTCATGTTGGACAACCTTTGTTTCTCTTGAAATTATCTTTCACAGTTCAGCTCTTAACTGAAGAGCTTGAACTTGCAGTCAGTAGGTAGCATAAAACGATGTAAAATGCATAAGAGAAAGTAAAGTTTTGACACAGGTAAAACAAACTTTGAAACTAGCATTCACAGCAACAGCAGTACAGCATTTTATTAAATAAAAATATCTCCCTTTGTATCCATCAGTGCAGGGCTTTTCTGTCAAGCTACTACAGAGATCACAATGTGGAACTGTCAAAACTCCTACACAAACTGGGACAACCCCTGCCATCATGGCTGAGACAGGAGCTACAGAAAGTAAGATAGCATTGAAAAAAGGCTTTTTGAAATGTCTCTTCCACGCTTCGGTCATCATACCTAAAGTCTCCAGTAGCTACCAGAAAGTCTTGTAAGATATACCTCTTCAAAAAAGAGTAAAAGATAGAAATTATTTCCATATGCTGGCATGTGGATTGTGAAAATACATGTGTTAGAGCTCTGGTGGGTCAAATCTTTCTCATAAACATTTCTGGGCCTATGGACTTGTGGATTACCATGCACATATATGGAAGTTATTCACAACTGGTATAAGCTTCAGAGATACACGACCTGTCCGATTTCACGGTAAATATTTAGATTTTTATATATCAGTTTAAAAGTATTGTGTCTCATGTAGGTTTTGTAGCCCATTGTTAGACAGCTGACAGTTTTTCTTACTATTTGATTATTGTCTTGCATAAAATAAGAAAATTTAATGTAGCACAAATGCCAAGTGTACTTCTGCCTTTGGAATCAGCTTGCTATTACCCAAAGTATATACTAAAAAGGGTGAGAAGTACAGTTATCATATATGATTTAGCTGTGCACAGCAACAAAATGCACGGAGCAAAATCTGGAAGCCACAGGCAAAAGCAGTGTGGAAGAAAACAAACACCCCCCCCCCGCCCCCCGCCCAAAAAATCACGTATGATTATAGCCTGTAACAACAAACCCTTACGATGTGGTAAGGGCCTTTATCCATAATTACTATGTCTGATTGTGTACTGACTGAAAAGGCAAAATACATAACGTAGCCATTATCTGAACAGGAATTTAACTGGACTGGTGAAGCTCAAAAGTTGCAGTATAATCCTTATGAGCGTATTATACTTAAACCATTGTGAACCGAACTGAAGCAGTGCAATGAGCAGGCTTTCACTCCTGGCTTCTCTGAGCAGCCAGGCCTGGATACTGCACTCTGGGCTTACGCTGCTGTGAATCAGGAATGACTCCACTGAAATGAATGAAAAACCTGTAAAGAGCAGTAGCAGATCCATACTTAGATTGCCTTATTTTGCACCACTATTTTTTCCTTAATTTATTTGCCTTCAATCTATGCTTTGAGTATTCCAAGATCCCTCACCCTGATCAAAATTGTAGCATCTTTCAGTAACCTTCAGTTTACGTCAGCTGCAAAAATCCATCAGATTTCCAGATGAAAATGCTGGTTCTGGTTCCATCTGGTTCCAGATACACTAAACATGTTTGGTGTTAAATATTAGGAATAAGCTTTAGGGGAAAAAAACACCAACAACGATAATCATGGTAGAAAATTACGCTCTAATACTGGAAAACACAAATATCCAGCCTTGCATTTATGTGATACATTTCAGTGATACATCTCACAATGCATCAGTTCAGATGTGAGATAAAGTCTAATTAATAGTACTTAAAAGTTGAGAAAGATCAATGAAGACTTCAGCTGAGTATGTTCGTAATGCTTCTCCACTGAACTTTGGCTCTGAGCGTTTCTAAAGGCATGAAGAGGTAGTGAAAACAAAAGCAAATTACAGTACTAAATGCAATGCTTTTTAGAGTAGCTCTCTAATGTTATCATGATTTGTTTTAGGGTGAATAGTTAAAAACATGCATCAAATGGTGGGAAAACTTTATATGTCTCAGTGCTGGTTTACGACATTTATGTAATCATATACTTTAACTTTCAAGGTAGTGGAATGGAAACCAGTCTGTTATTCCCTAAATAGAAAACAACTGTTGAGATCCTTACTGTACCTCTAACTGGTTATCTTTATTATTTATTGATTTTGTCTATGTAATACCTGGTTTTGATAGGCCTGTAAAGAAAAAACCTAGACAAATTTGCTGTATATAACGATATTCTTTACGCAGCACATTTTTGCTAAGGGAATATGCATGAAAAATGATGAGGACTTACTAGAGTAGACATTTTTTAAAATGAACGGCTTTGTTATTTATTAGACAGAATGAGAATTTTCATTTCACTTTAAATATTCACCGTCATATGGATTCATCCCAAAAGCTGACTTGTCTTAAAATGCTACTTCTTTGATAAAAGAAACACTCTGGATTCTGAACATCTGTAAAAGCAAATACTCTGCATGCTATGGACAGCTCATGCGTCCTGCAAGCATCTATATGGATTTGATACAACTAAATTGAATAACTGGAGAAAATACTTGGGATTTTCATCCTGGCATGATTGATTTTACCCTTAATAGAATTTGATGTATTGTCACTCAAACGTTCTAAAAAAATCCACAGGGATTGCACGAAGCTCCTGTTTTGTGCACTGCTGCCTCAGTTACTCCATGTTCTTCAGAGCAGCAATTATAAAATAGAAGAAAATAGGAAAAACTTTGGGCACTATGAAGTGCCTGAAGTTTTCATGGTGAGAGGACCCTCTGCACACAAATTGAGTGCCTCCTACGTGCAGGAGGAATGCGCTTCAGCCACGTTCATAGTTCATTCTTTGTTTTCAAGAGCTCCCTTTCTGTCGTCTCTCTCTGGGAAGCGAAGGTGCCTGCAGAACGAGAATGAGTGGGCAGTCACGGACAGAGTGCTGATGGGGACGTGCACGTTGGTCGCATTGTCCCTCCGGGATTTTTACAACAGACAAGGTGACATGTCTCAGATCTGTGGACTACTTCTGTGAAGTCCTCTCTGAGGTACGGCAAGGAGCCCCCTACAGTTGCTGGTGATCTGGTAAAACAGCCCAGCTGCAGTCACCATGTAGCACTGGGAGGGTAAGTCCCCCACGTGCACGGCCTTGGCCTGGGCTGGGACTAGGCTTCGTCTGGCAGCTAAACACAAAGCTCATCCTCCAGGAAGGAGTGCCGTGGTGACGCTCAAGTCCTGATGAGGAACAGTAGGGCGGAGCTCTTGTATCGTCCCAGTGCCCTTCCTAATGGAGGGAACTGGGAACGAAATGAATGAGTTCCTAGGGAAATCTTCAGCGGATTCCTGTGGTAACTTTACCTGAGTCAATACTGAGAACAAAGTAGCTTGACCTGGAACTGTGCATCTGAAAGGGCATGATCTTGGATCTGCGTAAGTCCAAGCTCCTGTGGTGCAGCTGTTAAGCACCAGCATCTTTAGAAAAGGTGCTGCGGGATTAGCTGCTTTTACACTAGCGGGCTAGTCTCAGACCCAAATCCAGCAGAGAGGTAAAGGCAAACTGATGGTGCTCTTCGCAGTTCTGAATTTGTGACATTCGCTTATTACTTGTGTATACAAAGATGGTATGAAGCCACTTTTTTTTTCTCCAGAACTATTCTATTTAAATATGTTCTTACATTTAACAGGAGACTTTAGAAAGCAGAATGACTTTTAATGTGCAGTCAACTTGGTGAAGAATGAAGAGTCTGGGCAAAGCATGCAGACAACAGCTAGATGTGTTATTCCCCAAATCATAGGACGCACATGAGTACAGCTGAGTAAACAAGTCACACAACATGAATTATCTGACAAAGTTTAACCTCTTCTATTCACAGCTTACCTACAGTCGGTGTTTGATTTCCAGAGCTAGACTGTCAGTATTAACTTTCTTAAAAGAATACTGATTCATTACAACGAATTTATATCTCCTAGTCAAAGGCAGGTGTTTTATTGTGGCTGGTAACACAGCCATGGTTTCTGTTCCCCTGGTAGATAACTGCACGAGCAATTTCCTTTTAAGATCCTTGATTATGCGAGCTTCACCTTTATTTTCATAAATGTGATGCTGAAATTTGCTTTCTGCAGACATCCGTGCCGTTAAAAATCAATGTGTGATTATGAGCAGAAAGTGACCGTTTGGGGGGGGGGGGTGGTGGTGTAAACACAGAGCCTAGTATGAAATCACTTAATTATTTGAGCAAACATTCCTGAAAATACTGTGATATTTTCCCAGTTCTACTTGTGCAGAAAGAATGAGTTTCAATGATTTGCAGACTATCTTGTACAGAATATCCTTTTTCATTGCTTAAAAATGTGAAACTTCCTCAGGAAGAAATTAAATAGATATTTCAATGTTTATAGATGTAATACTCTTGTCATTCACATTGAATGAAAATTGCTGGAAACATTTTTCTCAAAGTTTTTTAAAATAAAAAATAGATATTATTCTGATAGTGGCATGGTATCTGAAGTGCAACAATAAACTCTGATAAGAAAATGTAGTGCTGTGTGGAAGTGATTTTTATGTTCACAAAAGTCATCCTTTTCCAGGTTTGTTAGCAGCTATTGCAGCTTGACACTGAGCTACAACACAATCCAGGAGCACGGGAGCAGCAGGAAGTGTTTTCAGAAATGAAAAATATTGCTTATTCTCTCTGTGAGTGAATATTACTGCTTTATGCAGCTGCTCATTTTACTGCTTTTGCTTCCTGCTTACTCTTTATTTCTTGTGCCAGAAATTGCTAATGTGCTATAGAAACAGTTCCAGAGCTTGCTATTTTTAAGATAACAAGCAGACTTTATTCAGATTATTTGCCTTGGGGATTCAGTAGTTGTGCCAATGCATCAGCCTACACAGACATGTGAAAACCTTTCCTGGGAGAAACCTCCAAAGATGGCGTGAATGTCCAAAGGAAATTTCACTGTGATCAACAAATGCAGAACAGAATAGAAAAGTGTACCATCTAGCTGGGCAAAAGCTGCTTAATATCTTCATAGAGGTGTAGGAAAGAGGAAACCTATATTAACAAAATATTCCATTCATTACAGAGAAATTATGCCGCCTGTAATTTAGAAGTCTAAGCTGCTTTTGTAGTACCCATCTCTATAACCTGTAGGAGTAACAAAAGTGAACAGTAAAGTAATAACGGAGAGGAACTAAGCAAAGGGAAAAGATCCTTGCCACAAATAACGCCTGCCTGACCTCTGTCTCCAGTTGATCTCCTTTCATTTAATGTTTCATTTCAGTTCTTCCAACACCAAAATTCTTAGAGCTCAAAGGCAAAAGAGACTTTTTGTCCCTGTGGACCACATGGATGAAGAAAGCACAGCAGTCGGCGTCAAAGGACAAATCACAGGAACAGGAAAGTAATTAACAGCTGAAACCAAGGGCTAGGGAAACCTGAGTGGAGGAGGAATTTAGACAAATTTAGGGTGATGGGTTTAAAAAGCGTAGCGTGAGCTTGAGTCTTCACCCCTCTGTTTTCTGTCAGGTTACTTCTTCCTTTTTTAATACAATATTTTCTTTCTTCCCTTTTTTTGTTCTGATCCTCTCTTGAGAAATTCAGATGGGAAATAAGGCTCACGTACTTTTAATTGCTTAGATGTCTGTCTGCCTAGGAGGGCCGTCCATCTAGTAGCACAAGGTCACTCCCAGATCTCTTCCAAAAGGTATGACATGGAGCGGCCTACCTCAGCCATGTTGTGGGGGCTTGGCTCAGAATTACGACTCCAAGTCCTATAACCTGTGCTATTCGAGAGGTCAGAGAAATGGGCTCTTTTGCCTGAAAAGAAATCTTACTGTTGTCTCCTCAAGTATCTCATGAAGACAGTCTGTCCTATTAAGTCCCCCAGTGAAGCTCCTTCTTCAGCTAAATTCTGAACCTACTTACTCTGGTACAGAAAAAAACCCCAAGACCAAAACAGAAAAACATTCTTTGCATAACTTTATACAAACACAGTACGCACATTTTAGCTATAGAACTCTGTCTGGAAGAAAACTTCATGAGCTAAAGGCAGGAGCCAGCTCCTTCATGCACGTGGCAGAGTGGAAGTAAAATTCCTGAACACAGACGGTGCAGGGTCAGAACAGCTCCCAGCGCAGGTGGGACCGCAGGGCTCCGTAGGACTCTAACCTGCCTCTGCGCTTTTGTACAATCCTCGCAGCACTTTCATTATTCTACAACACACTGCCTGATAGTCGTCTATCTGAAGCAGTCGTATTACATCATCGTCTGAAAACGATGAAAAACATCTAATGTAACAGATACGCCTTAAATAATTTGCTGTCTTTTCCATGGGGAAAAAAAAAAAAAAGGTAAGAAATGTGGATACTAAAATACAAGCCAAAAGGCAGCTTCTGCACTGCACTAGTCGTCACTTCCAGCCTCCTCTTCACAATCTCCCTAACAATTCAAACGCCAAGGTGTCACGCTGCAGCTGATTGAGCCCCATTTCCCATCCCCTGGCTGTGCCAGTTCACTGGCATCTGGCCTGCAAAAGCCAAAACTGCCTGCCTCGCCTTGCCAGTACGCCCGCGTGCAGAATAGAGACTCGCCTTTGAGGTGCGGCTTTTGCTAGAGAGCAGCTTTTGCAGCCTGCTAAAGCCTTTAAAAAACTGCCCTTCCCTACACTGAGGATGACTATAGTAATACTTAAATTACAATACTGTGGTGTAAAAGGCATTGTAATTAGGGAAGGTTTAGGCTGGACATGAGGAAGCATTTCTGTACGGAGAGGGTGGTCGGACACTGGACCAGGCGTCCTGGAGAGGGGGTCGGTGCCCCCGGCCAGGCAGCATTCAAGGGCATTTGGACAGTGCCCGTCACAACATGCCATAACTTTTGCTCAGCCCCGAGGTGGTCAGGCCGTTGGACATGGGGACGATTGCCAGTCACTTCCCAAGGAAACAGTCCAGTCTAGTCTGTGCTGGTTTAATTAAAAATGAGGGTGTGGGACTTTGGCCAGCACTAACCAGATACACTTGCTTATATGGACTGGAAAAGGAAAATTATGTGTGTTCATCTAAAGGGATGACTTCATTCTTCTAGCACATCTCTCATGACCTCTTCTTTCTTCTTAGTCTGTGGTTATCAAATAACAAATAGCAGTGTCTTAGCATTTAAAGCCCATCTTATGTCTTGGCTGGGCATATATACACACATACGTACGTGTATCTCTGTCTACATACAGAGAGCAGCATCCATTGCTGGACCAGCTGAAGAGAGTTGGTTTGGTTTGGGGAGCAACTGCAGCCTCTTCTCCAGGGATCCTTTAATCTGTTTTCACAGAATATTGAGGTAGGAAAAGACCTGTAGGATCATCAAGCCCAACCCCAAGCCCAACCTCCAACCCAACCCCCCAGGCCTCCTAAACCGTGTCCCCAAGCGCCACGTCTACACGTTTTTGACCACCCCCAAGGGACGGACGGTGACTCCACCACCTCTGGGCAGCCTGTTCCAACGCCTGACCGCCCTTGCAGAAGACATTTCTCCCGAGCCTTCTCCTGGCGGCGCTGCTCAGCAGCTGCACGAAAGACCAGAAAGCAAAAGAGGAGGTTTTCGCCCCCTTTGCGGCCAGCCCTCACGCGCATCCCCGCCGCGCCGCGCTTTGTCACCCCGCGCGGCTGTGCCGGGGCACCGCCCTGCCGCGCCCTCCGCCCCGCCCCTCCGCCCCCGGGGGCGGGCCTCCCGCCCTGGCAGCGCGCGCAGGTCTGCCGGCGGTGCGCGCGGAGGCGGCCTCGCGGCGCGGGGCTTTTAAGCCCCTGGGCTTGGGTGCTACCGGCGGCCGTTGGGCGCGCGGGGCGGCCGTTGGCGGGGCGGCGGTTGGCGGGAGGCGGCGGGGCTCGCGGAGCGGGCGCTGGCGCAGCCGTTGGCGCAGCTGTGAGGCACCGCCGCCCGCTCTTCTCCGCAGGCGCGGTTGGGCCCAGAGCGGAACCTCCGCGGCGGAGGAGCGGAGGGAGCAGCAGGTGGGCCCGGCGGTGAGGGGGAGGGCGGCGGCGAGGCCGGGCCGGGAGCCGGCGGCGGGGCCGGGAGCCGGCGGCGGGGCCGGGAGCCGGCGGCGGGGCCGGGAGCCGGCGGCGGGGCCGGGGTGAGGGAGGTAAAATGGCGGCTTCCACGTGGCGGGGTGGGGAAGGGTGATCCATGACTCCATGGGGGCTGTCGCCCGTGGCTGACCCCCTTCCTAGGCATGGAAGAGCAGTGCCTTGCTAATTGGCAAAACTTCTACCCTCGTGTGGGTATTAGTCGTTGACTGTAGCAAGTAACAGGCCGAGTCGGCCCAGGTGCGCGGCGCCGTGGGCTCGGCCGTCTCCCCCTTCTGTGTTTTCTGTTTCTTTGTTTTTTATCCTTTTTTCTCCCGTCAGTAAGCAGTTAGAGCCCAGGTTTTGAAAGTGTTCTTTTTTTTTTTTTTTTTGCCCCCTCAGGAGCGCAGAAGCTGAAAGTACGAAGACACATCTGTTGCCGTTGAAGTTCCAAAAAGTATGTGACTGGGTACGTGTTATGTAATAGGCTCTTAGAAGTGAGGTTTTGGGCAGGAATAATTTATGTTTAGCGACTGAACTAGTGAGACTGTTGAAGGGATGCTAAAAGGGTTAACATAAAGACCTTTGTGAAACCAACTGTAGCTGGAATGTAACAAGAGCCCTGAGGCAGCATTGATTAGCTGTCTCTTGTTTAGCCTCCCCCACCCCATCTTGCAAAAGGATGATAAGGAGGTTTGATTTAACTAAGGAAGGGCCTTGAGGAGGGAAATTCTGCAGGTAAAGCAGAAGTGGAAACCTCTGTGCAAGCAAGAATGGATGTGCATGCAGAGATCAGACCAGCTGTGAACTTCTAGTGAACTGAAGAGTGGTGGGATGAAGCTACGGCCCTTGAGGAAGACAAGGATGAGGAAGAGCGCCCCTCAACCCAAATCAGCAGAATGGTGGAAATACCATAAAAGGAAGAGAAGAAGGTGGAACCCTCAATTCCCGGAATAGTCATGAATATGTACTAGATCTCCCAGAAATATGTTAAATATGTACACAATGCTTGTATATAAGCACGCTTGGGAGGAGTGATCCCCTAAGCACCCAGCACTGTAATAAAGAATAGCTGCTTAATAGTCTGACAAATTGGCTATTGAGTTACTCTGCGATTTTGCACGGCTTCATTTGGCGACCCAGATGGGACCCTCTCTGCTTGGCTGCAGGATCCGCTGAGAAAGGGGACTCCCTAGGGTGTGCTGGGAACTTCCCTGAGGGACTCCTTGCCTCATCCGAATCACTGCGGGAGCAGACAAGGACCAGCTTCTGGAAAGGTATTCTTTCAACGTTTTTACAGGGTAAGGCTATCCAGGGGTAAAGACCCGTAAGTCGTACAGAGATATCTCACGTGGGGCGGTAGCATGGGGTTACTAGTGCCTCCGTGCATCAGGGTAGACAAGCCCAGAGGTAAGCTCAAGCCTCAAAAGCTGTGCCAACCCGGTGGTAAGTCAGTGCCTGGTGATATAGTTACTTATTTGAATGGATGTTATGTGGAGTGTGTTAATCGGAATTAGTGTTTTGGGAATATTGTTGTAATAAGTGCTGTGGGGTTTTATCAGTTGTATGAATGTGTGTGCATGGGAAAAGACTGTGCTAATGTTGCTGTAACTGGATATGCAAGAAATCAACATATGTCAACATCACTTTGTGTTATTTGTGGTGACTGTCACCCTATAATTTTTCTGACTACTGTGTGTTGTAGTACCTGTAACACATTTTTCAGTAAGTTGTGATATACAGGTTGGTTTCTCCTATTGTCCTCTTTGTAACTCACATACCAAAGTTTGTTTTGAGGACGTGGGATGGGTTGATCCGAGACGGGTGTTTGTTGAATACAAACAGAATGGTGAGATTTGTTTGGGTCGATGTTTGTGTTGGATAGTGAAGGATTAGGCATGGGAGGAGAACAACCAGGCATCTTAAAGAAAAGTCCTCTAGGGAGCATTTTGGCACACTGGAAGGAGGGGGGGGGGGCCCGGGGGGTAGTGAACAGGAAAACCTAAACAAAATATTGCAATCAGTGGTGGCCACTGTATAAATTGGATGATGAGGAAAGTGGCCTTTTAAGGGAACTTAAAATTATAACACCTTGTTACAGTTAGTTATTTTTAAGAAGAGTGAGAAAATGGGGTGAGGTAATGTATGTGGACATCTTGGAATTAAGAGACCACCCTGAGAGGCAGAAGGAGTGTGGTTTAAATATTCCCCCATGGGATCCTTTGGTGTTGGCATTAGAGAAGGAGCAGAGAAATAATAAAAGGGAACAGGGAAAGTGGAAGAGGTGTTGTTCAGCTTGTAGTATTGGGCAGACGTGTCTAAAAGTAAAAGAGCCTAAGGGAAAGGGGGAAACAGATGAGCATTCTTTTTTAGTCAGATGTATGCCTGCCCAGACCCACTTCACCGCTGTTGCCTCCTACCCTCAGATCAGGACCATCTGTCCCCGGAGTTGGGAGACAGTCAGGAAAGTGATCCAGGGGAGGGGACTAGCACGTCTTCTCTAATCACTTCATGAACTAGAAACAGTTTTTAAGGAGGCGCCTAAAGTGGTAGCTCCACTGTGGGGCGTGATGGGACCAGACAGACCGGTTAAAGTGCCCTTCACAGATGGTAATCTGGAAACTTGGAGGGAAGTGGTAAAAGGGTATCGAGATGATCCTGTCAAGGTAGCAAGGAGGTTTGAATTAATGACGTGAAATTTGGACATTGACTGGGGAGACAGATCTAACATTGAGTGAAATGACAGAAACAGAAAAAGGTCTGGTGGTTTGAACTGCTCGTAGTCAAGTGGAGGCACAGATAGCAGGAAATGCTATACAGGGGACCATAAATGATTATGTCCCGTTGCAGGGTCCAAGGTGGGATCCTGATGATGCAGGTCAATATCAGTTGTTGCAACAGTATCGGAAGTGGATTAAATGTGGAATGGGGAATGCAGTACCGAAAGCGGTGAATTGGTCAGCATTCTATGCCGTAAAACAAGAATATAGTGAAAGTCCCACAAACTTTCTAGATTGTTTAAAAGGAGAAATGAGGAAATAGACTACCTTGGATCCCTCCTCTGAGGAAGGAAAACAACAGCTAGCCTCCTTGCTTCTAGGGCAATTCTCGACAGGTATCAGAAAAAAAGCTGCAGTGAATTAAGGAACCTGATAATAGGGACTTAGAAAAGTTACTTGAAGAAGCTTCAAGAGATTTTAGGTACTGAGAAGATATGGAAGGTAGGAAAATGACTAAGGTAGCTACAGCCACAGTGGCAGTACTAGAAAAGAAAGGAATGATTAGTAATGGTGGATGAGGATGAGGCAGACTGTTCGGAAACCAAGGGTTGGGCAGGAATCAAATGTACGTTTTGTAAGGAAAAAGAGCACTGGAAAAATGAGTGCCCAAAGTGTCAGGGAAACTGGATAGCTGAAATTAATACTGCCTGATGGGGACCTGGGGCATCTACCCTAGCAGATCCACAGGTTAAAATACAGCTAGGGAAAACAAAGAGAAGTGGGGTTTTTGGTAGACACGGGCACTTCATAGTTGGTTTTAAATCAGGCACTAACTCTGGTTGATGAGGATTCTGTCAAGGTAATAGGAGCAACTGGCCAACAAGAGAAGGCATACTTTTTAAAACCACTCAGATTTAAGATGGGAAAACAGGTTGGGGTACATCAGTTCCTGTATTTACCCAATTCACCCAAACCCCTGTTGGGATGAGATTTGTTAGAACAATTAGAGGCCAAGATAGTTTTCAGGCAAGGAAGTATGGAATTGAAAGTAAAAAGCAACTGGCATTAATTTCTCCTAAAGAGGAGGAAGGGACCTCAGGGGAAATAGAAGAGATAGACAGCCAAGTGTTTCTGGGGGTGTGGGCTACAGGGACTACCAGAAGAGCGAAAAATGCTCCCCCTATAGTAATAGAACTTAAAGAGGGAGTCGGCCCTGTGCGACAGAAACAATAGCCCTTGGAATTCGAAGACCGAAAAGGGGCAGAGAAACTGATAAACAGTTTGTTGCAAAACAAACTGCTTGTCAAAAATGAGTCTGAATACAATACTCCTATACTGCCTGTTAAGAAACCTGAAGGTACTTACTGGGTAGTACAGGATCTGAGAGCAATTTTTGTTAAAATAACTAAGGATCTCCACCCTATGGTGGCTAACCCGTACACTTTGTTGACAAAATTAAAAATGGAGCAAGGCTGGTTTACAATTTTAGATTTAAAGGATGCATTTTTCAGCTTGCCCATAGCCAGGGCGAGTCAGAAATTGTTTGCCTTTGAATGGGGAGTGCCCCTTGACAGGGCACAAGTCCCAATGAACCTGGACAGTGTGGCCCCAAGGACTCAAGAACAGCCCGACCATTTTAGGCAATCAATTAGCCAAAGAACTCGAGTCTTGGAATCCCCCTCCATGTAATGGAACACTTTTGCAGTATGTGAATTATTATAGCCACAGAAACACAGGAAGATTGTATTCAGTGGACTGTAAGTTTATTAAACTTTTTGGGCTTAAATGGATATTGAGTTTCTCGACAGAAAGCCTAGACGGTGCGACAGCAGGTGACTTACCTAGAATAAGAATATGAGCTTTCTGGAGGACAACGGGAACTGGGAATGTTACGGAAAGAAGCAATCTGTAAAACCCCACTTCCCCAAACAGTAAAAGAACTCAGAACATTCCTGGGGATGACCAGTTGGTGGATTGATAACTATGGACAACTGGTAAGGCCTTTAGATGAACTTCTAAAGGAAAATCCTAGACAGCTAAAATGAACTAAGGGTGCAAGAGATAGTTTTAGAGCTCTTAAGAAGCTCTGGCTTTGGGGCTACCTGATCCTACCAAGCCTTTTTGGCTATTTTCCCATAAAAAACAGGGAGTAGATCTAGGGTTCCTAGTTCAGAGGATGGGATCCTACAAAAGAGCTGTGGCCCATTTCTCAAAGCAACTTGATGAGATCAGCAAAGGCTGGCCAGGCTGCTTGAGGGCAGTAGCAGCAGTAATCCTGAATATCAAGGAGGCATGGAAATTTACCCTGGGACAAAAGATGAATGTGAGTGACACATGCAGTTTCGACGGTACTGGAACAGAAGGCGAGCCATTGGCTTTCTCCTAGGTTTCTGAAATACCAGGCTATTCTGGTAGAATTGGATGATATATTGCTTGAAACTACTAACACTGTAAACCCAGCTTCAGAGATCACAGCTACAGCAGAGCCATTGGAAGACGGCTGTATAGAGACCGTGGAAGCTGTCTACACCAGGAGACCAGACCGAAAAGATGTACCGTTAGAGAGTGTAGAGGTTTCGTGGTACACTGATGGTAGCAGCTTCATCAAAGGAGGCATCCGAATGGTGGGATATGCAGTTACCACCACTGAAGAGGTAATCAAAGCCTAACCATTGCTGGTTGGGACATCGGCACAAAAAGCAGAAATCATTGCCCTAACTAGGGCCCTGGAACTGGCAAAACGGAAAAAGGTGAATGTCTGGACAGACTCTAAGTATACATGTGGGGTAGTCTATGTTCATGGAGCTATATGGAAAGAACAGGAACTCCTGACTAGCCAAGGAAAGAAGATAGAACATGCTGAAGAAATTCTCTGGCTGTTGGAAGTGGTCCAGCTACCACTTGGAAGTTGCCATCGTGCATTGCTGAGGGCATTCAAAGGGTAACACTGACTCAGAAAAAGGTAACAATCTGGCAGATCATGAGGCTAAATGGGCATCAGAAAAAGTGACCTTAACGGTAGTCTCAGCTTTAATTCCCGATAATAGGCATGAAAGCCTAACAGAGGTAGAACAGGTAAATTATTCTAAAACTGATTTGGAATTAGTACAAGAATTAGGAGGAAATACCCCTGATAAGGGATGGGCCCAGTCACCTGATGGGAAAATTATATTACCTGCAAAATTAGTACGGGGTTTAGTAAGGAAGGAACATGAAATGACTCACTGCGGAACAGATGCCCTGTGTAAATATTTGAGTCAAAAAGGGATAGGACAAAATTTATATACCACTGCAAAACAGGTAACAACACAACAGTGTGAAATTTGTCTTAAAAATAACCCCAACACATGGAACCATTTGCAGTTGGTTGTAATTGGATGGGGAAATTCCCCTGGAGACCAGTGGCAAATTGATCTTTCTGAACTTCCAAGAAAAGGGGGGTTTCGATACCTACTGGTACTTAGAGATACCTTCTCAGGTTGGCCAGAGGCTTTTCCTTGCAGAACCAATAGAGCAAGGAAGGTAACCAGAGCATTGCTAAACGACATCATGCCATGGTTTGGGGTACCTCTCGCAGTTTCTTCTGATAGGGGGACACGTTTCTGTGCACAATTAGTTCAACAAGTGAGTACAATTTTGGGTATTTATTGGCAATTACATACTCTTTACCGACCACAAGCTAGTGGCCAGGTAGAGAAGGCAAATCATTTACTTAAGCAACAAATAGCAAAGATCTGTCAGGAGTCTAGCCTGCATTGGTATCGGGCCTTACTCATAGCCTCACTCAGGCCATGGGTCAAGTCAAGGACTAAAGACAATTTGAGTCCTTTTGAAATATTGTATGGTAGGCCGTATCAGGCTAAGTTTTTGGGAGACCTTGGCCAAATTGGAGGTATGAGCCTCCAATGGTATCTGACATCATTAGGGAAACAACTACAACAGGTTAATGAACAAGTCCTGGGAACCAGAGCACAGGGATTAGATCACCCGGGCCACCTTTTGAGCCTGGGGACTGGGTTTATGTTAAGACTTTTTCAGGTGATCCTCTCTGAGAGAAGTGGGACGGACCCTACCAGGTGCTTCTGACCACCTTCGCTGCAATCAAGGTTAAGGAAGAGACACCCTGGATCCACTATTCTCGAGTAAAGAAAGTACCAGGACAAGTCTGGACTTCTGAAGCCCAGGGACCTTTGAAACTTAAACTGTGGAGGCAGAATGGGGACTAAGACCTTTTTGTTTTTAAGTCCTATGTATTTAATCAGTGTAGCTACTTGGCAAGAAAATCTTTATATACAATTAACACAAAATGTAAGCAAGGTTTTTAATTTATCAGATTGTTGGATATGTACGGCTCTTCCCAGAGGTCACATGGAACTACCTCTCCTTGGAATCCCAGTGCCTCACTCCAATTGGAGTTGGCCCTATGATAACTTCAACAACTCCAGCTTACCAAATGGGGAGACTATACTTTGGTCAGTAAGTACAAGTTCATGTTTACCTGGTTTGGAGGAAACGTGGCTTCCAACTGGTGAGAAGATTTGTTGGGGGGTAGAAACAACTCCTCTTCCCAAGAGCCTGGCAAAAATTCCCAGTTATACCTGTAACACTAGCATTAATGGACCTAAATTTGAATTAGAAGGCTTAGAAGGTGGGAACCCGATTTTCCTAGAGCGGCGATCTGGAGGGCCAAGTGTAGGGAGATTTCAGAATGTTAGCGAAACTATATGTGAATGTTCAGACTCTTCATGTCTTAATGACACTAGGAATAAGAAATGTCCACCTCAAATCTTGTTAGGACTAGCGTATAACCTAACCTTTGAATGTGCTCCCCAAGGGCTCTGGTGGCTGTGCGGTGACGGACAAGCAAGGAAGGGATTACCTGAGAATTGGGATGGTATCTGTACTATAGGTTACCTAATGCCTCATGAAAAAATATTCAACAACCAAAAGCCATTATCTGGAAACCTGAGAACTCCATGGACTAGAATTAAGCGGATGGCAAACCCCCTAGCAATAAGACCCACAGGCTTTCACAGTTTTGTGAGACGGTTAATACCATTTGTAGGGGTAAGTGAGTTAGAAAAAGCTATTGTGACTATTTCAACCACTTTGGAGCAAATTGAAAATGCCACAGTAGTTGCATTAAAGAATTTGCAGACAGAAGTCTCCTTGAGCAAAGTGGTTTTGCAAAACCAATTGGCTTTAGATCTGTTAACTGCTAAGGATGGAGGTGTGTGCACCGTCATTAACACCAGCTGTTGTGCATACATAAATAAAGAAAAGGAAATTGAAACAGATGTCCACACAATTTGGGAAAAGTACCAGATCCTTCATCAAGTCTCATTGGATGATACATCTTTTGGGTTCCAAGACATCTGGGAAAAGCTGACATCCTGGTTGCCAAATATTGGATGGTTAAAGCAAATCTTTGTAAGTACGATTATTTTAATAGCCCTGGGACTCATAGTGTGTATTATGCTTAGGTGTTTCCTATGGTGTTGCCAGAGAACGACAGATCATTATTCTCACTGGAAGAATAATGAAATATGGCACCAGGTGGAGACAGGGAAGTGTTTCAAGAAGTCTCTAGAGAATAATGGAAAGCTTTAGGTTGGCTCCACAAAGGTTGAAGAAAAGGGGGAACCGAAGGGATGCTAAAAGGGTTAACATAAAGACCTTTGTGAAACCAACTGTAGCTGGAATGTAACAAGAGCCCTGAGGCAGCATTGATTAGCTGTCTCTTGTTTAGCCTCCCCCACCCCATCTTGCAAAAGGATGATAAGGAGGTTTGATTTAACTAAGGAAGGGCCTTGAGGAGGGAAATTCTGCAGGTAAAGCAGAAGTGGAAACCTCTGTGCAAGCAAGAATGGATGTGCATGCGGAGATCAGACCAGCTGTGAACTTCTAGTGAACTGAAGAGTGGTGGGATGAAGCTACGGCCCTTGAGGAAGACAAGGATGAGGAAGAGCGCCCCTTGACCCAAATCAGCAGAATGGTGGAAATACCATAAAAGGAAGAGAAGGTGGAACCCTCAATTCCCGGAATATTCATGAATATGTACTAGATCTCCCAGAAATATGTTAAATATGTACACAATGCTTGTATATAAGCATGCTTGGGGGGGGGGTGATCCCCTAAACACCCAGCACTGTAATAAAGAATAGCTGCTTAATAGTCTGACAAATTGGCTATTGAGTTACTCTGCGATTTTGCACGGCTTCACTGGTCTGTTGAAATCGAGGTATAGGCTTGGTATTTTGGTTTTAGGGCATGCTTCCTTTGTGTGTGTGTTTTATTGGCAGAAAAATAAAGTGCGTAAGTGTGACTAGGAAGAATTGGGCTTGGGTGTACACGTATGAGATATGCTAGGAATACTGGATTATGATAAATTGGATGTTGCTAGTATTTTTCCCTGCCAAACTGGAGGCATCTGAACCCACAGATTTCTTGGGGATGTCCAGAGCAATGTCCTTTTTAATAAGCCTGTGTCTGATTTAATGACGTGAGTACTAAGAGTAATCTGCAATTGCAGGAGGAGAGGGACACAAGTTTGGTACTAATGACTTTGTTTCAGAGCAATTTACAGCTCCTAGGAGGGGATCATACTGTTCAGTGATGTTTGCTGTCTTGTATATGTTTCCAGTAGCAATATTAAACTGCCTCAAACTTGTTTTACAGGGGAAAAGCACTCTTGAGTTGTGATGAAAGAAGAAGATGGGGCGAAATTCCACATGTGAATTATAGGAGTAGCTGTGACTAGAACTTCTAATTTTTACTTAGGGTAGGGTGGATCTGTCCAATCTTCTGGAGTTAATACCTTTTGTGAGCAACAATATTTCTGGTTACCAAGTAGAGCTAGCAAAAGCGAAGTTTAGGCTAGATCTTAATCTCACTTTAGACTCAACAGAAATGAGCTGTTTTTAAATGAAGTTCAGACTTGGAGCCTAAATTGGATCTTCTGCACTGCTTCTCTCTTCTTTACGAAGAAGGACTGGAATGTAGCTTATTGTGCCTAAAATTAGCCTTGACTACTTCTATACTAATACAGTTAGGGCGACTGGCTCATTTTGTGCTGCTTTCAGGGATATGCAGCTCCTGTCTTTGGCCTGTTACTAAGTCTTAAGCAATTACATTAATTCCTACTAGTTTAGTGGCTGCACAGCACTCTGTCATGTGCCTGGCCATGCTGCAGTATTATTAAATCTGATGACACGTGCACTCTCAGTGGTGGCTCTTCTGCTGTTCAAGTATGTTAGAAAGGTTGTTGCAAGGAGTATGTGTGTACTGTAGAAGCTGAAGGTAAGTTTGTGAAGTCTAAAAAATGAACGTGAAATCCACAGTCATAATTTTGTATATATGCCAATGTAAAGCATTCAAATGTATGAATGTCAATAAAGAGACATTGACTTTCACTGCAAGTGTCGCTTCTTCCTTACAAGACTAATAACCAAGACTAGACGTGCATGTGTTCCTTGGAGTTACACAGACCCAATCTGCGTGTTGTCAGGATACAGCTTTTGGTAGTTGGGCCTTGTATTTGTGACTCTGTGTGGTTTCAGGGCAAAGCAGCATCTGGGTGATGCATTGTCTGGGAGCCATTCCAGAAGTCACATGATTTTAGTCAGAGGTTAGTGTTGCAGGGGAGAAGCAGTGACTTGGAATGTAGTTGCTTCTTCGATTTCAGTTGCTGAGGGACCTTTTATTCAATCCATGTTCAAGAAAAGTATGTGTTGAGCTCTGGTAGATGGTGAATCATTTTAGAATCAAAGAGACTTGTTTTACTTATAGGTAAACTTACTGTCTTAGCTAATACCAGCCACACTGGCACAAACTTGTGGAATTATCTTCCAGTTAATAAGGAAATATTTTGCAAATCATTGCACGCTGACAAGTTAGGGGGGAAGGAGGGGCTTTGAAAGGAGTGGGAAACAAAACCTGTGAAGCTACAACTGAGATCGGTAGGTGGTGCAGTTACTGCTAAGCACTTGGCAACTGAAGGGGGTGTCCCTGTTTGAAGTGGATGGAGGGGTGGAACTGTGGACTTTAATTACAATGTGGATTAGATCTGAGGAAATTACTTCCGATGGTTGTTAGTCACACTTCGGACTAGACTGGTAGGGACATTGGGGAGCTGTCACAGGAAACTTTTTTTTTTTTTAAGAAAGCATGTACTTTTCCTGCCATGGCCAAAGTATAGCTGAATGTATATTCTGTGTCGAGCTATAATAAGTGGTACTACACCTGTTTAATTGGTGGTGTGTGATTACTCTTTCATTTTACGCAGCTCTGCATGCAACCCTATCATATAACGTCTTTACTGCTTAGGATTCCAAATTTGTGGCTGCCAGGCCTGGTAGCCAACAGTCATGAGCATGTGCTGTCAATTTCCTTCTCTCCAAGAAGAGCGGACTACTGTTGTAACCTTAGTGCTTTCAGAAAATAAGTTAACACATCTATTCTACAAGGGCAGTTATTTGCTTATCTTACACATGAAAATGCCAGGCAGACTGGCCAGGAGAGAGCTGCTGCTCTCCAGGGATGAGGGGTGGGTGTGAGAGTGCTACCATTGTGTGCGGGTGTGGTTGCTGTTCTGGCAGGTGCCCTGATGCAAAGTGGCTTCCTTAGTGTTTTAGATTTTTTTTTAATTGGTGGTTGTTGGGGGTTTTTTGTGACTGGCTTTGATCCCATAAAGAAAAGCAGGTGTGGACAATTGGATAGGGAGAAGCAGTAGGGGTGGGGATCTGTTTCTTCAGGGATCTGGCATGCATTAAAACAATATTAACACAGAGTACAAAACTCAAGAATATGACAAGAAGGTCTGGAGAGACACATTTTTCTTTTGTGGTGACCGAAATGAAACTGAAAAGTTTAGGCTTGCTGGTGTTGGTATTTAGGTACTGTACAGCATTGCACTGACATTATCGTCTGATGTGTTACCCCAATTCCCTTGAAGTTTAACCTTTGCTTTTATCAGACAGCAGCTGCCTTTTTAATCTATTTTAACAATTTCAGAGCAGAATAACTGAATTGTTGGGTTTTTTTTCCACAAGTAACTGTTTGAAAACTGGCTGGCCTGTCTCTGCGTCCTATAATGGCGGATCCTTTTGTGTGACACTAACTTAGAGGAGGATGGTGTAGCTGCCCTGCTAGTCCATTGTGTGAGCAAGTGATGAGGTCACTGGTGTTTCCACCTGAATTAATTGGCCTGGTGGCTTGATCTGGCCTGCAGGTTAGATTTGTGAAAAGTATGAACCACAGTGTTTGCTGTGGGTGTCTTGTACTGGTTTCGAGTGCTTAGTGAGGTTACATAGCCTTTCCTATGACTGAAGCTTTCCATCAGCATCCTGTCACGTGCACAGAGGGTAGTGAAATCTGCTTTCCCTCATTACTTGAGTACAATAGAGGTATTCTTACAAGATGTGGCTTTTTCATTTCCATGTGGCTTAGGATGGCTTGTTTTTCATTATTTCTCTTAAAACTTAATTCCCAATTCCCAAACAACTGTTTTCCTATCTTTCCAATCTGTTCCTGTTGCATCTTAGCTCTTACCTTTATAGATGCATCTTACTTTTCTGCACCGTGTTGCATCTGCAGCTACATCCAGTCTCTCACGCCTCTCCAACTTTCACCCAACCCAGTCTTTTTTATTTTTCCTTTACATTGCTACAAAGGTAAGTGCTTCTTTCCAAAGTCTTAAGTCATCTTTTCCCTGTTTGTGGTTGCTTGGTGCTGCATTGTCAGGAAGTTGCATGGTCAATTTCTATGTTCTGTGCTAAATAACAGAATAGGAACTACTGTGTGTGAGCAGGTATCTGATGTGTATGAGGCAGGTCTGGTCTCCACTACCCGTTACCTGCATTTTCTGTTACCCAGCAGCTTGGAGCACAAAGGAAAAACGTGTTTCTTTTCTGATACCACAAACTTCTTGTTTTCTGGGCAGTTTCTTCTACTGGGATCTGCTACTTGTATGTTACGTTCTGCAGTTGCCACTCTGAAATCCTAACAGCATTAAAAATCTTGAGTATAAATACTCTAGCACTTGAAAGCATGAAATAGTTGTGGTAACATTGAAAATTATGGAGAACACTGATTCAGGACTGGCTTTTTGTTAAATATAAGCTGTTAAAGTGCTGTGAATTTTTCTGGAAGATGGCTGAGGTTATAGATATTCAGCATATAAAGATCATAGAATGGGATCTTGATTCATCTGTGGTTTAGAGGTAAGTGCCCTTTTACTTTGGGAAGTTGTTCAGGTTTGAGATAAATGCATGTTAAATAGGCTTTGTGTGTCAGTTGCAGTAATGCTTCTGTTCTTTGTTTCTGATGTAGTTGTCTGTATATTCTCTGGAAAATGGAAAAAAAAAGTTGGCAAGTTCAGGGCAACTGCATCTAACTAAATCTTCACAATGTTGGGGAGGCTGGATAGGTTACACATCAGTGCTTAAGATGGTCATGTAATCTGGTAATAGAAGTACCAAGTGTTTTCTTAGTGTATGCCACCATTAGCACTGTGGCCAACCTGCTTAATACAAAAACCCCCTTCGCGTAGGCTGAAAAGCAGGTTTTCCTCCAACCTTGTATGTATGAAAAATGTTGAACAAAGGGGAGAGCAGCAAGGGTCAGAAAATATTCCTAAGTGGTTTAGAGAGTGTAGGATAAACTTATTTATGTGACAACCAACCAAACTAGTCTGAGTTAAAGCACACAAAGCACTAGGAATTCCATTGTACAGAACAAACTTCCATCTCTGAGAAAATGGCCCAAAGCTTACATGCTTTGAAGAAAAGTATTGTCAAGAGCACCCTTTTTTTTTACTTAAGAAAGCTCACATAAAGTTCACCCAGCTGATATTCCTGCAGCATCTGCTTGTATATAATCCACAAGATTAACATGTAAAAGTTGTAGTCAGTGTGGCAGTTTTTATTTTATACATTTACATCATCAGGCTCATTGAACAAAAATTAGAAAGGCATAACATAAAGACAATTTCATTTTATGTTAGAAACTGAAAAGGCATGCTCTCTGCATGAAAACGGTAGTGCAACATTTTAAAATCTAATAAAGCATCCTATTAAAAGAGCAAAACTAATGAGCGACTGTACTAAATCTAAATGGTTACTACATTTAGTATGCAGACTTGACTTCCCCCCCCAAGTTTTGTATTTGTGTGGTACAACTTCTAAAATAAAATTATTTCCCCTGTACGCAACGCAAGTATTGCACTATATAGCCTACTTCTCCACAAGTCTCAATGGGTCTTGGACAGCAAAGCTTTCATGGTACAAGTAGATGCATTTTGACAGATTTACTTCCTCTTGCCTTTAATTAAAAGGCCCATGTGTAAATAAAAACATAAATGGTTTTAAAGTTCATTAGCAGGGTGTTCTGCATAGGTCTAACAGTAAGTGGTCACAGTACTATGATTTTTGACATGTTTTTAAATATTTCGCGCTCTTTCAACAGTGTGGAATAACAGAAACCTAAAAGATATGAAAGCACCTTGTGTACTAGTTTAGCACCAGTTCCAACAAGATATTTAAACTAGTCATGACCCTTGAAAATATAAGTTTGAGGGCACAGAGAAATTGAGGGTTGAGTCTTCAATAACATGGGCAATATGATTGCCACTTTTGAATGCAAATTGAGTTGTCTTGGATATTTGTTACAACACCAGAGAGACACAGAACCATATGAAATGAACGATTGCCCCCGTACAACACGAATACAAGCATCCCACGTTGTTCACAAAAGGCCACACTACACTGTCATAGCCAGAGTGTTTGGGGATAGGAGACACGGAAAAACAGTCACTGGTAGTCACAGTTTGCACAGTCACTACGAGGTGACGCACGTCTGCCACACTTGTCACACTGCTCACGGCCCACAGAGCTTTCGGTTCACCTTTTTAAGAAGCTTGTTGTTAATATAATATGTAGAGCACACTTGCAGATAGTCAGAATGGCCTTTGAGAGGGAGCGGAGGGGTAGCACCGATCTCTCCTGTCTCCCTCTTGACTGTCGTTAGTCTCGGGTATTTTAAAGACTGACACCCATGAGTGTTGCACTAAGATGGTGATTACTTCTGTGTGGTAAGTTTGATGGGTGGCCCTTTCTGAAAGGATAGTAAGTTGTTTTATATTTGTCTTGTACATGAAGAGTAACTTATTTTCAGTGCATTTTTATAATAAACTATTAAGGTGTTTATAGTGTGGGGAACAGTATCTGTAAGAGGAATTAAATGGAATCAAAATCTGTCAATACTTCAGATGTCACTGAAAACTCTCTAACTCTCACCTTTCCTGTAAGATGAGTCTGAACCAGTGTTGTAACTAAGCAGGAGAGAGTTGTCTAAATATTATCTTGTAGAAGATAGTAGATTAAGACTTTGTAGACCTTTTCAGACAGGTCTTGGCTCAAACATCTCTAGTATTTGCACTGCACATACTTACAACTTTCTTGTGTAGGTTTGACAGAGGTTTCTTAGTGTTACTTGAGTAAAGTCCCTTCAAAACCAGCAATGAGAGAATTAGGATGTTTGTCTGTTAGTCTGGTACTGTACTGACAGCTAGTGGTAAATCGGAAAAGTAAATTCTCTCCAAAATGCTGTATTTACTAAAAATTATGACTTTCTGAAAGAAGACATGATATTTTACTAGAGAAAAGAAAATAGAGGTCATTTGTTTTTGATCTAGCTCTTGCAGCTGTGCAGGATGCTTGCAGGGAAACTAACTTCCAGTGTACTACCTGCTGTACTTGGGAATGTTCTTTATGCACACTAAGCTGTGAGAACTTTTATCAGAATAGTTGGGGATCTGATTATTGACAGTTATTTTCCTTCTACCTTTTAATACATACTCGTAACTACTTACCAAGAATCAACCTGCTAATGGTCTCATTAGCTAATGAAGCATAAGTCAGAATTAAAGGGCTGAGTGTAAGATCATAGAAATAATAGGAAAACAGTCAAGAACTGATTAAATAAACTGAAGATTAATTTTGAGATCTGTGATTAATTCTAGAGAAGCCTGGAACATAAGTAGCTTGGAGCTACTGCAGTCTTCCTGTGGGCAGAGTGTCTCATGGTGAACTCTCCAGCTGT
Organism: Phalacrocorax aristotelis; assembly: GCF_949628215.1. NCBI lineage: Eukaryota > Metazoa > Chordata > Aves > Suliformes > Phalacrocoracidae > Phalacrocorax > Phalacrocorax aristotelis. Next base: position 5,656,843 of record NC_134279.1, read on the forward strand.
CCTGCTCCAGTGTTACTCTAAACAGGCTATCGCTTTTCCCCTTATCCTAGATACATGGGAACTTGTTCATGCAATATATAGACTTCCTTAACAGAGAGGGATGTTGTTTGGATAGTAATCCTAAACTGGAAAGGTTGTGTGTATGCAGCTTGGATTTAACAAAAAACCCACACGAATCAGGAAAATGTGTGTGTATCTACCCACCGTGGGCCCCAGCAGTGCTGTGCTGTTCAAGTTGTCCTGCCTCAAACTTTGTTAATAAAGTTTGGTTTTCATTACGGACACTTATAGTTTGGTCACACTTTTTATCCAGGGTACAAAAGATGATACTTTTGTGTAGACACCTGGAGAATCTTTCACTCCACAGCCATAGCCCCAGGAGGTCACACCATACACAACCCAGCTTTCCCCTGGACGTTCACACATCAATGGTCCGCCGCTGTCTCCTTGACAGCTATCAACGCGTTTCTGTTCCTGGACATTTCCAGCACAGAGCATTCTTCCTGTGAATCTTCTTTTGTAACGCTCTTCACATACCCTCTTGGGAAGTAAGGGGATGGCAGCCTGTTGTAATGTTCTTGAATAAGCCCTTCCTGAAAAGAGGACCCAAATCATTGCTTGTTATGACGACTGGTCTGGGAAACATAAATGTCATTTAATCGAATTTTTGCTGTCATTCCGTCACGCTGTTTTGTCATTAAATAAAATGACTGAAAACAAGGCTAAATACTGAAATTTACTGTGCGTTAAATATAATAATAAAATACTATATAGATATTGTAAATATGGAAAATAGATGCTTTTTAAAAAAAAAAAAAAAACAAACAACAAACAGAACAACAAAGCCTTAAGATGTAGCTTTACTCCTTGTGTTCACTGGATCTTTCCAAGGCTGGAGTTTGTTTTGTTCCAAACACACTTTGTGCCTTCTATAAGAATGTATGCCTTAGTACTTAAATTAATTGGAAGGTTTGAGTAGCGGAGGTTAAAGCTGTAGAAATACTTCATTTCTAGGACACCATTTCCAATCTAGTCTAGCTCAGCCTGACAGGTGCTGCATCCTCTGTCGGCTTCCAAGCCGAGCATCCAGCCAACCATCACACTTATCCCCTGTAAGTACACGCAAGCTTGCTTGTCACCTCAGCTGAGGAGCTGACATTACTGAGCCCAGGTGTATCCTGGTAGAGATTGGCAGAATTATTTGAATCTCTTACAATCCTGATAACTTCTACATACCAGAGTACTAACAGGACTAATCTTCATTTTGTGAGGGTGACCAGAATGTGTCTTGGTTTTCTTTATCTGTAGTGAATCCTGCATAGTATAAGCACTGCTCTGCTTATAAAATGTCAAGATTTACATAATTCAGCTTTTTTTCTATAGCTTGCACCTCTTTTTCAGTTGGAAATATGGAAAGTTAAAGCCAGTGTTGGGGTTTTTTTAAGTACAATCTTAATACTTGTAAAATGATTATGATTCATGTAGTAAGTGTGAAATTTCAACTGAAGTACTGTGATAATGTAATTTCTTACTGTAGTTAAAGCCAATTATTGCAGTGGTTAATGTTTCCTTAAATAGACGTCTGAAGTAAACAGTATTGCAGAACTGTGAATTATGTAAAAAGCTAGACACAGCTAGGCAATGAATTCGCAATTGTTTTTAGCAAAAATCCACCCTGCAAGTCTATCTCCTTTATTGTAGTACAGTGACCCAGACATCTGTGCACACAGATTAACGCATGTGAAGAGGAAGAACTGATATTTGGCCTTGCCGCCTTGTTTCTTTGCCAGTTTGAATGAGTCAGTGGAACAAAGGCTCAAGTGTGGTCGCTGTCTTGCACTGTATTCAGCACCGTAAAAACATGAAAGTAAAACATGGTTATTAATTTGTAAAACATTAAAAGGACAAAGACCTTTGAAGAGGAAGAATCTTGCACTGACCTAAGAAGTGACTAGATAGTTTGTTCCAGAAGCCTGGATTGCAGACTGCGTTGTGGCTCTCACAAATTTTGGCAAGATGTTATCTTTTTTTTAAATCTCATTGCTGATTGAAAATGTCAGTGGTAACAGGAGAGACTAAAAATGGTATCTGAAATTCTATTATGTGTATATTTTCTATCCATTTTCTATTGAAGTAGTGCAACTTGAAGAACCTTTCCAAAATATTCATCGTACTTACCTTAAAAACCTTAAATATATTAGAGCTGTTATGTTCTGAGGCAGGGGGTGATAAGCTGCTGCGCAGGGTGTACCTGGCAACAAATAAGCTTTTCATTCATGCTTGTCAATCTTAATGAGGTAATTTTACTGACTGGTTCTGTGATTTAGAGTGACATGGTTAATCGCCACTTTCCAAACACAAACTAAATTCAGTAAACGAAGTGGTGTCATTCCTAGGTAAGGATCAGGAGAGAAAATACTCCCCTATATAAAGAGTAAAATTGTTCCATTTTGAGCATTTTCTTATTTTAAGTATTTACGGTTTCGTTTGGTTTGTTTGTTAAAATAAGCAGCCTCAGATCTGTGGGTGGAAATCATTAACACATTTTTACCTGTGTCACCCCATCCAGTGATATAGCAGTTGGGAGCAGTTTTCTGTGGTCGCTCTCTCCGCAATGGCAAACAAGCAGGTAAGACATGGGTGCTGAATCTGGCACACTGTTCCTCTGGCCCCTGTAGCCTCACCAGTGCAATGTCGTAGTCACTGCTGTCAGGCCTGTACTCTTTATGCATCACAATCTGTTGGACTCCAATTTCTTCCTCGTACTCTTCTGGTACCAGTGTGTGATAGTCTCCAACCCGCACAGCATAATTCCGAGTGTTGTTGCCATACCTAAGATTGAGGTGAAAACAAATAGGGCCGGCTCATGCAAAGTCAGATCCTAAGCATTGCAAACAGATTTGATCAGGGTCTTTACTGCTCATATAAATAACGACAGCAAAAGGGGTTTTTTTAAAGAGCAAAAATGCTTTCTCAGACATTTAGATTGACATTCAAGTGTATCCTAAAGAATATAAAAAAACTTTTCTTGAAGTTTGGGGTTGGGCTATTTTCATAGGCACGGTTTCTTACAGACATCTGCCGTGACTGGCGCTTATTTCAAAGGTGCAAGCAAGGTGTGCATCATATTTAGTAAGGGTAATACAGACTGCTAGTAATTATAATGAAAACCTGAGTACTAACATCATTGTGATGCTCCAAATAACTACTGAAATGAAAACAGGGTTCAAGTGTGCTTGGTAGATTGGTTGAGAAATTCTAGAGGCTTAGATAACTTGATAAAAACCTCTTAAGTTAACTGAAGTTATAATAAGGAAAACAAAGCATATGTGCATTGCAAGCACCTATTGTCAAAGTGGCAGAAGGCCGATAAATCTTAGGCTTGTTTTGCATCTAATATGACCCCAGTTTCTTTCACATCATAGACTAAATGGTAAATACCTTAGGGATGATTACTGTGGCTGAAATAACAATCTTCTGTGCGTGCCTTTGGAGATTTTTGGATCACAGGACACACAGCCCTTCTCAGGAAAATGCAAACAAGGGAGTACTGTTGGATACATTTATTTATTTTAAAATCTGGCTAAGCCAACCCAAATATTTTTCCTTTGACTTCTCCCTTTCCCTCATAGCTTTTGACAGGAAATTTGTAATATGTGCGGAGTATGGTGTTCCATCACCTTCTAACCTATACTTGCTCTTTTTATACCCTCCAGCAATGTGCTGGTGTCCGTAGCTTACTAAAGCTTGTTTGAGGAGCAGCAGACAAAGCAGGAACATTACAGGTCTCTTCTGAACAATATATTGCTGTACCACTGACTATTTCTTCTAATTGTGGGTTGCATTCCTGGCTGCCTGCAAAGCTTTCTTTGTCAGATTCTGCACATCTCCTTCAGATCTTCTATGAGCAAAATTTCACTTCTAGGCTTGTAAGGAGAGCGAGCTGCAGGCTATGACCAAACATCTGTTCATCTGAAGATGACCTCCTATATAGGAAAAATGAAGTAACTTGTCTACCACAAACTTTTTCCAGGTCTTCAGTAGTAGTTGTCTGTGAAATACTCTCCAGATACTGTATTTTCCTTGTGGTTGGAAATTAAAACTCTATAGCAGCTGGAAGTGAAAAGATACAGCTGCTGCAGACATTCTGAAGTTTACAGAGGTGTTTAAAAAAGTATTCATGCTGATTTTAGTCTCAGAAGGAGAACTGATAAATTTTGTATTCTACCAAGTACATTACTTGTTGCCACCCTGAAGAAAATTACTCAAAAACTTCTTCTAATTGTGGGTCAGTATGTTTATCTCAAAGATACTTAAGAAAAAACCTCTGTTTGTATGTGTCACTTGACTGATCTTTCTGTTTTCACCACAAAAGTGCTGGTATTTTATAACTTATCACTGAATCAATTTTCATTAGTAATTTTCTATGAAGAAATGAGAGCATGAATAGGAACAGAACATGAGAAAAGGCAGAAGTATGAATCCTGGCTCTCCAGGTGTTCTGACTCCACTCCCTTGAAGTTTCTAGAGAAGAGGTATTTCTTTATAAGCTTTTTTAAAAAAAAAAAACAAGTATTTGAATCTGTCTGTCTCTTGCCCTAGATATTACATTCTCATTTCTAGATCATCTTGTGTATTTTTTCCAGTTTTAAAAGGTCACTAAGACTCCACACTTGGTTCTTTTCCTGATAAAATAAATTACAAAATTCCATGGAAGTAGGATTGCCACCTGATATACTGATTTTGTTTTTGTTGCCCTTAAGGAGATTCTTCAGAGTAAGAAAGGCTGTTAGGTCTTAACTAGTTTCTGAGGTTACATATAGCCGTCTGTATTTGGCCGTCTGAAGTATGGCATCAATGCAATCCTAAATTCTGCATCCCTATAGGTTGTTTGCCAAATCCTTGCTGTCTGCTGCCTGCCAGGAATCTCTGCTCTGACACTGATGAATCCCCTCCTGGGTCACTGTTGCCACATGTCTTCTATCAGAAAAGGCTAATCTTACCATACTTTGCTGAGACACTTAGTATATTATTATCAGTCTAAACTTCTATTGTTGTTACTCTGAGCTATGGTGTGGGAGGCAGTAGAAGTATAATCTGGCACTGGCTCGAAAACAGTGGGGTGTTTTACAGCAGTGCTGTGAGCTCATCTGTGACCTTGGGTGAGTGTCTTTTTTTGTTTTTCCTTCTGCCATCTGTTTGGCTTTCCGTAACACAGCAAGGAGTAAGGCTACACACATCTTCAGTACATTAAAATGCTGTATAGTACAGGCACTTAAATCAACTTTCTTCTTGTATTATTTCTGTGAAATTGACTTACAAATAAGTTGTGCATCTTTACAATAAAATGCTTGGTACATTTCAGTACCAGTTTGTGCTGAATAGGTTTTTTATATTTGCTCATTGTTACTTCTGGGAATTTTTAAAAACTATAAATCATAGTTTACTTCAGCATGTTTATAAATAGATAGACTTGAAAGCAAATTTTCCTGCCCATATGCAAAATTTCCTGGTATTGCTTTGGCAAAACTATAGCATTCAAATTTAGAAACATATTTTTATATAAATATACGAATTAGGGGGGAAAGTATTTTTTGTTCCTCCAGTTATGAGAAATATTAGTAGGGAAATTAATCTGATTCCTTAGTTTAATCTTGTGTTCTGCAGAAAGTTGCATCTGCAGGTCAGTATTTATATATTAAATTGTCGTTTGTCTCTTCACGTGGAGGCTATGTAACCTCATAGGTGGTGCATTTCCTAGAACTACAGCTTAAAGATATCTGAACTGGTTGAAGCAAGAGAAACCACCAAATCAAGGGCAAGTGCGTTGATCACTCTGGCCATCTTTTACGTGGAGTTACCCATAACATTGATTGTTCGACAGAAAGCATGCTACTATGGTATATAAAGCAGTTTGAAAACACTATGAAAACCAAACTGATAGTCTCTGGTAGCTCATTTTATTTGTGTAAGCTAAGCAATGCATCGGTCCTCTGTGAAGCTCGCAAAACAGAGAAATAAAACACCCAACTGTAGAATATTTTACGCACTGACAGCGCAACTCCTGTGCCCCTCTCCAGAGTGGACAAGGTCAGTGTAGAGGCAGGTAGCTGCGTGGTCAGGGTGTGCAGTATCAAGCAGTCTCACTTTTACAGAATCTATTTACAGAACAGAGGTAATGCTCAGTGTAGTAACACTGGCATGGGTAACACAGCCAGCTAAGTACTTCTCCAATGACTTACCCAGACTGAGATTACAAGCAATCTTGGCTGATGCATCAGCCAACTTTGTAGGATCTATTTTCCTCAGAGTGAATTAGAAAAGGAAGCAGATACAGAAAGTACTTAGTTACTATTGCAGTAAAATGGCTTTATTATTTCCGTTTGAATTACTCTAACTTACATGCAAAACCCCCACTAAAGTAAATGGAAGACTGACATCTCAGATGTATTTTTCTGCTCAAATTTCATAACTGCATGATGACATTTCACTTAAGAATCTAAATGATACAGCAGCTGAGCCCAGTGAGTTAAGTAAAATTATCCTGTTTCCTTTGCCAGTTAAGCAATATTAAATAGTTTAATACTTTTTGCTACAGAGATTGTTTATAACTGTTGATCTTATTGCCTTTAAAGGCTATTATAAATAGGATTCTGTACCCCAGAATGCTTTCCTAGATACAATTTTTGGTATACATCCGAGTGTCATATTGGAATACAAATGTACAAGATCATTAGCATTAAATATATATTTGCCTGACATAATCTGACGTTTCCAAAAGGTCACTGAAAACACTCACTCATAATTTACGGTTTTTGGCTCTGTGCAGCAAATCACCTATTAGAGCTGTGCTGATAGTTTCTGCATTATGAAAGCATTTTTACCTCCAATAAATATTTGCCCAGCTAAATTAACCATTGTGTACATTGACAGGTAGGTTTTGTATATATAGACAAACACAATCACAGTACTTTGCCGATGTGTTATCGGTGCAATGGAAATCTGTCTCTCAAGTAGAGGAAGGTAATTTTACATGGTATAAACCTTTCTTCTTTATTTTTTTTAATGTAATGGGTGCCTCTGTATTTTAGTTTATAGGCCTTATTCACAACATGAATTACAGGATTTATTATACACTCTATCCATTATCTTTAATGCAGTTTGAAGGGGGAAAGGGGTTGTGTGGGTTTTTTTTCTGTTTTTTTAAACCTCATGGAAGTCAGACTACTACAGAGTCACAGATGCACTAGGTATTTGTAATTTAGATGAGAAATGAACACACTTCCTTCCTCAACTGATTTAATAATCAAAGGAACTTGATTTTTAATAGTTTATTTTGATTTGTAAGCCTAAGCATGAAGGAAAGTTGTTTATGACTAGTGATAACGAGTGCTCTCCTGTCAGCCATATATCAGATAGTCTAGGAGAAAACTTGCTGCTTCTATTTAATGTTACATCCTTGTTTCTGACAAAAGGAACAATGTTCCCTTTAATAGGTTCCTGCTGTTTTTCTGTGTTATGGGTGATGGTCACTTATAGCAGAATAATAAAGAAAGGAGATCTAGGAAAGCTGATCTTAATTAAAAGTACTGATTTAAAACATTTAACAGAATGAGAAATGCTGCTTCTCATGTAAATGTTTGAAACTTTAATAGCTACAAGGCTTCCAGTGAGAAGCTTAGTGAGCAGGCCTTGCACAGATTTACCATATTTCTGTGCACACTCACACACATAAGGCTTCTTAAACTGATTTTTTCATCTGCAGACAATTATATTTCTTCCCCTATAGTAGTTAGTATTTGCCAAATGAGGAAATACTGTAATAGCACTTCAGTACATAAAAAAGGCAAAGCAGTCTAGCACAGGGGTGTCCTGTCTTCCTCACCTAAAAGTCACCTATGAAACGGCACAGAACCGCCACATACACATCATGTTTGAAGAGTGGAGGCAGAGGAGGAGTCTGGGAGTGCTTCATGGTTGGAAAATAATGTTCCTTTCAGGGTGTTACCCCTCTGTTGGATGGCTGGGCTGGGCGTGCCTTTACGCTCTAGTGCAGCCTGGCAGTGTTGACCTTAGCACCTCCTAGAAGGTTTATTTCCCAGCCAAGTGGAGGATGGATTAGTAATCGGCCACCATGCCAATATCATCCTGCTGCCAGTCAAGTAAGGTACTGACACTGAAGGCACACCTGAATTCGTCTCACCGTTCATGCTAAATTTGAGACAACTGAATTTTAATTCTGGTATCTTACTAGGTATTTGGTTCCACTGTGCCTCAGGGTCCCTGGTTCTCAAAATTACCAGGGCTATGTTGAAGTATACGTGGGCATTCAGGAATGCCTAAAGAAGCACTTAAATAAGGGTTATATTATTAGAACAGTGTTCTAGTTCAAGTAACATGGTATTTCCTAAAATAACATCATGGTCATTATAATTTCCTTTTTTTCTATGCCTCATATTTCTAATTATCCAAACTCAGTATTTTTTTATGTATAGACCTGCGAGTTCCCTGTAGCTGTCAGAACCACTCAGGACAAAACTTGCTAATAAGATGGGGAGGTTATAAAAGGAAGAATAGATTCAAACAATTTTTGATCTTAAATGATGCGTCTTTGAAATTACAGAAACCAGTAATGCTGCTATACTACTGGCAAACAATTCTAATCCTCATGCATAAAATCGTATGTAATTTTTATCCATAGTACAGGTGAGCCCACTTTTGTTACTTAAGCAGTGTTCCAATTTCCAGGATGTGAGAAATGGTATACGGGCCTTTCTCTTGTCTGTCTGTGGAAAATATGTGAAGAAGGCGCTTGATCTATAGATAGCTTTTGGAAACCTAGCCCCTTAAAATCACTCTGAGATCATTAGGAAGTTCAGCCCAGTCTGTTCAATGTCAGCTTAGAGCTAAATATGCCTTCTCTCTTTTACAGGAAACAGTAGTGCCTCCACAGGCTGGTGGGGTTGCATCCTTAGATCTAGGTTGCAGTTTTAAATGCAACATCTGGGGCAAAACAATACTTTGGTCCCTGAGACCACATGTAACCGTTTTAGGATAGTGTGTAACAGGCCTTCGAGTGGCTGCACTGATCTGGAAGTATTGCAGTGTACATTGCTCCAGCCATGCTGCTGCCCATCACGTGGGTGTTCAGCAAAGCACCCAAATCGGGCATGCTTTGGCAGCGCATTCAGTAATGATGCAGAGTCCCAGCTACGTAAGCCAGCCATTGGGAAGAACAGGGAACGTACCCTGTGGGGAGTGCTTACTAGAAGAACGCACTGCATCTGCAGCAGCGCAGCAAATACTAACTTGCTTCACCAAACTTTGTGAAAGCGCTCTAATAAGGTGAAGCGTTGGGTAACTAAGATCTTGATTTGAACTCAGAAAACATAACTGTCTTCCTTTGACCTCCCTTTTCCTTTCCTTGAAGAGGATCTTTGAGGTAAAATAACAGAAAGGACCGTCTTTTTTTCAAGCCTTTAATCAAAGGCTTTCTCAAGAGCTTAAGTTGCATCCTTACTAATCACTATAGAGATGATGAACAATGGAATAGGAAGCCATTGTCTATAGATGATAGCAGCTGAAGTTGCTTTCATAGTTCCACAAAAAGATCTGGGACATCAGTTGAAGAAGGCAGAAATGTCATTGAGTTTGACCCTTTCAGCTTGAAATATTAGCAAGAAAAGTCCCTCGTGATTTTCATGAAACATGAAAACGAAAAGATGTGCATCTGGCGCTAAGCAAAGGTAACACTATCCATTTGAGTAAAAGTATATCTGACTCTTCTTTTTAGTTATTAGTGTGCAAAAGGAAAGGCTGAAAGTCCAAAGTTTAAACCTTTGCAGCCCACTTGAGCAAATTCTAGCAAATATCCTCAAAACTGCAATGCTGTTCTTTTATGCTTTTATTCCAGGCCATACCGCAAGCTTTTGTAAGGATTCCAGTGAAATAATTGCTGTTGAAAGCTTAGAACACTACACCCGCTTCCTTACTGTGCAAGCTGATGCTTTTATACTACAGTAACTTCATCAGCAGTGAATTCCTGAAGTCAAAATTACTGTTCATAAAAACTGACAGCAGAATTACCAGTAACAGAATATCTGTTTCTGCAAAACTGGGAAAAGACATTTTTAAAAGCTATATAACAGCTTAATACTGAGAACTGCAGAAGTTAGATTAGGTAGATCAAATGTGATTTACAAGGGAGTGTAAGTTGCAAACCAGTTGCTAAACATATGGAAAGGAGCTGAATTTGGCATAGTTTTATTAGATGCCAGTGTCAGAGAATTATACCAGTATAACCGCTTAGACAGTTATTTCTTTGTTAAATGGGATGGGACCTTTGCCTCGATGGCTGCAAAAGACAATTCTTCATGTAGCGTGACGTAACAGAGTGAGGCAGTTGCTCCAGCCTATTTGTGAAGAATAAGCAGAACAGCTTGGTCTCGCTAGCATCCAGTGAACAGATTTACTTTCCTGTTAGACTCAGCAAAATACATAAGAATGCTTTACCCTAAAATGGGTTTGGGGGCACTAGTTCATCTAGTCACTGCAGTGTTACAGTGAAAGTGTCTTATCACTGCCAATAACTATCATTACCAAAAATAATCCAAGATATTGCAGTCCCTGTGTTTGATGTTTGCTCTGTTGGCTTCACTATAACCTGAAAGCCATAAGCTGCAGTTTTGTTGGAATAGAAAGCTGTGTTAAAATGTCAGAAGTATTGTCTATATTTTTTCATGGAAACGCTGAAGTTGTGAATATAAATCTCATGAATGATGACACCCAGAATAATTTCCATGTATTAAGGTTTTTTGTTTGGTTTTGTTTGCAGGGAAAGGAGGTTGGTTGATAGGGTTTTTTTAAACCAAAGGCCAGCTCTTTGGTACAGTTTTCGGTGGGCTTGAACTGGAATGTTTTTGCCTATACCCTGAGCAACAAAATAGTTTGAAAATACCCTTCACTATTGAAGAGAGCCCTACCTTTTAAAGCAGTGTGCTGCAGTGAGGACCCAGCAGCTGCTGATGAGAGTAGCACCACACAAGAGTCTTCCATCACCATGAGAAGATTTCAGTCGGAGTGCAACCTGCCATGGCCAGCCTCCCCTGCAGAGGACATAAGACATTGTGTTTCAGGGTACAACAATGGAAAAGTACGGAAGCTTGTCAGCAACCTTGAATGTATATCCTATTTAGTTTCTTTGGAGAACAACTCTTATGAGAAGCGGCTCAGGGAACTGGGGTTGTTTAGCACGGAGAAAAGGCTGAGGGGAGACTGTATCGCTCTCTACAACTACCCGAAAGGAGGCTGTAGTGAGGGGGCGTTAGTCTCTTCTCCCAAGTCACTAGTGAGAGGACAAGAGGAAATGGACTCAAGCTGTGTCAGGGGAGGTTTAGATTGGATATTAGGAAACATTTCTTCACTGAAAGAGTGGCCAGGCATTGGCACAGGCTGCCCAGAGAGGTGGGGGAGTCACTCTCCCTGGGGGTGTTCTAAAAATGTGTAGACGTGGCACTTGGGGACATGGCTGAGGAGGCCATGGGGGCATTGGGTTGGGGTTTGGACTTGATCCTAGTGGTCTTTTCCAACCTTAATGATTCTGTGATTCTATAATTTGACTGACAGCTTGCAAACGACATTATTTATTAACAGTTGAGAATACCTTTATATTCCTGCTGCATTCAGAATTCCATTTAACAATGGTCAGGATTGCTTTACAGATTGTTTGGGCATCCAGCACTCTGACCACTTCCTCCCACTGTCAAGTATTTTAATTTTCCCTTCTCAGATTGCACTCATTGTGCCAAAAATACATTCTGTGGTTTCCTTGCCAAATACTGTTCAAGTCAACAAACCAGAAATTTCCTGCCAACTGGAGAGTGGAAAGAAGGGAATTTCTTGAAAAGCTTAACCCAGCATCCTTTCCTGTCTGCATTAATGTCTTTGTTGGTTCTGAGCTGTTTGAAAAGGGAAGCTGGCAAACCAAGAGGCCTAAAGCAACTGTAGAAATCACAAGTAATAGATTAGCAGCTTTTTTCAGCTTGTGATCATCTGTTTTGTATAGTAGATCTGGGATACATATTTGCAGGCCTATGAAGACAGGATGGATTATTTTTTGCCAGTTCAATAGATTAGCAAAATATGGAACCAGAGTGAAGGGAGAGGGAGAGGGGTGCACCTGTGAGCAGCAGGTAGGCTTCGGTGCTTTCTGACTCCTGTCAACCTGAATAGGTACACTGGAGTACAAGAGCTGCCCAGGATTATCTAGTCCAGCATCCTATCTCAGAGTTGGGAATTTACTTCCCATAAAACATAAAACAAATCAGACAATTTTTAGTTTTTGAAGATGGGGTTTAATGTGTCTTTCCAAAATGGGGTAATTCGGACAGCTTTGGATTTCCTGGTACGTAACTATCCAGTTCCTTTTCGAATTTTGTCAAGTTCTTTTTCTTAATGACTTCTTGTGACAGTGAGGCCTTTTCTGATACTGTTCATATGTTCCTTTTCTTGACTTTGAAGCATTCCTAAGTGCACTACCGGATTTCTCTCACCTTTTTAATTCACCTAATATGCCTGTGCTTGTTTGTGTTGAGATCAAGTTTCTTGCTCTGATTTAATTGTGCAACCCATTATTTGTCACCATTTCATTTCATCCAGTGCCCTTTTTACACTTATTCTGAGACAATAATTCTCAATCTTCTTTTTCTGTGCAATGTAATATTTATTAATCTCATTTGTCTCTTTACTATGGGAAGTAATTCTGTGTTGCTCTGACTGCATTAAGCGGTGTCTTTTTTGGAATGGATTGATGCTGTGCATGTACTTCGAAATAGGTCGCACAATGGTATGCAACGGTACTATAAGTGCATTTTTTACAATCCCTTTTGTAAGATTCTGTGAATAAATATATTTTGAGGTTACTCACAATTATTAAGGAAATAAAGCCTATACTTCCTATCGTAGCATTTAGTAGTAGTAGTAGTAGTATTCACTTAATCTGTTTATATTAACTAAATATAAACGTCTTGTCAAAAGCTGAGAACAAAGTGTTAATAAAAAGCCTGGGTTTATAGCTGTGGCATCACTGAAGCTTATTTTGTGAAGGAAAATCAGGTCTTGGGCAGCAAATCACACCCAGGCCTTTTTTTCAGTGTAGGCAGCATTTAAAACCTTGTGCTATAGTCATAGCTCTCTTCATATAGCTCATATCCTGATATCAAGATATCCTTTGACAAAAAGTAAAACGGATGCTTTGAAAGTAAGAAATCTAACCTGATCAAGGGCTAAACTCATAGGCATCTACAGATTTTTAACTAGTGCTGCAAGTATTTATCAACAAATATTTTTAAATTTCCCACCAAATTTGCTTTGAGTATATTTCAGCTTCTACCTCATGTCAAGCCAAAAGAAAAACAACAAGCCTACAACAAAACCATAAGTTAGGCAAACCGCTTATGGCAAATAGATGTCTTAGAAGCTTTATAGTCAAAATTACTTGTCTTTACCAAATATTTACCGTAAAGAATTTTTCCCACCAATTATTCGCTTTTGTCGACGATGTAGTAACCTCAATCCACAAACAGAAGCAAGAGAATCTAAACCAGAAAGGGAGATGTAGACCGCATTAAACTCAAAATGAAAAGTAGCCAATCTTCAATGAGAGTTAACTAAAAATAAACCACGAAGGCTGAAGTTATTCCATGTTTCATGGTAGTTTTTAACAACCAAATTTTGAGTGGGGAAAATACACTTAATTCTTTCAGGCTTAGAAAGAAATTCTTTTTAGCTGAGACCTTTTGACTGTGATCACAGAGCAATTTACACATTTGTGCTCTGCTTCTCAAGCGTCAGACGTTTTTATAGGGTTCTTACTTCATGTACGTGGCATACCACGTAGGTTTTGGTCCTCAGCTGAACATAAACTATACCTCGAAAAGCTGAAAGTAGCTGTCTAGCTTTTTGCATTTTCATGTCCCTTGTACAACTTAAGAAACATGGCTGCTGTAAACTATGGGAGAAAAATACCCTGTATCATTTGAACGGTCGGTATGATTGCTTTACAGAGCTGGCACAGCAATAAGATCACAGTGTAAGCAGAGAGGTTTTCCCACCGCTTTTGTTTCTATAATTCTTTTGGCATAACTGTTTCTTCTGTGAGGTGGGACTGTTGATGTCCGTCTGTTCCTACCGTGACAGTTCCCCATCCGAACCTGTTGGTCTGCCACTCACAACAGGGCTTCACCTTTATTGCTGTTCCCGGGGGCCTTCTTGCTTAGGTGGTCACAGATCACCCCCGCATCCTCGCTGTGACGGCAGTTGTGCGTCCCTATGTCCTGCTTGATGCAGTCTGCCAAGGATCTCTCATTTCCTGTACACTTCACATTATCCACGTGGATTGGGCCTTTGCCCTCCCCAAAATATGCCATTGTCCTTGCTTTAGCTGGACCCCTGGAAACAGAGCATATATTTTTTTATTAAACACTTTGAGACATTATTCTGCATTTTACTCAACTGAAATATTTCAGCGTAGTGAAAAACATTGAGGTTTTATTCCAAGTCCTGTCACTGATTCACTAATATGACAACTTTTCTTCTCATTGCCTCTGTTACTCTGGTAAGTAGAAAAAAAAAGTGTAACAAAATTGCTACAGTTCATTAACGTTTAAAAAGTGCTGTTATAGATCTAGTTAGAAGGCGCTATGCAAAGTACTTTACATTGTAATGGCATTACAAATAGCTATAAAGCAAAATATGTGAAAGCTGCTTTTTCATAATCTCTTTAATCCTTGTATAAAATCAGCATCTGTGAATGCTAAAAATAATTTGTTCTGGACTGATTCCCTCAGAAAGATGGGCCAGTTAAGTACAGTATGCTTGCAGTGTAGTAGGAGCTGTGATTTACAGATCTATTAGTTGTTAATAGCTATTAACATATTCCGTTATCATGCCATTTTTAAAGTGCACCCCACAGTTCTAAAACTGTAATGTAATTGGAGAAAGACTGAACCCTGTACTTAGTGCTCGTGTAGCATTTTTGTGCACAGGCCTCAAGGCACTTTACAAAGAAGGTCAATATGATAATCCTATGCTTGTATAACAGTGAGTATCAAACCTAAGTATTTAAATGTCAGACTTAGGACATTTTATTAGGGTTTGAAGTCTTGATCCTTATAGCTTGTATGTAGCTTCAGCAATGACCTCAGTGTCAGTTGTGTGAATGACCTCTTTTGAATAATGAACTTTTTTTCACAAATGAGGGAGTGGATGAACAAACACAATAAAAAACCAACATGAATTGTGCATGTAAGCATCTCATTTGGTAACTTTTTTGATAGATTATTACTTTTAATTACTGAGGATAGTGCTTCTTAATATCTAAACAGATGTTTTGTTGTACATGGTTTAAGAGTCAGCAAGAATTATGAGTGGGAGATCACCCAACCAGCTATACAGAGAAGTGGGGCAGGAAGCCACAGCTGCCTTTAGGTGTGTCTGAACTACAAATTTACTTATCAGTTAAGAGCAATTTACTGATATTTTATTGTGAAAAGAATATACGGAATTCTAGATAACGAAAATGTGCTATGTCATAGGTTTCCATTTTAAAGGATATGTTGTAATTGCATCTTGTATATTTTGTGTGTATATAAAAGGGTAACTGCATGTATACTGAAATGCTGGAGTAGAGTAAAGAGGTTAACAACTAAAAGTATTAGGCAAGAAAGTATTTATCTCTGTTTGCATCTCTTTTTGTATCTGTTTTAATACCTGCAGTGTTGGGGAAGATAGGTGAGAATGGCATAAAGAGTTTATGTCCCTTCATCAGCTAGGGAGTCTCTGTTGGGGAGGAATTTTGATTTGTCATATGATTTTCAAAGCTTCATCACACTAGAAGTGTGGCTGGATCAAACCCAAACAATCCAGCCCTCGGTTGCCCATATCCTTATACCTGAAACATGGAAGTAATACATACCAGCTTCCTCCTGTTTCAACTTGCACACAGAAAGCCTTGCCTGTTTGGATTTTGTTATTACGTACTGCAGGGTGGGCAGGCAGGTTTGCTAAGCAGGGAATGTTGGTTAGAATGCATGAATTGCACAAAGCCAGGAAAGAGAAGCATGTAAAACGTGTCAGAGATGATACCACAAGGTTAACTGTCATTACACATTTTTAATTCCCGTGGCTAGCATGTATTTACCAGGTAATCCAAAGCCTTAACTGACTTTGGAACCAGTATAGGACATCTTTGCCTAATGAGTTTAGTATGATTTAACTTATCAGTCACAAGCAATGTGTCTTTTCTGGCCCCAAATATTTTTCTTTTGTACTCTGATTACAGATAATCACAAAAAAAAGGTCCAACTCCCCAACCTCTGTAGGCAGCTGATGCATCCACGTGTGCTGTTACAAAAGAGCGAGCGAGACAGTACAGGCACTCATTGCAAATTCTTACCTGGTTTTGGTATCTCTATGTCAAACAACAAAGTTTCTGCTTTAGGGCATTGCTCTAAAGTTCCTCAGGATATTGAGGAAAAACTTTGCTGTGAATCACCACAGTATCCTTAGCCTTTCCCAGGGAAGTATTTATTGCAGTTAAGTATAGAATTGTCCCTGCAGACTTACTGGCTACTTAATAAGGGCGCTGCCGCCGTTGGATTACCACATAGATCTCAAAGAGTACTCTGATATCTGTGAGGTCACATATGTAAATATTTTAGGTGAAAGAGATGTAGAGACACAAAGATGAGGGGGGAACTTAGTGCGTATGGATGGCAGTCATGCATTGACGTGAACTGAATCATGGGACTTGAACTGCAGAGACTTTTCATACCTTTATATGAAAGCTCTCTCTCTATCTGTCTCTCAGTTTGCTGATAATTGCTATGAAAGGTGTGTCGTACCCACTCTTAACAAAAAAAAACCCCACTGTTCAAATGGAACATGTACCAGGAAACAAATGTAAAAATTGTGATGTTCTAGAGCAAGGAGTGCAGCTTAATAGAGAAAATTATTTCATATAATTGGGACATCTCTGAATGTAGAAAGGTTAAGTCTTATGTGTTTGTTACGTGCTGGAATGTGCTCCTACAACTGGTTTTAGTCCACCCTTAATAAAGGTGTATGTGTCCTTTAATTGCTGCTTTCCAAGCCAGCTGTTTAGGCACAGATGACCATCAGAGAAACAACCTTTTTGCTTGCTCAGATCTGTCGCTAGAGAGAAGGGCAGCTTCAGGTCTTATCCCCTAGCTTTTCTCAGGCACAAGGCCATACACAATAACATGCTGAGCTCTTCAGATGCAGTATTACCATTATTCGTAATACTGTTAATCAGGAAATCCATGTGATTAGTATTGATGGCCAACTAGCCTAGAATTTTTTTTTTCCTGTAGTAGGTATTTTCTGGAGCACTAATGGCAGGATATTTGTTCATTTGTGGGGGTTGTGTGGGTGTGTGTGCACATGTGCATTCTTATTAGCGTGGCCTAAATGAAAGGGGTCCGATTATACTGGGCCACTTCGTTCACTAAAATGCAAGATCTTCTAAAACTATCTTTCCCTCTTCACTCATTCTACCAAAATATTTTTTTATGTTAAACCCAGTCACATAGTAGATAGTACTTCAGAAAAGGTGTGTGTTCTCTTAGTGTATATCTTGCTACAAATATACTTTGACTAGGGTGCTATTAATTCTTTTTCATGAAAATGACTGCCTTTAGCCAATTAGTAGGGCTGTCTTATAATGGACTTTATATTATGTTTTTCTAACATTAATCATGCATTTGACAAACTGGCTTAATGAGACATCTGTAAGGCTAGTATTGCTTTCAGCATAATGATTTTGCCAACTCAGGGGTTTTCTTATTTCAGTCTCAGAATGAACCCTAGTAAATGCAAAGCAGGATTTCATAAAATAAATGTACAGATAAGCATTGACAATATGAATAATACAGGTAGGAAAAGCTCAGTCAATTTTCTCAGTGTTTACCCTTTGCTTACTCAAGTCTTCCTTTTTAAGGTGTCTTTTCTCCCATTAGTAATAATAAATGTGTGAATTTTTTTCCCAAGGAATGGAATTCCCGAGTAGGAAAGACTTGATGATTAAACATAGTACTGTAAAGGGAGTTGAAGGATACTGTTCAGTTCTGTGATCAGTCTTAATGAAAACTGATGTCAACTTCAGTATTACGTGCTTTTTCAATTCGTCCCAGGAAAAGGTCATAATGTATTTATTTCTAAAGAAACAACATTAATGAACGCTCAAGCTCAGGTGTGTGAACCCAGAAGCCCCAGCCGTGCTTTGGAACAGTAAAGTCACCACTGAATATAATTTGAACTTCAGCAAAAAGTTCTGTGCATGAACTCCTAGGCCCAGAAGAAATTCCAGCTCGTCAGTGCACGTAATGGCACAGTCAGGTTTGTGGAATGCAACTGTCTAGATGTAGGGTCACCAAGATCCAGCATTTCCAACAAGCTCTCCCAATTTCTGGAACCTAATTTTAGATCTCTAAAATGTGTCTATCCCTAGTCTTTCAGGAAACATGTGCTCTGTGTATCCTATAATCTTAACCCCTCCATTGTGACATGCCACAAATTGAGCATCCAGCCAACTGTCTGTCCTTGCAGAGATTTAAAAACAGGAGGTGGGCATGAGTGGTTGAGCTTGATCATCTGAGGGAGACATGGAACAGGCCAGAGAGGCTGAGGATGAAGCAGACTAAATGAATGATTCGGTGGGAGATAATACAAGTCAAGTTTTGTAGTTTTGAAGCCATAGTCTACTACTACTTACAAATATTTTTTACCAGACGAATACCAGACAATTTTTAAAAGGCATATATTTTGTGTTCAGACGTAATTTGATGATATTCGGTTGCACAAACTTTACATCGTTAGATACAGCAAACAGATAACATGATTTGTATTTCTTAAGCTCAGATTTCTTTACAGATACACTCACAGAAAACATTTCACTGGTTTTCTGTTGTATTTCACTAGTGTTCTGGATATTTTTCAGCTCATATGAGTTCTGCTATTTCTATGTCTGCCCTATAGTGGTTGTCTTTACTGCACTTAGATATCCAGAAAAGAAATTGCTTATGAGCCATGTAAGCCTGATTATGTGACTTAGTTCAAAAGTGACACATATACATTGCGGTGGTTTTAAGTAGAGGGTGTGTTTGTCCCTGCCAGGTCTATTCATACATTAAATGAAGCTTATTCAAATTACTGTCATGCAAGCCAAAGCCATAGTCCTTTGTTTAACAGTTTTATCAAATCTCCAAGCTACATCGAGTCAAGTGAGATCAGTAAATGAAAGAAAAAACCCATGAAACTAGGAATTCAGTAGCTGGTGTGCCTGCATCTGAATCTGCAGAAGTCGTATCCACACCTTGTGACACTGGACACTGACCTGTTGCTCTATTTCATGGAAAATTTTAAGTCATGTTAGAACCTATAAGGATTTCAAAGTCATCATTAAGGTTCATAAATGATACATATTAACAATATGCAAAATTATACCTTCCAATGAAAACAGGTCAAGGGCTTTTTGAAACAATACAACCATTGCCCCTGAAATTTTAACCAAATTCCAGAAAATTTCAGTAAACTGCAGTAAACCAAGTCTAGGTTCTGAGTTTTTGTATTTTCTTTGCTAATGTAATGAAAAAAGCATTTTAAATTCTCCAAGGTTTTTCTATGTATACTGTTACATCAAATCACTACAGCACTAGAATTTAGGTTAAGTTTTCCTGTGTTGACTAAAGTTGACTCAATATTAAAATTGTTATAGGAATGAAAATTGTCACTTAAGCATGGTGAAACACAGGGCTCAGGCAAAATCAGAAACAAAACAGAGAATCTACGTAGTTCACAGACTGTGTAATAATCTGTGGTATTTTAGATGGTAATATTAGTTTCCCTCCTTTTTTTCTACATTAGAAATTTCACTCTAACTTTTAAAAAATGTTTAGAAATATGAAAACAAATTAAAAGAAGTAAATTAAGAACAGTTCAAGTGGCAAAGAGCACAGAGCAGGTACACTAAATAAAATTCTCCTCTCAGTTACATTAGTGCAACTAAGCGTAAAAAACCCTAAAAATTGGTGTAATATGTTTACATCGTATAGGCATGTAGCACCATAAGTGACAAATAAAATACAGTATTTAGTCAATAGTTTAGTAATTTGGAATATTTAACTTCTAAAAAAGTATTTAATAACTAGCATTAACTTGCCTTTCAGTTGCCAGTCGGACTGTCATATGCCTTTGCATATTAAACTTCCGTTTCCCTATTAAGCTAGTTAATGAATACTCCTTTTGAAGACACAGCCTTACTACTTCTTATACAAACAGTATAAGTACACTTTTCTAAAAGAGTGCCAAAGAGACAAGTAATAAAAGGCATATATTATGTTATCAGACATATGTTTTTTGCAGAAACTTAACATTTTTAGATACAGCAAACAGATAACTTGAGAAACAGCTTAATGAGTTTTCTTACTTGTAGCCAAGCTGTCGGCAGACTACAGCTGCATGCTTATCAGACCATCCGTCATCACAAATTGTGCCCCACTGGCCATTGATAAAAATCTCTACACGTCCTTCCTTCTTATTCTCACCATCCATCAGCCTGATGGGAGGACCTGGGAATAAATCACTGCTGTCAACTCAACAACAGAAGCAAAAACTAGTACTTAAGTCATTTTCAGCATGTTCAGTATATCGGGTCAACTGATGTTTATTTTCAACACGCCTAATATCAGCTGTTAGTCATATTTTTTCCTAGCTGGCGAAAGGAAGCAGTTGTACAAATCACAAGACAAATATGAAACACTACTGTATTTTGAACTTCAGAGTTCATCTGGTTCCTTCATTTCATACAAACGTGATAGCCCAGAAATTGACCACAATGAGCACAGAATAGTTCTCCCCTTAAAGGCAGAAAACGCCCGAGAGACCTTTGGTATGATACCCATACAAGCTGGATACATTTTCGTTGCAGAAGTTTCATGGGTGAATTTAACTACATCACAATTCATTAATCCACTCTCAAACTGGTTGCTACCGCTCCTCTTAACGACTGTCTCAGCAAAAAAGCGCAGCATTGTGCGTTATTATCGTTATGCATGCTGTTCTGCAGTGTATTTTGTGTGATAGCATAATGTTCTACAGCATGTTATTCTAGACTAATGTGTAGTTATTCTAGAAGTTAAAATCGATCGCTTATTCAGATATGTTCATAATAGAAAATCTTACTTAGACATAATTAATCATGGTTCAGCCGGTGCTTGGCCTGTAGTTATTTATGAATCATTAAACAAAGTACATATTTGATTCTCACATTAAAACTGCTTTATAGCATGCTAGCAATGCAAGTAGCCTTAAAAGAGTTATGAATTCCTCTGAGACCTCTTCATAATGTTTAAGACAGAATCATCTTCCAAGTCTTTTAGTATGTCATACTTTATAATCCTTAATACACTAATTAGGGTTTCTTTTTAGAATAATGGGAAAGACTGTTCCTCATTCTTCTAACCTGTTCGTAATCTTTTCTAAATCTGTAAGGATGAGAAATTACTTAATTATACTCTTTAATAAAGCAGTATTTTGAGGCATTTGCGTTTGATATTTAATTTGGATTACTTTAGGGTATGAATAACTTTTGTATACAAAACCTTACTCTGAATCAGAGGTAGTTAAATCTGGCCCAATTCATTAATTAAAAGAGGAAAGATTTGGAAACAAAATTAAAGTCTGTTTGCTTCAAATATCTTTTAAAACATATTGTTTACACCGGAGTTCCTACTGTCTGGACAGTTACATGAATTAACTTCACCAGCTTTCTGTTTAGCTACATTGTCATGATCTTACATACTAAACAAACGTCGTCGTAGTTATTGTAGTGTATTCTATCTCGTTTTTAGTGTTCCTTAATGTCTGTATTTCCTCAAGTCATATCATCTACTAATTTCTCATATTTTTCCACTGAATTCATCCTTACAGGGAGAAAAAAGGGTTTTTCAAATGCTGGGAAGTAAATGGTATTGACAGAGTCTTTGTCCACTTTCCAATCAGAAATCTTGTACGAAATGTCACATACACTGTCTTCATTTTCCTGTTGAAATGATGTGTTATTCTGGAAGAATATGATTTAAGTGACAATTATATTGCCCTGCTAGAGGCATGGGATATTAATGATACAGTATAACTATTCTATTGTTACCTCATCTTCTTGTGTTTCAGAATATATATATATTTATGAGCACAAAATTAATATAACTTTCTGTTAATGGGGGATGTGAGAGTGTTACCATATGGATGCATTTAACTGAACCAGACCTCCTTCAGCTAAGATTATATTTTATAGGAATTTGAGCAAAGTAGCACAGATGGTTTGCATCTGTAAGGACAGCAGTCACGATTTCAATTCTTGTTATTTTTGGTCTGAGAAAATGCTTTCTGCCAAATAGGATTTGACATCATCTACACATAATGGAGCTGTACTGCAACATAAAACATTCATTGGGTTGTAAGAGGTCAAAAGGCTATAAAGAAAAAGACTATAAAGAGGGAGAGACTGTAAGAGTACATGTGGAAGTGCTGATTGTTGTTAAAACAGGTAGCAATGTCATGCAGTAAATGCACGTCTTAGTTTGCAGGATAGACCTTCAGTCTGTAATTTCCAGAGAACTTCAAGCACCCAGGCATGCAAATCCATTACATTTCAGCAGAAGCTGTGAATCTAACTCCAAAATTGACTAAAATATACTTGGGTAAACTAAAGCATATTGGCAACAATTTTGTAAAAGGCTACCTACTGACAAGCTACTAAATTTGTATGTAGCGAATCTTAACAATGAAATGGTTTTTCAGAACTGCTGAGCAACCCATTGTTCCCCTGTAATTTTTACTGTGCATATCTGATAGCCAGAATTCTTGCTTATTTATCTACATGTGGATTTAGGATTATTTGGAATTCATTTGTATATATTTTATTCTAAAATGCCACGGTGTAATTAGTATTTTTCTGTCATTGCTTTTCTTATCTATCTTTTTTTTATTCTTTCATACAAGTTTGAAGGCTTTTTTGACATTGAAACTGGCTCTTTGATCTGTGTTTGTAGTATCATTCTGTCCTGGTCAGCAAGTGGGGCCCATTCACCCAGGCACAATATAAATGACAGGCATTAGTAATACAGAAGTGATTTCATGTGTCTCACCCTTCCTTGTTGCTATCTCCAAAATTTCCCTCTTTCTCTGTATCTCTTTTTTTGGATCGTCTGAATGTAAGGCCATAGGAGGATATAATATTGATTTATGTTCCTCAGTGTTCGGGTACGTCTCCAACTTTTGATGGCATGAGACAGTTACTTAAAACTTGGAGAGTGCTGAGTGAAATGCAGTATACCACTAGGAAGTGCTGACCAGGTCTAAATTCTGGTGAAGACTGAGAGAACAGGATCCCTGAAATCTGACTTTGTACAAATTTGTGTTGACCTTTAATGTTCTGGCTGTTTATGTTCCTTTAAACAAGACTTGATTACTTCCTATGATCTTCAGGAGAAAAGTAAGCTTTTTTCCCTTCCCATTCCTTCTTTGCACACGTCTGCCAAATATTATGATTTTGAGCATCCTTTAGTATGCTATACCGTGCTCGGGTCTGCACCCGCTGCAATACTCATACTGCGACTTTACCAAAGAGATGCCTTACCGAGTGAGAGTTTATGGCTGTCGCTGTCTGGATGGCAAATGAGCATGACATCCTCCTGATGGTTGCAGTCGTGCTTTCCCCACTCTCTCCTTGAGCATTGCAGAAGGCTTGTCTCCTTCCCTGAGCAGCTGACATCATCCAACCAGATGGGCCCAGAGCTTCCTTCTGAATAGCTCTCAGGTGCACTTCTTCCATACCTACGTAACATGTACGTATACATAACGTTTTGGTCCTCAGTATACTTAAGCACTAGAAAGGAAATCAATTACTTCTGAAGAAATAAAAGTTTCTCAGGTAGTAACAGTGAACACTGTTAACCATGACAGAGCAGGTTCAGCTAGCATTAAATTCAGTGAGAGCACCATATGCTGCTCCTTTGGTAATGTTTTTTTAAGGAATTCCTGTTATATTAATACAAACTGGAGAATGTAATACCTTTGAGTAAGGCCTCCCTTCAACCAAGCATATGGCTGTCTCACTGACTTGGAGACTTAAAGCATGTTCTTGTATTATATATACATTTAAATGTCACAGTCTGGGGAAATATTAGACAAAATTCTTTTCTGAATGTGAGCTGTTATAATCTGAAGGCAAGACCACAGTCACCTAGTAAGAGTGTGTCTTTGTAGCCACAGTCAGCAGGAAAAGTAGTGAATAGTGAAGAGTGAATGCATGAAACTCTGAAGGGTTTTTTTTCCTAAAATATGCTTTTTAATACCTAACAGTGTTCCAGGGCCAGACTGTGGGTCTTTCTGAGCTAGATCCAGAAGGACTTTTACCTTGAAAATGTCTGTGATTTTTAACAACTGTTCCGACAAACAAAGATTTTGAAGTATCAAACTTCTATATGCAAAATAAAATAAAACAAATCATTGTTTCTCTGTAGTGTATGCATTGATCCTGGTTAGCCAAAAAGCTGATGGGAAGGAACTCTGCAAATAAAGGCTGCTGAATCACAACCTCAGTTGAAGCTTTTTCTTCTACCTAAACTGAGGCCATAAATATCTCTTTGAGACTGAAGGGAGCAGGCTTTGACGGCTCTTAACTCAGTAGTTTCTGTGAAGCACTCAGCTAATATTAAACAGACTCTTAGAATAATGTAGGGTTCACATCAATGTTTGTCATCATTGTCAAGTCAAAGAGTCAGATATCTAATATCAAGTAATCTTACTTAAATCCCAGCTGCCGGCAAACCACCTGTGTATTCAGCTCTGTCCACCCATCATCGCAGATTGTGCCCCACTGCCCGGTATAATAGACCTCCAGGCGTCCCTCATGACTGCCTTTCCCACTTGTTAGTCTTAACGCACCATCTGTGTCATTAACAAGTAAGGAAAAACAAAAACGAGAATCAGTTTTTTCTTAGGCCCAATTATTGTTCTAAAGCAAAATTAATAACATTGCATTTACTGCATCGCATCACAATATTAGACTACTAAACCTAGTGCTGGCCACTAGGTGTCATTTAATGAGAAGATCAAAGAAATGCCATGATGCACCAGTCAGCCGTGAAGCATTGCATAATGCAGTTGCTTAAGTGCAAGAGAAGTAGCACAGGATATCGATCCCCCAAGCCCTTATTACACTCCAAGTCTGCAGGAGTGGGTTCTGATTACGTGATTTCACTGTATATGCACCATATCTTTTTCTTTGTGTATTCTGTTATTTCCCATGGCGTTTATGCTGAAATGCTTACTGCTATTGATAGACGTGACACACAGTTAAGGCATGCCCCACATAGTGGCAGTTAGCACGTTACTGAGGGACCAAGGCTTTGTGTTGGATAATGAGATTTTCTGTACCTGTAAAATTTCCATAGCTGGTTCATTTTGGTACTGCCAGAACACTTTATTACTGTGGGGTTTTGTGCATCTGCAAACTTTAAAAACTCTTTCCAGAGCTGTGGACTCTGCATTTGTCACTGTTTTCCTGCGTGATTATCAGTAATTGAAGTACCTGCGAGAGGTGTGCAGGAAACGCCAGCATCTTCTTTGTGGCCGCAGTTGTGTTCTCGCCAGGAGCTTTTTGGACACTGTTCTATAGATAGTTCATTTCCCGTGCACCGCACTTCATCCAGCAGCACGGGGCCTGAGCCTTCTCCAAAGTAAGCCTGGCTCCATGCCTTGGCAACACCCCTGTCGAAATATAACACACACCCAGTCAGCAATAAGCAAGCTGAAGAGTCTGGGACTCCCTGGAAAGAGCTAAAATGTTGCATATCCAGCTTGTCAAATAGCAGATGGAACTGCCGAAATAGCCGCCGTGCTGGTAACTGACAGCGCAGCCCGCGTTATCTCATGTCATGCGATGTGGTTCCACAGTCAACTTCCACTTCAGCTGAGGCTATGGAGCTGCTTAAACATGCCATTTCCACGCTTCCACGGTTTGAACATATTTAGAACATCAATTTCTATTGGTTTGTATCTATGAGATTTTCCTTTTCTGACCCTTCTGATTTTTAAGCGTAACTTTCCTAGAAGAGATTATAGATGTACAGCTTGGGTATGAGGATTCTACTTTTAATTTTCATTTAAAGTTTATATGTAGTAGAAATAATCCGATATATATTTATACGGTGACTTTCAACTGTTATCCTCAAAGCACATTAAACAAATCTCAAATACCCAGATGAGGCAGATAAATGTGAGCGTTCCCCATTTAGTCATGTAAAAACCACGACAAAGAGATCTCAAGTAACTTGACAATGTCATGCCATCAATCAGCGGTAGAAGTAAGAACAGAAAGCAGACCAATGACTAGCCTTGTGTGTGTAATACTATTTACGTCAGCACAGAGGATTTTGAGCACAAATACCTACCTAAAATGAAAACGCCCTGTTATTTCAGCATTACAGAAATCATGCAGTGTTTAACACTTGATGATCTATCATTTTTCCAATTCTATTTAAGCTACCGTGTCCTTCGTACGTAAATGTTTTTTTCATGGTTTAGTTTCTTTCCGATCAATAGTTTCTCTGTTCACATATCCAGTCTAGTTTTTATGAGTTTTCTCAATATCTCTTCTTTTTCATCTTGTAAGATTGAAATGTCTATTGAAATTTTTTACTATAATCTAAATGTAAAATATATATGTATAATACAGCATATATATAGCCTATCTAAAGGATTAGTTTAAATTAATTAACATACACTTTGGGTGTGAGGCTCTATACTGATTATTAATTTGCTTTAAAGAGTTTTCCACTACCAGCCATATATTGTCATGTAACACCTGACAGGAATGGTATGTTCAGTTTATACTGAAAACCTGACAGGTCTTGATTATTTTGATACAGCATGTAATAATTCAAACTCTTAACTGGCTTTTGCGACTGTGCACCAGAATAGTACATTGCTGTGTTTTTTTTTTTAATATAAGTTGCTGTAGTTCATGTTTTTAAGTCACTGACCCATCAATCCATGTATAGATTTAGATAGATGTGGATTTCATTTCTAGTACTTTGTATAAATATGCAACAATCTCTGTTCTTTCTTTTTTTTAAAGGAAAACAATACTAAATTTACAATTAGCTGTCATACAAATTCTTGATAAGCAGTAAAGGGGTATGGGAAAAATAACAACAGTAAGAGGCTTATAAAGATTAAATTACAATCAGGAAAAAGTTCTGTAAAAAGGAATGATGTGGAAATGCATGGTGGACACTGTAGATGGTAATAGTAAATAAAAGCACGCGCAAGAACGGTAAATTAAATAATCTGTGTTTTGCATTTTCATTTTGTTTAAAATCAATTTGTTTTTAATATTTTCAATATTTAATGTACTTCAGTAATCTTGAAAAGGTACTGTTTATTTTCAGACTTTCTTTGATAACCAGATGCCTTCTTCAAGTGGTGGAGAAAATTGAAAATATCAAAAAGCAGGTCTTATTTACTCAGTGGGGAGAAGAGCTATAATCTGTGATTGCTTCAGAGTAGGTAAGCAAACCAAAAATATCCTCAAGCACTCAGCAGGCAACTTTTTAGCAAAACACACTGCTTCAGTGTGAAGTTAGTACCTTCTTTTTGAGAGACATTTTAAATTAGACATTACCTTTTCTTCTGAACGACCTTCTTAATTCTAAATAACATATGAACAGATATCTTGGTCTAATTTTTTTCCTTCAGCAATGCCAAGAAGAATTATAATAGATTGGAAATTATATTTTTTCCCTGAGATTTGCAAATATTTCCTTATTGCCCTTACTGTTCTTTCATTTAGTTTGTTAAGTAACCATGCATTTTTATATGTAGCATTAATTTACTGAACACTTGTATTTTGCAATGCTGGTAATTGGAAAAAGAGCCAGGTCCCCCATCCTTTATATTTCATAAAGAGTTTCTTTTCGAACTGGTTGAAATTGTGAATGACTAGATAGTAAACTAAGAAAATATAATCCATAGGATACACTAAGGGCAATACTTATTTCAAATATAGGTATCCCATTTATATTTAAGCATCTAAATAAATACAAATGTCTTGGTTTTCTAGTGTAACCTTCTGGTGTACCAAGATAGGCTCTGTGAGTTTAATGCTTATGCTGGTACAAACGTATAGAAAATGTGAGGAAAAAAATCCTTATTCGTTAAGCAGCTGGCAGAAATCAGAGTTGGCTCTTGACTACTCTGAATGTTGAAAACAAATTATACCAGAATCTAGTAAGATCCTCTGGAGTTCCAGTAATGCAGAGACAACACATCCCATTACTATGACAAGGGCAATTTGTATCAGGCAAAAAGTATTTATGAAACCAAATAATAAAATAAATTATCACTGTTTTTCACCTATTAATGGTAGACCAATATTCTGAGGTTTTACAGGAGTGCTACAGAAAAGCTGTTTACTGAGATGCTTTAGTTTTATAATTTGTGGCATGTTTCCAGATGGATTAACAGTATGCAAATTTAGGTTATTTTTATTACTTCATAACTGTTCTACTGCCACTGTTGATAAAATTTCACTTCACAGTAATGAGCACATTTATCAAGTCATCTTGATTACTTGAGAAATTGTGTAAATCTCTAGACGTATTTCAAAAAGACTTAGCACCATCTTAATACAATTTATTTACTCAGAAAAACAAATCAAATTAGAAGCATCTCAGAACTGCAGTTTCTGAACATTAAATACAAGTAATCAAACTGATTGTCACGTGGCTCACCAGGAGCTCTAGAAGCTTTTTAAGTACTGCACAGTTCTCATCCTTTTGAGCTAATTTGAATGGCACCAGCAGTCCAAGGCCTCAGTTTCATGTTACAAAACACCTACACTCAGGGGGCCTCACATTAATGCCACAGAGCTTGCTACCTTCAGTGCTACTTCTTTTAATTCACCATAATCCCAGCAGGGTTGAAGAGGTGAGTTCTGTTCCAGCCTCCTCTGCACTGACCTGCTTAGTTCTCATCCAGTCTGTCTCAGACATAATTCCCTCCTCCTCCTCCTCGAGTTTACATCTTAGTATCTTCTCTGCATCTTGCTCATAGTTCTTTCCCTCTTCAACCCATCTGGCCTTTCATCCCAACTGCCCCTATCTCCTTCCTCTCTGATCCAGCAATTCTCTTCTTTGCCTCCCACTTCTGCAGCATCTTTCCTCAAATACGGAATACTTATCTTCTGTGTGGTATCAAAATCACCCCGGGCTGTTCAGAAGAGTAGCAAGAAAATCCTGTTCTGCTGCTGTGACTGTATTATGGACCACGCTTAGTTTAGACAGAATCGCTGACAAGCTTAACTGTCAAAACTTCAAACAGATCTCTACTCAGTATATGCAAACTGACAGTCTTCAGAGACTCATTACTTAAACAAATCTTGAGAGATTCTCACAGGCTTGCCAAAAACCATATCCTTTCTGACAAAGCAGTGCTCTTACTCCAAAGCAAGGAGGCTGTTAGACTCCTCAGTAAATGGATGTAAGGATTTTAACAGTCAAAGCAACTTCCTTTTATTCACCTGGGGTTTTTGATTGAAACTTTAGTGAAATTGTAGTGAGTATTCACTAAAAAGTCAGCATTTATTCTGAGACAGATCCTTCGTCCGTCCTACAGACAAAAGTGCCCCTCTCATATGACACTGAAAACCGGATCCTATAAATCAAAGTTCCAGAGACATGAAAGTATTGGCACTGTACCTGAACCTTCTATAAATAAACTTTGTTACTGCTTCAGAGTATTAGTGCAATTTTAAAGGAGCATCTTCTGACAACTCCACGCTACGTGCCTGACTAACTCTTCTGCTTTGCTGCTGGAGTATAAAGTATGAGGAAAAACAAACCCAAGGCCAAGCTGCCGACAGACGACTTCAGCATCTGCATCATCCCACTGATCATCACAGACAGTCCCCCACTGGCCAGCATGGTAAACTTCTACTCTCCCTTCGTGAGCGTTGTTCCCACCAGCCAGACGAATCGGAGTAAAGACCGGGGCTGTGATCAAACATAGAATACAGGAAAAGGTCATTTATTTCCCAAAATGTTATCCTGATCACAATGAAAAATGATGGCTTAATGGTTTCTCTGACATAGCTCAAGAACCACACTTCATTTTTTCTAGTTAGATGGAAAACCTGAAATTAAACTTCTTAGAAATTAGTCCCCCTAAGATCCGCTCTCAGTGGTTGAAGAATGCTACACAGACAAGTAACCCTACTGAGCTTAAGTGACTTAAGTGTCAAAGCATTCACAGATACGTAGGGCTGTAAGGCCAAATACAGTCGGTCAGTAGAGCTGCATTTCTACCAGTAAGAGCAAAATTGGCTCTTTGTAGGCTTGGTCCCAGAGGGTAAAATCTGAAGAGGCAAAAATTCTTCCATTGCCAGGGAAGTAAAAATTTGTCCTCACGTTTTCTCATTACTTTGATAATTCCAGTCAGAGCAATGAAATTTCATTGACTGTGGAGTCTCACTTTAGTGTAGTTACTTGTTACTTGTTATACTTCCTTGTTTCTAAGCTGTGGATTGATTTTTGCTCTTTTCAAATCATTAGCCCTTTTCTAGTCCAGCAAGAAATTGTCCTGAAAGCATCACTTCTGCATAAAGCTATAATAATGGAAACAGCTTAAAACCATATAAAAAACCAAATCGCTCTAGTTTTCAAAAGGTTATTTTAAAGTTTCACCATATCTAACACCTGAATGATTTAAAATATGATTAATTTTTATTCAGGCCTTCCAACCAATTAATGCTACTATTCAATCTATTTCTTGACTTTAAAAAAAGAAAATTGAGATAATTTCTCCAATTTCATCTTACTATTTCTCTGGTATGAAATCTGGTTTTCTGTAATTATTTAAAAAGGCTAGTTGCAGTAGAACCTGCAAAACGTGAAAGCTCCATCTAGTCTGCTGAAACTCAGGATCAATTTAATTCATTTCAGATATCCTGGACTATAAATTACTGGTAAACTTCCTTTCAGCATTATTGAAACAAACAGCAGTCCTTTAATAAATACATCAAAGCAGAGCAAAGTTTTCTGGTGAAAATATCCATAAGTAGCAGGAAAACCTTATGATCTAAAAGTATAAATTGCAAATTTGTAGTTTTCAGTTTCTTTAGGCAAAACTATTTCTCTTGCTTTGGTCCTTCAATTCGTCTCCTACCTTAAAAATATTCTCCCTTTCCTCTACACTATAGTTTTCTAAGTTAAGACCAAAATAATTTTTTTAAAGTCATTTATCAAAATATTCCTCATGAATGGTGGAGCTTTAGGACAAAAATGCATCTGCCTTTGGATAGGAATGTGAGTAGGAGAGGAAAGGCAGCACAGAGCTGGCTGCAGCCATATGTGTTTTGGTTACAGTCGAAAAGATTGCCGTTGCTAGCCCCTCAGCACTGCCAGCCTAGCCTTCCTCGAGGTCAGCAATACCTTAAATCTGATGACATAGTTGCCCATTTAGTTGCCATTTACCATATTCATTAAAATAATCTGAAATATCGTAAAAACATAAATAATAATACTTTTTTCCTAACAATATCATTTTGACTTGTGTGAATGATGTGTGAGGTAGCAATCTTCAGCTGAGAAGGCTCGGACCTGTTTTAAATGTATGCAGAACAGGGAAAAAACTTTGCTGTTCTTTGTGTGATGTCATCCATGTTCACAGAAAGGAGTGTCATCCCAGCACTTCTGTACCACAGAAGGCACAGCCTGTTTGTGAAATGGCTGCTCCTCCCTATGTTCGAAAAAAGCTAACAAATTGACATGTAGCATATGTAGCTACTAAAGACAACCTCCGAGTGGACAAAGTTTTAAAAAAAACATGGGGGGAAACAATTCTACTTTTACAGACGGAGATTCTTGCTGCTTCACCCTTTCTCACAACCTACATCTTAAAGCCATAGTTTGCTTGTTGATTTTGGAAAGGTAAAAAGTGGTTCAGCTAGTTGCTGCTTGCACAGCATAGAGGGATTTGAAACAGTTAATGATGTGATGATTCAATCTGCTTAATTTCCTGTTCCAAGAAGTCTTAATATTCTTTTCTAATTTAATAAAGAGTAATTATTACTACTTGTATTTAATAAGGCAAGGAGTTAACCAAACCATATGTTTTTTTTTTACCCAGGGAGGAGCTACATGTGACAGCAGCTGCCATTTTTTGAGGGCATGTTCCTTCCTGCCAGATGTCTTTTTCACATAACAGTATATTTTCTTCATCACCACGACAACGCACTTCACTCCAGTAAACAGGAATAAGGCCCAGTCCAGAAAACGGTATGTGTTTTGCTGTACCTTTTTCACTGTAGGAAGAATAATCAGGACAGGACATTAGAGTGGGAGGAGGGGAAGTGGAACATTTTCTCATATATGAAACTTGGAGTAGAAAAGAAAGGGCTTTCTTCAGCAGTGTAAATTCATCACATTTTCATACAGTTCAGCATTGTCTTCTGCACAAAGAAAAGTAACAGATGTGACCCAGTTCTCACCATTTTGTTGTGGGATATTTTAGTACAATGGTCTGTGTTGCTGCAGGGCCGGCTACATTCCTGTTCTCCCAGTTCTTAACTACAAAAATCAACACAGAGTCCACAGGTGAATCTACAGTACCATGCCACTGCAGTTGTGCTTCCAGGAGAGGTAATGCTAACAGGCTTCTCACCCTTATCCTCTCCTTTACTCCACTAAAATGTACAGTGCTCTACCCGTACACGTCTCATAATATGGTTGTGACCATGGGGCAGTGAAACCATCTCATACTCCATTAGATCAGGCCTGTCTCCATTATTCTCTATTCAGCCATTCCCATCCATCAAGAACATTTATAAATAGCTTCCTTTCGTTCCCGTACTGAATCTACAGTGACAATTATTGAGCCATCTTTTCTTCCATATAATGCCCCAAAAAATTAAATTAAAAAGAAAGCCCAAATATTGTAAAATCGAAGAGGCAGATGGAAGCACCTGAAAAGCACCAGTAATACCTAGTGAGTTCACCTTGTGGTGTATAGATCCAAATTTCTGCCAAACACTTATGGTAACAGAAACTTTCAACTACTGTTTGCTTGGGGCTTTTTGGCCTGGGTTCAGATTTAAGCCATTTCTGTTGAGAAGACCAAACCATTCACCCGTATCACTGAACTACTTTTGCTAATAGCAGTCTTGTTCGACTGAAATATTTAGGGTATGGATGGCAAAAAGAACTTAGATGAAAAAAAGGAGACATTGCACGTAGACAGCTGAAGTCATAAGCAAAATCATGGCCTCCAGATGGCTCAACTTTTATCTCGTCTAATCCTCATATTTTTATAAGTTGGCATGGTGTGTCCAGATTAGTATTGAACATTATAAACCAGCTTAGATTTAGTTCTGGCTAGCAGTCTTAAAAAGTAGAATAATCATTAGGAATGTCACAGTGCAAGTACGCTATAAAAGCCCCTTACTGCTTGCAGCAAACAAAATCATTACTGTGGTATGTGACTGGAAGAAATGTTAGAAGGGCAATAAAGCCAGCCATACTTTGTGGCTTATTGAGAACGTGCAAACTGAATGGGGTGCTAAGGGGGGATATTCAAGTAATTCGGTTGCCAACTTGAACAGCACTGATTTTTTAGAAGCTGAAATTGCATTTTATTTTTAAAACTCCCTTTCGGTATGGGAATTCTCTTCCTTACCTCAGTTTCGTCTTACTGTTGCAATTGCAGTGTCACTGTAGGCATTATCTAGAGTTTAATGACCGAATTATGTTAAAGGGTCCTGTTGAATAACTCCATTCTGACAGCAGTGGGAAGCAATTGTCAATGAGGACAATGCAGGGACTTTGAACCTGTCCAATATTCCTATAGCTCTGTAAGATGTTTTCATGAAAATATAAAGCTGCAAAACTTGTCTGGTTTGGGGTTTTGTTATCAATGTGCAACTCTGAAAGTAAACCGTCAAGATTATCTCGCTAGATGAAGACGCACACAACAAAAATACCTCATTTTCCAAACAACACAATTGAAGGAAGCAAAGGATTCTGGGAAGAACAACTTCAGCATTCAACAACTTTCAAACACAAAAAGCCATCAGGATTTGCAAAATAGACTGTCCTTTATACTGAAACATCATTAAAATAAGGGGACTGGTTTCTACTCAGACTAAAACTTACCCCAGTGCAAGCTGTCGACATACGACTGTTGCGTCGTTATCGTCCCAATGGCTCCCACAGATTGTTCCCCAGATTCCATTCAAATAAACCTCCACTGTACCTTCAAACTCATTCTTGCCACCCTGGAGTCTCACTGACCCTAGTTCAAAAAATTAAAGTATTAAGCCTCCAAGATATCCGTTGTGCAATTAATGTATCCCATGCCAAAGACTCCGAATCTGATTTTCCCTCTGCAGAGAGAGTCCCTGTTTCATATATTACCATTTTTGTGCTCTTTGGGTGAGCTGCTTCTAAGAAGCACTCTGGCACATCTAAGTCTTACACAGCGATACACAAAAGGAGATAACCTTATTTTTTATATGAGGAAAACATTTTGCATGTTACACTGAAATTACATCACATTTCTGATCCTTCTGATGCCACAACTTAGTTAAAGATTTAACAAAAAAAAAGAGTATGTATAGACTACACATAATGTGTTACATGAGGTTACCTGTACCTAAATGAGTAAAAAGTGTGTGTGTATGTATATATATATATGAGAGCTATACTTTTATCTTCCACATAGTTGCATCCAACTTAAGGGAATCAGGAAACAACCACATGGATTGCATAGCTTTTGCTCTGACCCATGTAACATTATGCATGTCATGGATGTCAGCAGTTTATTTTAGCCAAAGAATGCATCTGTTCATACTTGTTCTCAGACAGAAAAACATTGCATGTAGTTCTATTCATTCATGAGAGGTTTTTACCAAATTCTCAGACAAAACAAGCTAAAAATATGAAGAATCGTCTAAAAGAAGTGAAAAAAAAAAGAGGTCTGCTCCTTGAGAGCTACAGAACACAGAAATCTAAGAAAATTAACAGGTTTTGCTTTGGTTTTATTACAGTAGTTTTACTTGAGATGCATCTGCTAGTGAAGGTAGCCAAGTGCCACTGGTAAAGGTGGGGGAAAGCTGGTCATAGGTATAACTCTACAGAAACAGAACAGAGTCATAACAGCAGTAATTCAACAAAAAGGAATATATTTCTGTTAAATTATCAAGCACAGCCAAATGGTATGCACTAGTATTGCCTGAAATCTCAGTTAATCCATCTGCCTCTGTTCTGTGATCTACTTAAAATCAGAAGCTACACCATCATCCAGCTTGCAGGGGTTTTAGCAATGGGAGAAAACAGTCAATGTTTGTGTCTGCATTTCATTGTATATCTGTTCATGTATGTGAAAATAATAATAACAATAATAATAATAATAATAATATGTAGATCTACTTTTTCTTCTCAGTCAATCTTCTTTCAGTCAGATTGTGTCCTGGTTTTAATTTAATTCAGTGTATTTTACAAAACCACGAAGCCAAATGACTGCCAAATAACTGGAGGAATTAATTAACCTCAAACTTGGTTTTGTGTGTTCCTTTTTGCATCCCATTTACTTTCTCAGCAGTAACTTACTGTGCAGCAGATTGCAAACAAAATTGATTTAACTCATGTTACAGAGTGAGCTATCATTCCAAATAGAGGACTATTAATGAGTTAATTATAACAATACTGTAGACATGTGGCACATTGTTTATCTGTCTTTATAATTTTGCTCTTTGTGTTTTTCTGTCACATACAGACAGAGTCTGGAATTTTGTTTATTTCTGCTCCTCACCAGACTTTTGTATAGACTATTATTTTCACTTGAAACATCAACTGCTGTCATAGCAAAGTGATTCCTGACATACCAGAGAGCAATTTTGAAGATGCCATCTCCAACAATAATTTTATTTTTGTACACGATTGTATACATGTCCTGCATGGCACCTACTGAAATCAATACAGTGTTTCCTTGAGTACACATTACACAGTATTTCTATGCAAATATTTGAATAAGGAAGTACTTGAAGAATAAAATTGTCTTCTAAGGTCTCCATGGCAGAATTTGTCTCACTCCTCTTTCTGTATTTACAGACTTTCCAGTGACAACAGTGGAAGAGTTTATTCACCTACACAGTGCAAAAGATATCACAAGAGAGAATTTTTGTACTTCAGAAACTCTTTTCACAACAATTCAAAATGAAAGAAATCTGAAATCCTTTTCATCGCTGGCAGAAGCCTCAGGAAAGCAGTTTGAAAAGCACAGAGTTCTCACTGTGGACACGTACCATTAAACAAAGAAAGCAGCCTTTCCCTCGCCACCCACTCCCCTAAAGAGCCCTGGGTGACGTCTGGTCCCTGTTGAAGCGGGAAAACACACTACAGGTATCAGCTGGTAAGGAAGGGAAAATGACTGCAAGGGACAGTACCTTATTTCCATGTGCCTGTGGGAAAAGACATAGATAAGAACAGTAAATGAGGGATTTTTAAAAAATTCATCTAATATCTCAACAAAATATTTTGGTTTGCCTTTCCCATAGATTTACAGCTGTGTATAGGAACACCAGTGTTTTATGAAGGATAGTGGCATTCATAACAACAGACCTTTGTTCATCTCACAAGAAAATATGAAAAAGAACCAGCTTCTATCATATAGAAGAGAAAACACCAAGAAGATTGTTACAGGTAATTTTGTAACAAATCTAAAATATTCTTGATTTTCACCTGATAAATTAATCTAGAAAGAAAGTCTATTTTTACATGCAACTAATATTACATCTTTTATTATGCCTGCTGTTTAATGGAGCTAACTGAGTATATGGTATAATAATTCCAACGTGCTGGCTGCACTGACTCACTACTCTCCTCATAGGACAGTACTGATATCTACAGCTATGATAAACCTAAACCATCCAGGGCAAAATCCAGTATTCTCTCCTCAAGCAAAACAATAAGTAAAACCATCTTTTTAAAAGAAAAGTTGGAATGGAAAACCCTCTGAAAGGTTAATCTCTCTAAAGTATTTTTGTAAGTGCAGTCTAAGTGTTTCTAGCTCAGTATTTCAGCGCCGTATCCAACAAGAGTAAAATGATACAGTATTTTTTGTTTCATATGCACTTTGAAGTATGTATCAGCCTATATCATATGACAAGTCATAATTATATAGCAAACAAATCAAAGTGCACACTAATGAGAAAATTATTGCTTTGTCATTTACTCAAAATGTTGCGGTTTTCAGACCCCTGGTAGTTGTTTTAGTGGATCAAGAGACATGTTAGTTACAGTAACATGGATACCTCATAAAACGTAACAGAACTTTAAAATACAGACTTTCATTTCAGTAGCTTATTTTTTCTTTCCAATAGATAAAACTCTTAGTTCATAATGAAACACAGATCTGTGTTTCATGCGTAAACTGATCATGGGGAACTGGAAGAAGACCAACATAATCTGCCATCCTGTATCTTTATGTGGTATTACCAAGTATCTATTTATTACTCATGATTGAATCTTTGTTATTAAGAATGTGCTAAATCTTAATTGCAAGATAATCAGTGTTTGCATGGTTAAAATGACCAGGAAACACTCTTTCACTTCATAGGCAGCAAGAAAACTGATATTTAGCATTGTTAAAAGGATACTGTTCATTCTTAATTTCACTGGTTAAGTCTTCTACTGTTACATGTTAACACCTCAAGCCCGCACTGCACCTCAACACGTGTGCCCAAAGAGCTTCCTTCTGTGCTCCCCCTAGGGCACAAGAAGCTCTGGAGAAGAGCATCTGAATTCCTTGGAAAATAGGTCTGGCTTAAGCATATGCATTGGAAGCTCCAGGTTTCTGGAGTCATAGATATGGTAGTATCTCAATTTTTTAAGCTATAAGTTTTCAGCTCTTTTAGCCGCTGAAGAAAACTAAACATGTTCAGAGTAGAGCTAATGCAGTAATATCTACTCTGGCTTTTATGCAATGCTCAGACAAACTCACACTCTCTCCCCTCTCCACCAACTCAATACAGTGTCAAGCCCGTGCTTAAAGCGCTTATCAAACTCTCACTGCCTCAACACCAGGCTCGACAGCAGGGAACATGAGTACAGGGAGCCTGCCGCCCATGGCTGTCAGCACTGGTCGGGGAGGATGAGGAGAGGTGAACTGACCCCATGAGAGCTAGAAACGAGGGCACTGGACCACAAAGCAGGCCTACTAAGCAGCTCTAGGACACACACTGTGGTCTTACTTAATTCAGCCCTATATTGAAGAATACAAATCTACTGTCTTGACAGAAACTTCTTCATTTATATACGCTCAAAAAATATGTATAAGTTTCTTCTAATTACGTTCTAGCTGAGGTTACTGACGGTCAATTCATGTTGTTTACATACAGTCTGGTAATTTTAGTTGCCCTGGTATCTGCCCAAGTCAGAGTCTTTCCTATCTGCTATCACTGTTTAAAAGAGATTAAGTTATACTTGCAAATGCAAGGAAGTAAGGGTATCCAGTGGGTGCTGCTGAGACTTGCTCTGCAACACCTGCCATATAGGCTCAAGATGAGACACACAGGAAAAAAGGGAGAGGGAAACCTCTCAGCCAACTTTTAATTAACTCCAAAAAGCAGAAGAGCTTCAAAGGAATCGTGCTGTTGTGCTTGGCCTGTTTTCCTATACCATTCTCACATCCAGAGATGCTTAGTATCTTCAAACCCTATTTTATTTTCTACATTTCACTGAGAACAAGCATTGCTACTGTGTGTGGCTGAATTGCAAACAGAATGGGAATCACTTCCACTGCTGCTGTACGTGTCAGTGCTGCAGCAGCGGGGTTTATGGTATTGGCTAAGGGTGTGCCAGTAGTTTCTTTGCAAACACCTGCGTCCAAAGGTTTGTTATTTGGCTGTAAATGTGGATGTGGAAAAGAGGAATCAGAAGTAGAAGCTGCCTGTGCCTTTAACCCTGGTGCTGAGTGCTCTGAAAACACAGGTTTAAAGCAAAGCAAAAGAAGTATTAAGTCTGGAAATCTGTAAAAACAGCAAATATTTTTAACTCTGCTTTCATTTCCAAGGTGTTCCAACATGGGATGATGCCACAGAAAGGCCCTGCACTGATAATTCATCTCTGTTGCCTTGGAGTCAACTAGGTAAGTCCAAATTGACATGAACTGTGAGGGTCTCCCACGATGCATGCAGTACAGCTCACAGTATTCCAGAACACTAGTGGATGATTCATAGTACATGGAAATGAGTCTGTCCCAATTTCAGAATGGAACTAATTCATCGGTTTGCATGAGGTACTTTAAAGTGCAACATCAGCTGGACTTGATGAGCTTAGAGGTCTTTTCCAACTTTAATGATTCTATGAAAAAGCTACCTGTAGTATAGCTCCAGTCTAACACCAATGAATCAATGGAAAGTTTTCTTTCCATCCAGGATAAGGCCTGGCTAAAAGCAAATCAATTAATCACGTTGACTTCAGCAAAACTATGGATGATGCTCGCTGCAATCAATGAATGCTGTTGTCCATCCCTTTCCTGGGCACTGCTTTTAGTCTAAAATTATAACTATTTTCTCCTGGTATTTTAACCTTTGAAAAAGGGTGCATCCATCTGAACTGTTTTTTAAAAACTATCTCGAGAACTTCAGGCGGTAGCAATATTGCATACTCAAGGATCCTTGTATTAGAAGTTTCATAAATATTGTATGTATTGAGCGTATAATGTGCTGAATTGGTTCCTCGGCAGCAGAGAGATTCATTGTGTTAATGATCAATGGTTTAAGGCTCTGAAAAAATAAACTGAAGTGTTAGGAATGTAACAGGCTCCAAAGGACTGCAGTTGTCTTATGTGGTACAGAGCTGCAGAAGATGAGGGGACTCATGCTGTGCAGCTGTAATAAGAATGGTTCCAGAAGAGCTGCTTCATAGAAGGAAAATATAGACCTTCATGTTTAATTTTTCATCATTTTTTTTTCTTTAGCCCTATGCTATTAAAAAAAACAAAACGCCAAAATGCCTTCCATCAACTGCCTGGACTGTAGCATAACAGGTAGAGTAAATAATCTACTGTTTAGACTATGAGCCTGAGGCTTGGCTCTTCTCTCACAAAAGTTTAGTGAAGCATCGTTTGATTGGCAGTAGTGGAATTACCCTGTGATAAAAGCAATTTAAACTGAAAGACTCTACAGTCTGGCCGTTCTGGAGATGCATATTTTATTTTCTTTCCAGTTCTGCCACTGATTGGTAGCATGACCTCTGGCAAAGACACTTACCCTCTCTTGTATTGCTTCCCCTTTGTAAAATAAAGAAAAATAGTTAACCCACTTCCCTCAAAGACCTTTAAATTAGATATGCAACAACATAGCCTGGGCAACGTGTCATGCAGAATACTGTAACTACATGCCACATAAACGTTGCGTGGCAGCAGTTGTTTCTAGGCACTGAGGTAGGCCTCTTTTTTGAAGCAGGAACAAGCATTACAGGTAAGTTGTTATTAGCAGTAACTAAAATACTAAATTCTGCTGGACTTGTGCCGGCTCTATGTACAGACTACTCTCGTACTCATTTATTTTCCTCTATGATCTCCTTGGTTAATCAGGATAATTTAGATATATATTCATATTTAGTTTACTTGCTTTCAAGGCATGAATAAATAATTCTACCCAGATGTCCTTCATTTTAGAAGGAAGGAAATGAAACACCAGTATCTATTATTTGAAACTATAAAACTGAATTTAGACTGTTGCCACAGAGTATAATTGTAAAGGTGCTTTTTTTTTTTTAATTTGTCGGTATTAAAATATATTTGTTAAAATATAAAGCAGTTTAATATATAGACATGTACAAAGTTTAGCCAGTTAACTTTTCAGGTAAGTCTGAATATTTAAGCTAGAAAAGCCAGGAGATTTACAGTTAAGGCTTTGAACACGGCATTGTATTTAGTTACTGCAGGTGCCTAATAACCGAGTGTGGGCTGCCGTAGCACCTGTACTGAAGCAGCAGATACAACAAGTTTACCTCTGAATAGTCTGTCCTTCTCTAGCTATAACCTGCATCACAACATGGCCTTATTTGCATGTCTTTGCTTCTTCTAAGAAAGGAACATACCTCAGGACGAATGTAATAATGATGCTTATTTCTGGGCAAATGGCTTGATTTATTTCAGTGTTGCACCTTAAGACACCTCACACACTAATTCTTTCCTGTTGCCTCCACAAAGGCTTTTGGACAGATGTTTGCCCTGTTGATGTAACCGATATGTCCTCCCTCTTAACAGGGGCAAAGCTGGATTTCCTTTTTCTGCGGAAAAAAAGCAGCATTCTGAAAAGACTGAAGAAACACAGCTAAATCCCAACCATCTAGTATTTTTGGCTTTTTTACTTAAGTCACATTAATGCTGAACTTACAGGGGATTCTGGAATTTACTTTAGTAAGTGCAAGATTGGGTTCTTAGCAATAAAATGCCATATTCTTCTTCACTGTAACATATTAGACCAAGTCCATACAAAGTATTTTGGGAACCAGACCGAAGAATTCTGAAAAGAAGCTATAAATATGATGGGCTAAAAGAAGCAACTGTGGGACCCTTTCCCAAACTAAGACCAGTTAAAGGGCGTGAAGTCTTCTGGATTTTTCTTTCATCTGCGTCTAGTTATCTGTTTTCTCCTCCGTGGCATCAGCTGCCTGGTATTCTTTACAGGGAAACATCTGTAATGCATAACATTGTTTTATCTTCTTGAAGGAGTACAGCATTTGACTTGGACTACAGCTTTGGAAGCTGCAGGTTTTTTAATGCATAAGTGATCAGTATGGACCTTAGTGCCTCCATATGCTCTTCCTGTGAAATTTTATACCAATATGTATGATTATCACATTGTTCAAATTATTGCCTTTTTTCACACACCTTCTAGGGCTATTGTTGGAAGAGAAAGATAAAAATCCACTTCAGAGATCTGAAAGTAAATTGATAAAAAACGAACGCAACCCAAAACCAACTTCTGCAAGAACAAAATTATTAGTAATAATATTAATGGTTAACTTCCTTCCTGACCTTGTGACATTACAAAATATGTAAAAGGAAGGGCAAGAAAAAAAAGGGAATTTCTATTTTCGTTGCAACAATTACGCTTGATCATTTTTGGTATAGATATAGATGGGACATAGCTCTTATTTAGAGAGGAGAGAATACCAGAGCGATGCAGGAGAAGATGTGAAGTCATGCAAAACCAGGCTGTACAGAAACACAGTTAACCCTATGGAGGGGTGCCAACACTGACGGAAGGTAAAGCTGATCAACTGCTCAAGGGCTGAATGCTGAAATCGCTGGTCAGTCCTTTTGCACTGAAAACTTCCACTGAAGTCAGTGCGGGTTCAGCCAGGAGTGGGGGGGAGCCCGGGCCTCTCGGCTGGGCTCACAGCTGTCCTCAAGCACCAGCGCTAACTTGCAAACCCCATCATCCCGAGACGTGGGAGGAAAAAGGAAGAGAGAGACACTACGTGAGCAGTTCGCGTTTGGAGCACGGCATCCTTTTTCTTTTCCTTCTGCCGCTCAACTTCGGTAAGACCGAGCCCTTCCCAGGGAAGGGCTCCCGATTGCGGGCAGGGGGATGCCACTCGCGGCTAACCGAGCCCACCCGGCGCAGCTCCTTAACGCGGCTGGCCGGGTATCACACCAGCGTCGGAACCGCGCCAGGCAGGACCTTCGTCTTCCCGATGCATCTGCTGATGCGCAAGTTTAAACTCTCCTCCCAGAAGAGCCTTTGCTGTCACTTGGGCAACAAGGTGTCCGTCCCCTCGTCCCCCGAGCCCCCAGCGCCGGGGAAGCGCGTACGGGATGGCGAGACCGCCGCCGCCCGGCCAAGGCTCTCCGCCCCGCGGGGCCACCCGCGCCCCGTCCCGCCCGGCCGCCCCCTCCCCGCCGCCCCCGCCCCGCTCACCTCGCTCGCAGCCAGCGGGGCCCCGCTCCGCCGGGACCCGGCCGCCCCCGGGCCGCCCGCCGCCGCCACCGGGCAGGGCACAGGAGCTGCTGCGGCGGCCCCGCGGCGCCCGGCCCGCCGCCCCCCGCCGCGGGAAGGCGGGCGCTGCCGGGGGCCAGGGGCGCTGGGCCGCCGCGAAACCCCCGGCGGAGGGCGGCGGCGGGTGCCGGGGGGCCGGGAGGCTGGCGGGGACCTGCCCCAGCCCGCGGGCTGCGGGGAGCGCCCCGATCACCAGCGCCACCACGAAGCCGGTGAATGTCATGGTGCCAGTCCCGCCGGCTCGGGTCCATCTCCCCCTCTCATCGCGCCCGGGATGCGGAGGGGGAAGGCGGGGCCGCGGCGTCCCGCTAATCCCCCACGCCGCACACCCCTGCCGCCCTCCCCCCGGGGGCAGGCCGAGAGGGGCGCGCAGAGGCGCGCAGCCCCCGCGCAGCGCCGTTCCCGGCTACCTGCCGCAGCCTCCCGCGCCCGACCCCTTGCGGCAGCCGCTCCGGCAGCCCCGGCGGAGGCTTGGAGGGGGCCTCGCCGCCCGCGACCCCCCGCACCTCGGCCGCGGGGGGGCCTCCCGCCCGCTCCCCGGCAAGCCCCGGCCGCCCCCCGCCGGATCCATCGCTGCCCGCGGTCCCGCCGCAGCCTTCCCTCCGCCCCGCTTCTCTCTGGCACTTGGGGCTCCCCTAGCAGCCACCCCCTTCTC
Source organism: Phalacrocorax aristotelis (assembly GCF_949628215.1). Lineage (NCBI taxonomy): Eukaryota > Metazoa > Chordata > Aves > Suliformes > Phalacrocoracidae > Phalacrocorax > Phalacrocorax aristotelis. Next base: position 5,700,645 of record NC_134279.1, read on the forward strand.
TGCCCCCGCGGCTGTGGCTCCCCCGGCCCCCCCCGGCAGTGTCACAAAGAGCAGCAGGAGCCCGGGCAAAGCCTGGCCCGGGGCGGGGGCGCGCAGCTGCCGGGGGAGAGGGACAAAACGGACCCGCACGGCGGCTGGGGAGGCAGAGGGATGGGGAGAGCCCCAGACGTGTCTGCGGGAAACAAAGGGGCTGGAAACAAATGCCGTGAAGAGAAATGTCTTCGAGGGTTTAGCTTTATCCCAGCCCCATGTGCTCTGAATAGTAATCTGCTTATTCCCAGCCGCTGCGGAGTTCTGCGTGACCCGATCACCTCCAATTTCCTTTTCCTACCGGGATGGCTGTCAGTTAGCTTTGCTTCTTTGTCCCATACTGTTCAGTTGTTAGTTTGGGCTAGCTATTATTTTCTAATTTGCCACTGTTTTGAATCTACACTATTCATATTTTGCAAAGTTGACTCTGCCTGATAGAGCACGCACCCTTTTTTTGGCAATTTGTCTGTAGTGTGAGTCTGTAGATTCACCTCTCCATAGGATCTCTTTTCCTCTCTAATTTTTCAGCTGAGAAGTGTTAATCTGGGTTCTAGATGAGCACATCAGTATTTCCACAACCCCACGTTGTGAGTAGAGCCTAAAAGAGAAGGAGGGGGTGTGCTTTCTGCCCCCCATGTAGGTTCCCAGGTATCTCCGGTAAGCAGTGGCCTTCCCTTAGCAGCCTCCCAGCTGTTCAAAAGGAGCAAAATGCAACGTTACAAATTTAAGCTTTTGTTTGTAAGAACAAAAGAGCTTCAGTGCTAAGGAAAAACAGGTCTTACAGTGTTTGGTATTACCTGTGGTCATTTTAGTTCTGCTCATCTGTGGTTGATTTGTTATTGCAACCTTACAGTTAGTATTTTAATCACTCACAAAGTTAAAGAAAACTGCTGGGATTTCTACAGCAGCATGATGACTATGCTATCACACGTGTCTGTTGCACTTCTTTGTGGATATAAGCACACAGGTTGTTCCTTTCTTCTGAGGTTTCTTCTGGTGATGTGTATATGCATTAGTTTAGAAACTGTCAGGACTGGCAAAGGTTTAATTTGTTTTCAAAATATTTGAATATATACAAGGTGTTAGCCTGAAAGCAACTCATTATGGCCGTTTTTAAATTGTCTGAAAATTTGTTGCTGTCATGACAAGTTGGTTGCTTTTATCCTTTGGAAGGACCACTTAAAAGCATGCTCAGCCAAGCTGGTTAAGGCTTCCTTCATTGCCTAGTAAAATCTTTTTGGCATCTCTGTAACAGCAATATTTAATTTTCCCTGACCTAAGCTCTTTTTTTCCCCCCTGTAGCCTGGAAGAGGAAGGGTTCTGCTGATCAGCACAGGAGGAAGAGAACAGATGAGTATGATGAATCTTGCAAAACACTTCAGGCAAAGCTTTGAGCCTGGTACTTATTCATGTATTCTGATGTCATTTGTTCTCCCCTAGGTGTGTGGGCTGGCAGGAATCTTACATGCAGTGAACTTTCTTTGCCTATGTAGGGTAGAGGTGTTTGTGCTTGAGGTTGCAAAAAGGTACTAAGCAGGAGGTGGGGGGAAAAGAGGCAGGCTACACAGGGAAAAAGGTTTGGAAGTAACTAGAATTATAAAAGAAGCATCAAGAAAAAAAAGCAACTGTCATAATGATTCCCTCCTAGGACAGGGTTCAGGTTTAATCGAACGATCCACACGTACAGAGTCACATTCGAACATTTTAATCTTTATTTAAGGATTGTTATTTTTAACGTAATCATATAAGGACAGTGAACCTTTATTCGTTTTAATAACTGTAAATTAAGTCTATTAATGTTACAGGAAATAATGCTTTTGTTAGAATTTACAAATGAGACACTTGGCCTGGCTTCCATTCAAGACATTGATAATAGTTTCACTGTAAGTAGGAGGGGCCCTTTCCTAAGAAACGCTGGAACTGATGCAGTTTGTTTTTCTAGGTTGTATGCTTTGCACTTTGGTTGCCGCTTCTGCCTTGGCTAGGGCATTTACGAGTGTCTCCCCTGTACGGTTTCTCTTGCGTTTGAACGGCCTGAACTCATGCTGCCGGTTTGCCTTTGGCTGTGGCACTTACAGTTGCAATGTATAAAATCGCTCTCATCTGCTTTACTACTTTTATTACACTTGTAGGAAGCTCATTATCTGTGTGACTTCTGCCTCTGTCCCATTTCTCACAGTCGGCCCAAAGTTATTGGGAAGAGCAAAGACAAAGCAACAGTTACATGGACAGGCAGTGTGTTTTTGAGAACCTTGATTCTTTTGGACGTCACACTTAAAATAACAGTATAAATTACAAGTGTGCCTAAAATGAAACTGCGCTATGCTTTAAGGGTGGACTTTACCTTCACATGTTTATAAATAAGAAACAATGGCTTTTTACGCTCATATAGCTGATAGAGCTTTAAAAAGATGCCAAATATGAGATATTCATAGTGCATTTGGTTGCCTTAAAAAGCTTTGTCTCATCTGTACAAAACTGTTGAAAACTCATTCAAATTGAATTAGAAATGTAAAGGAAAGGAAAAATTATGCTTGCTCACTTAGGAGAATAAGTAGATCTTTGGAAACCTCATAAAGGGCTCAATGGATCTAGGCATTATGTAGAACTTTGATTCTGAAATTACAGTATCCAACTTTTCAGAAAAAAAATGGTCACAAAATGTTGAGAAAATAATAAGTCTTTGGAAACTATGCTAGTTATACTCCTGCAGCAGCACTGTGGGATTTAGAGTTAGTAATCTGTGTTAAACAAGGCCTGATTTTTTATATGAAAGGAAAGGCTTGGTTTGCTCTTGCTAGATTGGTAGACAAAATAATCCATTAAGACGACATTCCAGTGCGTAAACTGGCTCCAGCTGAAGTACATAGCAATTCTGCCTTTTGCAAAACATGTTCAATACTTAATCTTAGTATTTAGTTTGTACCTCTTATGCACAGAGGTAGTACCTATTGACAGCAGTCCTACGGAACGACGCTCGTGACCAGAGTTAGCAAATCCGTGCTGCGTACCTGACAACTTCCGCGAGAGCAGCTGGAGGAAATCATCTGCTAGGATAGGTCTTAACTTCTGTACAGTTCCACAGCGTTGGCTGCTTTTTTCTCTCCTGATATTTGACGGCCCCAATACCAAACTGTTGACAGAAGAAAGAATGATAAATTATAATAAATACGTATGAACTGATCTCACCAGTCCAAAAACACCCCCGCTGTATTTCTGTGCATAGAATCCTCCAGTTACCTGAGAAATGGAAATATTGGCAATACGTAATAACAGCAGCAGCATGGGTTATTCATATACGCAAGGCTTAAAAGGAAACGTACACAAGAGCTTCCTTTATCCTATTAGCTTTCTAAAAGTGCTTGAGAGTTCTTCCTTGTCGCTACTCTGCTTTTGCATGAATTGTGTGAGGGCGCAGGTTATCAGAGGACTAATTTTCAATAAATAGTTTCTGTGTGAGTAAGTGAAGGTTTCTGATGTGTGGGTTATACATGCAAAAACTGTAGTCCTGCGTTTCAAAAACATTTAATACCAAGCATTTAAAATTCATCTGGAGAATCAGTCTAATTCTGCGCCCATTTAAATCAATATCAAAATTCACTGATTAGCCTCTTCCTGTGTTCAGTAAAGCTGCTTACCTTTATTTTCAAGTAGCTCGTACAGTATGCTCTCAGCAGAGATGTTAGAAAAGCTGAGCACTTCCAGCTGTTGGTGGAATTCAGTTAAAATACTGTTGACAAGTGAAGGCGTGAGTCAGTCTGTCTAATTGCCACTGATAGCCCTACACCAGGGTGTATTCTCTCTTGCGTTCCCTCCTGACCCCGTTAGAGTCATACAGCAATGTAGATGTGACAGATTGGAGCAAGGGTTGACTTCAGGCAATGCGATATGTGAGAAATTCCCCCAGGAAATAAGTACAAACCAGATAGAATGTAGCTAAACAGCCAGGCTCAACATGTTGTAATGAAATTATTTTCAGACTATCCATCTAATAATTTCTTCCTATTATTTCTTCTCATAATCAAATATGCTGGGACCAGTAGATCAACCGCTGGAATCAATGGAAAAACTTATGTGCATGACCTAGTGGCCACTGAGTGAGATCAAACAGCACCAGACAGGGGCTGAAATCAGGCCTAGAAGGAGAGGGAGCAAAGCTTCCCACAAAGGAGATTTGCATGTGCAGAACGGGCCATAGAATGGGTGCTGTAATGAGTCAACGTTTTTAGGATGTAAGTCAGCGCTCATATAAAATAATTTTATTCATTAATCTCATTCTTCTTAACAAACAGGGGCAGCAGAAATTTGAAATCCTGCCAAGTCTGACTCAAAATTAATTTGAGTTTGTGCTTATATGGAAGAGAATAGGCCTTTTGTCTGTAATTATATATAAGCTCCATAGGGTGACCCTGCATTACACAGGATGTAACTGAACAGCCTGTAATTGATGAGGTTTCCATTACCACATAACACAGTGTGCACAGTAATGAGATCATAGAAAAACCTTCTTTAAAGTGTTAAGTACTTTCTTGTACGACAAGCTGAGTTCATATTATAAGGCAATAAGAAACCCGATTTCCTGGAACAAGGCAATAAGAAACTTGATTTCCTGGAACAGTTCAATACATAGGTGCATATGCGCCTAACGCTGGGTTATACAGACATGCATGAAATAATTGCAGTTAAAACTGGAAGGTAAACTGAACCTTGCAAAACTGGTGAACGCGTTTCTTTCCATGTAGTGAGTGGAAAAAATGCTGTTCCAACTGCAGTAGTTTTGATACATCCAAGGTAACTATTAATCAGTTAAAAGCATCACAGTTTTGCATAGAAGAAAAGGGATTTTTAAATAGCAATGAAATGTGGCGATATTTGTTTGAAAATATTCTTTTAAAACAAAAAAAGCCCTGCATTCAGTAAAGGCTCTAATTCTGGTCATCCTTAGTATGTACGCATCTGCATACTGTGATGTCTTCATGAGTACCGTAGGTTACATGAGTACCGTGTGTTAAACTTTGGCGGACTGGAGACATGATTTGTTCATGCTGTTGCTACTATTTCAGCAATGCCCGAGAACGTACAACTAGTACAAGGTGCAGTCTTGTTCATGCAGTTGCAATGCGATGGTGTTTGAGGCTGCCTCGTTTATTGTTTCTGTGAGCAACCTCCAAGCACGCCTTTTTATTCCTCTCCCCGAAGGACCCTTCAGCAGACCCCAAGCGTGCAACGCCGTGTGGCTGAGTGGGGAGAGCAGGAGTGCCCCAGCACGACTGTGTAAATACAGCAGAGGTGCTGCTGTATTTCCTGATGCTTAGAATAGGAAGTAAATGTGGCATCACATATGTTGCAGTCTGTTAACTAGGGGAAAGGTGAATTTGTGTAGCCGTTCTATAAATAAGCATATTTAAAGAGGCAAGAATATGCCAAAGAAGAAATGGCATTTCATTTTGAAGAAACGGAATGGAAAATGGTATTTGTTGACAAGCAATTGTAACAAAGTTTTGCTAAGGAGTGGAACTTCGGTTCCGAACCTGACTACCTTGGGTATATGAGGGTTTTGGTACTTGATTCATTAACTCTGTCCTTTAAGGAAAGCTCTGTACGTGATTCATTCTGTGCTCAACAACCCACTAAAAAAAATAAATATCAATGGGCAGGCTACACCTTTGTAAAAATATTTAACATTTGTGGAAATGTTTAACATTTTGGTTTAGTTCTAAAAGAGAAAAGGTGAAAAAAAGTTCTTTAATATTTTCTTCATCATAAAATATACATTTTGGACTATTTTTCATGTAGAAAGAGGCCTTTAAAAATCACTCAACATTAGGTAAGCCTGCCACAGAGCAGTAAGAAGCCTTATTTATTCAAAACATCCACTGTCAGTGAGGACAACTGGCTCATAGAGCTGAGATATATGACCTTCTACAATTTCCTCTGACATTCGTGGTGTAGAAGGTTCCCTGGGGTAAACAATGCTTTATAAATGCAGTCGTTTAAATAAGTTCTTCTCTTTACAAATAATACAGGTAGTCCTCTTCCAGTTATGTCTGGAATGGTAGCAGGTGCCTTCTCCTTGTTCAGACTTAATCTTCTGAAAACATTTCTTATTAATACTGGTTTCAGAATTTTACATTTCATCGCTGTGAATTGTAAGCACAATGAAATCTTCCATCTAACCCAAGTGCCACCTTCCCATTAGCAGCAATGAAACGAGGTGTTTCTAATATTTCCTGCAGGAATTTCTCAGTCTCCTGCACAAAACCTAACAGCAATGTACATACAATGTGTAAGTAAGACTTTTTTCCTCCAGAGTTTCAGAGGCATGCAGGAATTACTTTAGTGCTGAGCTAGATCCATGCAATGGCCATTCAAGTATTTGATTTGTCTTCATTAACATAAGACTCTGTTAAGGGGAATGAGAAAGAATAAAGTGAGGTACAGCTGTATTTTTACAGTTATGCAGAATGCAAGCACATATTACACAATAAGAGCCTATTAGAGCATGTAAAATAGCATAAAAAGAGGCAAAAAAAAGACAAATACTTGTTGGAACAGGAATAGTTTTGTCCATGAAGCCATATTTAACATATTATAGACTTTGTCTTTCTAAATGGTTTTGATCTTGAAAAGCAACAAGCACTTCAGATTAGCACAAACCTTGCCATGAGGGCATTTGGTCCACAAACTGAAATGCAAAGCAAGACATGTTCCTTTTTCCATCTTTTCCCCTCGTGTATATGTATACAACTATATCCTGGCCCATATCTTTTACTATTTTAACAAAATATTTTGGAGGGAACCCATTTTAACAAAAAAAAAAATGTTTTATACTTCTCTAATTTCTCTATATGCTTCTGCAGTGCACTCTTAAAATATAGCTCAATACTCTTAAGGCTTCAAAATGTCCTATTAACATAAAAAATACTGCTATTTTAAAAAAAATTTATGTATTAACATGTTGCAATACACATTTTCTCAAGAGGCACAGAAGAATCAAATATAACTCCCCTGTCACTTACTGTTATTTAGGTTTGGTCTTTGTCCATCTCCAAGTGCTGGACTAACTGACAACGTAAAGAATTTCACGTCTTTCCAAAAGTCCATTTCACAACTATTATTTTTAATCGCCTCACAGAGATAGACTTTTTAAAAGATTTCACCATTGTATATAACTCCAGAAGTTTATTGTACATGAACTGGAAAACGACATCTCACAAAGTTAGAACTAAAAGCAAGGAGGGTTTTGCTGCTTCTTGTTTCCAGTCACAATTCTCTATCAAGATTAAAAAGAGAGACCTGAACTGTTGTGGAAATATTCACATGTCCCTTCTGCTCAGTGTTGCATACCCTTGACTCTCCACTGAAATAGGTGTTCGGTCAACATTATCCAAACGTAGTCCTACCTATTTTTATCCTTTTTTCAAAAAAAAAATATGCAACAACCTGAATTTGCTGGATAATACAAGTAAAATTTCAAATGCTTTTTTTCTTTTTTTTTTTTTTTTTTTTTGAGAAAGAAATCGTGAAAGCTGCATTCTCTCATCATTAGTAACAGTTTTGGACAAAAATATAATCAATGCTTCAAAGGAACCCATATACTTCATGAAGGGAAAGCTAACAAAACCGTTTATAGTTATTTGACGTAAGAAGACTGGGATTTATAACTACCTGAAGAAACTGAATACCGTGCTACCAAGAAGAGATTTAAGAAATGTTAATCCTTGCCCCATAAGGGTATGGAAATATCTCTTGGAAGTTATCAGCACATGTTCATAACACATGATCTTTATATGTTCTCTTTTGGGGTTGTATTGGAAGCACCAGGACTAATTTTAAAATATTTTTTGTTTTCCTTGCAATTTCAATTAGTTGAAAAATGTAGCTGTTAAGGAGGAGAGTATATTGTTGAGTGTTTATAAACCATGTCCTGTTGGCTGTGTTGGTTAATGATGTTGTCAAAATCAGTGAGCCTTCTCATGTTAGTGAAGAGATTTTGTGCATTATGAATACAAGCATTAGTATGCCCATATTCTTACAATTTGAAAAAATATAAATCTCAGTAGTTCCTAGCTTGCTTTCAGAAATATATACAGAGCTGGCACATCCATTTCACATTGGTTAATATAAAGTGATGCACAAAGATGTACTTGCTGTTTGTGCCTCCTTTCAACGTTTTAGTTGAAATTTTAAAATACAGCTTCATATGCTTTAAAATAAATAAGGTGAGGATACCATCTGCAACTGGGAGGAGCTTCTGTACAAGATGGGATCAGAGTCGACTTTGCACTATTGAACTACGACTCTGTAGTTAGAACAACACCAGCATTGTGCAGACCTGTGTCAGACATTTGCACTTAGATGGCCTTCATTACCACGGAATGTGGAAAATGTCTGTGGGAAGGGCAGGGAGAAAGGGCGAGGGATGAAGAAAGGGGGCAAAGACGGCAAGATCCACTGCTGTAACTATTGGCAAAACAAACTGCTTTCTTACAATCTTCATTGTTGGCTTAATCATCCCTTAGTCTTTCTTGACTGCTGACTGATGTCCCTTTCTTATATCTTTCCAATCCCTCTTGTCCCAGCATTATGATGTCCCCATTGCTATTTTTTTGATAATCTAATGGCGATGTGGAATTACACATGCCAACTTACTATTTTCATATTTAGCTGTCTTGGCGGGGATAATGATTTGTCAAATAAAAAGTAAAAATTAAAATTAAACCCATTGGATTATGAAAAGCCATGGATTTTTGTATGGATATAGCTATATGAAAGATATATAGTGACTTGCCCTGTGTTTAGATTGATCTGCTTAGCACACCATTTAGTTTTGTAAATAAACACAATGTTACAGTACACACTACTTCTTGTACTTCAGCCATTTTTGTTATGTTACCCAATAGATTCTAATAGTGTGTAATAAACCCTGCTAGACCAAATACCCGGTTGTATTAAGCAGAGGTACTGCTAAGTTTATCAGTCGTAAAATCTCAAAACCTCTCATTGGTTTTTTTATTATGATTATTATCCTACTTTGGAAACAGGTCTCAGAGTTTTGCTATTAGTTTCAACAGAACCTTCGTTTGGCCCTTCGAAATCCAGTAACTTCTGCTTGGAGCTGTAGGAGATGGACTTGCAATTGGAATCACAGAATACCAGGTTGGAAGGGACCTCAAGGACCATCTGGTCCAACCTTTCTTGGCAAAAGCATGGCCTAGACAAGACAGCCCTGCACCCTGTCCAACCGAATCTTAAAAGTGTCCAATGTTGGAGAATCTACCACTTCCCTGGGATGTTATTCCAATGATCATGAGCAGTCCAGATGTCCACTTTTTTGATGTACACATAGGTTTTTCTTCCTGAAGCTTCTTTTTTTATTTCCTAGAACCCAGGAAAAGTAAAAAGCAGCAGAATATCTTCTTTCTCTAGGATTTAACTACAAGCCATCTTCTGGAGTAACATTTTTCATATTTCTTTTCTGCCTTCTGTCTGTACTTCTGGTGCTTCTGAGGCTGTTGTTGCACATTTGCTGCAAAATAATCCAAACTGGGTTAAAAGATCAGCCAAATCTTTTTCCTGATCTGGCTTATTGCACAGCCACACGGAAAACGCAATGGATAGTGAACTGGCATGAACGTACAAGTGGCAGTTCTAGGAGCTGTTTAACTTAGTATGCTACAAACCTAAATAAGAAGGTATTAAGATGTAGACATTGAAAATAGGAGTGTTCATAGAAGCTGTGTTTAACTGGTAATACCATAAATGCTCTGGAAAATATGTAAGTAAATGGGAGACTGGGAAAAGAAGATAAGCAATAAGTTCAGGGATGTGTTTTTAAATATTCTGTGCAAATAACATGCTGATGCAAAATACTCCATCTAATTAGCTGTGGAGGTATCCAGGAAAACATTAAATAACTTTGAAAACATGTCTAAAATGGAAATGTGCTGAGTATATGAGGTAATACATAAGGATGAGTTTTCTGGAATACACAGACTTCAGACATAGGTTCTATGACTGAGACTGAGGTTCTCAGTGTACAAAGCTACCATATACCGTAATATTCTGTATAGTATCATCTGGTCACCTTTATTGCTAGTTATTACAAATGAAACAGCTCTGAGACAAAAGTAAGGGTACTATAATCACATAAAATATGCACAAGTACCATATTTAAACATAAAAATATATGGTATTGTTTTGCAAGCATCCTAGGACACAATTTCTGACTGCAAGATAAAGCTGGCAGTATAATTTTAATATCTTGTGTGAGAAACACAGGGAAAGAGGGAAAGTGATACATAATATTTTCTGATCTCAGTGCTTATAGAGTTAAGTCTTGAAGCCAGTGAACACTGAGGTGTATGGAAATACGTTTCTTTGTTATACGAAACATAACAAATTCACACTTCTTTAACACTTTGATTTATAATAATAAAGGCAACAGATGTCATGTAATTAGATTTGTACTGCCCTTGAGGGGAGTGGATCAAATTCAGCTCAGCGTTAGTACAAATAATATCACTGACGTTGGTGTAGTTACTAGAGATTTGCTCCTGCCTCACTCATGGGCAGTGTTAAAATGAGAAAGGGGGCCAGTTTGGGGGCAGTGTTAAAATGAGAAGGAAATACAGAGCTAGATGCAGTACAACATAAAGCTGCACTCCATCCCCTCTTCACATTCTTTCTTTCTTTTGAGGCATATACACAGTTAAAAAGCCAGTTGTATTTTAACACATTCTCTGAACGTGGTGGGAAGCCAGTAACGCCTGATCTCTAAGTGAAGTGGGACTTGGGGGCTCAGGGGACTGTTTTGGCGAGTTTTTTTACTAATTTAGAAGGAGACTCATCAGTTAATTGCCACGATTTAATGAATTTGTCAAAAGAAAGAACGTGTTAATCTCCTTGTTAAAATATGGATGTAACTGTTGGCAAGCTACGTGGATGACTATAGCGTGCAAGGTGGCATCTCTGAAATCACATATGCCTAGCACCTACGTCTTAACAGTGAGAGATATCAAAGCACAAAGCATTACAGCTCCAGAAAAAATATACAGTACCCTACACTAATGAACATGAGTTAGGGCCATATTGTGCCAACCTTATTCACATTTAATACTATTGCATTGTCTCCTGTACGAACAGTTCCAGTGACTTCAGTGGGGCTCTTAATGGCGGGTGGGCTCGTGTGAGCTGGGACAGTGCAGTACAACTGTCTGTGTCTTCATGAGAGTTAAAATGCCCAGATTGTCTGGCAACCGTGAGGCAAATTCTCAGTTCTGAGTTTCACTGCTAAATACGGTTTACCTTAGAGTACACAGACAAGTGGCTAGCAAGTTTCTGCAACAGGTAAAAGAAAAAATGTAAAACAGCTTCCTTTTTTCCCACCCAAATAAAAAGGCTAAATCTTACCTTTTGATATAGAAATGAACACAATGAATTTGTAGAACAAAACAAAATTTAGAATAGAATAGAATAGAATAGAATAGAATAGAATAGAATAGAATAGAATAGAATAGAATAGAATAGAATAGAATAGAATAGACTATTTCGGTTGGTAGGGACCAACAACCCTGCCTGACCACCTCAGGGCTGACCAAAAGTTATGGCATGTTGTGACGGGCACTGTCCAAATGCCCTTGAATGCTGCCTGGCCGGGGGCACCGACCCCCTCTCCAGGACGCCTGGCCCAGTGTCCGACCACCCTCTCCGTACAGAAATGCTTCCTCATGTCCAGCTTAAATAGCTGTAAATGGAATGCCTTGAATTATTATATATTTTGATGGTGATATATATTTTGAATGATAAGATTAATATATTAAATATTCTATATTTTTGGTAGTTTATGACATTTCTATATTAAAACATTGATTGGAGGAATTCTTAAAAGCAGGAATCATTTTAATTCCCTGCAATTTAACAAATTCAATGCAAGGTCTGAAAATGCTCTCTTGACGCATCCACGTTTTTCTGCAAAACAAAGTTCAGTTCTAAAAGCTTCTCTAGCACTGCTCCAATACTGCTGTTCTTCTGGCAATGTTGGATACTGCTTGAAGAAGCCAGAACAAGGTTTTGCTCCGAACATTTAAGAAGCTAAATGAGTTTATTCCATGTAGGGCAATTAGAAATATTTTAATAATTTTTTAAACATTTGTGTGCAAGTTACTTGTTCTTGTTGACAAAGTAGAATGAAATACGGTGCTATGCAAAAGCAAAGAAATTAAATAATCTCTTTCAAAATTCCTTTCAATAGTCACCTCCAGGTTGGTAAGGAGGCTGCGATCAGTTGGTCCAGAGGCAGCAGCTCTGGTGCTGTGAGCAACATCAAGGCTTCATGTCCATTACAAAGGACATGTACAATGCTGGATCAAATGGCAATGAAATTTGATCTAGATGAAGCGCGAAATCGCAGCACATCTGTCAAGTTATCTGCAGCGTACAGTGGTGTGTTCACAAAGGCTCTATTTTGGCTGTATGTTGGCTTACTAAGGACAAGCAGACCTGGCCTAATAAAAACTCTGCTGCTACTAAGTTACTTCTAGGTGATTTTTAAACAAAATTTGAACTGCTACACTGAGTTTGGATAGATTCATGGTTGTAGTGTTTTAGCACTATGCTCATTAAGTCAGATTTGCCATCTTGTAGGGACAAAGCCTGAGGCAGAGGTAGAAAAGCACGTGCGGCTGCTGTCACTGGGTGTTGTGGATGCCTTTGCTTATTGGAAGTAGGCCCCAAAGTTGAGGTTACCAACTCTCAAAGATATTTTGAAAGAGGTGGATCTGGGTACTTGACTGAAAACACAGGGAAGAGGGACATGAAACAAGAAACCATGGATGTTAGTCCATGCTACCCGTTTTCTATTTGTCTAGTTTGACTTAAGAGATAAAGTTCTCTGTTATTTCATCTATTTGGTCCATTCAGTGCTATTAATTTATTGAGCATCTAACTGGGGGTAATTTAGTTTGAAGTTTGTGATGTGAAGAACAATTAAGGTGAGAGAACAGTGATAAACAGTGGGCCTAATTATCTGTAATTTTTAAATCATTTCTACTGCCACAAAATAAACTGGCAGCTTATTGCTAAATGGAGTAGACTAGACTTGAGTATATGTCAGTATAACACAAGTCCCAAAGGGGTGTGAAAATCTACCGTTATTTGTTTGTGTTTTATAAATCTTTTATAATGCTATAAATGGCTAAACAAAGTGGCATAGAATGTCTGCTTATTACATTTGGAAGCAACCTGAAGTTGGAAGTAGATACAAGTGCGCTGGAGGACAGGATTTTAATTCAAAATTATCACTATAGAAATAATTTAAAAGATTGAATGCAGGTCAATAAAGAGAAGTGAAAGGTAAGGTACTCTGGAATAATCAGTTAAATAAAAACAGGATGGGAAAACAATTGGCTTCATAAATCTGAAGGAAAAAGTTTGGACAATGGATCAGAGCTGAAGGCAGTTCAACAAAGTCATTAGTTGCATAAAAAATAAAAACTGCATTGAGATCAGGTTGGTCGCCTGCAGCACATACTGCATCACGCTTGTATTTCACACTGCGTCAGTAAAGGCTTCAGCAGCAGCTGAATGCCTAGTTTGGGGAATAACCATCTGTGAAGCAATTGACTCAGTTAGACGAGATTCCAGGAGGCAGAGGGATCAAGGTGCAGAACAGCAAGGTGAAAAGAAACGCGACGGCAGTCTCCCCAGCCACTAAGGGCTGTTGCAGAGAAGCAAGTAAGCTTCTGCATGCTCGTGGCAAACAGTATGAAATGCACTTCTCTTGCTGTCCATATGGGGTAGAGGTTATACATTCCAGCAACAAATATTTAGACTGGAGACTAGGAAAAAAATCTGAATTGTAAAGTACCACGAAGCTCTAGTATGGATTGCCCAGGGAGGCTGACACATTTCCAGCACTGTGTATTTGTAGGTTTGACACCATGTCCAGGATGACATCAGGATATGAGGCTGGATTAGAGGATTCCATTCTTTTTTGACAATTCCATGATAAGGTTCAAGGCCACAGGAAATCATTATGTAATCAAAACATCAATATCCATGATCAAATCCAAACCTATAGACTGGATTATGCTACAGTATATGGGTGTGTGTAGCTCATGACTCCAGACCAGCAGAATTTGGCCTGATACTTACCTCAGACTGCATACGAGGCTCAGGGAGCCACAGCCACAGCATACACAGAGAAGAAGAAAGGCAAGGAGCATTCTGGAAAAATACAACCTTTTTATTTTGAAACAGTGTATGTATATAGCGTAACACCTTTCATAGCCGTCAGTGTTTGTAAAGATGAGCTTGTCTTAGCAACCAGTTCTAAAAACGGAGTGCAGGCTCACACAGACTTCGCTGTCTCACATCCAGGAGGAAGTGATTGTGTTACTCTGAAGGGACTTCTACTGTATTCATTACAGCCAACAATATCAAAGCAGCGTGCAGTAGTGTGAGATAACATTTCTTTTTCCATGACATCTCCATAGATAGGACAGCATAACTAGTAATGTATTCCCTAAGGAGATACAAAATGACCTCTTGGTATTTGGGTTTTTTGACATTTAAAAGCTCCACCATTTTTCTAGGATGTTCTATTACTAAGAAATGCAAGTAGCTCGAAATAGTTTCCTTCTGCATTAGTCTGCACTGCTCTAATTTCCTTCTCTTCGTGCGTCTTTCTCAGTTCTAAGTTTGACCTGCGTAATGTCATTAACACGTATACCATATATACCACATAAAAAAAAAAAAAAAGAGTATGGTGTGATAGTATCTGGCACCGAGATATCAGCAGAGGAACACCACGCTTTGTCCAACAGAGCCCTGAATGTCACTTTTCAGCCCTTGTCCACATCTTCGAGTCTGACAATTACAGGAAAAATTGGTCAATTACAGGAAAAATTGGTCTATTTCAGGAGAGGAAACATTAGCATTAATTATAACTGCTGAGATAATTTGTAATGTTTCTTTATTCTTTTAAGTTTCCTTTTGTGAGATGCTAGGAACTGAAGTTTATTGCACAACTTTTGAATCCAGACCGCAGGCCTTTATTTCAATCTTCATTCTTGTTGTAGTATGAATAGCTGTCAGAATGAAAATTGGCATGCAATATAAATTACATTCATTCAAAGACAGAAAATAATGAAGAGCGGGGGAAAGAAGGAAGCAGGAAAGAGACCGAAAATCAGATGAAAAATGCTTTGAAGATTTTGCAAAACTCCCTCAAACTGGAACTTTTTAAAAAACAATCAGATGTAGGCAGAACATAAAGGTTAACCTACGAATAGCTACACCGGCTATTGAAATTGGATATGAAGGATGTATGGGGGTGAGAGAGGTGTAGGGGAGAGGTAGCATTCTGGCCTTGAGAGCAAGCAACGAAGAAAAACCCTTGCATGTAAAACTAAGAAAGGGGCACCCAAAATGCAACAGATTGCAGTAAGCTGCCACAGCTGTGAAGCAGCCGGGCAGGTGAACCTTCCTGAAAAAGAGCTCTCCAAACATTTTGCACAGCTGTCTGTCTGGAGCAAGTGATGGAAATTGTATCGCAGTGGTTGAGTGAAAGTGTTATTTATCATCTAGACTTGAAAAACACTTAAAATTACATCAAAACTGGTACGCAGCCTGCTCAGTGGCCCCTGAAGAGCCTGGAAATGGGATTTCCAGCAACCTGTCGGCTCGTACGTTACGTTTAGCACCGGTTTGCCCGTCGGCCAGAGCTCTGCTGTTTCGAGCCAGACCCCCACGTCCCCCCCCGGTCCCCCAAGCGCGGCAAAGCCCTCGCCGTGCAGAAGGGGAAGGCGCCGCCGCTCAGGCGAGCCCCGGCCGCCCCTGCTCGGCCCGGGGTCGGCGGGCGGCCGGGCAGCCCCCGTTCCCTGCCCGCCACCAACATGGCCGCCGCCCGCGCGTCACGCGGTCTACTCGTCGGGAAGAGGGGACGGAAGTGACGGAGCGGCGGGAGCGCGGCGGTGTGAGGCGGGGTGGCGGCGATGAACAGCCGCCTGCAGGAGATCAGGGAGCGGCAGAAGCTCCGGCGGCAGCTCCTGGCACAGCAGGTAGCGGGCGGGGGGCGGCGAGGCGAGGCGAGGCCGCCCGGGCCGGGCCCGCCCTTTCCTCGCGGCGGGCTCGCGCCGCCTCCGGTGTAACGGCTGCGCTCGGGGCGGCCCTCGGTGCGGTCGGTGCGGCGGGAGGGCGGCCCTGCGGCGGGCCCCGGCGCCGAGCGGGCACGGCAGGGGAGGCGGCCCGGCCCGGCCCGTCCATTGGGCGGGAGGGAGAGCGGCCCGTCGCCTTCCGGGCCGTGACTGTGAGGGGGGTTTAACCGGCGGTAACTGTGGCTTGGGTTTGTCTCGCCCGTTGCTCAGTTAGGAGCTGAAAACGCCGACAGCATCGGCGCCGTGCTGAACAGCAAGGATGACCAGCGGGAGATCGCCGAAACGAGAGAAACGTGCAGGTCGGTCTCGGCGAGCGGGCGCTGTCAGAAATTCGGGGGTGTAACAGTAAGGCGAGCCTTGGCAATGGGACGAGGCTGTGCTCCAAAGAGCAAAATAAAGCCCTACCGTTCATTTAAAAGCAGTGAAGGAAAATGCTTTAATTACTTAAACCTGAACTTGGAAGAAGGGGAGAAGGCTTTAGTCACTTACTGCTAACAGCAGTTTGGAAATCAAGGCTGACTTTTGCTTCTTGTGCTAAAAAGCGGCTGCGGAGCAAAACTGAGGTGCACGTTTAGAACATGCGTCTGCATTGCCCTAGAGCCTTTATACTTTCCCTAAGAGCAGTTACAGGGCAATTTAGTTTAAAAGTTATTATGGAACAATAAATAGACGTGTCTAGGACAGAGTAGCTACTGCTGGTTGATTCTCACGTGTAACAGTACATTTCTTGTGAGAGCAGGCTTCGTTTTGTAAATGTACTGCTTCGGTTAAAATAAGCTGTACGTTTTAGAACAGAAAAATGAGAAAGCGAGAGACCTGTTTTCAGGGGTCCTGTCCTTAAGGGTTGTGCTGGTCTCAAATATACTGAGAGATGAACAACTTCTTATATATGAAGTCTCAAAATAATTTCAAACTTGTAACAGAAACATGTAGTCAAGGCAGGTTATCAGAGATTTTGGAAATGTTCTGTCTGGAAAGAGACACTGTTTTATATGAGGACTTTCTTTGGATGTTTATAGGGCTGCTTATGATACTTCTGCACCAAATGCAAAACGCAAATACCCAGATGAGGGAGAAGCTGATGAGGAAGAGATTGAAGAATATAAGGTAAGAAAAAAAAGGAAAAAGTTACTTTTCTCTGGTGTTCCTGTGTCTCTGAGGGACTAAGAAAATATGCGTGTGCATGTATAAATAAAAATAAATGCAATACTTATAATACATGTCCCTGAGTGGCATCTCTTTTGATGTCTTCCACCGCAGAGATCGAAGGGGGGGGCGTAGACACTATGTGGTTCTCTTCAGACATGGCTTAGGTGCATTGAACTGTACATGTGCCAGAACCCAACGTTTGGAGGCTTAATTTGGTGCTGCTCCTAGGAGGTGGTAGGCTTAGGTGATAGTGCCTACAGGGAACAGCAGGGTGCCGTGGCTGGCTGCCTTGTGTGCGAAGATGTGGTAAAAACAGTGTGCACTTGGGTACACAAAAAGATCTTGACCAGAATTTCTTTGTGTCAGAAGAAAAGCTTGCGTTCAGCAAGAGGCACAGGCCATTGGATGAGACATAGGGAGGCTGAGGGTGTCTTCCAGCCTTCCTGTTCTGTGCAAAGGAATGCAGTTCTGGATGAATGGAAGAAATAAGGGATTATAGGGGAATGGAAGTAAGAGGTTTGGTTTGGGGTATGCCTTAATATCCGGGAAAAGTTCAGTTTAAAAAAACAAACAAACAAAAAAACAAAACACAAAACCCAAACAAACAAAAAACAACCAAACAAAAACCCAATCCACAAACAAAAAAAAAAAACACAAAAAACCAGCCAAACAGAAAAACCAAGAAATCAACCAAACAAACCAAAATACCAACCAACCAAAAAAAACACCAAACAAAAAACACCAAACGAACAAAAAAACCCACTTCCATGGTCACTGAAGAGTGGTTGTTAAACTCTCATGCCTTTCATTTTTAAAATGCTCATCCAAGAACTATTTGACAGCTTTCTGGTTTCATATCTAGTGTGATGTTCTGGCTAGGATGAGTGCTAGAGAAAGGAGGTTAAACAAAGGCACGATTCTGACACAGCTGTCTTTCCGATTTGCTTTGTGGTCTTGTTGCAGCACATATCCTCTCCCATTTTTTTATCTTGACCTAATAACCTTGCTTCTGTGGTTAAGTAGAATCAAGGTCAGTGCATTTATGAAATAATGCAGTGTCTGCTGTTCTCTTGGATGCCTAAAAATAGCAATTTTTGAAATATGAGGCCTTGGTAGTGTTCCGCTTGTGTTCAGGTTTATAAATCTTTCTGTAATACTGTCTGTTTTACATTTATCTTACTAAAACAAGAAGTTATTGTATGGCAGGACATTTTTTGATGACTAATTTTTTAAGTCTATCTCTAAGTGGATAGACATCCTTTTTATTATGCTAAGTGTTAGTCTATACATCTTGTTTAGCAAACCCACTAAGTCACCAGCTCAAAGAAGGGATTTACAGAGTGCATGCACTGTTTGTGAAGTGGGGCTTTTATGCTCACATTAGCGATCGGTTCATTCTACACCTTCACCAAGGATGTGGTTAAATAACATTTTTTTTTTTTTTGTGAAATATATGTGGATAAGTCACTTCAGTTGCCAAAGCATATGAACGTTATGTTACGTTTATTTAGAAAATGTCGCATTTTCTTCTTTAGCATGGAGAAGACTTACCCCAAGGTGGGCTGTAACCATTGCAAGTGGCCAGATTCTTGCTGTAATGTTGGAATTGAAGAATATTTTAATAATACTAGCTCGGACCAATTTTAGTTGAGCAGATAAATAGGTTTAAGAAACTTGAAACCCCTGAGCAGAATATCTATAGTGGAGTCACCAGCTGTTTTCTGCAGACACTGCTAATTCCCTATTGGCAAGGAGGTAAGAACTTAGCAAAGTCCCATCTGTATTTGTATAATTTTTTCATTAGTACTTTGAGCCTTTTAAAATTGAGTCTTGTAATATGAACTGATACAAAAATTTAGACCCCTGGAGGCTTAATGGGGACTAGATAAACTACCTACGGCCACTCCCAGGCTTTTCATAGCCTTTGGAGAGTTGTGATTGTTGCTCCACCTCTCCCCTTCCCCAGGTTTGCTCAATCGTTTGAACCTGTAGAAAAGCCTGGTATCAACAGTGTTTTGTGGCGAAGAGTTCTGGAGTTTTAACTTTGTATGAAGTACAAAAATACCCGTGGTGCAAATCTGCTGTCTGCCAGCCTAATTTGATACAGTGCTGTTCTATTTTGTTTCTGCAAGCAGTGGCCTGTGAGCTTGGAATGCTTCCATGGCATTGCTCTGCAGGCTGAAAGAAATCTTAAGATGACGGAATATTTGCTTAATGTATATCTAGTCATTTGAAACAGCTCTGTGCTTGAATATTGCGGGTAGGGTTTGTTTCCCTAAACTCAGTATCAATATACAAGATTTGCAAAATGGATGATTAATGTAAAAGAACCTAGTATCTTTTATTATTGTTAACTTTGTTCTGTCTCTGCTTTGGCTGTGTCCTTTTGCCTTTGAAAGTTGGTGGTGTGGGCCTTTATTTTTGTGACGACAGGATTTTTTTTTGTTTCGTTTTTTGTGTTTTTTTTGTCACTTATGAAGGCATAAAGGGAACTGGGATGACTCAGAAGTAGGTATCTAACAAGTGCTTATTATCAGAAGGCTCACATTTAGAGGAAGATGGAAGAGGGGAAACAGGTGTAAGCTTGTGATGGGATAAGCAGTTTTTAGTAAAACTCAGGCTTTCAGCATTTCTTTTTTTTTGCCTGGATAACACATGATGCTGCTTGTCTGCCATTCATTCCTTTTCCTTGCAACAGCAATCTTTCTTTGGTCTGGTTAAAGAAACAAACAAAAGGACTGTACCTCTCTAAGTTCTGCACCTGAATAATGGGGAGGGGGAATCTGCAACCTATTAATCACAGCAGCATTGCAGAAGTTAGTTCAAAGCTCCAATTTGGAAAGAGCACAGACAGAACTTATTTGAAGATTCCAACAACTAGAGGGATCAAAATAGGGAGAACACTTAATTTCTCATTCGGCATTCGGGCAGCTTATGTAGCATAGGGTAAATGCAGCAGTAATAATAGCCTATTCGCTGCATCTTTTGACTTAAGATGTGTGTTGGGGGGAGGAGCTGAGTTCTTTTCTATGAGAAATCTGGTTCTCCATCTTTCCTTTTATTTCAGTGTGTTAAAATGTTTTTTGGTTTTTCAGTAGTTCAGACTTGAGACTGCTTTTCTCCTCACCTGAAGCACTACATTAACTGATTAAGATTTCTGTTTTAATCAGTAGTGTATGAAAGGGCATACGCATCCTGCTAAAATATGGTGGATGATATTATTTAGTGGTTCTTCAGTTTTGTTTATATATAGTATAAATAGTGAATTGTTTCAGGATCAATGGGAAAACAGAAAGTGACATGAAGTCAGTCTCTTTCTTGTTTCTGTTCTCTTAAAGGTCTGTGTTGGGTTACACACACACTTATGTTAGCGTGACAGATCTCTGAATTCCAGAAATCTGATGACAAACAGTTGGTGACACACTAACTGGGGAAAACACTTGCAATATGGTTCCTGTTTTCTGTAAATTCTGGGACTACAAAATGGGAATTTTAAAGTTACTTTTAAGGACAGTCCAAATGAAATACTGGCTTGTACCATGTGCTGTTTCTGCAAAGTGTGGACTTTAACAGATTTATGTAGAGAAGGTGGTTTCAGCTGCTAAGGTCGGAACATAAGAGGTGATTGAGTGAATATAAATGTTCAAAGGTTCCACTACAGAAGAACTTCAATAAAATATTTCAGTCCCTGGACTAAAGTAAATTATATTCTTCGGGGACAAAGATTAGAAGTTCTGCACCTTGTAAAGCACTGCCTATACACTGTCAGGGTCTGGAAATGAAGGGTTTCTTATTTTATTTTTCTTCCAGAGGCCTTTCCCAGTAACAACCTCCTCAGTAATGAGAGAGAGGCAGACCTTTTTGGGAATAGTTAATTTCCACCACCACCACCCTCCAGAACTGGAGCTGGAACCATTCATGGTCTGCTGTTCTAGGATACTTCTGTTTGTAGGCAGACCACTTCTTTCCTAAAGAAGCGGTATCATAATGAGCAAAAGAGCATGATCCTGAGTAATTGTAATATCTGCTTTATTTCCAAGGATGAAGTAGAGCTGCAGCAAGATGAAGAGAACCTGCCCTATGAAGAAGAGATTTACAAAGATTCCAGTACCTTTCTTAAGGTGAGCTGCTTTTGCAATTAGAAGTTTAGTCAAAGCTGGCACAGTTGTGTTAAGCTATTTCTGCGGTTGATGGTATTTGAAACACAGCTTTAAAAAAGGCTGAAGTGATGGACTGGAATTCACAGGTGTGGAAGTTCCCTGTGAAAGATACGACTGTAACTAATGTTTACATTCATCTGACTAAAGATCTGGGTCAACTTACAATGAGCCATAGTAATGGTGGGCCTGATTTGGAACTAAAAACACAATGATGGTCTTGACTAGCATAGCTTATAAAGGTGTGTTGAAAAGAAAAAAAAGAACTTATTTATCAGACTAACACATGTAGAGAGCGTGCGTTTGTGTGTATGTCCAGTTATCTCCCTGTTGCTCTCACTGAACTCCCTTTTGTTCTCCAGGGTACTCAGAGCTTAAATCCACACAACGATTACTGCCAACACTTTGTGGATACAGGACACAGACCCCAGAACTTCATCAGAGATGTTGGTATGTCATAGTCAGTAACTGTTTAAAGAGATCTCATTTTATTTGGTAGTACTTCTTTCTTTTTCCCCTTTTTAATTACTTACAGTTACTGGGAAATGTAGATATACACATACTTCATTGTTTTGTCTCTGTGTGCATACGTATCAATATATACATTTATAGGAATTATTTTATTTTTCATCAGTTTGGAGGTGATTATTACCAAGGCCCTCCTTACTCTTGTTTTTATTTGAAAGTGTTTAACCAGGAAGATTTTTTTCAAAACTAAGCTCTTTTGGTTCCAGAAAGTAGATGAGTCTAGTGAGCAGATCTCAAACCTTTGGAAGTGTGAATAACTGACTTAGAGGTCAGCTGTTTCCTGGACTGTATGGCCTCCAAGGATGCATGTAGCATATAAAGTATGGAAATTACTTATACTTAAGTCAGTAAACAATATGGATAATATTTACCAGCTAAATTATCTAACTGCTTGACAACTCATTAAAAAGCCCAACATATTATTGAGTTTAGAGGATGTTATTTTTTAAGTTTATATTTATCCAGCCATCACCGAACTTGTTATTGAATACTTACTTTATTAGGCCTGAATTTAATCTTTCTAAAACTGAGGTACAGTTTGGTCCTGTTTCCCAGAATGGGTGCCTGGTAGTTACTTGCTTTTTTTTAAAAAAGCAGGGTACCTCCCTCTGCAGTTTTCTGCAACAGTCCTCTGTATTTTATGAAGATTAAGGTTGTCAGGGCAAGTGTATTGTCTTATAGAAGCCAGCCCAAAGAGGTTTTGTTTGCCTGTTGAGGCAGTTAGTTTGTTTCTTCTCTCTATTTTGGGAATGCTTCTGTGAAACACATCTGGATGTTTAGTGTGAAAAATGGGCTGTTTTGGCTCGCTTGTCTTAACTATGAAGCCCAGATGCTTTTCAGGAATGTACTTGAAATAGTTATACACTGTTGTTTGAGATAAGATGAGTACAAAGAGATAGCAGCCCCTGGTATTTACTCTGACTCTTTGGCTGCATAAAGAATTGGGAAGGACAGGACAAATTGTTATACAAGTGTTAGTATGGAAGTGAACGTGTCAGCAGCAGTTAGTCTAGACTAGGGATGAGGTATGTCAAGTTGCATATTGGTTAGCATACATTTTCTGTGTGAAGATCAAGACTTGGCTTAGGTGCTACTTCGCAATTGGACCTGACCCTACAAAAAGCTGTAGGGAAGTAGTGGTTCCAGAGCACCCAGTTATATCTTTTTGATGTTGCTGTTGGAAGAGAGGGAGAGACTTTGGCAGGGAGGCTGGGTTTGGGATTTTTTGTGTGGTTTGTTTTTTGTTTTTTTTTTTTAAAACAACTGAGGTCATCTTGATTGAAAATTCTTTTACATCTATTGCTTAGCTGCTGATAACTGGCTCCCATTTCTGCTGGTCAGGAGTATTTGACTTGCACTGGCTGGAAGCAACACAGCAGTGGAAATCAGAAGAACACAGTGGTGTTTTTAAGATGTTACGTATTTAAGAAAAAGAATTAAAATAACCTTTGGGTGTTTTATGCACATGTAGTGAGAGATAATAAGGTTAGATACTAAGAACTTTGCTTTTACTGGTGCAGGGCTAGGGTTGGGATTTCAGAAGTTTGAATTATGGACAGGGATGAAGGATTGTGGGGTTTGTGGGTTTGGGTGGATTTTTTTCCTCCATGGATTAGGACCATTTAAAGTTGTAAATTTAAATGAACATGAAGCTCTGTTAATAACTCCTACTACAGTTGAACTGATGATACTGCTTGGGAGGCGTGAATGGTGCCTTTCTGTTTTGTGCTGATGTTACTGCTAGCAATAACAAAAACATACTGTTTCTACGTACTTTTTTTGAGGGGGAAATGTAACTGAAAATTTGCTTGGTTTTTTTCCTTTTCTTTTTTAAAAAGTTTGCTGCAGAAAACCCAATTGGGGTTCTCCCTTGTGCATTCTGTACATTTGAAAGGTTTGAAAATTAACATCATAAAGCTAAGTCTAGGAACCCAATAAATAAATGTACATGTATTCAAATCTTCATGATTGACACCAGAGTATCAACTATCAATATAGGTGTTGCCTAAGAGAGCCAGTCACACCCCAGTTGCCACCTTAGAAATAGTCTTCAAAGGCTAAAGAAGAGTATTCTGTAAATGAGTATTAATTACATCCTAATGTAAACTTGTGGATGGGGGGATAACAAAATAGCTTTCTCTCATCGTTCTGGCACTTCTAGTTTACATGAGAGATTGTTTCCTTCTGATAAAAGGAGTCATGAACTCCTGATCACCGTAGTGCTCTAGAGCATAGACGTTACATTCGGTAACAGCCGTAACTAAGCAGGTGAAGGCAGGAGGCTTTTGTGAAGTACTGAACAAAGAAATGTTTTGAAGGGTTTGGTTTGTTCTAACAAAAATTAAAATGACGCTGAGTATTGACATTTGGACCTGTTCAGAATATTGGACAATGCTTAATTGGTACACATTTACTCTCTAAGTAGTTGTTAACTTCATGTTTTCTTCTTCTTAGGCTTAGCAGATAGGTTTGAAGAATATCCAAAACTTAGAGAGCTCATCAGGTTGAAGGATGAGCTGATATCTAAATCTAACACTCCTCCCATGTAAGTGTTCTTGTGGAAAATGCCTTTCTTCTCCAGACCTGTTTGAAGTTAGCTGTCTGCTTTGCAAATCTCTATCTTTAGCACCTGCTCAGAATTTACATTTTCTGTTTCTGTTTGTATATACAAATTAATTAATGGAAACTTCAGAAGAATAAAACAAGTTTGTTTTTGTTAATTTAATCTAGATGTTTAATATAGCATATAAACTAGGTTTTCTTTCCAGTGTGTGATTATTTATAGTATTTAAAGCTTTGGTTTTTAAGACCGAACTGTCAGCTGATTGGCCTGCAGGCTTTAATTTGGGAACTAAAAGAACATCATATGGTCATTAATCTCATTATATCATGCAGTTTACAATGACAAGAAAAGCTTTAAAAATCTGGCCTCTTAGTATAACCTTAGTTGTTCTTGTAATAGTGGGGTTTTTTGTGTCATGTTCAGCTATTATCTTTGTATCCATTAATCAGATGTTACTTTGTAGTTCAAAACCAAAAAAAAGTTTACACTGGCTGGACGTGATTTGTCCTATTAGCTTCGCATTACCTCGGAATTTTTGCTGAATGTTAGACACAGTGTAAGCTTGCAGCATGTTGCTCCCAGGAATTGGAACCTATCTGAATGTGAACCTAATGCCTTTAATGTACTAATCTGTACTGAGTAAAATAGTATTATTTCATGATAGTCACATGAAAAATTATGAAATAGTTGTCTGAACAACTGAGATAAACTACAAAACTCAACTTGCTATTTTGAAGTTAGATGTGTTTTGGCATTCTTAGCTTTGAAAGACAAAAGAGGGAGAAAGAGTAATCAGATGCTGCCTGCTGGTAACACCAAATACACTTATGGAATAATAATCTCTGCCAGAGACTTTCTTAGGAAGCGGGAGGTGGTGGTCTGCTAATCGGCTTTCTTAAAGTTAAAGGTATTGGGGGGAGGGCAGAGTAACTTTTCTGAGTGATACAGCAGTTGAGTGGTGGGCAGGGTTGGAGGCCAGTTGTAAGAGTGCATTTGAGTGTGTATTTAATAAAACCAATGTGTGTGGGAATTATGCTTTTGTTATAGGCATAGAGAAACACATTTCTACTATATCAAAAGTAACATTTCCAGTATTCAGAATCTTCTGAATGTAATGTATAATAAATGGCAATTCTAAAAATATGCCACTTTCCCAAAGCACAGCAAAATGGAACTCTGTTGGCCGGGCAGCGGGTGTTTGCTGCTTAAATATTGTTGTTTCCTCCATTACAGTCCGTGGATGTACAGACAGTTCGGTGGTTCTGTACTAGATATTGTTGTACAGACTGTGTGGGCATCTGTTTCCTGCTTGCTCAATTAGAATCCTAAAAGCTGTTTATTGAGAGAAAGACTACTTTTAAAAAAATGTACCGCGACAGCGTCCAGGCTAGATTAAGTGAGGATGCATTCCGCATCTCCTCTGGATTTAGTGCCTTTGAGCTATCCGACCTAGACAGGAAACCCTACTCTTACCTGACTACACAGAAGTGCTGCGTGGAATATGGTTTTTCAAAGCCCTGTTGTAACTTGTCCAAGCAATCTATCCTCTTTTGTTTAAACAGGTACTTACAAGCAGACTTGGAAGCTTTTGATATTAGGGAACTGAAGTCCAAATTTGATGTGATTCTCCTGGAACCACCACTGGAGGAATACTACCGAGAGACTGGCATCACTGCCAATGAAAAATGCTGGACCTGGGATGATGTAAGTATTTTTCTTGCTGTGAAAAGGATTTCATACATAACTTAAGCAGGTAGTTTGAGGATTTAATTTGGTATCAAAATGTTTGAGAGATGTATTTTAAGGAAAAATGGGATATGTTTTTTTTGTCTTTTAAAGAAAAGTCTAGATTCTTATAAAAACTAAGTTTCATATTGTATGCATGCGTACGCTCTTTGTGTTCAGACTTGTTTTTCTGAGGAGTTCAATGAATTAAATAGACCTTTTTGTTCTCCCTAAGCCTGGTTGAAAATTTAAATCTAATAATAGTGGGGTTTCTCCCTATCCTCAAATTCCATAAGTTTTCTTTTCTGTTTGTTTTTTGCTGTTGAAATTCAGAATATCCATCGTAAATATTTCTTCTTTCTTGAAATTCTGGAAGAAATTTTTAAGGTATGCTTTAGAATACGCTGGTGTTTTACTCAAAAGAGTAGATGAGTGTGCTTCACTAACAGACCTCCTTTCTCCAAAGTATTGATTAGGTAGGAAATTTTAACCATCAAACCAGTTGTAATCCTGGGAAGCCTAACAAAATAATCCTTACTTGTGGAATTTTTTTCCCCTGTATTTGTGTACTCCCTTGCTGTTTAGTCAAATCAAAGGTTTCCTTTGAAGCCATATTGACTTCTGACCCCTTTTTGGGAAAAAGGAGAAGTCTTAGTGTGCAAGATGTGAACTTTTTTGGGATGGCTGTTGGTGCTCTTCTTTTATTGTGCTCTAGTAAACATTTAGAGAATGGAGTTAGAGAAAAGATTTTTATTTTTTTTCTGTAGTAATGCATGTAGATGCTCACAGAGAAGGAACCACTCAGGATGTATTGATTAGTAACTCCATTCTGTATCTTTCCCTTTTCAATAAAGTCAGCTCTGGAGAAGCAGGGTAAGAGCTGGAGGCTACGAAGTGCTGGATGTCATCAAGCATAACAATTTGATGACACAAAGCCTGCTACCAAGTTGCCCTGTCCCTCAACATTAAACTAGAGAATTCCTTCACTTGGGCATGGAATAAAAAACTTGTAATGCTAATGTAAAATAGCAATAAATTGTCTCTACTCCATGTATCTACAATTTATTTGGTTAAAAAAGCTAAACAGCAAACCCACAAAAAGACCCACAAGCCAAAAAAAAAAAAAACCCAACCCCACCCTCACAACAGAACAGACAATCTGTAGGAGGGAGGAATAAGCTGATTAAAAAATGTTTGCATAACCATGTCAGGAATTCTTTGGTTCAGGCATATGGTGGGAATATGCAGCTAATAAATACGTATTATTTGGAGACGCTATTTGAAAGGTATGCAGGACTACGTCTGCATTAGCAGCAAATCTGTTGTAATAGAAGTGAATCAGTAGATGGAAGCAATTGTTGCTGCAGTTTCCTTATACGTGTTCTGTGCAGTCTGGGGGAGGTGGATGATGGTGTTACTTTAAACTAGATTTAGTTTGTCCTTAGGCTGGAACCTGCACATGCATCACTTCAGAAGAGAATCAGTCGAACTAAAGGATCTCGAGAATGAAATAAAATTCAATCCACCTTTTAAGGAATGAGTTTGAACACAAAGGCATTCATGCCCGTGATAAGAGGCTCCATGTTAAGGAATAGGTAGCTTTTGTGTTAGCCAGACTGTTACATCAGGCAAAATGGTGTCTGGCAGCATTCCCTGGGGGAAAAACTTTCTGTCCTAACAGAAGAACTGGAAGTGCTGGAGGCAGTAGTCATCCCCTTAGTTGGGAGTTGTATCCTCTTAGAATGCTTCTACTGCATTATTTTTCTGCACAGTGGCAGTGAATGAAGCTTGATTTGGTGTGTTAGCAAGTTACAGATGAATCTTTTCAGCTTGTAATGAGTAACAGATGCTTTGCATCTGAAGTTGTTTCATCCTGAATGTTACTCATTTGTCATTGTTGAACGACTGTCCTGATAAGCAGGAATTAATTTTTCCTGAAAGTGATAATGGAGAGAATGCCTTTCCTACATAGGAATAGGAATTAAGCTGAGGGGTTTTTTTTATAATGTGTCTTCACAAGCTTCACATAAGTAACTCCAGGGCTGAAGAGAAACAGAGAGCTATTGCTCTGTTAAATCTTTTTGCTACTAATGGAACGATAAAATGAAGCAGAAGTTTAGGGAAAGAAGAAAATTATGTGAGTTGTGTTAGTCTTTTTAAGTGTAGAATTTTCTATACAGGTAGAATTTATGTTAAAAAGAATAATTAAGCTCGTGATCAGCTATGTAGAAAATATGCACTTGGGTTCTGGTAGGGTAACTTTTACAACATACTTTGCGGAAAACAGTTTTAAGAGGGTGGCGGTGAACGGTGTACAGGCTAACATCTTTAATAAAAGTGCTTCCTGATTGAGTCTGTGGTAATGCTTCAACACTTATTCAGTATTCTTCCTGATATAATTGGTGATTTATATTTAATTCAGAAACACTTTTATTACTATTATTATTAGATCATGAAATTGGAAATTGAAGAAATTGCAGCCCCAAGGTCATTTGTGTTTCTGTGGTGCGGTTCAGGCGAGGGTCTGGATCTTGGCCGAGTGGTAAGATGATGTTTTAATTCAATTTATTAGGGACAGGCTTAAGAGTTTATTTTTGTCGTTGACTTTTTCTGTATAGAATTCTCAACTGTAATTGCTGAGAGATGTTTTGTTACTGTGGTAGGGGATATATAATTTTAAGTGGATTAAATAAATACAAGTGTATCTGGCATGAACTGTTATTTTCCAGAGGAGTCGCTGTGACTGCGAGGAAGCACAATTCTGTAGGGTTTAGAAAGCTGTATTGCTGTCTTGTTTTTGATGTGAGCAGGTTGCCATAGGAGCAGGTTGCCATGTGGAGTGCATTTATAACTTTTTTTTTTTAACAGAAGCCTTAATAGTTTTCTTCCAGAAATATTCATGCTAGTAGGAAAGTGCTACTGTTTCATAAAGTGAGGTAAAATTGTGTGTGCAGCGCTGCTTGTTTTCAGAAAACACCTGGAGTTTAAGTGGGTTTACTCTTAGCGAGCTGTACGATGTTTCACTTCCCTGTAAGATCTTGGAGCTTTAGAGTGATTGTCCTGCGTGCCAGGGTAGCGCTGCTTTTGTTGGGGGTGGTGGAGTAAACTTCCAGTCGGCTCTTGCTGTGCTGAAATACTCCGCTTAGTTTGAGTGGGGCTTTCTATCAAAACAGTGTCGCATTTGTTAAAGGACAACATGTGGTTACTAATGTCTTTGTTTTATCTGCTTTTCATTCTGAGGTTGGTTGAAGTAGCTATTTCAGATAGATTGATTTGGGTCAGAGACATATTTGTAGTAGCTGGACAGTTCTTGAGCACAGCAGTAGCCAAAGGAGCTTGAGTCCTTAATGCCCAATTTCTTCCCTTTCTAAGACTACTCGTAGAGGAGTTAAGAAATAAAAAGTCATGTCAATTGGTGGTTTGGGTTTTCTTTGGGGTTTGGGTGGGTTGGGTTTTTTTGTGTGGCTTTTTTTACAGATACAGGAAAACCCACAAAATGGTAGCAAAGACTTTTGCCTATTTATCTTCTCATTTATAGAATTTTACATTGATGTGAAAAACTACCAGAGTGCAGGTATTAGTTGACACAGGGCCAAGGCAGCTGATCATGATGTTGTTTGGATGGGTTTTGATTAAATTTAAGTGTCACTAGGTAAAAAAGTGCGGAGTTCCGTAGAGGCCCTGTGCAGTTGTTAGATACTTGAAGAAAAAAGGGGTGATACGTAGACAAGTCGATGTGTACTAAGCCTCTTTTAGTTTTTTTTTTTTTTCCAAAAAAACCTTGACAAAACATAATACAGTCATGCCAGTAAACTGTTTCATTCATCTGTGACAAATTTCTCTTCCACCTATGCTTTAAGAAAATTCAAGTACCTATGTAAATGTTCGGTTTAGGTTACTTAAGTTTTTGGTGTAGTGTGAACTACTTTATCTGTCTATAACACTTAGTGTCTACGCAAATGGGGTTACAGAAGATGTGAGGACATTTGTTGGATTAAAACGAATAAGAACAATCCTGGGAAGACCAAGACTCTAGACCCTAAGGCTGTTTTCCAAAGAACCAAGGTAAAAGGTTTGGCTCAATTTCTCCTCTGTTTCCATCCTGTCTCTTGATGCTAATGAAACAGCCGGTGCTCCAGGGTAGTTGGTGATGTGCTTTCAGGAAAGGAGATGCAAGGGCTTCAGAGTTCTGTTCTGCAAAGTACATTTGTATGGAAATAAACATATTCATAGGGTGAATGATGAGCTTCTGTCCCCTTCTTTACTTCACTCGGTGCGAGGCATAGAAGTTTCATCTACACTGAACACTGCTTGGTAGATTTCTATTTTAGCCCTCTAAATGGGATACTCATCTGAGCCTTGCTGATATGCAGGTAGCTGAGGAGGGTTCGTAGATTGATGGAACGAAAATGAAATCTGGAGAGGGAGGATGGAAACTGAATAGAAAATGTAACTGTACGTTGTGATGGCTTTGAATTCCGGCTTGTTTTGGTTATGGGTGAACGGTAAATAAGCAGTTAGTCTATTAGCAATGCCTTTTGTGTAAAACACGAGCTCCTTTCCAGGTTAGAGGAGAAAACGTGCTGGTGGAGGAACACCTTTTGGAGGGAGAATTTAGCAGTAGAATTCAACTAAATTTAAAGTTAAAAGAAGTCTTTAAAACTGTAGATTATAAATGGATGTAGTCATAAAAAAAACTCTGGAAGACTGGCTAATGGTTCTAAATATGTGCAGGTATGTGCCCAGGGCTTGAACCAGATAGAGGACTGTTAGGAGCTGTGCTCAGACAGTGTCTCCTGACTTCCTAAAGGTGACCGTAACGCACAAGTGACGAATTGGTCAGCTTGGTTTAATCAAACAGCCTGTTAGGGGTGTGTTGTAGAGGATGTGTGCTGAAGAAGGTGCAGATTTAAAAAAAAAAAGTATTCTGATTTAAGAGACTCAAATGTGTGTTAGTCAAAAACATAGACCAATGTAGATAGATAATAATAACAATTCAGTAAAGAATTGTTCTGGGTATATGTGGGTGCAACTGGCAGTTTTACTGAATACAGAGAGTTGGCTGACAATTTAGTAATTATAAGTGTCGTTAACCTCAGGACTCATTCCACATTCATTAATCATTTGTTAGTATTAAGCATCCTGAACTCTGTCTCAGATTGGCCATTTTTTTAGGAGTATAAACTTATCTTCTTAAAGGGAATCTGGAGTTTTTCTGACTTGCATTTACATTAATTTGAAGTTTGT
The DNA here is from genome assembly GCF_949628215.1 of Phalacrocorax aristotelis. Taxonomy (NCBI): domain Eukaryota; kingdom Metazoa; phylum Chordata; class Aves; order Suliformes; family Phalacrocoracidae; genus Phalacrocorax; species Phalacrocorax aristotelis. Next base: position 5,732,201 of record NC_134279.1, read on the forward strand.
TTGAAAGTGTGTTTTATTAGTTATAAATAATTACAAGTATAAATATTGTATGTTTATTGCATATATTTTTGCAACTATGTGCAGCTCGCTCATGAGGGAAAGGTTAAAACTAACACAGGAGGATTTGGGGGTGACTTTATGTCTTTGTTTAACAGAGGAGAATAGGTTCTGGTGTTAGAGAATTTCTCTGTTTCTTGAACAAGGCTTGGGCTGCGGTCACTATAATAAACACTGCAAATTGAGCTCGCTTATTCCGACTGAATAAATAATCTGTGCAAGATGTATTTACCAATGATCACACCAGCAAATGCTATTGTATTATGTTTAGGTCTCTATAGATGGACGCTTTATGCTGTGCCACCTGCTATAGGATCCAAGGGACTAATGAACGACATCCCATGTGTTATAAAAAAACATGTTTTGGATAGTTCTTCTAAAGACTAGATTTACGAGGCTTTGCGTGACGGGTAATTAGCTTAGCAGTAACGTGCCTTTTTCTTCAGTTAAATATAAGGTCTGAAAACCCTGTAGCTTAGGTGCAGTTGATCAACTGCATAGATTCAACAGGTCACCTATGCCGTCTTTCATATTTATTCGCTAACTCTTAAAACCCTTGCCAAAAATCTGGAAATTATTACATACCCTTGTCTGCAAGTTTTTTTAGAGCCATCTGGTGGCGCTTAGTGAATCAGTGTTTTATGATACTGGGGGAAATAGCTCATCTGAGCTTAATACTCCCAGAAACAGAACACTGAAATGAATATGTGGAACCCTCTTTCCATTCTGTACCCATTATGGTGACTCCTCATTCACAGATTCTACATGCTAGTCACTTAAATTGGTCTATAATGTTTTAGAGGAATTAGCACTTAGCAATGCGTGTTACAGTTAAAGAACATTTTTAATGCTGGTGGAGTTGACTGAGTGCATCGACAGTTTGATAGTGGTTTTACTTTTTTGATGCGATGCTGTCTTCTAGAAAGGAATCTGAGGGTGAAGGCTACTTTTGCAACAGAGGTACAACATGAAAAAGTACATCTTAGTTTCACTAACTGGCTGTTTTATGACGAAGAACTTTGAAAGTTATTAGTATGAATAAAGTTAGGATGAGAATGCTGATACAAGTATTAATCATAATTAATAACTATTCCCTTAGTCTTGCCAGCACCTTGTACTCTTCCCATGTGGTGATTTCTTAGCCTTTCCACCTCGAAGCACTAACTTTTCTGTAATTGAGGAAGTTTAAATATCTTATCTTAGCCTTTATTTGAGTTCTGCCACTTCATAGTGTAGTTCATTAAGCCTGATAGCTTAAACTACTCTCTGCTTTGTTTTCAAAAGGCTTTTTTGGTAGCTCAGCTTGTTCTGTTCTTCTAGTTCATGCTTCAGACTGCCTAGAATTTCCTTTTCTGTCTGTTGTGCTCAAACCATGGGCATCTGCGCTGTAGCAGTATGTGCGGCATGTGACAGGTACTCTTGTCTGTCCTGTGTGCGTAGGAGCACTGCCTCATGGGCATCAAAGGAACGGTGCGCCGCAGTACAGATGGTGACTTCATCCATGCTAATGTTGACATTGACCTGATCATCACAGAAGAGCCTGAAATTGGCAACATAGAAAAACCTGTAGAGATTTTTCACATCATTGAGCATTTCTGCCTTGGACGACGACGTCTTCATCTTTTCGGAAGGGACAGTACAATTCGACCAGGTAGCTGTTTTGTTTTTGTCAAATAGTTTCATTTACTTTAACCTCTTCCATCATCTGAGGCTACTTGATGGGTTATGGTGGGAGCTGAGTCAATAGTGGTTAATCCTAATGCATGATTCTGAAGGAGACACTTCTGGTTTATGTGAAGATCTGAGAGTCACAAAGCAGTGTTGTTTGGAAAGTCTATTATAGATAGACAACTAGACCAATTCTACCAATTTTTTCAGAAGAAAGTTTTTTGTTAACCAATATATTAATGTGTTTATGCTTCTCAGAAGCATGATTTCATCCTCTAAACTGATTTTAAGTCACTGTGAGCTTAGTGCTGGTCCTCTTGCCAGTGTCTGAAGACCCAGTGTCTTATGCTGAGCGCTGCGCCTGGCATGATGAAGAAAGCGTAGAAATGTGTGGATCAGATTGAAGGTAACTGTGTTTTGTTTTGATGGTCAGGCTGTTCAGTTTATCATGCGATGGAGGACTTTCACAGGAGAATTAGGCTAGAAGAATAAAACCTATGTTGACACCTTTTTAGACTTCTGTATCAGTTGTCAGTGACATTTCTGCACTTAATGCCTAAGGCGAGCTACAATTCAAGAGTCCTGTTTCTTTCAACTACCGAGGAACGCCTGAACTAACAGACGTTACCCCTCACGTTATGGATAGTGTGGTCATACTTCGCATACCGACGGGTACTGTGGGTGTGGGTCTCTGAACCATTTACGGAAACAGCATGCCCTTTGCAAAAATAAGCATGGGGGGGATGCGAGTGGGGCAAGTGCTATAGATGCGCTTGCTTTAGGTTCGTGTAGCAGTTTTGTGTAACGCTGTTTTCCCCTAAATAAAGATTAATAGTTTGGATGACAGAGGAGAAGCGGATACAAGCCCGTCCAAGACCTGGTTTGCTGCCCGTGAATGCTAATCCTTATGATATAAAAAACATGCTGCTTATTCTTTCGCTGCAGTTGGAACAGGATGTATATCAGTATACCAGCTGCAAGCTATAAGTTACCTAAATAAATGTCAAGGTGTTGCTTCTCTCTTGCTCATATGACTGCAGAGTAGTGATTATTGGCCATTCCTGGCCTTTGACTGGCCTTTGGCTTGAATTTTAATGATGATGTCAGTCTTAATTCTGTTGGTTACTGGTGTGTGTGTGCATGTGGAGGGGGCTGTTTTGTTCTGTAGAAAGACATTATTAGGTATTACTTCAGTGCTCTTATAGGTGAATTCTTATATATTAATGTCCCCCAAGGTCATGTTAGTCTCACTCAACTTTTGCATTTTTCAGTTTGGTGGTTACCCTGGAATTGCACTGGCTTCTTTAAACCTTACAGTCATCACAGCAGTAGGGACATCTTTATTCTTTGTTCAAGAAGTTGGCAGAGCAGTGTTTTTATCGATCAGCACTTTGAGTTTAGAATTACTATTTGTGAATCCTCAGTGCTCTGTGAAGTATGAAAACCTAAGCCAATAGGCTCTTCCTTTTTTCTCTCTCTCTCTTTTTAAATGTGCAGGAAGCAAGGTAAATGTTACATAAATTCCCAGGGTAAAGAGAAGAGTGTTAAAGAACTGATCTCAGGGTTTTTTTTTATTCTTGCTTTCCTTATAAACATGTTGCTGAGATCACTGAAATATGTTTTTTTGTTAATCTATGATACAACTGAAAATTAAATTTCCACTGACATTTTTAAGTGGTCTGAGCCCCATTTTAGGTCCGAATGCTACTTTAGCTCATAATACGAAGAAACAGGAAAGTGCTTGTTTCAAATGTCTGCCTGCCTTGATTCACCTGGTGAAGCTGAAGTGCCCACTGAACGTTTGTGTATAAACAGCTTCATGTAACTCTTTCAAGCTCTGTTTTCCTATCGTGTGGGCTTCAACAGAATTGTTACTTTACTGTGTTTCCAGATGTGTGTTTCCAGCACGCTGTGCTCTCGGCTGCCCTGTCACAACTGTATTCCGGAGACGAAGTTACCAGATTCAAGTTTAAATGCCTTTTAAGAAGGGGAGAAGGAGGATGATGATGTTATTTTTAAACTAGATGAATTTACTGATCTGGTTTACAGTCTGGTTCCAGAGGGGCTGGGAAACATCGTTGTGGTGTCGGAAGGAGGAGGAAGGGGTCTTGTGAAACCACAGCTTGAATGTTCCCGTAGGCATATGTAATTTAAAAACAAAGCGGGAGAAAAAGAAAAGAAGCACTTAGAAATATCAGACTAAAATCTTAACTTTTCAACAACTCTGGCTTTCCTAGAGGTGACCGTTTCATTCCGTTCCGTACATGTGATGTGTAGATAAGTGCCTGTCCCTATCACTTTCGTGTTCATTTACTAGGAAAAAGGCAAGAAAGGCCTTGAGGCATGAGTTCTTGCTTTTGGTGACCCTGGTTTTGTCCCCTAGGTTGGCTGACTGTAGGACCCACCCTCACAAACAGCAATTTCAACGCAGAAACGTATTCATCATACTTCACAGCTCCAAATTCCCACCTGACCGGCTGTACCGAAGAGATTGAGAGACTTCGGCCCAAGTCACCACCACCCAAGTCCAAGTCTGACCGGGGAGGTGGTGCTCCAAGGGGAGGAGGAAGAGGAGGGACTTCAGCAGGCCGAGGAGAAAGGGGCAGAGAGAGGAACAGAACTAACTTTCGGGGTGAGAGGGGTGGCTTCAGAGGGGGCCGTGGAGGTACCCACAGAGGAGGCTTCCCCACCCGCTGATGACTGTTAGGTAACTGCCTCTTCCCCCAGTCCTATGCCTCATCTCTGAATCTTTTTCTTAGTCTTGTTTTTGCTAAAGTGAATTATTCTGGGGACTCAAAGCTAGGTCACTTCTAAAATTTTTTGGCACAAGCAGTTACAGTCTGCCTTCCGGTGACGGGCCTGGCGCCTCACCTCACCTAGCAGGCCACGACATGCGCCTGACAGCGCTGAGCTCAGCCTCCCGACAGCTTCCGTTTGTCAAAGCCGGGAGCACCGTCTCTTCAACCATGGATAGGATTGAAGTGAAGGGGTTTTGGTTTTTTTTAAACTATAATTTTCTCTGAAACACAGATTCCTCTTCCTTCTTTGGATGCGCAGGTTTGGACTGTCTTGGATTAATACGATGGAGTGGGCATGAAACACAGGTCTGAATTGCGTGGCCACAGCAGACCTACTCTCTTATTCATGGAAGAAAAAAATGCTGTGTCTATACTGACACCTATCTTAACGTCTCTGAAACCAAGGAGCAAATGGAATAAACAGAATTCTATTTTTTCTTGTTTGGTTTAAATTTCCTGAATTATTCCTGGGAGTAGGGAACAAGTCTGGTTTTCATTTGTGGTGTATATGCACTCTCTTTTCGTGTCGATAGCAGAGGGAGTGGTTAATTTCTGTGCGGTCGTGTGTTGTGCTTCATGGAGAGCAAGCAGTTGTGTGTTTATGTGCAGTCCAGAACTTCTACGTGGCTCTGGATTGCTTCTCCAGTGGGGATTTTCACCCAGCATCTTTCATAATAGCCTTGTTCTTTGGTAGGGAAAACCGGTTTTATTGCAGAGCAATTGCAATGGAAGTAGCAGAATGACCTCGTGGAAGGTCGTACCGGACAGGAGAGGCGATGCCATAAGAGGGAGCGCTTGCCGGAGTCACCTGGGCAGTGAGGGGCGGGCGCGGCAACCGAACAGAGTGTTTTGCTTTGCCTGTGGACGTTACGTGCATTGGCAGTAGACTGTCTGTCAGCCCCGGCGTGTGGAATGGAAGCGGTTCACTTTGGTACGTACCGTATTTGGTTTTAGCAAAACCGCAACTCTGAGCTGCTTGGTCAGTACCTGGTAGACGAAACAAATGTGGTTGTTGGAGTCTCGTAAGTCTTAGGTGTGGATTTTGGAAAATTGGCTTTTATGTCTCATAATGTTTCTCTCCTGAAGCCTAGCTTTTAAATAACTGTCTGTAAAGTAGTGGATTATTAAACTCATTTAACAAAGCTAATGTTGAAATATTTTTCTTAATATTTTGTGGGGTTGTTCTCCTTGAGGCTTTGGAATTGCAAAGTTTTGCTGTGGTTTCCTCCCTGCTGTGGTAAAAGGGCAGGCAGTAACTGTTCGTTTGGTGCATGAGATCGTAGCACAGAAATCGGTGACAGGTCTGGTGGACTTGGCAGCGTGCTTAGCGAGGGGCTGCTGAAGCGCAAATGGACCTCGCGGGCTGGCTACATCGCGCTTCTTCCCTTGTTACGGGACGAGTGCCTGGCCTTGGGGGAGAGGGTGTGTTCAGGGCGGCGCTCACTGGACCGTCAGCGAAGTCTGCCACAGCCCACTGGGAACGGCAGCCCACAGAAGGTACATGCCACAGTAAGACAACCTTTTTTGTGTGTTTTGTTGGGTTTTTTTTGTTTGTTTGTTTTTGCCTAATCATGTTCTTACTCAAAAAGTAAATACTGGAGATGCTTGTTTAACTGTAGGAAGGTCGCTTTTGTGCCAGTGATGAATCCTCTGTTTCTTTTTTTTTTTTTTTTTTTACATTAGTAGCAAATGTTAATTCCCATTTGCCCCTTTTAATTAAATGTCCATAGCTGATAGCTCAGGGCTTAGGCTACTCTTAACACAGGAGATCAGGCTACACTGAACTACACTGAAGAGGGGACTCAAAAACAACTGGGCGAGATGTGCACCCGTATCAGTTTGCAGAAGTTGGGGTGCTGCTCGAGATCTCAGTCACTTGGGAAATCAATTGCACGTGGTCTTGTAAAGAAAAATTGTACCAAATAAATCCCTTGTGAGCGTTAGATCAGATCTAGCTGGATGGGCCACCCTCACCAGGGCAGCAGGGAGTACATGCTGTGAACAAGCAACTGACTGTACTTTTTTAATTGAGGTTAATGGACCTGGAGCTAGAACTTTGTACATATTCTCTAAGAAGAAAGATACCTGCCCGTCGTAATCCAAAGGTGGTGTTTCAACAGCAATAGGTTGCCTGGAAAGGTAAGAAGGCAGCACATGGGGGTGTGCGCATGCCCAAGGGCTTGGTGTCACGTGCTCGTGGTCGTGGAGCTGATACTTCAAAAACACGGTGGTGAGACACCGTTCCCCAACCTCCCCAGTTACACCGTAAACACATCTGGTCATTTTTCAATCACTGTTGATTTGGACGACATTTAAAGTGGTGACTAGAGATGAAAAGCTTCTAATTTCATTACTGCTTGTCAGTTAATGTCTCAGTTGTAACACTTTACCAGAAGGAGGAGGATAATGTTCATAATTGCTGAACTGGTGAATGTTTAATTTACCACCAGTAAACGGAGACTAATTTGAGCATGCTAGCCTTGAAGATAAAAAGCCTAACAAGTTTCTTCCTTTCCAATTTTATTAAGTGCATAATGCCACCAATCTGGTTGGGGATGCCTGTCTAGCTCTTGTCATGTCCTTCCATTCTGGAAGAGGTTTAGAATACTTTTAATATCTTCCAGCCTGCATGAATGAAGTGAAGGATTTGATTTGACAGTTGCACTGACAAGGTACTGGGCATGTCTTAGCATTCAACTTCAAAGGGATTTTAAGAGATGGGTTAACAGTAAAGAAGTGTATGTATATCCAGGCAACAGCTTGCGAATTCTCTCCGCTTCCCGACGCGGCTGGCTATGAGAAGTTGGTTGAAGTAAGTGCTGGATGTGCTGGGGAGGCTACCGGGCTGCGCGCGTGGGGTTTTCGAGGTGCTTCCCCAGCACCGTAGCGTGAACATGGTCTCATTGCGTAGGTTTGCTCTGTGCAGTGGAGTGGAATTTAGGCTGCAAACTAAAGAACAATTTTGATCTGACAATGGCATTAAGTCAAGGGATTAATTTTTGAATACTCAGATGTTTTAAAATCCTTGGCAGGGGCTAAAACTATCCAGAAGGCACTCTAGACAAGAATAAATGACCACTTCAAGCTCATTACATTGAAAATGTCTAGAAGTCTTTTGTTCCTTTAATTTTTAAGGATACATTGACTAACTGAAAGTGCTAGAGAATGAGGCCTGCTGCATTATAAACCGATTTCTCCTTCCAAAATGGATAAAGTGGTGGCAACGTCATTGTGTAGTAGAAATCACCCAGTGTAATGGGATGAAGGTCAACTAATTAACATGGGTCGTTCTCCTGGGTGAAAAAGCAAGCAGCAGGTAAGTTCTGCAGCAAAACATGAAGTAATTTTGAGTATAATTATTGCAGCAATTACAAAGGAAAAAGGAAAAAATAAAAAGGCCTACCTACTGTAATGCTGAGTTGAGTATCAGTCCTGCCGGTTGTGCTGGAGCCAAGAATTGCACTTGTAACGTGTGGTAACTTGTATGATTGCTGCAAGAGCTGCTGTATCGACCCGCCTCTGTGGCTTGATGCTAGTTTTGCTGTTACGATATCTTAGCGTAGGTCAAATTAACTGTACGTGCAGGGCTAGAGCGCCGATGAATTGCTTACACACATACAAACAAACAGCTTAGTCTTCCTCCAACTGGGTTCTGAATGGCACCTCTGTGCCTGAAATCCTGCTGGCCGTAGGCTTTGCCAGTGCGCGGGTGTGCTCCAGAATTCGAGGTGTAAAGCAGTTGGTTGCTGGCGCTCGCGTGGCCTGACCTGACCAAGTAGAAGATGCATGTGGTTGGGGTGCAGCCATTTATCGCCGGCCAGTGGCAAACCATGAAATAAGGTAAGGAAATGGGGCCTGAGCAGGCATGGGTGAGGCAGGAGCTGGCTGGGGGAGCAGCTCACCAGCTTCCTGCCGCTGAGGGAAACTCCTACTCACTGCAGTTGACTTGAACTTTGTTCAGCCCCTGAGCACAAGCGTGCCCCTAATTACACTGCCTGACCAGGTGAGAATGGCTGCATCTGCCCCTTTCCTGACTCACTGTTCTAGGGGGGGAAAAAAAGAAAAAAAAAAATCACCTGCCAGGCTGTTTTGGCACATTTGAGACTTAGTTTGAGCGGGTCTCCTTAGCGTAACTGGGGGTGAGGCTAACAGCGGAAACACTGACAGTCCTGTAAGGCCAGAGAAGCTTGCCTGTCTTTAAAGTCGGCGCAGGCGAAGGTGACCTCCAGGGCTCTTGGCTAATTGGCGGCTGCATGGCACTGTTTATGCTGTGTAGGAATTAGTGTTGCGAAGTTCCCTGGCTCCTGAAGTCAGGGTAACAGACTTCTTATGTTGCTTACAGGGAAGGGCCAGGGGAGGTGTTGTGTGAACCCTGAAGCCAGTTTCCATTGCTAGTTGACCTGGGGCACTAGTTCTAGGTGCTCCTGCTCAAGAGGACTTGGACGGCTTTTGGCAGAGGCTGAGAGCATAAAAGAACTTGGAGAACTTAGTATGGGAAAGGATAAACACACACACGATGACTGCATTTAATAATTGCTTATGTCTTTACACAAAGAGATGCTGGTGTCATTTTACAAAGTACACTGGTTTGGAATGGCAACAAATACTTTTTTTTACACGGTAATATCTTCAGCGAACTTGGCAGCTGACTTCAGTCCCAGGACCCTTTTTGTAATACAGCCACTTATTTTAAGAGCTCTCAGTTGATGCACAAGGATACCACTGGTTTGATAAGCTGTCACGCCAGAAGATATCCATCTTGACTGCTTATCTTGGCTATTTAAATGATTAACACAAAGTAGCAATGCTAACATGTTTAAAGGCACCTCTTCTCCCTCCCCCCCATGAGGCCCAACTGTTATCTTTACTTCTAAGGGGCTTTTGCTTTCTTTGAAACAATAGCTTTTCAAGCTCAGAAAAGTTCAAACCTCACGTGCAGAGGCTTTGGTCAGACTGACGACATATCTGAGGTAAACAGCTCTTCCAAAGACTCTGGCTGTCTAAATTCTACCTTCAGTACTGATATTAGCAGAGGCTTAGTCTTCAAAGCGCTGACTGTTGACTAAATCAGTCATGTTGAGAGGAGGTCACTGTAGGAGAACTGGTATTAAAGAAGGTTTTCCTTTTTATAGCACCACAACTAACCTTTGGTTAATGTGTCAGCAGTTGACCTGCCACTGAAATGCTGAGGGACAGATGTTTATCTAAGTTGTACTGGTAATATTCCAGTTTGCAAATGTACTAAACAAAACCCAACATGTTCAGTGTTGAAAATGTAATTAAATAGTGTGCTAAATTAATTGCTGCCCGTAAGACTCCAGAGAATTGTACCATAATAGTGTGGTATTATCTGTCAAACTTACTTAGCAAAAGGCTTGCTTGGTTACTGTGGTCCGTTATGGTTAAAAACTTACTCAAGTCCAGTTATAAACCGAGGTGTTTTTGTGTCCTGGATAACCCTGGGTGTGGAAGGTTACCCAGAGCGCTCTCTCTGTAGAAAGTAATGCTGGGCCCTTCCAGGAAAAAGGGGATTATTTTTTAGAGATTAGCTTTACATGGACTTTGAAGTGCTCAAATTGAACTACCTGATTACTGCAAATCTGAACCAACTCTAGAAAATGCAGCGTTTTGGTTTTTTTTTTTTTTTCTTCTTCTCCTCTATAGATTTTGAGCATCTTTCCTGGCTCTTTTACAACTTATGACTAGCAAAAGGAATAATAAAAGAATTTTCTAAATTATATTTTAATAAACGCATACTGTTTGCACTTTAGCATTGACAGTGTGAAATCTGGCAGTTCAACTTAGAGGAGGAGTCAAGCCTCCCAGAAGATTAATACCTGAGTGCAGACCTTCCTATTCTACAGCTTCATACCTAAGCTAAATACTCAGTGAGAGGTTGTGTGACATGAAACTGTACAAAAAGAGCACAGAAAAGGGTTGCTAAAGCACAGCAGAATGCCTGGGTACGGCAGAGCTGTGGGCCAGCCTTGAGGCACTGATGACTGTCCCTCTTGTAGAATTAAAACCAAACCGACAAATTGTACTTGAGTTTCCTTAACTGAGCAGCTGGCAGATCTCTTTATGAACGCAGCATAAGAAATCCCCGTAAGAAGCTCCTCCATAAATACTCTTGTCTTCTACTAGGAACTGTCGGAAAAGCATCTCTGGCTGCTCCCGTTGTTTCACTATAATGAGCTGAGAAGAGATACATAGGTTTACGACCCAGTCATACTAAATGGCAGTACGGTTCCCCTGTATCTATTACCGTATGCTGTTGGGGGGGAACCCCAAATTAATAAATCTCAGCATTTCAGTAGCTGTTTTTATAAACACAGGTGAGAGAAACTAGTGTGAATTAAGGTTTGCAGAACAAAACCTTTAGGCTTGACTACCTCTGAAAATCTCTTTAAGAATTAAGCACATTTGAGATGCTTGTGCCTACAATGCACGCTGGAACTCACTGATGTACAGGAAAATTCCTGATCTATAAAACCTTTTACAGCTACCAAGAAGTTTTGTCAAAGCCAGTAGTGTGCCTTTGAACAGGTGTGAGGCATGAGTTGAGGCAGAAAGAAGTCTTACCTTCATAGTGTAAGGCTTTTGGTGCTGGATATGCTCCAGGATTGACTTAAGTTTCTTAGAAAATGGATTGTCCAGCTCAGGCAGTGATGTCTGTTAGAATGAAAGCATGGCAGGTTGTTACATTCCAGTCACATCTCTTACCAGTTAATTCATACGAGAGTAGCTGCTGATATCCATGATGCAAGTACTGTGGATTTCATTCTGAACTGGGAAATGCCATCTCCTGCACAAAGATGTGTGTCTCATCCTAAAGACCCAGCTGTCTAAGCCATTTTTCAGTTTAAAATAATCACACTATGTGAAAATTCACTACGAGGAGAAACTTTAATTATTGTGAAGTGTTTTGTTCCCATTTTAGCAATACAGATTCAACAGGACTTTAATAACTTGGAAGAGTGAAAGTCTTAAGAAGGTTTAAAAATGTTGTGAAAGCTTCTCACCCTTAAGAGTTCAAAGTGTAAAAGCTTATTAAAGTTTGGTGTATGTAAAGATACTTCTGGTGCCTTAACACCTTCTGCTGGTCACCTGTTTCTGCTGAATTCTGCTGAATGATGAAAATGTGCCTTGCTTGTTTCTCTGGTGGGTCTTTAGTAAGTCTGGTCTTAATAAACTCTGAAAAAGGGACTAGTCTCCATACTCACAGCCTCCGTGCTGATGTGTGCGAAGGATGGCACGTTGAACAGCCCTTGGATGAGCTCGGGGGGCGTGCTGACTCCCAGCCATAGGAACATAGTCAGACCGTTGGCCAGAAGGAAGGCCCCTCCTTCTGAGAGACGCTCCTCAGAGCAGCGGACGGCAGCTGGGACAGCGTCACTCTTCACATCCAGGCTGTGCTGTGGGGCAAAAATACACAGGAGTTTTAGACTAGGTGACTTCCAGGTGACTGAAGCTCTTACTAGATACTGGAAAGTAACTATTGAAGGGTTTAGTACAGCTTAGTACTTCCTTTCCAGATCAGCGGAACTGGAAATCAAACCTCCTCTTTTTCAGTTAAGGCACTGCATGCAAAGGAAGACCTGCCATAAGCGGGGAGACACTTGCACACCGGTGTTGATCCTTAGTAAAGCTGGTATCTTTCCTTAGCCTGGGTGAAAACCTTGTTAAAAACACAGCGAGATTCTTAGAGGATGCTGATGTCAGTGACTGATAATGTTACTTCCCCCTTTTCCTTTGAACTACAGGTTCTACCCCCCCAACTCAGTTTAGTTCAGCCAGCAACTACATCACAATACCCATGTAATCCAGCGGGGTAGCATAACACTTGGCTGGCAGACAGAATCGTTTCTGTATCTGCACAACTATAAAATAACAGCATACTGAAAACAGTTCTACTGCAACCAGAAAGCTGTGCAAACGTACTCACAAGTGGTAGAAGCTGGGGATAGAAAAACAGCTGTGTGTCAGCTACCCCCATAGACATGACCAGCTGGCGATGGTAGGCTCTCTCGTCAGTGGGAATTTCTGGCCTGCCAACTAGCACGCAGCTCTTCAACAGGCAGTTCATGTACACCGGCAGCACCTTCATCGCATCCGGAAGGATGAGCTGAGAGGCAGAGAAGGCTTGTTATTTAATATATCCCACGTGCTGGGGAATGGGAGCTGGACTTTCAAACATTTAAATAACCCACTACTGCTTTTCTTTCATTAAAGAGGGAAAAAAAACAACCTAGAAACTTTTTTTTAATATGTGCTGTTCCAAACCAGATGGGCCAGCTCTGAATGTTTAATACACTTTTAATAAGAATCCAACAGAAATTATTTGCCCTATAGACTGTGGTTATCATCTTGGATGCCACATCTCTGTGTAACCCATGCTCATTTTTAGGTACTAAGTTAAAGGGGAGTCACATAGGAAAAAGGGGTGGTTTTTTTCTCTGAACAATTTAGGAGGGAAAGGCCGGTCCACAGCAAGTGTCTCTCTGGCATTGGTCCTAACATATTTAGCCCTCACTGAGATTAAACAATTCATTGCCCAGGCTTTTGATTATTGGAAGCGTTGCACGGTATGTAAAAGCCTTAGTCTTTCTCTTGTTGAATTGCCAGGACAGAAGGGCAAATAATCTAAAAGGAAACAACTGGTGCTTTTACCAGAGCATTGATTACTAAGTCACATAATTAGGCTGTGCTAATAATTCTAAGCTATGTAGTACAGTCAAGAAGAAGGAGAAATTGGAAGATACATTTTAAAGGACATCAAAGCAACTAATCTAAATCCAATACCTCCAACACAGTCAGAGTGAGTCCTTTGGCCTCCCTATTAACGTCAGCATTAATGTACAGAATTGCCAACTGTCATTCAAAAAAGTGTCAGCAAGCCAGCCAGTCCTGCTAGTTTTTAAAGTGCCTCAAAAGCTGAAGGCGATGGGGAAATGTTTTGAGAGGTGCAAGAAAAACAGAAGTTAAAGTCAAATGCTTACAGGATTTGGATTTAGTTCAGCCATCTTTGGGTATTTGTTTGAAACAGAAAAAGACTTCTGTCAGAAACAGTTGCTGAAATGATTTGGCAAGGCCTTTTGGTTCAGTTAGACCGCCCCAGTTGTTCTGAATAGCTAACAGATTGGGCTGAACATCATAGAGATGTCTTAAGTTGAGAGAATGTTCAAGTAATGCAGACTATCAGTAATTGGGTTCCTAGAGCTCCTTACCACCCTTTGGTATACAAAGGCGTCGCAGACTGTTACCTTGATCACCATAGATTTTTGTCCCCCCCGCCAGGAGTTTGGCCCCATCTAGACATCAGGTATTTATCACTCCAGCACACTTGAGACACCCATGTGCAAATTCAGATAGATAATAACAGTCGTCTTCATTAAAAATTAGAATACTAAAATCTTTAACATCATAAGAAAGAAAGAAAAAATGAAAGCTTTGTGAGTAATTCCCACAGGAAGAAAAAGGCTGTCTAAGCGCCTTTGTGTGAACACGATCATCCATTCCTCAACGGCATTGCCATTTGTGCCGGAACCACAGCCTCCGTGTGTTGTAATCGCTACCACTGAATCCCACCTGTCAGTAATTATATTTGAAAGAAAAGTCTGTCTTGAAACTGTCTTTTCTGCCGCTGCTGGTGGCTGGGGGTGGTCGTTCAGCTGCTGCAAAGCCTGAAAGCTGGGGGAGAACCGAGTTCGGGTGGGTTTTACCTGGCTTACTGCCGAGGGGCTGGCACAGTTCTTCCTGTAACACGCCAGCATGTGGGCTGTCTGATTCACCAGGATCTCTCTGACGGCCTTCACTGGTTGGCTTAGCATGGCTTTGTAAGCTACAAAACCAGAAGAATAAAAGAGCGTACTGAAGCTGGCCATGTACTCTTGAAGTATCTATATTCTGCTAACTTCTAGCTTTACTAACCTGAGGTCTGTGGCTAGTTTTTAGTTTCTATTACAGAGAGCATTTTGGGGGACGTTTATTCATCTTTGCCAACCCCCCACCACTACGATAGGGTGTCCATTTCCACTGCTGTGCCTACACCCTTTTGTGCATTACATGTTCCTAGCTACCTTTACAAGCATTACTTCACCGGCAGTACATCTAAAATACATCATCATCTATTTGTCTTCTCAGTTTTATGCTACTTCAAGAGTTGCTCAGGCTTGGAGCAGCAAGTTACAAAACATGACTTCCCGCTAGGTAATCACTGCAGCTCCCTTTCCTGCCCCTCCCTCTAGCCCAGAGTACAAAAGGAAACAAAAACCGGTCTCTTGTAACTTTACCTGACTTAGCGAAGAAGTTGATAAGTGCATCAGTCTCGCAACTCTTGTAGATATCAGCTAACTGGGAGCTACAGTTTAAACCGATATTGTGTATGCGCAGTCGTCTTTGCCCGCTTATTGATGTGTAAAGGACAGCGCACTGCAACAGAGGAGCAAAGCGCTGGTTGTTTGTATTTTAAAGCAAAAAGCTGCTGTCGTGCAAGAGCCCGCCACCTTTGTGCGTAAAAGGCGTATAATTACTTCTGAAGACAGCCTTGCGGTGCTGCTTCAGTGCTTCTGCCATCTCAAGGACCAACGTACCGGTATTTTTTTTTAAGGAAGTATATTAGATATTATTAAAGTTACTAATCTTAAAATTATAAAAAATAATATGACTGATCGAAAGGCTTATTACTGTCATTTGCTACACACCGATGGTATCAGCTGAAGCTAAGCGACCACTGATTGTAGATTTGTAAATCATACTTAGTAACTGCAATATTTGAACAGTTCAAACAAATGTATGTGAAAAGACGCTCTACAAGAGATGAGAAGCTTGCTGAGAAGTACTCTGCCCATCACATTATTTCTTAGCAAAAACAATACGGGAAAAAAAATCCTAACCTTGAAAAGTTGGGTGGTTCTTTTTACATGTGTAAGTTCCTTTTGAAATGAAAGAAGAGGTCCTGCTACCCCCTGCACCACACAGCTGCTGTGGACTTACTTATTAAAACCTGAGGGTGTAATTTATGAACTCCTTAGGACTCCAAATCTACTTCAATATAATGGTGATACTTCAACGTAATGTATGATCCAAAGCCTGCGGGGCAAACACAGGCTCCAAGTTACTGTAGTCTGCCTTGCATTAGCTACTTCCACACGTAGCTCTCATATGAAAGAGCTGTAACTGCAACATCCGCATGGCGCGTACATCCCTGTCACTGCTGCACCGTGGCTCCGGGAAGTGACTTTGGACTTACCAAATGCTTCACGTGCAGGGATACCTGCTGACCTATGAAAGGGAGCACCTACAGGGGCAAGCGAAAAGCCAGGCAGAACAGAAAAAGTTCAGATAATTCCGTGGCTTACGTTTAAAACCTTGCAAGCTGTAACATTTTCTGTCATTAAATAGGAAAAAGGCATGACTAAATGTCCAGAATAGTAAACAGCAGCTTCCCATTATCTGGTAGGGGGTGAGATACTCCCATTCCTAACAAAAGCTGTATCACAAGCCTGTTTGTTGGCAAGTTATGCAGCGAATACCAATTATTACCTCAGTGGCATTTCCAGGAACTGTTACTGAGGTCCCGTGTTGTGGACTACGGTGGGAAGCAAAGATTGATTAGCCCTGGAACAGCCTCGTGTTTTCAAGGTAGGAATGAAGCTCCTGAGGCACGGGGCAGCCTTGTGCTAGTGGTGCTCCCACCGCCAGTCCGATGGGCTGTCTCCTACGTGCCCGGGTGCTGCGTGCCTTGTCATAATTCACCGAGTACAGGTTGATGCCAGCAGGTGAGCGCCATGGGGCTTCCAGCGCTTGCGCGCCACGAGCCAGAGGGAGCAGGGCAGTCAGCCGCTGGCGATGTGCAAGCGAGAACTTGCGTTGCACGGGTCCCATTGCTGGTGGGTCTTGAGCAGTCCGTAGGGTTGGAAGTGATTTTTAGCAACAGAGAACTGCTCTTGAACAGAGATCTGACGCAGAATGCCGCAGCAGTAATGGTTTCCAGATAAGCAGTAATGAATCTTGTACTCCAGATAGGCTTATTTAGTAAAATGGAAAAAATAATAGCAGACGAGCTCTCAGCGAGCACTTGGAACGCATTTTGGTATACCTGAACAGAACATGCAGCACGGTAGTAGGCAAACACCCTACTTATCACGAGGGGCACCGTTTGTGCTTTTGAGTTAAGATGCAACCTTTGGCTAGTTAATTAAAACCCTTTCTTTAGTGGTATTCTGTCACCAGAGCCTGTGCAAGCTGTGCCTCGCTCCCGTCAGTCCTACGCCGTAACTTTTTTTCTGTTACGGCTGCAGTTCTCGCTCACGGTTGCATGACATTACACGCAATTAAGTTTTTTTTACCTGAATTAAGGCTCCGCTGTCTTCGTTCAGTTTGTCATCGTGTTTGAACTCCACCGTCACTGCCTTGTCACAGTCAACTGCTGCCATCTCTACGTCTGTGGTGTTGTTCATGTAAATAGCGCCAAAGAAGTCTGTAGCCCTGAAGCCTACAGCCAGATTAAAAGAAAAGAAGCATATCCTTTTATCTAAAAACGGCAAATAAAATTGACGTGATTTTGTGACTTCCTTTTTACGGTCAGGCAGTTTTGCTGCTGAGACAGGTACCGTTCTCCCTCAGGGATCTGCAGCCTCAGGGGGCCCCAACTGCCCTTGCCGATGGCATTTTTTGACAGTAGGCTGAGAGGGACAAGCTGATGCGCCACGAAGCAGGACCACCCAGAGCCTTCTGCGCCACTTCATGCCTGTGTGCGTTTCTCAAATACTTGCATTTGAGGTAAGAACAAATGCTTGAAAAGTAGAACATAGTAATGTCATTGAAGTATGAAAATGAAGGAACGTGTAAGTGTCCAGCAGCAACACTTATTTTTCATACAACTTAACTTACACTGCCAGCAGCATGCATAATGATCAGAAGCCTTACTTGTATTTGAAAATTAATTATTAAGGAGGCATATACAGGAAGGACATATTCACGCATTTTATCAGGCTATCCGATGACCTTTCAAGGGGTACATTATGAAGTTACAACAGTTAACCTGATCTGACAGGTGATCTGTACAGCACGATATTACCTAAAATGATATACTGTCACACGCATTCATGTTTACTGTCATTCGCAACGGGTTCCGTTACCTGTACTCGTCCGGACCCTCATTATTGCATCAAATCCGGTTTTTTTTTCGATGTCCTTCCTGAGGTCGCTCAAGAACTGCGGGCTGTCCACATCGAGCTAGAAAGGCAAGGCAAAAGCCAAGGTTGCAGCTCGCCACTGGGTGGCAGCAACAGAGCGGGAACCCTCCCTGTGACCCCCACCCTGCCGACATCCAAGCTCTTCACATTGAACAGCTCACTCTTCCTTTAAAAGGAGATGAACAACGTTGGTGGTTGTTTTGTGAACAGAAACACATCTGTGCAAATGTGCACCACTTCATCACTAGGCTTGGACACCCAGAATTTCTAGTCAATCAAATTATCTCTGGTAATATCCGTTCTTGCGCTTAACCCTGCAGCCTAGCGAGGAGTTTATAGCACAACCTTAAGAATTACAGAAAATACACAAAAATGCTTTTACGGGCCAGCTCCTGACACAGAGAAGGTCCCTGACTCCCCAGAGAGATTCTCATGAAATCTTAAACAAGTGTTGTTATGGCTTTTTTCTGGGGCCTTATATCATAAGCATTTTTATCTGTTACAGGAGTAACTGACTTCCCTGCCCAAAGGCCAGCATATTTAAGTAAATGGATTTAATTTTATGACACCACCCAGTTTATCACTGTTTCAAGATATATATTGGAGCCCGACCTGTCAGTTCTAAGTTTGAATTTTAGCCCCTGGTGTTTCTAAGTAAGTTTTGTAGAGTTACTCCACTGTCAGGTTAATAACATCAAAGCACACACTGAAATGAAAAAGAAAACCAACAAATCCCCAGGTGTTACTACCTGAAAGGCAGGGAGCCTGCATCGCTTACCTGGAAATTGTTGTACTTGTACAGTGTTCCTCCAGTGTACATTGTGACAAGACCCATGGAAGCTACGTCCACATACTGGTTTGGGAAGAGGAACAAATTCACGCAGCAGCCGTTAGCCACACAATCCCGGGCTAAGGCCTCGTAAGAGTTTACCTGGGGCTGGAAGAGTACCTGCACAGAATTAAAAAATACAAGTGTCATAACATTAGACACTGTTGGTGGCCAACCACAATCCAAATTCCCGCTTGAAATAAAAAAGATGAAGTGGAAGTTTTAAGTGAGGCACAAATTCGATTAAGAACACGTTGCCCCTGCCTATACACTCGTATGCAGGGAACCAACTCGGGGCGTTCTTAGAGAATGACATTGCTGAACAGGCAGGTCGCAAAGGCTCTGATGGGCGGCATTATTTGCTGCTGGGGGGTGCTCTACCCTAGTTTGACTTTGGAGTTCCAACATCCATGTACCTACACCATCAGGGCACAGTGAGAATGGGAATATTATCTGATTAAACAACACATCTTTGTAAAAGAAAATGAATGAAAAAAGATCAGGGCTCTATTAGAGAAGTCCAGCGTAACAGCAGTCCCTTGTTAACCCAGAGTGGAAAATACCTTTTCTTTATCTGTATTGAGTAGTTTTTTGTCATCTCTGTTTCTCAGCTTCCCTGGTGCTTCCGCAGTTGGCAATGAAGAATGGAAGATAAACAATTTTCCAGCACATTCTGCAGCCTGTTTCAAAGACACCATATTGGCATACTTATTACTGCTAAGATAAACAAGCCTAGTTTTCATAGACTGTGGTATCTCAGAGAACAGTGTAAACTTTCTGCAAGCTCCTCAGAGCTAAATAATTCACTTAGAGACTCAAAATTTTACGGAAGTAAGTCCCAAAACAAACTGGGAATTTTATGCCAGTAAATAACTTAGTCTAGCAGACAGTAAGTTGGCTGATGCATTGTTACAGTAATTTCTGCACAGGAATCTAAACTCTTGATAGGCAAAACTAGGAACATCCCTCTTGAACACTTTCCAGTTGCACACAAGCCTTATGAAACAAGCAATAAGTATCCAAAATACAAATACTAAATTGGATCAAACTAAAAGGAAATGCAATTTAACAGAAAAATTACTTCTTTCAGTTCAGGCACCAGTGTTCACTGCATTTTTATCGACGAGCCACAGCTACAGTCCTGTACTAGATTCTACGTTCGAATCTCAACTAAAATGCAGGAGTATCAAAACTTGTGATTAACATTTCCTCCTGCCACTAAGAAATGAAGTAACTGCCAGTGTTATTCAAGTTTTCTATTCTTATTCAGAGCTCTAAGGAGGATGTGATATTTACCAAGATGACAAACTACTGGCAGAAACCCCTGAATTCCAAAGAAGAAAGCAACAACAGTAGCAGTACCGCAGGTATTTCGGCTGGAAGGGATCTACAACGACCATCTAGGCCAGCTGCCTGACCGCTCCAGGGCTGACCAAAAGTTAAAGCCAAGTGAAATGAAAACGGATTAGCAATTCTGAGGTCTTCAAGTACTGAAAAAGTTGGGTGAAGGTGAAGGGGAGGAAGGGGGAAAGAAGGATTTGTCCTTTTCCTGCTTCAGACTTAACCACACATCCCGGTTAAAACTGCAATACCCAAGACTACGGACACAAATCAGCTTTGCTACTCTTTCTCCTCCAGATCTTAAAATGTTCGCAAGACAGATAAAGATATTCCAAAGATATTCCACATTTCAAAATAAGCTATGGGATCCTTCTGGGAAAACTAGAAATCTCTTTGCTATGGCAGAAATGCAACTGAAGACAGTATATTACTTCAAATAGAGCTGAAATTTCACCCCTAATATTTCAAGCACAGTTATCTTTAATCACAAACGCCAATTTCTTAAATTCATTTTTAGAAGCATTCTGCTGAGGACTGAAAGACTCAGCAAATAACAATTTGTCATGATACGCATCAGGAATTACTGACGTTGCTTTTGACACATTTTCTAGAATGTATATATTTTATTTCTAAAAATGTATTAAAATTGATCCCAAATAGGAACACAATCCATTGTATTCCTTTTCGACAGGAATCATTTCTCTGAGCACAGCTATATGCATATTAATAAGTCACAGTGAAAATCCTTGCAAATTATAACTTTAAAGTACCGAGATAAATAAAAAGCTTAATTAAGAGCGCTTTCTTTTATAGCCAATGACAAAGGAAAGTTATAATTATGGCCCTTAAGTTTGTTTAGTAGAAGTCAGGTGTCAGGGAAGAGCATTCTGACAGAAGCGGTAACCAAACGTATGTTTTGCGCACACACCTCCTGGCACTATCGAATCACAAGAAAGCAGGTACTAATTAAATATGTAAGAAACAGATCTGAGAAACGCTGTATATTTTTGGTTCAACGAAATTACCTACTCAAAGTTCAAGCTTTACTTGCACACAGCACACAGATAGATCAACTATTTTAAAATACCACTGGCTGTTTTCTGCCCCTACAAGTCTTAGAGCGAGCCATGGTGGCATTCTTTTAACTGGCAGCACTCCACGGAAATGTCAGCACTTTAGGGGATGTCCCGGACATACAGAAAGCAACTGGGGATGCATCTTGACCTGTGGATTCGTTTTCAGCCGTATTCAAGCTGTGAGAACTTGTCAGTTAAGCGGAAACCCTCCAAGCCCCCACCCGATTGAGTCATAGTCATAAATATCTCGTTTTGCACAAGAAGGCAGCAGAAGCAGAACAGGCAGGGCAAAATCGTATCTTATTCTGACTCTTCTCCTGCCCTTCTTACATGCAAGGACTAGACATCTGTGCAAACATCCAGAGTTATCTATTAGTTCTGTTGCAGTAACTAAACCTTTTTATTTCTCTCAAATGCCGAATGAGAAGCTGACTCCTGCTCCTCATCTTCTCCTAAACATCCATTCTAAGTAGAACAGACTCTAGGGATTGGTTTCCCTCAATAGGCAAAATCTGGAAACAGATGTTACGCTCGTCAGTGTTCTCATTTTGACTAAAGCAGTTCAAACATACTGTTAGAATAACAGAACGTTTGCGCTGGAAACAATCAGGGACTTTTTTCCCTAACTTCCCATTGTGATTTGTAGGAGGACTCGGGACTGGCTTTCAGCAAATGGAATTTCTGCAGCTTATCAAGTCTTATTAAAGAGCCGCTTCTCTTACAGAGAGGAACACACTAACCTTTAGCGCCTCCATGCCAGCCTGGATAACAGGAGCGAAGATGGTCTCACTCTCGTTAGTGTCTGCAAACATCTCTGGAATCTGGTCCAACAAGCTATGAAAGACAAGGGATCAGTGTCTCAACCAGTTAGCATATTTGGGATAATCCCCAAACACATCAAGTCTTCACACAGCAGGATGTTTTCCATGCAAATTTATGGTAAAAAATTATGAATTTTGATTGCTCAATTTTTTAGGATTCCAGCCAGAATAAAACCAACTATGAATTTTTAAATCCTGTGAGATGCATTATTTCAAAGCTGGTAACGTAAAGGAACACACAATAAATAAAAAACAGCTAAAATTTAAGAGTTCTATCGTGCTGTAAGAACGAAAAAGTCCTTAGATCATATCCAGGTGTGCATCATATACATCACAAGAGGAAAAACGTGCAACATGGCACACAGCCACAACCCTCCTCCCGTTTCTGAAGCAGCACAGCTGAAGATGCATGGCTTACACCTGGCCTAAATATGCTTTCAATTTCAAACTTTTTCTTTGCCTCAGAGGTGGAAAATATATGACTTGAAGCATCAGCTGGCTTCTAAAGTATTTCAATAAATACACGTACCCCCATAACACAACTGACCAAAAGGCATAATGCGTATCAGAAGCACTCAAATCTTTTCATACATGGAATAATTATACTTTACTTGATAACAACAGATCGTGATTCCTGAAAGTTAACAAGGAAACCATCCAGCAAGGGAACAAAAACTTCTCCAACATCTGAGACCACCATCATCTGAGGCTGAGCTAAGCTGCTCTTTACGTTAAAGAAGTGGAGGACCTTGTTGTAAGTAACAAAACCAACTCGAATTGCTGAGGATTCTTCTTGCTCTTCTCTGTAAGAAAAATATAAAAACTGGTTATAATTCTGAAATTCTGACCTTGCAATAAAAACGTTCCTTTGCAATGCAAGACTGCTTTCAGATCATTATCTGTACTGGGAGCAACAAAGCAAACAACAACCAAGCAGATGTAACGGCCTCAATCTTTGCCTCGGGTCAAATTAAAACACCCTGATAAAATCAACTGATATATTATTTGCTTTTAAAAAATATATAAATTTATCTCAACCCTACCAACCATGCATCCCGTGCAAGCAATCAAAAGTCTGTAAGATAAAGAATAAACCGTGTTCTCCTCAAAACAGGGAAAAGAGAGAGAACAGGACAATTAGTTACAAGATACAATCAGAAACCCAGCTTTATTTAGAATACACCATAATTCAGTGACACTAAGACTGATGCCTAGTAAGAACAGTAACTAGGCTTGAATAACGTCTGGTGACTTCAGTGGGCCAATCCTCTGCTTCAGCAGGACTACTTTTAAGCAGCAGAAGCTGACAGATCCTCAAGAGCTGTGCATCACGCAGGAAACACACTGTAGAAATTACTCATTATTGCTAGTAAGTTCCCAGGCCAACCAGAGCTAGCAAACTGCTGCTGTGAGCTGCGCCCACAGGAGCCCCGAGGCAGCAGGCTCGGCCTCTGTTTTTGTGGTGGTGACTCCTCTAAGCAGTAGCTCACCCTCTGTTTTTGTGGTGGTGACTCCTCTAAGCAGTAGCTCACCCTGCCGTTAGTAGCGGCGTTATTAATAGTACTAGTTAGACCCTTACCCGGTTTAGAGTCCTAAGCTTAGTGAGCTTTTCTGTAAAAGGCAACCCTGTTGAAAAAACTGGTCTTAATTACTAATAACATAACACCTCTTGTAGCAGTGTTGTTCCTCTTGTAAATGACAAACCAAGCCTTTAGCACGACAATGCCTGATAGGAAGCCTGAGGCACTTGCAATTACTACAGGCCAGCCCGTCTGTTCTGTTCAGCAACATGAAACATATAAGCAGCCTACTTAGGGTGAGATGTCACAAAACCAGCAAATACTGCAGTCTGTGGTCTAATGCTTCTGCATGTTTGAGAGAGTTTCATATTCAAAGTACTGAAACTTGGAAATCCTGACTTAATTTACAACCTGAGATGAAATTATTTAATTTCTCTATGCCTCAGTTTCCATTTCAACAGGGGAACAGCAAGAGTTACTGTTTGATCCCATCAGGATGTAGAACTATGTACCACAATGTTCTCTGAGACTGTGGCAATAGGAACCACAGAAACAGCCAAGCTGATTTTCTTTAGTTTATAAAAGAAGCCACTCACGGAAGGTTATGACTGTAAAATACTTAACACAAAGAAATACACTAATCGACAAACAGGATACCATAATGCACACAGACTCATACAGACATTACTATCACACCAAAAGAATTCACTACCAGAGCCCTACCATAGTATTTCCAATTACTAGGCACTTGGGGCAAAAAATCTACTATTTATCCTTCGCTCTAACCTCTGAAGAAACAAGGGAGTGTTAACAGTCACCCTGAGCCTCCACCACAGTAAAGCAGCCAGGGTTTGAAAATATTTATCCTCCTACGGGGTGTAATGCTTTGGCCCCACCAAAATCCATTGCAAGGCCTTCATCCTGTTCCACTGCAACCAAGAGATTGCCTTTCATGAGTTTACAAATGCTTCCAGAATCAAAAGTCAAACTAAAGAGGAGAAACACCACAAACAGGCTTTTAGTGCAATTCTCGTTTACTTTTTCTTCCAGCAAATAGAAAAAAACTGTCAGCCTTCTTCCTGGCTGTCAAATTTGTCTGCCTTCAAAAAAAAGAAAAAAAAAATTGTCATTGGCAGTTTCACAAGCTTCACCCGAAACCCTGAACTTGGGAGAGAAATAATTTTTCTCATGTACAAGCTTTAACCCTCACGTCAGTCTAGAATGGTAATCTACCTCCCGTGTTTTATGGGAACCCAGCTGGATGAGAAAAGGGCTACTTTGATCTAAACCAAATCAATATTCTGTGATTGAACACCCATAAAGAAGCATTTTAAATAATCCCTCCAAGATACGCTACCTTGAACAGACGCATCATTTCTGAATGTAAATTTCTAATCATTCCCAGCACTCAGACACTATTTTCTTAGTAACAGAATTAATGGGGAGCATTCAGGAGCTTGGTGAGGACAAGGTATTAGCTTTCTGCACACACAGCACTTTCCTACTTCAAAGAGAAGCGTCCACATCATCCTCATAGTGCCAAAATTGTTACACAGCAGCTATTTGAGACAATTTTTTCAGATACTGCTCTCACCTGTGGCAGTCTGTATTGCCACACCTCATCCAACTTCTTCTATCCTAGTTTTAAAGATTAGCTGCAAATGTAGCAGCCGATTGCCTCCATAGCTCACACACTATCCAGCTCTTCTCAGAATCTCAGAATGAGATGCCTGGATCATATGTACAGAAATGCATTCAAATGGTTTGGTTTTTTTTAATTATGCACCCAAAGATCGTATTTGCACAATCCATCAGCCTGATTTTCTGAGCTCCTAAGCACAATTTCTATAAACATATTTCTCTGTATTTCTCTAAATACAGAATCAGGGGTTTCTGATTTGGAACACATAAGTTTGAAAATGTCTGCTCTAAAATTTCAAGCAAGCAAATAATGTGTTTTCTGCTGTGCTGCAAGTCTACAAAAACATGAAGTTCTTAACACCAGGTCTTGAGCCACCTACTTTAATCCTTTCTTTGCTGCCTCTAATTCTCACTTCGCAGCCACTTTCACAGGCTTACCTGGCACAGGCCTTTACACCAGCCGCCCTTCTGTAACACAGATTGCTTTGCTACCCCAAGGGTTTCCGCTACAAGCGGAATTCACAGGGTGAATTCCCAGCACAGGAATGAGCTTTCACCTCATGTGGTAACAGCAGAATATTTTTGCAGGTGTCTTTGTCCAGCAGCAGAAAATCGACACACAATGACCTCTGTATCAGCACCAATATGAAAGCTTCACCACAGATTTTGGTGGAATGCCTTGGGTTTTTTTTTTTTTAGATTATGTTGTTTAAAGACAACAGATGAGTCTGAAGAAACTGAAAGGCCTGCCCTTTATTTTTTTTTATTGCTTTTTTCAGTAGACATGAAAACTTTGGCCCTGCAAACAAATTATTTAGCAGCAGATCTCTGCGGAGTGCTGGCGAGGAGAAGAATTAATGTGTCTTTTTTGTGATGCAGGTAGGCTTGGTTTCATTTTTCTTCAACTTTCCCTATTCAAGCCTAGGTGCTTCTAAACTGCCACTGCTTTATGTTACTACGCTCATGCCTTCTATTATCTTCAGGGTCATGACCAATCCTGACGGAAAGCTCTGAGATATGTTCAGGATAATATCAAACACTTGTGCCTCCAGTGTAATCTTCAGTGACAAAGTACATGAGAGATGGCCTTACATGGGCATCTGACAAACTAACCCCCCACCCTGGGCTGGAATTTCTTTCATGCACAGAGATCCCAGAAGGACACACGATAAAAGATTTTTAACATATCCCAGATTATCTCAAGGAGCCTGTCTCCCACCCTTCCTCACTTTGCTCTATTTCTGAAGTCCATTCTCTCTGCATGTATTGTTATTCGGAATGCATTTTCTTTCTGTACGTTCTTCAATGCTTTTATATGCCTTTGCCAAGAAGCATCTTGTCTACTTAATTTCTGTCTTTCACCACTCTCATTTAACTACATGAGGCTGCATTACTTAAACTGTAATGAAAACTCTACTAATATACCATACTAAAAACTATACTAAACTACATTAAAGTAACACACCCATCAATACCGACAGTAATAATACTACTGCTAGTGTGTCTTAATGCTCACAAAGCAAATGTGCTACATTTCATAACGTGTTTGCTGCCTACAAGATTTGTTCTCCTCTCAGATACATAGCAGGATAGAAAAGTCTCACAGCTCAGCAAGAAGCTTTAAAAGTTTTGCTAATTAACAAACAGTAAGAGCTAAAGATACAAACTACCAACACTATGGCTTTAGAGAGACTTGCCATTCTTGAGTATTCTGGTTTTGATATTTCCCTGTTTAATTTAATGAGAAAAACAGCATTGCAGGAAACGGAACTACTGTAAGCAGGTAAAATCAAAACTACAAGCTGGGACTTGGCTGATACTGCCACTAGAGTTCACTAGAAGGAAGGAAAAGAATGCCCGCTACATGGGCGATTAGTACGACAGATTCTTTCCATTCACATAGTAAGCCCAGACAAAGTTTAAGAGCTGCCAGCAGTGTAAACATTTGGTCACTATCACCCCAAAAATGCCTGTACGGTAAATTTTGACATTTTCTGTAGCTTGTTTTCACCTCTCAATGTGCAAAGCTGCATGAAAACCGCAGTGTAGCGAGTTAAGCAAAGCACACTTCTGTTTCTTTACCTTGGAAGCTTATCTAGCAGAGTCTTCAGTTCCTCACATATGAGTTTAACTAGGCCACTGTTTATGTTTCTGTATGATACATCAATCATGAAGATATAAGCTGGTGGCTTTGGAGGCTTGTTGTTCTACAGGAAAAACGAGCATTCACAGGAAAAATTAGACAGTGTCCTGTTATGTTGGAAAAATTTGCAGGTGGTACCATAAGGCAATCTAAATACAGCGTTCAGTTGTCTGGAAAATGCCATGGATCATAAATCGCAACTATTGCAGAAAGCTGACACATATTGGGTAAAGTCCACCCCTGAAAGAAAACATTATTACTGGTAAATAGCATCCAATAATAAAATATTAAAATAATAAACCATGTAAAGGGTAACAGTTAATTAGGTAAAATGAAACACAGATATTTTCTGCTGGAATTTGAGTGTTTAAACAAATTCGCCTTTTGTTTTTTTTCTGTACCCATACTGGTTTTGCATTCCCTGTATCAAGACGCAATACCACTCTGTTAACGTGAATGCTTAAATTCAGGTTTTGTTAGCATTTGCCTCTAACAACTGTTAAGTGATTTCTAACCCATCTGGAAACAGAAAACACAACTGAGGTACTGAACCAGAATTAAAATATCTCCGTTCTCAGCAGTACTAAGTGGTGATGATCTGCATCCTGTCTCATGCTCCAATGCATTGTGGACAGCTGGACTGTACTTTCAGGAATAAGCTGACTTTCTGCAAGATAATCAACGCGTGAGAGTGGAACATTCAACGTGTGTAACTGCTGCACACACAGCAGTGACTTGGGCCGGTACAGATTCCTTCGGGAATTCTTCTTATTCATAATGGAAGTGGCGTACAAATCGTGGCACACACTCCTGACACAAGTTTCTGTATGTAGGAAAAAGTAAGATGAAGGGGTTTTGTTTCCAAATAAAGCAATGCCGTGCTTAGAGATGTACCCAGGAAGAAGATCGTATAAAGTGAACACAGCAGCAGTAATCACCCTACTCCCTAAGATCCATTTTCCGAATTCCCATTAAGATGAGTAGCGGTCATTACTTGGTGTCAAATTCAGGACAGCTTTTCCATTATACTGTTTGACTGCCTTCATGTACAGAGTTCTGGCCACTTAACCAAATTATACTTGTTAAACTAAACCTCAGAAAACTCCCTTTAAGGAAAAAAATCATCTAACCCTTGACATGCCTTATCCATAGTCCCTGGCACACTTCTAACTAAACTTAACATCATACCCTTGATGTCATTTCATGTGAATCATGTAAATCAGGATTAATTCCTGTGAACTAAGACCAGGCAGAATTTTTAAAAGCTGTTCCATTTACTGTACTTGGATTCTAGTTTCAAAAACCGTATCAAACTCTACTTCAAACCTCTTGTATCGCATCATCATTTATAAAGAATCCCTGCGTAATTTCTGACAAATATATGGTAGGCTTGAAGGCTTGTGCTCTTGCCACATCCGCTTAGCAGGAGCGCAATAATGCAAAACAGCTGTTATTTGTTCACATTTTTTGTAGCTGTTCATCCTTGTCATTTGATAAGCACAAAAGGAAATGACTTTTCAGTTCTGGTCTTAAACTGGATTTATAAAAGAACTAAACCTTTGCAACTTGCAGCAAAATGGAAAATGAATTATCAAATAACATTAACCTCTGTAAAATTTAATGACTTAGCATTTCCAGCGTGAGTGCTAATCTTGTAAGAGATTTCTTTTTTGTAACTTTCTAGTAAGCCTATGGATGGGTCTTTGCAACAAGAAGACAGACCATCCCGGATGACTTATCAAGGAAACTCCCTGATTTAAGCTATATGGCAAAGGCCACCGCACTGAAGGATGCACTGTGATGATGACTGCATCACACAGGGTTACACACTGGAGCAGAGAAAAAGAACTGTGAAAATGGCACAGAGCCATTCAGTACATGAGTTTTCCTGAAATCACCAAAGCTTAACCGAATTTGATGGAGTTACACTGAGGATCCTGCGCTGTATTTCTGTAATGCCTCACTACAATTCTCTCCTGGGGTTCTGAATTGGGGTTTAACCCCAGTTTCAATAAAATCTATATAGGTCATCTCAGGGATTTCACGAGGTTTTGGAGCAGTACCCTAGTGAGAAAGCAGAATTAAACCTGTCCACTTTCTGCGCACCAGCAATAATTTGATGGTCTGAGGAAGTTATTGGTATCTACTTCAAGACTTTGTAGGACCCAGTTGGCTTTCCTAACCGTATCATGACCTCAATTCCAAAGACAGGAAGAAAATTCTGTCTGATTTCAGCAAGAACAGACAAATACGTCTACGCTGTGGACAGATGAAGTCACACTTGTAGTTTTGTAAACTGAGATAAAGTTTGAAAAGTTTAAGTAATTTATGCTTTCGGAAGTATCAAATACAGTCCTCTAATAAAATGAACTACAAATATTTACAGTGACTTGAGCAGGCTTTGGACTGAGTTCTTCAGTGAGTTAATATTACGAGAGAGAACCCATTCCATTGTAATTTACTTACTGGTTAGAATACTAAACTCACTCTTGCCAGGAAAAGATTACAAGGTCAAATTCCCTTGCTAAGGTTTTGAATACTGGGAAGGCAATTTAGGCGTGTGTCTGTCTTTAAAATCAATAGAAGACATGCATCTAAAATGCAACACTGCATCCGAATTTCAACTATATCCTCCAACCAGTGCAACATGCTAGCTAGGACCAACCCAACGCCCCCAGTTAAAGACCAGTGATCCGTGACTTTGCTATTTGTTATTCTTACTTGCTAGTCTCATACTCTGCAGCACAAAAGAACAAAACATAATATTGTAAGCTTAAGTTCTCCGCACCTTTCTACATTTCTAGAATGCTCCTGGACTCTGATATTCAGCTTACAAGTACATTTACTCTGCTGTAGGTATTTGAAGGATTTTGTTTGTTTTGACATAAAATTCTGCATTAAGTTCGCATACTGGAAATACTCACTCGGCAATAATCCAAAGTAGCAACATATTCATAAGATCCCAGAGATAGCTCAGGCCTTTCATAGTGGTCTACCCGTCGGCCAATGTGGTCCAGATGTTGAAAGAAGAATGGAGGGACTAAAAGCCAACACAAGAGCAGGAGAAAAGGGTTTATATTTTGGGGAGGAGGGGAACAACCCAACAACTTCTTTCAATAGATACAACGTACTAATGCAGGCTCCTCTGTTACCGATCAAGGGAAGAGTTTAAACACTTATCCAGGTTGCAGTGGGTTTTTTTCCCCACATTGGCTTAAAAAACCACAGCATTCACCTAATGCCAGCTCCTTTTTTATGTGGAGAATAGGGCATATTCCCCTATAAATGTCCATATTGTCCCACCTCTACGCCGTCAGGCTTCAGTAGGTAAAACTGCCCCAGGTCAACTCCACAGGCAGGAGCCTGTTACCCTCAGGATACAAACTGAACAGTGACTAGTTTATTAGTAGGTACGGACTACTCACAGCTTAATTCAAATCACCGGAGCCAGAGCTCTGCAGAGGGACAGCAGTAAAAACAGCACTCTTACTAAAGCCTGTACTGCTTTATCCAAAAATACCGCTTCACTGGAAATAGCTCTGGTTCAGGCTCACAACCCTGGCCTGTGGTACAGCAAAGTGCATTGGGTCCGTTATATTAGGAACTTTCTGCAGCTACAGATAAATGGTGCAGAACTCCAAAGCATTAAGAAATGCAGTGGGTTTGCCACCAACAATTTGTATGCAGCTAGGCTAATGGTTAGAGTCACGCTGGGGAAGAGAAACCTCTGGATTTTAGCTCCTCTTTCCTCAATCAATATATATTTAGAATGCTTATTTTTCACATTTTTGCCTGTAAAAAGTATACGAGTGTGTGAGCTGGGGGGAATATCTACCTCGTCTGTTGGCCATTTTTAGTCCTCATTAAAGTTTTCTTTCAAGTGCTTTCTGACTTGGATGCAATTACACTGTAGTACTACAAAGCATGATTTAAAACGACACTGCAACTTAAATGCCTTTCTTAAAATGTTCACAATGCATTTAAATTTCTCTTTATGAGAGTTTAAATTGCTAACAAACCATGAAATTTGTTATCTGCTATGCTTGCACAAACATTTGAGCGTCAGGCAGAAAAGAAGTTGGAACGAGGCTGTCAAGGTTCACATTTCAGAGTTGAAAAGATTACTGTATTAGGGAAAGCACTATACCGCTGTGATCCAGCTGAGGAAATCCAACTTGATACAAATGTCTAGAAAGGCTAGTTCTGGCAAAGAGTTGGGATTTAGCCAAGAGCACAAGAACAGTTATGAGTCACATGCAGCACACTTGAACAAATATGGCATGGTATCTTCTGTGAAAACCAACACTTGTCACAGGAAGATTAATAGGTTATTTAACCATTGCATCCACGGTCACAGACAGGACTAGGCTAACATGGTTCTAAACACTTGGTTCTTGCTGGACATTCAGATTTCTTAAAAAAAGTTGATTTTTTCCACACAAAAGTTGCTTTCAGTTAGCAGTACAAGCAGCTTTGTATCCTATGTTGACACAACATTTTTAAACAAAGTTTTGATCGTATCAGAATGGACTTCATGAGTCAGCAGTATTTTTCATACATTTATTTTTTTAAATTGTACTGAACGAATGTTTCTACATATTTTTCTTGGGCTGTATTTTTTTATTTACTTGTGAAATAGGCCTAGTTACTGCATCTTACTAAACTGTTTTCTCATCAAGAAAATCATTTTAGGGATATCGTGTCTTTTTAGTTTTATGGAATTTGTATGAATCACAGATCAGAGAAACACCACTTACCATCATTTATACAATTGCAAAATCCACACTGGTATCTTCTTCCACCTTCAATAAACTGCATGAAGGGACACATATAAGCTTTGCACCTGTTGCATCGGATTGGTCCAGTCTCACCGTGGTTTACAACATAAAGAGGTGCCTAGATGAAGGGGTACAGGAAGTTATAAAAAGCAATACAAACTTGAAACCAAATAAAGTGAGCTAAAAAGCCACTGCTCGGACTTCACCCTTGTTAGAGATCACCTGACCAAGGGATCATTCATTGTTCAGCATTTACCCAAAAGCTGCGGTATGGTGTGCCCAATCCCACAGGTCCCCTGAGGGGCTAAATTTACAAGTTCACAGACCGTATCCTAACATTTATCAGAGTAAGGATTCACACCGAAAGCCTACGAAGTTTTGAAAGCATTGGAAGGTGAGGGCTCCAGGCTGATTTTCTCCAGCAAAGGGTTTTTACAGCTCGCTAAGTGAAATCTGCTGGAGTCAGGTATTTTGCCTTCTCTGTCAGATTCAGCTTTTCCAAAAGAAATCTATCACTGCCTATCTGTTGCACAGAGTCTCTCAAACAGGTATTTGCTAAGAAAGCTGCTAATATTTTATCCTAAATGTTTCCCCCCCGCATGCTGCCATGTTACATGCTATACTAACGTTTAAATGTTGTCAGGGTCATGAGCTAGAGTAGAAGTTTTAGAAGAAATACTAATATTTATTAAAGGAAAGTATGTACAGCAAACAAATACAGTATCTCAAGCACTCGTCAGTTTAATTACACTGACCATGCTTGCTTATAGCCTCTGCCAAAAACCACAGCTAATGGAAGACGTTTTCCAGATGCCTCTTTCAATAATTACTGTGCAGCAATTGAAAGATTCCTGTGATTATACTTAACATTAGAAAAGTCATACTTGAAACCACTATAAAAATGGAAGTTTTGTATTTTCCTTTTTTTCTTACTCCCTTTAATCCCAACAAAAAGGGTTCTGAATGTAAGAATAACGAAAGAAATCCAGAGTCTGGACACATAATAGATCTCTACAAGAGGAAAAATGCTGACAGCCTTTGAACGCTAAAACATTGCCACTAGCATGCTTTTTTTTTTTTTAATTATTCTGTCTTTTCTTATGGAATGGACATATTTCATCTATTATACACTTTACATTTTATTGGAGCATAAGAGTCTTTGAATACCTAGAAAATCGTCCATGTCCTCCTATTATTCACTGCTTACATATATTTTAGTGTTTGTTTATATTTTACAGAGATTATTTTACTCATTTATTTCTCCAAAGGGCTTAATGCTTTTTGCCAAGGATTTTCTACATACAAGTAGATTTTTACTACATGGGTTTTAAGTGCTCCCTCCTGCTCGGCTGAGATGTTATTTACTTTGTGTTCTTTCTTCTATGAAAATTGAGTTTAACACAAACTAACCAATAATGTCTGCTGGCAAACTGTCAGGGTCGTTTTTCAGATATTAAAGCCTTGGCTATAAAACCTGCTCATCAGCCACAATCGCTTAATAAGTTTTAAAACTTCTGGGGTTTGTTCATTACTTGGCAATTTTCTGATTATCATTCCGCTGTATTAGTTTAATGAGGCCTGGATCTGGTTTGCAGTTAATATCATTATAGCATCTGACCTGGTAAAGGAAAAAAACAACTCCTGATGCATTTATACATGTTTATTTTAGTAGCTTTAAACCTTGTTTTAAACCTTGTTTTGATACCTTTAATGTTAGCCAAGAGCAAAGAAAAACTACCCCCAGGTGACCATATTTTGAAATACCAAAATTAAGGCCTTTATGTAAAAAGCATGAACCAGAACAATAAAAGACTAGATACACAGATTTTAATAAATTAATAATTACTTTTTTAAAGACAGCAGAAATAAAAATAATGGGGTTTTCCTTGTCTTCTTATATTTGGAGCGGCAATTTTAGTTTCCCCCTCCCCTTTAAGCTTCTTTAAAAAAAATTCCTTACTACAAAGTCCTTTTTAAAGTGTCGAGTTAAAGCCCCAGAAGCATAAGGCTTATGTTTGCAAGGATTTACGTGCACGTTTAACTTTACGCATTAAATGGTTGTCTTGAAGTTACTGAGACTGTGTGCCGTGCATGAGGTTAAAACATGCACTCAAGTCTTAAGAAAAGAGTATTAATAGGCAATGTTCTGTAAACATAAACTAGGCTGGATTCTGTTTTGTCTTGCCCAGAGAAATAAAGGATTAAACACCAATAAAATCATACTTCAGAAGCTAGCTATTTTTTCTTCCTAATAAGCTTGCATAATTTAAAAAAAATTAAGGGGAAAAAAATCAATGATCAAAACCAAACAAAAGTGCATTTTGACAAATAAAAATCCTGCAAAAAAGCCTGATGTGTACCCTTATTGATTTAGTCATTTGGAATTTTCTGAAATTACATAGAATTTACATTTTTGTGTTTTCTTTAAATAATTTAAAACATTACATCAATAATGAACACATCTAATGAAAAAGCTATTTGTATAATTTCAGAATAAGCACTCGGACCAAAAGCATCAAACCCACTTCTTGATGTGAACAACACAGCTGTGAAAGAAACTTTACCTCAAAGAAGCTGGAATCTTCCAGGCATTACACCATAAGACTAGACATTCTACCCACCGAGAGAAAGTAATTTCTGTTTGGGTGTGTAAACTGCTGTTGCATTTCTGACTGTCAAAATAACTTCTGTCAGGGTGAAGTAACTTGCTTTAAAAAAATAGGTAGATCTCCATGGGAATGTACAGAGGTAAATAATACTGTACATGCATTTAAAAGCATAAAATGCTTAAACTAATGAATAGATAAAAGAAAAAGGGTCATAAAAAAGACAAGGTACTAAATGGGAAAGGAAGTCTTGTTTGATGTGCTCCACTCTCTGTAGATGTCACTATATACCAGAAGATAAAGCTGAGATCTGCTTTTGGTGCCATGGAAGTCAGCAGCAAACTCTCATAGGAGGAGGGGAATAAGATAAAGTAAAATAAAATTTTAAAAACACAAACTTTTTTTTTGTTTGATTGTTTTTTTTTTAAACAAATGCAATACTCCTTTTTCTTTTGCCTTTCCACCTGTAAGGTATCAGCATTTTCTTTCCTCTCCTCTCCTAAATCTCTGCCAATAATAAGTGAATCAAGCTAGATACCTACCATAACTATTTGGACATTTATTATACTCATGGACTTGTTATGGCCTTACACTTCTCTCCCCCCTCATCTCTTCGCAAACCTTTGTCCAATTTGCCTCTTCGGACCACCTAATTGGGAACAGAGATGGACCTCACAGAAAGGGACACTTAGCTATTGATTGTTGGCATTCCAGTACTATCAAAACATTAGTATTTCTCAAACCCAAACTAATACTCGGTAGCCTAAAACTGAATGGGACACATAAAAGGGATTCCCTTTATGTAAGCCAAAAGAGTAGAGAGGCAGAAATAATCAGTTGTACTGGGAGGCAGAACATTATCGGTTTTAGGTTAAAGCAAAGGAGGACTGAGCAGGAGAGATGGGAAATGCTGTCAGAGACCTGCATAAACTTTCCCTTCGCTGGATCCTCAGGGCCCCGCTGGAGTGCAAGTCCTGAAAGCCAATCTGATAAACCATAATTTATCCCACTATTAGTCCAAATATAGCTGGGATAGCAAGAGTTTTATTTTGGAAATATTTCAGCAAGAACATCTCTCAGGAGTCAGGACAATATTACAAAGCAAGAGATAGACATTGGTGGCACAGCTCCAAGATGAAATACATCCATATAAATTTCCAAAGGGACTGTAACCTGCGCTTTAAAGTCTGAGAAAGCTGAATTACTATTGCTTGCTATAAAAATGAAGTCCTGACCCACTCCTCAGGGTTCCCTGTGATGCCTGCTAAGTATCACCGTATTCATATTGTATGATCAGGGCCACAGCTGGAAATGATAAGTGTAGGAGTAAAGACTGCGATGAAGCTCAAGATCATGGCACATCTCTGGAAAGGCGTTCTGAAGAGAAAAATAAGAGAGCACACGTCTCTGGAGAACAAGAGGCATACGCAAACACTGAAGAAAACTAGCCATTCATCACACAACAAAATAAAATAAATACAGCATCTGTTTTCATTGCCAACCAACGTACAGACTGGGCTGCAGGAAAACACTTTGTAGCTGTGCTGCAAGACAAATCTCCGTATGTGATGGACACTGCACCTCGTCTTTGCCTTTTCCTACCTACCACAGCCAAGGTGGATTCCTATCCGCTCCTTGACACAGAATCTATCAGTACAGTGACAAGTGTATATTAGGAGCTACGGTTTTGCACTTAATTTGACTCCACCATTGTTTAGGTGCATTTAACACTCCCGCACTGAAACAACAGCAATGCTGTCATATTTAAGAGAGGCCCACATGACTTGTGAAGCCCAGCTACCTGCAAGCGGAACACAAAACCTCTTTCCGTAAGTGTAGTTTTCAGTCAGAGCAGTGTCTCTATCACACCCTTACCCGTCCCCACAAGAGGAGGAATTTGCCACCAGTTCTTCTCTATACATTTGAAGAAAGTTACTGCTGGATAACATGGAGGGTCACTACACAAGATAACATTGTATACTACACGTGACAAGTTGCCTTTTCAACTGGAAATTATATCAGGGGCAAGCAATTCTGAAAGCAAATCCCATGGAAACCCCAGATTTAGGGGATCTAAGATTTCAGGAGGTATTTAGATGAGGGCTATTTGTTTCAGAAGGAAGAATATCTCACAGGTTTGGAGAGCTGCACAGACACTGAGCTCCTGATGACTTCCAATACGACAGTTCCTTAAAATTATACTCCATGATCAGTAGTACTACAGCAGATGAAATATTTTATACTTCTGACGTACGGTGAACACTAAACACTATTTGCATGGCTGATTAACAGGAAAAAAAAGTCACAAACCTGCCAACTATTCAATCCAGACAATTCATTAAGTAGACAAGCTGTGCAGTTTGTGAGGGTGACAAACTCAGAAAGGCAGTGTTTCTAGAGTTATTATTTACACTGACATTGATGTGAGTCTAATTATTAAAATATTAATATGAGAATTTCAAGATATGCTATCCAATATAACTTTCTAATGAACAGAAGAGAAGGCCGTTGGTCAAGTGTGGTACCACTGCCCCAAGTAAGTCTTCTGTTTAATTAGTACAGTATAGAGATGAGGAAAAATCTCTTCCAGATAATCAAAGAGAATTTTGAAATATAACACTGTTGTTTCTGGAAAAAAAACTAGGTCATGGACCAAACTGTCTCCGTTTCCCAGGACTGTTGAAGGGGTGTGTTTTCTTTTATTGTATCATCATAGATTGCTTTTGAGAAAGATTAACCAGTCTACAAATAATCCCTTGGTTTTGAGTTGCTTTACTGAGTCGCATTAAAATGTCAAGAAAGCATTTTTCTTTGTGATGTTCCTACTGTCTTTTATCAGAAGCCATTCCCCCTGAAGACAGAAATTATTCTTCCTCTTCTTGGTTTTCAGATGTTGAACGCTATCAGCCTCATCAGCTGATGACTCAAGCCAATTTGGACTATCTCCTTTGCAGGGTTCACAGCATGTTCAAGTATTTTCCGTAACACAGTGCTTTTTCATCTACTTCCTTGTTTGTTTGCATAGCTGCAGCCCAGCTACAGCATCAACCACGTGACGCAGTATCTCTTGGCTCTACCCTGATTTTTACAGGCCGTATGAAAACACAAGCAGCACGTTCAAACCTTCTTGCTCAAAAACCCTCCAGACCCAGGCTGAACGTTCACCTGCATGCACCGCAGTGCAAAAAGTACCGTGGCAGGGTAGCTGAATTTCAAGTTGACACTGCACATGGCATATGATCCAGTGTGAATTAAAATAAACAGAAGACTAGTTATTGATTTCAGTGGATCATACATCATACTATCCTTGAAATCCTTACTTAGCCTTCCCTTTTTAAGGGGAGTATTTCAACTGACTGAATAGAGTTGGCAGCATGAAGAATGTAAATACAGGCTACTCTATTCAACATAAGAAGGATGATTTTTAAAAGTTTGAGGATGGGGGTAAAATACATGTAATAATAAAATTTTGATGTAAAGAAACATCAAAATTAATTAGCTTACTTCTTTAGAACTTCCATATCATACAGGTGATAGAAGGAGGAGGGAAAAAAAACCAAAAGACAACACATTTTACTATCCATGCTTAAGAGCGGCACCACAAGCTCTCCTGGTCATGATCTCAGACCAGGAATACCAAGCGTTAACAAATCAGCGCTCTCCAGCACTTCTCAGCTTTGAAGTGCTGACTGTTATTTGGATGTACGGACATGCTGTATCTCAAGTGAAGGTCAGCAGCCAGGATTAACTGATGATATAAGCAGGAGCGTGAAATTGGATAATCAAGAAACCATGCTGAACAACGGACTTCCAAAATGTTAGTGCTTTAAAACAATCAGATCTCAAGCAAGACCTGCCTCAGTCCAGTCTGTACTCATCCTAGCAAGAGTGGGAGCTGGTGCAGAGGCACATACACAAGAAGAGAACAAGGGAAGGTGTAAGAGACAGACAAAGCTACTCTAGGACACTTATCATTGTCATGTCACACACACACACACCCCCACCCTCCCTGTTAGCACCCCTGAGGGCGATATGCACACATTAAATCACATGAGAGGACTCAGGTTCATGCCTGTACTAATCCACAGCTCCACTTCCCACATATCAGTATCACAGAGGGTCCAGCGCTGCAGTCCTTGCCTGAGACTTTTAGGTATGATTGTCACACTAGCTGTAAAATCATTGAAAAATAAGACAGACAAGTTTTAGGAAGCTTATCTACAGAAATGGGAAGTCGCAATGGTAGTCTAGTTTTATTGATCACAGGAGATTCACAACAAAATTAGAAGTTTGATTTTTCAGTGATTTGTTCTCTGTCTGACTTGAGATTCACTCAGGACAGAACAACATAAAAGATATTTAACAGTATATTTTACGGAATTAAACAGAACTCTCAAAGACACCTCATTCAAGCATCGTTTTTATTTTTTGCAGATCACTGTAGGAGAGCTCCAGAGGATCTTCAAAAGAGCAGAGACAATTTGGGCTCCAAATACTATTACTATTGACGACTTCTTGACAGGCTCAGTCTCTTACATGTGCTGTATGGTCACATCAATCTTAGTTTATCCTCACACAAAATTTTTCAAGACTGCTAAATAGATGATAAAATCTATCACCACAGTTTAAAATACAGACACAGCCTATAACATACAAAGGTAACAGGTAAATTGGCATATCAATTCTGTTTTAGAAGGTCAAAGACCATTTAATGCAAACACAGCTGTGACCACTTCTAACATGCTCTAGAATATCCTTAGGCAATCCTTAGGCAATCAAGCAACACTCCAAATAGTACTCGTGGAACACACAGCTCTAGGTTTAGGGAACAAATATTTAAATTTCTAAATAAATTTAAATGTAGCAGAGCAATCTCTGAAGCAACACTTCTCCTAGAAGAAATTCTGCATCAGAAGACCATTATCATAGTTATTCATGACTTTGTAGCAAGAACAAAACCAAAACCTAACTTTGGATTTCAGGACCATTCTGGCCCGCTGGGCTATCGTCAGCTTTAGAGACCAAATATGTGGGGTTTTTTTGTTGTTGGTTTTTTTTGTACATACACACACACACACACACGGGTGGATAGACAGGTGTGTGTGTATATAATGTGTATATATAAACACATATATAATACTTTTCAGCATTTTAGAGGAAAGTAATTACTGACTTAAGATCACGCGTGAAAGTCTGATGAATGGAGGGCTTCTTTCCTTCCAAAAAAACTGGAGTTCTTTCTATTTTATTAGAGGGCATTACTATGGTTTTTTAAACTGACTATTCATGTTTGCATTCCTTAGAACTTTCTACAACAGGAACTCTCTTTCTCTTGTTTTTGTGCAGCCTAACATATCAAAGACAAATTTTAATTAGAAAAAAAAGCACAGGTAAGTTTAAGAGTGTTTTAATTCAAGGTGGATAACAGAGTTCTGCTTATCTGCAGGCCTTATTGAAGAATATTTATTAGTAAACATGTCTCTAAGGCTGATTAATTTATTTCCACTGAAATCAGAAAGAACTGGGTGTACTTAAAGTGTCATGCTGCATTCACAAGCCAACTAATAAAGCTAGCCAATTGCCACAGGAGTACTTAGCGGGTATAAGGAGATTTTTTGTATGTGAACAAAAAGCAGCACTGAATACCTTCACCTCGGAAGCAAGGATGTTTGGAATGAGTTTAATACCCTTTTTAAAAGTCAAGTCCTTTCTACGATGTTAGTTTTGAAGGTCAATAGCAAAACTTCCTGTCACTTTAAAAATACCACATCAGGGAGGAATGTTCACACTCCAGGTCCCTCTTCCATGAATACTTTCTCTGCTATGATAGCTGGGATGCTTCAAGCAGACTCCAGAACCTCCAAACATTAATAATGTTTGTATGCAACTACCCCCCCTCTTTTTTATTAACACTGAGCTATAGCTGAATGTCACAAGTAAGGGGCTGTGCGGAACTGAGCTATGGGCTAAGCAGTCCTGGGAAGGGCAGACCTGTTCTATTGCTCCTTTACCCTAGGGCTGAGGAGGTAATCCATGCCTCTATTTAGCAAGCCTGGATTACTTAATTCTGTTAAACAGCACATGAAAAAGCAGTCCCCTCCACCTATTTCCCTTCCCACAGTATTAATAAGGGACATTCTGTAAAAGAAGGCTTAGTTTCTTCTGTTTTTCTCCAGGACTGCATTAAAGCCTGCTATGATTAGGCCCTAGATGTAACCTGGTGCAATGATTGTTTGACACAAAAAAACCCCTAAAACCACACCATTCAACCACAATCCCCCTGTCCCAACATCAGCTTCCTGTTCAACTTTAAAAAACATTTTTTCTATGTAATTACACACTTTACATGGTTGCATCCAAAACACAATACCGCACTAATATGCACAGATAAGTAAAATACATATAAACTGAAAATGCAATAACAACTTCAGTTTACAAATCAAAACACAAACTTTTCCTCCTGAATTTACTAAATCCCAGTGTGTTCTGACTCTGTGAAGTTTCCAGGGTAACTTAGTAACATCCCTGATGGCTTATGGTTAGAGCTTGCAGTCTTATAATGTTTAATTTACTGCTGTTGCTACAATCAACTTCAGCCAGTGCGTAAGAGGAGACAAACACCATTCCAGGAGAGCAACGTGCAGTCCGTAGTGGAAAACGCACGCACAGAATGGCAGACATCATTCTAGCAGCTATTTTGAGTTAGAGGTATCTAGTGATAGCCAAAGTAATCTTTTACTTGACTATAATTTTCATTGGCAAAACAAATTATCAACACTGTTGGCCAGCTGATTAACTGGATATGAATGTTACTTTTTATTTCCCTTCTATATTTACTGCGGCTTAGTCAGGTTTTTCTTCTGCCATTACCATTCTGAAGAATGGTCTCCAACTTATCAGAAACTAATTATGACATCTTTAGAAAGGCATTTTCCCAGTATAAATTTCAAATTTGTAAAAAATTAATCAGGAACTGATTACAACACGAATAAGGTTTATATAAATGACAAATTTCAAGTCACTGTCCCCACCTCTTTCAGAATTACCTCACCATAACAACAATGGTACATGCAGCAACATCTTGCAGAAATATTTTACAGAGCACACTTCAAGATTATTTTAAAATGTACACTAAAGCCAAAAAGACAGAAAAAAATTAAATCAGGAAATTTATTTTAACTTGGAAAAGCTCTGCTGCCAAAGCCTTTGCTAAATTTGGCTCTGAAAGTTCATTTGAGTTACAGAGTGTAGCTGCAGCCCAATCGGGTAAGAAAAAACTTTCTCCTAGATGATGAACCATCTCCCTGATGACTGGGAAGCAATCCAATTCCCAGTGCTTTACCACCAAATGCAGACTAGCATGGGGCATACTGCATAAAGAAAGCCTCATCTAGTATAGGATTTATGCACCTCTAAATTAGGCATTGCAACACCTCGCTTACAGGCACTGGCCTCCAGTGATATAAAACTTTCTGGGTGAGGCACCTGGAGATGCTTGAGAGTTCTGGGCTCTCCATACCATGCATGGGAGAGTCAGGAACCCCAGAGGAGCTATGGAAAAACCCCAGACATTAACCTGGTGCTAGCTAGTTGAAAAAAATGAAGTAAAATAGCATTGACAGAGCAACAAAAATTGTCAAATACCTATCCTGCTCCATAGTCCAGGCAGACTCAGAACTATGAGACCAGAGTCTCAGGGTTCTCTCCCAAATGAAGGCATCAACAAGGAAGCTTTGGAACTTGTTTTATTTTAGTATCTGGAAAATGGAAGAAACAGCAGTGCTTAGGCTCACACTTGCCAGTGTGGTATACAGCAATGAGTTCAGGTTACAAGTTTAAGCTACCTGGACAGCCTCTATATGGACTGATTGTTCCAAACAGCTCGACAATGGATTGGTTGAGAAAATACCAAGGCGGTCCTAAGAACAAGGAGGAATGTCTGGTCGCATGGCCCTATCCCGAGACTAACTGGCCTAGTTGCAACCTACAGTGTGGTACTGATGCATGTGCTTGCTTTCTGGTTCACTGATTTCCACCTGTGGAAGTTTAAATGGAGGCAACGAACTCTTCTGCGCAAACTGGCAAATAGCTTGGTGGTCGGCCCCCCTTTCCTGGAGGGTAAAAAAAGCATTTCAACATTGTCAGACTAAGTGTCCTAACTATTAAGTTATATCACATGTGCAGGGCTTTTACTCACACTGTGTTTTAGGAAAACATGAAAACTAGCACAGATTACTTCGATAGCGTATGCCAAAGACATTGACAAAATAATTTTCTGCTGGATCTTGGACAATCCAGAGACCAGAACTGCTAAGCACGCAAGCAATCTGTCCCACTTGCAATTCAGAGACTGCAAAGTATTATCTCCTCATTGGTCACCAGCTGCTGTGTTTGCTGTGGAGTACTCACTCAAAACGAGGAAGCTTTTGTTACCTACACTGGAAAGAAGTCCAGTATTGTCAACAGACATGAAGCAATTTTGAATAACCTAAATATAAAGGGTCATATGAAATTTACACAAAGGAAAAAGGTCACTAAACATTCAATAGGCTCTGACATCTCGTTTCCAGGAGTTGTGAATACGAAGAGGAATCTCACTTGCATCAAGACCCAAGTACATATGGGGATTACGAAGTTACAAGCCAACACTGAGAAGGGCGAGACATTTCAAAACAGACAGCAGGGCAAAACTGTCACCAATCTCTCTTTCAGAACCTTTTCTTCAAAGTTTTAAGAAAACTATCATCTTTTCATAGTTCGAAAAGCTTACTAGTAGTATGGACATCTTCACTGTTTAACCATGCAACTCCTGTCTAAAAAGACAGTGTGAAATTGCTGAACTGTATATAAAACCGATTGCTTACATAAGCCTCAGCACCCAAAAGGAAAGAGGCAGCAATACAAAAAGAAATGTTACAAAGAACTCCTGGGTGACCCCAGAGCTACAGACCAGCAAGCCCTACTTCCACAGAAAGCAAACTGGTAGATACTACAATGAAGGAGAACACAAAAAGACAGATGGATAAATAGGATATACACAGGAAGAGTTAATGTGGCTCTTGCAGGGGGATGTCATGACATATGGATCTGTTGAGTTCTGTCAAGAGTCAGCCACCATGCAGGTAAGTATGACCTAGTTGATATAATCCATTCCTTTTGAAAAAAGATTTCTGATAGAATCCCTCATTAAAAGCTCTTAAATTAGCTAAACTCTCATGCAATATAGGGGGAAGGGACTCCTGTGAATAAGTAACTAAAGAAGAGACAGAAATCAAAGGGTAAAATAAAAATGCCAGCTTTTTACAGTGGGTAGATGTTATCAGCAAGCACCTCAAGGATCTGTTCTGCAGTCTGTGCTTTTTAACACACCCCTGCCAGAAAGGAGCAGTCAGTAAGATGTTTAGTTGGAAGCGTTTCATATTGCCCGCAAACTAACCATTCCCCACTCTCCTCAAACCAAAGCCCCGCATGAGCACATAACTACTAATAAATGCATATGTCTATATAAAAATATGCTTC
This sequence comes from Phalacrocorax aristotelis, assembly GCF_949628215.1. Taxonomy (NCBI): domain Eukaryota; kingdom Metazoa; phylum Chordata; class Aves; order Suliformes; family Phalacrocoracidae; genus Phalacrocorax; species Phalacrocorax aristotelis. The sequence goes on from NC_134279.1 coordinate 5,776,197, forward strand.
AAACTATAGCTACAGCCTGCTTACCCTTCTTACCAGCTACAGAATACAGACAGCAGAATCTGAGGTAGATTGCAAGAGTGTGGGGAGTTCCCAAATTCTTCATATTTATTTAACATTTGAATGACTTTTTTAAAACCCAAAGGAGCAGACTTGGGGTCTAAAAGAAAGTTCACACTCCAGTACTTGACTTTGTTCTTGAAACAATAAATATTTATAACATTGCATCATGTGCTAGTTATTCACCTCACTCAATTTTCAGCTTCTGCTAACCTTACAGCTCTACCTAGGAAACCATACTATCATCCCTGTAAAAACCATGGCTTTCCAAACAGCTCAGTTGCACTGGTCATCAACAAGTTTGCTATCCTGAAAAGGTTAAATAGCTTTTAGCTCATGAACACCAGCATTTCTGAGAAGTAATTCCATTCCAATTTTATCTTTTAACTATTTAATTAACTGAAGAGAAAATGAAAAGTGAAATATTAAATTCCCACCAATTAATATTTTTTTTTAAAATTCAAATAAATGGGAAAGAACTTGGTAGAGAATGACAACACAAAGCTACTAAGGAGCAAAGACAACGGTAATTTAGATATTTAAATATTTAAAACTACAGATAACTATTTAGATGAGTCTCTACTTGCTTTTACAACACAAAATTCTCTTAAGTTAGCAAGTAGCATTAAATGTTAAATTAAGATCACATGGTTTATTCAGGCTCTGGAAACATTTGTATGTCTCCAAAACAGATTCACGTAGGGCTTGGTCTATGATAACTGCGAGAGCTAGTTTATTTTTATATACTGTTGCTAAAGCAGTGGTGGACTAAAAATAAGTTCTGTCAAACAATGATACTGGATTGTCAATCTATAACAAACAAATACTTTCCATAGATTATCCAAGTCTGGAGAGTGAAAATGACTTATTTTTGAGAAATAATAAATAATAACTTGGTAAAGATAAGATTCAGAAATATCTAGAGCTGTTAAGACACTGGGCAGGGGGGATAAGGCATGAATGTTTTAATAGCCTTTGTTTTGAATGATACATAGCACACATGTAATATTCACTAGTTCGTAATTTTCTAGATGGGCTGTAGGTTTTTGTAGTAATCTGTGAGATACTGTGTGCCTTCCATGGGTTCCGCCACTCTACCTTTCAAGTTGAGGGCTTTTCTGAATAAATCCATTCCACTTGCTCTGCTCTTCTGAAGTGCCGTGCCCATATGCCAAGTGTCACGAACTTCACTACTCTTGGGATATCAAGCACAACCCTACAATGATCTCTATTGAATAGTCTCTATTTATGTCTAGATTTGCACTCGTCTGTGATGTAAGATTACTGAAGTAAAGCCTCCTTTGTGAACTTCTCTTCAGTGTGGCCAGTTTTACTATTTAAATTTTCCATAATGGCCTCTCTAGAATGTTTTCATTGTGCAGTTTTACCAGGTTACACATAATCACCTGAAATCCTGCATCTTAGCTGCATTAGATCTTTCTTACTCTTTCAACTATAAGTTGTTGTGAGGCTGAGCCTTCATCTCTTGATGCAGCCTACTGGTATAGGTATACTTTCGTGTCTTGCTTTGTATTCACTTATGTTGGCCTTGTGTCCGCTCAGCTCAGAATTTCCACCAGACTTTTAGATGCTAGAGAACTTCTCAGACACAGTATTACTCCACCAGGTCTCACTGGCCTGGGGAGTTTCTAGCGGGGTATAAAGCAACAGCATCTTTGTCTTTTTATTTCTGTAATTTTGAATTTGTTCCTTCTCACTGCAGGGATAAATCCTGTTTGTTTTGGGGATCCCCCCCAAAACACATCACACTTATTCAAAGACACACATGAGACCTTTTCATTTAACATCTTTATCTAGCACCATGATGATTTTCGTGTTCTTATTTTCTCCCACGGGGATAATTTGTATCCCGTTCCTTATTGGAAATGGAGATGTGTTGTACAGGTCTTCAAAAGACGCCCCTGTTCCAGTCTGTGTATTTCTCATGTCCTGACAGTTTTTTCCCCAAGACCTTAGTTAATAAAAAAATTTTTATTCACTTTGTATGCTAGCATTCCCACTTCACTTTTAGAGACGGGACACCAGCCCCTGTGTGTAGACGCTCCATTTTCCCCAGAAGAACGCAGAGTGGCTAAGGAACTTAAATCTGCCTTTCAGACATGCTGAAATCCCTAATTCTCTTCTTCCAGGTTGGACCTTCAAGCTGAAAGAGTATTTCTGAGAAAACTATCATTAATTCACTGGACCTAAACTTTTTACTTTAAAGCTGCCAGGATCTTTTATCTTCATCTCCCTGTGCTCTTAGTCAAAGGAAACAAATCCTCAAAGCTCAATTTCCAGTTAACTACTGTTTCTATGAATGCAATTGACAGCTTTTTTTTTTTTTCTCTAATTAATTACAGACATTAATTCCAAAACCTGAGTGAGTGTTCCAGGCTCTGTCAGCTGAAGCAGTATTGATTCTTCTGAGTTAAATCTGAAAGGAGACACAAATCAAAAATATCTAATTGGCAGAACAAAATGCTGCTAACCTGCAGAGGCTCCAGTAAACTCCAGACAGAATTTCTCATGGGATCTCCCTGTCAATGAGACAGGAACACAAGAGATTTGAGAATGAAGTGATGCCTATCACCTCCATTACACACATGTCTCTGCCAACTCCGGGACCCCAATTACCTTTACCTACTCCCTCCTGTCCAGTTGCTTTAGATGAAGAATCTCTCAGGCACTCCTTCCCACTACCTGCACAGCCAAGAACAACTCACTTTGCTCTGATGGTCAAACTGTAAACTCAGGAAGAGACACTGATCAGAGTGCACAACGCTCCAACTGGGACTGACATGTAGCACCATTTATAGTCACCCTCCAAAATGGCAAATGTATGCAATTAAGAAAGAAAATAAGCTCTGTAAAATTGTGCTCTCCCTTTCATACACATATCTAATTCTATCAGTGTCAGCAGACTTAGCTATTTCCTTGCTTTTTCACTAGATTTTATTAAAATTTTACTATATTTTTGCCTCAGTTCGGCTTACACAGTGCCAAACAAAGCATGGATGGGAGAAAATTAATCTCTCTATATCATTCAGGTCATCTGGACAGAACATAATGCTTCATCAGTGCAAAAAACAGTCCTCTCAAATCAAAATCCACACTCAGGACTGGCTTCCAGAAAGGAAGAACAAGCCACCTGAAGACTATACTGAATCCTCATGTTATCTGGAAAAGGAGCAAGGCAAGGTTTCTCCTTTGTTTCTGTCTTAATACCGTAATGGCACGGAGAGAAAAAAAAACAAACAAAAAACCAAACAACCCAACAGACAGGCTTGAATTCTATGGCAACAGACCACTGAAAATGCAAATATATTTCATATACTATTTTAAATTCATCCTCAACTACAAGTGACGATCAAAGCAAAATACCAATTAATTAAGAATTATATTTATGGAACACTTGTAAGTCTGTTAGTCACCTGAATGACCCTGATAGCCCATAGCTTTTTAAAATATGGCTTTACTAACACGTAAAGGCATGGGCTACATAATATGCATCATAATGGGGATTACGTAGATATGCTGAAGTCCTTACAGTTCAAGTGAGATAGGTCACTTTCTCAGCTGTTCCTAATTACATTACCAGCCACACAAACAATCTGTGGCCATTTCACACCCATGGTCCACTAAACCCTTGTAGCCTTTGCTTTTCTTCCTCCTCCTCTGAAAAGAGACAGAACCAAAATTCTCGGGGTGCCAACACTGAGTGTATTTGAAAGAGCAGAAACAGAGACATATCCGCGGCTGAAGCTTCAACAAAGATGAATGAAGAGAAACTACTCGTTAAAAGGCTAGAAGAAAAAAAAAAATCAGTATTTCAAACAGTCACTATGTACAAAATGCTTTTTATCAAGAGATAAAGAGATTAGACAGATTCCCACTTTGTACTGAGCCCTGTGACGTGATAAGCATCACCTGTAGGCATTGTTAAAAGGCACTACTCATTAAGATAGGCTAGATATTCTGAAATGAAGAACATTCTGGGCCTTGCAGTTACTAGATCCAGGCAGAATGCACCATACTAGGAAATCCAGAAACAGTCATAAGCCCCTGAATGTATTTTACCTCTATAAAAAGCCCAGTTCTTTCAAATTAAGTGACTTTTCAGAATTAAAATCGTTATAAATCCCACATGGAAGACCATTTTTATTAGAAGATCTTAAGAGCAAGATCTTATTTTGGCAGCAGCAGCAAAGACAAAGGGCACAGGCAAGCCCTGGAAAAAACTGCCTCAGCTAAGACTACCCAGTGCTTCCTACTGTAACACCATCTCTTCAGTTCTTATAACTTCACCAAGCTATAATTGTTCAGACTAATATTTTCCACACTGGACTTTCGCCAAATTTGAGAGGCATTTTTCAGAGCTTTTTTAGCCTCTTCCAAGAGGCTAGGAAAAAATATACTGGCCTTTACAGATTAATGAATTCCACTGACCTTTCCAACATCTTGAGAGCAATAACACTTCAGAACGTGTGGGTCACGGAGGACGTCTTTTTGCCAACTCTGGGAAAACCCTCCTGAACTTGGCCAAGTACAAGTGTTTGCATAAACTGCTAATTTATGTATGCAGAAGATTTTAGCAACTCATTGATCACCCTACCCAAACACTATGCAGGAGACAGGGAAGCCGTGCATGGGAGACATAAATGCCTAGAGGCAGACTGAAAGTGAAAGATGCATAAATGAAGAGCCAACATGAAAGTAGAATTGGTAAGTGCCACCTGGGCACAGAAACTGGGATAAAGGGGAGTAAAGAGTAAAGGCTGGCTGGTGAAGTGAAGGGGTGGAGAAGCAACAGCAGGAGTTTCATCTACAAGAAAATGCAGGGGGGGCAACAAGCCAAGTCTTCACATTCCCCTCAAGAACTGGAATGAAACCCCAAAGTGCTGTCTAGCAGACAAATGGTGAGACTCAGTATCTGCAGAACCAAAGTAATACATCCTATTTCCCTGTGGACCACAGAGAAGATAACTACATACTACACTGCTAAAATAATACACTTAATTCAAACTACAGAGGTCTGTTGGATTGGAAGTTATCCATCCTGATAAAGAACAACATCTGTTTCTTTCCAACATATTTTTCAAAAAAACCCCTAAGAATTTACAAGTAATCATAAAACAAAGTTAAAGAAAAATCAAAAACTGCAAAACCAAGTGCAGTTTTTGATTGCAAGTCTTTGCAATTTTAATTAGGCTTTTCTGTGTATGCATTTTATGAGGAGTTTTTGAAGACACAATCACATACCACAACTTTCATGAAATCCCTGTTTTTTCCCCCAACAAACAGCGCTCTGAAATTAAATTAGTGCAGCACATGAAAAGGAAAAGAATTCTGCAGACCTTTGTTGCAAAATTTAGCAGCTGTGCAATGGAGGAGGCAGGACCTGAAGAACAAGAAGATGATCCTACAGATGATGCGGCTAAATGCTGCATGTGAAAACTGGTTTTATTGCTGCTACTGATAAATCTTTTGGGGATATCAGGAAATCTGGGTAGCTGCCTTAAGACCACAGGATACCACCAACCTGCAGAAATACTCTACAGAAGAACTAGGGATATGTTTGGAATATGAAGGGCTATTAGAGGTGGTAACGTGAGAAAAGGAATTGACTAGGTTAGCGCCAAAAATGGGTGGTTACATTTGTCTTCCTTCTATGCCTCAGCTCATTCAAGTTGAAAATACCATTATCTTCTCAGTCTGTTGTGAAATAATTTAATTTTGTAAAGAACTAAATGGAAAAATGTAATTCTTTCAATGTAACTGCCCACGTCTTACAATTAACCTGATGCAGTTTGTGGTTGTCCTCTTTTAACATCTTTGCCTCTACCTACAGAGCTCCAGCAGAGCAAGCAACTGACAAAGCTGGCATAAACTACAGGCAGTTGGGGGAACACCAGGAACCTAGTGGTTCAGATTACAGAGCCATCACTCTTGTACATTTTCTACACAAACACTTTTATCCCTTGAAGTTGCATCACGACCCAAGTGCATCTCACAGTCTTCTGCCATGTCTCTACTGTCTTACTCCTCCGCAGTCAGACGTAAAACACTGTCACCCCCAATCCAATCAGTGGCAAAAAAGTCTGTAATATTTAGGAGATAAAACCACATAGGACTAATATTCAGTCAGTCCTTACCTCATTTGGTGGAACAATAGCAAAAGGCTGGATGACGGCTGCCAGTGGAATGCGAGCCTGTTTGGCCATATCTGAAGACAATGGGAAGCAGTAGGTAGTACATCGGATATAACGAGGGCTGGCGTGGCCTAGAACACCCAACAGAGCATGCAGAATGAAAAGGCTGTTAAAAAGAACCCACCTATCCCAAACAGAAACCAGAAAAATCAAAACAGCATATGCACTTGTTGCTTTATGTTAAGTTAAATGCATGCTGCTTTTCCTCCCATGCAAGCTTCTGCCCATCTCTCCTTTAAATGTCAGCCCGCTGCCCCTCCCTGGGGGTAAATAATTTCTTGCTCTTTGACTTTAAAGCAGAGATTTCAACATGTCAATAAAAACCCCACAGTTATTTGCAATAAGAATCTTGATAGAGATTAGTTTGAAACATATCCTATCTAAGATCTTAAAAGAAAATAACATGGATGAAAGCCCCATTGGAAACGTCAACACTGTATATAAAGAAACGCTGCAGGCCAATACCTACTGTTGAGTGCTCTACTGAGCTCACTCTGATTCAGAAAATAGTATATCTGTGTTAACATCACCACGTTCATTTATCTTTCAAAATATGGTGTGCTACAACCACCACATCACTTCTTGTAGCACACTTAGCGCAATCCTCTCAATGAGAAACCGTGCTGTGCACTGCAGACAAGAGCACTGAAAGGCAACAGGAGTTCAGAAATCTGCTTCCTTATGCTCCTTTTTTAATCATCAAGCTGCAGCTCTGCTCAGTTCCTTGAAAGGAGTTTCTTTGTTCATCAGAACTACATTACCCCATTCTCAGCTAATGCCAAAAAATCTTGAGGTGTTTGTACATTTTACCCAGTTTATCCAAGCACCGATAAATTAATGCTGGACTAAATGGTACCATCAGTTTAATCTGTATTAAAACATCAAGCCTGCTGTCAAGAGCAGCACATGGAATATTGTGATTCCAGGCTGTAGGTAGAGACAAAGGCAGATATACCGGCCAAAGTAAAAAATTAAGTCAACTAGACAGCTTGTACGCTGCCCCTATCTCTTGAATAGAATTTTCCAAAATTTGTCTCTTAAAACATAACAGTGCTGGTCTCATTGCTTCTTCTAGGGTCCATCTTCTAAAATTTCAGAAGAATCCAAAAAGGATTTTCAACTTGAAATGTAAAACCTTGAAAAATCTTATGTTAAAAAGAAAAGTTGTCTCAGCTCTTCATATTATTTTAAACGTCGCGAAGAGTAGAGGAAGTGTTAACCCAAGGTGTAAGAATTCAACTTGACTTCCCCCCATCCCTGTCCCACCCCCCACTTTTTTTTTTTCCTTTACAGGGATTTTTCCATTTCATGTCCAATTTAGAGTAAGGAACATCATTTTCAGATGAGGAATTTGAGCATTTAGTCTTTCTTTTTTTTCTTTTTTAAAAATTATATTTTATTTCACCTAGAAAGACTCCCAGATCAGTAACAAGGATAGTTACCTTGGTCTTGGATTACACAGTCTGTGGTGACAAGAGGAGGAACCTGCCCTCTTGTGTTTGTCGCATAGATCTGCCCTCCCCTAGACGCCTTATCATTTTCAATTACTTGAATCTGATGAATAAGCAGAAAGAACGGTATGAGAAAGGTAAGCCATGCATTCAGTTACATTCATAAACAGTTATGCTAACATCTATACCAAGTAACACTATTGACATTATCTTATATAGAGGTGCTACAAACCTATCACAATACAGGCTTCTGGGACCCTTAACCAGAAAACTATACACGCAGCTGAGCAGTACAGCTCATTCACAACTGCATCTGCCTGGTAGAACTCGGGGTAACACTACGCATTGGGGTGAATAAGACCTATATACAGTGAACAGATGAGTTGTTCAGAGTAAGCACATTGACCGCTAGGAGGACAGACCTCTTCAAGAGAGGCTAGCCAGCAAATTGAGGAGAGAGATGATGTAAACAAGTCCTTCTTACTGGGTCTGGCCTTCTATTCTCCCAGATCAAACTGAAGGGCAAGGTTGCATCACCTTACTCAGATGCCATATATACCAGAATATCTTCTGTATGGCCATAGTTGTGCCAGCTGCTGTTCTTCATAAATGAAAGCACAGGTAATTGATCAGATTGCAATGGTGAGAGGGATTAGCCCTCACTCCTCCTGACTAGGCTCCATGCATAGGGTGGTTAAGAAATAAACAATGATCTACATAGTAGATCACCTTCCTAGCTGAGCTCTACTTCAGCACTGCCATTTAAAAAGCAGCAATTCAAACTCCTGAGAAAAGCCTTGTTTGGCCATTTCAGCACTGGAGCCCAGGGTTTTAATTCTCTAGGTCTGACTAGATGTTGTGAGCTTCCTCCTAGAGAGAACGTAAAGTAAACCAATCACAGAAAACTTTTAACAGAACAAGGCACCTCTGATCATGTACCATTTTATTCTGGTTGAAGCATAGCTTATAGCAAGTTACAATGTAATGTCATGAAATGCTTATGAAGCTGGCTTTACTACTGAATAAATTCCTTTCCCATACACTTCCGCACCATCCCTCAACCCTGTTTAAGGCTGATACTTTCCAGCATATAACTGAAGTTATGTAAAGCTGTATTTTGTTCCACACCATAAACCAGATCACTGAGATGATACCATTATTCCTCCTCTTCCACCAAAGAAGCTATCTCTTCAGCAATCTGGTTTAGAGTGTAGCTGAACAGGTGGGAGAGGCAAGGGGAATGAAACAGGGAATTTCTGAAACTGTCTTTGCCACTGCTGCTGGTACCCCATGGAATTGTATCTTTACCCTGCACATGGATTTCTAATAATAGCTAGGGAAGTTCAGAAGCCTCTGTTGGAAAGCAAACAGAGAAGAAAACCCAAATTAGTCACACAGAGTCTACTGATCATTGTCTAAGAGGTATTTCCTAACACACTTTTGTATTGCAATTTAAATATACAATACATTCCTCAGAGAGCTTGTTATTTCTTCTGCTTGATTACTTTTCCCTGCCTCCTTGGCTTCTATACTTACCGCTAACTCTGGCATTAAAAGGAAAAAGGTTTTGCTCTAAAAAGGTCCACTGGCTGAAGAAAGCAAACCACTTTCAAACTTAGCTCTGTGAAGGATCAATGTACCGTGGTATTCTGCAGTTAACTGACCTAAACATATCATTGTTCTTGGAAATAATAGTTGACAAAGCCCAGATGCTAGTCTTCATAGATGTTGTCAGAGTCAGTATCAACCTCTAACATATGTAAGAAAATTATAAATCAACAATAGTTGCAGATAAAAAGTAAATTTATCTGGCAACACTACTGTAATTATACAATGTAAATACAACACGAGAAATACACATGGTCATACTTATTCCTCATTCTGAATTAGCTTTTTGCCCTTTACAGACATTGACCCAGATCATGTTTCTTTTAAACATGTCATTTTGATCCTCTCTGTGCTGCTTAAACAAACCTTTTAACCTATTTTAACATCGATGTCATAGTCAAAGCTGTTTATTCTACATGCGTAATTGAAACAAGACATCAGTCAGTGCTTTTGTGCCAGACTTCCTTATCTTCCCCCCGTTTTTTGTTTTTGAATTAGACAAGACCATTTTATCTTTCTTATGTAAAAAGCACCATACTGAAACACTACGAATGACCGACCTATTAAGGGCATTTGTTAATTATACAGACAATCACTTTAGGTTTTTTTACACAATGGTTTTCAGTTATCTTTAACTTGAAAATTGTCTTTGACAGAGGCAACTGCACTTGCTTCTAAGTGATTATCAACAAGCATTTTTCCAAAATTCTGGGTATTTTATGTCAAGATCATCTTCTGGAGATTTTACGTCAAGACCATCACTGATAAAACAAATAATCTTTTCTTGAAGACAATATCAAAAATGAAGGAAGCAGGGCTGCTCCCTGCTACACAGTGTCAGGCTTTTACACAAACGCTTTTCCCTCGTCTTAGCGGAACACAAATTCTTTCCTGTACAGCAACACTGCCTCAGCAGAGAAGTGGACAATTACTTCACCCAGGTTAGCTTACAGTGTGGTGGTTAATACATTTTCTAAATTCTAGGTCAAAGCTGCAGGACGCAGCCTAGTCTAAGAATCTCAGCTCTCTGAGGACCTTTTGACCTCTCTGGACCAGCATAAGTGCATGCATCAGAATATATTTTCCTCATGAGTTCAGCACATTTTCCCCCTCTACTTCAATTAGCTGTTCTCAATAAAGTTAAATGCAGCCTGCATCTGACTAGCTATTCCTTTGGCTAACAATTAGACTATTTAAGAAAGACAGACTCAACCATAACCTTGTTTTCTCTTTCTCTAACACCATTCTAAGAAGAGGAGACACTGTCCCACCAGTGCATGTTCAGGCATGCTTCAACAGCTGAGCCTCTTCAACCTGTACAAAGCTTAACTATTAAGTATATTCCAAGCTACTGAAATCCTTATAAGGCTGCAGCAACTGGAAGGATGCTCAGTCAAATAATTCTGGTTGCCTGGGAAGCTCCTGAAATCAAATGGTGAGGTGGCTTTTGAGCGTGGGACTTTTCAGCATTTCCAGGATTGCCATTTTAGATTTCACATATCTGTATTCTGCACAAATCCTACTTTAGATGCCTATCTGTTACTAAGTTTAAGCCTTCAAACTTTCCAGAGTGAAAAGGAAAGGCGATTAGCTGCAGTGAATGCAAGTAATCCTTCAGCACTGCTCACTGTCATACTAAGAATCCTGTTGAGAATTCCTGAGAAAGTATTTGGATTCATGGGTATATCACATGTTAGATAAAGTTATAAAGCCTCTTCAGAATTAAAACTAACACAAAGTACTAATTTATCCAAAACTGACAGCGCAGAGTACAAAATTGCATGCAATAAAGAAACTCTAAAAAACAGAACATATATTGTGAACCAAGCCATGAAAGTGCAATTTTACGTTACTAAAACCCCCACCAACTAAAATAAATACCATACTAGCATTGTCACTCCTTTATCTTAAAATGCAACAGAAATTTACTTTTATAGAAAACTAGTGCCACCTTACTTACCGGGCTTGGAATGGAGTCAGGATCAAGTTTCTTCTGCTGTGGACCCGAGAGCTGTGCTGGACCCCCAGGAAAGGCACCAGGATAAGACAATTGAGATCCTGCCATCTGAGGACCATAGTTTGCTGCAGAGTTACAAATGACAATCCATTTAAAGTATTTAAGTTGCACTATCAATTTTTAATATCAACTTTTGCCATACAATTAATACTCGGCTAAAAGCAACTTTCCCTCCCTTCTGTTTTCAGCAAGTAGAAGAAACAGATTTTCTCTTTGGCTCATGCAGTCTGTGCTTTAAAGGTAAGCTTAAGACTAGGTGTGACAACTTTGACTCCAAAGTTTTCAGGTCTATGTCACATAGGATGGCTATAGAGATTACTACAGCTGCTCAAACCAGGCCATTACATTTGCGACAATCTCTCCCCTGACGTGAGCCAATACAAACTGGTCTAGTTAGCTGGCTTTTTAGTTGTCAAGTAACTGTTTACTCACCTATGTCAGGTGAAACAATTGTATTCAGTTACAGTTCTTTATTGCTAAAGCATTGTTGAAAGCTGCTTATAACAGCCAGTACTTTAAGGCAGACAGCAACCTATATCTTTAGAGACTATAAGCAAAACTCGTTTCTGTAGTATGTTGTGCCTTTACCCATTACTAACCAAATAATTCTGTTCCTGATCCAGATTAACCTCCTTTTTCTTGTTACAGTCTCAGAGCAAACTCTTGTTGCAGTCTCAGAGTTTTTGAGCAAAAGCATAGCCTGCCTTGAATGTACTGATTGACAATGCAAATATTTCCATTCTACAAAAAGAGGATTCAATTTTCATTTTTCCAAGTCAGCAGAACATCAACTGTGAATGGTTGCACCTCCAGCAGTGAATCTCCATGCATGTTTTGTTTTCCGTTATATAACATCCTTCCTTACCTTGCTGAGGATGATATCCAGGCCCTGGAGGCTGTCCTAAAAGCTGTTGCAAGTTAGGATTTGGGGGGACAGGTCCAGGGATTCCATCTTGTCTGGCCATAGGAGGCAACGATGGCTGAGCACCAAGGCCATTAACATTATTTGCTGGTGGAGGAACCTGTGATCCAGGTGGTAAAGCCATTTGCTGCTGGGTTGGTGGTGGTAGTTGTGGACCCTGAAAAGATGCCGGATGCCCAGAAGGCATGCGAGAGCTCGGAGTAGTGCCAGGACCTGAGCAAGAAACTATGTCAGCTGAGTCGAAATGATAACCTACTAACTCTACATGGAAGCAGTTCTATTTTTGCTCAATATGTTTACAACACATAGGCAATATTGTATCCCATACCGACAATGCTGCGTTATGGAGATTCTGAATGCCTGTTCATATAATAATTCTGACCTCATAGTTTAAGTCTGAACAGATTCAACATTCAGTTTTATTTCTTTTGGCTCTATTTTCAGTAAAACACTGCAGCTGGGGTGGATGGGGAAAGACAGAGAGAAGCCAGCCTGTGACAATCCTTGATTAGAAGACACATAAATCACTTTTGTTTTTGAAATAATATTTAATTTCATAATGTGGAACAACATTCTTTTGGCTTAATAATCAATTTCTCTTATGTGGCATGTTTTTGTTAAGTCTGCTATTTGCATTTCACCACAACAGGTCTGATCGAAGATAAATCCACTAATTTGATCTGGTTTACAACCATCTTCTGGTTTTGATGCTAAAAGATGAAACATGTGGGAATTATTCTGTACACACTGGTGAGGAATAGTTATTCCAATTAGAGTTAAGAGGACCCTGGAAATAGGGGTTTGTTGTTTTTTTTTTTAAGACTTACAATCTGTAAATACTTATTACTTCACAAAGCCTCTATTTTTTTAGTCAAATTTATTCCCAAAGACCTACAGCAAAATAATTTTCAAGAAAGTTAAAAATATAACCAAAATTAGCTTTGGTGCAAAAGGACTGATATGTTAATATACAAATATTAACATACAAATACAAATATTGAAATGCATCTTCAGTCAGACATGTTAACTGAAAGAAAAACTTCACAGGCAAAACAGGGGTCATGTTCTCAGCTGGTACAAACAAACAACACTCCAGTAGCTATACAAGCTGTGAATTTCAGCACTCTGTCAGGTTACTCCAACTTAGACTTACAGCTAAGGAAAAATCAGAAGAACAAAACCCAACACAGATGCAGAGCTGTAAAGAATCTGTGTCTTCATTGCTCTGAACAGTATCTCAACCTTCCAGTGTGTAACACGATAAGCAAGAACATTACATTTTACATAATTAAAAAAATGTTTTGCTCTTAATAATATGGATTGCTCTACATGAAGTGGTCTAGAGGTGCTGGGGCACGATTCATCCTGTATAAAAAGGTCCGAGTTAATTGTGCACTTGCAGTTCAGTACATCAAGGTTAAATCTGAGTCTAAACTAATTTTTAAGGTGAAGAAGGTGTAAGTTTTTCACAAGCAATTGTACAAGCAGAGGGTCCGACCCATGGTAGTTACGCAGGTTTCATTCAATTCAAATCAGCAACTCATAAAGCCAGTGATAGAGTATGGGTGCAGCCTGAACTGAAAAGTTCACCTTTACACATCATCTTACAAAGATATCAGGCATCAAAGTGATCCTCATTTTAAAAAATTCATCCTCCTGAACATGCTGGCCTCAGTGAAACAAGATACTAATTACATTCCACCCCTTTTAAATGAAATGGTAAATTTCACCAGGAAATACTCAGGGAAAGCATATATAAGCAAACAGAAAATTAGTTGTGGGAAGTAATTTACATGGAAAAATGAATGACCACATCTTTACCTCATGGCTTAGGTTTGAGATGTTTTAACCTCAGAAGAAATGCAAATAAATTTAGATGAAAAAACTAAACTATAAGATTTGTACAAAAAAAGAATAAGACAGTTTCAAAACAGAGCAAAAGTCTAAAAAGCTGTGAAAAATGGAACCCTGTCTGCATATCATTGCTCATGCCTTGGCTGTTACTGACAGGATCACCAAGTAATTTGAGAAATGACTGGTAAAATAGCTGACTTTTACAGGAGGTTCAAACATCAATTCAGAATTAACCCAAGAATATTGATTTGAGAAATAGATTGAGATTTAAAAAATGTAAGAACTTGAGCAAATGATAGTGGTCAAAGATTTAATTTTCTGTTTATATAGAAGCTCAATAAGTTTCTAATTATCATAGTATTAATAGCTCTAATGGAGAAAAAGTCAATCAGATGAGAAAATTGATTACCATAGCTATTTATCTGCATGCTGTTGAGCTGGTTAGCAAGCTGCGCTGTAGGTGAAGTGGATGCAGTATTTGGGTAGGCTGGCTGTGACTGAGGACTGGAGGGAGGATAGGAAGGTCCTGTATTGCTTGGAGGTGGAGGGCCTTGAAACCTAAAGGGAGAAATTAGTGCAGTTATGCAAAAATTTACATAAACCAATCATAATTCTAGAAGGTCTCACACCTTCTCAAGGAGGGGGTGCTGAAACAATCAGTTAGGACAGACACACTCTTAAGAGAGTTTGTGCACATTCTGCTCAGAAAATATACTTGCATTAAAATAGCCATGAAGCACAGAGAGAATGTACACTTTTTTTTTAAAAATACAGTACATGTTTGTTTGCATACTTGTCAGAAACAAAGAAGAGTGAGTAAAGAGAGATCAGTAATAACTATATGAAAGCTCAAAGACTAAAAATCACAAGCTTCTGAACATGTCGCATCACTCTATCCCCCTCCATGCTTATAAAGGAAGATTCCCTACTGGGGATGGTGAAGAAGATTAGCAGAAAAATCTGTGAAGAGAGGAAAATGAAGTGAGAAACTGTTAAGGAGTTCACTGTAGTGGAGGGAAAAAAAAAAAAGACGATGCAGGTAGTGGAAAACTGCTTCATGGTTAAAAGATATGGAAAAATATGAATGCAAGGAAAACAACTAAAGAAAAGAAAGAGGTAACACACTTGTAGCTTATAAAGATATTTTCTACCAACTATTTCACTCTGGAAAATAAGATCTGAGGCTATCTCCCAAAGAAGATCTACACTGATTTTCCTACGACCACTTCTAAAACTGAGGAGGGGCCTTGCTGTATCAAGAGAATTAGAATTCACTTCCCTTGAAATTTTCATGTGGAAATGTCCTGGCCTAGAATAGCAGCTCTCAGCTATTTAGGAATAAAACAAGATCAGGTAAAAAACAGTAGACATGCAGCTGTCAGGACAACGACTAGAAGCTAGGAAAGAAAATCAGTATTTTGCTGGGTTGGTCGTGTCAACTTGTCTCTGTTCACCTTGTTTTCACATCTTCAGGACAACAATCACTTCTCCGTATGCATTAGTACATTGTCTTTTACAACGGATGACCAGTCTCTTTGGGTCCTCCTTTACACAGTGATAGCACACATCAAACATGCTTCCCTGTTTTGAATGCTAATAAAACGTATAAATGGCTTTATTTGAACACAAATAACTGTGCAAAAACTAAAAAACACAGCAGCAGATTAAGACCTCAGACTAAAACAAGAATGTTGTTAAATGGTGTCAGGTTCACTAAAACTAAAATAGCTATAGGTATACAAACTTGGAAGGTGAGCAAAATAATTAACATTTGACAGAATTAAATAAAAGAGCTAAGCATATTTACACACTTATAACTACCTGCAATATAACCACTGTGTAATAAAGCTTGGTTATCCCCTCATACAATCATTTTTCCAATATTTCTTTTCAGACCTTCCACCTGTCCCTATTTTCTCCCTTCCCCACTCCCATCTCTCTCACTTCTTCCTGCGAGCTCTGGAGGCTGGGCAACAGCACTTCAAATAAACTCGTCATAGTCAATCTCAGACCTAAGCAAAAAGTAGCAGTCATCCATTTGAGAGGGTATAACAAAACTGCATTATAAAAGGTCTTTAAAGTACCCTACAGAGCCTTGGCTGTGATCCCACAACAATGAACCAAAGACATCCTAACGCAGAGGTGGGGGGCTAGAGGGGAAACTATGGCTAGAGACACACGCACCTGCTTCTAGTCAAAACTCACTGGCAACTATTAATTTGTAAATAACAATTTCTTGGTACCTCACAACAAAGGAGAATTAAGACATTAGAAAGTGAACAAAAAAAAGCAACTTCTATACAACTTCTATATCAAACAGCACTTATAGTACCATACTGCTGCTTGGATCCATTGCTTCAAAGATCAAGAAGAAATAATAATTAAACATAAAACAAATAATGATAAAGACCTGACTTGCTGTAAAATAGAACTTAATGAGATTACAGATCACACTGTGTGATCCGGCAGTTTAACATCACAGGAAACCAAACTAGAAGATCCAGTTCAGAATTGGAGTAAGTCAGAACTGCTGAAGTTAAAAGGGATGCCATACTTAAATGTCAGTGAAGCAGCCGAAGAGAGGTAACAGAGGTCAAATAGCTTAGATCTCATGTATTAACTCTTGAAAGTCACCTATGTGGCTGTTGCCCTGATGTACTGGGCCCATTTTGGAAGCTAGTCTGGCTGAATTGATGTGTACCAGGTGGTGGAGGCCCAACAGGAGCTGAAGACCCAAAAGGCACAGCTGATTTTGACACACCTGCAAAAGAGAAAGTACTTTTATGTGGGAACCCTGTAGGAAAGCACAAGATCACCAAGAAATACAAGTATACAGCCCTGCTCTAGCAATAAAAATACTGGTTCTAGGTATGAACCCAAGAGGGACAGTAAGAAAGAAGCAAGAATGAACAGACCCAGCAATTAAATTTGGCATACTGGTAATTTCCTGTCACCCAGCTATCTTTACAGGCAGAAGCTAGAGGTCCCTTTGATTTCAGAGACCATGGTCAGAAAGAAAACTTGGAACAAACTTTAAAAAAGACAAACAAAAAAGACTCCATATGTAGAACCTGTAAACCTATGCTAAAAATGGTTCTTAATTCAGATCTAGAACAGTGACAGCAAAGAGACTATAATTTATGTAAACAGCAGTGCTGAATAAACAGCTCTTCAATCTGTATTTCTTGACATGTTTTCCTTTAAACTACTCTAACATAAAAAATTTGTTTGGTACCAAAACTAATATTTTTCTTAAGTATTCTAATAAGCCAATTATCAGAAGTAGTTCTATCTTCTGACTATATTCAACATTGAATTAAGGTAACACAACTCCTGCTGTCTTTAATAAGAAGTTTTAGAGCAACTGGGTAGAACTACTTCCTTTTTCTGTTTTCATGCTAAGACAAAAATCAAGGACACCACAGAATATTAAAAACCCCTCAATATACTTGGATACTTGGTTCTGTTATTACCTTACTCCACCATTTCAAATACTAAATTTAATGTAACTTATCATAATCTAAATGTTATTAAAAACTTTAACAAATACTTCTATTTAGATAATTTAAAGAATGCTTCAGCCACCTTTACTATTTTAACTGATTTCCCCCCTGTGACATCAGGCAAAATACTGAGATGGTCCCTCTTCCCATCTCCCTACCTTGGCTATGTATATTAGGTTATTAGTCATAATGCAGAATTAAGTACCGGTGCTTACTGCCTCTCGGACAATGGAATTGACACACGAAGGTCAGATACCCACCTTACATCAGGGTCTGAGCATCAACAATAACACAGGCAAAGCTAGTGCAGGATCCTGTTGCAGTAGCAGTGTAAAATTGAGCATTTTGTGCTGACATGGGTAAGAAAAGAGATGCAAAATGCCTTTACAGAACAGTGGACTCTGAAAACACATTTTAAGCCAATTTCATACCTGACTGAGGTGCTGAGTATGAGGAGTTAGGGTCCCCGTAATGCCCATAATGAAGTGAAGAATTAGGTGGTCCAAAACCTGCAGAAAAGCCTCCTATTCCTGGCTGGGATTGGGAATATGGAGGAGCTGCAACATAGCCTTGTTGACTCATGATGCCAATATTTTCATTCCAAGTATCTGGTCCTCTTTAAGATCTGCAAAAGAGAAAGTGACACCTGCTACCACCCTTCACTCTTTGTCCGTTTCAAAAGGCTGTGAACTGTGTTCCAAAAAAGACAAGAGACAGGTCTGAGAGCAAAAAAGGGCCTTGTTGTCCTTGCTATTACCAGACATCTTTCCCCTAAGCTTTCACATCTTGATTCTGTTGTTGTTAAAGAAAGGGGGGAGGAAGAAACCCAAACCCCAACAACCCCCCTCAATTTGATTAAAAGCAATCCAGAAAAGTTTTCTAATGATGAGAGCATTCACAAGACATTTAATTTCTTTCCTGCAGTTAGATTTTTTAAGCAGGACAAAAGAAACTTTGATAAAACTTTCAGAAAACAGTGTCCTGGTAATTGCAATCGTTTAAGATTAGAACTAGAAAATCTGAAGAACTCTGTGTCACTAAACCAGATGATTGTATTTCATAAGACTAGTTTTTAGATACAGTGCCCTTGCCACCAAGGGATTTGAAGTTATTGAAGTTGTACAGTTTGCAGCCTTGATAGCTAGCTTCCTCTTTTCCACGTAAGACAGAATTTTTTATTTCAACTTCATATTGAATTTAACAAAAACAGAATTCCACTAAGTTTCTTGATGCCCAAATTAAAACTGTTTTGAGAAACACTGAGAATCCAAACCCTGCATGAGTGCCTACTACTTCTGCAGAGTCCCAAAAAGGCACCCAAAAAGGTCAGGCATCCCCAAAGAGCTAAAGATACACGATATAAACCAGCATTTTAGATGTTAAATATTCCTTTGAAATAGCTTTCCCAACCAACTATACTTCACATACTTAAGCTTGAGCCATAGGGTGGTCTTTGAGTATGCAAACTGGATAAAAGTAAATCAGGAATTGTGGTCCAGAAGCACGCACAAAGGTGCCTCAAAATTACACGCAGCTCCAAGAACACAACAGACAAATTCATGCTGTACTAGCACATGTCAGTAGATAAAAGCTATCCCTATCAGAAAACCCATCTGTAGGCTTCTCATGTTAAACATACACCTCTGAAAAGGAAAAAGAAAAAAACAAACAAACAAAAAACCAACCCCAAATGCCACAATTTTACTAATCTTCCATGTCAGATGAGAAATCACTTTGAGCTGGGTACAGGGCCTAGCCTTCCTCACACATTGACCATGCAATCCTGTAAGCCACGCTCCTCAATGTGCCATAAGATTTCTGAGCTGCAGTATTAAACTGTTTCAGATAGGTAATCTTAGGGAGTTACCTTCTATTCCTTAGTTAACAAGGTAACATGGGAAGAAGAAAAGAAGTGTTTAAACAGAGAGGCTTCTTGCTGCCAGCTGTACTTTCTTCCCTCCCCCATCAGAAAAGACGTGGCAGTAGGAGCTTTCGCTGCTCCAAAAGACAGTAAGTCAGCACTAAATTACCTACTCACTGGCATAGACATATATTTTATATCTATATAAAGGAAGATATTTTCACTTTGAGGCAGCTGCAACAGCCAACACCTTTAGCTGCGACAGCATCCAGGAAAAATGACTTCCTCCACAGCTTACTCACTCACAC
Organism: Phalacrocorax aristotelis; assembly: GCF_949628215.1. Classification (NCBI taxonomy): domain Eukaryota; kingdom Metazoa; phylum Chordata; class Aves; order Suliformes; family Phalacrocoracidae; genus Phalacrocorax; species Phalacrocorax aristotelis. The sequence goes on from NC_134279.1 coordinate 5,795,990, forward strand.
ACAAAAAAAAAATCTTGCCACGTCAAACTTGCCACAGACAGTATAAACACGCAGAAGTTGTGCTGCAGAGAGGAACTCAAACCATACGTAAAATAAAATAAGTTTATCAAACACAGTTTCAGATTCTATTTAATATTGAGCATATTTAATCCCTTTTCAAGATACATATATCCACCAACACACAATGAAAATAGTTTGGAGGCAACACCCAAAATATCGATTGAAACAGATCACCTCAGGTTTTAGCGATCAGGTCCTAACAAGAGACATACAGATTCGCTGGAAATTGCATGAGAAAGCTCAGAGGATCTGCTAGACCCGGATCTTTCCCTGGCTTTGTTTACTATAAATATCACTACACAAAAAAACATGAAAACTTTTACTCTCCCTATCTCTCTCAACACCAGCTTACCTTACACCCCATAACCTGAGGAACAACGCTAACACAAGCGCTTCTCCACGATTTAATTTACTGCTGTTACAGAATAAGTTGTCATGGGGTTTTTTTCAGAGGATTGCTGTACCTGTGCAATGCTCTGCTGCACCAATACCTCTGTGAAGATGTAAAACTCCACCAGGTGCATGTAGAAGTGGATAATGGAATCAAGAAGGACCTCGCTTTCAGCTAACAGAAGAACTATTAAGTTCATGTTTCTTCAGAGACGCTGTGCTTGGCAACATATCACCTAGGAAGGGGTGCTGTGCCTCCCCAAGGCACGCTGCAATCTCCATTTGGCACATAATCTTTGGGGTGCGCGCACGTATCTACTCACGGACGGAATAGAAGAGCTATGCGCATTACACTTTGCAAGCTGTGAAAGAATAAGCTTAAATCTACTCCAACTCAGCGCAACGCCTGCGGAGAGTGAACATTTCTATCCCCGTTAACTAAGAATTTCTAGTCGCTACAACCCCGCAACAGGTCTCGGTGCCCGCCGGCGCTCGGAGCAGGGCGGCACCTGCGCCTGCCCCCCCACTCTCTGCCGGCCCGCCCGCCCGGCCTCCCCGGCCCCGCGCAGGTGGGGTGCGGCTCCCCAGAACCTCCCGTTGCGGCGGGCCGCCCGCAGTCCCGGCCCTCTCCCGCCGCCCCCCGCCTGCCCCAGGCGGCGGCGACCCCCCTACCCCGCAGCGCCCGGCCGGGCACGGCCGCGGCCCCGGCGGAGCCCCGGCGGCGGAGGGCGATCCTGGGGAGGCCGTTAAGACCGTTACCTGCGGGCCGCTCGCTCCCCCCCGACTGCCACGTCTGAGCCTGCCGGCGCGCCGCCGCCGCCGCCTCATCCTCCGCCCCGACCGGGAGCGCGCCCGGCCCCGCCGGCGGCGCCTGCGCACTGGCGTGCCCGCGGCCGGCGGGCGGCTTCCCGCGAGCAGCGTGAGCACAGGGGAGAGCCGCCCGGGGTGAGCGGCGGCGGCCCCACCGAGCCGGTCTGCGGCCCCGCACGAAAAGGCACCGCGGTGGAGCCGCCACCATTGCGACCTGAGGCGACGGGGAAGAGCCCCGGCTGCGGCGGCGAAGGGTGTCGCGGAACGGTGAGGGGCTCGGGGCACGGCTCGCCGCAGGAGCGGAGCGGCTTGAGGAGATCGACGGGAAACGGATACGCGCAGTACACGCAGCTTGTAACTGTTGCCAAGTCATTTATCCTTCTGTATTAGGAGTGAAATGCCTCTTTGAACACAGAAGTGTCCTGAAAATATGATACTTTTCCCTCATACGTTCTTTAAAAACACATCAGGACGTTGAGGTGCTGGAGCGTGTCCAGAGAAGGGCAACAAAGTGGGGGAAGGGTCTGGAGAACAAGTCTGATGGGGAGCGCCTGAGGGAGCTGGGGATGTTTAGGCTGGAGAAGAGGAGGCTGAAGGGAGACCTTATCGCTCTCTGCAACTGCCTGAGAGGGGCTGTAGCGAGGTGGGGGTTGGTCTCTTCTCCCAAGTTACTAGTGATAAGACAAGAGGAAATGGCTTCAAGCTGTGTCAGGGGAGGTTTAGACTGGATATTAGGAAACATTTCTTCACTGCAAGAGCGGTCAGGCCCTGGCACAGGCTGCCCAGAGAGGTGGGGAGTCACCATCCCTGGGGGTGTTCCAAAAACATGTAGACGTGGCACTTGGGGACATGGTTTAGGAGGCCTGGGGGTGTTGGGCTGGGGGTTGGACTTGATCCTAGAGGTCTTTTCCAACCTTAATGATTCTATGATCTTCATCTGTGGCTATATATATGTAAAATTATGCCACCTGAATATCTAGAGTGAAATACAATACAGGTACTTCACCTGCTTGTGTACTCTGGTTTTAGTTACTGTTCAAGTACATTTAAAAATACTTGCCTTGGTTACAGGACAGAGTCAATGCTTTTCTAATTAACAAAGTAGAAGCATGGGGGTAACACGAGAAAGATGTACTGGTGAAGCGTTCCTCCCGGTCAAAAAAAGGAACATTCACTGTGCTGTTTAAAAAAAAAAAAAAAAAAAAAAGAAAAAGGAAAGTGGCAGAGGATTGGCAACAAGAAAAGTCATTGCTCAAGACAGCTTTATAACTCTCATGCATCTGGAATTCAGGCTTCATAGGCCTTCTTATGCTCTGAGGGTTTGTTCTACAACCTTAAAGCTTTTGAAAGCAATAAAGCAATGGACAGTTTTACATGGTACTAAATCTCAGTCATGTCTATCTCAGACAAGACTGTCAAAAGCATTCATTACTACACAAAATAATTCTGACAAAAAATCCCATTGCTTTTGAAACAGATATCAAAATGAAGGTACACAGGGGCATCTTTTACATTAAAGACTTGCAAGACCTCAGCAAGCAACGCAAAGGGGGCAAGCACAAGTTTTGACCTGTCTTTCTTCTTGCTCTCCAGAGCTGGATTCACCGCTGAATAATATAAGCTGGTTTTCTACATGTTATCAGAGCCAATACTGTTGGATATGTCAGAAAAAAATCTAAAAACTTTCAAATCTCTCACAACTGTCTAATCAGAATGGAAAATTTAGTCCACGAGGCGACAAGCATCAGTTAACCTGGACATGGTTTTGGCTGCAGAGTACTGGGGACTCTTTCATAGGCAGGGTGCAAAACAATGCCTTTCATCATTGCTGTGCTCTAGTTTCATCCGTCCTCCATTTCTCTTTTGCTGGTTATACAGACACTTACAATTACCTTCAGTGATGCAAAATTCTTTTGAAATACCACACCACTGAGGAAAATAACGGCTTTAAGTTTGGGCATTCCCTATTTTGTCCTGGAGGCAGGCGGGTCACTGTCCCACCAGTCCTGTTGTATCTAGCTCATAGCTATTAACAGTAAGCAGCTGTGGATAATTCAGCACTGCAGACCCGTGCACTTACGTGGCTGCTGAATACTTACTATCAGATTTCCTCTCCCTGAAATCAGCTCTAGTGAAACTGGAAGAAGAGATCAGCAAAAGATAGCAAGGAGAAGCTATGGCATTGTCAGTTCTTCTCGTTTCAGGCCTGCTCTGGAAATGGATCAAGATGCCTCTTTTTTTTGAGGATGCAGCTTTGCTTCCATTGTCCTTTAGCCTCGAACACGGAGACAAAGGGCATCCAGCATGTCATGGTCCGAATGTTTTGAAGCTATGAGTAGTATTTATCTACAGTTTCTGCCTATGACATTAAAAGTCATTTAAGGTTTTCAATTTCAGAAACATCATTAAAGATTTACATGCATTTCTGGTCTGGAAAGTAATTTCATAAAAATGAGATTGCAGGATTGCTAAGATATGTCACTTCATTTTAATAAAATCATTTTAATTAAACTGTATAATAAAATCTGAGAATCAGACTGGTTTATTCTCTGTCATCATCAATAACGAAGATCTTGTAGGTTAAATTACCTTTCTTAACAATCGGAGTTGTGCCTGTGCAATGCTGCTGAAAACTACTGTGATTTCATGTAGTTCAGACCTAATTTGGAGTTAGTACTGGTGAAGTAAATAGAAAAATTTGTCTAAATCTATATGCTTTTTAAATCTATATTAAAAAATAGCAAATCCCCTGCCTCTAGAGTCTCCCTTTTAAAGTTCTGACTAGAATTTTTTCAATTAGTTCAGAGACAAAGAAAACACACTGTCATCCATCAGCTTGAGGGATTACTGGATACATAATCAATACAGGCTCTGTAGAAGGCTAACTCAAATCTTTCAGGGACCATTATTAGTATGAATAATAATAATAATAATTATTATTATTATTATTTTACTGTTCCCTGAAGTTACTACTGGAGGTCTATAAAAGCCCCTCATGGACAAACTGCAGAACTCTGACTCCATCTCCTAGCGCACTGCATTCAGACAATGTGTGATTCCAGGAAACCTAAATCCTAACCTAACCTTTTCATTTAAAGGATGTCCTTAAAATATGGCCTTATCACAAGCTGCCAGGAAAAATCAGAACACCACTGTGATGCATTTGAGCTAGGGGCATGTGTTTCTCACAATGATAGCTGTAGGACAGCTTTTGCAGCCGTTACCATCGGCTGTGTTAACGCATAACGGTGACGACAAATATCTGCAGTTCAGAGCTATATGAATTTTTTTGTTTAAATCAAAATATATCCTAAACCATTCTCTAGGGGAAGATAAGGGCAATATTGGGTATGTTCTTAAAACACTATTTCATCACAAGGAATAGTTCATAAAACGCCAAAGATTGTACATTTTCAAAGGCTTTTTTTGCTGAAACTGGTTTTCTCCTTTTAATTTCATTTGTAGGTCCTGCAGACAAAGCAACAGGTTTGTTTTTGCACATCATCAGAAGGGTCCTAAAAGCTGTTTACATAAAAATATTACTTTCTTTTCCTGTCTTGCTACATATAATAACTAAAGTCGTCTAATTTTTTGTCTATTGTATAGTTAAGATCGGTGGAAAACAGTTTACAGTTTAAAGCACTTTACAAGCAGAATGGAAATTAATATTTACAATGGTTATATTTGTTTAAAATGAAAGCAGACTTTGGTAAAAAAGAAGGAATCAAATTTTGAAGGGATTATGTTTTTCTGAAAAAAAACCAAACAGCACGACTGTGAGGTCAGATTAAAAAATGCTACATAAAGAAGGAAAGATGTCATATTTCAGGAAACAGAACAGTAAGAAGACATAAATCAGTGTTGCCATCCAGTTACATTTCTAATAATAAAAAACTAAGCACAATAGAAGCATAAATAAGGGTACAACAGAACTGAATATTGATATTTTGATTAAACAATCTCAATGGCAATTAGAAAATATTACCAGGGTACACCCTTTAGACACTGCCCTATATAAAACGAAGACACAGAAAGCAAAGGGTTTTCAGAATATCAGACTGATGTAGCTGCTGTTATTCAGGAGAAATAATACAGTAATGTTAAAACCCAGGGCCTACGTTCATCGCTATTTTTATTTTCTCTTAAGTAACCAGTGTTAATAGGTACTTCCTACAGTGACTGCCCACTGTCACCTAGTCCTGTTCCAGCTCAGGCCATAAGAAAGGAAGAATTAATTCCTTACCATTTATTTTTTTGCAAGATCAGACACTAACTGAGCAGGTGGTGAGTCAGAGTCCCCAGAACCAAAATAGGGCCTGGCCAGCTGGGGCGGCCACTGGGACGCAATTAGGGATTGCTGAGCACACGGATCATGCAAGTGATTCTCCATTTCCCCCCCTGCTAAGTACTGACCTGTCTAAATGCATTTAGACTGAGTATTACTCTCTATTCGCTGCTGTGACCTGGGCAGTTTTGCTGCTCTTGTCCAGTTGCCGGTAGCTTTTGAACAGCTGCATTTTCCCACCGTAGGAATGGCCATGTTTTATTACACCCTGCAGAGGAGAGGAAGGACTGGGAGTGCACCACTCCTTCCCTGCCCCAACTCTTGTAAACATCACTGGCAACTGGTAAGTCCACAATGACAGACCCTTTTGTCTCATGGTCTTTAACCCCCCCAAACAGAGGACAAAAATCATCTGCCACAGAGGGAATTAATTGCCTACCTTGAGGAGCGTTGGTAAAGTTTACTGGTGTATTTGCAAAGCAAAAAGTTATATTTAGGGAAGAAAAATGATATGCAAGTGGAAGAATATTTAATGCTATTATTTGCCTAGGAAAGACTCTGGGTCTTGTGAAAAGGGCACTTGCCTTAAAGCCAGGGTCCTGATTTCTTGTTAGGTTGGTCCCTATCAGCTAGAATGACTTTCTTTCCCCAAAACTCAGTAAAATAGAAATGATTATAAAATGCTGAATGTTCCACATGTGGTAAGTTCTATGCAAGTCACCCATTACAAAAGCAAATGTGCTTTAGAAAACTGACTGTGGCTGCCTTCTTTAAAAAAAGACTTTCTGGCTAGTTCAAGCCTCTGGATTTTTCAATATCTGCAAACTCTGAGGCTCCTCTGGTTACTCTCACTAATTGTTTCTATTTTGGTTTTCTAATGAAATCAACGTTCTGGCAACTCGATCTGGAACATTTACAGGAGATACGGTGTTCTCAGAAAACTGCTGTGATGTTTCAGTCGGGGAATTTAAATTATCTTTTTAAAATTAATTTAGTACTGTCTAAGATGCATGAGAGTGGAAGATTGCACTACCAGTTCTTAAAGAAAAAAAGCCAAGGCTTGATTACCCCGCCATAATTGCTACATAACAGACTGTAACAAACAAAGATGAGAAGTTCTTATTATAATCTGATGAATAATGTATGATATATAAAGCACTGTGAATAAACATTAAGGCATCAGTCTGAGAAAGGACAGCAGAAAGTTACACGATCCTGTCCAGGTTTGCTTGCCGAATGCATGGAAGTTCTCAAACTTAGATATATTTCACTTTTACATTTAAAAGCATCTGAAGTAGCTTTACTTTCATGGGCTTTCATTTTACATTTTCTGCTCATGTATAAAATTTCTGATGTGTTAGTGGGGTCTTGCTATAGAAGAGCACTCAAATAAGCTTACTACCATTAAAATAAAAAGTAACTGTTGGAGTTAACTCTTCACAGCAAACTAGCTATTTGATTCATTTTCTCTGTTTTCTCATTGGAAGACATGGGATGAATTTACAGTGTGTTTTTTCCGTTTGTCCAGTTAATAGCGCCGTTGTATTTCAGCCAGTGCTAGTGATCATTCCACACACTGTGAGTACAGTCCTACTGTTAGTAGGTCATATTTGTTCCATATAATTGATTGTCTACTGCAACTCATGGTATTATTTCCTTTCCTGGATCAGTTGATATCACAAGCAGGGTAAGATGGTTTCTATTCGTTAGTACTGGCAAATACTCAAAACTGTTGAATGAACCTGTTGCATAAGAAAAACAGTTCTTCACAAACACTCTGAAATTACTTAAATGCAAACACTTTCATGTTTATTCGCACTCACATTCACTGTGCTTCTGCTTTATACCACCGCTAATGAGGAAGTAAAAAAATCTTCTACCTGAACATGGAAGAATAATAGCAGTACTACATACCAGTAAAGCATCTCTGTCATCTGTAAGAATAGCAGTACTGATTATAAGTGTATTTTTCAAAATACTGGTTTTGTGCTAATTGGATATCTCTAGTATAAACTAACTGATGCCTTCCCCATCATCAACAAAAATAAACATCAGAATTAAATCAAAGAAAATCAGAATGAATTTAAAAAAAAATCATTTTAAAATACCATTATCTGTGTATGATAGATGCAATAAAGGGATAGGAGGTGCAACTGGCATGAAAATAACAAAGGACAGGAGCAAATTCTACCTCACACTTGGTGTCACAGCACGCATACTAGATTTGCCCTGAGGAGGCACAAAAAACACTTGTTCAGGATTTGCAGACGCTGGGAGTTGTCTGGAAGTCTGGCCAACACCAGCTAAACAGTAGATTATCACCAAAAGCAGAAGCCTGTACCAAAGACAGAAATAGCTGAGAAGTCTGGAAACTGGCTCCTGGCAAGAAAATGCAGCACAACAGGCAAGGATGTAGGATCAGCAGGGGTTAAACATCAAGGTGTTTTTGGAGGGCAGGCTTTTCTAATATAATCTGCTCCATTTGGAAAGGAATTAGTTATCAGAGAGTTGGAATTCTTGTTCCTATAGCCAGGAATGAGGATATCTGAATTGCTTTTTAATCTATTGCAGTTACTTGCATCAGAGGTAAGATTTCATGCAGGGAGGTCCTTGTTGTATCACCTTCGTTGTTACTGTTTCTCTGGTAAAAACCTAAACAGAACTACCCAGATGCAAAGGGCGAGCAGTGCTGTTGGCCTTATGCAGGCATAACTTGATGCCATAGCAACTCTTCATGCACTGTCCTTTTGCTAGATGCTGTAGCTTGAACCACCAACATCAGACTCGCTGGGGCAGACGCTGAACAAAATACTTCACTATATTTGTAAAGTCAGTGTTAGAAACTGCTTTACAAATCTTACAGCTTGTTTTGCTGTACAAAGGAAAGAGGGAAGAACACAGTACTATGGGTGGATTCAAACTATCAAACTACAGAGTTTTCAGACGTTTGAGCAGGTTTCTCAAGGTTACACAGTGTCATGGTTATTTTCCCCATTTTACAGGCCCAGACCAAAAATTAAATGTGCATTTGCAAGTATAAAAGCTGAACCCAAGCTTCCCAAAACCCATACTGTATTATAACTCAGCTGTTCCTCTGCTTCTCCTGTTCTTGCTTTCAGTACTGACAAAGTCGATCTTATGAGCCTTCCAAGTGACAAACAATACCTGCTTTAAACTGCAATGCAAATATAGTTGATTTTTATGCTGGACTGCGGCCATGCACGTAATCAATCATTGACTTCTTTAAAAGCAACAGGTCAAAGGGAGTTATTCACTTTTATGCTAGCTAACAGGAAACAAAATTTAAAAGATGAAATTCAATGCAGGTGAGTATTCATCAGACTAATGTTAAATCTTCAAGATCTCTTCAATCTTCAGTTCCACATTAAACCATCATTTCAAAATTTAGTAGACTCTTTGGGCCTAATTCATAGCTCAGCTACAATTAAACTATATTTTCTAACTGAATATGATACGATTACTCTTGATTCATTTCACTGTAGTACATCAGAAGCAAGTTTAGCCCAATAAGTAGGCATGACATCAAAAATAACAAGGAAGGGTTCTTCAGGTATGTCAACCACAAGCAGAAAAAGGAGGAAAACATAGGCCCACCGTTAAACAGAAAAGGAGAGTCAGTCACCAACGATGCTGAAAAGGCAGAGGTTCTCGACACCTTCTTCACCTCTGTCTTTACCAACACTGCTGGGTCCCAGGCTTTGGAATTGAAATTCCCGATTGATACAAACATAGACGCCCCATCAGTGAAGGAAGAGTTAGTACGTGAATTACTACAGGAGCTTGACCCCTACAAATCAATGGGCCCTGATGCCATCCACCCAAGGGTGTTGAGAGAGCTGGCTGACATCATCGCAAGGCTGCTCTCCATAATCTTTGAGAAGTCATGGAGAACGGAGCATGTCCCAGAGGACTGGAGGAAGGCAAATGTTACCCCTATCTACAAGAAGGGCTCGAGGGAGGATCCAGGTAACTATAGGCCCATCAGCCTTACTTCAGTCCCTGGGACAGTTATGGAATGAATCCTCCTGGGGGCCATCACAAGTCAAATGAAGCACGTGATTGGGAAAAGCCAACATGGCTTCACTAAAGGCAGATCGTGCTTGACAAACCTGGTGGCCTTCTATGACAAAGTGACTTGCCTGGTTGACATGGGGCGGGCGGTGGACATTGTCTACCTGGACTTCTCCAAGGCCTTTGATACGGTCCCCCATAGTCTCCTCCTGCAGAAATTGATGTGTTACGGCCTAGGCAAGTGGTCTGTGTAGTGGGTGGGGAACTGGCTGACGGGCCGCACCCAAAGGGTGGTGGTAAATAGCTCTTTTTCCAAGTGGCAACTTGTCACTAGTGGAGTCCCCCAGGGATCAATATTGGGCCCAATGTTATTCAATATCTTCATAAGTGATCTGGATAATGGCATCAAGCCTGATGAAGTTTGCGGATGACACCAAGTTGAGCGGGAAAGTAGACAGTCCCGAAGGGAGAGCTGCTCTGCAGGGAGATCTGGATAGGCTGGAAGAGTGGGCCAACAAGAACCTCATGAAGTTCAACAAGGACAAGTGTAAGTTCTTGCACCTGGGAAAACATAATCCGGGAGTGCAGTACAGACTGGGATCTACCTGGCTGGAGAGCAGCTCTGTGGAAAGGGACCTGGGGGTCCTGGGGGACACAAAGCTCAACATGAGTGAACAGTGTGCTGCTGCAGCCAAGCAGGCCAACAGGATGCTGGGTTGCATCAAAAAGGGCATCGCCAGCAGAGAGAAAGAAGTCATTATCCCGGTCTACTCAGTGCTTGTCAGGCCACACCTGGAGTACTGTGTACAGATCTGGTCCCCTCTATACAAAAAAGATGTGGCCAGGCTGGAAGGGGTCCAGAGAAGGGCCACCAAGATGATCAAAGGCCTGGGAAGCTGCCATATGAGGATAGGCTGGGAGAACTGGGTTTGTTCAGCCTTGAGAAAAGGAGGCTTAGAGGGGATCTCATCACCGTGTACCAGTACTTAAGGGGTAGCTACAAAGAAGATGGAGACTCCCTTTTTACACGGAGTCACATGGAGAGGACAAGGGGGAATGGACACAAGTTGCTCTTGGGGAGAGTCTGATCGGACATGAGAGGGAAATTTTTGACACTGAGGACAGTCACCATTGGAATAATCTCCCCAGGGAAGGGGTTGACTTGGCCACGTTGGACACCTCCAAGAGTCGTCTGGACAGGGTGCTGGGCCACCTTGTCTAGACTGCGCTCTTCCTAGAAAGGTTGGACTAGATGATCCCTGAGGTCCCTTCCAACCTGGGATTCTGTGAAATGTTTGCACTGGGTTCTTTCAGTAGGAAGAGGGGAGATCATAAAAGTTGACTAAGATGAGCAGATAGATAAAAAGTGTGTGTTACTTAACTGCCACCTTTACATGACAATTCAAAGAGTAGGGTGAAGCATTATGGCAGAGGTGAGGGACACAGAACACCTACTTACATGCATGTTCCATTCAAGACTCAAAAGCTTTCATATGGAAGATAATTTTTTATTCCTCTAGGCTCTATTAAGAAGAATGGGATGCAACCTTTCCCTGCCAAAACCAGAAAGAAAATACAACATAAATAGGGTGTTTTTTTTCCTACTTCAGAATCTTCTGTGAGAATTTTCCCATCTACTGAAGCAAAAAATATAGTCATCCCATCTCTTGGGAATCAAAATGAAATGGATAGGGACACCTAAGAGTGTCCCCAAGTCCCACAAGAAAATTAATTCTTGCTTACTGAAACACAGCAATAAGTAAAAACAGCCGTGGAATGACACCTGGAAACATGGATTCTAGCCCAAACCCTTACTTCAGGATTAACAAGAAACAGGAAGTTATTCCAGTGTCACAAACATTTTTTTCCATGTTCACAAATCTTGCACTGAATGTGTTTTACTTTTTCCTTACAACAAAATCTTGGGGAGCCCTTGTAGCTATTTTGCATATTGATTCCTGGACACATTGTGAAATCCTTGTCTTTCCATATATCTTGCTGGCCCCTTTCCCAAGACCCCTCGGGTGCTTTGAGACCACCTGTACTTCCAAATTGCCTGGTCCATATGAAGGAGTGGGAGAAAGAAAGGAAGTTCCTGTTGTAACGTGCAGCTGGGATGCGGTAGAGCCATTCATGCACACCTGGAGTCTCAAAAGCCTTCTCAAAAGACTCAGAGTCCAGGAAGAAAAAAAGCCTACTTCTCTTCAGCCAGTAGTTCAGGAAGGTATTTCCTCAGTATCTGGGACTAGCTGTGGTAGGAAAGGTAGGACAAACACCAAAGAAACATTGGAGTTCTCTCCAAACTCATGGCTCCTTACTCAAGTTATCCATACATTTTTACTCACTGTATTTAATGGTGAGAGGTCTTTGGCTACAGAGGGCCTGTGATATGTTGCCACCTATCCTTACACTTACAGAGCAGATCTTTGTTAATCTACATCCTGACACGGTGAATTGTAGAGTTACAGAGGAACTCCCTCTGCATGGATTTCTATTTATTGTGTTATCAATCAGTAACGCTCAAGGATATCAACTTTGGTTTTTGTGTTTTGGAGGAAAGTGGCTTCTTTTGCCTGTTTTTTTCTTCCACAGTAGTTCATAAAACCATAATGATAAAGTCTTTACAAGCATCTAGGATGACACCCAGTAATATAAGTCCTGAGAAATACCCTCCTGGTAGTGGCATGGCAAACTTTGCATTTTCAGCTGACTTAAACTGTCTTCTTAGTGAACCATATATAAATGCTGGGCGTGTTATCTAAAACACCTGTCAAATAACAATGCCTGTTATTAACTGCATATGCAATCAGCTCACGACTCACAGAAAGATAGTTTAAATCAAAACCAAAAGGCACAGTTGTGACTGTTGCCAAGTCTACCAGTAAGAGGAACAGAGTTCTTATTCCTCTGCATGGGCTATCTGCATTAATAAACTTTTGCTTGTGGCCAGAGTTACTATTACTCATCCTACTAAGAATGTGACAGGGAACAAAGAGATAGGAGCAATATCAACAGGCAAAAGTTTGACTCTTCCTCCATGTCTAAAGCTTTGTTAACCTTAGCCAAGCTGGCATGGAGGTGAGGTGGTTTGTTTCCAGCAGAGAACAATAGCAAATTGCTTTTCCCCTTCAAGAGAAGCTTGGTTGAGCGCTGTCCTGCATTACCCCTTACACTTGGCAGATTGCAGACTTAGAGTTTTTCAGAACATGACGGTGCCACCCTTTGTATTTCCACTTAGAGAAAAAATTATCTCAGGTTCCAAAACATGATAGGATTTATTTTATTTTTCTGAGGAAGTGGTTTCTCACACCAGAGTCAGATACAGTACATTTCTCTGCTTCTTCCACTACACTTTATTCGCCAGTCTTGAAGTTGGGGAAGAAAACAAAGAAGAGCTATTTCTAAAAATTCTAAAATTCCGACCCATCACACAGTAATTAGCCTAATAATCGACATTAGGGATTAAAATTTGAAGCCTTTACCTTTACTGGTGAGGACCGGCTCATGCCTCTTACGGGCATGGGCAGAGCTTTCCTGTCTGGCCGTAGATATAGCTAATAATTACCTATGACTTATATTTTAAATTTCTTTTCTCTTCACTAAAAACTTGGTACTACTGGTTTTTAGTACTATTCCACGTCTGTACTTCCAGTCAGCAAACCCTCTCTAGCTGGCAGTGCACTGCAAAGTTCCTCATGCAATCAAAACATCTGGATTCTATTAATTTCTCTTGTAGGACAAGAGAAATTTGATGGGAAAAAATGAAGAGCAATCAGCTTTAATGAATGTTAGCTGGAGCCGTGCATTTGAACCCTCCACCAATATATTTCGTTCGCTTTGTCTGTCATTTTATACTGTTTTTGAAAATTAAATCCTTTCCATGTGGCTCTGTTCCTGGTTGCTTCTAAAGTCAGGGGAACAAAAATTAATGGCAGGAATTAAGCAGAAAAGTATTTTTCCACATCTGTAAGGTTTGGGGAAAATTATGTTTAGCTTTGCCTTCAAAATTTGCTTTTACTTTATGCAACTACTGAGTTGTACGACTATGAAACAAGGAATGTTATTAGGCGATGATTTGGGACAATAACATATGCTACGTTGCCTTACCTTACCCAGCTTGCAGAAGGCACTTTAAAAAAAAGTGATTTGAAAGGATATGTTAGAAGAAGCCATCTTCACTTCATTGGGAAGAGGCTATACGTCTTTATCTTTTGTTCCATTAAACTACCTATGTATTTCCAAGTGGGGGTTTTCCATGTTATTAAATAAACAAACAAACAAAGAAGCACTGTCAAATTTTTTTCCTTTTTTTTCCCCTGGTGGATTCTCCCATTTGGCTAAAATCACATCCTACAGCAAATTGGGTAGTTTATTAAATTGTTTACAGATGATACAGTTAGAACCTACTAGAAAGATGTTAAAATAGGCATTTTTGGCGAACTAGCTTATGTTGATTTTATGTGAAAAAAATCAGATAGGAAAAGAAAATGAAATGCATAAAAAGGAGGAAATTGGACCATCTGGGTATTTACAACAGTAGAATGCTGCCCATAAATTAGAGATCATGATATCCCCTTTCCCTCTCTCTCTTCTTCATTACTAAGGAATGGGTGGAAAGGTTTGCATTTTTAAAGAATCCACAGACCTAGGATACTATTGTAGGAAACTGTAGGTGAAATGACAGCTTTTCTTTTATTGCTGAAAGATGAACATACGTCTCATTTCTTCTCACATTTGTAGAATGTCTTCTGAACTCAGCTCCAGAATTACTTGATTTAAATTAGATTTTAGATAAATCCACTTATAGTAAAACTGTTCAGAATCATAAACGATTATTACACTAAGAAAAGAAAATCCATGGACAAGTGACAGTAGATGAGGCAAATAAAACCAAGAAGACCTCACAGACCTTTAAAGGAATTCAAGGCTGAAATAGCTGACTCTTACTTAAAAGTGTTACCTGAGGTTAGAGACTGGCATTTTTTAACAAAAGTGTTCCAAGAGAGATTCGGAAGACAAGCCTGTCAGCCCGATATCTAGGCAAAACAAATAGGTGGAAACTATAATATGGAACAGTGGACATCTGGATAAATATGACTTATCTGGGAAGAGTTAAAAAGGTTTTCATAAAAGGAAGTCCTGCCTCACAGTCATAAGGAAGTCCTTTGAGGGGATCAAAAAACACGTGGATAAGGGTGATCCGACTGATCTTGGATTTACAAAAGGCTTTCAACAAATTCCTTCACCAAAGGCTTTTAAGAAAACTAAGCAGCTATACCATAACATGGCTTAGCAGTATAAGGTGATACACATTGGGGGAAAAACCATTGATTCACATATAAAACAATAAGCTTTGAACTGACTATCATCAGACAAGTTGGTTAAGATTTTAAAAAATAGTTCAATGAAAACGTCAACTCAGCAGGATCTGAAAAAGCAAATCAGGTGTTAGCAATGTTGGGGTAGGCAACTAGAGAACAGAATAGAAGGTATCATTGTGTTATTGTGTAAACCCCAACTTTGTCCGTGGTCTGAGGACTGTGTGGCGTTCCAGGCCCCCATCCCAAAAAGGATATAGAACTACAGAGGAGGTAGAGAAAGGCAACGAGGATAATGAAAGGTATGAGACAGCTTCTGCATAACAAATGGCTAATTATTCTATTTTTCTTTCCTTGAAGAAAGATGACTGAGACGGATATGTAAGAGGTCTATAAAATGAGTGCCTGGAAAGTGTGGCTGGGGATTGCTTGGTCACAGTTTCCTCTAATCCAAGAAGCAGGGGACAGAAATCAAATGGATCTGTGGGATCCAGATACAAAGAAAAGGTGATTCTTCATGTCACAATATAATTAGAGATTACTTCCCACAATAAGCTATAAATACTAAAAGTTATGTGGGCTCATGAGGAAACCACATGGAAAGGTTCATGGAAGAGGAATTCATAACTGTTACTCAGTACAGAGGAACTGCATCCAGCTGAGGAAGCATTTGAGTGGAAGTCACTGGAGGCCGCCTGAGGAAAGCCGTGTGCGTTTTCCATGTTCTTATTCTTTTCCCTAAGTGACCATTTTCCAACCACTATCAAAGACATTTTAGGGTAGATGGTCTCACTTTGGTCTAAGTATGGCTATTCTTAGTTAGTCACAGCTCATCAAAGCTAATGCGCTGGATTTTTTGATGGGCAGCTCTTGAAAGCAGATGAGCAGGTGCGGGTTTGACCTGGAAATTTTTTCATACAAATCTCATCATAGAAGATCAGATTCAAGCCAAAACTTTATCTGTATTTGGGCACAGAGAGATGTTGGGTGAGTTCTGGCATTTGTCATTTGCTGAGTTTACAAAGTTATTTTTCGTGACATAACATTTTTATCAGTTGTTGCCTAGCATTGGGCCTTTAGGTTTTAGTGAAATGATGGAGATGGTGGCAGTGGTTAAGTGGCTGTGGTTGCCATTAACTTTAAAGTTCTCAGTGGATTGCAAAGATTATCTCAGAATTTATGCAATTTATTTATGCTCTAGAGTCCACAGAGACAAAAATGTCATAAAACCAATGAATGACTCCACTTTTATCATGATGTCCAGTTTCCGACCAGGATTTAGAAATCCCAAAGGATGCAGAGAATGTACAACAAGATAAGCCTAGTATTAAAAAGCAAGATATGCTGCAGCATAAGCATTTAAGAAAGTCATATAAGGCAAATGGGAGTTGTTAAAGCCTATGAAGTATTATTTGTCAGATTAGGACATATGAAGCCCTGGGTCTCGCCATCATGGGAGCAGTTAAGTTACAGACTTCAAATGTTTTTCTTACTGCGGAGCAAGCAACAAATCCCTTCTCAGAAGAAAAAAAGCATCAATTTGTTTGGAATTGTTGTTATAAAACCCCTTCAACCTACCGACCAGAAAAAAGTTATTTTTCCTATCTTTGTTCTCCTGTCAGGACCACAATCCTTGCCAGTTCAAGCAATGAGGCCTATATCAGTTTAAATGTATCAGGTTTAAATGGCCCCAAAGCTTTGTCATTATACTGGGTTACCTTTAGTGTGAAGATTTTGGGGTGGGGGGTGTCTTGGTTTTGTTTTTTAAATATTGCGTTCTTTTCACAGCTTGTTCTGGAGTAATTAGTACTACACAATCTATATACAAATTAAGCAGAAGAAAAAAAGAATTTTTCTTTGGAAAGCAGAGATCTTACAGGACCAGTGCTGTTATCTGTTGTTGCCATTACTTCCACAAGATGATTTAACTTCTAGAGAGCCACGTAGACTTCACAGATTGGAAGTAGAACATTAAATGAACACTAAAGTATTCAACTTCAAGCATCCAAAAAACTAGCTCACAATGCAGTCAACTGTTAGTTTTGCTTTTAAGAGACATTTCTCTAATGTTTTCATGGTGATTTTAGCCAAAACCACCGGCACAATTTTGCCATGTCTTTTGCTATAACACGATCAAATTTGAAGTGCTTCTCTCTCCTCTTTTGCCTTAAGGATATTAAATAGGTGGTGGGGGATTAACTTCAACAGCAACCACTGATACTTCACCAGCTGTATGGAGACATTTCATCTATGTCACATTCACAATAAAACCGATTGTGGTGCTCTGACTGGTTATTTTTTTAGCTGAGCAATGACTAATCAAGATTGTCCAGTTTTGTCATGTTACACCATTCTGTTATATGGTCAAAGGAGATAGAAGCATCAGTATCTAGTACAAATTCCCATCAAATTTATGACTATCCAAATGCAGGGGTGTTTCTCCTGTATTTGTTTTCTACAATAAGTATATGAAGAAGTTCAAAAACAGGCATCAGATTTGATTATCCCTTTCTACCAATATGATGAAAGAGAGCCTAATATGAGCTCAAAACACCCTAACGGTAATTCAACATATACATTTCATCATAAGTTTATAATATTTGAAGGGCTGATAACTATGTGATTCATTTTCCTAAGAAAAAAAAAAGTTTATTTTTGTATTTACCAGAGTGCCATACGGCATTTTTTGCAGCTATGTACTTAAGAATTTTATTTTCATAAAAGTATCTATAAAAATGTGCATCATTAAGCAAAAGGGAGAGAATTTTGTCTAAGGCAAGATTCTGCCTAGGGGAAGACTAAAAAACTGTCTGCTATAGCAAAAAATCAACATTGCACAAGATAATAGGAAGCAGTTAGCCACCTTGAACTGAGTTAAACAAGGCATCTTCACTCAGAGGTTCCCTAGCAAAGTTCCTTTAAAGACCATTCCCTTTCTGAGTATGGCTTCTCTGATAGTGTTTTCCTTAAGTATTTAATTATATGGCAAGCTGTGCTTGTTTGCTTCTCCAGAGCCTTTGACTTGTAATCAATAAAGAAAGCACCCTTCCTCCCATTAAATCCTGATATTTAGAGAGTGACATTTCCCTCTGTTTGATTAGGGAGCTTGTCTCCACCCAGTCTTTGGGTTACCTTAGTGTCTTCACAGGCCTGACGAAGGGCTCGAGGCCTAAAAGCCTGTCTACTTTTTCCAGCCATAATATTTCAGTTTATCAGAAAATCCTGTCTCTACCTTGATATTTTGCCTAATGATCTTCAAAGAACATTGCTGTAGTGTAAGGAAGCATCACGCCAGGGACACTTAATCAACAGACACACAGGCTTAGGTTTAAAGCCTCAATCGTTACCAGCTACTGAGATGCAAAGCTGTGTAACTTAAATGCTGAATGTTTCCTGTCACCCTGACATCTCTGAAGACCTAGAACCAGCCAACCAAAAATACTTCGTACAGGGACCTCAGTGGAATTTAGGCTGTGGGAATCTGACATCAACCCCCAGCATCTTGGGTCTCAAAGCAAGAGGTGTTTCTTTCAGAAACTAGTCTAGCTGTTAAAGATGTTTCTGCCCACCTGCTGACAGTCTGCTTTAGAACCAGCTTTGTTCAAAATGCAATGTGATTTAAGCCAAGCCAACTGAATTTGGACTGAGGTGAGTAGGAGTGCTTACGCTGTCAGCTGTTAACGCTCAGTTAGGGGAATATTCAGCCCTTGCTGAAGAGCAGTCACCTCTTAAAGCACTCCAACTGGACCTGGAGGAGCTCAGCTGTTCACAGTCTGCATTACCCCAAGTCAGCAACGGGGAACAGAACTGAACCTAGGTCTGGTAAGGCATCAGCAAATTAACTTCCCACTGAATCTTTTTTTTTTAATGCTTATAGCAAGGTTCCCCTTTAATGACACAATGCAAATCGTCCATTGACAGCATCAGTAGAGACATCTGATACTTCATTTCACCAATTCTCTTCCCCTTCCTGGCAGAAAAGGTGACAGGCTGCATAAGAACAGGTATTAGCGTCCAATAATAATTCAGGTCATTTCTAAATTTCAGCGCACATGAAACTATACTCAAGGTAGAGAGAACCAGCAAAAGCAGCAATTCCACAAAAGGGAAATTATAAAGCTTTTCTTCCTTTTTTTTTTTCTTTGCATACTGGCAGGGCTGCAGAAAGCGCATGCGGGGCTAGAGATGAAAATCATAAACCTAGTTCAATCTAAGTGTATCAGCTATTCAGAGGATGTAGGTGATGTTTCACTCGAGATTCTGCTTTCTTCTTTGTTGGGAGTATGAGTACAAGAAACGGGAAAATTAGAGTTTAAAACATCTGGCACCATTTACTAAAGTAAACTTACATCCTAAACTGTCACTGGGAAACGTACACTTCTTTTTGCTGTTGTTTTGATTTAGCTGTCACGAGAGTCACATTTAAATACAGCCTTTTCTGCCTCATGGCCGAGTCTCTTTGTGTGCATTTCCTCAACGTTACTTACTTTACTTTGAAGGTGGGCTGAGCATAGAAATCTGACGAAAGAGTGGGCTGTGCCCTTGATCGGAGGGAGCTCTTACGTTCTTCTGAATGACTACATTTGCTAGTGCAGTACACAGCAGCAGCAACAGTGTGGTGCTCTGGGTCTCCAGCTCTGCCTGGCAGACAAATCTCCAGCTCGCTGAACATCTGCAAGACAAAATTTTCATGTTCTTCTGTAAATGAATGCTGCCTAACTGCACCAGGAAAATGGGCACAGGGGATTATCTCTGCATTGCTATGAGCGGAGGGGCGCCTTGGGGCTTTAGATTGCAAGGTGGCAAGGAGCAAAAGCAGCCTTTGCAAATCGCCAAGGTAGGATCATGAGAGAAAGATGTTATCGGTGTTTTGCGAACATGAGTGAAGAGAACAGTTTGCTTAAATATATACTGCTTCCAGTGAAATGGCTGGTGTGGATCTTATTGTGATGCTTGTTTGCATTTGCTAACATGTTTTGCAGAGATTCTACAGGTGCTGCTGATGTTTGTTTCAATAAAAAGGAATGATTACTTTTTGGTAGCTTGCAAGTATCGCAAACATTTTCTTAAATGTAAAAAGGTTTGAAATGAGGTATGCCTTTCAGTTCCCGTTTGCTTCGCTGTATCGTTTTTGAATGCACTCGGCATATCGCAAAACTGAATCTCATATTAGGAAATGCTGTTCCAGTCATCTATTTATGATATTTTTTCTACTCTAGGCATAGAGCTTTATAATAAGAAAATGTTCTTACTATTTTGGGAATCCTGGAAAGCATTACACTGAGTTATCTCTGGTTTTGGAAAGTTATCCAGTCTGAGAAGCAGCTTTAATAGATGCCAAACATTCCCTCTTATATTTCATGAGCAACACTGAAAATTACTGAACACTTCATAAATTATCCTCGTGTATAAATGAGATCAAAACAGACAGCAGAAATTCAGAATAAATAAAAAGTAAGAACTAGTAACCCCAAGTTACAAAAATAATAGTTAAAAAATAGTTTTGTTAAAAATCAGTGCTCACTCCATTGCAACAGCTTCTCCGCTGGTGCAACAATGAAGATTTGTCACGGTTATTAAGGCTTATGTAACTGTATGGAGCTGCATGCTGTTCTCCTAGACAAGAGGGACAAATTTTGTCCAGAGCCTCGAGGTCAGCAAAATACCACTGTCTGAAATGGTACGGGGCCTGATCATCATACAATGAATTCTGCCTTGTTAAATCGAGGGAGAGAGATTAAAATGTATTTTAGCACCTTTTAGTATCTTGGTAATCCAGTACATTGAGCGTTAAGTTTTTTGCACTTTCATATAGTATTTTAGATCAGTAGTTTAGCTATTTAAGCTCTAACTTTCTTAAGCTGTCAATATATTTGTTAATTAGTTAAATTTAATTTGCTGGACCCGTTAACTTTTTCACAAATAGCAGAAACAGTAAGTCTACCTCATTTTGTAAAAAGAGGTCCTTTTAGTTCTTCTGTCAAGAAAAAAAACAAGAAAAGAACATCTTTCACTATTATTTTAAATGATTTCCAGCCCATAATATTAATCATATTCAGTGATTTATTGAGCGTTTGTAGAATTTTTCTCATTACTGTTAAGTTTTTTGTTTGTTTTTATCTTTTCCAAACTTTAACATGTTGCAATTTTTTTCCTACTGATGGGCAACTGTTGCTTTGCAAGTAAAGCCACTGATAATAGGTGACAGTGGAATCCTGCCATCTAGTGAAAAATCGTAGCTAGAACTTAAAAAATTGTAACTGACTGTAAAAGGCAAGTGGTTACATAAAACCAAAAGTAAAAAGCACGGTAGTTTGAACACGAGATTATGAACAAGGTTTAGTTTTCCTGATAAAAAAGGGCTAGACAACTTTTTTTTTATGTTCACGTCCTTGACTGTGGCACGTAAGTCTGTGTTCTGTTTTCCCACTAACATTTGGGACCTGAGAACTAGATTCGTGGTAATAGCTGTGCCTTACTTCTAACAGGAAAATCCACCAGTAAAATATACTTAAATTCAGAAAAAGAATAATATGCATTTTTAGGAAAAAACCCAAAGAAGCAGGAGCTTCTTTTCTTGCAAATGAACCCAATCAAAAGGCCACATAATACAATGCTTCAGAACACCCTGTGTAAGAGTATGTGTGTATCGGCATATAGAAGTGTTATCAGCACGGTGGATTGGGTGCTTTATGAGTTCCAGATCATTCATTTCTCCACGCTTAAGAGTTGGTCAGGATCAGCGAGATTTGAAAATTGACACTAGTATCTGGCTGAAAACCTGAAACTTAGAGTTGACAGGCCACAGCTTTCTCTGGGACTCACTCTGTCGGCAGGCTTCGCTGCCCTCCCCAGGGAGCCCAGGCTCTCTCAGACGCGCACAGACGTGGGTCTCCAGGTCAGGCACCACCATCGGATTGAGGCACGGCGAGGTGGGGGGTCTGCAGCTACACTGTGTGTGACCCTTTCTGGGGAGAGACAACGTTTTCAGCTTTTATCCTGTTATCCGTGAAAACTGAATCTAATAACTCACAAAAGTATAAAGAATTACCCAACTCATGCACAGTAATTTTCTTACTGGCTCCAAACTCCAAAGGTTGTGTTTCCTAAACACAATAAAAAATTGTTTTGGTTTGGGTTTTTTTTTTCTCAGTTCAAGGTTCAACTTCACGGGTACAGACTAATGTAGCTCCACAGAACCAGTGGGTCATTACCAATATACGCCAACTGAGATTTTGTCAGAAATTTGTATTTCTGGTTTTGGTGTCTCTCAGCTCGCAGGAGCTGGGAAAGCTGCAGAGGGGTTGCTCGCCTGGCTGCTGACACAACCTGAGCATGGTATCCCCTGGACCGCTGCAGGGGGAAGCGCACTCAGGCCCTAGTTGTGAGCAGAGCAGTGGTTATGATACAGATCTAAAGGGGAGAGGGATGTGAAATGGAGAGAAATGAGATAATCCATGAAAATGTGGCAGGATACAAAAATCCCAAATTCACGCTTATCTGCCCTTTTGATAAAGGAAACGTAATGTTTTTAAAGCTAATGAAATAAGCCACTGCAGTTCACTGCCAGAGACAACTTCTACCAGTTTATTTTATGCCTTTTAAATTATTGTTTTATTACATGTATAAAAAAATACGTAACCCCCCCATGGTTTGCTGCCTAGCTCTTACAGCATATATGCAGGCAGTGTTCCCACTAAAATCAGTGCAAGTTTTGCCTGTAGTATGAAGTATTGTCTTCCATTATCATGCAAAGTGTTAAGAGAGAGATAGAGACCAACCTTTTGCCTTCCCAAGAAATAGCTTGGTGTTTTTTCTCACCTCCACATAAAATAGGAAATTTTCACCAGGAAATAACTTTACAACAATTAAATTACTTTCAAAATATTTCAGTAATTTTTTAGATGTGAGATTGCAACAGATGGATTTTTTTTTGAAGTATCACAAAGTATTTGTGTTTGTCCATTTTAAACTCTTATTCAAACTGTAAATTTTGAAAACATTTGACTAGTCTTCTGCAGAGACATACAAACTGTTTAATACCCCTCCTCCTCCCAATCCTGGCTTTGTATATCAACTTGATTATATCCACTAATGTAGTTACTTCATAAAAATTTAATTTTGGTTAAAAATAATTTGCATATTCTATATACTGTCCACATATACCATAATGACTTTTAAAAAAAACCACTATTTGAAATACTGTGTCAAAAGACATATTGTGCTAAGAAGGATATCTAATAAATGAATGTTATTTAAAAAAAAGGTAATTGGGAATACAAAGCTAAAGAGAACAGCGGTGTGTATGCACTAAGACACTAAACCATGTCAGTATTGCAGTCTAGGATAGCTTTCCCAAAGCTGGAGACGGTTGGGAAGTCTCAGTACAACAGTGACCGTAGATGGCTAAGAATTCAAGATATATAAGAGCAAAGTGACATGTGATGTCCTTTCTGTTTCCACTGTGAGATATATGAAATAATGCTTTTTAAATGAATATCATAGGTTTTTTCTTGTAAATTTCTTTGCAGTTTTTAATTTAAAATATATTAAAACTGTATGTACAAAATAATGGATTATTTCCTGGACTACCATTTGAAAGAAAGTCCTGGGAGTTTTTTGTACTAATACTTAAACATACCGGCTATGTTATATACAATGAAGCTATATCCTTTAAGAAGCATCTCCTTTGCAACAGGTAATTTAATGGAGTTGTCCTATAGATGATTTAGATTTATAATTCAACCGTGATGTAAATCCATTAAACTATCCGGTTGCAATAGAGGCACATTATTCTCAGCATTTGTTACCTAACAGCAATTAGATGAACTCACTGTTTGTATCTGCCAAAGTCTTGCTAATTTAAGTTTGGGAACTTAACCAAATAGTTCTAGTATTCAAGGGTGGCAAGTTCCATGACTCGGACCTCTAAGCACTTCAAAGGAAATTCAGTCCTCTTTTTCCTATCAGTATCCTAAAAGTAAAAATGAACTTAATCTGTGTGGTCAATTATGTTGTAGGTTTTCATGGTTGAGATGTTGGGGAAACTAATGTTATTGAGACAAGGTGCCTCACTTGTTGAGTTCAGATCACATCAGTTCTGGAAGTATTTCTACATACATACACCTCAGCAAGAAAGATATCTTCAAAGGGGATGATATTGTCCTATTTTGTATCTATGAGAGCATTCTTACTGATCCCTTCCTGGTCCATCAATGGCAGAACAATATGTAGTTGCATATGGAGAAACACACAGCAACATTTTTTTAAAGTGCTGACAGATTTTATGTACCTTCCCAGCAACTTTTTTCAAGTAAATTTTTAGAAGAATAAAATAGTAACATTTCCCATCCTTTAATTTCTACCCTGCCAGTTTCCCAGTGCATAACTACAATTATAATGCCTATCCTCTAAAATGTCAAGTTATTTGAAAGAACTTAATGGATATTTTGAAACTCTTACCAATGTGATTTCGCACCCTGAAAATTTTTGCTCTACTACGGACATTTTCTTATGTTCAAACATGCCAAATATCATCCATTTTTCCATTGCCTTGTAAATGTTAAGTATAGTCCTAATCAATACTACAAAAATAATAATTCAGGGTTGAAAAACAACAGCCTCAACTAGGTTTCATGCAAAACTTATACAGTTTGCGATTATTTTGCCAATTTCTGAAATAGAATTCTGCTGCTGCTGCTGCACAAATAGTAGCTTTACCTTTGGATCAGTATTGACGTGACAACTGGCTGCCTGGTCACTTTAGACTTGTGCACTTGTCTGTCAAAATGCTCAGATTTCAGTTCAAGTCTCAGTTTCATTATTTTGGATTCATTGGAACCTGAAACTGAAAGTGAAACTCAAAGACTTGGGAACAACCTGAACCAACAGTGTGAAAAGTTCATGTCTGAATACAATTACCTAATGCTAGTTTGACTTTCTCCCTGCATTTACCCAAAACACTTGACACATGCAGACCAACCCTAAGTGTCTTTCATCAAGTTGGCCCTTACACTTACCTGTGCTCCGAGCTCGTTTCAGTGCTAAGTCACACAGATGAGTATAACCCATCAGCTGCTGAAGCAGTGGTTTTTTGCTCCCCTGCTTGCCTCTGCACTGATGGCCTAGGAGCACCATCCTCCTAGTAAGATGAAGGTAAGGGACTGTGTTTCAGATCATCTCCAGGTGACATTAAAAGTCATCTTGGAGTTGGTGCTTTGGTGCCATCTGCTTCTGAGAATATACTTGTTAATGCATAATCAAGTAGGATCTTACTATACGGTACTGTGTTTGAAATGAAGATGCTCTGCATGCTGTGCAAAGGCTTAGTACTGAGCTAACGTGACCCTGCTGATATTTCCTTATTTATATCAATTGACATCTTAAACAGAATTTGAATACAACTCTATGCATTAGCAGTAGACAGAGCAAAGCATGTTTAAAAAATGCTAGTTGAACTTTGGCAGCAAAGGAGGGGAATTTAGAGTTCACCTACATGATTTTAAACACAACTTGCCTTACTTGGACTGTATTTAAAACTGTTTGTTTAAATTTGCTAGCTAATACATTTCCAAACATAGTTTGTCTTTGCAGCCTGGACAAACTCTTATTCTCAAATTCACTCTTCAGACCATCTGACACAGCCAGTATTTGCTGATACTCAGAAAACCCTGTAAGGAATATTTACATATTCTTTCAGTAAGGAATTATGTGGAACACTGTGGTTTTATCTATGCTTCTGGAGAGGATTTTGACCCCGTTTTAATAATAAATTTAATAACAAATACATTTTTGCACATGTTTAGATGGCATAGTTCAGCTTCTATTTAAGTAAATGACAAAACTTCCTCTGACAAACTGGGAAGAAGCTGGGCTTTATAGAGGTTAGGTGAATTTATTTTGCAAAATGAAGGAACAAATGAAAGTTCCCAAAAATCTAACTAAAACAGACCACTGCTAAATGACTCTGGTCCTGAAAAGCTGCCGTTGCTAGAAGATTAATGAGGATAAAACAATTCACACACACTTACCAGCAAAGGTTTCTATGTAGTTCCAAAGGTTAGGGGTCTGCCTTTTCTAGTTTCAAACTTTTGCATTCCAGTTATTGTGCCAGTGGAAATGTTATGGAAATAGCACTAAAGTCCCATCCAGTTGTTTAGAAACTGCAAGCTGAACTAGCGCACGGTTGTATACCCTGTTTTGGATATACAGGACTACATACCAAGCTGGTTTGGCATGCTTTCCACTGTTTAGGCAAATACAAGCGTGCTTTGGATACATGGTAGTATTCATTTGTGTTTGTTTCCAATAGATACTTTTCCAACTTTCATGCTAGGAGAGTTTTCAATGGAATAGAATGAACAAGATAATTCACACTGATTTAAACTAAACAAACCAAAAAAACCAAACAGCGTATTCCTACTAAATTAGATTAGCTGCTTTGTATAGAGCTTTACTTCATGGTTTTTTTAGTTTCTTTGCTGGAAACATTTAAAATACACTGCATGACATTATTATATTTCATTGTTCTGTATTTTCTGCCATTGCATTCTGATTGTGAATGTGAATGTAATGGTAAGGCTTTTGGCCAAGTTCACATTAAAATATCACAACAGGAAACATTGTTTACAAAGCCCTTTAGGATTGTGTCACATTGTTTGAGAGGATACAGCTAGCAATTTATGCATATCATGGAAGGGCTTTCTTCCAAATACAGACCTCAGTGTTCTTCATATTTACAGCAGAAATATTTAGAGCAGAAATTACTTTAAGGGACCATATTTCATGGATTTAATGCTTAGCACTCTATAAAGCGAGACTGATTTGCAGAGATAGCTTCAACTTTAAGAGGAACAAGTCCGTGCATGGAATCAACTGTGGACAAAAATGATAACATTTAGATTGCAACCAGTACTTAAGAGCACAGTTCCTTGGCTGGAATGAAACTGGCAGTAAAAAAAGCCCCTGGATATCAGCTTGAAGGTTTTAAATTTCAGACCTAATGTACACAAGTTACACAGTGGATTTCTTTTTCCTTTTCTGTAATTTTTCCCATCTGTGCCATTTCATTAGAATCTGTAGTCCACAGTCAGTGTGGAAGTTAGGATGAGACTAATGTGCATTTAGACTGAAACACTTCAGTGTGCACCAAAATCAAAGTGCTATTTTTTGGTTACCTGCCAATACAACATGATGTTGAGCATGAAAGCCAAAAATCTTCAAAACACCTCAGCACCTTGCTCTCAGCGGGGTGCTAAGAACAGTGAAGAAGTGGCTGCTTTATTTGTTGCTTATGCGGAAGGTAAATTGTAATGAAAGCCTAGCTCGAAGCTCACCAGGGCCAATGGGCTTATACCCTGAGCTCTGTATCATGTGCTGCAGTCCTGGGCACAGCACAGAATCTTCCTTTCCCGTTTAGCAGGGAAACACTGCCTACAAGCCTTCTTTCTACTTCCACAGAAATGGATTTTGAATTCTTTACGCTTCCTTCTTTCCTTGATATCTCCTTCTTACATTTAGGATGGGGGATCAAATCCATGGGTAACCTTTTGCTTGAAGAAAGTTCTGTCATCCTGGACTGCATAGCTGTACAATCATTATTTTATAAACTTGCCTTTTTGTAAGTATACTTTAAAAATATGGTCCCATTTAGGAAGCTGGATGCTTAGGTTTTTGTAAGCATGTTTTATATTACAACTTATTAGCAGATGAACTGATGATGGGTCAAAACTATGAAGAAAGTAGATAAGCTATGGTTTTCCATACTGCTGGTTTCATTTGATATGTCTCTATAGCATAAACACCCCACGTATGGCATAAATTGCCACAATACTGAATTTCAAGAAAGTTTCTAAAATGAAGATAATGCAAGACAGTCGTATGTCCATTGTGGCACTTTACAGTAACAGAAAGAAAAACCAACAGAATGACAGAGGAACATAATAAAACAAAATTTCCCCTTCCTAGTACTCTCTGCCTGATACAAGCAGTATCAGGAACTGCTTGTTCTCTGCAGGCAAAGGTGGCAAAGCTGAACCTTTGTTTTAGAAACCGAACAGTTGAAGTTGCTACAAAGGAAGCCTTAACAAAGGACTTACATTTTTTCCCATGAACTCAATGGGAGCTTTGCCACTGACTTCAAAGGGCAAAGGACTGGGCCTTAGTATGTACAATATAGTGCAGTTATTTAATTAGAAGCAGATATCATGAATAAATATCCTCATTGGGATGGGTGTAGCAGTTTTTGCTAGGGATCTACTTACTACAATTTTCTATGTCTAGCAGAAGTCATTCCCTTCAAAGGAACACAAAAAACCTCACACTTCAGGGGATTCTGATAACTTTTTTTCAAGTTATTCGGTAATTGTACATTTCGTTTCCAAGCTGTCCTGGAAGTCTTTGTAAGGACAAAGATAGTCACTTCAGTTGAAGACATTTCAGTTTGCATATTTATAAGAGAGCAAAATGATTGCTAATAATAGGTACTAGACCAACATTACTAGAAACTAGAGGCCATTTATTAAAGGACCGATAATATATCACTGCAAGCTGTGGAGAAAATTTAGACTGTGGACATATCTCTCAGTTGCAAATGTTTACTGGTCGAAAGGACTACTTGTAACTGCCCTCTTCCTTTCTTCAGCTCTGCAAATCGGCTTGTGCTGGTTGAAGTGAGCAGGTATTTCTTAAACAATTTAGATGCCAGGGCTTTGCTAACTCACCTCATTTTGCCTCAGAGCTCAAGGAACAATCACACGAGCAGCTCATCTATAAGATTTGAAGTGTAGAAACTTCAAGGTTAGGACAGTGGGGAGGAAAAAGAGAGGAGTGCTAAGCAGCCACGGGTGGCAACCTTTTCAGCAGGCACAGCTGGGGCTGGACAAGACAGCCTTGTGTCAGCACACTCATCTTGTTGTAGATGCATTTTCAACAGTTTAACTGACATCGCTTTGGAAAGGCCCTAAGGGTCCTGCAAAAAACCTGCTTTCCTTCCAGAAGAAAAGCATCTACACGGAGAATTGTGCAACGGTAATTCTAATGGTTGTCTATACCTGTGTAATATCAGGGGTTTCCAAGATGTACTGCAGGCAAGGGGAGTCGTGTCATGAGTTTTATTAGCTTTACACAGCCACCACCACTGGTGCTCCTGAAGAGATAACCTCTCTTTATTTCTCAAAATCCTTGTTTCCTCTGCCAGAAATTCTTGCTCTGCTTTCTCTTATCATTCTCTCAGTCGTACTTTTATTTAAATACACAAGCACAGCTACTTACTTAAGCATCGCTTTCAGTGAATTCACTGAAAATTGTGGCCAAACAATGCTTCAGGCTTCAAACCTTGTTACTCGGTTAGAATAGTGCCCATCACTTCCTTTGGGCTAAAAGAAATGCAGGAAACTTTCTGCTTTGCATGAATTCTCATCACAGGAATCTCTGAACTACTAGAGCTTAACAGATGTGGCTGGAATAGGCCGATCAGCATTTTGTTCCACAAATTACATTTTCCTATTTTGCAGAGATCACTTCAAAGACTAGCTGCCATAAGCCACTGATTTAATTACAGAGGATGCATATGGAAATAATCCGAAAGGGATAAATAGCTTCATAAATTATCATCTATTTATAATGATCTTCCCACACACTGAAATAATACTTGAATAGATAGTGTAAGACCTGCTTATAAAATTCTTCAACTTAGAAAAAAAAATTATTAAACATGGATGTTTTAAGCAAATTCTAACATATAATACTATCCAACGCCTGAGATCCTTACACAGGATCAGCTGTTTGACATCCTTCACTGAAAAAGGCCTGAAGTTTCAGCATTGTTTGCTTTCCAAAAAACTTGATACCTAGGAAATTAGAATGGTTTCACCTAAATTCTCAGTCAGTGGAATAAGTAAGTTATGCTGATCAATGTAAAATGAGCCATTCACAAACTTGGAGGGTTTTGTTACAGTATGACGTAATAAAATTACATCACTGGTTTATGAAATAAAATTTTACGTTTAAAGTGTTATCTCATGGTATCCACACTGACAGCCAAAGTTAGTCTTTAGATGCATCGTGCATGTTTAGGAGTACCCAGGGGAAGATACTAGTCATTAAACTGAACTGGAAATCACAACTAAAACACTGTTTCCTTTCAAGCCCCCAAATCCCTTTGCTAAGTGAACTAGCAGCATGCCTTTATGTCACGACTGAATAATCACCTTTTGTGATACTGACATATTATTGATTATCACTAGATGGTGCTCTTATTCACAGTCCCCCAAATCATAGGTAAGTGAACGCAATGACAGTTATACCTTGGAGAAATTTTGGTTGTTAGCTTTAATGTTTTCTTCCTGAAGCTGCTAAGCATTGTTCAGCTCAGTACCTCCCGGACTAAATAATTTCAAAGTGTAGAATTATTGCCTTCAAGATAAATATGTATATAAAACAAGTCAAGAATCCCATAATATCAAATTAATCATTCCAAATCTTCCTTTTACTACTTGTTATTATCTACTTACTATTCCCTGCATACGAATAGAATGTAATCCCCCTAAATTTGTTATAGGGTTTGATTTGTGGTTTCATAACAGTATAATTAGGGTCTATTTCAATCTAAAAAACTAACTATAAAGGAATATTTCAGAAGGTCTTAAGAACAAGGCAGTCATAATCCTTTAAAGAGAAAACAGAAAAATATTTCTACACCTATTTTACACCATATTATGAACATTCAGTAGTAATATTACACATGACTATTGAATATATGCAGTGAAAAAATAATAAAAGAAGAGTATAAAAAACCCCGTTATATCAAACCTCAGTTTCTTCCAGCCCCATCTGGCAATAGTCAGAGCAGACAGGGCTGGGAGCCCTGGAGATGCAAGAAGTCTCCCAGGTCTTGTATCCAATTTAAATCAAATTTTGAGCTATATTAAAGTGACATTTTTTCTAAATTCCTCATTGGTGTGCTTTTCCTTTCTCTGCCCTCACTTTCAGCCATGACTTCAGTCTGTAATGTGAGCTCTTTTAAAACCAGGTTATTTTACTAATCTGGTGAAGAACAGACTCCCACAAAGTACACCAAAACCAAATCTGAGAATGCATCCTTGGACAGCTCGGGTGTGGAATTCTACCTGAGTTTTGCAGCTTGAGCCCATTTTGACTCAAATAGTTTTAAATTAACAGACCAGTACAGGTGTGATCCAACTTATTTCTCCATGACTGAATCTTAATTTGGAAGGCCGTGATTCAGCTGCTGAACATGCTACGTTTTTAAGTTTCCAGATCACTAGGATAATGTTACCTAAAGATTTCTGATTTCATAGCACGATTTGTGCCTACAAAAAGGATTTGACTTAAAAACCTCTTGTCATTCTACAAAAGCAAAGATTTCCCAAACTCTCAGGGCTACAGTTTTCTTCCTCTGTATTTACAGGAACAGTGAAAAACAACCCAGTGAATCTAAACGTAGTAAGAGGATCATGAATGCCTCTTTTTCTACACTGGCAAGAACAGTACAAAGGGGATGATAATTAAGCCTGAGGAGATAGTTATCTTTGTGGCTTGTCATTTTTTTTAGCATTACTACATGAACAAACGGAGCACTGAAATGCATGGCCTGAGAACAATGGTGCCCAGCCCCGTACCAGCCTTCTGGGTCATTCGCTTGTTGTTTGCTTCCAGGTCTGATTTGCATAAGAGGCCTGGAAAAGTTGCAGAGGGTGGGAATCAGCACAAACTGATAGCGGGTGCTAATTGACTCAAGCAAAAACTAAAGGTGCACTGGCCTGTTCAAATCAGGCTTGAATTCAGGCCTTTTGGATTCCTGCATCACCCAGCTCTGAAGAATTAAATCCCAGCATGGTTCACTGGGTGCTGGGTCCTGGGATAAAAATAGAGAGGCAGCAGTGGAATCATGTTTTAGCACATCTTAGCTGAAACTGAAAAGGGTGGGAAGGAAACCTTCCTCTTATGAAACATAAGAGGTGTTCTCTTAGGTGTTCTAGGCAACAGCATGGCGATCGAGCTCACCTAAATTGAGAGCCAAACCAAATCTTTCCCCAAAACCTTTTACTACTCTAGACCCAAACATTTTTTTAAAGGCTGGAAAATAGTTATGGTTTCACTTTTATGTGCAGGTGTGTTCCATCAAGAACAAGGAACACAATTTATTTCAGTGACTGGATCAATCACGCTGCATGCACACACAGTGACAATCATAGCTGTCGGAGTTACCTGTTGCCTCAGTCCTATGCAGTGCCTCTTGCCTGTCCGTTACCTAACTAAAAAGTTTCTTCTAATAGGTTTCCATCAGATCATTATGAGTTATCCTTCAAATGAGATTTGTGATGCCTGGCATCAACAGTTTCCAATGAGCATAATATTTTTAATACTCTACAGATTGTGAGGCCGCGTTTAATATCTGGACATCATTGATCCATATGTGGTCAAAATTCTGTGTGAATAGGTTTCTTTGTGATTGCCAGTTCCTTTTAAATTTTAGGACTCTTGTAGATCTTTGTCCTTTCTGGAAGAGGAAACAATAGTCTACAAAGTCCTCTCTGTCTTTCCTGGTATTATGGAAAGCAGTGTTTTCCCTTAGGGATTCACATAGTCTCATGTTATACCTGTAAGTCATTTAAAGCAAAACCTACACATTGGCCCAAGTGCGTTTAGTTTCATTTAAAAGCTTCCTTAAACTTTTTTGATTTCTTTAGTTAGTTTTACATTTGTAAGACACTCTCAGGCCAGACAATATTTACATGTGCTTTGGTTTCATTTTGGCTATTTCACTTGGCCACCTTAGGCCTTGTGTACCTCTAGTTTCTCCATCATTTTCACACAATTAGTCACAATCTAAACCAGTATCTCAAACACAGATCCTGCTACAACAGCACTTGGCTGGTCAGAAATATATCTGTTTGACTGCTTTGCTTGGACTGAGTACACAGCTAAGGAGTATCTAAGAAAGCAAAATCCTCTCGGCAGCAGGCCCCAGCTCCATCCTTCAGATAACATTGGTTATTGTGAAGCAAGTATGCATCTGTCAGATCTGCTGAGGTTGTTACTGAAACATCCCTTCCATCTCCAGACTTCTTTTTAATGCAGAAAGCTTTGCTGCACTCCTGTGGTGTCAGTCATGGATAAACACTGTCACAGAGTAAAACACCTACGCAGAGCACGTGGAATACAGGGTGGGGGGCGTGAGGAGAGAGGTTGGACTTGGTCTTCTCTTTCTTCTCACAAATTACAGTAATCTCTGGCATCAAGGCCTCTTGCTTTAGGCACAGAGGATGAGCTAAAATTTACTTCAATGTGCAGATTTCTGGTTTGTTCCATGCAAAAAGAAAAGAACTGGGAAGCAATCCCCTCTGATACAGTAACATTAAAATGCTCTTGCCATGTGTTTTCTTTGAATTAATTATTAGGCTTAAGTTAATAAGAAAAAGGTACGTTTCAGGGCAAAATAATAAAGAGAAAAGGAAACTGGACACTGATTCTGACACTGAATTTAATTTATGAAGGTGCTGACCTGTGACATCTGTTTAAAGGCTACGCAATCCTTAAAAAGCATGCTTCCCAGAGAAACCCGAGAAGATACTAGCAGTTCATATAACAGGACCTTTCCCTCAAAATTATATCAGTAAGAGAGGTGTCAGCAAAGTTATAAGTCTTCTGAGGCAATCTGAGTCAGATTATCTTCTTTTAGGTGAAAAGAGCACTGTACATTTCTACATTCCTATTCAGTTGCTTAAAATGCCACTCTTGCTCTTCATTTGAGTTTTAAATGACTTCTTAAATCACCAGTATGCTGAAATTTGTGTCTGACTGTAAAGATTTTTAAACAGACAGCTATAAAGAGTGCCATGAGCTAAGGAGCTACACCACCCATCAAATTCCAAGGTACACAGTAATGTGAATCATAGGGGAGCACTTGCGCAGGAAACAGATACAAAATTACAGAACCAATCCAAATAAATGTCTTTTCAGTTTCCAGCTGTGCCTTCACAAGTTCCTCCTAGCCTCTACTTCCTGTACTTGGTGCTTGGCATTTGGAGGAGTGCCACAGATCAGGGCTGACTTCGCCATTACCACAGGTTTCCTGACACTCCTCCGAACGATCGGTCATGAATACCATGCTGTCATATAATCAGGTGTTCCTTCAGATTATTTTTTCTTCCAAGAGTCAGCTCTGAAAGCAGCACAATGCATATGAGAGGAGAAGACAGAGTAATTTCTATTTCCTCTTCTGCTTGCGTCTCATGTTTTTAAGCCAGTATTTGACCTTTGTTGGGAGTTGAAGCACTTTCCAAAGATCTAAAGGGAAATACGACGTGGAGGATTTGGGGTTTGTAGCTGCCAGAGCTTTAATTTCAGAAGTACTTACAAAAAGTGCCTCAACTCTGTACAGGATACAGTCGCTTGTTGCTTTGTTATGTAGTAAAGGCAGCGCTCACTCTAAAAATCAAGTAATGAAGATCTGGCACAGTTTTAGATTCATACATACTAAGGCTACTTGGAGGTTCTGTATGACCATAGCAATGCGAGTTAGACACACCATTAAATTGTAAAAAAATAAGCAGGATATCTTGTAGCAAAGTTGGAGCACCAGTAGCCACACAAAATTAAAAGGAATGCTCTTGTCCTAAACTAATACAACTAAGGCTGTCAAAAAACTTCATATGAGTACATTGGGGTGAAATATTCTGATGGCAAGTAGGTATTTTATAGCCGCATGTCAATCTTCTTGAATGGGATGAGCTATTAAATTAAATCCTTAAAATGAGTAGCTCTTTTATGTGCACTTATATTTTCTAGATGTTTGATACAGTCAAGATTATCCTGTTAATTTGCATGTGCTTGTTTCTTTTGTTATTTTTAGAAAATTCTTTAAAACTTACTATTATTCTAACACCTGAGTAAGATTCTAAAATATTTTTTATTTTAGTCCTATAGCATTTTTCAGTTGTCTGTCTTAATCTTTGTTTCTATTATCTGTAGTTCTGGAAGAAGAGACAAAGGAACAGATGGCTATCATGACTTCAGGTTCTAGCATTTATTTCAGTGACACTGCGTAGAACAGGCCATGCCTTTGTGGTGTAACTCTCTGGAAGCTGATGGAGCTACGCTAGAAGAACTGTAGAGAATTTTCAACAGAGCTCAGGGTGAATAAAAATTTACATGGGAGAATATGACTGTAATTTGGGGTAACACTGTATTCTTCAGAACCATCATACTCTTATAGCAGGTTTCAGATCTTGTAAGTTTTCATAGAATCATAGAATGCCCTGAGCTGGAAGGGACCCACAAGGACCACCGAGTCCAACTCCTGTCCCTGCACAGGACAGCCCCAAATTCACACCAGGTCTCCGAGGGTGCTGTCCAAGTGCTTCTTGAATATCACCAGGCTTGGTGCCATGATGCCTCCCTGGGGAGCCTGTTCCAGGGCTCCACCGCCCTCTGGGGGAAGAACCTTTTCCTAATATCGAACCTCAAATATGAATGTCCGATAGCAGCAAAATCCAGGGCTTCATTTAAACTAATTAAGCAAGTAGGATTTTGTCCCCACTTATTGACTTTAACATTTACATGGAAGTTTAGTGAAACCCCAGTGCACAGGAACTATGATGTCTTAAACACACAGCTTTTTACATGTGTTCTTCCATTATGAAAGTATCCAAGGTACTGACACTTTCATGCTACAGTTCCCTGTCCTTAGGAAATGGAGACGTACCCATACATCTGCTACGTGCGACTGGCTCATTGGTAGATCACAGTTGACTGATATGCTGCATTTGTGAGCTATGCGTCACTTCACAGAATTAGCAACAGCAGAGGGATCTGTCATATTTAGGAGTATGTTTTTATAAAAATGATATCTATGCTAAAACTAAAAGCTGTGCATCAAATGTAAACAATACCACTTCAAATTATTATCTCCTTTTTCAAGGCCCTTCCTTCTTGACAAAACCAGAGTGTTGCAGAAAGTTAATGCTGTGCATTCAGTACATGGCCGTATCCCTGACTACTCCTAGCAGGAAATGTGCACCTGGGGGTTCTGATCACCTGCGGTAATTTCACTTTTTTAAAACCCATTTGCAAGAGAGAGACTACATTTAGTGTCCCAACCAAAACCCAGCTTGTGCCTACGATCTGATTACATTAGTTACCCTGTATCCCTTTCCTCTTTGAAAGTTTTGTTAGGAAAATACTACTCTACCTCCTAGAGGTGCTCTTGCTATAGGATTGCTGCATTTCATAAATGTGTGGGCTGCAGCCTTCTGTGTATATAGCTGCATCCTTGGCTTAGCCAACACGCCTTAAAGCTGGCACAGATTTTGGCCAAAGGTCATCAAAGTACTTCAGAATCTATCTGGGACGAGAGATGCCATATTATGCTTGGGTTAGTACATAATAATAATACTTCAGAGGAAGATAATTAAATAAAATAATAGAAAATGTATGCCAAAGATCTGCTTGAAACAATATACCAGCTTCTTATATTAAGAATGGTTAAAAATGGCAGCATTAAAAAACAACTGGCTCTTTCCCAAGCTACATGCCATTTGGATTTCCTTAAAAATTCAATCTTCACAGTTTCTGAATAATGCCACTATTGTAATTCAAGGACGCTCCCCTGCTGGTTTTGATTAATTTATTTTAACAACACAGAAGTAGTCCGCTGTAGCTCCTCTGGTAACATAAATCCCTGTTACAAAGAATTCTGTTGTCTCCATCTCTCTAATAAACTCTAGTGTCAGGGGTTCAGAGCTAAATGGATGGCGATACAACTTAAACAATTAATCTCTGCTTTTGCATCTGAATTTAATATCAGGGTTTTTTTCCCCTTCAGCCCTTAGCTACTTTATAACTTTATTTCCCATCTAAGTAACACATCCAGTGAAATATTTTAACCTGCATGCAATAACACCCGTTTTACACATTTAAAGTTAATATCCTGAAAAAGTTTTACCTATAGGCAGGTATCTTTAAAAAAAAATATTTAAATGACCAATGGCTATCTGGCCAACTTTAAAAAATTTATTGCGAGTCTCATGACATATGCTATTCTCCTTACAGTACCAGACACTGAAATCTGGTTCTTACCCGAGTTAAAGCTTTCTTTAGAATTAGAATACATTTCTGGATATTCTGAATTGCAAAGTGATCCCATCCCACATGAGAAAAAAAAACAAACACAAAAACAAGTAATCCCAAATTCTTAATGTTTAAATCTTTTTTCACGTGCTACTAGAGAAATCGTTATTTACTAGTTGCAGGGCTAATGAAAGAAGCTGGGAAGGACCGCAGCCTGAGAACAAACTGCACGGTGAGGGCATGTAGATACCTATTACAGTTTCTATGGACAGAAATTGAGTAGATGTACAACATAGCTGCTATTAAAATAATGGTGGTTTTCGGAGGTCACAGAAATTATTGTGGTGATATGTGACATGTAGATATTCTCCCAAATTCTAAGAACATGTGGATACTCTAGCATTCAAGCAGTATGGTGAGTTTTGGGAATCATGCCGCATTTTAATCAAAATTGTTGTGTTAGCTTACTTATACATACTCTTAAACTGTTTTCTTTCCACAAAAATATTAAATACTTCTTTATTTAAACTCACTTACTTAAAACATTAAGTAAAATGAAATTAAACAATTTCCAAGCTGTTTCTTACCAATTTCTGGTAAGCCAGCTGCTCATTTGACATGTCGTATGTGTAATTTCAACAGTACCCCTATATGTGTGAGTGTATATACAGATGCTTTAGGCTAACATTAAACAATGTTCTGTAGCTATAAATGTTTTTGTAATCCAAATAAAGTAGGTAGTGTTTTTATAACTATCAATTCTTGGGTTATGGAGAATGTCTTCAAATAGAAATAGAAAGAGGTTTATCATTACAAACAGGTCTCATTCCCTTAAAAGGAAGTTGTTTCTTTTTTCTTCTGCTTCTTTGGAGAACTGGCTACAAACTGGGAATGGTTATTGTATGACTCATTTGAGAAGAATAGCTACAGTGTAAAAAGTTCAGAAAGGATTTTAATAAAACCAAACCCAATTATCTTCTGTTTTGGGCACGATAAAGATAGTCTTAAAGAGAAAAATATCTTTTTTTTTTTCCCCAGAATGCTGAAGATCAACATAACACTGCAGTGTTTTAAAGGGAAGGGAGAAAAGGCCAAGAAAGAAGAAAACATTTACCCCTAGTTTCAGTTCAGTTTCAGTTCTATAGATATATCTCCTTTCATAAGCAAGCTTTACATTTACTTTCTTCTGATCTGGCGTGTAAATGAGCCTCTGCACCCACCAGTGCAAATCACTGACTGCCAAAAGCACACAACAAACTTGGGAATCATCACTCACTTAGCTATGCACTGATAATGTGGCTTTTCCACTGTACCCCAAGTAGCTGTACTTCAGCTCCTTGGAAATTCCTCAAAACCCCGACACTAAGTCAAACTGTTAGCAATAATAAAGTTATTTCAAATAGAACAACATGAATGACATAAGCAGCTATGCTGTGGACATTAGACACTGCAGATGCTACAAGTAAATACTATTGTATTATTCCCTGCATTGCTCTCCCCCCAGTGACTTAAAAGATACGATAGTGAAGTTAGGACAGAAGGCGGCCCTTTCTGTCTTGAACTTCTCTTATTGTTTATGACTCAGCATTCGAAACTTTTGGCATAACGTAAGGACCTGAAACAGTTAGTCTCATACCTTCTAGCTTTTGCTTACTGTGCCATTCAAAGGGGAGGCCGATCAGAAGGTAGGAGGCAGTAGTCAAATAATCATTGTACCCTATCATTAAAACCCATCTTTGTTTTCACAATTTTATATATGAAATCAGGTCTTCAACATGCCACTTAAAGTTCTGCTTTTCTGCATCCTGCAGTACTCAAGTATCCTATCTTTCATTTACAAAAGGGAGAGAAACTGGTGTTATGTATCACAAAACTAAGCTTTAATAGGGTTTGTGACTGTTAATATTAGAAATACGCAGAGCAAAAGTGCATACCAGCTGGTGTATGTATTTTCAAGATGCAATAGCAGGGTGAGGGATGCTGACTGTTGAGCAA
Organism: Phalacrocorax aristotelis; assembly: GCF_949628215.1. Classification (NCBI taxonomy): domain Eukaryota; kingdom Metazoa; phylum Chordata; class Aves; order Suliformes; family Phalacrocoracidae; genus Phalacrocorax; species Phalacrocorax aristotelis. The sequence continues at coordinate 5,834,972 of NC_134279.1, forward strand.
GTGTTCCATGCAAGACAGAGAAATGCAATTTTCTTTAATTTTTTTTTTAAAGTTCAGCACTAGCTGTTTCCATATTGCTACTCTAGCAAGCGAAGTTTGTACACAGCACCATGAACTATAAGAGTCTGCTATATAATCATCTCCTTGAATAGCTAAGTGCTTCGATGTTTTTATCTAAACCCTAAGCAACAGGGTCAGGATATTATATTTATTGCGATAGTCACACACAGTTTGATAGTTAAAAATCTGAACAGTCTGTAATAGTTTTTGTAAGAATACGGTTTGTCTATTTAAAGTGTGTGAGATTAGAAGGGCAACCATGCTAATCGTCACATGTGGCTGCCAAAATTCTGTAGAAACCATCTGGAGGGAAACACAGTACACTGGAAAACATTATTTTGCCTTAAAGTTATAGGCCACCCTAAAGGAATAAAACTTCAGGGGATAAGTCAGTAGCTTCAGATCAAGACACTTCCTTACTGTGCAGTCCAAAGATTATGCATAAATAATTTACAATTATTCCACTCTAAACAGAGACAATAATTTGTCAGTCACAACACAAAGGTGTTAATATTTTTAAAGATTTTTATTTACTCTGTCCATAGTGCACATATATTGTAATGGAATTTGCTGCATTCATCACTTGTAGTTAATGTATATTCTGTGTTCCCTTAAATATCAAATATCTATCACGTGGCTTCATTTTGATGTGAGAGTGTGCGTCCAATATTGGCCATTTATATAAATTAAAGCTTCCAGAAGTGCTAGTAGGATTTTATTTTTTTTTTACATTTCTTATGCTTGTAGCACTACAGAACTTTTTCCTGACTGTTCCTAAGATTGCTCCAAGTGAGGCTGAAGTTAATGGAAAGCGACCAAATTATTTCAATGGGAGTTTCATATTTGGAAAGAAAGAACAGGACAGTATTTTGGAAAGACTGTCCATGTATCTGAATTCCCATTCCCAGGAATTTTACAGGAAAATGCTGAACGTTTCAAATTGTCATGAGACTAACTGCATTTGAATCTTCTTCGGAATATATATACATATATTCCTGTAGTCCTCAAAGCTAAATTTTGAAAGAAAAAAATGCTTCAAAGCCCTCTCCACCCTGCTTCCAACTGGCTAATATTTGATCAGTTGAGAATGGCCTGGCCAAAAAAGGCTCATGGATGTATTGCAGGCACTCAGCCTATTGCAAATCCAAGAATCTTGCATAATTTCAGATGACACTATGCTTTACAGTATAGCTCAGGCTACATTGTAAAGGAGGACATGCACTGCTGATGCTTTTTGAGGTATCTTTGATAATGAGAGATTTACAGCTGCAGCCATAATTTACCATTGCAGTAGATTGTGGACAGTCAGGAGTTTAGAACTGGGATATTTTTCATGCATTTTTAAAAAAATATATTTTGTAGATCTCACATTTAAAAAAAAAAAGTATGCGTGAAAGTGCTGTTGCTGCTACTGCTGTCCCACGGTGCTGTTCAGCGTGGGGAACCTGCAAGGTTAATGTTTGGGAGGAGAGGGCAATGGGTCCTGCTGCCGGGAATGGGAGGCCAGGTGGGACGGGAGGCTCCTCCTTGCCCATCTAGTGCTCTGCCTGGTAGCGAGGGGAGTGATATTGCAAAAGAGAGTCTGTGCTTCTTTTAAAGGCCTATCCTGGACCTGGTTGCCAGGGAACTGCGGGAGGGAGAAGGCTGGCAGCAGACGGGAGTAATTCCGCTGGATTCAATTAGAGCGCATCAGTAGAACTAAGTGAACTATTAAAATAAACAGGCCTCCTACATCAGAAATTAGTACGACCATAGAAATCAGAGTGTTCAAAGATTTGCTTTATGGTATGTTGAGTTTTAGTGCTAACATGGGCCACTGCCTTTGCACACCTGCAAATGTGCTCAGGACATGGTTATGCTCAGGGTGGCACACGTGGCATCGGCCCACCTTGGCCCCTCTGACACTGGTCATTTTTCAGGATCCACAGCAAGCAGTGATGCAGCAAGGCACTGATTTCCTACAGAGACTGGGGAGCTGCCACCTTAATTTGTGGATGAAAGGAAAACCGAAGCAACAGCATGAGAGATTAGGACTGTGAGCAAACCCTTCCTTCCCTCCTCTGCTGAGGACTCCTGCTGAACACCTGCAGAGAGGGCAATGGTTGCTCCTAGAAGAGCAAAGAGCCAGGATATAACCCTAATCGAGTAGAAATAACCCAGCAGTCTACTAATACCTTCAGATACCCTGGATCATTTTTCCTCTAAGTGGTAACTAATTGATTTAATGAGAGAGATTTTCTTATTTAAGAGCAAGCATCCTGAGCATTTCCTGAAGACTAGATTTCATTTATTCAGCAGTGGTAGAGGTATACATCAGCAAGCAAATACCTGTGATTGTTAATATTAGGAATATACATAGAAAAAGTGCATGCCAGCTGGTGTATGTATTTTCAAGATGCAATAGCTGGCTGAGGGATGCTGACTGTAGAGCAGGCATTCCATGCAAGACAATTTAAAAGTGTTCTTTTGCTTGCTTTTTTGCAATTAAAAGCACAAACTTAAAATGGAAGGGGGTGTGTGAATGTTTCAAACAAGTAACCTTTTTTGGTCAGGGACCAGTGGTGCTGATAATTACCTAACTCTTGCCAGGAGCTGAAATACTAAATGGCAATCTAGTCCATTTTTGACAGTACACATGCAAGATATGGCCACATCTGTAAAACGCCATGTTTTAGCATGCTCCTTCGAATATCTCAGATTAAAACTGCAAGAGAAAGCATGGCTAGTATCAAACCTTTCTGTATAACTGCAGTAATTACTTCTGAAAAAAATAGCCTGGTGTTTGATGAGAAAATAGCCAGAACAAGAGTGACAATAGGTACTAACAGTCAAAGTGTATGACCAGTTGTGTATGTACTTCCAAAGAGCAAGAGATGGAGTCCAACCCAGAAAGCCAGAAAAAAATATTCAAGCTTCCTATCTCAACCCATTTCAGACTTCTGCGACAAGGGCGAGATGGCTATAAAATTTTGCACTTACAGATTTTGAGGTGTTTGAATGCCAGGACCTAATTCTTAGCCTGGGCCCAGGACTGTTCCAGCAAACTCTTTAGGAACATCTTTAGGTTTTGTATGGATGTGATCAGCAGAACTGATTAATGGCAATGGAATTATGCTGAAGAGCTCCAGTGGAAGGGCTTGTTGCAGCAGATAGGAGCTGATGAGGGGTAGGGATGAGTTAAGAGTCCGCTCAGAATAGTCCCACTTAGCATTACAGGCCAGGATCTAAACTTATGAGTCAGATACAGCTTTTTCTGGAAATATTTATGACCTTGGCTTTCCAACTACTGCTTTGTATCTCCAAAGATGTCTCTCATCACATCTGAGATACTAAGTGGATCAGTTCTGAACACATTTTGCAGTCAGAGCCTCATCTAATTTCTCACATTTCCCTCGTCCCTCCCCAGGCTCTAACACCTGTAGTGCGTTGCTCTGATTTCCTTCTGCATACACAGACACGAGCATACAACTTCTGTCCCTAAATAATCCACTTCTAACTAATCTTTGCCAAAAATTCTGACATCTTGCATTGTTTAAGCTAAGCTATCTCCTAAACTGGGTGTTCCCCTACTTTCTTCCACTCTCCCCTTGTCTTTTTGATCCTTTCCCTCTATCCTTCCACACATATTAAATATCTGTGGTGTTAGGGTCCTTTTTCTGGCGATTTGCACTATGTGAAACAGCTCTATTGTGCTTCCCCACCCTGTTTATCTTACTGGCATATACACATCTTCCCTGACATTTCTCATTCCTTCATCTGTCAGGTGTTTTAAGGAAAGAATTCAACAGACGTATTCGAAAGAAACTGTTCTGGGTAAAGGCACTGGGAAGCCATGTTACACAATGAAGACTACAGTTCTGTCTGGAACCGTGAGGATTATCAGACATGGAAGAGCGGTCATTTAAACGTACTAACTGGTTTGCTACAAATACCGTGTGCACAAGAAGAGATAAATGATAATGACAGTAGATTAAACTTGGTTCATAAGCCTTCAAACATACTCAGTATGACATTCTTTTTCATTTATGCAGCTGAGCAAGTTTACTTCAGCCAGCGGGTGGGGGGTCTAAGAAAACTATTTGGACTGCATAACAAGAACACATCTGTACAGTTGGGGTAGCTTTGAAGATATGCCAAATTTGTTTGGGGATTTTTGTTGTGTTGGTTTTGGTTTTTTTTTAATAAGCTTAAGGCTTTTCTAAAAGAATCCTAGTATCACTTCTACCCCTCACACCAAAAATAAACTCCAAATGAAAACAGCATCAAGAACTATCATGTAAGCATTTTTACGGCCCAATACTTACAGTAACTGACAGTTACAGTGTAACTTAAGCGGTTGCACTGCTTAACCATCCAAGTCACAAAATAGTTCGGTGCACACAAAAAATTGAATGGAATTAGTTTACGTATTATGCATTCAAACAACCATCAGTCAAACACATCTTTGAAAGCGTTGATATGAATTACAGAAGCAAAGTTGCCAACTCCCAGCGAAAATCACCTGTAGATATTTGCAAATAGCAATATCCAATTCCGGTATGCTTCAGTATTTAACTAGGCTTGGCAGGGAGAAGTAAAAACAAAAATATACTCATATCCTGGCAACCTACAGCACGTTGAATTCTACAGCATTAACTGATGTAACCATCTTGCCCTATTTAGGAATTTTTTTTTGTTTAGATTTCTTTGGGTTCGATAATGTAACTGCAAGCTGATCCAAAATGACAATAAGCTTCGTTCCAAGTGCAGTATGAGAATGCAGTCACAGATGCTACTTCACTGATTCTCTATAAGGAGGATTGTAAAGGGTCTGTTAGACTCTTAAAGAAAGCAATCTATTGGCAGCTACCTTTCAGACATTTGCTACTATTACTGATTTACTACATTTGTACACAAAATACTAACGTACATGAATTTCAAGGCAATGTATCAAATTCTCATACAACATAAACGTTCTAAGCATGCAGTTTGGAAGGCCTGGATTGTGTTCAGTGCTCTGGGGAAAAAGAAATTACAGTTCCTCCTGTGCAGCTAAATTTGTAAAGCAAGAGACCCCAGATGTGCTCTGCAGTGTTTTATGTGCATGTATCAAGAACATCATGCTACTCAATACAAGTCAGGCCTATGCTATCCCATGCAATAGGCCACTGGCTTTCACATGTCCAGGGCATCTGTGGTGCACACTGAAGTGAAAACAGTTTGGAGACGCTGCCGGACAACATGTCATTCCTAGCAATGAGCAAACACCCAGACGTGGCTGGGGCTTCCTCAACAGTGTGCATGGTAGATACTGGGAAGATGTTTGCCCTTTTCCTTCTATTTCTCTGTGTCCTAAATCACATAAATGTAAATTTAGATGTTCAATTTTAAATTATTAGAGATCCAGATTCAAATGAACTTATATAGGTAACTATATTTTGGCCATATTTGCTTTCCCTCCTCTCCTTTCTGATCTTCCTTCATCAGGAAATCTTTTGCATCAAGAGAGCTAACTAGAAACTTCAGGGTTCCATTTCTCTGCTATAACTTGCATTTGAATCTCACAAGGATGAAGCACACAGAAATTTCTTTACAAAGACCTACTGGTAGCTGTGCTGTTAGTTCTCCCGGGTCACTGTGAGGGGGACTGCTCCTGTCCTCGCAGAACGATCCAACAATCCTCCTCCACAAGTAACGGGACACCATAGAGCCAGGTGGAAGCATTATATGGAAGGCTGTCACATGTTCCTGCAGTCTCATCTCTGAGCTTTTTTTTTTCCTTGGATGAGTTTATTTTTTCAATCCTAACACAAGTTTGATATCATTTTTGTCTGAAAAACAAGGCTATTTTTGTTCCAATGCAGCCCAGTATAATGTGTCAGAACCTATTTTCATCTGCTTATTTAAGTCTTCCAGAACAACATTTTAGCCCTTCCCACCATACAGAACTATGCCTACCTTGAACGGTTTGTTTGCTTGTACTTAGGATAGCTAGGCAACAAGCGGGCAACAACTACCAACGACCTGGTAAAACTGCATTGTATTAAGCTGTACACGTCCAACCTTTTTTTATTTCAGAAGATGAAATAGAATCCAAAATCTATACCAAAAACATGAATTTGGGCGTTCTAATGTCACCTTCATCTCTTTTTTCGAAAAAATAATACTACTACCACCCAGCATCACTGAGAGAGCAATGGTAGCTTTAACTTCTGATCCAAATCTTGCAGATCCTTGGCATACCTAACTCATATATGCTTTTTCTACCATTACCTGAAGATGCAGTTTTGATTAATCTTTATCTACTCCCGTTAGAGTACACGGAGAGCAATACACCATGTCCTATCAGCCACCTAAAATGAGCTCTTGCCAGAGGAATTTCATGGTACCTGACAAGCTGTGGCTCTACATAGCGGGTCTAGCACATTACAAAGCCAGGCACACCGTGGAGCCCCATGGTGTGAAGGCTGTGCCGTTCAGTGTAAGGTTGGTTCATCTGCCCCTGTATCACAGTCCTGGAGCTGGGAGTACTGGGGAGGGACCACGGAGGGATACAGGAGCTGCTTGCACATGTTCAGTCAGGTGGAACCAGATTTATTAGCCCAAGCCCAGTGCTATTGCTGCAATCGGCAGAGGCAAGGAGGACGCTGCAGCCAACTTCGGGAGCGGGGTGAAGTGGATATAATAGAGAACAAATCTTGCCAATATTTTCAAGCATGGCTTGGCTACAGAACTGTTGGGAATCATTACAGTATAACATATTAGATGTGCTTGAGCAAGTTAAATTTCTTGTTTTCTTGGACAGTGAAACGATCTTCCTTCCTTAATGTGCCATAAATTACTGTAAAATACAAATTGAGATATTCTGTTGATATGTGGGCTTTCTTACTGGTTTTGTTTGGTTTGGTTGTTATGCCTGGTTTCTAACAAAGCATAACTTTCAGTCCACATTCATGTCAGCAATGGCCTTATTTGAAACAGCAGTTCTTTCAAGGTGCCTCGCAGGGTGATGACCCTTAATTCCAGACATCCCAGATTTGATTAAAGCCACATGAAACAAGTTCATCTTTGTAACCCTGCACTAGTATATTGCCTGCTTTCCTCAAACACATAAAAAGCCTTTACTAAGACTACACTAACTCATCTTTATGTTGGTCACATTTTCTTAAACTTTGTCTCTATCACAGTTCAAGTCCCAAACCAGGTACAGAATCATAAAGTACACTAGCAGCTAGGTCAAAAACAAGATCAACAATGAAGCATGGACTGCTACATTTACTCCTTTAAGAAAGAGCCATTTGCCATGAAACATTTGTTCTATCTCTATATTATATGTATTCTACCTATATATTTTTAAAGTAAAACAGACAAAAACTAGCATTTATAAATAGAGAATCTCAGTATCTCAGGAGTAATGAATGTCCATTTTGCTCTTTCTTGGTTTACTCCATACACAAGACCACCATACAGAGGACACAGCATGGAGCCTGTGTAAAGCTTCATCTGAATAATTACTTGTGAGTTAGGCAAGCAGGAACCTTTCAGTGTTGTCTCTGTAAAAGCAGACATCTTTCTCTCTTCTCTCCCACCAATCCAAAATACGTGCTGTCAACAAGGACAATTATTATAATCACAGGCATTCCTCCTCAATGAGAAGCAAAGTCACTATCGTTTTAAACCCAAGAACAAAACCACCTTTTCCTATAAGACGAGATCTCCCTCTCTCTCTTCTCCTTCAGAAGTAAACTGCCTTTTATCTTCCCTGGGGTTATAAGGAGATGAAATCATATACTTCAAGTAAGTGGCTATTCCTGTCCCTCCCAAAAGTAGCTGGCTAAAAGGGAGAGAAGTGGGGGGGGGGAAGAAGAGAGAATGCAAGAGCAAAACCACAAAGCTCTTTGGAGAATTGGACAAGCCAGAAAAGAAAAAGGCAACACACAACTGCCACCACTAGTAACTGTACAATCATTAAAGAGGAACTGTGAGGAACTTCTCCAGATAGATTAATTACCCATTTTAAGACAATGAATATGATACAGGGCTGTTCAACATATGACAAACTATGGCCCTAGCCACATTATCATAGTGATACAGAGCACATAAACCCAAACATAAGACCACCCTTTGTGAATTCTCTTTCCCTGTGAGTGATCACTACCTTCATTACTGATGTTTTCTTTTTGTTTAAGAGGTCAAAAGAAATCTTGTTGATTTGGTCCCTGTCTTGCTCTCTCGGGCTTTCACATATAGTTTATTAACAGTTGGTAAGGTCTTTAGTTATCAGTTTTGCAATTCCCATTTAAATTCCCAACCCCCTTTTCCTTCCTTCTAAAGCAGCTGCTCTGATCAAATACAGGCCTCGTAGTGATGCAAGTTTTTGAAATCCCACTGAAGGTGACTCACTCCAATGGGATACTCATGGAAATTGATTAATAATGATAGCTTTACTTTTCATATCCAGATTTACCTCTATTTATCCATCTTTCCTCATCCTGGGGAAAAAAAATGTCCTACAAAGCACTTAACTTTTTAACAGCTAAAGAAATCACACATTTCTAAAGTTTAGTGTCAGCAGATCCAACTCCATCATAGAATCGCCACTGTTCAATACTTTTAAGAATAATCCAGAGTGAGTATAAAATATATGAAATAACTTGCATGTGATCCTCTAGTATGATAATGCCTGATTTATTATAGTTGTTGTTTCTGGCTTCTAGTTAGCAAACTGCTGCTGAATGCTACTTCCTTACTTGAGAGCACCGCATACTGTCACGTGCTTTTCTGACTTTCACAGTAAATATCCATTGGTGATTACTTGCAGTAATAATCCACTTCCAAACCAGTGTAGATTAATTACAGCAAATAGAGTAAAATCTCAGGCTCTGCATATATTAAGTACAGACACAGAAATTATCTTAAACTCCTGCCCCACCCCAAAAAGTTGTCAGACGTGGAGGCCCTTTCTTTAAAGAAGATGCAGAGAGAAGATTCAATTCATAATACACTAACCAAACCAGAGATTTTCTGATTTACCTTCTGTCCATAAGGATGTGTCCATTTTCTCAAGGTTGTGAAGTGCTAATCAACCCCAAGGTTAAAGGTAAATTTCTCATGTAATAAATCCTAGGCATAATGCAGCCACTACAGTTACAATACAGTGTATAAAATCACCTGATCCTCTAATAGTTCAAATTCTAGCTGCAAAACTACATCTGTTCACTGAATTATGAGACAGGAACCCATTACAAGCCCTGGAAAGCAATTCAATCTTACTAATTTTCCATCAGTGTAAAGAGCTTGTAACTTTGCCTGAACATTAAATCCTAGATTTAAAAAAAAAAAAACCACTTTAAAAACACTTTAAACACAGAAATGAAATTTAATACTGTTTTTTAAACTGTGGTTTCACTTTCTGTAGGAAGCAAATGTTTCTGTGGGCACCACCTGAAGGAATGACAAATATCCACAATAGACTTTAGTACTGCATTTCATACAGTAGCACAAACCTTTTCACAAATACGCCAGTGAGGAGAACTTTAGCTCAGTTTCAGATAAGTCTGAAATTTCTTTATTGTTTCTTCAGTTTCATGTGGAACCAGGTGAAACAGAATTATTTTAATTGAGTTTTGCAAGGAGATTTCTTTTAGTTCATTCAAATTCAATGTGAATTTCCAAGCATATAAGCTGTTTACGTGGACGTATACGCAGAAGGCAAAACTTAAGTTTTCACAGCTCTGCTTGTGACTTTGAAATCTGAGGCTATATACTTAAGACTTCATAATTAAATGAAGGACAAGTATCATATCTACCTTCATCTTCTAAACATCTGTAAAAGATGTAGCTACTAGTATTAATTTATGGTTATATTTGATTTCTTAAACATTAGCATTAGTTATGTTTATAGAACAAGCCTTTGAACAGGCTATACAACAGCAATTGTAGAATATACATACAACAATATACGTGCACATACTGTGGAATATAAATAAGCAATCAACAAAACATGGAGAGTTATGCTGTGCATATATAAATGAGACCAGTTTTTTCAAAAATTGTTGGAAGTTTTGTTTTTCAGACCTTTTGGGGCTGAATCCACAACTCAAATACTGATTCCTATCCACCCGCTCAGCCAGAACTAGCATGTGACATGCACTAACAATGGTCGTTACCCAGCGGAGTGCTCAAGCACATAATTTGTATAAATATATAAGCGTTAATTAATACAAAGCCTATCTGCTTAGATGATATAGGTGGCTGAACCACAGCACATACAACTGTCAGCCAGTACACAATTAAATTCCTGTGAACACAGTGAAATACAAAAGAGAGCCAACAGAAGTCAAAATTTCTTCATACGGATTCTATTGCCAAAAAACTGAACGATTTCATATGACCACACTAGATCCTACAACTTAATGCCAGCGGCATTTGTTATACCAGTCCAAAGAGCACATCCTCTCAGCATCTAAAACATACAGCTCTTTTTTTCCCTTCTGCAAGAGAATCTTAACTTGAATTCTAAATTTAATCTGCTAAAGCAATTTCAACTTCTGTACATACTAGAGAAAGAACCGGACAGAAAAGTACTCAATGGCCTTCCACTGTGAGAAATGCCGAGCCCCAGAGACAACAACAATGGAAAAGGCAGGTTTCGGCAGTTAAAATCTGGAGCCCGTCAGTTACAAATGCTGTGTTACCACTGCCACGAGTTTAGGTTTCCATTCATAGGACTTAGAAATGGAGATGTGGAAAAAATAAACTGTAAAGAATCACAACGGTTATTTCACATAGACTGTTCATGAGAACAATAGCAGGAAGGTTGTATCACCTCTCTTTACTGTTCAGAGATGGATTAATGTACAGAGCTCCACGCCACAAAACCGTATCTTTAGCAGCATGTGCAATTTAAAATAACTTCAGCTTCTTTTCTCACTTTCAATTTTCAGTTTCTTTAAGAAATTATAAGCTTCAGTTTACTTTCTCCTGCCCTCTGGGACTGGTCCTGAAGTCTAAATTGATCAGCCTAACGTGGCAGTTTTTCATTTTTCATGTTCCACAGAGCTTGCTCTTCGAGCTTGCTATTCACAGACAGGTTCTAAACACCAAGTCCTTCGGAAGACCCTTTCAGTTTTGCCTGCAGAAGCATCTAGGGAAAAAAATCAGTGACTTAGAAAGGAAGTTCTGACAAGGCCAGAGTTGAAGGAACATGCAGAACTGCAAAACCGTTCTTGACTAGGAGCTAGCTGGGGCCTAGAAAAGAAATTTATAATAGGGGTTGCTGTTAGATTTAGGTGTTGACCCTCTTTTCCACCTGTCCGTAAGCACTGAAGCAGGTGGTTGCATGGCATTACTACTTTCTGTGTGGGAACCACCATCCTTCTTTTCTCTGTATAATATAGGACCACGGCCTGGGTCGTTTTACTCCTTCCTATCTTCAGCAGAGGCAGTGATGTTGCTGACCTTTCGAGACCAGGAACCTCAAAGAAAGCCCTGCTTTTACCAGGACCGGGAGGCGGTGAACAGCCACTAAATTTAGGGTCTCTCTAAAGCAGAAGAGCTCTGCCCCCATGGCTATTCCAGCATAACTGTGCCAGTGGATACCTCCTAGTTTCTCTGTAGCATAGTGGCACCTTCCGGGAGGTGCTCAAACTATATCACTTAAAGAAATGGTAGGACAATGTAGCGACATCTATATTGGGGTTTCTTAGGGTGCTTACCTCAAGGAGGAAACATGCTTTCCCCCTCCCATAATGTTATCCAAAACAATTATACTTTTTTTTATGTAGACCTAGTCCAAGATAAGAAAATCAACTACACAGAAAATCTGTGCTCAGAGACCTGGCAGTCATTTTCTCCCATCTTCTAGACCACACGCAGACATGATTGTTTTCTTTTTTTTGTTTGTTTCTAGGAGACACTGGTTAAAATAACTAAAAAAGGTATCATGTTGAATATGCAAATAGATAACAAGATATCTTGGGAATGAATGTACCCACATAAAAGATAAACATGGGAAAAGGAAAATAGAGCTGAGTGAAGGACTTTCTGGCAGCAGGAGACTCTAGCAAGTAGGTAAAAATGACATAAAGATGCTAAAATGATAAGAGTTATAACCTTAGCCTTGCACAGGGACCTGTGGCTCACCATCAGAAAAAAAAAAAAGAGATAAAAACCCTGAGTCTTGTTAACTTTAGAAGTAACATAGATGTAAAGCATTAAAAATTATTGCCTTAATCTTATACACATATCACTTCTACAGAGTTCAGCTACTGATTTTACATCAAAGAGAACTACAATCAGGCCTGCTGTCTGGCAGCCTGGTGTCTGGCCGAGTCTTAGTTCCTTGTGGATTTACACGAGTGCTACATCCCAAATCTGGACCGGCATGGTCTGGTTGCCAAACATAAGTTTATCTTTTGCAGTAATGGTGATGGAAACTCAAAGGCCTGGAACTTGAGCTGAAGCTCAAAAGTCCCTTGCACACCAAACCGCTGCGCATTGCTGAGGATATAAATCTGGACAATCCTCTCAGAAGGTTTTACAGCACTGCTGTTTCTAATGCTGAGTACCAAAAGGGCAGAGTTACATACGAAAATGCAGGCAATGAGTAATGTTAACTACAATTGTTTTAGTATAGAAAAATATCAGGATGGAAGCTTATAGTAAAGTTTGGAAAGAAGAGTTTATAGTAAATAAATGGAATGTGAAACTGCTGTATATGGGGCAGACTCTGTTCCCATTGTAGCCACTGCAAGCTATTCCCCATATTGCATGTCTATTTATATCTGATTTATGTGGAGAGAAAAAAAAACAAAGCCCAACAAAAACCCACTAGTGACCTAATGAGGACTTTTGTACACAAGCAAGTTGGAAAACTTGAAAGTCATTTACTCCTTGACATGATTTACAGATTCATCTCCTGCTGTTTAGCTTTAGTGCACCATGAGGAACAAGGCTTCCAAACAAACTGAATCCCATTTGTCTGCAAAATACTTAGACAACAGTTTCCTAGGAATCTTCTTTCTCTTGTTCAATTTGCCATTTCACTAACCATTGTCCAAGTACTACTGAGATGCATTCAGTACAATTTTCTGACTGAAAGAACATAATTATTTTATCAGTTTGCACAACTATTTTCAACTTTTTGTGGAGAATAGTACAAATAGTAATACTAAGTCCCACTCTCTCACAGCAGAATACGAGTAATTCTGATTGGAATTAGTATCTATTTCTATAGCCAGCTTTGGAAGAATCAGTGCTTAGTCAGGTCCAATTATAAGCAGATTTATTGGAAGCATTTTCTCTTCAGCAGCAATTTTAGTAATCTGAAAATGTGTGTGGGTGTCCATGCACTTGTATTATTCAATACTTGCTTTGGAGAGGAACTCTCCCTGGTAGCTTTAAGCAGTGATAAGCAGGCAAAAAAGTCAATAAATATCTTTATCAGCAGGGTGAGTTACCTATTTGAGACTAGGGAGATCCCAGTGAGTTCCTCGATAACAGAATAACAAAGGACAGGTACTGATGCTAAGACCATGCACTGTAATTATAGAATCCTAAACACTGTAATTATGGAATACTAAAGTATGTACTGGATACCTAGTTTGTTTACCTTAAGAACACATCACAAAAAAATGGGCAAAATACAGTCTAAGGAAAAAAACCTAACTTCACCATTAAATAAAAACAACAATCCAACCTGTTTAAAAGAGCCAATGTTGGTTCACTTAAAAGGTGATATCCCCATTCTTTGTGGAAAAAGGAAGAATTGGAAAAATGATCTCTTAAATGTGTTTTACTCAGAGATTCCAGGATATGAAAGAATTCATATTAATAACATCCTTTGTAAAAAAGGAAAAAAAAATCAATCCCGTGTGCCTCATGGTTTGTAAGTGACTGTAAGTTTATATTTTAGGATAATGCTCTCCAAAGACTTTTAGAACATTTCCTTGCTTGGCTTTTGTACAGTAAGTATGCTGTGAGATTTCAGGCTGACCTTTAGCTTTTGGAAATGCTGAAGTCTGTGCTTGCAGAACAAGCCTGCACATTTCAGCTAAACAGAAGGAAAAACAGCGAGGAATGTTTTGTTATGGGGTTGACTCATTTCTCTTAAACAAAAGAAATACTGCTGATTCAACAAAATATAGCTGGAGATGCCTTAAGTGGAAAGAAAAGGAAATGTTTGATTGGCAGTCAAAATCTAAGTAAAGGGAGATTTTTCTATAGGTGGTTGACAACAGTTGCCATTATATAGATGGTAAGTGAAAAGGTGTTTCTTTTGCCCAGCCTTTTCTTGGGTTTCTGCAATGCATTTGCATGTCAAATCCAGCTTATTATACTTTACATTCTAACACTGACATAAATTTTTGATGAAGGAATGGGATAGGTGGTCTCCTTTACTTACTAGGTGCAATCTGCTGCAGAGGAACACAACATGCAAGGAAACTGTCCATAGGATCATCACAATGGTTGCCAAGCTCTCTGCCAGAGCTGCACTCGCAACTTGCCTCTCTCAGGCTGTACTGAGAGACAGAAAGGGATAATACCTGCCTTTTGTCTTTCTTTGATCATCTCATCTGCAAAAGCAAGACCATGGGACGTGTGCCAATGTCCTAATCAATATTCATCTAATCTAAGGAAAAAACGCACAACTAACAGTCGTTTCTGTATAAGTAAGCAAGCTCAATCCTCTTTTGAGTTCTCACAAGTCTACTTAAAACTCTACTAAAATTAGAATGTTGTCCTTTTTAATTCATCACAAGCCCAATAGCTTAGGCTGAGACAATGCCAGGGGTTTTCAGACCCACTTTTCCCAGTAGACTGCTTTAAGGGACTTTCATACTAGGAAATATAACTAATGTCTTGTTTGTTCTCATATCTGGCTTGGGACAGCAGAGTTCCAAAAGAAATACAAGAGTTGTTTATGTTAAGATATAGCCCTGCTCAAAGATGTCATCTCATTTCTGACTTCTCCTGTAAATTTAGTTCACTCAGAACAAAATGCTTCTTATTCAGAGTGATTAATTGTAAGAAAATTTCTTAATATGTGTTTAAGGTTTCTCGGTTCATCTCATTTGAGTGTGAAAACAGACAAGAATGACGTGCAGAGAATAAATGTTGTCCCAGAAGAAAATGGAATAATTTTTCAGTTCACAACCTGACAAACTCACTCTCAGCTCTTCTAAGCACAATACTGGAGGGCAGTCAAAACTGGCTTGCACTCTCCTATTTCTTTTGAACATTATTGAAATAATTTATAATTAAAAATTCTTAATACTTTGAATGGAAAAGTTTCTGCATACCAACTTATTCCACGTTTGATGATGGGGTAACTGCCTTTATGACACTGCTCTCTAAGTTACTCACATTTGCTTCTGCAACGCCAGGATACATGCATGTTGCATGCAGGAATGGATGGAAAAAAATGAGATGCCATTACCCTTGTGCCCTCCGCCATTTCCCACAAAAATAAAGAACAAAGCTAGCACCCTTTCCTACACCTTTAAAATTTTCCTCCATGGTGGAAAGTCGTCTCTAGAAGGAACTCCACCAACAGCTATGCTAGGAAGATAGCATTTGTTTCTTGTGATACAGAGTTTGAGGCTGGAATAATTTCCTGAGCTCAAGTTGAGCAATAGGGTGTGGAGAGATGAGTTCAGAAATCTCAACTAAATAATTTTGTGTAGAATTTGGGTTAAAAGCAGTTCCCCTTCTTCCTCCCCCCATGTTGCTGAGTAAAAATAGATACTGAAAAAATGACCAAGTAATCGCCATTCTGTACATAAAGGGAGGCTTGGCAAGAAACAAAGATTTGCAGAAAGTCAGGTGGTTGGCATGGGTCATAGTGAATTTTGAGTTACAGAAAAATGAGAAGCAGGGGTATAGAAGAAAGAACTCCAAGGGTCTTGAACCTGGTGGGGATCATTAACAGTAACAGTCAGAAAGAGCAAACTCCAGCGCCTTGTGTGCGTTCAATGTAATTCATTATTTCCTCATTTTCTCAGAACATGGACTGGAGCAGATGAACCTTATGAAAGCTATACAATCATACAGCAGAGCATGCTTTCAGGTATTTTCTCTTTTTGTAATGTACCTTAAGGCAAGGAGTAATTCAGAATCATCAGAGAGCAAGAGGATTCTCTGATAAGAATAGATAATTAGGGTCTTCTGAATGGGATATCACTGAATGCAAACCTATTATGTCCAGAGGGAGAGAAGAAATTGCCTAGAAAGGGGAAAAAAAAAAGACAGAAAAAGCTGTCAGAACTGGCCAGCAAACTGAGTTTCCATTCCACTACTTTTTTTCGGTGCATCTTCAAGCGTTAGTAGTTTCAGGTTTTATGCATCATGCTTGAAACTGCTGTAGTCTTTGTAATGACAACTGACATAATTAAGCCAACTTCATCTGAGTTAGCCAGCCACCTAAGCAAGACTGATTTCTACTCAGTTTATTACAAGAGATTTTGAGAAGACATTTTAATAACAAATATCCAGCTGGACTACAAGCAAGTGTTAAAGATGGTGCAGTGCCTTATAAAAATATATCTTGTACGTAGCAAATTCTCGACCTCCCGTATTGTTATATGCTATGCTTCTTCTAAATACATAGATTCTGCTACCTTTTCCTAACAGGAGTTTAAGGAAAACCTGGAGAACAGACCTGAATGAAGCATAAATCTCTACATTAGTCATAATTAATTGTAGGAAAAGAACTTAGCATTTCATGGTCCACATGTGTACTTGAGGGGCAGTACATAACATTCCCGAACTTATTCTTCAGAGCTGAAGCTAGAGTTTATATGTATGCAATGACCACCTCCAAGTAGCATTAGTCTTTTAGAAAATCTCATGGCATTTTGGTACTAGACAGTCTGAATAGGAAGCCAGTGCTGCTGTTGTGACACAGTGCTGCTCAGAGCAAGTCCAGATGCAGTAACTGATCAAGTGAGTAGACAACAGTGCTCAATATAACAGTTAATGACCTTGTGTTACCCATGACAGGAAGCATTTTGGTTTCTTTTTACGTCTCACTGCAAAAATACAGTAACAAGAAGAGACTTCCCCAAAGTTTTTTTTGCGTGTGCCTGTTTTCTCCTCAATATTTCAGCCTTGATCTGTTCTTCTAGTGTGTGGCCTCTTCAACAGAGATGACTCATAAAGCTGAAGTATTCTCCAAATGCAAGGTGAACAAGCATCTGCAGGGAATTAGGCTGGCATCAAAATCATTCCAGATACTCTACGTTAGATATTCACTTGGGTCAGGAAAGAAATGAAGCATTTGTTCATTGAATCATTCTGCCACTTAGCCATAATTCAGAAGGTAATTACATTCCCAAGAGTAGAAGTGATCCGAAATCAATTTTGCCAGATGAGTCTAGTTGAAAGGGACTGATAAAGGCACTGGGAGCTATACGAGTCTGATTTTTCATAACCAGATCTTTTTATAGTCACCAACAGGCTTACTAATGCAAGTGGAGACATCTTTTCAAGATGATTGCAGAATCCTCTCTAGCACAGAATATAGCTTCTTGCATTGACCCAAAAAGAATGGGAGGGATCATATAATACGCTCTCTTCTGCAGCTGCTGCCCTCTTTGTAAAATCAGTCTGGACCTTATGGAGTCTAAGGAGCTCTGTGCTAAGTTATTCTAGAAAGGAATGCATTTATCTTCTATTATGCTATTTTTCTCAGACACAGAGGTAAAGTGGTCCCGCTTTGGCTGTTATTTTCAAGGATTCTTGTTATAGGCGCTCTTTCTCTCAAAAATGTCTAAGATGAAACAAGGCTGTGTTTAGAGTACAATTCGAGACATGTTTGTATGGGCCTTTTCAGTTACTGTGGCAACTACAGATTCAGTAAGGTCCTGTAGTCTGGCCTCCTGGCTGTTTTTTCTCCTTTCCCGTAAGGTTATTAGATGGTTGCTAGCACTGATGTGCAGGGCTGCTTGCACCTTGAGAGATAACGTACTCCCGTGATTTGAGCCGAAACCACCCCATATCTACCAACCATGCTTATGACCTCTTGCAACTGGATTTTGTCAAAACCTCAGTCATCATGAATCAGGACTTGTAGCCAGCGTAAAAATTCACTCAAGAACCACTGAAAACCAGCTTTTAGCCCTGAGGATTAAATAAGCCTATGCAATTCTTGACAGAAATTTGCTTAAACTCTTCTGAAATCCTCCAGTAAATGAGTTTCCAGGACGCCTAATTTAGCAAAGTCTTTCATTGCCCTCAGAAATATTGAATATGCAAGCTTAAATTTTCTTTGCTGTAAAGTTGATTTCTTGCTGTTTTTAGCTTACAAACAAAAACAAACAATTTTACTGCCTTCTTTATAATAGTTTCCTGCTGTGAAGAGGTTAAGTCCTCCCTCCCATCTCTATAGTTGGGGTTTTTTTTCCAAAAGAAAGACTGAATACACTAAATTCCTCCACAGCTTCCTCATAGGTCACGCTTTCTAACTCTTTTAGCATACTTACTGATCTACTTTGGGCCCTTTCCAATTTGCCCACATCTTTCTGAACTTGACAGAGTACTCACAGCACCAAATAAAGATGAGTAATTACCTCCCATGTTCTACAGATTGAGCTATCCTATTAATATGGCCCAGGATCACGTTTCCCTCATTACTTAAGGAAAAAAGCCCAAACAACAAAAAACCCTACCACCTACCTTCCACGCCAGTCCCTTATTTAGTTTTGAAACACACTAAACATCCTCCAGAACCTTTGCAACTGAACTGGTGTCAGTAAGACACTTATTTTTATAAATTCTATTTCTCTTTCCCAAGTGGAGCAGTTTGCAGTACTCTAATAAATTATATCATTTCGCTTTTTGTCTTCAGCTTTCGAGATTATTTTGAATGTGGCTCTTTTATAATGCCAACAATCACACCCGGTGGGCTCTCATTAGCTAATTTTATGTGCGTACTCTCACTTCAGTGAATGATTAATGAAAAAAATCATAGAAGGGGACCCACGGCAGAACCCTGTTACACTGTTTGAATGCAGAATGTTGCTTTTTTTTTAAAAAAAAAAATCAGTTTTCTAAAGGATCTAACCTTGCAAAGTGCAGCCAGACAATAATGCTAAATGCCTTGAAAGGCTTGTAAGAAAAATCCTTCCCTGGTGTCTATGAGCACAACATTAATAGGTTTTAATCGAAGATGGAATCTTGTTGCAATAAAGCGTGGTATGCTTTGTGTAAGGGAATACAGAAACTCACAGGAGAGCTGTCATTAACGATAACGGCCGATTTTCAATGCCATGGGGTTTTTTCCTGCCTAGAGAGATTTGGTGAAAATCCTTATGTCCCCACATCAAATAACATGTGAGAAGACAGAGGAGGACAAAAAAATGCTGTATCAGAATGGATTTAGTCATGACACCAAAAAAAAAAAAAAAAAAAAAAAAAAGAAATGCCCATCTCGGGTAGATCAAACTTCTGGTTATTACTGTTAGTCTAAAGAGACTGTAAAAATCATTAAGAAATGTGAAAGTGGTACTGACTAAGTAGCAATTTTAATGTGCAGTATGAATGTGCTACACCTCCTTTACAAATTATTTTAGGATGGCTTTTAACATAGTTGCTTGACTATTTCATATCAAAATATTCCTCTTTGGAAAACTGAGTTTTAAACTCAGTTTTGGGGAGAATGTCTCTGTTTTCCTGAGGAGAAGTCCCAAGCTTTCTGGGGTTTTTTTTATTGATTGGTTTGGGTTTTTTTTTAAAAAAACCTACCACCACCCTAAACTGACCAACTTGTAGTGTTCATATCTCACTTCTATCAAAAAATAGTCAGATGTGGAAAATTACAAAAAAGCCACCCCGAACTGTAGCTGCCAATAATGTATTTTTTGTGTCCTCAGGTCTACTTTCCCCGAGTTTTAACTTCGGCCTTATCTCCCTTTCTTTTTCCATCTGCCTCGTTTCTCTGTTCCCTTTTGCAACATACCAAGAGAACAGCTAAAAATTCATGGGGTAGTTCTAAACTACATATGGAGGGTAGCAAACAGTACTCTGGTCTGCAAGTAAGAGTTACTTAAAAAATAATTGGAGTTTATCAAATTGTGCCTGTATTCGGTCTATTAAGTAAAAAAAAAAAAAAATCAGCATGATACCTACACAGATTTGTAATTTACTTTGCATGTGCCCCCATTTCTGATAGGGAATGACTAGAAAGTGTGATTGCAAGGAAAGAGAATAATAATTTTCCTATGATCAGACATTTTTATTTTTATCTGTAGTGGATTCACTGCCCTCTACTGCTTGAGATGAGAGCAAAGCCATTAGGGAACAACTTAACTTCCCTCCACAAGCCAACTGTAACATAACCTGACTTGGAAAACCTGTAATAAGGAAAGAGTAGTCTGACCTGCTTCTTAGAATTAAACTTTGTACCAGCAGTAAAGCTTTCCGTTAAAATAACATGCAATTAGAGTGAAGGTCTTTGTTATTATCTCATTAAAGTAAAATGTTTGAACTACATTATACTGCTTTGTACAAAGGGCACAGTATATGCATGCACCAAGCAACAGGAGTAAGAAATAATCAGTAATTATCAAGAAACAGACGTAGAGTCTTGGATCTTCAGTAATGTTTAATATTTAAAACTCCACTCTGACTTCAGTCCTAATAGTAAATGAAGATCTAGTCAATGCATTCATTTGATGAAACATAGGTGTTTAAAGTGAGGTGTAGTCATCTTCAACATTAAAGGAACCTAGACAACTAATCAGATGTTGACATCTGAAACCAAGACATTGGGTGTATCCATATAGTACAATGGAAAGTATGTGCTCCAGCTCCGGACAAGCTCTTCAAAACCTTCTAAAATAATGTAATATCTCACCTCACTATGAGGTAATCTAACTTAAGGTTGAATGGCAATATAGAATTCCACCATCCTACTTTTAATACATAAGCTAGCTTGTTCAAAGAGATATTTGGGGCTTCTGGTTATCAACATGATATATAGATCCAGATCTAAAGAATGCAAGCAGATTTTGAACTGTGTTTAATATACAGGGGGATTTTCAGCACAGCATAGACTATACTGAAAAAAACTTGACTTGTATAGAAATATTTGTATTTAAAATCTAATGGCATAATGCAATGGTACTTAGGACGCTGAGACTGTGAGAAGTATAGCACCACTAACAAGGGCAGTAACAAGGCAAAAACGGCAAGTATATTTTTATCTCAAGATAGCAGCTGGTGACAATATCATGCCTATTCCAATAGCGTAATTTCACATTGCAAATATGCAAATTCCCATCCAACAGCTTGCTGAGCACTTCTCGCTGTTCAAAATATACAAGTAGTGTAATACTGTGTCTTAAGATGTTCTGGGGATCATAGTAACTTGCCAAGAGAAACTGATGGGGAAGAGAGGCAGCTAACAGCAGCCAATTAATCTGCAGGAAGTACTCTACACTGAGGGTTGGTTTTGTGTGTTTTTTGTAAAAACAGATTTCATTTTAAGCAACTACCATACACTGTATTCTGTAAGAGTCCTCACCGATGCTGCTTCTTAAGCAGTCACATTCAAACTGCGTTTGGAATACTGTCTTTATTCACTCATATTGAACACTGCCCCTTCCCTGCTAGGCAGCTATCATTCTCTCCTCCCTCTCCAGATACTGTTTTTCCTGTCTTAGTAAAATGTATGGCCTCTTCCCTAGACATTACGCCATGTCTTAGCTGCCCAAGTGGCTGGTGAATGACAGTTTCAGCTGTTTTCATCATCACTATCAACTACTTCAAACTGCTTTCTATTTTGACACGAGACCTCCTAAAGAGCCCAGCCAAGATCACTTATTGACCCCCATCACTTACAGCATACCTGTGGTTTGCATCCAGACCTCTAACATGGAAATCTATATACTGACGTTTTTTTAAAAAAAATTAGCACCGTACACAGTGACCCTGTTGCGGCCAAGGCCACCATGGCCACGATCACCTACACACAACCATTATTACCTTGGTGCTCTCAAAGGCGTATAGAGCAAACTTCCCACGCCGAGGGTTGTGCCACAGACAGCAGCCAGCTATTGCTGTTGACACACCACTGAACGTTTTCTAACACGGTTCTTGGAATAAAAAAAAAATTTCCTCCATATAAGGAAATTTCGATGCCCTGTCCAAACATTTAGGATGTGCATGGCTGAACGTGAAAGTGAACCCTCCAGTAAAATCTCAAACCAATATATCCTGTGTGTACAGTTCTGATGCACAGTTTTTCTTCACAGAAATATGACCACCATATTAAAAAGACAAGTATGATTATCATACCTAAAAAATCCACACCAACTTTATAAAGCTAGGTGTAGAAGTTAAACTAGTTAAAGTACAACTTTAATAGTGTCAGCTATGGTTTTATAGGTATGCTCTATGATAATCCCATATCATTTTTATCATATTTTTTTTCCATATCACATGAAAGCAAGAAAAGTGGGGTGAAAGGCCAAACTCCTACACTCACGTGGTGCTCATGATACATGATGTCTACATATATGGTTTTAATAACAAACACATACGATCACATACCAAATGGAAGTCATTAAAGATAACATTGAAGTCAGACGTTGGAGGGGAGAGGGGAGGGGAAATAAATAATCCAGGATACAAATCCCAAAGACTCTTCTGTTCTTCCCAAAAGAAATTTTCATACTATTCAAGAAATTAACAGAAATCTTTATTTAGTCTGAGAGAAGAATTTTGAAAGGGTGCATACTTGAGAAGCAAAAGGGAGCTGTTACAGTCAGGTTGTAGTGAGACCACCAAGTATAAGGTGTACTTATAAGGCTGGCCTCAAAAACTGAGTCGCCTTCCTCAATCCTAGGGCCAGCTGATTCAGAAAGACTGAGGAAAGTTTTGAACTTCACCTTTCTGGGCAACAGGATGTACACAACTCCTGCTGGGGACTGCATAGAGACCACCACCCTCAGGTTTTGGGTTTTTTGTTTTGTTTGGGTTTTTTTATTTGGTTGGTTTTTTTTGGTAAACACTCATCTGCCCACATTACACTGTTCCCACCATTCTAGTATCTTAAGTATGGTAATATTGAGTAAATACTAAAAGAATTACAAGCATTGCCTAAGCAGCTGGTTCTTCCAAACTTAGAAGTACTCTAATAGAAAAGTAATTATTTAGCATCTTCCCTCTGTCTCATTTCTTTCACCCAGTTTGTTTCACTTCTTGTTTTGGGCTCTCAGAACAAGTACCAAGGCAAATATGTTTCTAAAACAGCTATAACAAAAGGACTCGAGGATTAGTAATAAGTTTATAAATATTTTGGAAGTTAGTGCTTTTCAAACAAATCCTTACCCTTAACTAAATTCAGGCTTACACAAACACCCACACAATACAGCTGTTCTCTGTAACATTATGCATTTTGTGCTGCTGAGTTAACCTTCAGCTATTTAGGAGAGGCCTGATGAAATCAGACTCGCAGACTGACGGTGTTTGTTTACAGCATCATGGTGTTGCTTAATCTTATTTGTCTCCTACAGCCGCATTTCCATAAGAAGATGCTGTGTTTTTCAGAGAGTCTTAAAGAACAGCTTGGCCTTTCCACTTCCCTCACTATATTCTCTAAAGACTTTTTCCCTTTTAATTTGCAGGGTATGTCATTGTCATGACTGGAGAATACTATGCATTGAAAACAGAAGCATGCTTATCTAGAGATGCATGAGAGAGAGACATTAGAATAAAGTTTAAAAAAATGGCAGAGTCGGTTCCTAATGGTATTCAATCAGATTTTGAAGTTAATATAAAATAGGAGTTTGCAGGTAAAATAAAAAGATAAGCCAATTTAAATGATCAAATATGTATCCTTTTAGATGCATCCTTTTATCCATTTTAGATGATCCATCAATGACGACTAAAATTCTAGGCCTGAGGTCATGCCTCCTTGCTTTTCACATCTTTCAAATTTTTTCTTCAACGTACCCAGCCAATGCAGGGGAAAAAGCTCGAAAGATGCAAGTTTATATACCTTGCTGTAAACAAACTTTAAAAAGAGAGCTTACCTCAGTTAAGACTTCCCTTTTTCTGGTCCAAAAGTTAACATTGTAGCTTATAGTCCTTTATTATTGCTTTGGACTAGGCATCTATATATTAATGTATTTGTATTTATATTTTACAAATGGAAACACTGTATGTAATAGATTTATGTCATTATTAAACAGTCACTGTTGATCCATGGAAATTTTTATTTATCTAGCAATTACCAGTTCTAATCTCCCTCTGTAGACCAGCTAACAAAATGAAAACAAAGGCAAGTGCAGAACAGTACCTTAGAAGTAGAGCATGAAACTTTCAGTGGAAATCACACTGAGGAAGGTAACTGAGGATACACTACGACAACTGACTGACGAGATGAAAAGGTATTTGTTAAAATGTTGTACAATATCATAGAATTGCTAGGTTTATTAATAAAAATAACAATGATAAAGGTCATTGTCATCTGAATTCATAGCCGACAAAAGTCAGAATTAACCTCTAAAACCTCAACCGGTTACTTGCTCAGGAAACAGAGATTTGTTTAATCCCAGAAGGAAACTGTTCAGGAACTGGGGAGAGGCAGCCTGGGATTCCTGCCCGAGACAGCTGCAAAGTGGATCAAATTAGGAACACTGCTGCAGAGTAAGCCAGCAGTACTGATGACATTTAGGAAGGAAGAGGGGACTGACATGGGAAGATTTCTTGGGTGCTTTCTCAGTGAGGCAACGGAAGGTACAGAGGCACTTCACAGGAGAGAGGGAGAAGAAAGATTAGGCTCAAAGCAGAGTTAGTTGCTTCGACACAGACTGGGAAGGATGAGGAGCTGGGGTTTTTTGGCACTACTCCAGGAATGAACATGACATTGCAAAAGGCCTTTCGCAGAACCGCACCGTAGAGTTACGACCAAGTTCCTCAAATCTATCATGATTAATCCCTTACAATTGCTGCAATTCTGTTACAATTTTTATAGCTCGTGTCCGGCTCCTAGCTGTCCTAACGCCAAAGTGGCAGTACACAGTTCTGGTGCATCTGCACCAAAAAAAGCACTCAGGCTCTTGCCCGTTTGCCGCTGCGGGGCAGTGTTGCTTTGTTTAAAAGGGTGGGGAGCTGGTACAGTTCACCTCCCCCTCTTCAGCTAACAGGTCTTTCTCATTTCTTACCTTTAGGTGCAGTCCCTGTACTTAGAGCATAACAAATGCCCACAATGCCAGTAGTGCCATTCAATTGTTTGGTCCCTGCCCTAAATTCAAAAGCAATATGGTTAGTATATAAAGTTGATTTCACCAATAAATCTGCAAATTTATGTGCACAATAGTTTGGCTAGTGCTGTAGTTCCCCAAAATACTTGCACTGCTTCTCATGCTTTTAATAATAAGCCATGACTAGTATGTCAGTGTATTCAAAAGCATTCTAAAAGCCCATTTCAATGTCAATAATTTTACTTCTGAATAAAAAACCTCAAAGTTGAGAGTGCTATACCTCCTGCTATTTCTGGTTCAGGGCATTGCGTGGATGAAGGAATTTCCCTAGTTCAGACTATCTGGCAATTGCTGCCTGTGCTTTTGCTTTGCCACCAACTCGTCTGCCCTGCCTCTTCTGCATGACACAAGACTGCTGTCTTTCCTTATATTACTGGAATGCAGACATCACTTCCCGTGGTTTTTCACCCCCAATTCAGATAGTCTAGCTGTTCACGATTTTATTCACCTGAAGCCAAACAGGTTATGTCACTGCTAGCTAGGCAATATAAAAACAGAAGTAGAAACCCAAGACTAGTTAAGACCAGCATCGGTTCAGTCCTGCCTCCAATTTAGAATTCGCGGTGGGAGCTGTGTCAGACTACAGCAGAAATGGACCCAGTGTCCTTATTTTAGCTCTGTTACCTCATCTAGTCTTTACTCAGGCAAAACCATATTGGCTCCAACTGCTGTGCTAGCATTGGCAACAGCTGCTAAAACCAGCGTTACCTGGGCTGCCTCTGAAAGTTCGACTGGACCAGAAAGTCCCCCATGCTTTATAGACAAATTATTCCTTGGCAGCCAGTTCCTCTGACAACTGCAGTAGAAATGACATTGAGAAAGTTAATGGAGAACACGGATTTAACCAATTCTGTTCAGACCTTTTTCCTGCCTATTCATACAAAAATAGGGATTAAAGGTAACACAGTTATGTGTTTGCTGGATGATTCTATGCAAGGAAAAAATAGGCTTGAGAAGAAGTCTCCCTAGCAAGCCAGCATTTCAGACACTGCTCCGTCCTTTTGCCATTAACTGTGACTACTATTCTTAGCCCACCTGAGCACTCTATCTGATCGTTTTTCTGCAGCACCCAACTAATTTAGGTACACTTTGTACTCAGGATAACCAAGAAAATTGTAGTTGGAAAGACTGAATCTGTAACATCAAGTTTTATCTAGTTTCCTGTGAAGGACATGACAGTCATTTGTTGGGTTTTCCCAGTGTTGTCACCTGTTAGCACAGGAAGTTGACTTTTGGCACCGGGCTGTGCTTGGAACTCTCTCTTCCCTCTTGCATCATCACTCATGATAAAAAGCCTTCTCTTCACATTTTTAATGGCTAAAGCAATTGTTTCAAGAACTTGAAAGAAATGATAATATTAAAAACCAAATACTGAGTCTACAGTTCTCATCTCGGTTCACCCTCCCCTCAAAAGACATCCAAGTCAGAGTACCTTTGTGTTTTCCAGTTTTACACAGAATTTTTCTCCCCCACCGAGTAAAAAATATTCTTATATATTATAAAAAAGTAATGGTCTCCCCAGCACAGCCTTATATAGCTCTTTGAGTAGAATCTCTCTCTAAAAATAGAAATCTCTTTGACATTGAAGCTCCAGGCAGCATGGAAACCGTCGCATTTCAAGCTGAAGCTTTTGGAAAGTGCACTCTGTATTTCCTTTACAAGTGTTCCACAAATGTGCAAAATGCACGACCAGTCCTGTCATGAACTTTGAGTAAATGAGACCTTTGCGTTTTTTTCTTTTTGCAGCCAGTGCAGTTGCAGCAATAGCCTCTTAGAAACAAGAAATTAAAAAAGAATGAAGCACTGGCAAAAGGTGCTGGATTTACAGCTCTGCAAAAATAACACCCTTTCTTTTTTTCCCCCTCCCCTCATATACAACTGCCAGCCTTTCCCAGACTGACTGAGCAAGATACCCTGAGTTAAGCCCAACACTTGCACTGAGGACAGAAGGACAGATTAAAACAAGCTATCAGAAATCTTGCACGTCAGCATAGCAGTTTTTCCAGCTCTCAGGCAGGCATTCCTCTTGGGAATACACAGACAGCAAAGTGCAGGGGGAACACAAATCCTCTCGGTCCAGCTTTTGAAAATGTTGACAACTTGCTCTTACTAAAGTCAGGGACAGAAAAAGCCAACTCTGCCAGCATGCCTGAACTTGAGACAGTAACAATAGGAGGTCTGCTTCTTCAGGGCACTAAGTCCAGAAGTATTAAATAGAGCTCAGCACCTCTGTGTCAGACTTGCTCAGACGCAACTGTGCAAGGGCAAAAGCCACAGATGGGCTATTGACATGGGAGCCAGAAACCTGGCTCAGCTTCCACAGCTACAGTCTGAGTAAACCAGCCTTTCCTCAGTGTTCTAACTATCCATTTGCCATGCCAAAAAAAAGTTATTCTTCCATCACCGTAATATTTCCCTGGCAGCATATTTAACATGAAATTGAAAGTGCTGTTATTTCCAAATTAACAAATACAAGTGAGTACTGATCTTAAAATCCAAATGAGGGTATGGGTATATGATTGTAGTCTACCTTGAAAGAGCCTTCAGATCCAGGGCAAGTCTTATGCTCTACTTGCAAGATACTTCATTTTTAGCCTGGTTGTCCCCACACTGGAGTTCTGATATATAGCCTTACACAGTGTTTTATTTAAGAGCTGAAAGGCAGCTTATGAATTCTAATCTCCATGTCAATTTTTATGAAACATGTACAAATTGACAAATGGGTTCAAAGATTGCCTACACAAGAAAGGATTGAGGGGGTGACAAAGTAAATCTCTGCCATAGACATGCTTATTCCTTTTTTTTTTATAATTATCTTTGGTTATAGCCACTGAAAAAGGAGGAGGAATTTTTTGTAACTGTTTGCATCAATACACCCATGACCACTTCAAAGCTTGATCAAATTAAACTACGGTAAACACTGAATATACTCTAAGCCTAAAAAAATTTGAGACTCAGGTAAGGAAATCTTCATGGCAGATTATGGGCTTTAATTGTTTGATTAAAAGCACAGGTCTAAATAACTTGCTTGGTGTTATTATCAGGTGAGTGGCAAAGCCCACAGAGGGAATACTTTGGTCTCTTAGTTCCCTGGAGGCTTTGGAAACATCCCTTGAGAGTCTCCAGCCTCCATTTTCCCCCTCATTAGGGCCTCCAGCACAAGCAGAGAAACCTTGTCTCCTCTGTTGGGAGAGCAAACCAGAAGTAGACCACTGACCTCCCCTGGTAGGCATAGATATCCTTGGCGTACATCCACCCTCTGGGCCATCATTGCTGCTTTCCTGGCCAGCTTTATTTGAGCCACCAGGGAGAGGTGAGGCTGCTGAACATCCAAATTCCCCGACGAGTCACAAAAAAGGAGCCATCCAGGACAGCAGCCAGGTGGCCCTGAAGGCCCCTACGTGAGCCTATGTATCGGTGCTCACAAAACATTCACCTGGTTTGGCAGAACTTTCCTTTCTAAGCACCGAGATGGGTTGGCCAGACATTGCTCTCAGTTTTAAAAGGTTGTTTCAAAACATCACACCCTAAGCGTGAGGAACGCTAAGTAAATTAGAAGACTGATAACTGAGTTTGCATGCTTTTTTCTTTGGTTGTTTAAAGAGTAAGTCCTGGGAAATTTGTTTGAAACTATTTCACAGCTAAAGCCATTAGCCAATATAAATTTGTCCATGAACTGTCTAAGATATAAGGAATTGGGCAAGTAGATAAATGTCAGCAAATAGCAAAATTTGGGTGAAACAGTGAAATAGGCAATTCTGAAAGGTGGTCAGTAGGGAATTTTCCCGGGAAGTAGAGAAGCTTAAGTCTATCTGACTTGTTTCGAGAAGCGAAAGAAATAGTTCAGGAGAAAACATGGTAGAGTGAAATCCTGGTAAATAAAGCCACCAGCTTTCACAGAGGATTATTTTCTTTCATCTAACTGTGAGGTTTATTTAGATGAACACTCCAGCTAAAGATGACTGCAAGCAATGGGAGCTGGAACTCAGTTCCCTGTATTGAGCTCTCAGCTGAGTTTGGGACACTGTTTGATTCATACTTCTCCAATGACCTGAAGCTTTGCGCTTTCCTTTGAAGATTAGGCATTGGCCACTCGATTTGTGCATAACACAATAACTTTTTAACGTATGTTATCTAGATGCTGCATTTACCAGATGCTTGTGTTATTTGGTTTCTTTGAACAATCTGACTCATTTGTGCTAATGCCGTCCCAAAAGACCCCTACCCTGTAATTTCAGATCTGGCCCAATTATGCTGAGCATTGTGCAGACAGAAAGCTCTCATAATAAACACAGTGCCACTGCTTTCTCCATTGGAAGTGAGGCAAAGCTTCTACTTACCTCTTCATGATCCTTCTGGCATTCACTGAATTGCTGCCTTGGCAGTGAGGCAAGTAGCAAGAAATGTATCATTGGGCAACATTTCAGTATAACCTTGACATCATTGACAGTGATAGCTACAGCCCTCACTGAAACAGAAACCTGCAAGATGGCATTTGTTTCTTCTTGTGCCTTCGCTGTTCCTTTTGGGAGGATGATCATATGCCATGCTTGTGTATTTGCAAACTCATGACATAATGTTAAGGGATTGTCATAAACAATACCATTTCAGGGAATGGAGTGAGGAGATTGAATAACGATTTCATTTTAACTGTCACTGGAGTAGTTTTGCTCTGAGGATTAAATGTGTCATCTCATATCTAGATTTGTAATGAGAACCCTCCCTCCTTTCCCTCTCTGCCCGTTCCTCATCCCCCCCACTTCAAGAGGATTTGGGCAGATGACCAATGGAGTGAAAATGAGACAGGGGAGCCACATAGGACAGAGTAATTGATATAGGATATGAAGCTAGGAATGAGTGGACTGGACAAAGTGCACACCAGTAGCTGAGTGGCTCATCTGCCTGCTAGCAGGATGGGTTTATGTCACTAATTAAGAAGCCAGTCATCCCCCCGCCCCAAAAAGCCCCCACACACATTGTGTGTCCCCCCTGCCCCAGTACTGCTTAGTCTGAAAGGCAGGTCACAGGCCAAACCATCAAATTACACAAACATGCTTTGGACCAAACCGAGGAAAGTACAAAGATCTCCAGCAAACTCTTTCCCTGCAATCTCACCATTCTCCCACCGAGACAGAAAGGTTTTCACATCTCAGTACCTTTCTTATTACAGCACTGGGTACTTTCCAGCTGGTAATAGAGTCTATTCTCTTATTCAAATAGACTGTCTTCTCTTCCTTGCTACCTTTGACCCACAGCAAGAAGGATGCCAAGAGGTCCGAAGCTCCCAATGATGTTCCTGGGATGATGCACCCTGTACTATTGCTTAGGTCTGTGCCAAAGGCCAGCCAAAAGTTGTCCTAGCAGAAAACTGCAAATTATCAGACTCAGCTAATGGCTCTGCATGCCCTGTAATCACTCATAGCTAGGACTTGCAAAACTGCCTCAAACCTCATTCATAAACAACTTCTGAGAAGTTGGTTAGTCCGAGATTATGTAGCTTATTTTACAGATCTGAGGTACTGGAAAACCAGCTGCAGCTAACTCATAAGCCTGCCTTAGTTCTCCTGAGACAAACCTCCAGACAACTTCAAGCTTCACAAAAGCCCAGAGCAGTCCAGGCAAGACAAGGAACCAGCTATTAAACTTGGGACCCATTTAATCGTGGCTAAATGCAAGCTTGCTCAGTGTGAACACTGCTCTGCTCTCCTGTCCCTTTGCCCAGAATTGTAGGAGTGAGTTAGAAGCAATGAGTAGCACTGAAACCCCCCTCAAACTGCCCTCAAGTTAGAAGAACTCAAACCAAATGAGTCCTTAACTTGACCACATTTCTGCCTTAACCAAAGACAGTAAGTTGGCCTCTCAGCATTGGCCGCAGTATCTGTGCTAGTGCCAGTTGCAGCCTTGGCTCTGGAGCCTATAACCCCAACTCTAATCAAGACTGAGGGATGGCTCCAGCACAGATAAGCCAGAGCAAATTTTATTCTAACTGATTTCACATCTTAAAATTACAGACTATTAGCCAAAATAGCACAGCCTGGATCCACACGCTTGTCTTCCCATTATTGCAGTTTCCACTATTGAAAGGCAGCAAACAGTAGATGCTTACTAACCCCACATTAGGCCCTAGGACTCTGCCAGCGTAACCCACTCCAAGAATGGTTCTCATTTGCCAGCTGACGTCCTTACTCATCACAGCGAAAACGCCCGAGTTTTGGCTGTTCCTCCAATCCTGGTGTGAGTCTGGAACCTCAGTTCCACACTGCCACCTGTAACTGAAAACAGCGGCCGCATCAGTGCATTTCACACAGGACGGTGCTGAAAAGGCAGTAAGAGATTTTGTTCTTTAAGTTACATCAGGAAGTTTGGAAAGTGCTCTCAGCAGGCCTCTGGATAGCTAATGTTGATTTTCAAAGTCAGTACATAACGTTTTGTGTCAGAGGCCTAGGAAAAATCAAGTGTTGAGTCAATGTTTTAAAAGGATAAAGACAAGTAATTATATGTTCTGATATCAGCTCTGACTATATTAATGGGAGAGTCAGTATGGTGACTCAAAGAATCAGGAATATGCAATTAATTATTATAGATAATTGCATATTTGAGCTTTTTCCCAACAAGATTAACTCTGTCAGGGAAACTTGTAATCACATTGATGTAACATGTTTTTTCTAAAGGACTTGCCATGGCACCACAGATTTTGTCTGAGAAATTTAAAACAGCTCATTCCTAAACCACTTAACAGAACGCGTTCAGCTTGTTCTACTTTACAGTTAAAGCCATATGAATGTATTTTAGAGGTGAAGACAGTCTCCTGACCCCAGCACCCCACCCTCTGTTTCTGCCTCCTCTCTTTTTCCCCGTCCTCTCTTTTTCCCCCCTCCATTTGCCCCCGAGGACCTGCAACCCCTCTCCCTAGAGGATGGCAGTTGGTGGCATGGCTCAGGCACACCTGATTAGTATCTTCCTCATACAGTTATTCCACTTCAGCCCTACAGCTAGCCCATACATCTTTGTTTTAGAGCACTGCATGATGCGATGCAAACTCACCAGAATGGACTAAAATATACCTCATATCACGTATCTCAATTAAACAAAGAGGAAGCACATGACCCCTTTTCCCCCCTTCCCTCTCATTTATTGGGAGGAACAGAAAAATAAACCAGCGGGTTTTTTTTTTCTTAAGAAACTGAATTACAGGCCTGAAAGTGCTTAAGTTTTTAGTTATTTCTCACATACCTTTGCTGCTTTCTACCAACAGCCACAAGTCTCAGCTAGAAATGCTGTTCTCTTTGTAACAGCATGCATATACCCTATTATCTCAGCACCACGAGAAGACAAGTACTTTCAGATGGCAGTTCTTGCTTTTCACCTTTCATTTACCTGTCCTTTACAATTTTTGTATAAGAAATGTGCCACTTTTTCTACTGGAAACGCCTAGCACATGGTCTTAAGACCATACTAACAGCACAAGTACATAGCAGTGTCACTGCTGTGCCTGTGACAAGAGCTCAGCCCAAGA
This sequence comes from Phalacrocorax aristotelis, assembly GCF_949628215.1. NCBI lineage: Eukaryota > Metazoa > Chordata > Aves > Suliformes > Phalacrocoracidae > Phalacrocorax > Phalacrocorax aristotelis. The sequence continues at coordinate 5,867,795 of NC_134279.1, forward strand.
TTAGGCAGTGGATACGCTTACCACAAGGACTGCCTATTGTAGTACTTACAACGTTGCCTCAGACTGTTCAGTGGTGGATAATACAGACATCTTTATTCTTTCTTAACCTTGTCATCACAGAAATTCTTTTTCACAGGCCATAAGCTATACTGTAGTTAAAAGACTTTTGATGCTACCTATATATGAAAGCACTCAGTAGAGCTGCATTATTTTCTCAGTCCCAAAGAAGTGTTGACAATTCAATTACCTCTCTGCACAGGGGGCGGCAGGAAAAAAAAGAATCAAAACGTAGCTACAATGTTCATGGAGAGATCAAAGTTGGTTAGGATTTTAAAATAAGCCAGGAAGCATAAAGCCAGTCACTGTTCAAGTAGGGCAAGAAGAAAAGGGGAATGGAAATAGAGGAGACAAGGCACAGCCACACTATTGAGAGGCAATGGCATCATTCTTCTCCTTGTCACATGTTCACCAATTCACCAGTAGCACTAGTAAAAAGCAAATCAGCACATTTCAGCGTTGACACATCAACTACAAGTATGCAGTAGTACACCCCAAAAAGGATAACCCGTAGCCAGGCTATACACTAGATGTGTTGCACAAAATGAATAACAGACTTTAAGTGCTCTACCCAAGCTCACTATTGGGAAATTTGCTGCGTCGCCAGCATACCAGATCCATATTTCAGAGGTCATTATCTCATCCCCTCTTCAGCTGCTAACTTTGGATTTCTGCCAGAGAAAGGCAACCACTAGCAAGATGATACACTAGTACATTAGGCAAAGCTTTTGGGAATTTGAACAGGTTTTTCTTTTCACTAAGATCAGTCTGCTCTCTGGTTCCAAACGGCACAAGTGCTCTGTCAATATATAAATGGTCAAACCTGTTCTTTAACCCTCCCACAACAGTATGTATAAGATGTTGTACCACACCGCATTCGTCGCACATATTATGAAGAAAACATTATGGGAAGGAGGAGATGACAGTTGCCAAACTGAACCAGCGTGCTCAGTAAGTGTGATTTCACATCTACAGTGCAACAGCAGGATGACTGGACACAGACTTAAACAATAAGTAAGCCAATAACTAGATGGTACCGTCACCTCTCTGCAAGAATGTCTCATGAACTTTTACATGAGTAAACCATGATTAAAGCTTTGCTTTAGCTGTGAGTTTGCAAGTAAAGCCAGAACCTTTCAGACAACTAGATCAATGGGTTTTAAAGTTAAAAAGTACCTTCGCTTTATGTAGCTTAACAACATATATCACATATTTTGCCATAAACTACCATAATATTAGATCACTGTTCAACTTTTCTAACTACTATCTTCATGATAATCAATGGCTGCACTCCCGTGAACTCAAAGAATAACATCCTACCTCACCTTCTGGAAAGACTTTGTAGATTTAATCCAACAGTTCAAGAATTGCATCAGACACTAAAGAACATTAAGTAACAAAAATACATCTGAACATACTAACTCATTTCTCCTTTGATCTCTCTAATGTTGTATCTTCTCATTTTAAAGCCCATTTAGAAATATAATTAGCTTTACAGACAGACATGAAAGCCATTTCTACAACAGCAGATGTGTCTAGGAGCCTTCCCTTAAGACCAGATGCAGAAGAGAGTGTGCTGAATTGCCAAATTCCCAATATCATTATCCTTCTACTGGGAAGAATTTGATGAGAGGAAATATTTCTGTGTTTATCTTGCAAGCCAATGGTACTTCCTTATTCAAAGCTTCCTCCCAGGAAAAGCATTCAGGAGATAGCTTAGAAGCATCTTTGTTCAACCCAATTAATTAACAGACATTTGGCATGGTCTCACTAGTCTTACTGTGCAAATTCTATATACACTCCCCAAAGAATGGGACACAGTGACTGTAAAATACAGAAAACTGTATTTTACTGTACTTATACTAGCTAAAGTCACAGCACTCCAGCTTTAGTATCTAACATACTCTAGGAGCAAGACTCCTTATTGCATTCCCACACATTCAGAGGAGCTAGGGATGGGTTGGATCTCACACTCCTGATGAATTTGCCCTGTCTGAAGGTTTTACATTGTGGCTTTTACTGTGACCGAGTCTGAAGGAAATAGCTTGTCTGGTGGTGAAGTTCAGTATGGAGGGGTTGGGAACTCGTATCAGCCTGATGCAGACTCCTCTCCAGGCAGTGCAGATGCAAATAGCTTGTGCCACACCGTGCAGCGGACTCATACTCAAATAGTGGCATGGCTAATGAAACCAGGCTAGAATTTGGTATACCAGCTTGAAAGAGACCCTTTATAAAATATATACAGCCACTATGGATTTTAAGAGTCTGTATACAGAATACTCCTGTACAGGTAAGTTGTCCCACTTAAACCCCAACAGTAATAACCCAGCCTGCTTAAAATTTAATCCCTAAGCTTGATCTCTGGCCTGCCAAAAATGCCGGTCCTTCAGTTTGACCAGAACCTGGTATTTCCAATGAATTTATGTGGACATGAAGCCCAGACTGGACTTCTAGGCAAGAACATTTCCTAATTATATGGTTTTGAAAACCTCTCAAGGAACTCCTAAACTATGCTACCATTGCTCAGTTAAATCTGCGAGCAACTCAAATTCCCTTTCTGAAGACCTGGTAACTCTTGCCTGTCTGCTCATCTCTATCTTTCTACCTACTGATAACTACCTTCTCTTTACGTACCTATTCAAAAAGGAAACTAACACCACAAAGATCATTCAGTTTTCCTCATGCATGGGCACAAGGTCTGATAACAACTGCAGCTTGCCCTGACACATGGACTAGGAAAATGAAACACTTTCTGACCTTGATTTTCCCAGCTGTCTATATGAAGCATATCGTGATCTCCAATATCTGTGTCACCAATATCCTTCACAAACACAGAATTAAAGAGACGAATTTTAGACAAATTTAGTTGTAGTGTTCAAAACAGTGCTCAAACTAGGTGGAGGAGCTGGCAAGGTAATAGCTGTGAAGATTTTTGCTTTCTTGCTGAAGAGAACATTGTTATTCTGGAGTTAGGAGTTGCACGTTAACCATAAAACAGAAAGCTATTATGCATTAAATCTGTCTCTACAACAGATAAACTGTTGTATGGGTACTAATTCCATGTGCTTGAAAAACCAGAGTGAGCTCAAGAGCTGAATGGCACGTTCATATAAGCATTAATAACACACAAGTACATACTACCTTCAACAAGCCTAGATTTATCAACCAGAAAAACAAGTAGTCTAACTTTATTATTGTTTTATTAGGGTTTGGGGGATTTTTTTTTCCCTTTCTTCTTCAGATTCCCTCACTATTTTAAGCATACAGCCTACAAGTTGCAGTCATGACTTAGCTTCCAAGCCATGATGCAGGTCAAAGCATCTTAAATAGAGTTATTCCAGCAAAGACCTTGATGCCTTGTATGAAACAGGATCTACAGGCTGATTGACAGGTCATATCTTTGTTTCCAGAAGTGTTGATTTGACGCTGGAAATTGTCAGTTTGTTTTCAGATAAAGCTGACAAAACATAGACATTTAAAACTGTAATTTTAAATAGTGGCAGGTTTAGAGATGGAAGGCAAAGACTGGATCCTTATGGATTGGAAAGGTCACAAAAAGGCTTGTGTCACTGACTATATTTTTTTAATAGATAGCTACATCACCAGAGAATTCATATCTGAATTTCTAGATGGGTACTAATATCTACATGAAGTCCATGCAAAGGAGAAACAGGTCCCCTTTTTCCTAAGGCTTACATTTATACAGCCCATGATGGCAAAGCTTGGGGTTAGGGAAGAAAGCATCGAGGTGGAAATACATTCGACATTCTCATTGTAAACTTGCATTTAAAAAAAAAAAAACACAAAACACCCCACAAAACAAACCCAAACAAAACAAAAAGAAGGGATACGAGTTTGTGTCTGCGTCACCTCTATTGATTATGTGACTGTGGAGTACTTCACACACGTCCCACCACCTGCCTGGGAAGGTTCAGAACATTGTCAGTGGAAGGGCTGGTGCTCTGGACTGAGAAGCACTGGCAAATGCCGGTTTGCACTAAGTTGTGAGCCGAGACCCAGGCTTTTGACTTAGCAAGATCAGTGTTTACCAGCCTGAAGTCTCTGAGCTATTTAAAGGATCTACAGAGATCCCTAAAAAATCCAAACATATTATGAGGTAGGCTTAATTTACTATACAGACATTTATATCTAAAAACCAAAAAGCTTAGTAACTGAAGGTTACTTTTTTGTCTAAAGGGCTCCTGCATTCATAAACGCCGTAAAACAAGGCCCTAGAGCCCCAACTTATAAACTGTGCCTGAATTCAGTTAATTTGTAACTTCATTTTAATTCCCTAGTTTCACACAACTAAAACCACTAATACACTAACAATTGTGCCACTCAGTGCTTCTGCTCCCTGCTCATAAAGAGCATCGGACATTAAAATTATCTGTCACGCTAATAAAATTAACAAATACAGAAATACATATCCTAGCCACTGCCTTTGCTGTGGGGTTTATAATAAAAGAGATTAAGTGCTTTTGGTTTTTTTTTTTTTTTAAATTGTCTACAAGAAACACTGACCTTTGATCCCTGATCCTGAACTTCCTGACTAACCCCTAGCTAAGCAATTAATGGAAAAAGTATGAGCTGGAAAGTATGAGCTAATCAGTGATAAAATTAAACTAAGTATTGATTACATTAACTTATTTATGCTGGCCTTGAACATATTTAAGAGACCCATGTTAAGTAGCTAAATTATGTATTGCAGCAACTAGCAGGCAGGCCTTTACTTGTGGCAATACTATGTTGTACTTAGTTAAGTGGCAAAGCCGAGTTCCACATACACTTTGTGTACTTCCACACGTAGTACTATTTGCCAGTTCGTCAGCAAGCAGAATACAACTTTGTTCAATTGCATAGATTTTGGATCACTTCTTCATTGCCCCTGGCTTTTGAATCACCATTGCTTTTATGGCCAAGAGCAGGTCATATTCAAGTCAGTCGACTTCCTTGTTATTTCTGGTACATAGTCCACTTAACCTGGATTTTTAACTTAACTTTACCTTCTGTTAAAGTTAAGATATCTGACTGTATCCAAAAAGTTTTAGATTCAGAAACATCAGATCTGTATTCAGGGTGTCAAATGTTAAAATTGGAAGTTGTTTCTTTTAGGGAAACTATTACTTATGGAAAGGGTGCATCAAACACTTGTTGCTTTAATACTAGTATGGACAAAGAAAGAAGAGGTGGTGTCTCCATACTCCTAGCCCCACTCCCCCTTTCCCGCATACTGATACCTATTATCTTTGCTTCTTTCCCCTTTTTATCTCTCTGACAATACAAAGGAGTAATTGTAACTAAGAAATCAGACATCCTGTTCTATGTTCAGACCTGTATTTTTTCCACCAGTAAAGGAATCAGCATTTCTGGAAAACTAAACCCCTCCTTGTAACAGCCATCCGATTCAGAAAATAATTCTGTGTCCAGAAACAATTGTCAACATAAATAGACAAAACTGATAGTTGCGCTTACAAGTGTGAAACAGCGTACTGACACCAAGAGAGAAGTTTTAACTGTGCTTACCACCTAGTTACATATATCCGCCTTAAACTAGTGTAAGGATGGCATGCCATAGCCTGGGGAAAGGGAAAAAAAATTAAAAAAAACAGCCTTTAGAAACCTGATGCTAAAAACCCACTAATGGTTACTCTGTGGCCTGTCAGACAATCCCTGAAGAGAGATCCTAAAATCTTAATGTTACATGCAGAGAGTCATGTAAAGTGGCAGGTAGATAGAACCGGCTTATAGAATAAAAAAAAATTACACAATTTCTGTATAATGGGAAGGCCTAGACTAATTTTTATTTTCTAAACAGAAAATAGGTCACCGCTTTTGTGGGGAAAAAAATGTAAAATACCTCCATACCAGGCACATTTAAACAAAGCTACTCAATTAGTTAATGGGGAGACCGAAGTGACTACACAAAATAAGGGTTGCAATCCCAAGTTTAAGGTTAATAATTGTTTTATTTAAAAAGGACTATTTAATAGATATTTCTTAAACACAGTTCTGCATTACTGATGATGGCAAGACATCCAAGTTTGCTGCTATAGTAAAAGATACTGCTCTAAAAGCTGGGTAGCTGTTGGGTCTGCGAAGGTAACCTCAAATTAGAAATCATCATTCAGCAGGGGCATAACAGTAGTCAAAGGACATATCATTGCTAAGCACCTCTTACGCTTTGTTACTGATGTTTAATCATCAGTCTAAAAGAAAACACAAAGTCAATGCTGGTAAAGTTTGCAGCTGACATAACTCAAGTAGTAAACAATAACGAAGACAGACAACTGATCTACAGAAGTCACGTTTCCCTTGTAAGCCATGCTATTTGGGGCAACACGTTTCATCACAACAAAACACAAGGCCAGCCATCAAAAACTCAGGACTAACGTTGAGGACTTAGATGTGTAAATAAGGTTCACCGAAACTAACTTCAAGCCTTGAGGGCCATACAACAGTTCAGAAGAGGCTTCAGGAATCAGATAGGATATTCAACTGAAGAGACACTTCCAGAGGTGACCCCTCAATGAAAGAAGCTACTCTGTCTGCATGAGCAAGGGACCTTAAATAGCGGGGAAGTGTATTTCTACTACATCCAGTAGTAATACTTTCTGCTCTGTTGTCTAAAAGCTTCTGACAAACTGAAAAAGGATCACAAAATAGTTCTGAGAATAACTCACAGTTTGGAAAGCCTGCTTTGAGTTGAGAATGTCGCTGTGCAAATATACCTATATTTTAAAGCTCCAGAAGCCTTACTTTACTAGATAAAGCTTTAGGCTAAATGGCTTGTGCTCATGCTCAGATTGCTCATTTCCTCAGATTGATTGCTCAGTCAGGCTACAGTTGAAGCATATCACTTAGACGCACATCCCAGGATCAGGTGTGTACTCCTAGCAGCACACCAGAATAAGATTAAAATATAAGTCATCCTTCCCAGAAGTCACAACATAAAAGCAAGACTATGAAATACCCTAATAATTTCTTAGTTGCACAATTGGAGAACCAGGACTGCAGAGCATCCTCAAGTCCATTTGCCTCGCTTTAAACTACAACTCATTGACCTTGTTACCAGGTTCAACATACCTCAACTCTCTGATCTGCTTATTATAGGGCTCGGACACACAACCAAGATCATCAGCTGGTAAGCTGAGCCCCAGTTGCTGTCTGTGCATCCACTTGCAGCCGCAACAAGTAACAGGTGCATCTACTTTAGCTTTTTAGCTTCATCAGGATTACATTTTTTGAAGCAAGTTTCCCTACTACCCTGATTTACCATATGTTGTTTCATAGCACGGAATAGTTTTGGGTTATACAAACTAAACCGCTTCCAGATTAATTCAAAGGAGCAGACCTAATACCTGCTACCTGGCAAGGAGTCTTCAGGTAACAAAATGAGGTTGGAGCTAGTTTAAAGTAAAAACACAACAGCATACACAGCACGAAGGCTGGGCATTCAGTGTCAGCTTTCTCTACAAAACCTCTCCTTTGCCCCACACTAGCTTGAGCGCAGCCACTGTGTATCCCTCAGTTTATTCATGTTTCACTGGTTAAGAAACTCACTGAAACTGCCATGTGCTGCAGGCACCCATGACTACTCCAGCCCCAGCAGCATCCCGCAGCTACCACCAACCCGCAGGAAGTTACTATCCCACACTTCTCCCCCCACATACCAGTGCCTTTGGGATGTGATGCCCCACCGGTGCACCACAACAGCCAGCCCTTCCTCACTCACAGCTTCCATCCCAAGTCTTTACAGATCCCTCATTGCAGCAGCTGCTTGTGAGTAGGTGCCAGGTGAGGGGCCGAGGAGCCCTCCGCCAGCCCCCGTGGCCTTCTGTCCCAGGGAGCAGTGATGCTGCTGCTTGTGTGGGCTTGTGCCCCACTGCTCACAGCGGGGTCCTGGCTCCTCCGTGGTGCTCAGATAACATCGAGCATCCAGGCTAAGTTCTTCACAAAGGGAGTTTCCCCTAAGATTAAGATCTCTGTGGATATGAGGAATTGCTCAGCACTTGACATTTTAAGCAGCAAGGGGCACTCCTGATAGTGGGAAATTCTGGATACAGGAGTAAGGTGGGAACAAAAAGAAATTACTTACTTCAGGTAAATTCTCCAAGTAATCCAGCACTGTTCTTCACACCCTCTAGCAACAGTGATCTAAACACCTGAAATTCAAGAATATTATAACGAATGGCTTAGGGCTCAGAATAATTTGAAGTCTTTATGTACAGCTATTTATATAGAACACTTTAATACTGTTAAAAATTCAGAAATCTAAAACTCCCTGTGGGCAGAGCATGCACAGCACCGCTGCAATGCCAATACACCTTGTACAATGATTTCTGTAAAACCTTTGGAATTCAGAGTAAATATTTCCATTGCCATTTCATTGGAAATTTTGTAATTGGAAGAAAACTGAAGCATTCTAATGAGTGCAGGATATATAACTTGAATAATAAAGAGTCCTCACTGGGAAAGTGGGCTAAAGCCCACATGGCGCAGGAGCAGCTGGTGTCTTGACAGGTTCAGCACTAACAGTACAGGCTCAGCTTCGCTGTGTTATACCGGTATTGCAAGCACTGAAAAACTAAGACAATCTTTACAAACATATTTTTCTAGTAGTGAGATCCCATTCACAAATTTAACAGGAAAAAAACGCTCTTCCTTCCTAAAGAAAACTCCAGCCCAAAGCAGACGGGAGAAACAAAACTGCGGAAGCCTGGGCTGCACTATAAGGCAACAGCAATCACTAGTTTTGGAAGAATCTCGTCTGTTTTACAACCAAATATGCCTCGCTTTAAGTTCCCAAGACCTGGGTAAAGGTTTCTTGCTGTCCCCTGTGCGACTAAGTTGTATTTCTGCTAACAAAGGAGGCTTTTGTTTCCCACTGGCTCGTCAAAGGCTTTCTGCCAAAACTTCCTCTGAGAGAAGACTGTGCACTAAACACGTATTTTACCAGGGAGATCCTGCTTTCCACAAACCTTCTTGGGATTTTTTTGTTGTTGGTGTTTTTTTTTTCCTTTTTTCCTACCCCCTCCCCAGAAATCTGAAAAGTTTTGGTTTACATGAGAAAATTATTTGTTCTTTTTTGTGGGTTTCCAGTGAAGACAAACAAACAAAACCAGAAACAATTACAGCTTGCCTGGCAAGGCAGTCTACATGTTGCTGAATAACCTGGTGACATCCTGAGGCTAAAATAACACGAATGATGATGGTCTATTTCTACTCTAGCAGCAATCTGCTATCATTTACTATACAACCTGCCCTTGCTTGTTTTTTTGTCAGTGATCTCCCTTTTATTCCCCCAACAGAGGCTGGAGAAAGGCTGACATAAAGTCAGGAGAACCATTAATACAAACAGCATGTGCAGTGTGATCCTGAAATGGCAAAATCATGTCAGAGGTTTGATTTATGTAGATAAACCTGGAAATAAAATACTGACAGGAAATTTGCTCTAATGTGCATAAGAACTGAAATGCTGCCAGAGAGTGAGGTATAGCGACTTACCGTAATTTCTTTCCTGCGTGCCCAGTCAAAGAAGGGGCTGAGTTTTTGTATGAAGGTCCAAATATCTCACAATTGTGATCTTTCAACAATTCACAAGGCAGAAAAATGGACTGAGAGGCCCTTTCAAGAACTTTAAAAGGAAATTCAATGCCCTTGTCTATTTTCTTTGAATGCTACCAAGGAGTCTGTTTAAAAAATCAGGAAACTGGCTGAGCTGTCTAGCGATTCACGTAGACCTATTAACATGGTACATTTGTGCTTTTGCTTTTTGACAGGAATCACTGAAGTTATGGAATGGGTAAGTTTCTCTCCTGAGAAACTTAATGCTGTAATGGTAACCTATGACAGAACTGACATACTCACATTCTCAGACACCTAATAAGGAAACAGAAACAAGTTTTCTTCTCACAATCTAGGTATCACATTATGCTATTTCAGAGTTCACATGTTACTATAATTTCTGTTTATGTGTTTTTTGAAAAAGACTCACTCTAAATTCCTCCTAGCATCCACATTAAATATTTACATTCACACCTAAGACATCTTGTAAAATTTTAATAGCATACCCTCTTATTTAAAAAAAAAACAATAACAAAACTTCAACCCAAATCCTAACACATACATGAAGCTAAACATTCGAAACACTGTTTTAACTGTCATTTTTTTCCCAAAGAACAAGGATGTTTATGCTCCTCCCTAAGGCGAGATAAACAGAGCAGCATACCACTCCATATTTGTAAATGTTAACTCTGCAAGGTAGAAACTGGCTTTTATATGCACCAGGCTTCTGTTTCTTCACTGCTCTAAAAGTCGTAATATGACATATGAGTATGTATAAACTGAAACAACAAAGACACATGGCCCCATCACACAAAAACATGCAGTCCTACTCTTTGTATCACCCTCATTCCAAGAAACTTTTCAAAATTGCTTCCAGAAATGTGTCTTAGGTACCAGACCAGTGGCCCAAGAGTATATTGGGGATAATTCCATGGGTCTGTGGGACAGTTGCGGCCTCAAATCTGGTGTATATCAGAAGTAACTTTCCTAGAGTCAGTGGGGACTGACTCTGCTGCTGTGAGTGTGGTACAACTATACTATTTCTTCAAAAATTTTCAAGAAAATGCTGAGAATTAATAAGGATAACGTATCGATCCACCAACTGAATATCATATAAAAAGTACTCACACCAACAGGTAGAAGACTGAGAGCAAAGAACCCAAGGACAGCCCTTTTATGTGTATGTGTCATTCTAAAATAGACTCCTGCAAGCATCCTGGTTAATATAACACACTGTTTGCCAAATATGTACTTTAAAAATAGCAGTCAACTGTATGGCATACCTTGAGCAGCGTTAAAGCCATCTAGGTTTTGTTATACAAAGACTAGGATAAGTTATAACATGCTGCCAGTGGAAAAAGAAGTGAAACACCAAAACCCAGGTTGCATAAGATTCTTGAATGAGTACTTAACAGGGAAGGTTAAACTCTAACAGGCGTGTATTAACTTCGATAAATCAGGGCACTGCTCAGATGACTAAACATGGATTTAGGATCTCCAGTGATTCAGATGTTTATAGTTTGGCAACTAAACCTACAGTTGGGCCTCTAAGGAAAAGTGTCCAACATACCAGAAGCCTGTATACCTGCACCTCTAACAGCATGTCGATATTGACATTCTGCCCAGAGGAGCCTGAAGTTATACACTGTTCTTTTAACATCTTGGCATAGATTTCAGCTCTAGTAGTCTTTCATTTTGGGAGAAACTAGTAAGATTTTTTGCATTTCTGCTGAACTCTGATCAATTGATTGTTGTCCCAGACTTCTGTGTCTCCTTTTTTTTTAAAACAATTTCCAGCCTGTTTCATGTCTAGCTCACAAGCTTGCTAAAGCAGAAGTTTTTGTATTTGCTTATACCAGCCAGAACAGTGTTAACCTCAACGGGGACAAGTTATTAATTTGTGTTCCTAGAAATTTATGACCAATAATAATGATCCTTTTTCTTTTGTACAGACAAAAGTAAGTTGAGGACATGGTTGCTGCTGTTTTCAAATGAACACTAATTGTGCAACCTGGAATTTTGTTTTTGACTCATTGTAGGTTCGCAGCAAGAGCAAAGCAGCTAAGGCTGGACTGTGTGAGGGAGATGAGGTGGTGTCTATCAATGGCAAGCCTTGTGGAGACTTAACCTATGCTGAAGTTATCATTCTAATGGAAAGCCTGACTGACGTCCTGCAGATGCTTATCAAGAGGTACAGGAATGCTAGAATGCTTTGGTGCAATTCTGCTCAGTGAACTGTGTGGAAAATGCTGGTTTTGAATGCACTCGTTTTGCAGACATATACTGTGTGTTTCTGATAGTCCTCTTATTTATGTCTGTAACTCTGCTTGTCTGTACAGAAAAGGGAGGGAAGACAGAGCATTTGATCTGAAGGAATTAATGTATGTAATTCGAACAGTACAGTTCGGGCACAGAATTAAGACTACAGTCTCCAAATGTAATGATTTTATTTCGTATTAAGCATTCTTGATACTTACAAGGTGTCCACTACCATATCTGCATACTGCAGAGTCTTAAGTTCAATTATTCTTTCCACCCCTTTGAAGTAGTGAAGTGTTGTTATTCCCTATAGATAGGGAAGTGAGGCTTACAAAAAGCAAAGACTGTATAGATGGAGAAAGCGTGTTACACAGATACGCCTTGATGGTGACATGGCAAATAGTCTTCTTGGGTGGCAAAACGTGTTAGTAGTCAGGAGGGGGAGAGGGTCTGGGAATCATGAATTCTATTTCTGTAGCTGTTAACACTTCACTAGATGAGGTGGGACAAGACACTTACAGCCCTCCGGGTCTTAGTGTCTCCATTTATAAAATAGCGATAGCAAATTTCAGTTTTCTTTGAAAATGCTTTGATCTTCTTAGAGCAGAGAACTTTCATGTAAATTTGCAAGCAAGCCAGCATCACTGCTCACTGCATATCAGTCTACTCTAATAACTGTTCTGTAATTGTCATCAGTGTAATGCATGCAATCTTGAGTTCAGAACCACCTACAGCAAGCACATTCTCCCCAGACTTTGAATTCAGACAAGATGAACTCTGAATTCCTTCAGTGTGGGTAAGAGGAGGAAGAAAAGACCTGAGACTTCCACACTCCTTGTAAGGAATTATGGCTCCTCCCTGAGCTACTGCAGTTCCCTGTGTCTGCTCTCCCACAGGCAGGTCCAGGAGGACAGAAAGGGGTGAGGATTCATCATGACAACTAACAGAGCAGTGTCACTGGAAAGGCTGAAAGGACGCTAGTGCAAAAAAAGCCACTTGTCTCTGGTTACCAGGGGTGTCTAAACAGCATGTGAAATTCCTCTGTGGTTTCTGCAACCTGCGCAAAGGGACCTTCCTAAAGTGTCTAGTAGTTCAAAGTTACAATCTGCCTTCAAAACAAGATGCTCTTGTATGCCTTGATAATCTCTAAAGGAATATTCATTTTCTTTATAACAGACAATTTGCATGGCCTGTCTTGCATGTTGTCTTGGGCTGAGTAATGGATCAATGTGATGAGATCAGGAGAACAGTGATAGCTGAGGTTTACAGCTTACCTCCTCCATAGTGCATAGCTCTTGTTTCTGGTTCAGCAGTGTACTATTTGAGTGCTTCTCATGTGGTATCTGCATTCTTAAGTTTTTAATTCATAACATGATTATGGGAACTGCACTTGTAAAAATGATATTTGTGGCTGACCAGCTGTCTTCTTTGCAGCCATAGAAATAGCTCCATATGTTCTGACTCCTGCCTGTTGCTGCTCTATAACTGGTATTTCAGTTGGTCTGAAGGCCACAGTATGCTCTAGCTGAAAGTGACAGCACATCTTCCGTTGGCTCCATTGCCCCTGCTTGAATGTATGGTGAACGGCAAGACATGTCCTGAAAATCAGAACGAAAACAGAGTGCTTAGACCACATAATTCAGTGTTTCATGGAATGAAACTGCGTCTGTAAGAAATTTTAAGAAAACTGCAGTTGCTCAGCACTCTGAAAGTGACTAAAATGTTCTAAAGCAATTCACTGTGAGAATCTTTGAATTTCTTCTCATCAGCTAACCTCTCCCAACTCCCAGCCCCTACTGTCAGTATCTTCCAGGGTATGGAAGAATAAACTGAAACATTTCTATTCCCTTGCCACCTCCTTTGTCAGTAGTAGCCCTCTCAGCACCACCACCAGAAGGATTTTTCAGGAAATGTCTTGGCATCCTCTGAAAGCAATGAGAAGCAAATCTTTCCTTTTCTGAGTAGCCACTTCTTAGCAGCCATCTCAAGAAAACACTGGGAATCATGATGAAACAATAATGCCTAATTAAAGTGGTGTTCCAATGGTGATCTTTCCACCCAAGCATCTTTTGCTGGCAGGGAAGAATATTTCTCCTTGTGAAGCTTCTGACTGCTCCTGAACTATTTGCATGAAGGATGAGATTTTCATAGGCATTCATTGTTGGCCTAATTCTGCTCTTACTAAGCTTACTGGGAGGAAAATTGGGCTTTTAAAGTAGTTTTTAAAATGCTACTTGGCCTTTCATGTCTACAAAAAGTTTTCCCAATTCCCTGTAAACCACAGTTACTGACCAGCAGCGTCCACAAAATCTTCGGTTTACAGGATCAGAGGAAAGAGACACCCTTCAGGGCAGGCACTCTCCAGCTGCCATGTGGGGGGGCATCTTACTGACCTTCCCGACAAATGCTGAACAGATGTATCCGGGAAACATCGAGAGTGGGGACAGAAACAGAAACGCAAGCCTGCCCTTTTCACATCAGTGTTAGCAACTCTCGGGCTACTGCTGAGTCTAGAAAGAAAATTTCTAGGGGGAAGTAGGGAGTGTGCTAAGTGCATACCAAAATTAAATGCACCATGTAGGGAGTAAAACATGACTCTGAGACAAACCCTGCTGTGCTGACTCCATGAGTTCTGCTTCCTTCCTGGAATTACACCAGGCGTGTTGTTCCTGCAGTGAGCTGGAAAGACCTGAAACAAAAAAAATAATTTGACAAAACAGAATCTTAAATGACAAAAAAGTGATCAGACCCAGTATTCTGCCTCTTGACACGTGGATACACGTTTATGTCTATATAGAGTAGAAGCATATCCAAAAGTAGCGAGGGCCTTTTAAGGTGGAAATCTTTCTCTCGCACACATACATACACACAATCACTCAGCTACCAATAAAGGCTAACATTTAACTGGCCCAGCCCCCAGTTTCATATCTTACAAGGAAATGTTTACAGATTTCTGTAATTTATCTGTGCTTCAGAGCAGTACAATTGATCATCCAAACAGCATAACATGATGGAATGCAGCAGCATTCACAAGGAGCTCCCTAAATTAAAATCTGTCTGACCTTTATGTAGCTCCATATGTGGTGTAATGGATGTTACACATTTTGTGCTATTTGAGGCAGACCCAGACTGCTACAAACAGTATGCTGCATGGCTAGAAAAGCAAGTGATATTGAAGTCTCTTCAGTGCACTGACAGATTTATTTCTTCTGTTGCTTCTTCCAGCCTTTCTTTGTAGGGGGTTCCAAAGTTTCAGAATACCTGGACCTGCTTTTTATTTCAGAAATTTCCATAATACTTGATTCTAATATTTTACTGAGGGTACCCACGGCTTCCCTCATTTGAAAAAGTGCTTTGCTGCCTTCTAGTCAACAGAAAGCCTTAATAACATGCTGCAGTTTTGCTGTATAGAAAAGTTTTCTTCTCAAATTCATAGCAGTCAGTATGGCCCAGAGTACTGAAAGAAGCTAGAGAGTACACCAGGAGTTCTAACACCTGTAAAACAGCCTAACTGGGCCAGGGGAATGAATAGTTTAAAAAAGGAAGCTACAGTGAGGTATATAGTAGGCTTCAGGAAGTATGGGTTCACTATCCTTTCTCACTAGATCACTGGACTAAGCCCAGAATGTTTTAACTGTTCCATGATATATAAGTATAATGATCCTCACAGGAATTATTTGAATGTGTATTTTAAGTATTCATTCCCCTCCCTGTGATCCTCATTCAGTACTTATCTATTCCTTAGAGAGTAAACTATTTGGGACAGGAACTGTATGTGAGGATGGTGCCTAAAACAGTTGCAGTAGTAGTCACAGAGCCAAAAATTAACCACTCTTCTGGTGTCATGCAAAGCTAATTTTCTCATGCACATGTGAAATATGAAGTATTGTCCCAGAAGCCTCAGCAGCATTTGCCTGGAAACACTATGACAGAAATGTGTCTGTGAAAGCATACTGATGTTAGGAATGATATAACTCAACATAGCAGAAGGATGGTAGAGGGATCATAGTTCTACTGCAGTAGTGTAATTTCCCTCTTACTGAACTGTTAAGTTGAAGAACTTTGAAAGATACAAAGATGCTTCAATTTAAGACCTCTACATTGTCAGAAAATTCTTCTACTTAAATGGACATGCTAGCAGGTACCACAATAAATATAGGGGGAAAAATACTACACAGAAATTGCTTTTTGTAACTGTACTTACAATTGCTGTGCTTACAGCAGCTTAATTTCTTGAATTACTTGTTTATGTATGTGCAGATCCTCCAATGGAATAAATGAAACCTTGAGCGCTGAAAGAGAAAATGGAAGGCACGATAACATAAAAAATGACAACTATAGGGAGAGTACTACACTGCAAATTAACACAGCGAAAGAGATACCCCATGGAGATCTATGCATCACAGAGATATACAGTGAGACTCACCAGGGAGCAGGAGAAAGCAACACACACTTTTCTGAAATGAAACAAGAGACCATACAAAGCCACAGAATTACTCCTAAAGTGATAGGCAGCTCCAAAGTGCTCGAGACAGACGAGGCTGCTTTCAGAGGGAAGACAGAAGAAAGAAGGCCAGGTACTATGGTTGAGCTGCAGCTGTCCCTCTCAAATGATGCACACAAGAGCACCAATGCTCCTACTGTGACTCTCTTAGGGGCAGAAAAATGCACCCCTTCAGGAAGAGGACCCAGTGTACAACAGGACGGGACTAGCCCTGTAATCGCAATTCCCCTGGGCGTGAAAGAGGGCAACATCCAGTGGTCAAGCAAAGTAGTCCAGTTTTCTAGTGGCAAAGAGGTCAAGAGGATCCAGAGTGCAGCTCCATCTCTCCCCAGGGTGGAGGTGATCCTAGACTGTTCGGACAGGGAGAAGGAAGCACACAGGTCTCTAGCTGAAAGGGGGTGTGTTGATTCTCAAGAGGAAGGAGGGCAGTCAGAAGCACCTCCTTCCCTCCTCTCCTTTGCAATCTCATCAGAAGGCACGGAGCAGGGAGAAGACGACCAGCACTCGGAAAGGGATCACAGACCTCTCAAGCACAGGGCAAGGCACGCAAGTAAGTATGTCCCATCTAATCATTTGCACTGCCTGAGGGTATCTTTTGTAACTCTACACATAATTTCAGAATTTAGACTGCATTAGAAAAAAAAATCTTTAGAGTTTTTTTCTGCAGTTTTCTAACTTTCCCTCTATCTTTGTCTTTTAAATGATGCTTCTGTTCTTGCTTTATGTATTTTTTCAGAGTAATACAATGTTGCTGGGGATGAGCCAAGAGTATACCCATGCCTTAACTGTGCTGAATAACTTTGCTTAGTTAGACTTCCACTTTGGAATTAACTCATTACTTTGTTCAACTAAAAATACTTACATCTCCAAAACGGGCTGAATTCCACTGGTCTTCTAACGTATATCCAGAGGCAATCTGTAGAATATTAACAAAAAAAGCAAGTTGCTTGCACATGTCTAAGTGAATCCTGTGGACTTCTCCTTTTATAGCAAAAACTTTGTGTTGTCATTTGCATCATCTAAAATCAAAGCCATGCTACTGCTCTTAAAAGTTAATAAAAAAGGCTAGCAGAAATGCTTGATGTTGCCCACAGAAGAGATTTTGACAGACACGAGCATATGTATAACTGTTACATGATCCTTTCAGTTTTGTCAGTCTTCTCTAGACTGTAAAGTGAACATGCTACTTCTTCTGACTTCCATACCCAGAGGTCAGCTTGAAAACGTGTCCAAGAAGTTTACATGAACGTAAACTTGGAATTGGATCCAATATGAATTAATTGAGTGTAGATACGTATTATCTATCTATCTATCTGTCTGTCTATCTATCTATCTATCTATCTATCTATCTATCTATCTATCTATTATTTTATTAATTTGGGACCTTTCTATTGGTTGCTTGCTCTTTCCCAACAATGTTAAGAATCCTGTCTGGGGATTTAGTAGCAGTATGTCAAAGGTGCTTGAATGTGTGCAGTGATATACTGTAGCAACAAGCTATTTCACATGCAGTGTTGGAATTAGTCTGCTAACCCACTGCTAATTCCTCTGCAAGCATATTTTTAGCATGATAAGCATTTGTATCTTCTTGGCAAGTGGATTAAGCAGTTACTTATGCCTAACTGTCTGTATGCAATCCACATATTTTTGGCATATTAAATGAGGCATGAAAGAAAAGTGCACATGCTTTACATTTTGGCTGCAAAGTTAGAACCAACTGTGGGACTGTGCCTGCCTTTCTTAGAGACTTACTTGCAGTGACTCTCTAATAAGGCAAAAGTACAAAGAATGAACTACATATTACATGATAAATTCTGCTTTCAAGTGGGACATAGAGTCTGTCCTTTTCCCATCTCAGCTATGACAATCTCAGTTCCCTCTAATCTAGTGGCAGGTCTTTGTCCTTAGGAACCACTGACTCGATAAAAATGCTTGGTTTTATTATTATTATTTGTAAAATCCTATCTACACATGAGAACAAACAAACTGCCAAGCACGGGGGAATAATCTGTGTGCAGCAAATACTATGTATGCTTTTTGTATATTTAGAAGTTATAATGCAGCATTTAAGTCTAAACTGGAGAAGAATATTTATTACAGGTGTTTGATTACTTTAGCAGAAATTTTCTCTATAAATCTTTTGATTTCTTTGATTAAGTAACTATTCAGATGAATCAAGAGAAAATATACTAGCAAAAAGAAAAGTTGCAATTTTTCTTTCCACAGAACTGTATGGGTACCTGCTGAATCCCCTTCCTAGAAAAACACTCACTGCTCTTGCAAGTAGCTTATTTGAAAGCATAGAACTTACACGCTGAAGGGCGACCATTTCTGTTTGCAGAGGCGCTCTAACACTAAAGCCCACACTTCTGGAAAATGTCTTCAGTGACTATTGCAAGCATTTGGATTGTCAAAGGACTGGGCCAAGGATTTTGTGATTTGGCCCTCCCAAAATAAAATATTACAAATTGCTGGTTCAGGGGCCATGCTCTTTTCTCTTTTATAGGTTCTTGTGAGAACCGTTGGTCCAGTCATGCTGTCATCTGGCATAATGGCAAAACTCCAATTGTCTTTAATAGGAAAAGTATCAGACTCCATCTACTGCCATGGCTAAAAGGATCATTACTAGAAAATATATCACATGGCTTTCTTCAATGAGTTTGCTTTATTTACACTAGCAAAACTTACTAAATAATTTACTGTTCTATTTTTATAAATCAGAGGCACGCTTTTTCCTTTTGAGATTAGTGGAAGGGGACCATTGATTTAGACAGGAACAGCTTTAAAGTCTAGCTTTTTTGACCAGAGAAGCTATTGAGGCTGCTATTCATGAGATGTGGTGGTACAATATAAGGAAGGGAAAGAAACAGGAGCACCACCTGACCCACGTTGCCCCATGAGGCACTTGCTCCGCATCACATAACAAGGAAGCAGTCATGCTGATGGACAGTGCATCTATCAGCTTTGCAGCTGCAACTATTCCTGTCCCATGTGACTTGATGGAAACCAATAATTTATGCTTTAAGAAATATGTATTATTGATACATGCTAGCGAATACTCTTGAGAAGTTAGTTGAGCCTGCTCCATTCAGTTCTTAAAAGTGTATTTATTCTTGTCACATATTCAGAATAAATGCTCTGGAGCTGTTCTATCTTACAAAATTTTGGTTTATGTTTCAGGAAGTAAAGCTTGTTAAAACACTGAAACCTGCTTTTGTTGAGTACCATGCCCAAAATCCCATGTCTTCCAAGGGGCTGAAAGTTAATGCTAATGGTTTCTGTGTACGCCTTTTTGGATGTACACTTGCTTTTAAATAGCCAATATGTAGAAGCATTCGGACTTGTATCAGCTATACACATTTTGTAATGCATATGAGTAAAATTAACACATAAATGGCAGAAGCTGCTGCCACCATCAGACAGAACACACTCAGTTTCATTTGGTCACAGATGTGAAGCAGTCATGGGCCTAGCTGGCTGGGAATGTCTGCTGTAAGCCTAGGAACTGAATAAATGAGAAAATATCATCTGCCTCTTGCCGCTGAGATTACTTATGGGAATAAAAATCGAGAACGCTAGAAATAAAGACACATGTAACATAAGAAAGTCCTAAAGAAAGTGGCGCCGCCTTTGAACTTGCACGGGTGTCACTAAGGAATGCTGGGTATGGAATTTACAACACAGTTGATATTGTGGGAAAAGCTGAAGTATAATGACCTCTCCATGCAAAAGAAAATAAATGTTTTAATATGGGGGAAGGGGACAGTGGGTAAATTTCAGTACAGATGAATGCAGAACTGTTTGTTATTAGTCTCCTTGTATTTTTCTGGGCTGCATGCAATTAAATGTGTGCTTCAATTCTTTCCATAGGGCTCCGGCGAAGTGAGAGTCTGTCAGAGAAGCAGGTCAAAGAAGCCAAATCTAAATGTAAAAGTATTGCGTTGCTGCTGACAGCAGCTCCCAATCCCAATTCCAAGGGGGTGTTGATGTTCAAGAAGCGTCGTCAAAGGGCAAGGAAATATACTTTAGTTAGCTACGGTACTGGGGAGTTAGAACGTGACGAAGACGAGGGTGAAGAAGGTGAGGGTGAAGAGGGGGACAAAGAAAACACTTTTGAAGTGAGTTTGCTTGCAACGAGCGAGTCAGAAATAGATGAAGATTTCTTCTCTGACATTGACAACGACGGTAAGATTGTGACATTTGACTGGGACAGTGGTCTACCTGAGGTTGAAAAGAAAACAAAAAGTGGAGACGAGATGCAGACGCTTCCAGAAAGCACAGGTAAAGGGGCCCTCATGTTTGCCAAGAGGCGGCAGAGGATGGATCAGATTACAGCAGAGCAAGAGGAGATGAAGGCACGCACAGTGCATACAGAGGAACGAAGGGAAGCCGTGTCAGAGAACTTCCAGAAAGTAAGCTCTTCAGTCTATCAAACAAAAGAGGAAGAAATATCAAGACAGCAGACCTGTGTGAGCAAAAGCTACACAGACATGAGCCAGAATCATAGCAAGACTGTACAGCAAAATGGCTTTGGCTTAGCACCAGACACAAACCTCTCCTTTCAGTCCTCTGTAGCTCAAAAAGCAGCACCATTGAATAAAACAGCTAAACCCTTCCCTTCTGGGGTTCAAAACCGAGCAGCTGCACCATTTTCACCCACAAGAAATGTCACTAGTCCTCTTTCAGATATACCAGCACCACCTCCTTACTGCTCTATTAGCCCATCACCTGAGGCTTTATACAGACCTGTTTCAGCTCCTGCAGCCAGCAGAGCTGCCCCAAATGTGTGGTCATTCACTGAGCCAACAGAACGCATAGCATCCAGAGATGAAAGGATTGCGGTGCCAGCCAAAAGAACTGGGATACTGCAAGAGGCAAAGAGAAGAAGCACTTCAAAACCTATGTTCACTTTCAAAGAAGCACCCAAAGTAAGTCCTAATCCTGCCCTGTTGTCCCTTGTACACAATGCAGAGGGCAAAAAAGGCACTGGAGCTGGTTTTGAGTCAGGACCTGAAGAAGACTACCTCAGTTTGGGAGCAGAAGCTTGTAATTTCATGCAGACTCAAGCATCTAAACAGAAGGCCCCTCCTCCTGTTGCTCCAAAGCCTTCACTCAAGGTCTCTCCTACTGCTGGTACTCCGGTTTCACCAGTTTGGTCACCTCCAGCTGCGGCTTCTAATAAGCCTCCTTCTTTCCCAGCACCAGCCTCACCTCAGGCAGCATATCCTGCACCACTCAAATCCCCACAGTATCCTCATTCTCCTGCCCATCCTCCAAGTACTCTCAACCTAGCTGGTCCTTTCAAAGGGCCTCAGGCAACCCTAGCGAGTCCAAACCACACACCCAAGACAACACCAGTCACACCAAGTGCTGGAGGAACAAAGCCACCCTTTGAGATGCCACCAGCTATGAGTGGGAAAGGAGCACAGTTATTTGCCAGAAGGCACTCTCGAATGGAGAAGTATGTGGTAGATTCAGAGACTGTGCAGGCAAACATGGCACGAGCCTCATCTCCAACTCCATCTTTACCAGCTTCTTGGAAATACTCATCTAACGTCCGAGCACCTCCACCTGTTGCTTATAATCCCATCCACTCCCCGTCTTATCCTCCTGCTGCTACCAAGTCCTCCTCTAAGTCCACTGCTGCTACCAAAAACACAAAAAGAAAACCTAAGAAAGTTCTCAATGCTTTGGATATTATGAAACATCAACCTTATCAACTCGATGCATCTTTATTTACTTTTCAACCTCCTAGTACTAAGGAAAGCCTTGCTATTAAGCAGACATCGAAGGTGTACACTTCAAAGCAAGCTCTACCTTTAAGACCACCTAGCGCTGGCTCCCCTACTAATGCCCGGGCGTCTTCAGTGTACTCCGTGCCAGCCTACAGTTCACAACCTTCGTTCCAGTCAAATGCCTCTATCCCAGTAAATGAATCATATTCACCTACAGGCTACTCTGCATTTTCTAAGCCAGAAACCACCACATCCTCCTTGTTTACTGCTCCGAGGCCAAAATTTTCAGCAAAGAAAGCTGGCGTCACTGCACAGGTGTGGAAGCCATCACTTATTGAAGAGTAAACCTTACAGCTGAAACTTAGTGTCCATTTCGCTTGCAATCAATCGTTTGCAGTAGTAACCTGCCACATAAACAGTGCAAATAGTATTCCTTAGCTTACTTAATAATGTCAGATGTATCACCTCAAATCTGGGTCCAAAATGTTTGAACTTTTTTAAGGAATCAAAATAGATACAAATTCTAGCACATTTATGCATATTATCAGATGCTTTATACACGTAACATCCTGAAATTAATAGATACCATTGTATTAAGTAAGCAGGACACTAGGTTTTTGCTTTAGGACTACCACAACAGAAACAACAGTAAGAAATATTCCTGGTATGTCAAAATAATAGAGAAGAGCTTTCTTCCTGCTCCCCTCCCCAGCTATGTTGTAATGACCTAGGGATTTGAGGACTTTTTTTTTTTTTTTAAAGAAGTGCCTTATTAAATGATATTAATAGTAATATGTATTACTAACATAGCATAAAATAGATACAGTATTAGGCTCTGACTGATCACTAGCAGAATACGACTGGATAGACCTTTGGCCTGCACAGAACCCCACTGAATTCAGTCAGAACCTGTCCTGGCTCAAAGGTCCTTCCACAGGAATCTGGTTGATCGGCCAGGGGCTTAGTTTGTAAGCTATGTGGATCAGCTGTGATCCAAAATAATGAATTGCCTCTGTGATTTCACAGAGAACGTCCTATAAGAGATGCTGGAGTGTTCTGAAGACTAAAAGAGGTGGAAAGACAGCTGGAAAAATTGTTAAAGGTTTCCCATTTTGGGGAAGTTTGACATCCCAAGTGCAGACATATTTTTAGCCAAAGTTTGCCTTGAATCCAGCAAGTAAGATAGAAGCCAGTAAATCAAAATTATTGAACAGTCAGAGAGGTGAGCTGGGTTTTGCAGCTGCAATGTAATGCAATGGTTTCTTGTGAAAGCACAGCGACTGAGAACTGAAGGGATATGTATATTCAAGAGTACTGATTCTTACAACCATAATAGTATATGCCACAGAAATTAGCACTTAACAGTAGATCATAAATATGGCCATGTCTTCCTATTGGTCTCTCGAACACGTTATTATTTTCACTTGAGGCTTTACAGTCTTCTTCCCACTTTAAATCTTTTTACTCTGGTCTTATACTTTCACCTTTTACTTGTCGTACTGAGGACTAAGTATTGAAATACTGCTACTGTAGAAAATTCTTCAGGGTCTGTAGTCTTGAAACCTACTATATGATACTGCAGTGAATACAAAGCCTTGCTGAAATCAAGGAGCTATATTTGAGTAGTTTAGCATGTTTTTCAGTAAGCAGTCCTGTTAACACCAGTGGTGCTAGGTCTGAAACAATGCGTTGTTTCACACAACTAAGGGTACCAAACTCCATCCCAACGGTGAAGCTAAAGATTAAACCAGCCTTCTGTGAATAAAAGTGGCAGAATCTGTTGATATATTTGTTTAAACTACCATCGAGCTAGCTACAGACCGGATTATGGATCTTTTATATCATAGGCGTTTTAGTAGAACTACCTATCTTGATGAAGAAACATTCCCCAGTATGAACAAAATCTCCTTAGTTTGGTTCCATGATGGTAACTCAACTACAGTCAAAGTTGAGGGGAATGCATTTGGTTGTACGTGCAGAAAGCAGACTGGAATCAAAGTCTAATCAAGCCAATAAAAAGCTCTCCTTTGAATTTTGGACCTCCAAATCCTACTCTCCCCTTTAAATTTTGGATTGGAATACTGACTGTATTAGATGAAAATGACCAAGTGATCCATTTCCCTCTTAAAATTCAGGAGAATGATGGGAAATTTTGGAAAAAAATAGATTGGAAAACTCAAGAAAGAATTACACTGCATTTACCTGGAACCAGAAAGTAGCAATATTTTAATCCTTTGGAGAGCTCCCTTCTATCTGTTTTCCACTGTCAATATCTGTATTTTTCTTCTATCATTAAACTTGTCCCTTTCCTCTCTGCCTGTTTGGGTTTTTTTTCTTTGGTTTGGTTTGTGGTTTCCTTTGTTTCACTTACATGTACAGACTGACAATATATTTTAGGGGAAACCTATTTTCTATGCTATCCTGTTAATATGCAGTCTCCTCTGTCCCCTCTCCTTCCCTCTCCTTCCCTTTCTCTTTCCCCTTCCTTTCCTCTTCCCCTTCACCTTCCTCCCTCCTTCCTTCCCCTATAGTTTTATCTGAAGCTACATATACTATTTTAGGTAGAAGTTTAAGATACTAGTATTTACTCAGAGTAAAGATACCCTACCAAAGATAAGTAGTGCTGCTAGAGAGATAGAAATCCATTCAGCCTCATATTGCCTTACCTGTTTTTACTTACAGTCTCCTCCTGTAAAATACATCTGTAAATCATAATCACACTTCCGTACTTGTTCACCCTACCACCCCAAGATTATTTCCTTAATGAGGAGATTTTTAGCAGTTTTGTACTTCCACCACAAGTGTTGATGTTGATGCATGTGGCTACTAACAAGATACAGCAGCTTGCACAGCATGGCCACCAGTTCCTATCAGGCTCAGGTCAGTAACTTTTGGAATTCATCACCAGCTACAGAGTATCCCGCGTGAAATATGTGTATTACTGAAATCTGACTTCTAGGTTTATATATGCCTACATGGCATACCAGTTTCCAAGTAAGAAATAATAAGCTTTATTATTCTAATTATCAGCAGAAGAAAAAGAGGTAAAGCTGGGATATATTCTCATCCAAAGGAAATCAGCTCTCCAGAAAGACGGAAGTCAAGTTAATAGGAGCTAGAGGAGACTTGTGGACTGAAAGAGAACATTTCAGTTTCCTGACTCATCTGTCTAGAGCTAAGTTCACCTGAAATGCAAAACTGTAATCTTTAAAATAATTTTGCTATTTTTTTCATTTTAGCACAACCCAAAAGTTCACTTAAGAAGTCAACTAAATATGCATGTTTATAGCAATAAGCAAAAAGTCAGCTCTGTGATAGGAATATAAAATACAGCTATTAGCCTATCTTGTCTTTACTTTGTCCAAAAGAAGAGGAAGTGCATCTATGCTGAAAATTTGGATTTTGATCACATTTGGATTTTTGGCTGTTATTCAAATACAAGCATTTCATATGGCCTATAGCAATGACCAAAGGATTTTTTAAAGCACTAATAAGAGTTAAAAGCAAAAGCCCCAGTGACACTAGTCCTCTTAACTCAGCTAAGGTCTTTTGAAAATGCCACTCACAGTCCAACTCTGAATTCAATTCCATATATACACATCATTCTACATGCATAGTGCTTGGATCCAACTTGGCTTCAAGACTCTTTTTACTAACCAGGTAAGTCTGTAATTCTTATATTTCAGAAGGCTAGCCTACTTAGAGTAATAGTTTTATCCAAAACGTAGTCTCTTGTGAAGCAGGTATTTAGGGGAAAGTTGAGCTGTTCGTTGTCATGGGTCCAAATTAAAAGCTAATGATGATGTCAAACATAGCTGCAATGTCCAGAAATGAATGGTTTGTGCGGAAAGAAGCCACCTGAAATTTCACTTTGAAAGGGCAGTGAGTGCTGGAAGTGTTTTTTCTGAAAAAGCTGTTAGAATTATTTTAATATAATATGACAAGTCTACCAAGAGGTAATTATGTTTACTATGTAAGCATATTCAACAGTGAACTTCAGGCCGCCCCTAATAACAATACTTCCAGCACGTTCACATTAAAAGAGGAATTTAAGTGTTTTCTGTTGGTTTTAGCACATTCAAGTATAGCACATACTGGAGGTATTAAACTGTACCAGTCTGGATCTCACATTCTAGACAACCGTTTCATGAAAACAGCTACCTCATCCAAGGGTTTTTATGATTTTAATTTCTGATTCAGTTATAGACCTCTTGTTATAAAACCTGAATTGAAATGTTTTGGTTTGGAGATGAGTAGCTTTTAGACAAAAAAGTTAAAATCTCTGTTGCAAAAATAAAAGACAAAATTTAGTTCTTGAACAAAGAACTGCTTAACTTCTCCCCCCTTCTCTAGGGGAACCATCTTACCATCTTCCTGCTCAGCAAAAGATATTATGAAACAAACAGAAAGATATTTCAATGAGTTTTTTCTGTAGGAACATTTACAGAGTAAACATTACCATCTCTTACAAGTAAGCCTCATTCTTTTGCTTTCTGCTCTCTTGTGGAAGAAATAATTTTGCCAGTGTCCTAAAACATGTGACAATATCCAGTGACAATAAGCTCCCTGGTTCCAAAAGCACCTGGCCATGGTGTGGGACTTTTATAATACACTAACATCAAGACTTGCAGCAGGGAATGCCCAATTCTCTCTTGCACACACTGACAATTCACTTTGAGATTAAGCCAATGCCATTTTGAGATCAGCCATCAAAAGGAGGTTTCAGTTAAATTTTGGCTGAAGTCTTCTTGCAGTCACCCTAATTTTATAGACCTAGTTTTATTTTATTTGTTTCATTTTGTATACCTGATTTTATTTTATATGAGACATTCAAGAGTCAAAACACAAAATCAGCCCCAAAACTGGAGTGACCCATGTTGCTGTCACCACAGCAATCACGTGGCAATGAGTTTATTTTCTTTTTGGCAGAGTGCTGTTATTATTCACACTAAAATGAAAGTTTAGAATTCACACAAATTTGTATTTGAATTAAAGAAATACTAAGAGGTTGAGGTATCAGCAGGCTCCAGAAACTAGGAAGTATGGGGCTGGTGTGTGATTCAGATAGGAAAATTAATGCTAAGTGGCGAGCAGCAATTTTGGGAGAAAAAAAACCTACTAGAATTAGAGGGAGCCAAGCAGTGGGGAGAAAACTCCAGGAAAAAAGCAGAGACTGCAGAGGATAAAATACCTATCAAAGGATCATGAAATACTGATGGTACAAGAGAAGAAAACAATCAGCAAGAGGGTTTAATTATTCTGCATAGAGATGGCTGACTCTTTCCAGCCTTTTGTTGAAATTTTCTAGATTACTTTTGGATGACAGAGTGCTCACATCACTGGGCATGATTTTTTTTCTCTACTATTTACAAAAAGATACTGCAAAAGAACCGAAAGGCTAACGTCCAGCAAAAAGAAGAAACTGAGCTTTAAAAAAAAGCAGGCCCCACCAATCAGCTATTGCTCTGAGAGACAACAGATCTGCAGACATATTACCCTAGATAGCTCCTGTACATGAGAGTTTTCGAAAGTGCTAAGGTGAACTCTCATAAAAGATTATATGCAATTATAAAGAGAACTTGACACCAGATGATGTCAACTGGGAGGGACACTGTTTATCAAGTACCCAGGACGACACCTCAACAAAGGACCAGCCCTACCATCATGCTCCACCATCTCTGCCGGGAATCCTCTGTATGCTACGAGGTAGGGAAATACCAGGGAAACGACAGCAGTCTCCACAACTAACAATTTGCAAAATCTTTCTCCTCTCTTTTCCCAGGATCCTCTTCCAGATTTCGTAGCGTTAAGAATAAAAAACGATTGGTTCTAGAAAGACCCACTCTTCCAGTCTTGCCTTTTTAACAAAATATGATACAACTTTCTTTGCCTGACGTCAAACACCCAGGATCCCACTGATGACTTTGGCAGTTTGGCATGGCAAGTGCAAATCTTAATTACACAGCTTGGCATGATGTCATTTATTATGAGTCTACTCAGCTTGAAATAGAAACTTTACACAAAGAAGAAACTTGACAAGATCTTCAAACACCCATGGATTCAGAAGCTCTGAATTACTCACTGCTGATAGATCTCTTGGGAAAATCTGTGAGCCTGATAATTTCATAGCACGCTTGGTGCCACCGTCACAACCTCATAGTACCCAGAACAACGACTGTTCTTACTTTATAGTAAACGTTACCTTTGCATGTGATTTCATAAGGGAGGTGTTGGAATCACTCAAGAGCTGTTTCACAAGTGCTTTTCAGGCTGGTTGCTTACTACAGGAGCACTTTAGGGTTTTTTTCAGATGATTTAAAAAGTAGGAAAGGTCCTGAAGCTTAGTAAAATACTATGTTGGAAGGGTGTCTACAGAAGCAGACTTGAACTCTTCTTTTACAAGCTAAGACTAACCATATGATGATATTTCCATGGTTTTAACATTTGCTTCCTTGAGTAAGGAAGGCAAGGATTTTCTCTTTATATAGCATGCTAACCAAGTCTCCTGTTATCCTCCGAAGATTTCAAAGGGAAAAAACCTATTCCAGTTTGTTATGATCTTGACCAACTGTTTTTAATTTCAGGGCACGTGAAACCTGCACAAACTTCCGTGGTAGTACGTTATAATAACTGCACACTCCCTTAGGCTGAGGATACTCACCTAGCTATGAGAAAGATAACTTACTGAACCATGCTTATAGATTGTCTATCAGGATGAGGGCTTCCTGTGCGGGGTAATCAATATAGCAATAGTAAGCGTTTTCAAACAAGAATCCTTGATTCTTTTGTATGTCTTTAGGACAGACATCTTAAAACGGAGAGTCCCCTCATAATTCCAGGCAATTGAAAGATAAGCTGCTACAGAAGTAACCAGGTTATTTCTAAATAGGTGTAAAGACTAAACTGTTGAACAGATGGAGTGCTTCTCTTGATGTTTCCATCTGTATCTGAAACAATAGATTTTAACTGATTTAAGAAGTGCACAACAAACAGAAGAAAAGGAGGAACATTACAGAAATAAAATACACTCCCAATCACTGTAATGCATGTTGGATTACAAAGGGTGACACAGAGCACAACACTCCTTGATTCCAGTATGAGCTTTAACTGATTGCAAAGCAAAGAATTCAGTATATTTATATTAGAATCAAAAGTTTCCATACATTAATGACCTATGGACAAATATTTTCAGTCTTTTAAAGAAAGTTTTTGCAAAAAAACACTTCTTTTTTTTTTTTTTTTTTTCCAAAATGTCAATAACTGCTAGTGATTTTTTCTTTGGTCTGTGAGAATGCTCTTTCTTATAGTCTCACTGTGCAGGTTGTTGTTGGTACATGTCTTTACACTGTGTACAAGAGCAAAGCACGGGAATCTGGGTACACTTAGTTTTCTTCCTAGAGCCTTGTTAATTTTCACACAACAGGCTGATAACTTAAAAGTGGAACCTAAGCAGGTGACAAGAAAACCTCAAAATCTGCCTGCAGTTTATTTTTTTTTGGTTAAGTGAACAGTTTTGGAGAAGTACAGGTATTTCTGCCAGTCCTAGCCATGCTACCTGAATACCTTTTATGAACCAAGCTTAGCTGTAAGTTTCTCCAGAAAAGGATTTTTAGTTACTTCCTTGCCGCTTGTTTGGCTGGTGTCAGAAAGTGCAAAAGTGTGACAAATGAGAAAAAAATTTCATCGTGTCATTCCATTAAAAATTAAAAGATTACACAAAATGAGAGGCAGCAACACAACTTTTTATGATGATGTAAATCTGCACCTCCACTGTACTCTGTTGCAGAGCTGTGAGCATTCCACATGTACAAAATGATAAACTTTTCCCATCCTAAGATTATTGAATTTCAGAGATGTGTTTCGGCAGAGAAACTTGACAGACTTGGTACAGCCACAGGAACCGTACTGAAGCAAGCACCTGACACTATGTATATATAATTATGAAAAAACAATGATAAACACTGGGTTGCGAAATGAGGCATTTGCAATTGATGTCACCTGCATCAGCTTAATCCAACCCTCTTGGGCATTTGTGTGGCCATAACATCTGTAATCATGTCATCATCTGCTATTTTTTTCTGTAGGGCTCCAGACTAAATTCAGGGCACAGAACGGCACTGCTCAGCTGACGAATAGCTCCTTACTGTTTTGATTTGACATTTTTCCATGCTTAGCACCATTCCTCGCTTGATGTACACTCTTCAAAGTGTGCTCTTCATGCAGGATTATGTCTTCATAGATAGCTTTTTTTTGTTAGTTTCTAAGTCATTCAGAAGCCATAGTTCAGTTTTACACCATTGCATTCTACAAATAGTAAATAATGCATGAAATGTGCGGCACTGATACTAGGACACTCAGTAGCCTTGGGTGTTCAGTTCAAGACACTTAGCATCTTTAGAGTCCAGAAGCACATGAACTAGTTTAGTTACTGTTTCAAATTATGTGATCCTTAACATCAGTCTGTGACTGTTAACAGATCACAGGTCTCCAGGTGAAAGGCCAGAAAGGGAATCCTCAGGGACCAGCTGTGAAATCCAACCAGTGAAAGCACCTTTTGCACAATATACTCCCTTGCTATATAATCCTATATAATCCTAGTATTTCCTAAATGAAGCCCTGAAATGGCACTAGATGGGGCAGAAGTCCTGAAATTTAATCAAGATGCATATGCACTGGGCAACGATGCTTGCATTTCATAGTTTTTGAATACCTGACCTTCCAACTTCACTAGCATTGCTTCAAGGTAGCTTTGTGTGTCTAAGACCCAAGAGTTTTCTAACAACAACAAACCAAACCCTGGAATACTATCATGTAGCATACTGTAACCAACAGGGTCCTCCAGCATGGCCTGAACCACCACAGACAACTGCCATCACGCTGATCCAGTAACTGGCAGCAAACGCATGTTGACATCCTGCTGGTGAATCAGCATTGGGAGGATGACACAGGTTTCCAACAGGGCTTCACAGTCTTCTGACAGCAGAGAGACTGTGGAAGGGCAAGCTCCATCTCTCTGGGGAAGAAATTTCCCTGGAACTCTGAAGGAAAATACACAGTAGTGGGCACAGGTTCTTTTCCCCAAATGCACCTTCCTTGCCCCATTTCTTCAACTTCCTTTCCTGGTCTCCTCATCGTAGCCTCATTGCAAGCTACTCAGCTCAATTTTCCATTCCTTAAGCTTCTCATCCAAGCTCAGGAACCTTGGCCTTCAGGTCCTATCCTCATCACTCTCCAACCCAGTGCTGAATACAGATTCTCCTTCTGTATCAAGTATCACCAGCTCCTGGTCTTGCTTTGTCCAGTCTCTTCTCCATCCTTCCATTGTCTGTTTTTTCTACCCTGTTAAAAGTCTGCTTCTTGGCCCCCTGTATTCAAACCAGATGCTCTCCCCTTTGAGGCTGCTTGGGCCCAGGTCCTGGGCTCTGTCAAGGGGCAGCTGTGCTCTGCAGTGCGTCTCAGTCCTGATCAGTGAGTGTGCAGCCTCAGGTCCGGGCCTGATGGTGGGAAGAGGCATGGGTACGTACCATATGCCTGCGTGCACTATTTTGTGAACGAAAGCCCAGCTGTGCAGGCAGCGCAGGAGCTGTGGAACACCCCAGTGGCTTCTCCAGCCTGTGGGGGTACACATTGCCTGCAGTTTAGACAGGCAGAGAAAGCACCAGGACAGTCTCTTTGTTCTCCGGTGAGACATCACAGCCCACAGCAGCTTAGACCTGTAATAAGTAATGAAAATCCTCCTGCCTAACAGAATATTAATCGCTGCTAACAGAGTTCTCAGGAGCTAGCTGTAAAAAGCAACGTGCTCCTACTGAGCCTATGTAAGGGTCTCAGCATGAATCCACATTGGCAAGTTTGTGGGGAAATATGAGACACTTCAGATACAAAGATTAGCCTCAAACCAGTTCTAAAGTATGTAGTGGTACCAGTGGTACCAAGGAAAAGGATGCTTTTTTTTTGTCGTTGACATGGATTTTTCCCTACTCTCACTCTTTGAAATGGTCGAACTATATATATTCATTTCATTAAAACGCGTCTGAAATGATTGGATCATTTGGGATGAAGTAAATGAGAAAAGCCAAAACAACTAAACCTGAAAATTTCAGTTTGGAAGATTTGAGAAGAAAATTACAAAGAACTGGATAAATTATCTTTTAGTTTGGATATGTTCAGCAACAATAGTGCCACCACCTTCAGGTATTACAATATAATTAATACTTATTTTCTTTCATTTTAGAAAAAATATAATTTTCCTTTACTTTATATCAAGTTAATACCTCTTCATAGTTCACACAAAAGAGCAAGGTCAGAAACTAGGACCGAATTGTACTTGTTTTTCAAACGTTCATTCACAACGCTTCGTCTTCCAAGACCTTCCTCTAAGCTGCGTAATATAAAAGTCCAGAAGGTGGCAGCAAATATTCTTCCTTACAAGAAAGAAACTATTCCAAGGAAAGCTAAGATGCCTGTGGCCAAAAAAGTTTCAGCCATTTGCTTTTTATAGGCATAAGTGTGTTCTATTTTGACAATCGTATATGGATAAAGATTAAATGATAATGGAAAGCACTGATTGTCTTTCATTTACACAGGTGCAGACTGAGCTAACTGAATAACTGATCTTTGACAGGTTAGCAGCACTCTTATGTTTCTTTTCCGCAAAGGCATTTTGCAGTAGTGAAGGCCTAATTCTAATATCTTACTTTTCTCTTCTACCATTATTTGACAACAAAAGCATTGTCAAAAGTAGAATTTGTCACAAAGCTTATGTAAGATGGTTGACAGTAACTGTTTCATTAGTTTGCATGCTAATGGTGAAAACAAGATTATTCTTACCTGAAATAATACCACAGTTATAAACAATATAAACTTAGAATAAATTAGGTTCCAGTTCTAAAATTCCCTGTAAATTTCTGAAAGCAAGCCCTGACAGGACAGCTTCGAGGAAGTCAGGATCAGACATGAACTGTGTGATTCTGATGTTAACTAGTCTCAGTACAGCCACTGATAAGGCTTTAATTCTTAGACAGGTAAGATTCCCTGCCTCTCCAGCCATTAGTATCCTCATTAACCAAAAGGCTGCGTTCCAAATTTAGCCTGCTATAAATTATCTCCAGCGTTTCAAATAAATATGATTTTTTCCATTTTATTTCCAAATTTTATAAAATAGCTATAGTATTACTTATTTTGTCCTATCATTTTCTCAGTGGTTTGGTCTCTAACTGCAGTAGCCATTACATGCCCAGAGAAAGCAAAATGAGAAGTGCATCACTCTGGGCTTTTTATAAAGGCAAGAGTCATTTTCTGAGACAATACAATTGTTTTATCTGCTTCCTCCTCCCTTGTCCCCTTTTTGTGTAAACATTAGCCAGGCGCTAATGTTGACTCAGATTTGAACATGCTTTGATATGGGATTAAGGCCCAGGACTATAATGAGCAGATAAAAATAAATCTGCCTTAATGACTTAGACACCTAAGTCAAATTTTTTTGAAGTGACTTAATCAGGTGGGAGTCTGTTTTGCAGAGAGTTTTACTGAGACATGGACTATTAAAAGTCCAACCTACTTTTGAAAATAGAACTCTCGACTTTTTTCGAAAATTTAATATATGTCTCCTTAACTGGTGAAAAGGCAGTTTCAGCATGTAAACGTATGAACAGTTTTCACTTATTAAGAAAATGTGTCACCTGAGACAGAAAAACAGTTACTGTGAAATCATTTCACTACGTAGTATTTTGCATTCCCATTTGCTCTGTAAAATGAAAAATATCTTTCTGACTCGTGCCTTTAAAATTTGCACTATTTCATGAAACTAAGTATTGCTCTTTTTGTCTTTCACCTTTTCATAGCTATCAAGGAATCTGAAATAGCAGTCAGTTCCAAATAAGCAATTTTTCTGGACTATTGATTTAGCTATTATTGAATCAAAGGTAGACATTCACACTCCTTCAACTTACGTTAAACAGATCTTTATATGCACATGCCTTTTATGAGTACTGTGTTTATATTAATTTACTTGTATACCAAAAGTTTCTTTTGGAAGTAATATTACATTCGTTTTAGTTCATACTAATACACAGCTTATAAATATCAAAGATGCTTGTGGTACAATAAATGTTTACTTCATTGACCAGTTTATAAAAAGTTTGCATTTTAAAAGTCAGTGTTAACCTAAATCTACAGTTTAATCTGTTTGCATAGACACCCGAGCAGTCAGCAGCCTTTTTAGGATCCTGTGATTGCAATGGACAGCTCTGATCTGCTTTTCCTCTTCGTGACATCCAAGAATCACTTTCCCTTCAATAACTGTTGTAGAAAAGATCTTTTGCTCAGAAAACGTTCACACGAGGCAAAGGAAAAGAACAAATTAATCACTGTACAGGGTTGTGGTTTGCTTTACAACATACCACTTTGAGCGCCTGTATGGTATTACAATGAATGCTTTACAAGAGGATTACAGTAACGCACTATGTCATAATGTAATAATTCTGGTAGCATTTCACTCTTCTTTCCCTTCTCCCTTGATTTCTGAGAAGAAGAATGGAAAAACTCTACCCCTCCTTTTATGATCTTCTTGTAGCTTAAGAGAGACAGAGGGTAGAATAATTATTCTCTATTTGCTCTTCATACTTTCCACTGTCTCACTTACAATCTGGGGTTTGTGCATTCTTTTTAGTATGTGCTTGCCAAAAGAATTATCTCCAAGAATTAAATATGAAGGGAAAATAATAGAAAGTATCACTATGTCTGGCTCCTGCTGTCCAGTAAATGAATGATGAATTCTAGTAGGTAAATGTTGCCTTAATTCCAAAGCTTGTGTTTTTTAGTTTGAAGGGACTGAACACCAAAGTAGTGATAGAAATCAGTATATGAAAATAAAATACAGGTCTGCTTTGAACTTAGAAACTTTCGGACCTAGACTTTCAGTCTAGGAACACCGCTACCAATAATAAAAATTAACTGCAATGAAAACAAGGCAATACTGATCATATCTCAGTTCCTGCATTTGGGATACACTTATATTTTAGCAAAATCATGCTTTTCTACAAGTACTTCAAACCTGTTTACCACAGAGCATGAAAAAAATGTTCATTAACATATATTCTGAAGCCAGGATTATTCAATTTCAGAATAAAATAGGGGTAGATAGAAGTATTCTGTTTTTTAACTCAAAAAAGTATTGCAAAAGTATGTCACTATGCAATGTACAAAAATGTGCAGCGCAGGGTGCTATTGGATTACTTTTATTACAACAGATACTATCATAACAATCTTAGCAGACAGTAAGCTTAGAGACTAAATTCCTCCTCCTGAAGGTAAACACTGAGGCATTATGGCATACTGCACATAACTGATGCATTTGCTATATTTCTTTCATGGGTGATGAAAGAAATTCAATTATTTTCTGTGAAACAGACATGAAAATTAGAATATTCCCCTGAATCCAAAGGCCTGTAACTGCTTCAAGGTGCAGCCACTTTACAAAACTTAGCAGAATTGTTTCAGGCCAAAACTAATATTTAATTTTCCTAGATTTATTAAAAATAATATTCATATAAAATTTTGTTTCATTCTCTCTGAGCTTACAGGAATGTAGATGATGATGACAACTGCTTTTTATTTTAGGAAGACTGTAATTCAAAATAACTAAGGCTCACTGTAGCCAAATGTATTTTCACCTTCTTGGATCTTCTGAGTCTTCAAACCTTCTGCCCACCTTCAGCACAGTTATGGCTTTTTCTTTTGGGGAAATGTAGAGAATTCAGACAACTCCTGCTGTCAATAGCTTCTTCCTTCAAAAATTTTTGGTCCACTCTTCCTGCCCATCAAAAGTCAGACAGCCAGGCACAACATTATAACTGGAAATTAGTACGTAAGTGGGGTGCTCTGTTAAATTTTGCCTCAAATTCCTTCAGACCGTTATGGAACGGACAAAGCACCGCAGCCTTTTTTCCAGGTAAATCATCCGGGACACTATTTGCCCTCACAGATTTTGTCCTCTCACAATCCAAAAAGATAACTCTTCATTAAAAACACACACTGTTAAGCCCTTCCTTCATGGAAGGAGAGATTAATCCTTACTTTACTAAATCTAGAGGAAATAGATTTGCAATTTCACATTTTAGAATTTTAGAGTTAAAAAACAGCCTATCATCAGAACTTTATCTAAATACAAGCTACCAAGTGAGAAAAGGAGAAGAATTTGACTGGTCCGAGAATATCAAAACAGGACAAAGCATGCTAAAGAACTGCTTACAGATGACAATCATCCAGCTGACAGTACCGTAATTTGGCAGTTTGATCTTGCAGCAGGAACTTTGTTGCTGTGATTTGGATGCGGGTTGAACGATCATCCAGAAGAAAGTAAGCATTGATTATCTTCAGTGACACAGAACTTACTGATGTGTTCACTGTACCCAGTGTATCTAGTCTCCAAACAAGGTACTTAGTACCCAGCAAAGCTGGCCACTGGGGCATTCTTTGGATAGCCTAGTCTGTTTTTCTGCCAGAATGAAGTCTCTCAGACGATGGCTATTAAGGTGAAGTCTAGAAATGTACATAAATATGCAAGATCCAGGAGACCAATGAAAAAAAAATGCATAAGCTACTCTGGCAAATTGAAAGCCAAGGCTTTCAAACAGTACTCTGGCAAAATGGACAAGACTTGAAGTAACTACTATTATCTTGGGGTTCTGAGGTAGAAAAGGAAACTATTTATCACCTATTAAGGAAATATTTTTTTCCAGATAAACTGGCACTATCCCTCACTGGCCAGGTAAATTGTTACAGTTGCTGCAGGTTACCTGGCAGTCTATAAATCGAATTCCATTGAAAAAAATCTATCATCACAGATGTTTTCATCTAATAGAGTGATCACTGGGTAATCCTATTCAGAGCCAAGGAAAGCCATCCTTACGTAATGAAATGTTCTTCACCTCGTGAGCCATTATGAACTATTAGGATTCTCACGCTGGCATTTTATCCCTGAGAGCCTGACTGAAGTTCAAAACAAAACACAAAAGGAACACGAGGAATTTTAGTACAACCAAGCTCATTCCCAAGGCAGTACTGATGTTCTAGTTCGCCGACTGCATATCTTCCTGCAAGGCCTAATATTCTCACCAATGACAGACCCCTGATGCACAAAAGCTAATAAACTCAGCAGAATCTCATACCAAAATGGAGAAAAGATTTTTATTTGCCTATAAGACTAAAATCTTCCATAGCCAAAGTATTTTGCTTTTTTTTTTCATAAGGACCAATTCAAAAGATGTAATAATATTCTCCAGATTATCAGTATTTGAGATTCTGCTTTTTCTACAACAACACTTACATGCTGAATTTATGATTTACATGATACTGGAGGTGTTGTGGATAGATACGATTTGAGCTACAAACATATCTTCATTGAGCTCTTCCAAATTAAGGACATAGCAGGTTCTCAAGCCAGTAAAACACTCATCCCTGAATCTGGTTCTCAAAACTCTGTGCTAGTTCCTGTATATTGCACTGTTTGATTCATGCGGAAGCTTTTTCTATGAGGTCATTTTAGCTCTCTTCTGCCAGTTCCCTTTCTTTGCCTTATACGATAACAAAGCTACCTGTAAACTAGTTTCCATCATCACAGAATAATGTCTTATTTTCCATTAATGATCTTGATCTTCTGTTGAATTTGATTAACACCTGTACTAAGAAAATGTAGAACTCTATATATGTGCTAAGAAAATGTAGAACCCTATATATATATGCTATAATGTGAACATTTAGTTTTGTCTACACTATTTCTGCTTTTACAAGTTAAACTTCTACCTTCATAACATAGTAGAAAGGACCATTTTGTTAGAGAAATGGTGAAATACACTTGATAACTCATCATTCTGTGACTAAACCCTGTTAAAGAAAGTTATCTTCTGCTTTATCACTAATGGTTAGGCCAAAATGATACTTCTGCAACTTGATGAACTCTGGAGTTTTTCTCTAAACATGACAGACTAAACAGTATCTTTATCTAATTCTCTTGAAATGTCAGGTATTTTATGCAACACTCCTTTCAACAGTATCATTTCCCTCTGCATCTCTGGAATCCTACAAAGCACTTACAGGGCTTGGAACTGGAATGTCCATTAAATAAAGGGGAAATTTTCTGTCTACTCAGCACAGACAATGTTCTAGAACCCTCCTGACAGCAGTTGACACAGGTAGACTAACTAGGTGAACCTCTTTGATCAACTTTTTCATCCCACTGTAGAATCTTATCTTCTTAGTTTCATGGTTCAGGTTGTCGGATTAATTTCTAATAGAAACTGCATCTCATTTTGCATACCTATTTTGATTTTGCGCTTTCAAAAAATTTATTCTTGCCAATAATTTAAACAAAATGCACTAACCAGGCTTGCTGAATAAGGTCTTTCTGTGGATTCAGTGAAGAAGGAAACTGCAATACATCAGAGGAAGGAGAAGTAGTCTGATTGGCCTATCTGGGTCTGCCACTCATTGGCCCCAAGCATGGTCTGTTACCTGGACTCTTTATTTTCCAGGTAAGAAAAGGAAATCCCTCCTATTAGGTGAAGATATGGAGAAACTTTAAGCCATTCTTGACAGTATATAACTACATCTGTGGGGAAAAAAAATTATTTTTCTTCTCTTCACTTACCTTACAAATGGATAATTTTTGCTTTTTATATGCTACCATCTTAGAGTACTCAGTTGTGATCTGCTTATATGTGATGATCTGCTCAACCACATTTTAATGTTTGATCACCTCAAGATTTAAGTGAGGATTCTGGAAAATTAACTGAGCTAAGCTGCCTGAAATGAAGTATTTTTTTCTGGATAGAAGTAAAACCTCATGAAAATTTGCCCTAAGTATGTGGGAGTAAGGTTAATAGTGTTGGGGAGTTTCCTCTGTGGAACTGCAGATTGGGAACAACTGATCATAGCTAAGAGGTGAAAGGACGCTCCTGTTATAAAGCATTAGTTGTGAAACTTGCCAAAACTTGTGTGTCACTCTACACTTTAAGAGATTCGGACTGAGTACCACCAAACTGAAAATAATGAAATCAGTATTCTCTTTCTCAGTTTCCATCTCTCATATACAAGGCTGATATTAAAGCATAACTCAAAAGACTGTGTTGAAGCAGAGGTCTCTTAAGTCTTTTAAATGCATCAAGATCCTGTGACAGAAAAGCCTATAAAACGGGACATTTCTATGTGAATCTTTGCTAGATAAGCTATACCTTGTATGATCAGATACCTAGATCTGCTCACAGTATTTTAAGTCTGGGAAGCTAATTAGGAAAAGTAACACAGGCCAATGTTGTCTGAATGAAATTCTAGGAAAGTGTCTGGCAAAAGAGCCTGGAATTTCACACCAGATTCTAGAATTAAAGGCAGTTAAACCTCAGGATATGAATCAATGGGTATAAATCAATGAGTTTAGGAGCCACATGTATAAAGACTACTCAGTAAGAACAACGTATTTGTCTGTGAAACACAAAGAACGTGTCTGGCTTGGAGAAAAGGCTGTACCTGTCTCATACGCTGCCAAATGACTGTTGCAGCAGAACCTTCTCATGAACACAGTTTCTGTTTCAAAGTGCTGCATTACTAAGAAGATTAGGATTTGTCAAATATGAATGGATTGCTCCTATAAATGGGTCGGAATGTACTGAAATTTTGAGGGCATTGCCTTTTAAAGAAGCCAGTTTAAGTAGCGTCATGTAAGGGTATTACGTGAATGATTGCATTAATGTCTTTAATTTTTTGTGTTCATTTTTCTGCCCTGAAAAGTGAAAACTAGGATAAGTCTAATAATTTTAGAGTAAGAAATGCCTTTCTTAAAAGGAGATTGCCAAAGATATGTTCTCGGTCTGTTATCAAATAAATTAGGCTGTGCCTGCATGTGAGAAAGAATCTTGTAAACACAAACAGAACTGTCACAACATGACTTCCTTTTTCATTATTAAGAATGGTCTTTTCAGAACAAGGCACACTAGCTAAGTAGTGGAAAAGCTGCACAGTGGCTAACTTAATTGTACCTTTTCAGTGAAAGCCTGTCTTTGGTCTGTTTACTTGCTTCAAAAATTCAGTTTGCTTGGTCTTTGTTCCTGTTTCTTTCTTTGCCTCCTTTTTAATAACTCCTCTCTTTCCACTAAATTAAAAAGTACCCATAGACATAAAAAGGGATTGCCAGGATGTCATGTGCTTTCAGGGTCTGCTGCTCCAGTTAGGAAGTGAAGAGAAGAGACTTCCTTTTTTGTTGTTTAATAACTGTAACTATATTTGGTATTTTGTTTTCCTAGGAAAGAAGCAGTGGACGCTCATTATCACTTCCTGGGAGACCTTCTTCATTCATTTCTCGAGCCATGTCTCCTACTTCTCCGCTTATATTTCAGCCTGCCCCTGATTATTTCAGCAAGCCAGACACAACAGCCGACAGGCCTGGCAAGAGACTGACTCCCTGGGAAGCAGCAGCAAGATCCCCTCTTGGCCTAGTGGATGAAGCTTTTGCGCCCCAAAGCATGCAGGAATCCATTGCTGCTAATGTAGTATCAGCAGCTCGCAGGAAAACACTTCCTGAGCCACCAGATGAATGGAAACAAAAAGTTTCTTATGAGCCTCCAGCCCCCAGCAGTAGTGTAGCCTTATTAGGAGGGAAGAAATCGGGTATTGTATCACCCCCCAAAAGCTCCCTGTCTGCCCCAAGTGCCACCACGCAGGCTGGCTCTCAGCTGCAGTATGCTTACTGCAGTCAACGATCCAGAACAGACCCTGATATAATGTCCATGGATTCCAGGTCTGACTATTGCTTGTCAACAGCTGATTCCAACTACAATCCACAGCCAAGGGGATGGAGGCGTCCAACATGAGCAGCTGAATATTCTCCCTTCTTCCAGCTTTCCAAGCCTTAGATTTGAGTTGGAGAAGGCAAGTTTCTTGTTGGCCTGACGATCTCTGAACTAAAGAAATGAGGAGGCAAAATTGAACAGAGCACAGTTTTCACACAACTGCAGGGCTAGCAGCCTCTAGAATAGACTCAGTTTTACACCTAACCTAAGACTGTTGTGTTCATCAAAAATACACATTTCTTGGGGTGAGGGGTGGGATGAAAGTGGAGCAACCGATGTACTCGATACAAAAATCTAGAAAGGATGTAGACAGAGACAGTACAAGTGCTTGCAGTTAAGCTAATGTGAAAAAAAAAGTAAAATAAGGGCATTTTAAAAGCAAGAAGTATTTTACAGGTTCTTGTAGGTTCGCTGGGTGTGTCTGACATCTGAGTTCCAAGGTACTAGATAAAACCAGACTTGGGAAAATTCCAGTGGAAGTGGAATACTTGGAAGCACTGGCTTATCTGCCATATACTTTCTTTACTGCATTTTTTATGTGAGCAAAGGAAGTAAATCAATGAATATTTTTACTGTGGCAACAGTTAAAATACATCTGCGATCATGGTACCTGAATCCTTACGACATGTAGATATATGCAGTCTTAAGCAGTCATCCATTTCAGATGGATTTCAAGACAGTTTCGATGAAGTTTTACATATTGTAATTAATCAAATAATCTGAACACAACAGAAAGAAATGTGTTATTAATAGAGATCAGTACCATGATACTTGAACAACAAACAGGATGAGGAAAGTCTTCAAAGTATATTTAAACTGGATTGCAAGTTAAGTTTATAATAAACTATCAAACAAGTCAGAGGCTGAACAGCCTTTATTTCTCTGTGAAATGCACTACTTGCTGAACATTTACTGCTACAGTGTCTGGTAATCTGACTGGCTGGGCAGTTAGTATCTAGGTAGCTCAATGTTTAGAAAGCTTTTGAATTGTATTCTCAGTTTGGAAGACATAGATAAGTTGATTATCAAGAACAATATCTGTTCTACATAGAAACTGGTATGTGAAAGAGGGTTTATGAGATGTGTTACATGGTGTGAGTCTAGCACAAACAGCAAAATTTGGATGGTTGGTTACAATTAAACTGTCTTGATTGGTCTGAAGAGACGGTAAATAATTTTTGCTGGTGATACATATCCTGCCTTTATAGCTTATTTAAACAATAGAAATATGTGGCTAAAAATATATGTATTCCAAGCTTATTGGGTAGTTTAGATGTTGCTAAAGTATTAAATGAATACCCCAAGTTTTACAAAGTGCCCTGCATCCTCCTCATTTCGTGGGGCACTCTTCAAGGATCTGTCAAGCGCAGTCAACTAAAATTACTGCAGAAGCACTGTTAACTATCCTTAGCTTCAATAAGGTGTCAGCTGTGAGTAAAGTGGTTAGATCAGAAAGGACTAAGACATATACACAGTAAGAAAGAATATATTGTAAAATATTCCCTTCTGCAAAGAATTTCCCAATATAGCAATTATAAAATATAACTGGTATAATGGAAAGAAGAAAATTAAGCCCAAGCTCAGTTGAGCTGAACTTCCCATAAGAACAAATAATTACATGAAAAATATACCCTTAATGAGTTTAAGTTGGCAGTAATTCTCTAGTCAAACAGAAGTCTCCCTGAAATCAGCTGATCCTTTTGATCAAGCAGGAAATGAAGTCATGGGACCTGTAAAACCTTTAAACTAGGATCATATTGCTGTATCACCTTAGAAATTTATTTCACAAGTTATGAATTTGCAAAGAAAAGATAATTTAGAAAAATTACGTGAACAAGGCTGCCACGATATGCCTGAAAATGAGCTTTGCACCTCAGAGTCATACCTGTACGTAATTGGAGTAAATTTTTCTGCCACACAGGCAAAAATGCATTTTTTCATGCAGAGTCCCTGAACTTACGGTCCATATTACCATAATAAAACAATTCCCTGTACCCAAGTCAAGTTCAGGTTTCTGTTGTGAACTATATCCTTTACATTGTTAAACTGGAAACCAGATTAATGTGTTTGCAGTAAGGGGTTTTTTTACCTGATACAATTATTTTAATTGTCAGAATCAGATGCCTAACTTTTGAATTCTCATTGAAACTAATGTTGTGAATTTTAAGGTCACACATCTACCACAAGGAAATGTGTGCTTAATTTTAAGGTACATGCAATTAAAAGTTCCCAAAAGTATTTTTAAATTTTGGTGTTACAAAAAAGGTTATGGTACAAAGTGATATTAAAAAGCATTTAATGCTGTGATCACAAAGCAATTCAGAAAAACATACTCCAGGATCAAGCTCTAATGCCCACCCCCCCAAATATGCAACAAACATGTAAGAATGGCAGAAT
Organism: Phalacrocorax aristotelis; assembly: GCF_949628215.1. Taxonomy (NCBI): domain Eukaryota; kingdom Metazoa; phylum Chordata; class Aves; order Suliformes; family Phalacrocoracidae; genus Phalacrocorax; species Phalacrocorax aristotelis. Next base: position 5,911,156 of record NC_134279.1, read on the forward strand.
CAGAACATTTCAGACAGCATCACTGACTTTCAGTCAATGTCCCAAGAAAAACAAAGTGTAGCCTTATAATTTCCTCCTATTCACAAGAAGGAATTCATTAAGTACTTCTGTGAACATGAAAATTACTGACGTTGGGCTTCATGTGGCTTCGTATCTTACCATAGATTAACTTGGGTGTTTAACATAATCTACAACAGGTTTTTTTTTCCCCTCCTGCTGAGGATTTAGTAGCTCTCTTTCCCATATGGATTCTCTAATATCTAATAAGGAATGAGTTCATACTGCAGCATTTCCCTCAATAGCAACACTGGTAAGTGTATCCGCCCTCCGCCCAGCCATCTATTTTTACAAAGTCTGTGGGCAATGGATTGTCTTTGAGATCTATTCCGCTACCACACAGAAATGAAACAAATAAACATTTTCAAAGTTATTAATGGGAGGACAGACAAACACAGAGGCATGCAGACAGATCACATAGCCCTGTTTACAAAGGAAATCAGGCTAAAACCAGATTGAGACAATGGACTGACTTCAATGGAAGCAGCAGGCCCAGACTACTAAATGAAGTATTAATGCATACAGAGCTTTATGAAGAACCACACGGCATTTCTCACTTTCTGTTCTTCACCCCGTTCCTCCACTAGCAAAGCATCTTTCTATCAAATAGTTGTGACTTGTGCGTGAGTTCTGAATATATTAATGCAAGTATTCCTTACCTTTGTTTTTGAATGCACAGATCTGCTCAGTGAGGAAAAAATTCTCTTGGTATTTTAAATACGTTGGTTTTGTGTTCACCCTCAGAGGTGTCTCTGTTAATATGCAGGGTATTTGAATACACAATACAGCTGAAAATTTAGTTTCTTTAATTATGTTAGATGATGCTGTTCACAACTCTCGTTCATAATTTGTTTTCATTTTGGTTTGCTTTAACACAACCAAATATCTATTCACATTGCATTTCTGCCTAGTAGCAAAAGACTATATTATCTTCATAAAAGGCTTTTCACTTCCAAAGACTTTTTGTTCACTGCAAAGGACACTTTATTTGAGAGTGCATGCCAGAGATGTAAATTGTATCATTTAATAAAGTGATTTGACCAATCAGATGAGAAACACAATTTTGTTTTCCCTAAATTCTTGTCTGTTTGTTTAAATAATCTGAACCCAAGTAAAGCCTAATCTCTTTTTTTCTGCACCATTTTTAGATTCACTGACTTTGCCTTTCGGTGACCTCGTGCTGATATGAGGTTCTAGAAGCTTAAATCAACATCAGGTCAAATGGCAGCTTGTCAAATTCAGTAGAATTTCATTTTCATATTGACTAAGCAGAGGAAGGAAACGCAGAGAAGCACAATCTACCCAGGTAAAGTAATATGGTCAGAGCAGTTTTTATTTGACCATTTTCATCCTCACAATAAAAAACTACAGGTAACAGCTACTTACTATAATTACTTGCCTACATTACCTGCATCTAAACCTCTGTTTAGTTCCTGTATGTTTGTTCATAATAGCTGCATTGCTGTATTCCCTTGCTGTTTATTCTTAATTAAAACATACTATTTCAAGAAGAAAAATATTGAGAATAAATTCTGGACCCAGTCTGTTTTTCAGGCTATTTGGGTGAATAGCTTTTAGGGAAATAAGGACAGCATGTACAATCCATCTGTGAAAAGCCAGATCAAATTTACACTATTTATATGAAATGAATCATGAATCACAAAGCAGTTTTTGCATTCGTAAAGCAAGCAGGATTTTGCCCCCAATACAAGAAAAACGATTGATGCATGTAAGACTTGGGGAACTGATAAAGCTTGACAGTAGCATTTTAACAATGTTGCTCTACAAAGCGTTTACAAGGTTATAAGAGACTCAGTATTATCCCTTTTCATGGTTACATTTTCATTCTTCTTTGGGAAGTTCTTAAATACATCGTAAAGAAAGAAATCATAAACCAGATTCACAGCTTAATGTAACTCCCTTGACTTCAGTAATTTGCAACAGATTAAAAAATCTCATGACACAAGCAAACAGTCATTGGTTTTGTATGACGTTTTACCCTCCAGAGAATATACTTTGGGTTTCTTGAAATGGCCTAGATTTTCTGGTACGTTCATCAACATTTAAGAGAGTTTAAAATGACTGCAGTGTGGCAGACTGCTCCATTACTGAATGTGAGTCTGGTGGAATTAATATTTGGTGTAATGAGTAATCTTAAGTTCAGAAAGGAAGGCGGATGTTTCCAGGCCAGTATCCGCTTTTCCTCGAATTGAACATAAGTGCTTTTACATTGTTCACTGGATATATTATTGGATTTTTAAAGTCTTGTGTTGCTGCTGAGTCAGAAACAGCACTCAATATGCTGTAAATTGTTTGGTATTTGTTCACACATTTTCAGTCCTATAAAAGGACTCAAGTATTTTATATTCAAAACAAAATGACCTCAGGAGTGTTTGTGTGCACCCATGCCCAAGTTGTTTGTGGTTTTGGGCTTTTTTTTTTCCCAGAGAAAGAACATATTGTGTCACGGTACAGTCCAAATACAGCTGGAAGGTACAATAGAAGTGACACACGTTTAGAAAAGAGGGTGTTGATAAACCCCTAGCTATTACTAATACCTAGGTCTATTTTCATCTTTAAAATAAAAGCAAAACATAGGGATAATTTGTCTATATAGTGCAGAGGTTCATGACTTATTTTTTGCCCACAAATAAAGAAACCTAAGGAAAGATATGCTAATCGCTGGAAAAATAATTTTGTATATTGTAAACAATAATTTTCAGCAGGCTGTAGAGAAGCAGAATTTGTCCAAGGCAAAAAAAAAAAAGGAAAATAAGAAGCTTTACAGTATTCAGAATCAGAATAATAGATGCACTGGTGACTTTTCCCAGCATGGACAACCTCATGGGACTCTGGCAGTTATAAAACAGCCGCCACTTTTCAATATTACTAAGAATTTGCTAAGCCACCTTAGTTTTAATCAGTCACTTCCTGTTATTAATGGATGCACTTGAGTTTAATCTCAGAAAATCAGTAATTTTTGGAAAACAAGATTCAACATAAAGTCAGCTATGCTCAACTCTACGGTATTTCTAATCATTTTTTCTAACAGAAAAGCTTATAAGCATAAACGGCACATAGCATTTTTGATCAGATGCTCATCAGCTACTCTGATTTTCAGGTCTGTTCAAGACAGTTAATATTTAGTTAAATGCAAATCTCTCACCTATTGAGCTTATATATTGGAACACAGAGCTTAAATTGAAGCTCCCTGGTGAATTACTTGCATGCACAAAAGAAGAGTCTCAGACACCATTTTTTTAAAAGACAAGAAACAATCAGAAAACTTCTCCAGTTTCCAAGAAATTCCCCACTATGGTTCCACATAATTTCATGTCTTATGTGAAAGTTCAAAATTATTTTCTCCACTATTTCTGTGGAGCTCTCCACCATTCTTTACTTCTTATGACAGTTTAAAACTCCAAGAGATTTTCCATGTGGTAGTAAAATAAAATAAAAAGGTCAGTGTAGAAGTGGATAAATTTACCTACTGAATAAGAATGCCCCGAGGACAAAATGCAGTTCAAAGAAACACCAAGATCACATAAACAAGGCAACAAAAATCCTTTGACCATGTGGAGCAACTAGTTATGGAGCCCATAACTAGCAGTGTTCCCCAGCGGTCTGTGCTGGGTCCAGTCCTGTTTAATATATTCGTCAATGACCTGGATGATGGGATAGAGTGTAACCTCAGCAAGTTCGCTGATGATACCAAGCTGGGAGGAGTGGCTGATACACCAGAAGGCTGTGCTGCCATCCAGCGAGACCTGGACAGGCTGGAGCGCTGGGCCGAGGGGAACCTCATGGAATTCAACAAGAGCAAGTGCAAGGTCCTGCCCCTGGGGAGGAACAACCCCCCCACACCAGCACAGGCTGGGGGTGACCTGATGGAAAGCGGCTCTGTTGAGAAGGTCCTGGGAGTGCTGGTGGACAACAAAGTGACCCTGAGCCAGCAACGTGCCCTTGTGGCCAAGGCGGCCAACAGTATCCTGGGGTGTATTAAAAGGAGAGTGGCCAGCAGGGCGAGGGAGGTTATCCTCCCCCTCTACTCTGCCCTAGTGAGGCCCCATCTGGAGTGCTGGGTGCAGTTTTGGGCCCCCCAGTTTAAGAAGGACAGGGAACTGCTTGAGCAAGTCCAGCAGAGAGTTACCAAGATGATCAGGGGACTGGAGCATCTCCCTTATGAGGAAAGGCTGAGAGACCTGGGTTTGTTCAGCCTGGAGAAGACTGAGGGGGGATCTTATCAATGCTTAGAAATATCTGAAGGGTGGGTGCCAGGAGGATGGGACTGGACTCTTTTCAGTGGTGCCCAACGACAGGACAAGGGGCAATGGGCACAAGGTGGAACACATGAAGTTCCACTTAATTAGGAGAAAAAACTCCTTCCCTGTGCAGGTGCCCGAGCAGGAGCACAGGCTGCCCGGGGAGGCTGTGGAGTCCCTTTCCTGGGGACATTCACACCCCTCCTGGATGCGTTCCTGTGCCCCCTGCTCTGGGTGTGCCTGCTCAAGCAGGGGGTTGGACAAGATGATCTCCAGAGGTCCCTTGCAACCCCTGCCATTCTGGATTCTGTGAAAATCCTGATCCCAGCTAAGTCAATGGCAATTTACCACTTATGTCAGCAGGGCAAGGATTTCACCTCACATAGATATGTGCAGGACCACAAAATACAACTGGTCATGAATTCACAAGCACTGAACTGGTGTCAGTAGCTCTGTAGTATTTTGAAGCCTGTAGTATTAAAAATGTAATCGACAAAACAATAAGGCATCAATCAGATTTTCTCACATCATCTTCTGTTAGGAACTTGCTCTTTTCAGTTTGCAGAAGTATGGATAATTATCTCATTTGGGACACTTTTGAGGTTCAAGTTACTCTCTTGGCCCCCTGTGTAATCAATGTGGAGAGGCATTCTTAAAAAGAAATTAACTCCATCCCCAAATAAATGCCTAAAATAGGTGGACTGGATGGCAAGTCTACAGGATGTTCAGACATATTAGGATCAGAGAGTTTCTGACAGTGTGGGGAGTGCTGGAAGATGGGTGATTATACATCTCCCTCTCTGTCTACATATACATGTATCTCTTCAGTATGAGTATTGCAAAATCTTTGGCATATAAATGATTTTTTAAAAAGGCTGAAGCTATTAGGGGAAGTGAAATTTCAATTTTGGTCACATTAGGATAAGTACATGGTTAAGTTATAAGCAACTCTTCATTAAGCTAGATAGTAAAATAAAAAGGCAACTTAGCAAACAAAGAAACGGAATACATGCCTCTGTTTCTGGACCTGAGGTGATTTTTGTGTTATAGTATATCCTGGTACAATGAACTCTGAGAGGACATAATAGCTCTGAAACCATGCTGCCTGAGCGTGCAACGCCAGCTCAGTCTCACAAGCCATATAATCATGGTAATGCAGTGCTGCACCTCAATTTGCCCCTCAATTAGCCAGACTTCATCTCATATAAGAAATAAAGTCCCAGGACCCCAGACACATACTTGTGTCACTCCAAACTCATCTAGGTTTGCAAAGGTCAGATTGGATAGTTCTGTACTTGTGATATGGATCATCAACAAACCAGATAATCCGTCCAAGGACAGTGAAGAAATGATTGTTGTTATTTTGGTAGCCATAAAGATCTTGAACTTTAGGTAGACAGTTTTTTCAAAATCCACATGAAGGTTTTTCAAAGGAACAGATGATTACTCATCTCTTCCTGTGTTTTAATAAGCTGCTGTTTACCCTCGCAGAATTTGATACAGATCACTGTGTTTTGGATCTGTATTACCGGAGTTAGATGTGACTCTATTTAACCTCCAATGAATAGCAGTACAGATACAGGTTTGGACAGCAGCTGGTAGATGTTTGGATAGATAACATTCAGACAGTAGCAACGGCAGCTTTATTTTTCCTGGTGACCTTTATAAAAGTTTCTACTCCTTTGAAAGCTCTGCCATACTCTGTGTACCAGAGGGCAGAGAACGTTAAAGTGCTTTAGGACTAAGTTCACAACTACAGCGAGGATTAAGGGTATTTCCAAGGCACATTGTAACTTCTTCCCCCAGATATTAATTTGACTGTTTGTGTCTTACTTTGATATTTATTACTTTCCTGTTTTAAATTTGTCATTAATCATGATCTCCCTTTCAGACACTATACTGTGTATGACATGCATTATAATTTTTGACAAAGTATATATACCTCCTGTAAAGCATAGTTAAGCCAAACAGGCAGTGCATTATAATGAACATTCACCTACATATGCACAGGATGATCACAGACCGCATTAGAGGTGAGATAGGCAGAGAGTGAGAGGGAGAAAAATCCCCAATAAATCCTCTGTTAACAGAGAAGCAGAAAGATACTTTAATGAGACTGTGGGAATTGGTAGGTTTCCATGCTTCTATTTCACCTCTGTATTTTAGGGCCTGATGCAATCTCTGGAACACCTGACTCTGGTCCCTCTCACACGATGTCTAGCACAAACAGAAAGACAGAAGGACAGAAAGACAGCTGAGGGAGTACAAGAAAACAGAGCTGAGACAAGTTAGTAGGCAGCAGTGCTAAGCAGTATTCTAAACAGACTTGCTATTCCTTGATGTCTTTCTGCCATTGGAGACTTCATGCCCTGACCAAGTCACACTGGCATATTATGCCAGTAAAAAAATAAAATCAAAGAGACTATATTTATTTTTTTATCGTCTTTTATGAAAGAGCTAAGTAGATTAGCATGTTATGGACCCTCAGCAATGTGAAGACCCTATGCAATCCTGTACTTAGCTGCAATAACTAAACTGCCTGGTGAATTTCATTTATTTTCTGCTAAAAGATGGTCAATTTGTCACTAAACACTTCAAACTTATTTATAGAATATTATCATGTTCCTTCTCTCTCAAGTTTTCCCAAAACTTGAGCTGTATTGTTTGGTTGGCTAGGCTGTAGCTCTTAGATGCTTCTGTTTCCTTAGTTGATGAAGACACAGATGAGTCTGACACAAAATTTAGCTGGCTGAATTGCTAAGTCAGTATCCATTAAGAGTAATATCTAAAATTACCTGCAAATCTTCCTTACCAGTGAAATCTAATCTTTGTTAATGGCTGAGGAAGGGGAAGATCCTGAAGTACACAACTACTCACAAACCAATGGCCTTTTTCAAAACTCAAATTCCTCACGAAATGTTTGGTGTATTCTTTCTGTGTCCAACTTTCAAGCCCAAAACAAGATAAGCACTTTAATTAAGTCTAGTGCTGCCCAACAGAGGGCAATGGTACACAAACCATATAAGCTGATATACTGTATGTTCTCCCTGATAAGGCCTCTATTTCAATAGAGGAGATATGGTACAGTTAAAGGAGATCAGTCTGGACACCAGACACCATATGATGTAATTATCAGCTAGCCCATATATGCTGCAGCAGAAGTGGAACTCATATGTCATAAAACTTCACAGTTTGAGCTAAATGAGACGATACAGGAAGTATTCATACAGCACTATTTAATGACTACCACAGAGATACTAGCTAATTATTCCTGACCTCACGGTCACGGGGTGGATAGAGGTCATTACCTCATTTAACAAATGGAAGAAAATATGACAATGAAAGAACATGTGAATTGCCCAAGGCTTTTGAGACAATGGTAACAACAGACTTCAACGCAGGCATTCCTGGCTCTTACCTTCACCTATAACCCCCTTGCTATTTATAGTAGTAGTGCATACTTAACAACCGGCACAATTACATTCTTACAGCTCAGACAAGAAATAGGAAGGAAGCTCCAAATCCTTTGAAGAAACAATCTAGTAATTCAAGAGACTGATCACGTTATGGCAGAGTCTGTCAGACAAAATTCACCAAATTCTGTGACAGAGAATGTAAGGCTTTGGAGTTGTTTACTGATAGTAACCATAGCAGATGAATAGGGATTAACCTCGAAGGGCAGTAGAGGGATTAGTGAAAAAAGTCAGAAGAAATAAAAGGGAAGTCTGCATTTGTCTTATCGTAATGGAAGTACCTGTCCGCTCCCATGTCACACTCTAGTCTCACTTAAAGTCTACAGTAAAGCAAAGAAACCCCATCCAAACTAACAGAATCTTTCAGTTTCCCCACGAGCCACTGCCAAATCATCACTGGCAATGTCTTCCATCTTAAATAATTAAGACTCAGATAGTCTTGATGATGTTTGTTACTAAGGAGCCCATGGGTTTTTGTATCTTTCCTAACAGTAGCGTAAAACATATGCTCAGCTGCTACCAAGGTGCTCAACTGTGCCACTAAACTAAAGGGAAAAGAACAGAACAGCCATATTCAAAGGCACCAAAGGAAGGCACATTTATGTCAGGAATCTCTTCCATTAACATGGAGAGAAGGTGACATACATGAAAAATTATGTCACTGTAGACAGTGTAAGAGTTTCTTTTGTGACTCCTTGAAAACAGCTTTAATAAGAAGTTGCATGATTAATTTAAAAATGAGTAAGTAAAACTTGTCAAACTTGCCACTTCTTTCTCAACAAAGTGGAGTTAACAGTTGATCTGCCTCTAAGCAGGAGGGTTAATAATAAATGTAGATAAAATCAGTTTGCTGGCAGAGTATTTTTATAAGTAAAAAGCTTAAAGAAAAAAAAATCTGTTCTAATGAATTAGCAATGCTAATTCCTGGAAACAGAAATCCTCTGGAAAAAAAAGAGCCAGAAAGTACATGAATGCAAAACAACACACCCATTGCTAATGAATCTTCCTTAAAAGCCTCAGGATAGCTAACAAACGTATAGTAAGTTTATGGGAGTAGATGGCCATAAGCTCCAGCCACTACAGACACAATATAAAATATCGGCCATTTCCATTCAAGATACTAAGAGTAAGTAGCACAACATAGACTGGAGAAAGAGAAGGAAGTTGGCATAATTAAAATGCATTATGTGGGCTGTCAAAAATCACAAAGGCTTTGTGCTTCCAGGTTCCTTTCCATGTATGACCAAGTTATCTTCCACTTCCAAATAGGATAATGACAGTATTATACAGCTGTTTATCTTAATTTCATTTCTGTTTATCTTAATTTCATTTCTAACAGTAAATACAACACAGGGAAAAAGCAAAAATGTTGTGTCTGTCCTCCCTAAGACATTGCTCATCCATGCCTATTCTTTCCTACGGCTACAGATCATGGGTGTTTGCTCTAAATCAAATATCATAGCATCAAGATAAATATTTCCTTCAGAAAAAAAAGTCAGCCTTTGTATTTATGTATATTATATTACATTACATTACATTATATTATACATACTATACTATATTATAAATTTTTTTTTCTCCTAGTGAAATGACATTGAAGAATAGCATCTGTCAGAGTTCAGATGAAAGGGAGTCCACATTCTGGGGAAATAAGCTTTACACTCTTACTTCATTATTCAAAAAAGCCCTAAGTCCTGTGCCAGTGACTTTTATTCTTGCAGTGTGTTTTTCAAGTGGGATGGAAATACAAAGACAACTTGACGTTCCAGACCTTTGCATTCAATAGTTTCTTGTTCCTTTTAGTTCTGTTCACTATCCTAAGCAGAAGGGGAATTTGGAAAAGTAAATAATCTGCAAATGCTGGCAGTTTCTATTTGATTTGACGGATAAGCTTTATCTGAATTAAGGCATATACAAGTGTTGGTACAGCAAGTGTTATTCCACTGGGCACAATGCCCACATTCAGTGTAGCTAAAGTAATGGAGAAATCACTCAGTAAAGTAAAACACACAAGTAAAATTCCACGATGCATTCCCATGTAGTGTAAGGAGTTTTAATTCCACATCTGTAGGATATCAAGACTGAGAATGGAAAATATCTGTGGCATGGTTGGGCTCTTGTAAAGTGGAAAATATGAGATGGTAGGAGTTTTGTTTTCTGTTAATCATCTAAGAAGCCCATTAGTCGAGGAATGTTTCTAAACTAAGTGAATTTTTGAAGAAAGAAATGAAAGCAACATCATTAAGAGGGAATAAAGCATGTTTCCAGAGTGAAATATTCCTTCTCCTATTTTAAAATATTTCTTTTTGCAGCCATCTGTGCAAAGATGGAACTCTGGATCAAAATTTGGCCTTTGATTCTCAGTGCTTAAGAGGTATGTACTTGAATTCATGATTATTTGAACGCAGTAAATAACTTTTTATAAAAAAAATTAAAGGGGCAGACTGGTCATGGTGTAATCTGGATATAGTAATCCAGCAATTATTACTTCCAGTGCTGATGCTCATACTTGATAAAGAATAGTATCCAACCTATTGTACACCTTCCAAAGATACTGTAAAATACATACATACTACGGCAATCTGCTCCCTGGGGGATCTTTTGTGCGTGACTAATAACAGCTAAAGGAAAAAATTGAATAAATGCCAGGAATTAATCACAAACTTAGAAATTAGCCCGAAACAACTGCACTGTAGGATAGTAGGTGTGCTTTACACAATGAAAACTACTGCAATACTTTGCACTTTATAGGGATCAATTGAAAGGTATATTTGGGGGGTATAATGTAGTAACGCTTCTTCAGTTGTGATGTGTTACAGTTTTGAAGTTTATACTTGCTTAAGCTAATGATATAGTATTTAATTTCATGTAGTGAGGTCAGGCGTTGACAAGCAGAGCCTTTTAAAGTTGTTTGGGAACAATGTTAAAACTTTTGAAAGACAAGGTCATGACACATCCTGATGACACAGCGACAAAGAAATGGTACTTCTAATTCAGTGCTTTTAGGCTAACTTTGCAAAAGGAACATCTGCTCAACTACAGGTTTTCTACGTTTCAGCCATGAAGTACTCCAATTAACTTAAAAGTTAATGGGATCACTGGAAAATACTCAAACACTGGAAATGACACAAAATACAACAGCAACATCATCAGTACCATTTAGTGAAAATTCACTAAAGATGGTCGCTAATGATTTGCACCACTAACTGAGTGCGGAAATTGGTTCCCTCTGTGTGAGATAGGAAAAAAAAAAAGAGCCCAAATATGAAATTTGATAGAATTTTTTTTTAATAGTGACAATAGTGTTGAATCTTTTTCAAGTTGGGCTTTAGTTTCTGAAAGAAGAATCTCCATTTTCACACAGAGACCGCTTTAGTGGTGGGCAAAGGCATATCTTTTCCCTCAGCAAAGTTAACTATGACAAGAAAGAAACTCTTAAACTTCTTTGATAACGAAAACACCAAATGGAAAACAAGTTCAGCCAGACTATAACTTCAAAAATGGGGTCTACATCTTATTTCTGATTCTGGAAAAAAAAAACAAACAACACAAAAACAACAGACCACACTTCTCTGCTAATACTGAGTCTGCCTATGCAAAAACACCTTGGGAAGAACCTTCACAAATGCCAGAGGCAGGCTCAGAGCTTTAGAAGTGACACCTTACTAGTCAGTAGTCATACTGCTACTTTATTAAAAAGTCTCTGAAATCTTTTAAAACACATTCAGGTGTCCTTGCTTCACAAGCCTGGATGTTAACTGACACTTAACACCTATAACATCAGCAAATATTGCATGGCTGCAAAAGGCACATCACTTGCTTTGGTCTTATGATTGTCAGCTGAAGATGACCAGAAAGTTTATAATTAAGACTTCTTAATTTCTGCTACCTCCACTATGTAAGGATTTCATTTCTCACCACAAAATTGAAGAGGTCAGCAGAAAAGCTTGATTCTTAAGCACTTCATTGTCTGAATAAAATTAACCTCTTTTGCCCTAAAACTTCCGGTCTTTTTTTGTATTGTATATTTATTTTCCAAAATAAAACATGTGCTCTTCCACAAGACCAATGTAAATTCATCTCTCTTCAGAGGCCAAATAAGAAACTCATTTTCCATGTACAACTAATCCTGAATTAATTTCTTACGTATACTTTAAAAGAAAATTCAACCCGTTCTGAGGGTGAATTTTCCTCAGATCTCCGTGCTGAGGAAACTGACCTCTAGATATAGGATCTGTTCCCTGAGGATCATCTGCAACCAGCCTTGCTATCTCAGTCTTCCCAATTAATGTCCTGAATAAAAAGAAATAGACAGTTACTAAAAAATGTTGGTACAAGTTTGTGATTTTGTAACCAGTAATCTCTTTCAAAAGTCCTTTTGCCCAGTATCACACTGTGAAGTCTAAAAATAACCTAGCCTCTATGTTTGCAGTGTTGGATAAGTCACTAAATCAATGTTCAAAGCATGTAAATAAAAGTGACTTACTTTTCAGAAGCGCTGAGACCCAAAATCAGTAAAATGAATAAATGCCCATCATGTCTTCAAATCAGCCCACTGGTTTTTTACCCCGAATATGGTACTGCATATGTAATTTTAGACATCTAGGTTTTAAATGTGTTCTAAAACCAGTCTCAACAGAGTCGGTGACAATCTTAAACAGGAATTTAGAGGCCTGCTGGTTTTTCCCAGTTGCATAGGTGCTTTCTAGAAAGTATTGCGTTTCCAGACGAGGTGTTTTCAGGTGTAGGTATGACACAATAGGCTGTAGGAATCGGTATTACATTTAAGACCCAGCTGCAGGTCTCCCTGCAATGAATGCACTCAGTTTCCATTGACATTCAAAGAAGCTATGCAGGGAAATCTTATTTGGCAAGTGACACTACCACACAGCATTGCAATCCACTGAGTGCAGAGACAAATCCTGGTTTCATACTTTTGCAGTAGCAAAGCCCCCATTAGCTGACACTCCCTTCCCTGAACCAATCGTGTATATATACTTGTTTTGATTTAAATCTGTTCCTGTACAGGAAGGCCAGCAGAGGGTAATTTATTTTCACAGCAAAAGATGAGCAGCTATAATGATTAATGGGAACATATTTTTCATAACACTGGGATACTAAAAAGAGAAAGAAATGTGGGACAAGTTATGTAATATGTACTTACTGAAATATGCTGCATGTCTCTGAAAGGAGATGTGAGCCTGCTCTCTGAAGTGAACAGGAGCTTTGCCTCTGAGGGAGACCTCACAGGCTTTAAATCACAAATGATTTCCCCTAATTTATTCTAATTTACAGTAATATTCTTGTGAGTATAGCATTAGGGATCTGTTAAGGAAGAAGAATTAAAAACCACTGCACCCAATACCAGAATATCCACTGCATGACATATTCCCACTTTATAAAGAGCAGTATGATCTGTGGCACTTAGGCCGAAAACTCAGTGATACCAGCGAGTGCAAGAGCTGCCTTGCCCAAAACAACCCAGGATAAAGCAAGGTTAACACAGTTGCCCTGTGTCAGGACTGAAGGTTCCTCCAGACTTTGAGGCATTAGTCTGAATCACTTACAAATAGCAACTGCACCCAGACGAACAAGCGTCTTGGCAAGAAACCACTGTTACCTAAGATGACGTTTCTCTTGGAACTGTGCTAAAGTTTCCAGGACAGAATCACTTCAGTTCAAGGGATTATAACACATGTTCACAACACTTTTTCCTCTGGGCAGCAGGAATATCATATAATTTCTCCATTTTTCATAGGATTAGGTGCCTGGTCATAGGCACTCGTGCACATCTGCATCAAGAAAACAGCGTTTTTAGCTCAGGTCTATACTGGGGTCACCTTTCAAACCTGTATTACAGCCTACGCAGGGACTTAAGAAAGGGATGGCAAATTATCCTAGTCCTTTCTACTGCAGCTGCAGCTCAGCAAGATGAACAGCCTCTAGAGGGGTGATGTTCTTCATCCTTCCTCTGTCATCACAGCATGGAAAGAGAGGCTTCAACACTGTGACTCCAGCGAGGGGCTGCGGGAGCACAGACAGGCTGGTAAGGCGAAAGCTGTCTCTCTCAGTGACTCAGCAGTTGCAGATTGTTTCACTGCTGCATGAAGGAGGGAATTGGAGGCACCGTGCTTGGGGATAACACAGCTCTTGTTTGTCCCTGAAGCCTGTAGCAAAGTTACAGTGTAAATGCCATTTAGGGGATGCAGGCAGCGTCATGAGCTTGGAGAGAAGTTGTGTATCTCCATGGAAATCGGACAGCGCTAGATGTATTGGATGCCTGTTCCCTCACCACACACAAGTTACCTCCCAGGCTGGAGGAGACAGAACTTGAACCTACAGCTTAACCTTCTGCACCTCGCAAGTTTAGCCCCCTCGTCACTGGCAGTAAGCATCAACAGCAGAAAAACATTTGGTTTACTAGCCAAGAACGAATTTTAAGTTACATGGCACAGCCTGAAAACCTGCCAGTAAACCTGTTAGTATTTATGTCAGATACTTCCATTACAAAAAAATAACAAGCAACTCCCACTACTCAAAAAGGCCACAAATCCTACTCAAGAAGGCCATAAATCCTACAGATCTACTCTGCTTACAACACAGTGCATCCCCTTGGTGAGATATCTAGCTGACCCTTAGCCAGTACAACAGTAGAAAACATTTAGAAAATATTCTTAGAAAGTACATTTGGAAAATACATCAGCTTAATTAAATGAACTTAATTTATTTACTAAATTTATGACATTATTTTCACCCACTTTGTCCTACTGTGCTTGGACATGTTTTAAGGGAAAATAAGGAATATCTCATGAAAAAATAACAAGAATTTCCAGTAGCTGCTATATTAGTTATCATCAGTTCTTCTAGCAGAATGTTTGCCAATATAAATTGCATTTATGTTTAAGCTGTGTACTTGTGAGATGGCATACCAGGTGGTTGTCAAGCTGCAAGACTGTACTATGATCTGGTTTCCGTATTTCTAGTGCTGGGAAGAATTCGGTCAAGGATTAATCATAAAACAGATGGAAGAGACATTTTTTATTAACAAAAAAAGAACTTGTTACTTTCCTCAAGGGAAAATAGCATAATGTTTTTCAGTTAATGGTTATAATAAAGTGGATGCTGATACACTCTAGAGCCTTGTGAAAGTTGTAATTAGAAGTTATGTTAGATTATATTCTTCATGTAGACAAAAGAATCTGCCTGGAACATAAATAAACCAAAAGAAGAAGATTCTACTTCAGAAGATGACGACCTCTGGGTACAGTTCATCATTACAGAAGAGGGCATGTTCTCCTTTCTGGGAGAATTCAATTGGCTTAAAAAACCTATATGAATAAAAAATATATCCAAATAAGTTTCTACCCAAGTAAGTTTATCAGTTGGGGAAAAGAATTAGAGCAAGTGATAATGAAACCTGAGATTCTGAAGGAATATTGACATCGGTTGTCAAACTAGAAGTCCACTGAAGTACCAGGCAAGATGATAAACTGTACCGAGTACCAAACAATGGAGGAACGAACTGCAATAATACAGAACACCTGGTTTTATCAAAATAGTAAAAATGGAGACATCTAGATGTAAGACTACTGACATCACTTTTCCTATAATAAACTACTTTTCCTGCAACAGTTTTACACTATTTGTTTTTCTTTATTGATAGGCTGTACGAGACGGCTTTCCAGCATGCCTTGCTTCTTTTATTTTTATCACCTCTAGTCATCTGTTTATTTTATATCTTACAGAAAACATGCCTGCTTTATATATTTGTTTCAGGAAAAAAAGTGTTTTAAATAATTGAAACACATCAACAATAAAACAGTTACTGTGTTAACCTTCTGTAGAGTGCTTCTTGCTGGATGGCAGTGGTTACCATGAGGTATTAGTATCAGCCACAGAAATGTTTTCACAGCAGGGCTACCTATGGCCGCCAGCCAGGCTGCCTGTTTTTGAAGCAAGTCAAAATGTTGATAACTGTTCTCTTTCTCAAGGGTGGGAAAAAAAGGAAGCACTAAAGTAAGCTTTTCCACCTTATTTGTACTGGTGTTTTTTATACAGGGTGTTTTCCTGCCAACTTTTTCCCAAGAAAACACTTGGCCACCTGATTCCTTTTTTTTTTTTTTTTGATTGACTATTTCCTGCCAACACAGTTCCTGTGAGTGCATGCCACAGGCTTCCCACTTAGCCACAACTCCATCTCAACTTCTCTGCCTTTACAATCAGGTGATATTCTCAGGTTGGCAGTTTTTATGTCTAGTTTAAAATTACTTCAGCACAAAAAGCTACATAAGCCATACTTAATAAACACAGGCTTGATATTGCTCATGCTTGGATATAAGAAAAATAGTTTAAATACTCTTTCTTCTGTTCAAATTTGTTTCTAGCTTGCATTTTGTTCTGCAGACTGCCTTTCTGCTGAAGCGTTCTCAAACCTGTGCTTCAACTAGTTGAGTCTTGCTTTGGAACTGTAACCCGCTAGCAATCGGTAGACCAAGCAGGCATAAAATTCAACAGGTGTTTACTGGTAGGATCAGAAGTTTATTTTTCTTTAAACCACAAATTATTTTCTCTACCAATTATTCTCAGCTTTGTTTACCAGTGCTTACCATTTTAAGGCTGATGTTTCAAGTGGTGGAATTTTGCTCTCTTTATTTTCAAGAGTTCACACTGTCCTGACTTAAAAACAAACATAGGAACTGTAAACCACATATAAAGCCACTTGCCCTGCTCATAACAAAAGTCTTGTCTTCTCTGAGTTAGTTCAAACCACCAAATTTACAGAAGTTAGAGCAACATTTTAAGCCTGGTGACTGAATTCAGAGTTGGTTGTTGAGAGAAGTTTTTAAAACACTTTTCAGATAAATTTTATCAGACACAGGTTGAGGAACCCTCAGGAGTTGCAGAACAGCTTAATCAGTGGAACCACTTCAAAGTTGGACTGTGAGAGGAGACAACGAACACCTCTGTGGCTGAGTCTGCACTCATGTTGCTGATCATGATGGCAAAGCTATAATGTGGGTGGTAGCCATGCCAGACTTTGGTCCTATTTCTGCTCTCACAAACAGGAGCTGTACTCAGCTGACCTTCCTGGAGACTCCTCTGATTCTCAGTAGTTTAAGGGAGAAAGGAGCCTCATGCAAAGTTTTTGTCATCCGATGGCATTTCAGTGACTGTCTCCTAACTCCTACTGAAAGATACTTGCATAACAAGTACCACCAGCATCGCTGGGTGTAATTGCCAAGCTTGTAGCTGCCTTAACAGATAGAAAATAATTAAATGGATATGAAGAAGGCAAGTATTTTTTCTCTGAGTCAGGACTGACGAAGAGCAGGAAAGCAGAGACAGGACAGCAATGCTGTTAAATTTTCAGGATTTAATTTCAAGTTTCAAAGTTGTTGTTTTTTTTTTAATTTCCAGCTCCCACATTCACAACAATCTCAGCCTTAGTTTCTTTTCAGAAAACTGAAGAGACGCCTGAAGTCCATGTCAGACAAAAATTAGTATCTACCTTCCCTGCAATGCAGTCAAAAACATACATTATTTATAAACCATTGTCCAGACTGTGGATCTTAATTCTGAATGGTTGGATTTGTCAATACAAAGCTAGGAAAATAAGTATGAAATCAATCAGCTGATCTAACAGTATCAATGGAGCTCATAAAAATCAGATATACGTTGACATTTGAGTTGGATCTGCATCTTCAAGTACTTTAAAAACATACTACATAGTTTACCATTACGGAACATATTTTGGACTAAAATTTCCCCTTTAACCTTCAAAAACAAAAGCTCCGAGATACTCCGCCAATTTGCACTCTTCAGCAAACCGAAGAAGTTCAACAGCCTGGCAGAATGGTAAGCTTAGAGTCTTTTCGCTGAACTCATTTTTCTTTTGGAATGCTTCCTTTTAAAAGCACAGTACCAGCATCAAAAGCTAATGGAATAGGATTGTCAGATATCCAAATCCCTTAGTGAAGGCATGTGAATAGATTAATTGGATATGGAGAAAGAAGTTAGAATTAAATGCAGTATCAAAAGGTCTTATTTCCAAACAAATATTGACCTGCCAAAGATATATACATGCCATTCAACATTTAAGAAGCGAGGCTTCTCTCTTTATGAGCTCCTTATGCAGGCATAATACATGCTTGTGACACTATGTCAAAATGTAGTGTCATAATTAGTGAGAAGACTTGTGTCCTTTTGATGAAAGAAAGAAATCCAAGCAACATGTCAGCCTCATGGTGCAGTGACCACCCACAGAAATGAATGAGTTTTCAAATAGTGATCATCAGAAAATGCACATACTAAATTAAAGCTTCCTGGCCAGCTGCTGGCTCTGATTAAGTCTTCAACGGTACAGGACTGTGCATGTGGCCTTAGCTCTTGGGATTAAACCAGGCTCTCAGCTTTGTGTTTTCGTAAAATTACAGTCTTTCAACCCTCAAAGACTGGAAATAAAGCATGAAAGTGTGAGCCAACTATAGATGATAAATCTTGAGAGGTCACGCCTAATCAGTTGTTCTTATAGCCCAAAGTACAACCACCCCTGTGGTACTACAGCACCCCGGGGCTGCTGAGGCAACTGTACCATTCGCAGCAAGGAGTAGGGCTGATATTGTGCCTCCGGGAAAAACGAAGCTCTGCTCCATCACCACCTCTGCACAGAAAATGTATTTCTAATATGCCTGTCCTAAATGCAGAAGGGTTCCTCAGCATGGAAGAAATGCTGTTGAAGAAATGTTCCTTGCTTCTTGACCTATTATTATGGATTATTTAACTTCAGCCAAATACAGACCACAGTCTCCAATGAGTCACAACTATCAAACCATGCATTTTAATGAGGGGAAGTATTATTTAACATGTGGCAAACTAGGATGATTAAGCCAGCCTGTGAGCCTGTGAGTCTGTGAACAAGGGCTACATTTACCTGTCACCTTCTTTTAAGTCATTTTAGGTTACAGACGAGGCAGTTAAGACAGGAGGGGTTTTGGTTTGTGGTTTTTTTTTGTAGGCTTTTTTTTAAGCTTTTTTATGTAAATTGTTACTAGATGTGACGTGGCAAATGCAAATCCTACAAAAGAAACCATCCCATTTTCTTTAAAAAAACCTTGAGAATACTAAATCATCGAATGTACTCCTATGGATCACAGAAAAACAATGATAGTCTTTGGATCCTGAACAGAAAGACAACACTAACAATATTTTGAAAAGTCTATAAAATACATTATGTATTATTGAATACATTATATCAGTACCTCAAATGTATTGATCTCTCGCCATTCTGTACAACGTAGCTGCAGAGAAAATACCAATCCAGCGCATGATTGAAAACAAAATATTTCATTGTTCAGCTGCAAAAATAATTATATTTTTCCCTAAGGAAAACTTAAAACTGGACATATTCACAAAAGTATTTCTTTCCAAACTTTTCATAGGCAGGAAAATACATGCCAGATAACTCTACAATTTTTTTTTAATCAATCAAACGAATTTGAATTTAGAAGTGAAAATAGGGAACCCTGTACTGCCCCTGTGAAAATGCAAGAAGTATTTCATGAAAATTTGTAACAATAACAGGTCTTAGTTTCATTTGCAGCGCATGTGGGAGGTTTTGGTTAGCTCAACTTCAGAATTTAAGTAAAAGCAGGATTATAGGTCTATCTTCTCCAGGATTTAACTTTACAAAGACATAACAAACATTCCTACTATTGTCATGAAAAACATTCATTCCGTTAGATCATGCTAAATTTTTGAGAAACATGTATGCAGATTTTCCTGGAGATGAGAGAACTGGCAAAGAAAATTATTCAATGTCTTAGAGGCAAAAATACAAGTTGGAAAGACCTGTGACAGAAAATGTGACAGGTCTCTCTAAGATTTTGGTTTAGCAAATGTATTAAAGTACAGGCTGTCTTTAGCAACTTGTTGCTTGACAAATGGGACAAGTTTGTTCCTGATGCCAGCCTTTACTTACTTTCTTTACTTACACATCATCTGACTTTAGCACTAACTAAATGTCCTAAACATAAAACATACATGGAAATCTACTGTCAGGTAAATCTGGCTACAACATCTTCCACTTGTCCGTGTTTTAAAAACTTAACTGTTTTATTGTGACTGTTACTGAAATTAAGCCCTGTAAAAAAAGAGAATGGAACTTTTCTTCCTGCATCCTTTATTTTCACAATGCTTTATTGACCTCCGCATTTATGAGGCCCAGCTTCATTTAAAAGAGCAACTGCTGGCAGTTTACCTCTACCTAATGTATTCTTTGGCTCCAGTCAGGTATTTCACAGTAACAATTATACCTGCAATAGCTGTCTGAAGCTAGGATGGGTACAGAATACAGAAATGTCAGTGAAGTCATTAACTGAGCAGTGACTTTGTTATTGTGTAGTAACTACAACCTCCTTTTTCACAGACAGACGTATATAATCCCTGAACCTCTTGATTTCACTCACATTGTGAATAAGGCACTACTACATGTATATTAACTTTAATACACTGAATTTGATTGATTTAAATTCATGGCATAAAATTAAGCACATATGGTAGTCACAGACTCGGGATTACTTTAAGCACCTGCTAAGAACTGAGGTATTATTCAGCACTTAAACTGCATCTAGTTTAAGCCTTGTTTGAGAGAACACCACAATAACTCATTCTCTTCCACGTTGAAGAGAAAAATTAAAAAAAAGACAGAAAAGAGAGAAAATGAGGGGCAAATGAGTTACAGAAGTGGATGACTGTATGCAGTTCAGGCTTTTTCCACTTGCTAGCCTGGCCCTGCTTTCTGGTCAGTTATGCAATTCAGAGGAAGCAGTGCGGTGGGAAAGATCCCACAAGGTGCTGGAAAAGACAGTCCAAAAGTTGAAGTCTTTCATGGTCAAACAAAAATGACCTAAAGGAAGAGGACAGGTAAATGTTGTCCTTGCTCACAGGCTGACTTAACCATCCCAGCTTGCCACTTGCTAAATAATACTTCTCATTGAAGTGCAAGGTTTGATTTTTGTTCTGATGTCACATGGTACTGTAATTCTTTCACCTTCCTTAACCTTTACTCGTTATTATGGACATTCTATTAGTCATGTATATATTTGAATGATGTTTTAGCAACTTGGTATGTTTTACAAGGCCCTGAACTTCTTTGAGCATTATAAAAGAAAGTAGCATTCACCAGGATCAGTTCTAGTTTTGCCGCTCTGACAGTTAAACATTCTTTATTCCAACTGCAATGACATACACTTATTTCCATTTCAGTTAATGGCAAAATCTTGACACACCAGTAAGTAGTAAAATAAATTCTAGGGTAGTCATTCTACAAAGTTTTTTAAATATCAACTGCTAAATTATAAAACTTCCAGCTAAAAATATCTGTCAGTGAAGTTTCAGGCTGTGTCATCTGTAAGTTGCTATCACCACTTTTTCTTTGGAATAAAATATGCTTTTGAAGTTCAACAATGCAATAAGTGACAACACATAAAATAGCAAATAATTTCCAAATAAACAGAAGTACTAAAAACATTCTTAAAACTCTAATCAGAAGCACTTTGCTGTACCACAGATATTGCCAGAAACATTTGGACCTGTGCACAAATATCACAAATAAGCAGGTTGAATTCGCAAAACTTCCAAACATCTCTGAGTTTGTATTCACATTTTTTCCTCAGGGCCACTAAATGCGACATCTGATATTCTTATGGTATTTCCATTATTCAGACATAAAAATATTGCAAACAAAATCAGAGGTGGGTCCTGGATGCATAAGTGAAAGCTTGTGAAAGTCTTAAACACAAACAAAACATATGTGTGTAACTGAAATCTGTGAGCACTGTCCCGTTCTGAAGGCCAAACAGGAGCTCCCGGATTTGCCAAGTGCTGGAAATAAAACTGCAAAAATACAAGCAAAACACTAATCTCACAGGTTAACTGGTGGGATTGTTAAATAATGATTACTCCTATTTAGTGGGGTAACTGTTTTCATGTGTATTATACAAAAATCAAGGCTGAAACTGAAAATTAAAGTCAACAAGTTCATACCCACGCACTGAGGCAGGACCAGTATGTCTAAACTACCTGCTTTTAAAAATTGCTAAGGATGTTCTTTCCACAACACCGCTAAGCGTTCTGGTCCAATGCCAGCTACCACCCAAGAAAGAAAGTTCTTAACACGTTGTCTATAGTTCTGATATAAAATAAGCTGATTACTTTTTATTTCAAACTTTGTGAACGAGACTGGAGTCTAGATTAAAGACTCATTTTACGCGTGAAGAGATTGCTATCACGACTCACTTCCTTCTTGTCTTTGCTGCGCCAAACAAAATTCTTGCACTCTTTCCTCACAGGTACTACTCCTTAGCATGTTTTGCCTGGATTTTATTCAGTTTTTGATATATTTATATCCTTCTCAAAGATGCTAAAAATATTCCAGCTCCTCAGTGCCAGCAAAATGAGATTATCTTCCTTTTGATATTCTGTTCACAAAGCTCAAAATATTTGCCTTTTTTTGTACTGCACTAGTGACTAACATTTATTTTGTGATTCAATATTATTCTTCTGCCATATTGGTTTTGGCAGCCATTCCTCTCAAGAGCTTGCAGTCATCCAGAAGTAACAGTTGGCTGAATTGTACATGCTGTTTCAATAGTGTAAAAACACAATTTATCTTCCAATGTATTTTTTAATTCTATCAAATAATCAGTTAATGGAAATTGGAATAGACTAAACATGGGACCATCCCATTTTGGATGCCTTTTGATATTTCCTCCTGGATCAAAAATTCAGGTTTAAAAACAAGTTCTATGTCAATCAGTTGAATGCCCACTTCATAATTTCATTTGGATGTGTTTTTACTGAATTGCATTTGATTTTTTTTCTTTCAGCTCACGAAGTTAATTTAACATTTAAGTTCTTCCCTACAGATTGCTGGTAATTCTCCTAGATCGGCATTTAATTGACATTCTCTACTTTGTTACTGCAGTTGTTAATGAAAATACTGAGTAGCATGGACCCTTGACAGACTCTCTTGCAATCCCACTTGACAGCTTGGCGGTGAAAGACTGAGAATAATCTCAGCCTTTAGTTTAATAGGTAAGATTGAACAAAGCCTTTGACCGTGCCTGCTGGTGCTGTCCGAAGTGGCTGATCCAAGCACATAAACTAGGAAATAATTACCAATGAGTAACAGCAGCAGGTAAATTCTGAGAGCGAGGATTAAAATGAAGACCTCTTTGGGGCAGAGATGTTTAGGATCTCAGCAAAATGTTTTCAAAGCTAAGCCTAGGAATTGAAAGCTTGAGGAAAAAATAATGGAATTTTTTGGTTGGACAGGCAGACTTTTAGGCCATTGTATGAGGCACATACATTTTACGTGTCTTAGACTGCCTCTTGCTTGAAAGGTTATGCACATTGTGTTTGTGTATTTTATTACTCTCCAGATTCCATTTACCGTCAGAATTCCTTTCTCCTCTCCTTGTCAGGACCCAAGCAATTTTACGATCAACCCCCCAAGCCAAACAAGACCATAATTTTCCATAAGAAAAAGAAACTTCCTAGAACAAACCCAAATCTGAATCAGAAATACAGAAACTTCATCCTGCTTTTACTACCCCATAATTCAGCCGCATTCAGACAGGAGGGTAAGGGGAGAATGTTTCCTTCTGCCACTGTTTCTTTCTGTCCAAAGTTGGTTGCTGTCATGAAATATCTGTGCCCTACATATCACACATTTCTCTGATAAACTGATACAACAGTATCCTGGAATGCTGAATATCACTGAGTTTCAAATTACTGCAGGTTTCTGTTCCTAATGCACAAAGAAAATGGAGAGATTTTGAACAACAGTTTGCAAGGCGTGTGCTTGTTGTGCAATTGCTCCCTAACACACATAATACCAAAAAATTTCTCATTTCTTTTTCAGAACAGACTTTGCATATCAGCCATCTGCCACTGACTTTAGCCATCAGCTACTATTGAAGCATGGTTTCATCTTTCACTAAAGGATTAGCCCATGCCATTCTCATCTGATATAGTCTTGCCCATCCATATATTTAACACCTTATTTTTAAATGTCTCTTTCCTGGTTATAATATGGAGATTATTATTCTCAGAGGTGATGAGGAGATGATCTGTACGAGTATGAGGGGAGCATTCCATTAAATCTTCCAATAAGCTCTGAAAGGGATATAAACTCTCTTTGTTGTGGGTGCAGTTGAATCTTTTCTGTTCTCTTCTTTCGCCAGGAAGATATGAGTGGCTGGAGTGTTTGATTCTATATATAACTAGTTGATGTCAGCTGGATGCCAATCCCTTTGAAGAGGATCAGCCCCCAGTTTGTCTCGGTACTAGGTAGCATGCAGATCCAAGCACGAGGGTAGAAACCACCCTGGACCAGGCAGGTCAACCCAATACATAACTAACTCCTGAAGCTTCAACTAAAGGGTTGAGATCGCTTTTATCTGCACAACAAAACAGTAGGGTAAGTGTATTGTTTCCTGAAATATTTTGACATTGTCTGTCCTACAAACTGTCATATAAAAGACATTTATGTAACCTCTTGACTCTGCGATTAAAAAGATGTTTATTTTTTTACTTAGTCAGAAATGCACTTTCTTTGAAGATGCCAGAGCATCTCATTTAGTTCCTCAAATTCTTTAATAGATTAAGAAATGTCAAAATGTAACATTTCTGAAATCATAAACCAAGATGTAATTAAAATATTAGTTATGAATTTACATCTTCTGATATAATGTGTAGACGTGAGAAGGCCTAGACCACTGACACTGATTTTGCTACAGAATTTATGTAGCCAACTCAAAGTCCATTCCTTCGAGTCTTCTATCCATCAGAACATGCCCTAGCATCTGTGTGCTAGCAAGAACTGCTGGGGCATTTTGCACAATTAAAAGTGCCGTATTTCTAAATCAGAAATAACTAACTTCACTATTCAGCCATTCTAACCAGGCTATTAGAAATTAAAGTTGGCTGAATTGTGCAAGCTGGCTCAACAATGTAAAAATGTGTTGTTTTTTTACAGCAAGGAAAAATCGTATCAGCAAATCACAATGTTATCACATTCTGCCATGGTCAAAGAGAGGAAACAACAAGCATCAGCCATTATGGATGAAATACAAAGAAATGGTATAGCGCTGAACCCAGCTTACTGTATATGCAATGTCCTCTAGTCCTCCCTAATATATTTTTTTAATCATAGAGTTTAACTCTCTTACAGCTTTGTCTCTGGGTGTTTTGCCATAAATAATCTTGTGGGAGTATCATGCTGCCTATGGTAACTAATCCTTTTGTAGTTGCCTCTTTTCATTTGAAAGCTATTTTCAGATGAACAACTGCTGTGGAGGAATGAAGTAATCTAACAGCTGATGTACATTCTGCTAGGATAGCCTTTCAGAACATTATTTGGGGTTAATAACATGACTTCATTCCATTTTAAAAGTCTATAATCTAAGAAACGTGCTGATCTGTACCCTCTTTTTTTGCTCTGTTTCACTCTTGCTTTTTTATATGAATGATAAAAAATTTTGAAACAAATGTTTACATCTCTGTTCCTTCCTCTCAAACTTCATCTTTGTAACTAACAAATCTTACTAGCATTTGGCAATCCTCTCTAATGCACAGCCACCAATTAATCTTATATGAAGAAATTTTGTCTGTTGTTGCACTGATGAAAATGCAGACACTTACAAGAAGGTAGTTTGGGTAAAGGCTTTAAACTGCAAGAGGGTAGATATAGATTAGATATAAGGAAGAAATTCTTCCCTCTGAGGGCGGTGAGGCACTGGCACAGGTTGCCCAGAGAAGCTGTGGATGCCCCGTCCCTGCAAGTGCTCAAGGCCGGGTCGGATGGGGCTTTGAGCAACCCGGTCTAGTGGAAGGTGTCCCTGCCCGTGGCAGGGGGCTGGAACTAGGTGCTCTTTAAGGTCCTCTTCCAACCCAAACCGTTCTATGATTTTCTAAAACAGGTTCTTAAAACTATACTTCTACTGTGACACCTTAAGAAGCAATTAACCCACTTGGGAATACAAATTTGCTTGGCTTTCATTAGTACGTACTGGAAGTTTTTGGAGGTCCTTCCAATTTGCCCCATGAAGCCTTTTTTACCATCTATGTAAAAGATAAATGTTTTAAAACTGATAAACATCCCACAAGCCTCACTGAAAAAACAGGGAGCTCCATTAACATTTACAATTTATGAAAATTATACCACTCACAGAGGATAAAACACTGAAGATTGAATTCCAGTATTGAAAATATTTCTCGTGAGCTTTTGCTCCAAAGAATTTGGGGATGGCTTCTCTACTCAGTCACTGACCATTGTGATTGCAGGAAGAGTAGGACAAGAGATATGAGGTTTTTAGAAAAAGAAGCTACAAAAGTTTTTCTGTAATTTCTATTCCTAAGCAAATACCTCTTTCCTCTTTCCATTCTCCATTGAACACACACCTAAGTCTGAAAGCCAGTCTACCCTTACAAATTTCATTACAAGTCCTTTGTTTGGGTTTTTTTTTGGTATTGGAAACCCAAGTACTATGTGGCCCTGAAATAGCCTCTTAGCTCTTCAGTGCAAAAAAAAAGGTCTTTCTTACATTTGTTTGGAACCAGGCATTTCACATGGTAAATGTTGCTACTATTCATAGCAATATTAATAAATCTACCATACAGTCCTTGAAAACATTGGAGTTATTGGATAATCTGTGCTGACGCTCGGCATTTGCCTCACATAATCTGTCTTTTTTATTATTTACGTATTATCAGATTTGCTGTCAAGTTTAGATTCATACACATAGATACGACAGCTTATCCTACAAGATATGCTGTGATATGAGGCCACTGAAGGCAATACTAACTCTTTAAGTGTACATTCTACTTTTGCATCTTCTTTGGATGCCTGGGATATTTAAATGTTAAAAAAAAAACCCCTAAATTTTATTAAATAGGTGGGATAAGAGTCTGAAATTTATAACTGTACAGGCTCAGTGAAACCAGTTAAGAAACAGAATGATAAACAAAGTATACACAAAGTATATGCTAGCTCTTTGGGACCAAACCTGAACAATTCTTGGAAAAATCAAGGAGACATCTGGTTTTTAAATGACTAAATTCAGCTCTATTAATTTTTGACATTTTATTTTTCCCCTAATTGTTAATTCAACAAGCTTAACCTGAGATCTGGAGAGTGAACTGCTGTCTTTCTGGGTTTTGCATTGATATTAGCAATGAAGGTCCTGCACCTGGTAATTACATAAAAATTAAATGCACTATGTCAGCCAGTCTCACAGACCTATGAAACTCCCCACTGTTAACTGAGGTAAACAGTAACAGAAGTTTCTGCAGCCAAGCCCCTGTAGCTTGGAATGACACACAGAAAGCATACCTACTGCATTTTTATTTCAGCCCTTTTTTGCTATAATGCTTTCAGGTAAACAGTGAATCTCAAATTCCCTGTTAAAAGATATTCATAGCAGAAACAGTTGATAAGATAAAAAATCAGCCAAGTTTTTGTCGGTGTCTTAAAGATTACCAATCTCTGGGCAAGACTGGACGTGACTGAAAGTTCACATTTCCTGTTGGCTTGTGGGACATGACTTTGTGTTTTAGAGAAGCTTGACACGTCATAAAATGCTGCAGGAATAGACACTAACTGTAAACCCTCTTATGGTCTCAGAACAGAGACTGTAGCAGTAAATCAGGTGTGGATGTAGTGACCTCCCCAACCCTTTGGTTTTTCACTGGCAGACTTGAACTAATCAGAATATTTCTAAGGCCACATGGTAGAGGTAAACATGTATGTAAGTACGTTCATTTAAGGAGGCCCTTGGAGTTTGTCAGGTTAGCCTTCAATTACACTCAAATCTCATGTTCAGGTCTATACTATTTCTTAAATGCATTCTTCAGTAGCTACGTGATTAACTATGTTTCATGATATAGTTAAAAAATCTTATTTCTGATAGTACAACAAACATGCTATCTGATATTCATTATTAAAATTTATAATCCAGATTAAGGTATTTAGAAGATTGTAAACTGGAGGATTAAAGAGGGATTAGGCGGTGAATGCAGGAGGAACTATATAAATCATATTTAAATACGGTCTGTTATGATTTTAAGCACAGGACAGGAAGGAGTTGGCAGGAACAAATTAAGAAATGGAGCTAAAAGGTTAAGATTAGGATTAAACTATGAACTAAGCTTCCAGTATTAATTTGCAACGTCCATTTATGACATTGATGTTCTCTTTCTATCATCCTCTAAATGTCCTCCTTTTCTCATTCTTCATCACCTTTTCTGCACTGACACGGAAACAATCCCTGGACACATCATAAAACTAGACAGATGATTAGATTTTAGTTGGCAAGGGATTCAAATTAACTTCACACTTACGTTTTTGGGATGCTGCCTGGCTACACAATAGTACGCAACTGTGGGTTACAAAGGACCTTGGAGCCTTCGGTTAACATGAACAAGAACAGTACATATGTAAGGGAACAGCAAGGCCCAAAATAGTTAACATCCAGTGTGTCCCAGAAGAATATTGGGTGGTTTGGACAGAGATCTGCAGTCACCTGGCGCTCCAGTCTCTGAGGATGTACGTACTACCCATTCTGTGTACAATGAAGAAAAGCTTTTTCTACATGAAAACATTGCTGATTTGAGGGGTAAATTTCTTACTCCTTACTAATACAGATCCATCCAACAGTCCATACCCCTGGAGTAATCTTAAGAAATTACAAAATCAAAATATGACTTATGGGTCTAAATTTCAGGCCACAGGCCAATAAACTAGTGCAGTTATCTCAACCACAGAGCCAAAACCCCACCACTATCTGTCACTGATACAGCTACATTGGGCAAGCTGAGTCATCTTCTTCCATGTTAAGAACTCTCTGTTTTGTAGTTACCTCTTAAATAACAGGAGGGTGTTAGGACTCTTTGTGCATACTATTTTTAAAGCAGCAGAGCATGCGCCGGCTCACGATACAGTTAGCTTGCTCCGGCTCCACTTAAATCTATTGCAAACATTCAGTTGAAATCAGTATGAACAGAAGTGGATCAACAGTGATACGCTCCGGGGCCCACAGACTTGTTTGATTTATTATATGGAAAACTCTTGTCTATATAGCTTTGGCTAATATTTAACATACCTGTCTCAATTAAGTTTTCCTAAACATCAGCAAATCACACTGTTTTTCCAACATATGGTTACTAGGACACATATGCCATGTTGAACAAGGCATTTACTCAAAATGAAACTCTGCATATGCAATATTAACTTTAATATTAGGTAGCTTCTGCAGTTAATTAATTTGTAATGTTAATTTTAAACTGGGCTTCCTGTGTGCTTACTCTGGAAGCAAGATACAGCGTCTTACATAGAATTTGCTTTCATTTTATTTTAATGCACTAAAATACATGCCAAAGTTCAGAATTTTAAATCCCGTAGACCATAGGATATGTGAAGAATAGAGTATCTTATTATTAAAGAAATGACAGAATGTGACTTTGCACAAGTGGATCAAAGAAACATACTAGACCATTGATATAATCCTCAAAGCACACTGCATCTTCCTATTTTTCTTCCTGAAGTTTATGAACAACTGAGGAGAACAATTTCAATTAGTAAAAGGATAATTATTAAAGTAAGTGGCAATAGGAATTATTTCCTTTAAAAAATCATTTTTTTATTCTTTGTTGTTGTATTTGTTAAATTTTACAACCTTCTAAGCAGAAATAAATTAGTAGAAAAATGATCAGTGTTGAAGTTACTGTGTTCGAAGGCTTAAGCTTTATCTATAGGTTGAGGACATCTAGTGAGGGAGTTCAGTCCCTAAGCAACAGCTTGCTCATTGCCACTAGCATCCCAGTGTCCACAACACTACCATGAAGATGACTAGTACAGTTTCTGATATTCAGAGGTCTCCATTAACAGTCCCAGTTGATCTCCCCTTCCCCTGCTTATGCATTTTCATTTTCAAATCACCCAGGATGTCACTGAAGACAAAAAAGGAATTTTTCCCAAGCAGTGAATAAAGTAATATTGCATCTAGTAATTCAGTTTCCTCTCAGAGAGAATTAAAAAGAAAATGTTCTGAATATGTCAGTTCCTAGAAGCACGTTCTAATTCTTTGTTAGGGCTCTCATTTTCAACAGCTTGAGCTTTATTTTGAAAGCTTCTTTAAGAATAGTTTAAAAATACTATTTAATTCAGACTTTCTAATGCAAGCTTTTCTTAAAGTACAAAACATGTCCTAGATTTCAAAAGCAAGCAGAATATTAAAGAATAAATGAAAATAAAATGTTTATAAGCAATAAGAAATAAGCAAAACCAAGCATAAAGTAGGTATGTTTGTTTAAAAGGGATTACCTGCTCATCTATCCAGTGCAGGACACACTGAGCTAACTGAAGGTTTGATGTGGGAACGCTGGGGACAGATGGAATTTTGTTCCTGGTTTCAGCAGATGCCAGTTGTTGCCAGTCTGCTATTAAGATGGTGTGTAGGACATTATAGACCGGATTTTGATAACAGCTGAATGCCATTCAACTGAAGTAGCTTTGGAGCTTGACATGCCTAGCATCTTCGAAAAAACAGGTTTGTGGTGTTCAATACTCTGCTCCAAAATTTTGGAAGAATGATTAATTTCACTAACACCGTACGAAGCTATGTTATGTGTTAGATACGTATGCATTAACATGTTGTTGGATTTCAGGTGTAGGATATTCAATATCAGGCATTTAAAAAAACAGAGGTATGTATTTATCCATTGTATTGCAGTCTCACCCAGCTTAAACCTTGGAAAAAAGGTCAGCACCCCCAGAGATATCATGGTAGAGGAACTATCAACACTCAGCAACAGAGGTGCAAGACTCTTCAAGAGACGTCAGCGGAGATCTGACAAATACACATATGAAAATTATCATTATGTAGCAAACAAGCCAAGAAATGTGAGTATTTTGTAATAAGTTATTGATGAAACACAGTCATGCTAGCTTGTGGTTCCCTCGGTGCTCATGATACACATTGTGCATGACTTATTTGTAGTTTCAGGAAGAATAAAAGCAAAACCCTGTACTAGAATGAGGCTATCATGAAGTGAGCCATTTGTATTTTATTGAGCTCCTATAGACAAATAAAAAATCTGAAAGCCTTAATACTTAAGGACATCAGATTCAAATCATTCTCATTCGAATCTGATTCAGGTTACTAGTCACTGGAGTCCTTATCCTGCAACAACTGGTTCATTGACTACTGAAAATTAACTAGATAATGTGAAAATTAGCTAGTTAATGATATCCAAAAGCTTGGAAGAAATAAGAGTCTGTTTCATGCAACCAGTATTTTTATTAGAACAGGTTGTTGGTCTCGACATGGTTCCCAGGTAGCAAAATGACTCTTCCAACTGGCACCAATATGCTTCTGGCCTGCCTGTCTCAACAGGGAGAAGAAGGACGGAGCTTGTCACTGAAAGACAATTATTCTTCAAACTAGTCCTTCAGGAAACGGATTAAAGCATTAGTGATACCCTGGGAATCCTCATGGCAGGAACTAAATGCACCTGATGTTTGTCTCATATTTGGCCTATTGCAAAATATTTAAACCTTTTGCTTAACCTCTGATAATAGGGACAAGAACATTCATAAATTTTACCTAACTCTCCAATGTGCTGCAAGGTTTAATATCTGAACATGAACACTCTATGCCCAGTCTAATACAGTACACAACCAGCCCCTCTAATTCCAGTAATGTATTAAATTCTGCTTCTCAGCTATATGTATGCACCCCCACTGATTTCAGATACAAAGGTACGCGACCAAAGAAGCAGAATTTGTCCCAGTGCTTTGAAGATGAAAAGAAATACATGCTACAAAAGTTAATTATTATAAATTAACCTAGGAAATATTTCTTCCTGAAGCTTTTACAACTAATCATTGTGTTAGCATCCAACCCCTTCAGAATCCATACAAAGACTTTGACTCCATTCTTCTTTAATCTTCACTCGGGATAAGAAAAATAGTAACTATATGTAATGTGTTGTGAAATAATCTATAAAGTTTCTATTGGTACAATATAGGAAACAATCTATTGATCAGCACAGCAAAGCTTCTCGTATTATGTTACATCTTACTAAAGAAAATACACAGACACTTGTGAATTAATCAGAAACAATAAAATGAATGCAATTTGTTGACTCTAAGGAAACCTTTTGTCTACTTGCATCTTACAAGGAGGTTTGGGAGCAGACAGTAAAAGGGGCGTCTGCAATTTGCCATTGTCCATGCTAACCAAAATGCTGAGGGATCTCACAACAGTCAGCGAGGCAATTATTGGAGCTGAGTTCAATATTTCTAATATCACAGATGAAATCTAAAATAATTTTGTTCCCTTCTTGAAGAAGGAGTTCTCTATGCTTTGTTGACTGTAAAGGTAAATACATGTGTAGTTCCGTGGCCTTTACATTTCCCATACAAAAAATTAACTAGGGAAGAAAAGTATGTCTTAATATCCCATGTCAGAGAAGAAAAATGTTTACGTTTCTTTTTTTATGGTGCAGATATTTCAAACTTCTTCAGTCACTCATTCAACAGAAATTAAGTTACACAGGGAACAAATGGGATCATGTTTGAGTTTTGATAAATCTCCCTTTTAAAATGCATCTGCACAAAAGAAATACCGTATAAAAAATCTGAATAACTCTATTGAACACCCAAACCTATTACTAGAACACTATTATTTAGAAACCCCCCCCAAATTTCTTCCTCTATTCAGTATTAGAAGCTACACAGAAAAATTCTGAGCACAACACCATTCATCTCATCAGAATTTCTGTATCCAGTTCCACGCTTTTGTTACAAAGTCTGACAGATCAGTTCCCCTCTAGCTTACTTCTTCCCACAAAAACACATACAATACACATGCTGTAGAGTCAGCATGACATTCTGACATGTGAAAAAATGACGCCTCTTTGGTTTCTGTTCCCTTCCCTTAAATACATGTTTAGCCACCACTGCTGTTGTCTTCATCATCTTAATGATTCTGCCTCCCAAACTTAATCTTTCTAATACACTTCAGGATGGCTAGAAAACATACTGCCTTGATGTGTTTTTGTTTCAAATTTAAACAACTATTATTTGTTTGCTTTCCTACTTTAAGAAACTCTAACTCTAAACCAGTCTATATTTAAATTGCTTTTAGCCTATGTGTCATAGCTAAAATAAGATACTGACTTCTTATGAGACTCTATATTTATGCAACAATGATTAAGCCTTTGGATGTTTCCTTAGAACTGATGACGTGATAGGAGGGTGGAAAATAACAGCATATCATGAATCTCCAGAAAGCGACCTGCACTGAAGTTGGTATTTCTATTACAAATAAAGGAAAAGAAAATCCCAAACAAAAGCAATTCAGCAAATGCAGTGAATTTGCAACTGATATGGGAAGAGACGCTTTGAAGAATCAGCGCTTTGAAACTCAAATGGCTCAAACTTGCCAGATTTCTTGAATCTTTGGGTAGCAAGGGTGCTCTGGCTGGCACATAACAGCTTCTAGCGATCCAAGGGACACATTTTATTGGCCTCCCGCCAAAGCAACCAGGTCTACTTTTTGCCGTGAGCCACACCGCCCACATGCACAGGTAGATTTTGTGGTGATTGGTGTAAGCAGCAGATGCAGTGAACTCTCTTTGTAGACTGCGTATCAATATTTAAATAGCCCAAACTTCGGAAAAGGTCAGACAACTCAGCTGGATGGTTATAAGGCTTTAGGAGTCCTGGCCCACAACACCTCAAGTCCTTTCAATAAAACATTCACACGTTTCTAATACAGAGATTCAAAATTGTGCTGTGATATCCTTCTTAACACGGAAAAAATATTCATTTTTGGTTACATAGCCAGTGTAAGAGAGTTGTGAAACTGTTTCACCTTCTGGCTAACAGCCTGGGGAGTGCTATTAGCAAATGGTACCAAACAGCAGGACAGCGTGCCTTTGGATAGTATACCCTGGGTCTCAGACCTGGGCTGTAAACTGGAGTATCACTCCAACCCTCAACAAAGAATCACAGAGGCTTTTTTTGCCTGTGCTGTCAGTGATATTTGTTTCTATTTGAATGCAGCGCGGAGAGCCCATACAGAGCGTTAGAATGGATGGCCTCAGTGTGGAAGGAATTCCCCAGCATGCCCCAATGACACCTCCCAATACACCTGATCCCCGGAGCCCACCACATCCTGACAACATTGCCCCAGGTAATATATGATTTTCCAGACATTAAATATATTCAGTTCTCATTTCACAGCAGAGGAAGGACCTCCTTATAAAACAGTATCTTCAACAAGAATTTGTTAGTGGACTTACTATTAGAAATAGATAAATTTGAGTCAGATAACTAATCAGAATCTCCCACAGAAATGTAAAGTGGTGCTCTTCCGTTGCTTTGTTCATTTTTAAAGATTTTATATGCCTTTTTCACTACTTCTCCCTAAACTGAAAACATACATTAATATCAAGGGAGACTGCTCCTGTTATTTACTGGTCTTACTAACACCGAGAAACAGATCCTCAGATTTAAAAACAGATTAATATATGGATTTTTCTTTGCCAAACCTTTGTTTCTAATATGCAACACACCGCTCTACAGTCTGAAAGTTATCCATTGTAGTTTAATTACCCATAAATGTAAATCTGAAGTCACTGTAAGTTTTGCTAAAAACCTTTACAGAGGAGTAACTTAAAAAGGAGTTTGCCTCTGGCTGCATAAACTGTTCTTTTTTAAGTCCTTAACTGTGAGGGTACTGTTGTCTTTAAATAAAGCAGTGAGCTACAAGAAAGCCTTATTTTGTATTCTTTAAGGACTAGAGAAGGCTAATTTGTTTTAATTAATTTATTCAGTGATATAGCCCTTCTTCCTGTTTATGAATTATCCATGAGCAGACTGTGGTTTTTACAAATTCATTCTTTGTTTAGAATTACTCAATGCATGTTTTGTGCAGACCTTTCCCAGTCTATGTAAACTAGGTCAATGCTACCCTGTTAGTGACTGCTAAGACTCTGTGCATCCATTGGTCAAATACAATGCGAACAGAGGTAATTTCCATTGCTAAGACATGATAGAACTCTTTAAGCCTCTCTTTAGGCGAAAAAAGTCTGGCAAAAGGAGTAGATATTAAACCACAGGGGTTTTTGAAGCTTACAGATGGAAACAGCATTAATTTAATGAGCCAGATGCAGTGCGAGGGTAAAAGGGTAGAATAAATTTCTCTCGTTTTTCAAATAAATAGTATAACTCATATAATTGGATAATCCCCTGCTGGTTTTCATTCTTCAAATTGTACATGCAGGTATGGCTTCCCCGCCCCCCCAATTTATTCCTCCCATATTGTACTTGGCTTTAGAAGAAATCACACTGAATATGGTATTTATTTAGTAAAATTCTTATCAGAGCCTCATTCTCAGATGATTATGCAGAGAAAAGAACAGATTCTTCACTTTTTCATATGATGAAAGGACCAGAGAACCGAGTAGGTAGGGCATTTTAAAGCTTCTAAGGCAGAGGCAAAGACAAAAACTCCCATGTTATGGAATATTTATATGGAGTTCTGTTCTATAAAGGCTGTGATCCTAACTCCTTTTAATAGTTTTGGAAAAGTTCACCCAAAGACCATAGAATTATCTTAGCTTTAACCAAAAGGCTGTTTTTAAAATATTTTTGTTAGTTCAGCCTAAGGGCTGTGTAGCTATAGTCTGGTTTCAAACAGTGCTTATGATGCTAGAAACAAATTAATATAAAACTAAAATAACCTTGGCCTCAAGAGAGGGTGGAATACTTTGGAGCAGTTATCTAAAAGGCCACAAATTCCCCCTGCCAGGTTTCTGTTTCTGTTTAGCTTTGGCCAGGTGACTTGATCCAGTTGTTCATTTTACCTAACTGTGAAATGATGGTATGTACTTCCTAGTTACATACAATCGTGGTAAGGAAGCAGAAAATGCGAAGTATTTTTATAATGGTTTTGCCTTGATCACCTTGCAGGATATTCTGGACCACTGAAAGAAATTCCTCCTGAAAAGTTCAACACTACTTCTGTGCCAAAGTATTATCAGTCTCCCTGGATAGAAGCCATTAGGGATGATCCAGAGCTGCTTGAAGCTTTATATCCTAAACTTTTTAAACCTGAAGCAAAGCCAGAACTGCCTGACTACAGGAGCTTTAACAGGTAATTCTGAATGGACCCTGAATTTCACAGTGCAGAGAAAAATTACTATGAAATGAAACATTTCCACCAGCTGTAACAAAACCTACCACCTGTGTTTGCAAGCATATGCATAAACATGAACACACACAGAGATCACAAGTGGCAAACAAGAGCATTAAGGAGGAAACCAGTGTCTCTCTAAAGTATGGACCCAAAGTTAAACTGTAGAACCAGGAATGCAAGATGAAATGTTGAAAATATTGAAAGAAAGGAAGTATCAGAATCCAGTATACTCAGTAAGTGGGAAACATGGGTTATAGCAATGCTTAAAACTCCTTTCAGTATTTCTGTTGTTGACCCCAGTAGGTATGGCATCGTAAAATCATAGAATCATAGAACAGTTTGGGTGGGAAGGGACCTTTAGAGGTCACCTAGTCCAACCCCCCTGCTGTGAGCATGGACGTCTTCAACTAGGTCAGGTTGCTCAGAGCCCTGTGCAGCCTGGCCTTGGATGTTTCCAGGGATGGGGCATCTACCACCTCTCTGGGCGACCTGTGCAAGTGTTTCACCATCCCCATTGTAAAAACTTTTTTCCTTCTATCCAGTGTAAATCTACCCTCCTTTAGTTTAAAACCATCAGCCCTTGTCCTGTCACAACAGGCCTTGCTAAAGAGGTTGCCCCCACCCTTCCTATAGTCCCCCTTTAAGTACTGGAAGGCTGCAATAAGGTCTCCCCGCAGCCTTCTCCAGGCTGAACAACCCCAACTTTCTCAAGCCTTTCCTCACAGGAGAGATGCTCCAGCCCTCGGATCATTTTTGCGGCCCTTCTCTGGACCCGCTCCAACAGGTCCATGCCCTTCAGTTCCTGTGCTGAGGGCCCCAGAGCTGGACGCAGCCCTGCAGGTGGGGTCTCACCAGAGCGGAGCAGAGGGGCAGAATCCCCTCCCTTGCCCTGCTGCTCACGCTGCTTTTGATGCAGCCCAGGATACGGTTGGCCTTCTGGGCTGTAAGCGCACGTTGTTAGCTCATGTCCAGGTTTCATTCACCAGTGCCCCCAAGTCCTTCTCTGCAGGGCTGCTCTCAAATCTCTTCACCCCCAGCCTATATTGATATCGGGGGTTACCCCGACTCAGATGCAGGACCTTGTACTTGGCCTTGTTGAACCTCAGGAGGTTCTCACAGGCCCACCTCTCCAGCTTGTCCAGATCTACCTGGGAAACTCTCAGCCAAAACTTTGTAAGCGATATTGCCGACCACTTTTTTTTTTGTAATACAACTCGCATGGCTTGTTTTCAGGCAATGATGGTACAATGAACTTTATTCCTCAACCAATCCCTCACATCACATAGTTAGCAGATTTCATATTTTATTGCATTTAACATTTTTTTATATCTTCAACAACCTTCAGTAACAAATTAACGGGTAAAACATTACCAGCAGACTTAAAAAACATTTAAAGTAGAACAGGATTTGAAGGTGAAGTTATTTACACAGTAACTAGTATACCAAGGCTTTCAGAACTTCTAGATATAAGGACAATATTGGGGTTTGAACTATTTTGAAAGTTTTAAGACACATTCTGGCTTATGTCTTTTGCTTTCATTCATACCATTCACACTATATTTATTGAACTTATGGACAGTTTTTCCTAAATAACCCCTGCTGAGTTCCAGACAGCTAAGCCAAACCAAAACCCTTCCTCAAAATGCCAGACAGCAACCTATTGAAAAAGAAAATGGCTCATGGCAATATAAACTTAAAGAAAAATACCACAGACACAACTTCTCTTCCTACTGTTGAGGTGGGCCTCAACTGTGAGCGCAAGGACTAAAAAATTACACAGTCCAAGATCAAAACTGGCACTGCAGATGCTACACCAATTCTGATTTCCTAATAGCATCGCCATGTTAATAAAATTTGTGTGGCACACTCAGAGTGCAAAATAGCAAATACAAGTCAGAGAGATGTGCCACAGCTGCTAACGTTGGAACAGTAACAGCACAGTTTATGTACTATGGTTATTGTAATTGGAAAAAAAAAACCCAAACAACAACAACAAAAAAACCCACCAAAGATACATATACATGGAATAGAGACAGAATCAGTTCTTCCTCTCACAAGAGAGATTCTTAGTCCAGCATGCGAGTGAAAGACAGGATCAGTCAGGGCACAGAGGCTGCATTAACAGGGATGTGTCTTGAGATGGTATCTGATGGCTTCTTTGTGGAATTTTAGAGGCTCTGTGGTCCCATATTCTGTTAGTTGTCCTCTTTACAACACTAACTGTTTGGATTTCTTTCTATGAGGATTTTCTCTATGTATGACACAACAGAACTATGGCTTGCCACAGTCCAAATTTCTTTAACATATATGCACTCATATGAGGGAAAGGTCAACATTCTCCCTTGTAACTGCCATAAAAATCTAAAACCTGGCATATAAATCCAGATCCAGGCTGTGAAATTGGTAACTTCAAAAAACAAGGCATACAAAAATAATCCACAACCATCCTTCTCATAGAAAAAAACCTACATCCAGAAGAAAATAAAAGGATGTCTGGTGGACCTAGAAAAGCTTTTACATAGAGTACACTCAGATTTATGTTTTCTATCAAGAAGTAGATACAAGAAGAATTTGAGAAATTGTAATTCAAGATACTAGCCTCTTGGAGAGGGTTTTACAGCTATGACTTAGGTGTCTACAGTCCTAAAAATGCACAGGAGAGTGGGGTGTCTGATTATGGGATTCAAAACAGACCACACACTGCATGTCAAGCTAACGAACAAAAATCACTACAGAGAAGACTAAATGTGACTTAAATTTCTTTTTGCTAAGGTCATCAGCACCTAATTCTGTTTGCCTGTGTTCAGATCAGGGCTAGATTAAGGTCTTCCTTTCCAAAAACAGAGCAGGGGTCATATGTATTCTTTTAAAATTTGTATAGACAATAAGGTTCATTTATTTGGAAAGAGCATTTTCCTAGAATGTGGCCAGCCTGGATTTATTTCTGTAGGAACTGAAGCCTGGAGAAGAGGTGTAACAATTTGGTTTCTGGCTCTTCCATGGAAGAGCTGGGGACTCTTCACTTCCCTTATTAAGACCCATGCCATCGTACAGAAAATAATAAACCTCTTTGGGCTAGAGGGACTAAACATATTTCTCTGGATAAAGGAGCTCACTTGGGGAAAGAGAAACCTGGGTCTGCATCTGAGTTCCCAGATCTTTCAATGCACTTTCTTTAATTACTGCTTACAGTAAATTAAACAAACAGATTTAGGGGCAGAAAACAGGACCTACGCTTCTCTGTTATTTAGTTGTGGGGTCTGATGTCTAGACTAAAAGTCCTACTCTGTTTAATCCAAGTAATTTTTTATTTCGGGGTAGCATTTTTGCTGGAATACTGTATGTGAGCAGTGAGGTCCACTCTTACAAAGAGACATCCTCAGCCTGAAGAGAATCCAAATCTCTTGCACAACAGCTTTGGTCACAGGCATACTATTATTTGACACAGAGGTTCAACACTAACAGCCATGGATTTTGAGTGAAAGTGCCATGATGTGCTATTTTACTCAAAGCTTGCTGCAGTAGTATATTACGTCTATTTTCAAGCATGAAAGTTTAGGCAAAAAATTATCAATTAGAGGATCACAGATGAGCTTTGGTGTAGGATAGGTGCAGCTGCCAGTATAGCTAAGATAAGGGCAGATCTGGGCATTTGCAGAAGGAAAACATTAGGCAGCTCAGGAATTTAGCAGCGTATGGGCTTTGCACATAAGGTGAGATCTCTCTTTGGACTTCTGTGTCTAGATCCTACTAAGTCATTCTCTGCATCTAGGTCAGAGCATCCTTGACTTTAATTGCGGTCTTGGAGAGAAAGCAAATTATACTGTATTAAACAACTAAAGTGCAATATAATAGCACTATTTTGTTATCAGTGAGGGCATCAGTCAAGGCTTTCTACCATGCTTCATCAATGAAGTGGCATTAGGTTTGTTCTCCTGCAAAACACTGGTACAGTCATCATTAGTCAGGAAGGGGTGTGGTTAACAGTCGGTGTGACGCATAGGTCTCCCAAAGGAAACAGGCCTGAGATTCTTCCCAGTTCATTCAGTGGTATGTGTTAAAACGGCACTCAGACTTTACAGCCATAATCAGGTTCCTTCCAGCTTTCCTTGTTACACAACAAATTGTAAAAGCAACACTACTTCAGCA
Source organism: Phalacrocorax aristotelis (assembly GCF_949628215.1). Classification (NCBI taxonomy): domain Eukaryota; kingdom Metazoa; phylum Chordata; class Aves; order Suliformes; family Phalacrocoracidae; genus Phalacrocorax; species Phalacrocorax aristotelis. Next base: position 5,951,362 of record NC_134279.1, read on the forward strand.
GCTAGAGATGTCTGATGTGTTAGAACAGACGCACACATGCATGGTTTAAAAGTATATTTAGCGCTAAACAGCATCCAGATTATTTTTTTTCCAATGCCAGTAATGAGGAAGCAACTGTGGACTGTAGCAGTGCAATTTTTATAATAGTAGCAGAATCAGAACTAAGGAATTCGGGGAAGTATTAGTTGGGTCTAGTATGCATTTTATGCTGCAGAGATCTTGCAATGCTGGCAGGTCAATGAAGGAAGAAGCAGTGGCAGAAAACGTCAAGCACATTTGCCTTCTGAGGCAGGGCTTTCTGTGAAACAGCCAGTAATGTGCCAAGTTTAATGGCACACAGCACTAGACAGAGCGCATGATCAGAGAAATTGGGTTCTGAGGATCTCTGAATAGACTGTTCAGACAAGGCTACCCTTCCTCCTTCTGGATGAAAATGAATCTGTGCTAGCAGAGAAATGCTGCAGAACAGAGCCCCGCCATCTGATTTCTCTTAGACATTAATTCCTATTAGGATGGAAGAACTATTTACTGGTGAAAAATATTCTTACCTCTTTTACCAGTGTGGAAGCACCTAGTAATCATTTGCAGGAAAGAGAGCGTGAATCTACATTTGTTCAGGAGTTTGCAATATTTGTTAAATTAGTACCTTTATTCCATCTGCTTTCTTGGAGCTGGATAAAATGTCACAGGTAGGGTTATGAGTAACACACAAAGCACTACATGTTACTCACGTAAGACAAGCAAGTCTGACTAGTTGTGCCTCTCCTGCCAGATAAATTCTTGCTCAGCCTTCTCAATTCCGAGAGACTACTGTTTCAAAAACACTGCAGGAATCCTGTCCATCTGGACTGGACTCTGTTTTTATTGATTAATGGATTCAGAACTCTACTGTAAAAATGCTGAGATCCATAGCCTCAAAGGAATTCTGGGTGCTAACTTGAAGTGATGTGAGATTAGTGGAAGCTGGGTGCTTAGCCAGTTCCTTAGCACCTAAATACCCCTCTGAAATTGGTATTAGCTCTTGCACTAGGCTACAATGAAGCTCTGAGCATTTTGCAGGGTCAGGTTCTTTGCTCCTGTATCTCCTTTTCGCGCAGAATTAACAATAAGCAGAATGTTCTAAGAATGACAATCCCATTTCAAAATGTGAAACTCACATTTTCTGTAATTATGTAATTCAAGGTGCTAATCCACTACAGTTAACACATTTCTACAGACTTTCCCAAATAATCAACTACAGGTAGTCTCCTATGTTGAGACATTATAATATTCAATTAGAAAGACTGCAGGAAAAAATGAAAAAGAAGCTCTGCTAAAACAACAGCTAAAAACAAACGTGGTTGTGCCTGCTGTTGTTAAATCATGCACCTACTTTTTAGGAATATGCAAAGTGAATATTAAACAATCTCTTACACTTCCTGGTGCCACTTCCTATGGCTCTGAACCAGAATTTCCACCCTTATGAGCAACGACTGCCGGAATTTTTCAGACATGAGTTTTAGGCTTCCAGACAATGAATCAGAGCTCAAGTGATACAGCTGATGTGCACACAACACAGGTCGTTACAACACCATGTTGTCAGACAAGTTATTGCTCACAAAAATATACTGCTGATTTAAAGGAAATTAACATCTATTACCCAATTACCATACTCTCCTTTATGTCAGTCATCATATGCTTCTGCCTGGCATGCAGGAATGCATCATTCTCAGAGGCCAGACTTTGTAGAAGAGCTACACGGGTTTTCTTCCCACAAAAGATATTTGAATTTCCATAGAATGCCCTCCTGTTTCTGTTACCTATGGAAACATGATGTATTTAAAATGCAAAAATACTACAAAGGGGAAGTTTTACATTACAGAATTGTTTTGCTTTTTATACAGCTATTATTGTACTGTTCATATTGATTATCCTTTTAATTTACGTATTGATGAGAATTAAATCTTACAGCAATGTGAGAATGTGTTTCTTAATTAGAGCAGCAATTAAAACAATCTTTATTATCCCGTAAGATGTAGATCACTACATTCACTCTGTGCCAATTACCAAGCAATTATTTTTAATCAGTATCATATGGTATCCAATTTGACACTGTGACCTAGAAGAGAGTTTCACAAGAAAAGCTTGATACCACAGGCACTTAGTATAAAGAATTTCCTTTGACCTCAAGAGAGTTTAATGCCTGGACTGGCTGCTGCTGCAAAATCTTGTCTTATCGTCATTTGAGAAACGGTTTTAGAGCTTAATCCAAAGGAGCCCTCTTCTCTCCCTAAGTGTGCATGCCCAGAACTTTCATGATTTTTTGTATCTTACACGATTGACCCTTTGGAGTTAACACCATCCCCTTCAACAAAGGCTGCTTGCACCGAAATTCAGGGAATTGTCTCTGTAATGACACAGCATACAGTTTCTTTTAAGTCACGTATTCATTTTTCTACATTAATCTCTTCTTTTTTATTTGTTTGTGTGTACTTCATTCTCCCTAGGTTTTGTTTTATCTATAGTTATCTTGTTGAAAATCCTAGTCAGATCTTCAAATGATCTCTTTTTTTTTACTGTTGATATTAATTTCTCCGGGCTTCTGCCATAATACCTAGAGCCACTGGAAATATATACCAGCAGATCTGTTGTTTTGTATCAAACACACAAAACCTACCAAGACTGGTGAAATTCCATTTCAATATAAATTCATTTTCGCATGCCACTATGTATCTAGCTTTGCAGAAATCAGGTGCTCACATGTAGGTTAAAGATCTGACACCCTTAACTGGCCAGAATATATCCCAGTGAAGTTATGCAGCTGATCAAAATCCAGAGTACATGTATTAGTCTGTCTGGTCACATTTGCTTATAGAGAAGAGTCTGGAAAAAGTGACAGAAGAACTCAAGGGGTTGGTTTTTTTCAGCCTAGAAACCTGCAAATATAGAAGAATCACAGGAGGTATTTGGAAACACTGTTGTTTTAAAATATTTGCATATGTATGGAACAGTCAGTTCCTGCTTAGTATTTCTTATCTTTTAATTTCTTGGGTTTATCGCCGGAGGGACATTTACATTTAAATAACATGAAAAATACTGGCTGAAGTCTAGGGGCCAGTTTCAGCTAGTGTTTCAAGGTTTAGTTACACAAACATTTTATTCAGAAACAAAGCTGGTGAAAGAAGTCCTCACCCATTCCCCTCCTTTCCAGAGCCTGTTGTCTTTGGCTGTTCTTTTCTGCTTCACATTATGCTTTACTGCCTCCTCACTTGTATTGCTACCGTTGTTTGAGCGTAATGATATAAACCAGATTGCTGAAATAATTCTGTTTTTAAAATGCTCCTTTGTTTTGAAGGGTCTTTGTTTAACCCAGAAGTGACCCAAGTTTATAGCACAACCCACATACATTCTAACTGGTACAATATGGTGCTGAAATACAGTGTAGTGGGAGGAACAAGCAACTGGGATAGGAGAAAATGGGGTGAGAAATTCCTAAACTAATTACCTGCTAAACAGAATGTGTTGAACTATGTTTTCAGATTTATCAACTTATCACCAACAAAATAAGTTCAGTAACTGTGACTCACCAATTACAAGGTTTTCTTGCAACATCTTTTTCCCTTGGCTTTTCCGTCCATTTGAATTTGAAGAAGGCTGAAGGCTTTATCTAAGGGAAAATAAATCACATCTTAAAGAGAATTTGCCAGAAAAACAATCAGAATACTTTCCCCAAAAGCTTGAAAATGGAAACAAGAAATTGTACCAAATCTGTATCATTAAAATAGCTTCTATTCTGTTCAGCTCCTGGGACAGAAAGAAAAGAGGTACTTTTTAAATCACATTTTATTTTTATTTCTCTAATATCTACAGAGTTGCCACTCCCTTTGGTGGTTTTGAGAGAGCATCAAAGCTGGTTAAATTCAAGGTACCAGATTTTAATCTACTGATGCTAAATGATCCCAGATTCATGATCCTTGCAAACCCTCTTGCTACCAGAAGATCCTTCAATAGGACTCCTAAAGGATGGACATCCGAGAATATTCCTGTAGTGTTCATTCAGCCTTCGGATTCTAACACCGTTCCAGAAACAGAGGACCTGTGAGAGAAGCTGCGCTCTACAACACACAAAATGCTGAAAGCTGCACATCCATGTATTTTTGGTCCAAATATTACTATAGGCTACTGGCAAAATTTTTCGTTGGCAGCTGGAGTATAAGTAATAATGTCTGATGCAGTGTCTCTTTTCTGGCACCTAGTTTCATCTGTAGACATAATATAAATAAAGTAATTTGGCAAATGTGACCGAGATATTTTCTATCTGTGTCTACATGTTCTTCCTTCACTTCAGCAAAAACTACAATATTTTTAAAATCCTTGCCTGTCACTTAAGAACAAGCATATTGAGAAAAAAAAGCGACACTACTATGAAGTGATTTGGTTCAATAGGGTTGTTGATTATGGTAAAACAACTAAACCATACCACAACAGTGCACTCAGTGCACTCCAAGTGCTGCCTGCTCAAGGCAAACTCTGACAAATTAATGGTTTTTTCCCAACCCTGCTTTAAACCGAAGTTAAGAATTTTGTCATTACTTCAGTGACAGCGAGTTTAGGCCATTTTCCTCCTTTCTGATTCTTAGCTCTGATTATGGACATCAATATCCACGTCACCTCGATTTGTTTACAGAAAATGCAGTAAATTTGGCAATGACAAAGATGACAGTGATATGAAAAAGTACAGGGATAAGTCTAGAATGGTTCTGTTAATCACAGCTAAAAATCCACCAACGACTGGTTATGTCAAACACACCAAATTAGTATCCCTGAGCTACATTACCACAAATGCTTTTGTTACTAGAAATTTCATACACCTTTTCCCCTACAGCCATAGCATACACTGGGACTTAAAAGCATGCAAATTTTCTTGCTTTTGATACGCTGGCAAGCCCTGACATTTTAGAAGTACAAGTATCAGACTCATATTAAGCATCCGTGACTACACAAGTGGCAGGCAAAAATCAGTAAGAGGATGCTATTTTTTCAGTGTCATTTTTCAGGTTACAACTACATTCTAGTAAGAGACAAGCATCAGTTTAATAATTGGTTGTTTCTAAATGCTTTCACGTTTGAGAAGTATCCAACATCTGCAGGTTGGATATTCTAATACACAGTTTAGTGTGTATGTGTTTTGAAACAGGAACCTTTACCTCAACCAACAGGCCACTCTTGTTTCACATATCCTAGATGCTTTTCCAGGGCATTATGGTCTCTAAGCATGCATGCAACACCCAAGAGGTTTCTGGGTACCTCAGACAGTATTTTTTTCTTTAAATCAGAGTATTCATAAAATTTTGCAAGCTCTGTGGTAACATGTTAATTAAATTTTATCTCAAAATGAAACCCACAGAAGAAGATGATGATAAACAAATAAAATAATGTTTTCCCTGATATTTTCCTTATTAATGGTTTTGGTGGTGTTGAGCTACAAAAGTGAATATTTCAGAAAGAATGTCAACATCTGAAGCAAAGAATGGTAGAATGAGATTTAAAGTGGAAAGATCAGCAAAAATTTTGCCCAAACTTTAATGGCTGAAATTTGTGCCAATGAAAATGGTTTCCACATTTCATATCTGGTTTCCAGGCAGGTAGTCGGTAAAGGAAATTCTGTCATCTATTTTCTTTAATTTACTCTGTCACATAAACTGCAGAAAGAAATGTACAGGCCCTGAACGAATTTATGAAAGAAAAAAAACCAACCTCAATAACTGAGAAGACTTTCTCAGCAAGGGATTAGTTTGGGGACTTCAACTGTGCATGTTGTATAACAATTATATGGACGACGACAAAAATATAAATTCTACATGGCTAAAAATACAAAGGCTAAAGAAAAGAAACCTGTAGTGAGGAGCAACAAAAACAAGTTCTGGAAGAATTTGGTTTTTATGAGCCAGCATAAGCATTCATAAGCCTGTCTGAACAGAAATATGAGAAAATTGGTACAGAGCATATACACAGTGATGACTGTGAAGAAGGGATACATCATTTTTACAGTATACTCTGTAAAAAGAACCTATACATGCAGAACATGCCACCTTGCTTCTTACAAAAGACATAATCGTACCTTTAGTTTTCCAAAACATCTACGGATCCACTGGCGCAGAAAGCGCTCAGGAGACTTAAGATGTTGGAGAAGTACTGAGCCTGCTATGCATGTGTTCAGTTGATGGTCCAAATAACAGCATTAGATGTGGCTGGAAATTACCGACAGTCCTTAAGTCCTCAAATTCTGCCTGACACTTCTGAAATGAGCCATGTCACAGCAAAATTGGTAGCTCTAATTCAACACACAGCTACAGTTAACAGCTGCAGCAGAAGAATAAGAACTCTGTGCCTCCTGCTTTCCTAGCTCTGCTCCCACAGAGCTACATACACACTAGTAAACCAGATGTGCCCAGATCACTCTTAAAACGGAGGCCAGCTGTCAGAGAAGAGGCTGCAGGCATACTATTTGATCTTCCCATAGTGGGTGGCTTTTGGCAAACTACCTATTGGGAACAGGCTCTTGACCGCTCTAAACTGTTGAACCGTGCTTGGGAACTGTTTGGGAGAGCGTTAATCGGCAGAAGGACTGCGCAATGTGCTAAGTATTCAACAGCACAGAGGAGTAGTGCCAGTGTCCAGGAATGTTCTCCGGCTGCATCAGCCTAGAGGTAGCCTTATTGTGTAAGTCCCACTGCAATAAACAAATCTCTCTGCCAAAAAAAACAATTCCTTTGCCACAAAGTAAGATCTCTTGTTAAGGTTGGGAATTCAAAGATTCTTTATTAACTTCAATGGGCTTTAGCACCTGCGTTAATTTTGTGATACACTTATAAGGCACTTGAAACGTCTCCTATAACTAGAGGAAAGACTAGCTTTAGGTAACTAATAACAAAGAACTTCAGAGATCAAGATTTTGTTAATTTTTGTAGACAAAGAGATGGCTCTGAAGTGAGAAAATAAAGGTTTTTTTAGTTATAGGTCTGGAAAGATCAACAAATAAATATTTTTTAAATTTATAGTGGTGCTTCTGAAAGCTTCTTTTAGCTGTATGGAATACAGCTGAAAGAACAGATTAAATGGAAAAACATGAGCAACAGCTTTACACAAACAAACTATCAGAGGTATATAAATATTATAGAACTTGTGCTTATAACATCAAGAACACTTTATCACAAGACACTCATATTTGCTTCCAAAAGAGAAAGGGACTGAAGGGTCTGATGAAAACGCAGAAATGTGGTAGGAGTAAACGTATAGTTTAAAATGCCTAGAAGTCTTTGCTCCCAAATTTTTTTCCCTCATTTTTATTTACATTAGAGTACTCATTGCAGCAGTATAAAGGGAACTTCAAAATTAATTTTAAAGTTTTCACTAAAAAGGTGGTGAACGGAAGAAATAGACCTCTGTTTCCCAGTCTCTACAAAATACTCTGTGATTATAGTATGTAAAAAGAATTAAGAGATGTATACTTCTGCATAGCTCCATGAATATAAGTGTTTTTTAAAAACATATGTACCTTAAACCTCTTCTGACACAAAAAAGCCAGGGTACATGGCCTGTACTGTCTGCACTGTTGAGGATCAATTGCTATCAGCAATAATAGTCATCAGAAGGAGTTTGTGTTTTAACCGTATACAGTTATGGCCTGAAACTATGCTCATTGGTGTCACTTATGACATTCGTATTTCACATACTTTGGTCAGACTCATAAAAAAATACCTGTTCATATTTCACTTCACTTTAGCTAAGCTAATAGGCTGAACTGCCTCAATATGCAAGTCCTTCGCTGGCAGCACTGAAATAATTTCGGAAGTACTACTCACAGTAGATAGTCTGAAATTCATTCTTGGATCCAGCAGGCCAGTCTCTCCAACACTGATGTCTGATGATGTGCTGTTTGCTTATGTTTGCTATAAGGTATGTTTGCATGAATGAGGTAATAAAAGCCCATATGGCCTCTCTCCCAATTTCAACAAAGATACTGCAGCTGATGTGTTTTCTGTTTGTTGTGTAATAGAGATTGCATATCACTACCAGGAAATGAACAATTCATGTTTCTACTTTATTACCATCCAGAAACATTTTTTTTATACCTTTTACTTCGGATGTATGTATTTAACTGCATACTGACTTCTTAGACATCTTAAATATGTCAGCATGTCTTGGCTGCTTTCCTTCCTGCATATCCCATACAACTGACAATTGTGGAAATAAATTATTATTCTATTGTCTCAAAGTATCTCTGTGTTTTAATCAATAGGCATTGTCTCAATCAGAAGCAGGAAAAACACGCTGGAGATGGAGTTCTGATCACAGTGAAATCAAACAAGGGTTTTGGCACTGACCTCTGCAACGACAGAATTTCAGCATTCATGGCATTTATTGCATCTCAGACGTGTATTTGTGTTTGAAATTCATGCCACTTGGATTATAGAGCTGGGCCTAACTACGTACGCAGTTCATTTTGCACCGTACATATGATGAAGTGCAAACAACCCTAATAATGCCTCAGAAATGCTCTGGGTAACGGCATGGAACTGTAGGGGGGAAAAGAGCACATATCTACTAAGCTCTTTTAAAAACTATTTTCAGACCAGCCATGAACATGTGCTCTGCTTCAGTTCTTAGATGGTCTTACTAACCTGCACAAAATATTCTGGGCCGTACCTAGGACAACAGGATAAAATATACTTCTTGAAATACAGTAAGACTGTATTTTATGTGGAGCATAAAACCCCACATATGCTAGATTTTAATTTCTCAATGTGGGTCCATAAATTACTAGCAGCCTAGACAGAAATACCAGAAGACCCCCATAGGGCTGACAAGCCATGTAGTGCTGACTCCTGCATTATTCCCAGAGGCTACACACTGTTAAAAAACAAATAAAGTGCTCTAAATTATTTATAAATCATATGTTTGCCACAGAGCTCTTATGTAATTCGGTCTGAGACTATAAATTAAAAAAATAGTTATAAAATGCAGCCAGCATACTAATATAGTTTAAGATCAAAAGTTGCATATAAAATACTCTTATTAAAAGGAAATTAAAAAGCGACTGAAAGGGTAAAATACATTCAAAGAAATAATACATTTATTTTAAACAGCCTGCAGGCTAAGCATCAGACTAAGTAAAAACTACTACAGAGCTCTAACCCTTCCCTCCAAAAAAGGTAGCATGGTTTAAGAGTAGAATAGAGGAGACTCAGAAAACAAAAAGATAAAGAAAAGTTCTCTGCCAGGAAACGGTAATTAGACCATCTAAACACAAACAAATGAAGTTATGACAGAGATCTCCACAAACAGTATGGAGGAGAAGGGAACAATAACACAGGAATGAACTGACTTTAAAAAAAAAATTAAGGAACTAAGTTTAAAATTACAGAATACTTTTGTAACACATGCCTAGCTGTGGAACCTGGTGCTATAGGATGCTTTGGGTCAAAAACTATTAACAACTTCAGAACAGGATTAAACAAATGCATAGCGGTGACTATGCCTATTATGGCTAATGGCTACTATGTGATCTGAATCCGGGGCTTATCACCAGAAAGTTGTGTAAGAAAGATCACGCCACATTTAGCAGATTTCTTTCTACAAATACCTTCTACTGGGCACTGTCAAAGATGGATAATAGATTAGAAGGATCTGACAGTCCTATGAAATGCTCTCGTGTCTTCCAAAATTCATGTGTTAGAGTAGGATGACAATTCTAGTAAGTGCTGTTAGTACAGATGTTTATTAATTTGGATCAAAATACCCACTACCGGAGCAGTTAGAGGGAAGCCAATTTCCACATGTGAGTGAGAACACTTAAAACATAAGTTAAAACCAGAGAGAGCCAGGGTTAACTTAAAACCTCCCACACAGAGTACGGGCGCTGCAGGGAACACAAAAGCCTGACCTCAGCTACGCCTTTGGCAAGACTCCTGATCCTATGCAGTGGAGAGCTCACCCTCCCGCGTCCACATTCATCATGTTTCACATGTTAAGTACACATCACCTCACAGTGTATCAAAGGAATTTTTCGGTAAGCTAGGATTATTACACAAAGTTAAGGAAAATGGATAACAGAGAAAGGAAACTTTCACTTTATTGATTAGAACACAAGAAAAGTCTTGGGGAAAAAAAGTCCAAAAAATTCAAGCTTTGTACCCAGGTCCATCACAGACTGGTTTTGGACACAACATATAAAATTTGTTCCCCAGTTTTCCTATTAATAAAATAGAAATACTAATTCAGGCTGTATAAGTTGGGGGGGGGGGGTGGGGTGTGTGGGTTTTTGCTTGTTTGTTTGTTTTCCAAAGCAATAAATTTAATGGGGAAAAAAAAAGTAAGTAAAAAATGGGTTTACATGAGTACATATATAATATTCCAGGTGATGGTGCAGAATGAATAGAAGAACCATTACTAGTAGAATAACATTCTGCTTGCATTTTACTTGAAATAACAGATTTCATTCTATAGTGGGCAGATTTTAACTGATAAAAGTATCAACAAATTAGTATCTGACTTTTAAATAGAAAGAAGTAACTTTAGTTTTTAAAAAGTCCAAATAAGTTCCCTCTTACAGTTATTTTTGGCCAAAACTACAAATAAATTCAAGATGAATTCACAAATATTTTGTTTTCAGGTGGAAATTGCATTTCCTGTGAACAAACTATTCATCCAAAACACCTGGCCCAACATTTGCAATACTTCCCTACTTCACAGAGACATTGTGAGACAAAGTTAAATAACACTTGCGAGAGGAGGAGAAATTATAAATCACTGTAAGAGTAAAAATAAGTCTGAATATTGTGAGCCAACTATTCTTTCAAAAGCAAATGGAGATTAAAATCCAATGGAGTTTGTACAAAGAACAGCCTGAACTTTGCCAGTTCAGAGCTGGCTGTACTCATTAACGCAGGAATGCCCTCAGGCTGCTTTGTGTGGAAGGCATAATTTAGAACTGGATTTCTCTGGAGTTCTGAAGGACATCTGGACAGTCATCTTCCAAAAAGAAAAAAAAATTAAATTCAAATCTCATAACATGACGGGAGGCTTCTGCAAGACAATGCACCCAGTTATTCTGATGTAGGAGCAGGAAAAGAATGGAGAGGACTTAAAAAGCCAGTGTAGGGAATGAGAAGATCTTAGGTGGCACACAGAGCAGTGGCAGGCTAAGAATTCCCATGGTGGGAAGGCCAGCAGCCATGCAGCAGTCTAGAGTATCACTCTACTTCCTTTTCCTTTGTAAAGTTTCTCTGTAGAGCCAAGTTACTCAAACTAGGCAAAATATTAACTTTAAACAGTAGTTACTGTAGTCATTACACTCAAGATTACTGTAAGATGACTATGCAAGATAACTACAAGTGATTATAAACAAACATTTGAGGCATGACAGGCTCTTCCTAGGCTGGCCTATTGTACGTCAAGAAGCCAAATAAGGCTTAATTCTGGCAGCTGAATTCTAGCAATGTGTCATTCCTCAAGTCCTTAATGAGAACATTTTGACTACTTGCTGGCAAGGAAAAAAATTAAGAACATGCTGTTCAAATACAAAGAGCAAGCTGACCAATTATAGCAAGCATTACTGAACTTAAATGGAATGTGGCTATTTTCTAGCAGGGTTTTGCAATGATACAAATACATTTCATTAACGTATCGATGCTGAAAAGAAAGTGATACTACACACAGTTCAAAATAAAAGCAAAAAAGTCTCCACAGATTTAATGATGTTACTTTATCATTCATTCAGATACGGCTTATAAAACAGGCACAGAGGTCGGAAAATGTGGAAATCAGGATCATCAGTGGGAAGGAAGCGGTAAAGCAAACATGCAACTCTACAGTCCCATGAGATGAAGGCAGGAGGCGTTTGACCCAACCCTGCTGTCTTTTTATTCTAAGAGGCCAGAGAAACCACTAACAGCTTGGCACAGCGCTCATATCTGTCACTTGCAGCACAGTGGAGAAATCTAACAATTCTCACTACCACCTGTATCGGTCTGGTTTAACCTACAGTTGTTTTGAGCTACTACGCATGAGACAGTTCAGACCCGAGTGTGCTCCAACTACAGCTTATTGAAGCACAAAAAAAAAGTTCCATTCTATAATGTGTCCCTTGCACACTATAGATCATTGTGTCATACAATGATCACATTTTCTCTTAGCAATGTTTAGAGGCTTGGACAGTTAAAAACACTTCCTCTAATTTCCAATCTAAATTTATTCATAGCCAGCTTAGAGTAATTTCTTCACAAAACTTTTTTTTTATTAATTAAAACAAGCTTCCTTTCCTCTCACATGTGCATCAGCTAGTACATTCAAAAACTAAAGTCTTTTATACTTCACTTATCTAAACTAAACAGTCCAAGTTCTTTTCGTCTCTGTTTCACTCCTCTCTTTTAGTAGGGATTTTGTAAATTTGTTTTTACAACTCAGAATTCTAAGTCCAATTTCTTGCACGTGGATTTCCAGATCTGTTCTCAGTTTTAGAGATAAAGTTTCACCACCCACATGTACAACACATGGCATTACTAATTCCTTATCTGTACAAGAAATACAGGGCTGAATTTACTTAGGCCTGAATTTACATTTTCCACAGTAACATCAACTCAGTGGCTCACAGCCACCTTTTCTTTGTCTTATACATCCAGTTCTTTCAAATTCTCTCATCTTCCATCCAACGAGCTCTGAGCTCATATCAGAGAGCCTTTCCTATTAGTCCCTAAGCACATGACCTTGTACTTTATATTATTCTATTTTATCCCATTTTATTTCTCTACTCCTCAAGGTCATCCAATTATTCTGGTACAACACCACCCTACAGGGACTGTTTCCCAACTTTGTGATGTCAGCAAATTTCATTAACAAGTTCTAGTTTTTGTGCCAAGAGCACTAATGAAAATATTAAACAATACCAGTTTCAATATCAATTTTTGGACACAGCTCTAACAACTTCCCCCTGCCGTTCAGCACAACATATTGCCACATTTTCCTCTGAGGTACTTCTTTGCCAGTCTGACAATTAATTTACTAATCCCCCTCTTCTTCAGTTTAACAATTTCGTTTGTTTAGAAAAGCAGTTACTGTATCACAGGAAGAAAGCAGGCAAGTCTGGCATGATCTGCCTATGGAAAAAAGATGTTTTATTCCATTTAATTCCATATCTTTTTTTTTTTTTTCTCTCCTCCAGAATTTTTTTTTAAATCTGTATGAGGAGAAGCTAAAAAGCGTGCCTGTCCTCTAGCCAATCTGCATTAGTGGCCATGCCCTGTCCATGTTAAAGAAAACGAGTCAGTTAAGATGTTCATTTCACCTTCAAGCCTTGCCAAGAAAATCTTCACTCTTGACTCCAGGAGGAAGTGGGTCCTCCTACTCCTTTGCTTGTCCAGAAAAATAGTAGGGACGTGCCTGCACAACAGAATCAATACCAGCGACTAAAAGTTTTACTAAAGGTTAGAATTGATCTGGCTTTAAATTTATCTGACAACTTAAAAAAAAAATTCTCCAGATTTCTCTACAATTTAGATAGAACATGGTACAGAAGCATTTGAACTAGCTAGCTCAGGAAATTTAAAAAGTATGGATGTCTCAGTGTAGTAATATCTACAGGGTCATCATGTTCTTTGATTACTGGGATTTAAATTTTGTAGACTAAAGTCATATGTATTAAATTTTGACTTACTAGTTTGCAATTGAAAACCAGCTGCTTCTGTGCACAGAAGTGAGGCTAAACATTTTTGAATTACACTATCAACCATATTCTGGGAGTTCTGAAAACTTCAGAAAGGATTTAAAAAAAAAAGATTAGCTAAATCCTGAAATGCAGTGAGCACTAAGAACACCTAACAAAGCAATGGCCTTTTTGTTTGTTTTTAAATCAGCCTATTTTATAACACAATCCTGTTAAATTTTGCTTAGGTATAGACTGAAGTGTGGACTCAACTGATATATTTTAAATCAAATAATGTTAATTTATCACACAGGACAAAATCAGCTTTTTAAATACTAACATTCTTGCATTCTATTATCTGAGCTATACATGTCTTTTCAACTTTTAATGAGACACAGTATATATTATATACTGTTAACCACTGTATTACTCCTAATTTTATACTAATTGAATAGTGCTCTTTTGTCTTTTATTTCATGTTGGGTTTCACACAAAAAGCTCTATTTAGCCAACGAAATTGTCTGTGTGAATCCAAGGAATGAGCTTTTTAAGGGAACCGCTCTCATTCTTTTCTTGTTCTGCTGCAGACATCCATTCTTATTCGCTTGTATCTGAAGAGAAAGCAATAAACCAGACCTGCAAATCTGAAAGGATTGTGCAAGACTGATGCAACACACAGAAAGATCTTCATTAAAACTATATTTTGAAGAGCACACAGTTAAGAATACAATTTCAATAAACTGCCGGTTATATATAGCATGCATAGAATCTTCTCATAGTTTTACTGTTCCAGGAACTACATTTAAAACCAGAACTGTGTAAAATTGGAGAGGATTTCAGTGGCATTGTTGTTCCACAGAAGTAGAGTATTGGACTAGAAACTGGATTATCCAAGAGGAAAAATAGTCATTCACAAGATTTATGCAACCCCCACCCTTTCCCTTGTTCCTAAAGAATGAACACAATCATGCACACATAGATCTTGTTCCAGGCCCATGATCGTCAAAAAGTCTGGTGAAGAATGAAAGCCAATGTTTCCTTTTTTCAGGGTGAAATTCTAGATTACTTCAATGAAACTGCTTTTGCCACCCCACTGAACATTTTCGCACTTGGAAAAACTACTGGGGAAAAAAATATATAGTCAGGGTAATGTACAATGTGTAAATAAAAGTAAAATATATTGTGTTTATTCCTACACCTGAAGGAAGACTAAAAAATAGTGGTTATGCTCTATGAAAGTGTGTCTACAGCTAACTGGGAGGAGGAGGGAGAAGAAACTTGAACAGAAATGACAGGAAGTTTAGAATCTCAGCCCATGAGATAGCATGCAGCAGGCTCCTCCCTGTAAGTCTGTAATGCCCCTTTAAATAAACTCTTGTTCTCTCCTGTGTTCTGTATTTTTTTTAACCTAGCTAAAATAAACCAACACTTAACACTCTCATTGCTTCTGAAGCTTAACTTAGAGCTTTTAAGACACACACACAAAAAAAGTAGTGATGCTTTTTCAGGCAGGATCAATTTTCTCCTTTCATTCATGTCTTCTTATACCCTCAATTTCTTTTTCCTTCCTCCTCCTCTTCTTAGTGCTGGTACTAACCCTTGTTTCGTTACTTCATTCTTTTTTTTCACCTTTATTTTTGTCATCGCTATTCCAAATCCTCCTCCTAAACTGTATTTCTCCTCACTCTGTTTTCAACACCATGTTTTGCTCTCGCTTAGTCCCTTCTTGTAGACCCAATGTGCATGGAGCAGGCCTGCAGCATGTCCTTCAGCAGAAGCACAGCCAGAAAGGCTACAAAGAGCAAAACACCTTTTAAACACAGTGCTCCAGATAGGATGAAAAAAGGAGTGGGAAATTAGCTGACTGAACACATCTGCCTGAATGAGTCTTTAAAGAAATGCTCCACTAGCCTATTCTGAAGAAGAAAAATGTATGTGCACATGCATATAAATTTTAGACTCTATACAGGATGTGGGAACAAAAATAATCAGATGACTAAGCTTCATGTGACTGTGTGCTACAGGCTACAGAAGGAAAACTTTGCTAGAGTATTTTTAAAAGGAAAGGTTGTGGGTATAGGTACTCATGGTAGGGGAGACTTGAGGACTGGAACACAGGTAAAGCTACCCATGAAATAACGTGTTGTCACTTTGCCTACAGCAAGCTGAAGAGATATTTTTCACCTGTTCTGCTCTTGTTTTAGATCTCTGTGATTATTCAGCTCAGCATACAACCTAGAGGACTTGGACTAAAATGTTGCTAGGGCTTCCTTTCAGCTCCCCTTGCAAATGCATACAATTATTATTTTATGTTGTAAATAATAAAAATACTATTTACTTTTTCTCTGGTTCTTTTACTCCTTTCTGCCTCTCCCTCCTACCAATCTGTTTTCCTTATTATGGGTAATCCTTGCAGTATTATGAAGAACACTGAGCTAACTGCTCAGTGAAAAAACACTGCTCCTGAAGACAAGTAACTGCAAGAGTGCCTTGGAATTGGAAAGATATTTTTCTCCCCTCTGGACAGAAAAGTTATATGATCCGATAATGTAACAAAGGCTTAGAGAATGTGGAAGATCATATATTCTTAAATAGTTTAGCAATACAGCATCTTAAGGAACTCTTATCTTACTCAAACTTTATCCCACTACTGTCGATGCAGAATAGGGCACAGCTTCCTTGATGTTTTCCAAATTGAAGGTTCTTCTAGAAGAATTATATTCTTCATTCTTTTTCTTCTGAGCAGAGTAGCACAGCCTCAAACACTCTCTTAAGAGCTCAACAATTACTTCACAAAAACACGATGGCCGTTCCCAGCCACTGGAATTAAACATACTTTTCAATTATAATGGGAATGTCCCACAAGTGTCTTAAAGTCATATGATAAATGGTACTTGATCACATAATAGTCTTTATGATAGGCTGGTGAAACAGACTGGACCATAATGGGCAGTATAACATCTAGTGCTGAATTAGAGTTAGTGAAAATACTTTAAGATGTAACTAATAAGCCACACCTTAAATCCTGCATTAGCTTGTGGAATTTTCTGTCCCAGACCTTACATGTAATTTGCTAATTTAGTTTTTGCAGAATCCCCCAATAAGTACAGACACAGTTCCTGTTAAGTATAAAGAGTTGATTTCACACGATTATCAGCTTATAAGGAGCAAGATCGGTGCAGAAGAGCAAGAGTAACAATGACAAAATCCATAAGATACTCAATAAAACGTTAATTAATATTTTTTAAAAAACACAACATTTAGTCCTCTACCCCTCCAATCTGAGAAGATTAGAAGCAGACATAATTTCTTTAAGAATCATTTGAATATGGAGAGGACAGTAACTGTTTGAAAAGGTTGTTGTAAGTATGTTCCAAGTGTTAAGAATAAATATGAAAGAAAATAGAGAACAGGTACTCCAGTACAGCTACAGGTACGAAAACATACCTAGAATCATTGTGTATACAATACACGATACAATAAAATTACTTCAGAGGAAGGAATCAGAATTTATTTACAGATCAGTCAGTGGCAACAATGGTATAAATGACACTGGAACAGAAAAATTCTAACACAAAAATAAACCCTTTTGCGTGCAGCTGTGAAACACAGATTTGCAACTCATTCATCAATGAAAATTATGTATGATGCCTTGCAGCTTTGAGAAAAATTATTTAATGCAATTACTTTTAAACTTTTTGATCTATGTGAAGATTTTTATTTTGGTACATAACTTTCCATAAATGTGTTTTATCATGGATTGGACATGTGCAAAAACCCAACCCCATGGATATGCTGAAGGATCTGGATATGGCCCACCTCCATTCTCTTTCAGGTCTATGTTTCATGTCACACCCCGACCCCTCCCCGATCAACCACTCTGCCACATTGTTCTTTTGCAAATCTTAACATTGGCCTGTTAGCTGAGAGCCAGGCTGAACGGTTAGATGACTGAGTAGAACTGTAAAAACCTGCTTTACTTTAATCTGGATCCTTCTTCTTCAAGTTTAAAACCTTTTCAATGCTCTAGTCAGTATAACAGCCCAGTTTAACAATCTGTGTTACTAATACTACCAAACTTCACATAAACATCAGTACTAAAATCACGTAAATATTCTGCATCCTTGCATCATGCATAGCACATATCCTGTACTGACAATAACTCCGACAGGAAATCATTTGCCCCTGTAGCATTGTTTTGCACTTGCACCATTTATTCTAATTTTAAAATTCTTGGTTTAGCTCATTTAGGGCTTCCTGTGCCACACCTGTGTCATTCTCTGTCAGAACTCTGTGGAAGACTCTGTTAAGATTCACTGGTAGAGAATCTTAAAATATACCATAATTAAAGCTCACAGACTACACTTACTCTGAGAAAAAAACAGGAATAGAAGAAGCCGATATAAATCCCAAGGGACTTCTAAAAGATTAGTGGCAAAAAACAAATCTGTGCTGAAGAAAGGGCAGAGGCAAACAAGAAAGCAGAGTCCATGGGGAAGCAAAAATATCAAAATGAGGTCATAATCAGAATGAGGTCATAATCCTACTTTGGGATTCACAGATGCCTTTGCTTGACTGGCTTTGCAAAGAAGTAGTGTGGGGATCAAGGACTAAACTGATACTAAGCAAAATGATAAGCAGAATGTTTTTTTAAAAATATACAAGACACGCTAACACAAAACTGGATTTTTAGTGGTAATATTAACATACTGACTTTTAACGTAAAATTTCTAGCAAGAACTAGAAAATCAATAAAGGGCTAAGAAGGAACTACACAAAAAACCTAAGAATGCTCGTTGTCCCAACACACTGTATGCATCTTAGGACAGTGAGAGAATCAGATATTTAAAAAAAAAAAATAAATCACAAAATCTAGGAAACTTTTCAGAAAAGAAGAGGCCAACAAATATGGTGTCTGTTAAAAATTTAAGAAGTATATACATGTCAATTACTGGCCATAACATTTGAAATTCTCAAGAAAAAACACCTTATACAAATCCTGTATTAAGTAACTCCAACTTGTGAATACGGCCACCCAAATCACTGAAACCTGCGGCCAGATGTGTGTGTGTCTATATATATGACACATACATACATATATATATATAACAAAAGCCTGCAAAATTTAATTACAATCTCTCAAAAAATTTTGGGTTTTTTTTTTTTTGAAGTAGAAAATTAGCCACTTGAAAATCATTGGAGAGTGAAACTGAGAAAACTGCCTTTGACAGTGGGCTTCTTACACTAGAAATATAATGGAAGAAACACTACCAACAATAATCTGATCAAAATGTATTAAAACTGATTTTTTAATGAAAATGGATACAAGAACAACAAAAGCATAGTATTTAAGTAAGGCAGCAAACTAATTTTATGTTCTACATTGTAAGGTCTGGAGTAAAACATTACTGCAATCTGGATGACCTATAGGACATGCAGAAAAGGAAATTTACAGATAAACTATTTACTATTGCAGAAGATGCTATTGGAAAAGTGAACATGTAGAAGCACTTTTCCAATCCTGAATTACCGTGAAGAAGGCAGCTGGAAGAGAGAGAATACAGAAATTTGTATTCAGCAGCATCCACTAAAGACTCATGTTGGGTGTGAAGTATCACTGAAATGTCATTACCAATCTAGAAATGAAATGTGTTAGTGAAATTTACATGTTTATCCAAGAAGATGGTAATAGTGAAACATAGAACGTACTTGAGCAACTAGAAATATCAACATATTAAATCCTTTTTCAAACAGCAAAAGGTAACACCCCACCCTCCCTCTGAAAAATAACAGACCAGATAAAAATCATAGGGAACACAACCTTGGGCAATGACCTGCAGGCAGGTGGCATGTAATATAGTATTTTTCTGGGCAACATGGAACTCAAAGGCAACGCAGTTTTGAGATGTACATACAGTTGTTGGGGGTTTAACTTAAAAGCTGCCCTCACCCCATCAGGCACCCTTGGGCTTGTGCTATTTATTGCACGGGCATCTCAAGTAAAGCCAATGCACGTAGACAGATATCCTGCAATGAGCGCTGGAAAACAATTGCTGGAAAAACAACTGCTGCCTGGTCCATTTTAATGGGTTAGGAACTCGAGAACCCAGTGGTTTGGAGCAGCCCCAACAGAGGCTTCCTGGGCTGCCACCGGACGCCTTTGAGAGCTGCTCCCAGTCACCTGAGGCGCGGCCACAGCGGCTTTATACACCTGGGACAACCGCACCCTCAACTAGTGATAAAACGAGGAGGAAGAAGGGAGGGGAGTTGCGGCAGCCCCTTACCTTCCCACAGCTCCCCCAGCCCTCTGCCCGCGGCAGGGAGCCTGAGCCCCCCTCGGCTGAGGCGCAGATCTTGCGAGGCGCGGAGGGGGGGGGAAAAGCCTTCCCGCCCACCCCGCTGCGCATGCGCAGCCCTAGACTGACGCCCGCCCACCTATCGGGCTTTCTCTAGCCGGGGTGGGAGGAGGCGGCGCTCTGATTGGCCCGGTGCGGGCCGCCAATCACCTCCCAGCGCTTCTCCCCGCTCCCTCCCTCATCGCCCCCCCCCCCTCTATCGCTTCGGGAAGATCCGGGCCACCGCCGAGGGAGTTGTGCGCTCCCGCTGCCCGGCCGCCCCGCTGCGCAGGCGCGCCGTCGGGCGGGGGAGGGCGGAGCGCGGCGCTCGGGGCTCGGCGAGAGGAGAGGCGAGAGAGGGAGAGAGAGGAGCGGAGGGGAAGCAAAAGTTGCTGTGAGGGCGGGGCGGCGCTCGTAGTCGCCGCCGGGAGGGGGCGAGAGAGGAGCTGCCTGCGGGAACCGGCGGGGACGGGAGGTGAGTCGGGGGTCGGGTGGGGTCGTGTCCCTGGTGGGTTGAGGCAGGGGCCTCGGCGGGGGAGGCGGCTGTGGTGCTGAGGTGGGGAAGCGGGAGCGGGGTCCGCCTCTTCTCCCCCGGAGGACGGGGTCCCTTCACCTGCTGCCGCCGCCGCGTCTGGCGAGGGGCGGGCGGGGGTGTTGGGGCGGTGGAGGGGCCGGTGCAGTGAGGGGCGACCGCCGCTCACTCTGCCGTGTGAAGAGGTAACCGTCGTCTCCTCACGGCGCCGAGCCGAGCAGGTGAGAGACCGGCCCCTGCCCGGGGAGCGGCGTCTAACCGCGTGGGTGCGTGTCCTGCCCGTGGGTGCGTGTCCTGCCCGTGGGTGCGTGTCCTGCCCGTGGGTGCGTGTCCTGCCCGTGGGTGCGTGTCCTGCCCGTGGGTGGGCGGCGCCGGGGTTAAATCCCTCCTGAGGCCGGCGTGGGTGAGGGTCCGCGCCGATGGCGGGGCGAGCTGCTATCGCTGTCCCCGTAAGTCGTGCAGGCGTAAGGCTGCCGTGGAAGTGGGCATGGTTCCCGTGTCGAGACGGTGCGAGCTGTTGGCTCTGTGCAAGCCAGAACGTAAAGTTAATGTTTAACGTGGTATGTGGAGTCACATGCCCATCAGCGAGTTTTTCTGGAGTGTTTTCAAAGACTGTTTAGAACAGGAAATGCCAGTACAGGTAGTATGGGGCTGTTTGAAGTTTAATCAGTTTACAGTACTTGGAGGCCGTGTTGTTCGCTGTATTCGTATAGAGAGTTTGAGGCATGTAGGTAGATGTATGCAAATTGCCTGCTTAGCATCTGATTTAAGTTTATCCCGTACTTTGATTTTCAATGCAAATATTTTAAAATCAGTTTTTCAGTGGAAATTTGTCTTATTCTCTCGATGTGTGTTTTTCCTTTCCCAAAATAGGTGTGGGTTTTACATATCTCTGCTTAATGGTTTATCTTGCCTGGGCAGAAAAAAAAAAAAAGAAATCCCCTTTGCTTAACTTTGAAGATACCGGGATTATTTTAAGAGCTAAAACTTAATCACATGAATAACATTGTGCCTCATAGATGATGCAGTATCCCCTTCCCCCTCAAGGCAATGGAAATTGCCTTGATTTACTTTGTTATTAGCTGTCCTGTTCTTGTAGAATGAAAGGGTGTTTTTTAGGTATGAAAATAGTGAGAGCTCGTGTTATAATCCAAATATAAATGAGCCTCATGAAATTATAAGTAATCCTTTATTTCCCCAACAAATTGTTGCAAAGTAAGATGTATTTACTGGTTGTTTTTTTAAATATCAAATTACTTGTGTGGAAAGTTATAATTCTGGACCAGTGGGATGTTGACAATAAAAACACCTAAAGTATGCACTTGACTTTCATACCAAAACTAGATAGTGCAGAATCTTTTTTGGTCATACAGCGTGCATGATGTACTACTGACAGAATTGTTTGGGTATGAGACCCATAGGACTTCAGGGTCAGGGTATTGGCACTATCATGTCTTTCGGTTACATTGCCTTCCAAGATCTTGGTAGCAACACTGTCACTTTTCCTTGGTTAATGCTTCTTGATGGAGCAAACCAGTTCAGTCGCTTAAGGGGCATATTGATGGGATTGAAACCCATTCAAAGAGTTCTTCAAAAATGTACTTGTGGTTTAAGCAGAAACAACTTGGAGTTTGTCAGGGCCAGGTTAAAAGATGATGGGTTGAGGCTGTAACAGGGAGGTGGACTGGATCAGAATTTTAGATGTGTGGACTGAGTGAAATGTTTGTAGATAGGTTTGTACAGATCTGCTCATGAAGAAATATATGAAGTGTAAAAATTCAGAACATCCTTTCTTTGTCAAGCCCATAAAATATGGGTGCCCTTAAAGATGATGCTTATTATTGTTCCTGGTAACTCAGCTATGTAGTTTTTCTTGGTGACTAAAGAAATCAGAACGCTTTTTGATAAGGAACGGAACTTGGTATTTTGCACTTCTGTTAATGATGAGACATCTACAAAGAAAACTGAAAGGCAAGGTTACAGTCTGGACAGGCAGTTAATCTGGGATAAAAAGGCAAATATGAGAATTATTGTAAAGATACCTTTTATCTTTTTGAGGCTCAAAAAAGAGTATGTGGTAATCTTTGAACAAAGCCCTTTCTAAGGGAGTAGGAAGATGGAGAAACAAAAAATCATCTTCTCTGTAGTTTGTGTGATGATTCACTGTAAATGCTAGCCCATGTCATGGGCTCGGAATTTGTATTCTTTAAGGTCTTTACTCAGAGTTCCCACTGTAGCTATTTCTAAAGCTGGTTTCTAGTTGTTACAGCCCAGAGATGCTGAGCTGTGAACCTGTTGTTTTGGTTTTGATGCAAACAGGAAAGTTTTTATTGGAACAGCTTAAAGAAAAAATTGTGTACTTGTACAAAAGCATCTGGGATAGCATCTATGCTTCTGATTCTCCCATCTTGAAAGGATACAGGGAAGTATGACGTGCAAGAGCAGTGGTTTGGCATATGAGGGACAGCTAAATGGATAAAGGCTGGAGAATAGACAATAGAGGTCTTTAAACTAGAAAAAGACTGGATTTAAAATCTTCAGAGATTGTTTGGAAGAATTTCTAGAAGAGATAACAATCAAACACCCCATCTGTCGTATTGGTACTTCTTGAGTCAGTGACTGATAGCAGAAAGAATGTGTCAGACCAATACCACTGTCTCTGGGATACTTGCAGATGGCCCACAAATTCAAGGCTAATAGTCACTGCTGGGAATCTGGTGTTTGGGTTTTTGTTTTGTTGGGTTTTTTTGTGGGTTTTGGGGTTTGTTTGGGTTTTTTCTTTTTTTGGTCTTAGTATTGTTTTGTGTTGTGCATGGCAAGTAAGCAGTATTAATGAAGTTTTTTTTCTCTGATGTTTCAAATAGTGAGAATTTGCATTCTTGTAAACATTTATTTGACAGATTTTGAAGTGAATAGTATTTTCAAAGACAAAGACTGGTGGATACTAAAAGCATTAGGTGTATCTTACGGCAAATGAGGTCCGTTGCGTGTACAGTTCAACATATAATGGTAAAGGTGAAGGGGACAGGCTTTGTGCAGGGACCAAAAAAATTATGAGTCAGCCCCACTGAGGTGGATGTAAGAGTGTATTAATTTAGAATTTCAGTCTTTTACTACTTTTTTAAAGCAACTTTACTGTTTGGTTTGTGGTTTTGCTTTGTTTTGTTTTTTCCAAAATATGAGGAAAAATCATTGCAACCTTCAATATTGTCATGGTACAAATCAGACTTCTGTTCTGTTGACAAAAAATGGCACTTTTAAATGACAAGCTTTTGAGCTGTGGAAAACACTCAAATTCTTGCAGTTGCAAGTTGTTGAATTTTTATGCATTTCATTCTGTTGAGGAGGAGAAAGTAACCACAGTCCTAATAATGTTGGCTCACTGCAGAAAGCTAGTGGTTTCCCGTCATAAGTTTATTCCCTTGCAATACATTTAATCTCTCTTCCTTCCAAATTTTTGTTGTCTTGTATCTAAATTCCTAAGTTATAACATATATCAATTTAGAAATTGATTTATGTGTTGTCAGACCCATTGGGTGGGTTGCCAGGCTCAGCACAGAGGCATGAACTGTCAGCAGAAGCAAAAAGCTGTGTTGCTTAAAAGTAACCTTAGCGTTGGGCATGAGAAAGGTTTGCCATTAGTCATTTATGCAACACACCGGGAGTAGTTGCAAAATAAAGCTGAGAAGATGTAAATAATGATTCTTCAGCCAAATTTCAGACACACATGCGGTCAACAACTTTTGAACCCATTGGCAGGTTTCCACCCAATTTGACAGAAGGGATAGAAGTCTTAAAGATGATTATGCACTTACAAAGTGCATGAAAATAGGCAGCAGCTGGAAGAGAGACCTTGTAAGAAGATACAAGGAGCAGAGTTGGCATATGCCCCAACTAGGAGAAAACTCTGCAAGAGCTCAGCTGTGAGACATAAAAACTACCAGGAGCCAGGCATTGATAGTTCCAGTATTCACAGAACCAGCTGTTTATCTCATCAGTTTTATCTAAATGGATATCAAAGATGCTTAAACCCAAATACACATGTAGAAAGTGATTTGTTTAGGTAAAATAGTAACTGCACTGATTTCCCAGCTAATTTAGTGACACTACTACTTATGTTGAAAAGGCTGTGCCAGCTGCAGTTACTGACATGCTAAGGTATACCAACAAATCAGGTGGAAACATGCATTTTGGCTGATTGGTGTATTTGTTGTTCTGGAAACTATAAAGGCAACCACCAGAAACTTGTGACAGGCATATATTTTGTCCTGACAGGCTGCACAGCTAAGGGTAGCCAGGTGCTTGACGAGATCATTGATGACTGAAGAACAGTGACTGAAATTAGGCAAGGTAGAAGAACTTAGGCTGATAAATACATGTTGATTTGAGTTCATAGCCCTTGTTTAGTGTCTTTGGTTGAGAACACTCATCCAAAACTGATCCTTTAGTCTGAATGCAAGAATATTTCTTTAACTCTCAGCTGCTAAAAAATCTTACGTAGCATATCAATACTTTGTGAAATAACGGTTTTGCTGAAAGGTTGCACCTGTTGAAGACTCTATATGGTTCAATGACTTATGATCTATCCTCAGTCACCCACACCTTTGTCAAGCCAAGAACTTACAAGGAACTGGTAAACCCCAGTGGCTAACAAATGCTACAGTGCTCTTTGCAACTCTGGCTTACCACAGACATGTAAGAACAGTCTTCAGTTCCTAATAATAGTCCTATAGAGTAGTGAATTTAGGTTAAGGGAGTCAGTGGGTTGAGCCCCAGTCATCTAAAATCTTAACCAACGTTATGGGAGGAGGGAGGAACCAAGGTTGATCAGCAGCTTCACTTCTGGTTTATGGAACAATCTACATAAGGGTAGATCTGTCAGCAGAGGAATAATACTCTTGGGGGATGTACCAAATCCAGAAAAATTTGCTGTGACTAAAGAGTATACATTCTTGCCAGTGTCTTCTGCAGTGGCTTTTGTGAACTTGGCTTTTTTCTTTTTTAATAAAACCAAATTTTGAGATATTTGTACAATGTAAATTTCAAAACAAGATGCTGTTCTAAACTTTCCCTCCTCAGGGAGAGGCTGTGATGACAAATGGGTGACTGAAGTTAATCCCATTGCTTACGGCACTGTTGGAAGGCTCGTCTACAGTGCCCCTCTTGCTATGCACCATAGTATTTGATACAGGGTATTAGTGGAGAAAGAAAGGATAGCAGCACTTCCTACTCCAGGCTAGGACTTACTAGTCGTGTTGGCCAGAGAACTGTGTGTCGATATAGTATTATTTCACAGCTACTGTCTGTTCCTTGGGTTGACTGTGACTGTTTTTGGGGAGAAAGAGTAGTAGATAAAACAAAGGACTAAAGTGCCTGTTCTGTGCACTCTAGTGCAAAGTTCTATGCGAAATTCTAGTTGAGTAGCAGAAGTACAGAGAGATCTTTTAAATGGAATACCTTCCTGGTATGCCCTTCTTGTTTTTTCTTAAATACTTGACATGTTTGAATTGCTGTGGGGGGGTTGGGGTGGTGGGGGTGTATGTTTAGTTTAACATATGCAGTTTAAGGAATGCATGTATAGAAAGAATAATTTGAGAAGGTTGCATGAAAAAAATTTAGTCACTTCTGATCTTTCTAGTGTTGTATTTAAATTTTCAGGAAAAGGTGTACCAATGTTGTGGGTAGTTAATAGAGGTCATGTGAATATAATGTCACAGTGCTTTGGAAAATTAGTATCTGGCCCACGTATGAAAACTGTACAATAAATGTATTCTGCCATTTATTAGAGTAAGATTGTGGACATTTACCCAGTGTGATAGTTGAAGTTGTTTATATTCACAACTTTGTGAATGTGAAATTAAACAGTAAGCATCTTAGTGTAATGTGACAGTAATGCAGAGCTAATCCAGAACCATTTTTTATTAAAATCTTGCAGTGAGTCATTATAACTTTTCTGAAACTCAGCCCAGCAGCTTAATGCTTAGTGCATGGGATGTTTGTTCTAGGGCATCCCTGAAATGCAAGACAAAATGACTTTCTAGAGGTTCTTAGTAAGTGAATGCTCTGTGTGTCAAATTGTTCTGGAAGAGCTCTTGTTTCCAAAACAGCATGTGTATTTCTTATCAGTTAAAATACAGACTAGGCAAATTCAGAGGTGGTTCTCCCCCATATCCATGCATAAATCTGTTGCTCAGAAACATGGGGAAATCGTGCTTGAAAGTATGATAAGAAAGAAACCTAAAAGTTGATTGAATCTCCTCTACCCTTGTGACTTAATATAAGTAAGTCCCAAGGCTGAAAACGAGAACTACAGAGGTAAGATTTTTCTGAATGTTTTGTAACTTGTCTGTTGGTCTTAGGGGTCAGTTTCACAGGTGTGTTTGTAGTAGGTATCTATCTCCCTTTTGCATTTAAAGAAAAAAAGAACACAAATGTTTCCCAGATTTAACATGACTTTGGGTCTATCATTACACTTTTCCTCAGATGAGAAAATAATTTACTTATGAAGCAAGGATCCAATTTTTCTTTTATTGGCTGGAAGTGAAGCCCACCATTCTTGTCCATCCTTGGATTTCTTCAAATAACCAACTTTAGTCCAACCTCAGAATTGAAAATGAGTTTCCAAATGAAATTTAGATACCAGAAACATGTCTTTTTCCCAGTAACTTCTGTATTTTATCACTGGCATACACTCTACCTTGCTTTCCATCTATTTCCTTCCTTTATTTTGGCTACTATATGTTGAGCAATCTTTACACTGAAATGCAGACAGCTGGAAACAGGCTAGCTGAATTGCCACTCTTGGTGGGGTACTGCTGCATGAGCAGTTTGGGAGGTGAGGTGTAGTGTATTCAGTAGGGAATTTATTTTAGGTTGGGAGACCCTGACAAGCATGCCGGGTGTTTCCGGATCAGAAATGTGTTGACCCTGTTGCTCATGTTTACTCAAAGGTTGAAACACAATGAGGGACATCTCAAGCATGCGTTGGAGTGCAAATACACTTTACACCTTTATGGCTAGCACAGGCCATCTGTACTGTTCCCAACCTGGTCTCTTTCCTGTTTTTTTTTGCTGTTCAGTGTGTCCAGTTTGACATTGCTGATTACCAAAAATTGTTCATCTTAACTTCAGTTTTCTGTACAGTTTTCTCCACCCTCCTGCTGCTGTCCCAGAAGAGAAGTCTCCATATGGAAATTATACAAGGTAGAATTAAAAACTCTGTATTGTCAGGAAAATGCATGCTCAATAAGCTTCTCTGCTATGTCAAGGAGCAAGTTGGTTTTGTGACAGAAGTGTATTAGGTCAGTTTGTCAGCATGGATATAGAAACATTAAATCGGAAATAACTAGCAAGTATTTGGTGGTTGAAAGTTGAATGTAAGATTCTTCTGGGGTTTTTAAAATTTACTTTAAAAATCATAGTTATAGTGTTATTTTTAGCAATTAAAAGTTATGGTTCCCTGTGATTAGCAGGAGACCTTGGGCCAAATGATGCTTCATATTACTAAGTGCTTTTAATGTGTGATACTGGCTTCTTGAATATATATGTATATGTATTTTTTGTGTATGTGTGCATATATATATCTGATTATAAACATCTGTACACCTTAAATTTTTTCATTGACTCCTCTTTATTCATCTTTGCTGTAGTGATTAATTATTTTCTATTTCTGTATGGTACTGAAACTTCCTAATGAAAGCGCTTATTAAAAATACTGTTCTTCCTTTAATTGCTCTGTACAGATCATGTTATCACTTCTGCCTACCTGGCTTCAGAGAGTCCCTAATATTTTTCTGTGTTACTCTTTATTTTACTCTTACCTTCACCTCTGTCCCTGTTTTTTTAGAGTTTGGTCCTTTGTAGAATAGCAGTTATGCTGTGGAGCACTTTGACTATTGGGGGTGGGGGGAGTGGGGGGCAGGGGGAATTGAAGTTGCTATTTCTCTTAATTTAAGGTTCTAATAAGATCTTAAACTAATATGCATTTCCAGTTACTTGCTACATCTTTTTCTTCCCTTTCCTTTTCTGGGGTTATTGAAGTGAACATAAAGAAAACAAAATTATCACATCATATTCTGTCACGGTCAGTTTGTTAGATTTCAGACTCCTTGCTCAGTGCTGTCACAAATCGCACTTACTATTTCCAATATTATTAAATCAAATTACTTACGGGTGAGATCAGTAACATCAGTAAACAAACAAAAACCATCTGATTATGCATCAGGCAAAAGGGACTTTTGGTTAGGTTCCAGTTATTGATTTTTTTTTGGTGGTACAAGCAAGTACCAATGTTTCTTTTAAATAAAGGGGAATGGTTTTAGGGGTGCAAGAATTCTTGCAGGTATTTTTGACAGTCACATGACTTGTTTCTGTTATATCCCAGCTGTAAAATATCTGAGAGCAGTAGAACTGTTTGACGTGAATGTGGTGGTGCTTGTTCTGAGCTGGGGAAAGTTTTCTTACAATTTATACAGCATTCCAACTACAAAATTTATTTCTGTTTTTTAATGCTGCTCAGCAGTCTTGAATGGCTTGCACAGTGGAAAAAAAATGTAGTGAGAAGGCTGCAAGTTTTAAAGTATACTCATACATCTTTAGTATCTCATATGGTTGTAGAAGCTAAGGTGGATATCTTGGTTTTAATAAGAGACCCAAATTTCATCTCTTTTTTTTTTGTCTTTCCCAAATATGCAGTCTTAATCACTTCGGTGTATTTAAGTTTATTCTGTTCTTTGCCCTTACTTCAAACGTTTAACCAATTGACCTATCCATTGTTGTGAGATGATCACTGCGTGGACTTCACAGGTGCCTGTGGTGATGTTCTGGTTGATGAGTCATTTAACCTTAAGTATGTACCTTTGAGAGAAACAACTCTCATTGTTGGAAACTGAAAATCTTGGAATATGTTATTGCGGCAGCCACCAGGATGTTCTTGCTGTGCTATTATCTATTTTTTCTGGATGCTTGCAGAGCAAGGTTAATGATGTATGTATGTAGTGTTTACTAGGTAGTACAAAATTTTGAAAGCTGAATACTAACTGAGAATCCATCTACAACATCTTAGTAATCTTAAGTATTTCTGTGTCTTATCAGTTCATGTCATTTGTTGGGATATTGAAATCAAAACCATCTTAGGCTTTCAAGCGTTGAATAAAAATTGCTTTCTTTGTAACATTTTGATTAGACTTCCATACTCAAAATTAGAATAACTTACGTGTTATATGGTCTTTTTATAAGCTGTTGCATATTGCTAGCAGAACATTTGCAGCAATTTTATTGTGGTCTTTAGAGGTGTATAATAAGTTAGAAGACAATTGGTTGTGACAGATAAAATAGTTTTTTTGCCTTAAAAACAACTTTTGGGTGGCAATTGTTTCTCCTCCTCCTTTTCCCTGGTTATTGCATATGCCTTTTGGTTACGAGGTGGTTCTGGCCATGATTTCTTTTCTGATTTAGGTGGTCTTTAACATTTTGGAAAATTCTATTTTTATATTCTCTGTTTCTTTCCTATTTCAGATTCACTGGAAAGAGAATGAAATAAACATGGAGTCTTCTAAACTGGAATATATTTCATGGGCCATAGTTAAAAGTAAAAAGAAGATGGAATGAAATGAGAGAATAGGAGTACAATGCCTGTCAAGAACTTTCCATTTTTGTGATATATATAAACTTGCGATATAGTACAACTAATGATTTATAGTAATCCTTCATTGATATCTCTGGAAGGAGAAGCCAGTTATTTTGCAGCTTGCTTAATAAGAACTTTTATAATAACTTAATAATAACTTTTAACATGTTTTAACTTTAACTGGACACCTTTTTGGTTTTTTGGGGGAGTTTTGTGTTTTCATTTGGGTTTTTTTGTGTGTTTTTTAAGTCTGAGAATTAAAAACTTTGTATAGCAGTATTTTAACTGAGAAACTGATGCTGATAGATGGCTGAAGCTGCTCATGGAAAATGGACTTAAACCCTTGAATGGTTACTATTGCACAGAGTTGAATGGAATGCCATGACTTCAGAGCCATTCTCTTAGGACCTTCTTTGCCTTGCACCCGTCATATCCTTAAATATTTAAGCGTAAACATCGCAATTATAAAGTCTAAAAAATAATGGCATGGGTAAAATTCTTAAGAAAACCTGGGGGTAACCTTGGGAAAGTTTATCAGCCTGGAAGCATACTGTCCCTGGCCCCTACAAAAGGCTTATTAAACGAACCAGGACAAAACAGCTGCTTTCTTAATAGTGCTGTTCAGGTAAGAAAAAACATGATTTATTAAACAGTTCTGGTTTAGTCGCACAAAAAGTAGCTTTTCATGTACTGCACAACTAGCAGTATTGACACTAGGTCATAGCAGGGGAAGCGTTCTCTTGGCAGTGCTGTTTTACCATTTGTACTGCAGTACATATCTTCTACAGAAAAATACAGCACACTTTTCCATGGTGATAAATTCAGTTCTCGCCTAAACTTCTTAAGAGTTCCAAAACAGACAGTATAGCATGCAGTTTCCTTAAAAAAACCAAAGTGGCAATCATAGGAAAAAAAGACAACTCTCTGGAAGTAATTTTATTTAGCATTTTATTTTAAGGAATTGATTGAGAGTTAAATATTAAATTTTGTAGAAAATGACAGCATGTTGTTTTGTTTGCATGCTTTAGGAATATCAGAAAAACTTTCCTTTTGTATTTGGAAACTTATGACTCATAACTTAAACTTGCTGCTTGAATTTTAAAACAAATGTTTTTGTCAAACGTAGCAGTTTTACTGCTTGGCAAAATTTACAAGATGCTTTTTAATGTGGCACAACCAGTACTACTACTTGTATTGAGTAGGGCACTATTTTTATTAAAATAAGACTTTCTCAGAATTAGCACATGAGTCTGTGGTACTGAGGCATATCAGAAGATGCACGTATAGTTGAAAGCTTTGATTCTAATCTTAGGAAAGATTTGTGGAATTAGAGTAGGAGATATACTTGACACTAAAGAAATATGACTTAGATTACTTTTTATTGTTTATGTGCATACATATTACTGACCAACTACTTACATGTGTTTAACACACTGTTCTATTTTTACAGGAGCTCTAATTGAAAAAATTGTTGGCTCTTTAGATCTCTCAAGTATAGTTTAATAGTACAGCGACATTAACATGATAAAAAATGGAAGTGGGCTTGTAAAAGCTCTGACAGGGAATATGGGGATCTACTTAATTTTGTGACAGAGCAGTGCTAGTCTTTTCATATTGTCTGCAAGTCAGAATATCAGGCACAGTTTAGTTTATACTGTAGTGTTTTTGAATCTAGAAATTAACAAAACCAAAAAATTTTTAGGCTGTGCAAGTAGAGAGCAGAACAATATGGTTTTTTGTAATGCTTAGCTTTTGGACCTGGTCATTTTCAAATTGTATACAATTATTTGCCAGACTGGCAGAGGGCTTAACAGATATGTTAGGACTTCCTAAAAAACCGTAAGTCTTAAACGGTATGGATTTAAAGATAGGAGATACAAGAGGTGTATCTACGTGGTGGGTATGTGTGTAGTATCTAAATATGTTTAAAATAAGAATGTACAATAGATATAGTAAAATGAGTTTGCTGTTTTACGTTCAATGGGAACAGCATGACCTATATTCTCTTGCACTTTTGCTATTTTCCCTTAGGGTGCCCTAAAATTAAACCCTAAGTAATTTTTAGTTATAATTTCAGACTATCCTACTACTTCACAAACTACTGCTGTTTATCAAACAATGGCTGATGATTGGCCTTTTTACAAGGAGGAATGAGTTCCTTTCTTTGCTTTTAACCTCTGTTCAACCTTCAGAACATTCATTTTCAAATGCATCCTAATTCATTTTAGCTTTTGTGTTTATAGATAGGAATTTTTTTTCTGGATGTACAGCTGTTCTGTTACTGTGCCTCTTGAGAACTCATTTTTCGTTTGGTTTCTTTTGGGTTTTTGTTTGTTGTTTTTAATAGCCAACTTTCTGAACTGCTGCACTGATTGTGTAATTAAGACATTAGATACTGCAAGCAGTGTAATGTAGCCAAGTTGACATTACCTTTATATAGAGTAGTTACAAAAATAAAAAGTAGAAACATACCTGATTAAGCACCAGTATTATTTTGATCTGTGGAAAACCAAATGCATTTCAGCAATAATTTTAGTAAGAGACCATAAGAATGTAGTATAGGCTTAACTCTGTTTGCATTTTACCTAGCAATTCAGTTTTCATGCTTCCATCTCTTTTTTTTTAATTTCATTTGAAAGAAAGCATGGGGGAGGAAGGGAAAGAGGAAGAGGGAAAAAGAAATTCAGTAAACCCCATAGCTGCCTTCCTCTTATGTAAAGCCCTAACAAGAGTATTACAATCTCTGTATACAGTTTAGCTTGCTGCTTGTTTCCTTAAGAGTACTTCAGCTCTTTTTCCACACAAAGTACGTTGTTTGCTATTGTTTCAAAAAGTTTAAAAAGGAGATCTAAATTTTATGGGTGGTGAATGCGAACCTTCCACCTCCACAATTTACCAAACTAATACAAAAGGACCCTAATTCTTGTAGCAGTTTTGGTGCTCAATTTGTACGTGTAATGTGAAATGAATAAAAAAAAAGAAAATCTACTCTATGTTGCTGTGTTAAGCATAGAACCTTCAGAACTCATTACTTATTTTCTGTAAAACTTTTATTTTTATAGGTATTATGGCAACTTGACATATTTCGACGAAGCTTAAGAGGTTTAACTGGACATGTGTGTCAGGGAGGTGCATGTATATTTTGTGCTTTAAAAGTAAGTAATCATTTTTGGAAGAATCCTCTTTCAAAATGAGGGGAAAACGATTTAACTAATTTTTACTAATTTATGTCCCTATTGGACATATGTATGGGTTACTGTTAAGTCATTCTTGTGAAAAGAAATAATTTAGATTTAAGGCCAGTTGTAACAGATGTTTGTAACAAATATTTTCTTGTGCTTAAAGAGGAAATTTTACAATACATAAATTTTAGACTGCTTAAACTTAAAACTTTTGTCTGTTAAAAGACAGTATATCTTATTTGAGAATTAAGCTTCTTGGAGTTTGTCTTCTATTTGCATACATATGCTTTTGTTCTTGCCTGTAGTGTTTGAATACAGTTCTTTTAGAGTGACTGTATTACTGTTGATAAGGTCTCATGATTCTGTTTTTACTCAGTAATGATGGTAATGGTGCAGAACTTAATTGTTCAGTTTATGAGTAATGAAGGTCAGATAGTGGTACTAGTAAACTAATGGAAGTTGGTAACTTTTTAGTGTTTGAAGGTAAGTCAGATCTGCATATTTTAACTAGCGCATAAAACTGAAGCGCAAGTTTTGTAACTCACCCGAAGTCTGTAAACAAATGTCAAATTCTGTTAGGTTCTTACTGCTTTTACTGCACTGGTATTTGGCTGCCTGCAGTTACTAGGGAAACGGCTGTAAGCATGATATCTCTGTTTCATTGGGATAAAAATACCAATGAAAAAATATATAGGGGTATTAATTTTTTTAGTAGTGTGCGCTTTCTACTCTTACTGCAATTTGAAGATAAAGACACTTTTGGGATTCTAATACAGGGCTGTAGAATGTATAGTAAAATATGTTATTAGATATAGTGATATACAGAACTAGGAATCCCTCATCTGGAGGGAGCTGAAAGGGGCAACACTATTTGAAGATGTAGTTCACTGAGGAAGTGGTTTTTGATGATGCTAAATTGTAGGCAAGGGTAAGCCAAGTATTTTAGAGTTTATTCTCTGGGAGTTTTACAGACCAAACCTTGTTACTGAGTAAATGTTTTAGGGAATAACTGTTTGCAATGACATTTTTAATCTTTCAGGAGGTATATAATCTATGGACAGTGTAGGTTTTTTCATCCATTTTTAGTGTTTATCATGATTGCAGTATGGTACAGCTGTTTTTGAACGTGTCTGTCTTTTTCCGAACAGAGTTTTTTCTGAAAGGTGCAATTTTATTTCTTTGGTTAAAATGGTTAATTTTTAAAAGTCAGCAAGTTGAAATAGGTTGAGACTACACGTATTCAGACTGACTTCCTGAGGCTTTTATTCCAACCTTTTTACAACCTCTTGACTCTACAGAACTTGTTGGGACTTCCTTGTTTCACCGGTGTTTTGATGCACATCATGCTCATTTGTGTGCTGGACACTTGATCTTGTTAGTACATAAAGTCCAGACCATAACTCAGGCATGCCTGTGTTTTCAGATAGTCTTCTGTCTGTCTTGGGATGATCATTTAGCTTCCTAGAGTTTTTGCGTGTATAGGGATTCATGTTCATATCTGATGTCATAATATGAGAGTAAACTTTATGGCCTTTTCCTTTTGGTTTGACCTGTATTACATGTGAGCTTCTGGGCACACAGTCTTGTTCAGTGCTGCACTGGAACCACTGTTAAGAAATGAAGAGGGATTGAAGGGTGACAATTGCTGGAATGTATGTTACATATACTATGTACTCTTAATGACTAATCATATCGTAGTAAAAAATAATGTAGCAGCTTCAGCGTGCTCAGAGTCATGAAGAAGGTGGTGCTGGTAGTGTGCTGCAATTGAACCTGTAAGTAATGAATCGTTCTGTTCTAATGATGTGCTTGTGAAGACCAGGTGCTGCTTTTTTTTGAAGCTTAAACATAGCCCTTGCTGTACCTTACTACCCTCTCTTCCTGTAGCTTTTGGGGCTGCAGTACAAAGTAAGATAGGTTTTGCATCACTTTAAGACACTTTCCAAAGCAATGCACTAGTTTCAGCTGCTTTGTAAGGCTGCTGTAATTTAGGACTTCAAATTTTCTTTATGCTTTTGAGTGGCTCTTCTTGAAGACTTGAGTACTCCCGTGATGTGCAGTTTGTCTAAATTGCTCACTCTACCTGAATATTTTGCATTGCCTGTACCATCATGTCTTCCTGTTTTGCTACGTTCCCAGGACTACTGATAAGAAATGGTATGGCTGGCTGTTCTGAAATTGGTTAGAATGGAATTATTTATTGTTTTAACAGTGTAGTTGTGATCTTTGTAACTCTGTGGCCAGTAGCCTAGGTACTGAACTCAAAACATTGTGGTTAACTCATTTAGAAGTATCTGTCCTCATTCATTATGTACACTACTGGTTTTGCATTCTTGGCTTTTTAGAGATACTGGTTGAGTGATTCAGTTTGTTCTGTGTTCAGAACCTGGGGCATTTTGATTTTTCATGCAGTGTATATGCTGGATGAGGATGTATTTCAGCAATTTGCTTGCGACTTGGGTCGGTTTTTTGGTTAGGTGTCTTTTTTGTAGTCTCGGGCTATTCTAACCCTTCTTGCTTGTTTACCAGTAAAGAAGGATATTTCATCTATATCAAGCTTTTCTATAAACTAAAAGCGTAGCCAATAAATTCTGGTTTACTTCCTTTCAATCCATTATCTTTTTCTTTTGGTGGTGGTCTGAGAGTTAAATACACTTTTTTTTCTTTTCTGCATAACGCCGGGGTGGGACATTGGCTCTGCAGGCCACCTAAATGTGCATACATATCTGCATAACTGCTTATCTGTACTTTTTTTAGCTGAACAAGTAAGGCTCTGTTGCATACCAAAAATGACCTAGCAGCCAAAATGAGAGGTGATAAATGTTTTCAAAGCAGAGTTAACTTGTATCACCAGGTCTGGAAAAAACTTAATTTTGAATGTTTACATTGGGATATTGACTTTAATTTTTATCAGTAGTCCATGCTTCTTGTTATGAGAGGGAAATTTAAATATTTGACAGGCACCCTGGAATGCATATTGGTTAAAACACTACTTTCTGTTAGCACTGAAACTTTGCTTATCTGTTGTATCTTTGTCTTCTGTCCAACAGGTTTTTTTTTAACCATAGGAGGCCTATGTGAAGAAAGCATAGCCTTATTTGTGATTTACATGGCTTCTCCTGATTTGCTGTGTCTTCATTCACTTAATTTTTCTCCAAAGTTTGACTTTGAATTCTTGACAGTGGAATACACCTTCTAATATTTGCAAATGTTTTCTCATTCATTTAATAGCTTTTAATTTATCGTTCTTTCAAAATCAACCTCCCTTACTTGCTAAATGATGATGTCACTTGCATATGCATCTCTGCCAAAAAGAAAAGTCGTAGCCAACTATCTTTTCTGGGAAATGAAGAAACAATCAAGCACAACTTATTCTCATGTTCTGGAACTGCAGATATTGACCTGTCCTCTTGTAATATGTGCACTGTTTCAGCAGAGAGCTGATTTAATAGCAAGGATTATCAGCATTCAATCTAATTTATGGGAGTTTTTTGCATATCCGTAATTTTAATAAAGATACACTCCTGTCTGAAGTAGGAATGTAAGTGTTACATTACTGAGTGGTATTACATTATCGCCTAAGACACATGCACCATCTGTAAAGATGAGATACGTATCCAGTGCCCAAATTCAAAAAGCTGCGTAATTACAGACCAGGGCTTGTGTTTCTTCTGAGAGCTAAAGTCAATCTCTTGCGTTTTTACATACTTAGATGTTGTTTTCCTGCTGGATCAAAGTTCTGTTTGGTAGCATAGCTTCTTATAATGGAATGAGTAACAGAACATTGAACCTAAGTACCTTTAAGAGAAAACAGTAATTCCTAAAGTTGCATAGATTTATAAACATCTTAGGTATTTGCTGTTTAGGCATGCTGCATAGGAACTGGGGTATTTGTATAGAGCCACGCTGTCTAGTCAAGTGGGTAATGAAGCTAAGTAATTGTATTTCTTCCTAGGCAATATTTTCACAATTTCAACACAGTCGAGAAAAAGCACTCCCATCAGATAACATGAGACATGCCCTGGCAGAAAGTTTTAAGGATGAACAGCGTTTCCAGCTTGGATTCATGGATGATGCAGCAGAATGCTTTGTAAGTATTCTTTGTGAGAGTTGAGTAGAATTGTAGAAAACAGTAGTTTTGTGGATGTCAAACTGGCCTGTTGTTTTGGTAGCTTCGGGCTCACGGGTGGTATACAAGTCACATAATACTACTGACCACCCTATGCCAGTTTAGGGGAACTGACATATGGAGTAAGTGTCTGGTAATGTGGGATGGAGTAATCTTGCATTTGCTCTGTACTTTCTTCCCAAACTCTGTAGCTCAGGCAGAGGGATATGTGAAACATCGTTACTACACAAGGTTGCTAAGGATGATAAACTCTCAATCACTCCTAAAAGTTTTTGGATGGAGAGAAGGGTTATTTTCTCGGGAGAAAAGGCACCTATGGATTTGAATGTGTAGTCTGTTCCTCCAAGTACTCTCTCATCAGCTATTGAAATATGTTCCATTGCAACTAGCCAGCTCATTACTGAAGTCTAATGCAGATCAGATTTCCTTTTTCTTATCCAAGAGTGAACAAATACTTGAAGATCTTGACTCTTGCTGCAGTTACTTTCTGCTTTATGGAGTCTCACTGAAGAACATGAGCCATTACTGTAGCTATAAAAGGTGACTGAAGATTGCGTAGAACACTGGTAAAGAAGCCTTTCTACAAAGCCCTGTGTTAGACAATTAAAATTGTTCACCATATTAAAAAAAAAAAAACAACCCCAAACGCTTCAACCAAACTGGTATTAACCTTCAGACACACATATGAGTGACAGAAAATATGGTTGCTGCTTTGATTGCTTTCAGCTTTCAACATCCTTTGGAAGTAACCACAAACGAATACCAACCTGCCAGATGTGTTTTCACGTACAGAGGAAAATCCAGTGGAGAACTCCTCAAAGTGTGTGTTTGAGATCTTGCAGTCAGGTTAAAGGATTAGTCATGAAAGAATCTTTCATTAGTGCTCCATCTAATCAAAATGCAATTGGACCCCTGAAGTAATCAGTTGTCTGAATGATCTACCTGAATGGGTTAATTTCTTCCCATTACCTCTGGTATTTTTGCCAGAAGAGGAAAAAATGGCCGTGCTGATTCAGGGCCAAACTGATGACAATCATAGTACTTTTTGTTTTTCTTTCTTTCTTTTCCTTTATTTTAAGGTTAAAAAGTGAGGCTTGGGATGGGATCAGGCATGGGATATTTAAGAGCTTTTTCCATGCTTCTGTCAATGGTACTACTTGTGTTGGTGCATGTGCTAAACGTCACCAGATGATCAGATTGATATGCAGAGAAAAATATAAGTGTGAAGAACTGAGACAGAGGCCTGAGCCAAAAAATATTTCAGTCATTGGAAGAAATGACATGAATATTATGTCTTACTGTAAGAACAGTGTTTAATTTTCCTTGAAGATTCGCTTCCTTCAGAGGAGAATGCACTCTGGAAGAACAGTTGGGTTACTGTTGTCTAATGCTGTTTTGTTAATGTTTGGAAACCTTGAGATGAAGAGAATTCACATCCACTCCGTGGTGAATAGGGGTGGAATTAGATACATGTTAAGCGTGTAGGTGGACTATTTGGAGCCAAGGGGAGTAGCTGGAGTATTAAACTGTAATGTTGCTCTCACATTCTGACTTCATCAGTTCAGTTTATATTTTTACACTATTATTTCTATTTAGGAAAACATCCTTGAGAGGATTCATTTCCACCTAGTGCCAAACAGTGAAACAGACATGTGCACTTCAAAATCCTGTATTTCTCATCAGAAGTTTGCTATGACACTGTATGAACAGGTCAGACATTTATTTGATTGCTTTAACAAACAATTTATTTCCACTGTCCTGAGTAAATAAAAACAAACGTTTTTTTTGTTTTTGTAGTGTGTATGTCGCAGTTGTGGAGCATCGTCAGACCCATTGCCTTTTACGGAATTTGTGCGTTATATTTCTACCACAGCCCTGTGGTAAGAGCTTTTATTCTTGTACTTCATTTTTCTATATACTCCCTTCCAGTAATAAGCAAAGCATACCAGAGAAATGCTGTAAGTGTTAAAAAATCAATGTGTATTCCTTTTGTTAAAATGTGTTTTTGAGTGTCCAAAAGTAACATTTGGATTTCAAAAGAAAGATGTAGAGAAAGCTTGACAAAAAGTATGTATCGCTACTGTTTTACCTCTGTAGCTTTTCTTTTTAGTCATAAGATATAGTTAATTGAGGCTTGATGAAATATGTTAACTTTTGAGAAGGGAGATCCACAGCTACTTCCATTTATTTTTTACAGCAATGAAGTCGAAAGAATGATGGAGAGGCATGAACGTCTCAAGCCGGAAATGTTTGCAGAATTGCTGCAAGCAGCAAATACTAGTGATGACTACAGAAATTGTCCTGTAAGTAAAAAAAGATGTTGCATTACTTTAAGATACAAGGGAGAACTTTTTCAGATATTAAATCAGACTGAAGTGTTCCCCTGAAAGCAGGATTACTGTGGCCACTTCATTACAATCTAGCTTAGGGTAAAAAAGCCTTTAAATTTATATTTTATTGCTCCAGTTATAGATAAACTCGGGATTGTAGGTGCAAGTGGCCTGTTTAGAAAGTTGAGTTACTAGGTCCATGTTTTCTTCTTCACTTTATGCTCAACATAGAGCTAGTTGGTTTTGATTAGTTGGAACAGGTGTATTTTCTGAGAGAAGCTGCTTTAGTTCATACACACCAACAACTTGACAACATTGTGTTCGGTTGGAATAATTTTGTACTTCTATTGACAAAAATAGTTTCTTTAAGCTTGGTCTAATTAGTTCGTCTGTCCCATAAATGGTTCTGTGTAAATACTGTTAATTTAAGAACCATGGAAAAGTACACCAAAAAAATAGACCTAAGCTTAAATAATGAAATGGAGTTGGAACAAAAGAGAAGTTGTGATGGTGTCTTGGATGTTTTCAGAGATTTCTATTTTAAGGTGGTGATTGGATGTAGAAGTTTAGCCATAGTTTTCATGAGAGTGTTTATTATGAGGAATTTTATCCTTAAAGTGTTAGAAACAAACACCATAATTAAATTTGAGAATTGGAAGAAGTTGCAGAGTTGTTGTTTCTTTTCTAATAACTCAACTTTGGACTTCCATTTTCTAAAAATCTTCTGGTTTCCCTCCCATCACATTTTTTTCCCTTCTTCTAGAGTAACTGTGGCCAAAAAATAAAAATTCGTCGTGTTCTTATGAATTGTCCTGAGATTGTCACAATTGGTTTAGTCTGGGATTCAGAACACTCTGACCTGACAGAAGAGGTTATGCGGAATCTGGCAACGCAACTTTATCTTCCTGGGGTATCTGACCTAAAACTTACTATCTGCTTATTTTAGAATTTTTTTATGTATTTTATGTATATGTAAATATATACAAAATATAAATATACATAACACGCATATCTGTGTATTGTTTTGTGCTTTTTAAAAAAGCACAATTTAACTTCAAAGTTTGTCTGCTTTTACTATTCCTTATGTGCTGCTTGATGTAGTTTCTGTGAGAGGAAAAAGTCCTGTCACAAGTGTTAGTCTTGTGCCTAATTACAAAGATGAATGTAGGTGAATTCCCAGTTGAAAGTCTAGGAATTTGATCTTCAGTTTGAAATTTGTGGCATTATTCCAGAGCGTTACTGTTTTACCCTTTCAACTATGCAAAAATAAATGTTAAAATAGACCTAGTAAGTGCAAAAATCATTATTTATACTCATGAAAAATTGTATAACGCAACAGGGTATTTAATACCAATTGCCTTGGTGAAATGCCAGTAGCAGGTCTGGAAATAGGTGCTAAATGTTTTACACATAACTAAAAATATATAACAATTTCCACAGCTGTTTTATAGGGTTACAGATGAAAATGCCAAAAACAGTGAACTTTTTCTTGTGGGAATGATTTGCTACACAAGCCGACATTACTGTGCCTTTGCCTTTCACACCAAGAGTTGCAAATGGGTGCTGTTTGATGATGCTAATGTAAAAGAGGTAAATATTGTTTTTACTGCTACTGAATTTAGTGATCTTTACTTTTCTAGGATGCGTTCTTCTGACACCAAACCTGAAATAAGTCAAACAAATATTTTTATTTTAATAAACCTTTAATTTTGTAAATCAATTTTCACAAATGAATTGTAGAATTGATTTCACTACTTTACAGTTCTGCCTTCCAATTGCTGAATGCTTCAGAATGTTAATGCACTTGTCTACTGTTGAATTTTTACTTCTTCTAGTGGAAAAGACGACATAATTACTGGCAGCTGTATTCATAGTGTTGATGTTCTGATTGTTAGCCCGTGTAATGCTCGCTCTAGCTTTTTGCTGTGCTTTACAAAAACTCACGTGCCAAAATGTTGAATTGTAATGTACCTTTGGAATTAAGCATTTGGTACCTGTTGCTTAATAAATTATTCTTTGCATAATTGGGTTTGGTGCTGTTGATAAAGTTTGAGTTTTGTTTTGGTTTTTTGTTTTTTCTTAGATTGGAACAAAATGGAAAGATGTGGTCTCCAGGTGCATTCGATGCCACTTTCAGCCATTGTTGCTATTTTATGCTAACCCAGATGGCACAGCTGTATCTCCAGAAGATGCTCCAAAGCAGATTATTCACTGGTCTCAGTGCAAAGCAGTGGGAGGAAATCGGGAAGATTTGGGTAATTAATATTTTTTGTTTTAATAAGTTTCAGTTATTTCTAAAACGCAAATTATAAAGGGGAAGGTAATGGATTAGATGTTTTGTCCTTAAATACTTTTATCAATAATTATCTAAAGGGTCTCAAAAGGAAAGAGATTGGTGTATATACAAGAGGAGAGCTGTTTGGCTTGTGTCTGATAAGGGAATGCAAATTGAGACTCATGGATAACGGATAAAGATTTTTTGTTGTAGATTGTTCAGAACTACTTGACACTACTTCAGTAATTTCAGAATAAAATCATTGCATATTTGTATATGTATTTGTATTGCTACATTTAAAATTCCTTTAAAAATGCTATAAAAAGATACTTAAAGCTTTATACAAGAACAGAGGTGTGTTTGGAGCATGTGTGTTTGTATATGTGTATAGACAAACACACGGAGCACAATTCAGAACTTTGGGAAAAATCGAAAGGAGCTGCAGGAAACTTATTTTCTCCGAGATTCATGTAGCATAGGCCTCAATATGTAAGAATCCAGTCTTTTGGTTCTGTGGTTTGTACTGCTGTCTTGGCTGTTGTTTTTTTGTTGGTTGTTTTGTGGGTTTTTTTTAATATTAAACATAACATACAAGTAAGTTAAATAAAAGGCCAATTGAATTTGACATGTTCTTCCTCACATAATGAATAGCAATAGGACATAGCCTGCTTCAGGGAAGAAAGAGTTCCTATTCCACTACAGTCTACCTCTATAAATATAGCAGTGTATGAAACATTACAGAACCTTATTGCCTAGCATATTGAAATGAGGTGTGGGTTTTTTGTGAGGTTTTCTTTTGTTAATTTTTTAAATCCATGATTAAATTTTTTTTAAATTTAGATATTGAAACTTTAAATTAGGAAGCCGTTCATTTTTAAAGGTAGATATGTTATTTGATAGGATTTGAAAAGCATTCTGCTCCTAAATCAGACCATGTGAAAGAGAATGGAATTGGAGACCCCACTAATCAAAGGAATAATAAAAAACTTCAGCCAGATAATTCAGCATTCAGTAGAAGCCATATTCAAGCCAGTGGCGGTAGAGGTCCAGGTATGTATTCCCCACCCCCCATTCCCATCCACCAGAAAAACCCCAAACGTCTCTTACTATGAAATATGTCAGTTGATAGCATTTCAGGTGTGTGCTAACCTCTGGAGTAGGACTATTTCTAAAGGAAAAAATCCATCATTGATTGAATGAATCCTTGAATAACAACTAATGTTTTAAGTAATATCTGCCATGGAATATTAACTTCTCTGGAAGACTGTAAATTCAAAATTTCTTTCATTACCCCTCATTATTCCTGAACTAAAGTGGCTCTTGAGGATCCTTTTCTCAAACATCATCATGCCTTACAATCATATTGTTGGTTAAAAGACACATTAGAAACTTGAAGCTGATGGATCTTTCAGAGGACACGGTGTGGCTTTGTGCATCACTGGCTTTTTGAGGAGCACTGTTCTCCAACAGTATTGTGACACAGCACATTATTTGTTGTCCTATGTATCAGTGGACTTATCTGATGTTTGGAAAGAATAGTGAAAAAGTTTTGCCTGTTTAAAAATCCATTCTATCTGTACTTCAGGCTTCCATGCAAATCAAACTGTAACAAGTCATGTGGGGCAGTGACTTCTGCATTATGTGTCAGTGCCTTTGCTCTGAACTCCCCGTACTTCTCAGGCAGAGAGATGCTGCCTTCTCTTGAGATGTGTGTCTCCTCTGTCTTTATTGTTAAGTTCCTAGATGTTTTAAAACTGAGAATGCTCAGCTTGGTCACTCTTTTTTTTGATGGAGTGATGTCTCAAAAATGGTCAGTATTTACCTTTTCAGAAATAGAAGGACTTGTTTTCATAAACAGTGACTCCACTGTTTTATTATACCTACACATTTAGATAAGATTAAACTTCAATTCATTTTTTCAGTATAATTCATAAAATTTGATGTAAATAGTATATGCTTTGAAAATGGCCTGAGCATTCAATTTTAATAAGAAAGAGGTGTTTGTAAGACATGCTTGACATAATGCTGCTTTGGTTACTTTCATTAGCTCCATTTAGTGGACTCCTTGGAGATACCAATATATTTAGATCTATGCTGTACACCTCACCTTCTTAATCTGTGTTCTGTAATTCATTAGTCTTCTAGTATTTAATATTAGTGCTAATATTAAAAACTAAGTGTTATGGTACATAGATAGATTTGTGTTTTGATGACTTTTTAGTAATGATCTTTGGCAAAAACTATTTTTTGCAGCTAAGTTGGGTTACAGTGATCAAAAGGACAGGCTAAAGGATATATCCAGAGAGTGTGCTCAGAAAGCTGCTGATATGAAAAACTTCTCATCCTTACGAAAAGATGCAGACAGAGGACTGAGAAAAGAGTCTGGGAGACAAAGAGGTACATTTTAAAAATATGACCACAGAATCAATGGATTTAGTAGCTTCTAGCATCGATACTAGCTGTGCAGACTTTCTGCTCCTTTTAAGACTGTAAAACTACAGTTTCCCAGTTTTCAGTATTCTGAAATATGTACTGAATTTGTTGAAGTGGTGTAAGAAGTATAAGTACTGTAACAATATCAGTTAAATACTAATGAGAACTTTTAATGGAGCTTTTTCCTTTT
This sequence comes from Phalacrocorax aristotelis, assembly GCF_949628215.1. NCBI lineage: Eukaryota > Metazoa > Chordata > Aves > Suliformes > Phalacrocoracidae > Phalacrocorax > Phalacrocorax aristotelis. Next base: position 5,996,077 of record NC_134279.1, read on the forward strand.
TCTTATTCTAAGATTTGATTGGGGAAGATCGTTCCAATGTTAAGTTGGGGTCTCCTCCAGTTGGAAATGGACTTAGACACTGTGCTGATCAGCGCATCTACAGCAGCCAGGGAAGAGGCTCCTATAAGCATGACAGTGCACCTCACCAAGCAAAGCTTTCTGTACAGGTGCTTGGTTCCAATAGAACAGAATGTTTTCCCGCTGGGGAGAAACCAGTGATCAGGACCCGGACTGATGGTGTCACTGGCTATGATACAGACACCAGTCAAGACTCCAGGGACAAGGGCAGTATCAGCAGCAGAAGCAGAAGTAAAGGCTGGAAACCTATGCGAGAGACACTGAATGTAGACAGCATTTTCAGTGAGACTGAGAAAAAACAGCATAGCCCAAAGCACAAGGCAAATCTGAGCAGTAAGTCTAAACATGAAAAGGAGCGAAGCTTTAACCATTGGTCAAAAGAGAACCAAATCCAGAAAGGTTTAATGACTATATATGAAGATGAAACAAAACAGGATACAGGAAGTCGAAGCTCACTGGATTCAGAGGGAAAAGGGAATGCTGAAAAAAGCAAAGGATTTACAGAGAGAAAAATCCATGGCGATAACTGGCAAATTCAGAGGACAGAATCTGGATATGAAAGCAGTGATCATATCAGCAACGGATCTGCAAATCCAGACTCTCCTGTTATTGAAGGAATCAATCCAGCAGATGTCAAGAATGTTAAAGAAAGTGCTTCCTGCAGGTAATGCTAATGCTCTTAAAACTTACACAGATTGTGTTTACAGAAAAATAAGTTGCTCTAATGTTCAAGGCTTGGGGTCAGGTATGTAGAAAGCTAGCAAAATATCTCGAAATAAGGGTGCGGACAATCAGATGTTAGGTTTACCTTCACTCTGAAGCTGCAACACTAGTTCTGTTCAGAAGGCACTGAGCCACGTTATTAGGGCACTGAGCCAAAACTTCTAAGCCCTGCTGTGGGGCAGGGTGTGTTAATTTGAAACAATTGCTATGCTTCTTTAGTTACAAGTTTTTTAGACTGTGGGTGACTTGCCATCTGTAATGGCATACAAGTGTCTATATAAATCATGTCTAAGGCAGTTGTACAGACAGGCCCCTGACAAGGAGACAGGAGGGAATGGCAGTAGGTGAATCGTGTATACTGTTACAAGTCATTGTTCTGAAATTCAGTTTTCTAGAACACCTCAGATATATATTGATTGCCTGATAATTGGTTGACCTGTTTAAAAGAAATCTTCGAAGAGTGTATAATTACTAAAACTGGCCAAAAATGTGGTTAGTAGCCAAATTTTATTAAACTCCCTAAGAATGGATGTGTGCTAGTAACAAGTATGTTGCCTAGAGACATTGTGGAGTCTCTTGCTGTGGAGATACTCATAACCCAACTGGACATGGTCCTGGGGAGCCTGCTGTAGTTGACCCTGCTTGAGCAAGAGGCGTTAGACTAGACGATCTGAAGAGGTCCCTTCCAATTTAAATGGTTATGTGGTGCTACAAAATATAAAGTTAGCAACCTTCCATGTGCAGTTTTCTGTATTGTGTGTCTTAAACTGTATGTGGAACGTAGTTCCTACTAGAACCCATACGTCCTCCTTTCAAATTTTGTTTTCATCCATAAATGGAAGAGCACAGTTGTAAGACCCAGCCTAGTCACAAATGATTGCTAGATCTGAGCAAATTTTTGGACATATATTTTCATGAAAAGTTATTTTATAGGGGAGGAGAATAGCAAATACCAGGAAATGAAAAGGCTCTGACTTCTCTAAGCAGAGGTGCAAAATTTTAAAACTTATTTCATAAAGTATTGTAGCAAGTTACCAAAACAAGTATTTTATATTTAAAACATACAGAATACAGCTTCTGTATGAATTGAATTGTCTTTGATTATTTTGGAATGGCAAGAAAGCAAAATCAGTCATTTGCGTAGTTCTTAGTTTCCTAGGGTCTTATTTTTTGTATATAGAAGCACAAATAAGGACATAAAAATGGCTATGCCAGGATAGGGCCAAGGGTTCAGCTAACATGCATTCAATCTATACCAGTAGCCAGTAGCAGATGCTTACGAAAGATGACAGCAGATAGAGAGGTATTTTAAGTGTATTCTTTTGGCCTGTTGTGTTTGGCTACTTTATAGACTTTCTGAACTGGAGATTATGACTTCCTATTAAAAACCACTTTTTATCCCATGCCTTTATCTATTCCCCTCTTGTCCTTCCTGCCTTTCCCCTCCCAACAAACTGTCCAAAACCCCACTCTACAGAAATCCTTACAGGCTTTTTATTGGGTAATGGTATAAATATGTGTGAAGCTACTCCAAGCCATGTTTATATTGTCAGTGTTTAGAGTTGCCTCAGACAGTGATCTCTGCAGTTATAACCGTGCCTCATTTTTAAATATGCCCAAAAGGTTATGGGATGCCCAAATATTGCACCTGTCTTTTTATGAGAGAGAACATGATAAATTTAAAACGACTCAGTTCATGAAGAATCTGCTTACACTGTTTAAAGATTTGTCAAATAAAGAAAAAATAGTACTTTGTCAAAATACAAATGACTTGGGACTTTCAGAAGGATTTCATATGACTGGTAATTAGAATTGACTGGCAATACCTACTAGTTGCTTTCTTAACTGTTCAGACTTTGTCTCAAAAACCAAACAAAATACACTAATTGATTACTTGAAAGTTCTTCTAGAAGGTGGAAAAAAATTACTTAGTGTCTTGTTTTCTCTTAGGAAGAATGGAGAAAGAACCTATTTCTTTTGGTATTTTTGTTGTTTTCCTGTCCTTTCAGTAACAAGAGTCTTTTTTTAATTGAAAAATTGCCACTGTGTATCTTCTTCACTGCCTTAGCCTTCAAGAAGGAAGGGATTGGCAGGGCTTTTGTTAGTGCCCTGTCTGGATTGGTGAAGCATGCTTTTTGCTTAACTAAACCAGCAAGATTTACTAAACCTGCTGATTTTATGTATGTATTTTCCCCCTCTTGGGTTTGCTGTAATCTTCCAGTTTTCAAAACATTTTTAAACGAAAATCCCAATGAATGAAAGACCAAGTGGCAATCACAACTTAAAAGAACGATATTTGTTGTCACAACAAAGCATTAATGAATAGCACAATGTCAAACTAGGAAAATACACAAGATAGAATGTTAGCTAGCAGGTTACACATACTTAAGATATTGATACTGATGAGACTTTTGCATTTTTAGAAAACTTAAGCCTTGTCGTAGAAGCTGCTATATGTTTAACTTCAGAATATTCAGGGTGTAAACTATTAACGCTGAAAAATGTATTTGTTTCAGATGTGGGAAATACTGATATGTGGTACTGTATAGTTTCCAACCTGGGTAGTATTCTTCTGCTTCACTACAGTGGCAATTTTAAGTAAAACCTACAAATAAATTGAATTAAGTGACCAGTGGTGCCTGTTCCATTTGAAAATCACTATAGAAAACAGGCATTCAAAACATTCAAATGCTTTCTTGGTGATCTGTGTTAATAAGCACTTTTTGAAATTTTTGTGAAATTCTTTAGTTTACAATGAGAAAAAGTAGAGTTGGTAGTTCTTTCTCACAGGTGACACAATCTTTTTTCTACTCTTGATAACTTGGGAATGAGCTGTCTTCATTAAGCAGGCTGGTGTGATACTAAGATCAAGAAAATTTGCTTTTTGTACTGTGTATTGGGCGTCTTACCGCTGTACTCTAGAGTAAGGCTGGGAGGAGCGGGCGTCCAATCTCCAGAACACACTGGGAACACCAGCCTCATAAATTGCACGTTTCTTTTGTCTTTTCATATTAAAGGATTCAGCTCACCCTAAATTTCTCTGCATCGGCATAGCCTGTCGCATGTGGGAGCGATGTTAAAGTATCAAAGGGCCACCCCTACTATCTTACGTATCTTCTATGAAGTGTGTGTATTAGTAAAAGAACTAACAAGTCAGTTTAACGTAGGCAAAGTTTTTGTTTGTATGCACTCAAGGCAGTAAAGTTTATCATCATACATCAGTAGTTTAAGCCTTCAAATTACATGTATGCTTCTTTTACAGTGAACAGAACTTGTCAACCAAAAAAGCTGACAATGTGTCACATTCAGTATCTCAGCAGAACAGAAACTTTTACGGTAAGAAGTTTAACTTGTATAAAGAATAGAAGTTTTCTAAAAATTTAAATGTACCAAAATTTTACTATGACCTTATTAATATCATGCAGAGTTGGACAGACTTGTGATTAGCCTTTTGTATTTTATAATTTTGCTGCATAAGTTAATGTGATGGTATTTCCTAATGAAAAATGTATATATAATTTATCATAGCTTTTTTTAAACAATCCGTAACTAGATATTTCAAACTTATACAGCCAACCTGATACACGGTATAGTTTTTATGTGGATTAGAAGAAAATTGGAATGGAATTTGTGGCTGGTTTTGGCCATGATGTTAGGGGTTTTGATACACCTTTTTTAGTAGAGAGATCTCTTCCTGAGTCGTCATAGCCTGTGTACTTTTTTAATTGGCAAAAGAAATCTGTGAATTTCTAATTTTGTTCTTGTTCATGTTTTTAACCTTTTCAGTGAGTTAGGCTGATGGATAAAGATGGAAAGTGTTCGTATCCCTTCTTGGTACGTTTTGATGGAAGTGTGATGGAGTAGCAGTTCAGTAACCATATTGAATGCCCCTTTTTTCAGCGGCATTTAAAGCATTCTGTTCCACAGAGCACTTTAATTTATTCAGTTTCTTGGCTTTTTTGTAGAGCAAATGTACAGTATAAATGGATTCCTAGCTATCTGTCATGATACATGGGTTCCCAGATAGAGGGGTTGGGTTTTTTCACTGCTCCAGCATCATGTGAAGAAAATTGTTTGTTATGACGGTAGCAGCAGTAGTAGTTCCCTACTTCTGTGCCAGGTCACGAATATCCATGGCAGAAGTTTACCTGTTCTTAGCACCTCCTTTCAGACAGCAGTCAGAGAGCTCAGCTGTGTGCTGAGTCACATAAAAGCATGACATGTCTTCCAACCAGTTGTTTCACATGACCTTGAGCACCAAAGTAACAGGCTAAGTGATTTTTTTTGAAGCACCCGGATATATTTTAAATACAGTATTTTGGTGTGGGAAATGTAAGTATTGTTTTGGGAGGCCACAGCTTCTTTATAAATTGTTAGATAATCAGGATACAGTGATTCTTCTAACCAGAGTTGTCCTCTTCTGGTGTGTTTTGTTAGAAATGCATTTTCTTTATAGGTTGATAGAACAGTTTGGCCTTCCTTGTGCATGTCATATACCACTGCCTCCCCAGGAAGTGGCCAGTGCATAACTGCTTCTGGCTGGTGTGGGTTCTCTGTACGAGAACTGAAAACATTGCACCAGTATTAGTGATTTTTACAAAGGCCTGTGGTGACATGACACGGGGCAGCAATTTTAAAGTGAAAGTCTGTAGATTTACATTGGACATAAAGAAGGAATTTTTTACGATGAGAGCGGTGAGGCACTGGCACAGGTTGCCCAGAGAAGCTGTGGATGCCCCGTCCCTGGAAGTGTTCAAGGCCAAGTTGGATGGGGCTTTTAGCAACTCGGTCTAGTGGAAGGTGTCTCTGCCTGTGGCAGGGAGGTTGCACTTGGGTGATCTTTAAAGGTCCCTTTCAACCCAAACCATTCTATCATTCAATGATTCTGTGTTTATTTTTTTTAATGACTCTATGCTGGCATAAAATATCCACGCCTTAATCAATGCTTTCTTTTTAATCCAAGGAAAATTATTAAATGTAAATCTTAATTTCTGTTTATATTCTGCTTTGAGAACATATTTCTCAGTATAGTGTTTTTGTTTTGGATTTTTTTAGCCAGTGGGCATGTTTCTTTCCTTCCCTCCCCCCCCCCCCCCCCCAAAAAAAAAAACCCACAACACCACAACCCCAACAACAAAAGACCAGTGGTAACTCAAAAGCATTTCCATGAGCTTTGTTGTGGGATACTAAGGAAGATTTTTTTTTAAAAAAATGTTAAAAATGTCTGGGTGGACTGTGGTACCATTTGTTTCCCTTCAAGATATGAAGTAATATCAGGAAGAAACACTTGTAATAAGGAAATGTACTTCCTTTTACATACTAATATGTCTGGGTTTTTATAAAGTTGATAAATGCCTTGGCATATAAAAATTATAGGGCAGCTGAAATCATTATCTACTGTTGTTGGAACAATGGAATGGTGCTTGTACAAAGAGGTACAATAAATATTAAGCTGCTTCCCCAGGAAATGTTTGATTTTTATAGATATCATACTTCTTTTCAAATAATGTACAATGTAGATTCTTCTAAGACTTAAATTGGGGGGGGGGTGTGTGTGTGTGTGTAGGTGTTTGCCATACCACTTTTATCTTTTATGTCATTATTCCAATTAAATTTTTGATTGTAGAAAGAGAACTAATTTGATGTTTATTTTGGCAACAAAAACCCAAACCCAAAATTGATGTTGCATGGAATGCAAAGATCTGATTTTGCATTACATTTATTCTGTTTTAGGTCTGTGCTATACTATTCTAAGCATACCAGTGGGGAAAAAACACCACACTTAGGGTTTGGGTTTTTTCCCCTTTCTGCTATCCAACAATGAAAAATACATAAGGGACTCTGGAGTAGAAAATAGGTGGGCTCAAACGATGTTTGAGCTTAGTAATGAGTATTCTCTGGAGAGAACAATGTACTGTAGTTAAGTATACTTAAAGCTTTCAACATGCATCGTACATTTTCTTTAAAAAAGTGTAGTGATTCCAGGTGATCCTTGGAGTTATCAGAAAAGATCCCATCTATTCAGCTATTCTAATTCAGTAACAAACATTTGAATAGTTTCCTAACAAAAATGTATGTATTCTAAATTAAGTGTGAAGTTCTCACATGTGTGCATGTTTGGGAAAAGAATACTTCTAGTGAAAGTGATTAATGGACTGAAAAGATATCTAAATTTGATCATTTCACATGTATGTGGGATTAAAGATCTTTTTAGACTCAGTTTTTTCGTTGTCTAAAAAGTGTGTCAGGACACCTTTAGCAAGGATGATAGTAATTTACAGGTCGTCTATGTTATAACTCTGAATATTATGAAGAAGACATGAATTGGTAGGTAAATACCAAATGGACTCCTAGAAAATAGTACTTTAAGAAAGAAATGCCCAGTCCTTTCTGAGAGGAATGGAATGTAAGAAATCTTTGTTAGCCTCTCATGGCAGCTTGAAAAAAATCTCTCTGGGTGTGTTTTTGTGTGGAAAACTTCTTATGGAAATAATGTTGGACTTGTAATTGTGCCCACCTTTTGTATTATTGTGCTTTCCCAGTTCCTCATTTTTAACTGGAGCTGAATAAGGCTACTGTTCGGCAGTAGAGGAATTCTGTCCCTGACTTACAAAAATAAACTTATTGTTAGAGCATTATAAAGATAGTAACATTGGATCGCACAGTGGTTAAGCAGGTCAAATGGCTGCTTCTTTCACTGGTAGTAAGCAGTAGATAGCTGTAGTGCTGAAGCAAATGTCCCACAAGGCCAATCCCTAATTTGTGTGATCAAATTTTGGCAGGAAAATGTGGATAGTAAGCAAGCAGATACAGGATCCTTGATTTATATTAATAAGTGTGTGTTTATGAAGTTTGAACCTGAAACTGTGGAGGGTAATATTTTTTTTATAAAGAACATGCAACATGCAAAATTTCCAACCTCGCATTCTTCAAGTTGAAGAAAGATGACTATCCTTGGAAGTTGGAAAGGGCTATAGAATATTTTTTAATGGATTTTCAGAGCAGTCCGTGTGCTAGCCTACTGATGATAATTTTCAATTATAAAGGTGTTAGCTGTTTTTTGTGACAACCCTTCCCGATTCCTAAGGCACAGATGTCTTCATGAAATCGCCACTCCTGAAAATTTCAATAAAAGGCATTACGGTTGGGAGGGTTAAGAGAAAAAAAAAAAATCCTAGAAGCCCTGTTTTCTAGATTCTTCCCCTTACCTGAACTAACCTGTCAGGTGAATAAGCTCTGTGATTAAAATTGGCAGTGCTTGATGGCCTCCTGTTTAAGATGCAGTATTAAAAGCTGCCCATTCAGTGATCTCAAAAAAGGATGTACTTGGAATCAATGCCTTAAATTAATAATTACTTCCCTTTGAAAATAAATGCAAAGCAGTGTTTGTAATATCGCAAATCTAGAGGTTTTCGCATTAATAATTATCCAGCTCAATAGTATGAGACAACTCCAACTGAAATCTAGAATCACCCTGAAGCTCTGGTGAGTACATAAAGAAGAATCCAAACTGCCTTTGCTTATTTGTCACTTCAGAAAACCCCACAAACAAACCATCATTCTGAAAAAGAAAACTCATCTTAGGAAAATCCTACATTTATAGTAATTTAAAATATGCAACTATACTTAAAATCCAGTTGTTACCCTTATGGTGCAGTCAGTGTCTGTCTGTCATGTTTGAAGAACTGAGTAGTGAATTAAAGCATGAAGCTACTTAATTCACTTAACATGAGACTGAAACAAAGAAATGCTTTTCTGGAGTGTCGTTAAATGATAGATTAAAGATTTTGGTTAAAAACAAAACCAAAAAACCTGAACTTTGAAGATTTGTGAATGTAGTCAAGCAGCCCATGAAGATTCAAATGTAAAGCACACTCACATTTGTAATTCACTTTATTAATGTGAGATGCTTGCGATTTAAAATAGATGATGCAAAAAAAAAGAGTGGAGCTTTATTTTCATTTTTTTCCAGATGTTTAAAGCCTTGGGGTAAAAAAATCCACTAATGAATATATAAGAAATGTTTCACAGCTGAATGTTGCTCCAAAATGACAGTTTCTTGAATATAGGGATTTTTTTTTTCTGAAGACGGTCACTGTATTTTTAAAATAATACTCTATTTTGGACAAGTTATAACATGTTGAACTTCTTGAGTGGGACTACATTGTTCCACATTTCCAAAGCTTCCACTAAGTTTGTCTGCAGTTTCAACTGAATACAGAAAAATGCCTGGGTTCAGGGAGAGGAATTTGCCACAGTACTTGTTACAAAAAGTATTACACCTTGGTCTTTTCTATTGGCAATGTTAAACCCCCCCAAATTAAAAAAAATCGGGTAATCAAAATTATAGGAAACATACCGCTAAAGCACCTTAAAAGGAAATTGAATTAAGGAGGTGGGGTGTTCCCCCCTCCCCCCCCCCAAAAAAAAAATAAAAAATTGGGCTTTGCACATTTTTGCAAATGTTCTGTATGTGTAAATGGAGGTGGTAGAGCGGAACTTGTCTGTCCTACCTGTTGGCTATAGCATGGCTCTTAATCTTCTGAAAATCTAGATTGGCTATTCAGATGTGAAAATAGATGTTCATAAATCTTAAAAGTGTCTTGGTTTGTAGGTCAGAAAACAGTTACGTTTCACTTATTGGTAAGCTGCTTATGACCCATTGATAAGGATGTCAGTCTCCCGCTGGGCACAGTGCTTGTGTGCCCCATATTTAGGTTTGCAAAGAACGTAGAGCCAAAATCCCAATCAAGTCTGCGTCTGGTTTTAACCGTGCATGGATATCCTGTCAGCAGAAGAGAAAATAACACATCTATTTTTAAGTTAGCTGGAATTCTGAAGGCACAAACCACCTGGTATTGCTGAGCAGCTTTGGCTGAATATGTGCCATGGTCACGCCAAGGAAACGGCTTCTCAACCTTTGCTGCCACCTCCTGACCGGGTTGTGATACTGCCTCTCGGGAGGGCCGAACGTACTGAATTCCTGACGAGTTTGGCTTGGAGTTAAAAGAAAAAAATTAAAATCTGGAAGCTTCACATCAGGCAGTTCGGGGAGTTAAAGAGCAGTTGTATGGGCAATTTATTTGCAATTTTTAAGTAGACATGCTCTTGTTTAAAAGATGATATATTCAAAGCCTGAAAATTAAAAACACTAGCTTCAAACACTGTTAATCTAGGAAATTATTTACCTAATTCAGTCCTAGAACTGTATCCTGATGTTGGGACTGAGATGAAATACTGAATTGGAAATATTCACAGGAAATAATGTGTCAGAGCCTGTGTGCTTTTTCTTTTTCAATAAAGCGATTTTTTTTCAGTAAACCAATTTACAGTTCATTAAAATTTGTAGCAGAATGAATTCTGTTTGAAGTACTAACTCAGTGTTAGTTAGCTCTGATGCCACAGCCCACTGGAGCAGTTTTGACCTTTCTTTCAGGCTAATTTGTCCCTTGCCAGTGTCAGACTCATTCAGTAACAATATTTTTTATCATGCAGGAATAGCAAGATTTTTATTGTTATTAATTTTGTTCCATCTTGAGGCTCAAAGGAAAGCCCTGTGGGGGCTTTGTCTCTTGTGCTATACGCTGTTTTAGCCCTTACCACGTGTTCTTTGTCAAAGATTTAGTGCCTTTAGTAAATAAAGACAGGGCAGATACTGACCCTCAAAACAAGTTTCACCCAACAGCATCACCCAGAGTTTTTAGTTTAGTTCTTTTCTGTTGGGTTTTTGACTCCTATGCTCACAAGTCAAAAGTTCCAAGACTTCATTTAAACTTGGTGAAATAACAAGTGAATAATAATAAAAAAACCTTTATCTTGGTACGATTACATCATTTAAGAATAGATAAATTTGGTTTTTGTAGATTTTGTTGATGAAAGCATGGAACGGCCCAATAACATTAACGTCATTAACCTATGTTCTAAGTTAGTACTGTCTACTGAACAGGAGACTTTTCTGCTGGAAATCAGGCAATGTATGTTGCCTTTTCTGAATTTAATTCCTGTTTTTCTGAAATAGGCATAGTAGTTACATGAACCCAGTCTATACATACACAAAACAAGGCTTCCTTTGAATGGCTTCAGAGCAGGTGACTGATTAAAATGGGCCTATCACTGCATTAGGAAGACCTCTAATATCTATCTCTAAACAAATGGACTGTTGCTTGTCACTTGCCAAGAGAGTGTTTTATTCTGTGTGTTGTTGACATGGATACTTCAATGCTTCCTTTATTTACTATTAACTAGGAGCTGCACTGTTCAGACATCATGTATTTTTCAGAGAATCATTCTTTGCCTTTGCCTGTGAATAAAAGGAGCCTCTAGAGTGTGTGTGTGTCATAGTGCTGGCCCAGGTGCTCTCATGTTGTGTGTTTAGGGCACTTGACTGAGAGTGCTCTCTCTGCTCAGCATCTCTATGAACTGTACAGTTTGCTTTCAGTTTTTAAACCTGTTTCAAAGAATGCATAATGCTTTTCTTGAAACACAACAACAAAAAAACCCAACAAACCCACAAACAGCAGCAACAAAAAAAATGAAAACAGCCCCCAATCCCTACAGTGTTCATTCCATTTAATTATCATTACAGGATGTGAAATTTCAGAAATCATAAGTAGTTTTTATTTTGTAACTTAAGTGACTTCAGGTGTTAGAATAAACATGCTTTTATAAAAAGCTGCTTTTGAAAATGTGCTTTTAATTAGATGAAATGTTAAGGTGATATTGAAAACATGTCCATAGGACTTCAAAAAACAAACAAACAAAAAACCCCTACCAAACCCAAACCAAACATTTCTTCCAGGTGATTTCGGATGACTATAAGATCTGACCTTCTGTGACGGATTGTCTTCAAAATGGTTTTGATAAATGTCAAACCTTGAAAAGAATTAATTGTCTTGTTGTGTTGTTTGTAACATCTGAGGAATTACAAAGAAGGAATTGGACTGTGTTTCTGCTTATTTTAAAATAACTTTTTTCTGCCCCCAGACTTGAGGAAGGACCAGATCAATTCTGAAGTTAACTACAGACCTCATGTTAATTTCCCGACAGAATTACATATGCAGATGCCCAGTCCTCCAGTAAAGAGGTAACTAATACTGGCATTAATTTACTATGTAATAGTTTAAGAAATGCCAAGTTCTAATACGTGATAGTAAGCAATATTAAGCATGCAAAAGTTAAGGTATTGAATATTTTTGACAGACAATGCCTTTTGTATTTTACATAATTGATAGGGCTAAATGCTCTGTTATTTTTAATTTTGATGCTGTCAGTGGTACGTAAGTAAACTTGCATTATTTTAAACCATCTTACCAGAGCAAAGGGTTTTAATAGTTCTCTGTTTTGAATTTATATACTACAACAGGCAGTGATTAACCAATTCGTGGTTAGTGCAATAACCCCATAAAGTTTTGAAAAGTTTGTCTGGAAGGGGAGGAGAAGGTAACTCCTGTTTAGAAGCTGCTGCTATGTACCTGTTGTTTCTACTTTGAACTGTAAGTGCCCAGCACCTTCTAAAATCAAGAATGTAAACGCATATGTAGCACCCAAAAGTAACATCTAGTATTTGAAGAGTGGATGTATCAGACTGAGTTACAAGGATGCTTAGAAGAGAGCAGAGGTTGTGTTTGACAATAGTCCTGACTGTTGAAGGAGTTTGTCTTACTGTTGTGGTTTAACCCCAGCAGGCAACTGAGCCCCACACAGCCACTCACTCACTCCCCCCTAGTGGGATGGGGGAGATTATCAGAAGAGTAAAAGTGAGAAAACTCATGGGTTGAGATAAAGGCAGTTTAATAGGTGAAGCAGGAGCTGCTCATGCAAGCAAAGCAAAATGAGGAACTCATTCCCCCCTTGCCCTGGTCAGGCAGGGGCTCAGCCATCTCCAGGAAAGTAGGGCTCCATCACGTGTAACAGTCACTTGGAAAGACAAATGCCGTCACTCTGAATGTCCCCCCTTCCTTCCTCTTCCCCCAGCTCTATGTGCTGAGAGCATGATGCCATATGGTGTGGGAAATCCCTGGGGTCAGCAGTCCTGGCCGTGTCCCCCCAACCCCTTGTGCCCCCCAGTCCCTCGCTGGTGGGGTGGGGTGAGGGGCAGAAAAGGCCTTGGCTCTGTGTAAGCCCCGCTCAGCGGTAACCAAAACATCCCATGGTTGTCAGCACTGGTTCCAGCACAAGCCCAAGACAGCCCTGTGCTAGCTTCTGTGAAGAATGTTAACTCTATCCCAGCCAAAACCAGCACACTTAACCTTGCAGATATTGTGTCTCTTGCAGAGATTTTTTGGGGCACTTTACATTTCAAATGAAAGAAACCTTGGAGTGATTTAATACAACTTCTAATCAAATGGCTGTATGTTAAGCAGATTCCTATTCTCTAGTCAGTTTGAATGTTTAAGCGGTGTTATCAAGGCTGTCTTTGGAAAAAAATCCTTGGTTATTTGAGCCTTTTCTTATGTTTGTATGGATATTTACATCCTGTGTGGTTTTGTGTTTTAGGGTTGAAATGCCTGAGAGCAATAGGAAACTTCTCCCATCATCAGCTCTTCAGCCAGTTCTTAAAGATGTTGTTAAATCAGAAAGTAGGAACAAGGCAAATGACCAGAATTCTTCAGAGTGGCTTAATCCAGACAAGTTTGAGAAGATGAACGTGTCAGTATATTGTGCTGATGGTGTATCGCACCCCTATACAGAAACTGTCTGTGGAAGGAAGCTAATCAACAGTGACTTTCGCTCCCCTTCCCAGCCGCAGTCTCATCACGCAAGAACGTTTGGTCCCAAGGCAGGCTTGTCGCCTTGTGTGCCACAGAACCTGTCAGAAAGGCCCATGGTGCTTCCCCCTCCCGGGGAGCATCCTGCGCACCCACTCCGAAGGGCAGATGCTCTTTGGGTGCCTGAAGCGGTGTACCAGAATCTTCCTCCCCCCTTACCGCCGAAGAAATATGCTCTGAATCCTTTGCCAGGATCAGAAAATAATTCATCAGCTGATGTAAAATCGACAGAAGTGTTGCAAAATAACCAGTCAAGGCAAACAGGTGCACCTTTAAAATCTGCATCAGAAGCAAGTGTATTTACAAATGAACAAAGGCTTAAAGAGCCATTTCAAGGGAACGAACTGTTTGTTCATAAACCGGATTCTCCACCTCGCTTATCAGTTAATGAGTTTTGGACTGTGTCTGAAAACTTTTTAAAGAAAGGATCTCGTCATACAGGACCAAGTGCTGGCTACGTGGATGGAAATGATAGCGTATCCCTAACGACTTATTTTTCAGTAGATAGTTGTATGACGGACACATACAGGATGAAATATCATCAGAGACCCAAGCTGTATTTTACAGATAGTGGAAATTTTCACAAAGAAAAGCATCCTCCATCAGCCGGCGTAGAGCTGAATGCTACATACCATGCTGCTCTTGAGCCCAGGCACCCTACATCTGAGCAAAGGTACGAGGCAAACGTCGAAGGCATACACTGCAGTAGATAGATGCTTTAAAAAACAACCCAAAACACACTCTGGAACTGATTTTTGCATTTCATGTAGTCTGTAAGCGGGCACAAACCTTGAATGTCTGTGTGATAACTAGGTACCCAGCTGACTTACTCTGCTTAGGAGTTATGACTGTTTAAATGAATATGCAAATAGAGATGAACAGAGGAGTAGAGGTGCTAAACTTCTGGTTCTTTGATTTGTTACTCTAGTTGCCTTAATGCTTACCTCTGTTACTCGGCTTGTCTTCTACAGTTTATATTAAAAAATGGTCCCCTTAGGTGTATACATCCTACAGCAGTGGGATCAACTAGATGTTACTAGTTTTGTAAGAGAATTTAATTAGTTGCAGTTTAAAAAGAGTTCCTTCAGACTGTGGTCGCTATGTACTTAGACTAACAAAAGGGATAAACATATTGCCACATATAATGCAGTAAATGTAGTTAAAATAGAGCAGTATTTGTCCTGATAGGTAGCAGGAGGTGGCATGGTGTTTTTTTCAACCGACTTCTCTGAGAGTCTGTGCTTTCACAAACCTTCAAGTGTCTTTAATACAAGTTTACCCAGAGAATTTATAACTTTTTATTTTAAAAGCCTTAATAATAATTCTTTAAAACCGGTTCTGGTTTGCAAGTGTTTAAGATTTTCCAAGGGAAATCAAGCAAACGGCAGTAATAGACGGTCCTGTTAATACACCTGCTCTGTGTACATTTTAAAACACATTTATCAGATGTGTTCACCCTGTAAGCTATATACTTTTAACTTGCTAAAATTAAACCACGTAAGCTACAGACTGATATAGCAGAATAGGATGTTAATTTTAAAATAGTTATCGTGCAACTATGAAAGATTTTAAGGTTTTAGATATATTTACTAGTTCAGTTCCGATTTATTCTACAACTGCATGCAAAGGCAATGCTGCTATTTATTTAACTTCCTATCTTTATTCAGCTTGACATTTTGAGCAATGTCTAAAGGGGATCAGACATTTAATTTTACAGATATTTTTTTCCTATCTGGAGCAGTCCTACCCATGGTTGCGTTCTGTATCAGCAGATCAGGCTGACTGAACCTGCAGCCATTCAGACTGCTGTGGCCGAGGGGGCAGGCAAAGAAGAGGGTCCCCTCTTTCTCTGCTCTAGCCACCCTACCCTGCAGTTTTGGCAGCTCTGGCATATACCATGTCTTTTGTTAACCTGACTTATTTCAGTAAGGAAGAGGAGGATTCATTTGACTTTAATTTGGTTAGTTAAATCAGTGCACAGAACTGTCTAGTGAGTGCTGAGGCCCAGCACGTGGCTGGGGAGGAAAGGAGGGTGAACAGGATTTTGTCCTCGTGGCAGCCCTGACTGAAATAATCTGCTCTCTTGTGGTATCGGGGCAGGGGCTTAGAGTTCTGTGTCAGTTGTATCATAACATTGAACAATGTATAATCTAGAATTAATGTTAGCAAAGCCTGACACAATCCAAAAAGGCTCTATTTTGCCATATTAGGGTGTTAACTTGGGGTGCTGCTGATTATGTCTAAACATCAATGCCTTTTAGTTATGAAAATAATGCAAGAAGGTTAAATACGCGTAATGAAAAGCCTTGCTCATACTTGCACTGCTAGTCAGAAAGGCTTTTTTTATGCTTGTAAACATTATGTGAGTTTTAGTACTTCCACCAAATGTTGGCAATTGTTTAGCATGATTTATCCAAGGTATACATGTAAACAGTAGGTTTGGTTATTCTGGGTCAAGGCCCATTTTTGTTGTTTTTTTTTTAACTACATGTAACCTACAGTAGAACTGGAACATGATATATGCAACAAACCAGGTATCTCAGACTTAATCTTTCTACTTTCTTGATAAAAATTTGTTGTAGCACTTGAAAAAAATGAATTCTAGAATCTGTAGTGCAAATAATTACGCATGTTTAGGTATGGCTGCTGGTAAATAGCAACTTTAAAAAATTACCCTTTTGTAAGAAAATGAGTTGAATACAGAAGAACCCTGAAATTGTAAGAACTTAGATTTCCAGTTGTAATATTTTTTGAGATTTCAGAACATGTAAATTAAACTTTTCTAGTTCATCTAGCAACGTTACATAATATAGATAGCCAGTTAAATATAACTGTCTTCTAGTTCTTGTGTAAAAACAAAGATTATTGGAATATGTAAATAATGTAAAATTTGTAAAATGTTTTGCAAAAATCTTGTATTTGAAATGACAGTATTTTTATCTATGAATAGCACAGCAACTACTGTGAATGATGTTAGAACACTTATTTTTAAACATGCATAGCAATGTTCATACTTCTGTACCATAAGCAATATGAATGCCTGTTGCTGACACCAATGAATTTGGCTTCCACTAAGCACAACTGGTAAACTTATTTTTAAAGTAACTGCAGTAACTTAGATGTACTTCAGTCTCCTTGCTTTTGCTTGAAACAATTTTACCAAGCCACTTTCTACGTGACCCATGTTTACCAGGTATTTAATTAAATAGACAGCTAATCGTGGCACCTTTGTTTTTATATTTGACTCTGCACTCCATGTATGTATGTAATATTTGCTGACTAATATGTGATAACTTGTTTTAACTTACCTAGGGTGCCTATTTATTTTTTTACAAATGTCCCCTTCTGGCTATAGATTTGTATAAGAGCCTAGACAATTTTTGTAACAGTGAAGACATTAACAAGTCTTGTAATTAATATATTTTTCAGTCTTTAGAATTATTTTCTTGCAAAGTTCTGCTTGTTCAAACTATCAGATAAAAATTTTTAAAAATTAAAATATCTTGGTCTTGTGTTCTTTTGTACTCCACGTTTTTCTAAACCCAACCCCAAACAAGCAAGTACCACTTGGCTTTCCAGAAGGACATCTTTAAACACTGACAGATAACACTGCTGCTAGTGGTTGAAAGTTTTGCAGAGATGGTGGTTCATTTACCTTTTTTGAACAGTAAAATTTATCTTCTGAAGTAATTTGTTTATAAAGCTGTTAAATCTATCTAGCTTGCTTAATACCCATGAAATGCACAAAGCAAATTCAATACCATAACCTGACACCATAAGTTGATCAGTTGCATGAGTTGTATTCGTGCCTTACTGCCTCTGCTCTGTTAGGGATAAGTGAAATTGGCCTTGATACATTCACCTGCTCCAGGAGCACATGAAATAGTTTGACCTTGATGCATCACAAGCCTGCACTTTGTTAGCTGTAAGTTTTCTGAGATAAAATATTGTATGTCAGAGCTGTGTGACTAAAAGATACCTTGAAATGCCTTTTAATTTTCTAAAGGCTATTAAGGCTTATTCTCACCTGTCTTCCTTACCAAGACAGAAATGGAACAACATTACCATGCTTCCCTAATAGGTTGTTCCCTTGAGATTTCCCTGGTGAAATCACATTAGAGGGGAAAAAAAAATAGAGAATGTCTCTTTAATACCTTCATCTGGAAAACCCATTTTTCTATTTGTGAGATAGCAATCACAGTTCAGTGCTCTTCTGCACCACAAGTCAAGATCTCTGAAACTGCTGGCTTATTTTGTCAGTACCCACAGCCAAGATCATAAATGCTGGCAGGTAAAGGCATCTCAGTTCTTAAAACTTAGGTCTGATACATCGAGAAATCCACTGTCAATGGAAGACTGACTTTGACAGCAGAAGAAAAATAAAGGGAACAAGAGCATATGCCCACTTTTGCATCCTGAATCCTATTTAACACAATAGTAGCCTGTTTTCGTTTAATGTGTTAAAAGACACTTGAAACACTCTACGCTTCAAAGTCTCTGAAATCTAGTTGTTTTATTACATTTATTCCTAAAAAAAACAACCCAACAACCATGTGTTGTTACTTGTCAGAATTAGAAACAAGTATTCACAAGTGAAAAATACTCAAGAAAGCTGGACCTCCTTCATCCGCACCCAAAGACTGTCTTGCCCAAAACCTGATCAAGTAAAAAGCCTACTCCATGTACTTGGCTTCCTTTTTCTTTCTCCTGAGTGCAAGACACTCCTGGATTTAATGCTGTTTTGAAAGTCTGCCTGCAGTGAGACAGATGGAACTTTGATGAGGCACATGGCAGCTGAAACCTCTTACTTACCTATTGCCATCACCCATGGAAGACAGTACTTTACACAACCTGCCAGCTACTCAAGAAGGCTGCTGTTGTAAGCTTGCTCCTTCACTGATCATAGGAAGGAAATCAGAACCTGTTTTATCTAAATCGGTAAGCAAGGGCAGCAGGCTGCTACTGCTGTTACACACTGGCATGTTTCAGAAGGCAGAGTAACTGCTGAAGCTGGAATCTCATGCACGCTGTATAAAGACAAGGTATAACAGAAAACCAAAGAGTATCAAACCCTCATGATTAACTTTTTGGAAGTAGATCAGCTGGGTGAGCTTCATCTGTTGAGGCAAAAGGTCTGAGTTACAACTTCAGTCTGCATAAGAGCTGGATTTTATTCTCAGCCACTTACAGTCTGTCCTTTCAGTTGATTTTATTCAAACAGTACATATTTTTGTTTCTGCTTAACAAGCCTTTAGGTACTAATTACAAAAGCAGAGTCAAACTGTCTTATGTGGCCTTTAAGGCACTGTTTAGAACACAGAAAGTGGATACAGGTGAAAACCTGAACAGTAACACTTATGATACAGCCAGAGATACGATATAGCGTATGTATGCGCCTCTTGCATTCAGATGCAAGCAGAGTCATGCTCCCAGTTGCTTATACTTCACTAACCGTCCTCTTCCAGTGCTCATTTTCATAAGATGCATCCTGTGATTATCAAGTGACTCTAGAGGGAACAGAAAGCATCTGGTTACTTTTGCAGTGCTATACAGTCCCTTAGATGATACAGCAAACACAAGAGCAGCATCAAGCATATTTTCTGATCTAAGAACTGTTGGTTTTTGTTGTTGTTTTTTTTTTTTGTTTTTTTTTTTTAAAAAAGCGCCACAAATCCCCACGAGCTGCTGGTTTGGAATCAGCTTCACCATTCTTCGGAGGTACCTGTGCTTCCCAGGCCTTCCCAGGCCAGGCTGCCCAGTGCCCGCTCCCCTGCCAGGGGCGGTACCTCCCCCCGCGCCCGGTTCGCCCGTGGGCACCCGGCGAGGCGCGGGCTGCCCCGCTGCGGCTTCGCCGCCTCGGTTACCCCCGGCTGTCCCTGCCCGTGCTCCAGCGGGAGGCGAGGCCCGCCGAAAGCCGGCCCTCCTTCCCGGGCGGCCGGCGGGACCCCGGCCCGAGCCCACCCGTTCCCCAGAGGCGGTGGGGGCTGACCTGGGCCCGGCGCCTTCAGGGCAGCAGGTAGATAACCACGAACAGCACCAGGTCGAAGAGGATAAAAAGCCACAGGTCTAGCCAGTAGGACTGCCCCGACAGCGACAGCGACCGGCCGCCATCCTCCGCCACCTCCGCGCCTCGCTGCTGCTGCTCCGGCCGCCGCGCCGCCATGTCCGCGGGGGTCCCAGCGCGGCACGGCCCTCCCGCACCCGCCGCGCAGGCACCCGCTGCTCTTCCGGGTGGGGAGCCAATGAGAGCGGCGCGCACGTACCGCCGCCGCCACGGCCTGTCGCCCCCGCTGGCCGGCGCCGCCCTTGCTTCCTCACGCAGCGCCGCGCGCCGCCCTACCCTGCCCGGCGGCGGGAGGCCGTTGGTGGCCGTTGGGGTACGCGTGGCGCTGCTGCGACCTCCCGGCGACGGCACGGCTGCGCTCCCCGGCTGCCGTCCCATCGGGCGGCCCTCCCCTCAGGCAGCCGCCACAGTGGCCCCTTCCCCGCTGAGGGGCTGATGGCGATGTCGCCCTTGTGTGGTAAAGGCATTGGACATGAAGGGAGCTCCTGCTCGTGCTGGGAGAAGTGATGCTTGTGGAGGCTCTCTCTGAGCTGGTGGCTGACAGTTCTGCGGTAGTACCTGGGCGCCTCTGGTTGCTGCTCCCTGACAGTCCTCAGGGCGCTTGGCCAGGTGAGACAAGGGTGTGGGGAAAAGCAGGTGGTCAGTCCTGTTAAACCGCATTGGCCTGGTTCTGCTGAGCTGTACTGGGACTTGTGTGGAAATAAACGTTCAGAAGTTCTTCCTGATACAGTTTCTTGGAGAGCAGATGATACCCCAGAAGAAATTGTAAAACCTTTTGGGAAATCCTGTTGTGAAGACTTTTAGGAAAATTGAAACTGTTTTAAGATATACTCCTGTCCTTGAAGGTTAGTTGGAGCTTGTACACCCTAAACAAACATTGAGAAGTTTGTAGAAAGTGTCTACTGTGCTTCATTTACGCACCGCCCAGCTGCATAAGAAATTAAATGAAGCTGCACAACCAGATGCCATACTCACAGGTGGGATGTACTACCCTCAGTCCAGCCCGTTCACTCAGTATTGAAAGGAGTGCAATTATTTTCATTGCTCCTAGAAGAGTAACCAGAAACTAGGGAGTACACTAAACAGAAACTTCCTCAGTGTAGCTAGTAACTACTTTTAGCCTCGTATTAAGAGGAAAAGGCAACGCTTGCTGCAGAATGCAGAGAATGTGTGTCTGATCAGAGTTTAACTTCTCATAGGCATGCACCTGGAGGGAGCTATCTTCCTTAATAACTTCTATCATTAGAAATAAGGATGAACTTGAATTTGTCTTTATATAGCAAGTATTGGTTAAGCGTATGCATGTTAGGTGAAGTATATTAGAGATTTTTGGGGAAAACAATGACAATACTTCCCCTTTAAGTCTTGTACCCATCTGTATTACCTCATTTGAGCAAAAGGCACTGTGGATTGGAGGTTTCCCCAAAGCAAATGGTTTCCCCTGAGGTTGCAAAGTAATGTAATTCTGAAATTCCTGTCTAGGAAACAAGTCTCCTCGTCAAATTTACTCAGCTACCTCATTCACATTCTAATATAACGATCTTATAGTTTACAGAAGCTGTACCACTCTCCTCCATGCCTTTAATTGATGATCTTAAGTATTGGGAGACTAAGTCTTTAAAGATATTTCCTTATTTTTTAAGTACAGCTGCCGACCACATCTGTCTGCAGTATTTGGATATGTTAAGTACTCAAAAAAAAAAAAAAAAAGTAACCCAGATCAAAATAACCACGAATCAGGGTATTCCTGGGCTGGGTGTGGTAGAGAGGAGTGTATTGATACCAGCTGTGGGCTAGAGCTCCACTTTCCGAACTAGAAAGGCACGAGACTTAAAGGGTCAGCATACTCGGGGAAGAAAAAGAAAACATATTCAGAAACTTAATGCAGCTTTCGTTCCAGCCAGTACAGTCTCTAAAAGAAATAAAATGGCCTTCTCCAATTTCCTGAAACCTTTGACATGTAATTGTGAATATACTTCTATGCAATTTAAAAGCAATAATGACATGCAGCAGATAACAAAGGTCAAACTCTATAACAGCATTTCCATGGTTAGGGCTTCTGCCTTATAGTTTAGTCTGCTTTTTCAGTGCGCAGAGCTTAACTGAAAGAATCTGCCACATAGCTTATTGTAAGCCATTATTCTTTATTCCTCTCTCTTTTAAAGGCTTTAGTATCTGAACGAAATAGCCTAGAGAGAGACAGAAATTTGTAATGGTGGTGTTTCCAGATTTTAGGGTGTTGGTTTTGTTTGGTGGGTGGGGTTTTTTTTTGTAGTTTTTCATACCTTGGCTTTTCAGTTTTACATCTCTTTGTAATTGAAAATTGAAGGACTGTTTAAAATAGTATTCCCTTCATTGTGATATATGCGGTATATCTACCCACTGAAAGATGACTGTAAAAAATATCTATGCTGGAAGTTGCATACGTTCGATATCTGGGGGAGGAAATCCAAATTCATAAAGAAGGGTGATCTGTCCTACTCCTAACTCAAATACTGTTTGCGTCATTAAGAGCATTTTGGCAGTAGAGGGAGCTGAAGACAACGAAAATAGAGGCTAAGAGAGGATTCTGTTACAAAAACTGACGGAAAAGATGTTTTCATTTTTTAGTCCTTTATAGCCAGCAAAAAGACAGTCAAGGAGAGCCAAGAAAACAGGGGAGTAAATTTTGAGAGGTATTTTAAAACCCCATTAAAATCATAATGTAAATGCACCCATTCAGAAATGTTATTTAAAATTGCGCCTGTAAGATTGTCTGGCTGTTTGCCATCCTCAGGGAATTCTGTGATGAAGTGCGGCAAGACTTTACAGATGCGGCTGCATTCATATTTTGGGTTAGACCTCAGGGCTGTCCTCAGGCCCTCATGGCATTGTGACCTTTTAGCAAAGCCTTGCGGGAATTGGTCTTTTTCTAACTATGGCAATAGAAGCATGGGTGCAAAAAGCTCAGAAGTCTAAAAAAGGGCTCGGGGCGTATTTGCTGAAGGACAAGAGTGCTGACAGCACACGGGTTTGTTCTGCTGATGTGTCATAAAGGGTCCAGGGCTGAGAAGCAGGCTGCCCTGTAGACGTGGGGAGAGGACTGTCAATATTCAATACACAGAGAAACTGTCAATATAAATATGGTGAGGAAACCAAGTTGCCATTTGAGAACCAGTCCAAAAAATATTTAAGTTCTGCTTATAGAAAATAGTTTCTGCAGCCTTTTACAGTATGGCTCTCCGGTAGGACTTGGTACAAATAACACTTTAGCATTTGTATCGAATTGTATTTTGTTTATTCAAGGAGAAAAATAAACATAAGAAACTAGCCTATGTTTTTAACAGGGCTAAGTAATTGCAGCTTAGGAGGTGCTGTGAGGAGAGAAAAGGGGGAAAAAGCAGAGGATATGTAGGAAATTGGTCTTTTTTCATTGGTTTTTGATGCTGGTGCTGCTCTGGGTGAAGTTCTTAGCCCCTCTTGAAGAATCTCTTGGCTTCAACTCCTTCGTATATGTAGGTCTGTTAAGAAATTAAGAAAAATCAGTGGCTGCTCTTACAAAATTCTGTTTCACAGTTGCTGTTGAGAGCTGGTTAGTAGTGATTTAATTAACTGTGACTGGTGGCTGTGTGAGGCCGACCAGCCCCTGTGCAGGCTCTGAGGAGGGGAATGTAAGGAAAGCAGCCTGTTGTCCATAGGCATGCATTCTCTCTGCAAACATCTGAAGCACCACGGGACAGCTTTTGGGGGGCTTCAGAAAAAAACACGAGTCTTGAAGTGCCGTATTCCCAATACCACTACTGGACAAATTTCATCTATGTGACTGCTTTTATTAGAAGTGAGAAGAGGCACTGAAAGGTTGGACTGTGTGTTTCTGATACCTCAAATCTCACACCTGTCCATATGGTCGGGGTTTTTATTTATTCTTTTAAGCAGCTTGTGACCCACTAGCAGGGAGGTTCTGAAAGCATTACAGTTCAGTTCAGTTTCTGGCTTTACTGCAGAGCTGTGAAACGTTTCCCTTTTGTCTCAACCGTCAGCCCCTGCCCCAACCCCAAACTTTGTTTTGAAAGGGCATTTGTTAGCCATTGACAGCATTACCCTGGAGTAAGCTCCTGTAGTAAGGCTTTCACAAGGCAGGCACTTGGAAAAGGCCTTCAGTCAGAA
This sequence comes from Phalacrocorax aristotelis, assembly GCF_949628215.1. NCBI lineage: Eukaryota > Metazoa > Chordata > Aves > Suliformes > Phalacrocoracidae > Phalacrocorax > Phalacrocorax aristotelis. The sequence continues at coordinate 6,019,855 of NC_134279.1, forward strand.
CACATCTATATAGCGTATATAAATATTTATCTCTCACTACATACTGTATAGGGCTTGTATTCACAGGCTTCAGAATGCATTGGTAAGATACAGTTCGAGTTTTATTTTAAAGTTTTAAATATTGATAGTTTACTCGACTTGAGAATTTTAACTACAGATAAATGAGGTTATTTGGCTTGAAGAAAATATTTCCTACTTTCAGAACAGAAATTTTTTCAGTTCATTATGTTGTAAAGTTGGATGTAAGTGACTGCTTAACTCACCTGAACAAGTTCATCACCTACGATTTCTCTGTGTGCTGTGAGTGCTTTTCCATTATCTTTTCTAGTAAATTTTCCTACAAGTTTGCTTCCTTCCATGTTCCAGGAACCCTATAATGGGGAGAAAAACACTTTTTTTTTTCCAAAAAACCCAAATATTTTGCAATAATATGACACTGATCTGATTTAAAGTCTGCAAGAATGCTTAAAAGTGAGAAGAGATTGAAAGAGTGTTGTAATGCTTTTTTGGACATTGATGGAAAGGCTGTAAAAATGAAATTTTAATAAAACCACTAGTTTATGTAATTGCATAAAAGTCAAGCTATATTTTTTTAGTGCTCAGTACACCTTATTTTAATTAATTGTATCAACAATTTCTTGTAAATACTCACTCTGTACTCTAGGTGGTGCACTTGAGTATTGTAAGAAGTAAAATTGCAATCACCTGGATTTCATCGTGTGAAAATTGCTACATACTCTGCTTTCTGGGGACTCTATGGAACCCTGAGTTTCATGGTACAGTGTTGAACCCTTAGCAGTTAAGACTGCCTTGGTTTTTTGTATATAAGTTGCAAGCATTCCTGAACAGTCTCACTTTAAAATTTAAATTAAAAACTAGGAAGATAAATCATTCCTCTTGAAACGTTACTTCATAAAGTTGTTCTAATGTAATAACTATATAATTATATAGCAAGTCTCTTACAGTAAGTTCAGTCCCATCAGCCAGACTGTACTCAAAATTGACTCCCAGAGTAAATTCAATATCTACGGTACGGAAGGTGCTTGATTCATTGACAGTAAATTTGTTTCCATCTTGTTGAATAGTGATCTTCAGGTTATCATGGGCTCCTAACTTTCTTTTCATCACATTAACACCTAGAAAAATCAATTAACATCAATCAGAAAAAAAAAAACCCAACAACCTAGAGCATCATATTTGTCTCTTTTTTTGGTGACTTTTATGTGGTAAAGTGAGTTTATTCCAGCATTCTGACCCAAATTTTTTTTATTCTTCACTTTTTATTGACCAGTACAGATATAATACAGACCACTATCCAACTGGAATGGTTATGGTTATATCCATATAACGCACAGCTTGTACAAACTTAAAATAAGGATCAGGACATTAAAATGACTTGATACATGTGTTTCTATAAAATTGAATAATGATGATTTCCTCCCTGAGTAATTTTTAAACTAGTTTCATGTTATCAAAATAATATTCCTGCTATAGAATTCCACTTAAAGTTTATAATTCAAATTCTCTGCACCTTTTCCTCAAATGTAGACTTAGAGATTCTTTGCTGAAATAAACCTGCTGGAATTAGTTAAATTGCTTAAAAATAACATAATGTAATTAAATTCAGAACATTTCACAGTATCTTCCTCCCCTCTGTGGAATCTTTTGAAAATAAACGCAGTACACTCTGCAAGGGCAGAGCAGTAAACAGCAAAAGGACAGGCTAGCCAGACGGTGGCTCACAGGCAGCTAGAGTTTGTATTCAGCCATAGTGGTATTATTCTTGTAGAAGGCATTGGAAAATTAAGACTTACCCATTGCTTCCATGAACTTTTCATAGTTTTCATTTCTGTCGATTTTCCAAGTACCGTTAAACGCCATGTTTCTGTCTGTAGGAGGACTGTGCTGAAGTAACAAATCTTTGCAAAGAGTATTTATATACTGGCTTATCTTGAAAGCAATTTACAGGGTGATGTGGCTGACTAAAGCTCAACTGATGTACTGATCTTTTCAAGGAGTGGTTTACTCTAGTTTAATCAAACTTCCAATCATAACCATGCTGCTTGATGAATCTCTTCCTTATTGCCCCCAAATCATGACAGTATCTGTATTGCACATCTTAATAAAGAATTGCTAAATCCATTAATTTTATTCACCATATTTGAGTTGTAGTAAAAATCAGCTACCTAGTGAAAGCAATAATTAGAAAATTTCTCAACATTTTCTCTCTGTTGTATCTTCATGCTTGTGGGAGAGACTTTATGAAACTGGAGGAAATATACATACCCAACAAACCAAAGGCAAATATCTAGTTTGTCAGTTATTATTTGGTAGAGATCTGTTCTGCTCAGCATAAGCAGCATGGGGCAGAGGGATCACTGAATGTCTGCAGGTTGTTTCAGAAAACTATCCCCTTGCTTCTTGCCTAGTGCTGAGCTATGAAAATTGGGATGATATTCTGTATTCATGTGCTCATCTTTAATATATAGTTTAAATTCTGAGCAGTTTCTACAAATTTTCTTCATTGTAATGCATTCAGTGAATGTTATGTGCATCTAACTAAGAAAAAGATGTGCAGCTGAGTGAATTTACCTGATGTGGTTGATTTCCATAGGTCCCAGATTTTGTCTGTTCAAGGATAATGCAGAACATGAGTCTTCCCTAACTTAGCTGCTTCTTCCCCCAGTCCCGTTCCCCTCTAATTGGTGGTACTTGAAACTGAGCAAAACTATTAACCCAGCTTTTGTCTTTACCGAGTTTAGGGTTATAATTATTCTGTTCACATAGATGGTGTCAGCTTTGCTGTCTGTTACCTTCAAAACATAAATGTAACTCCTGAACACCAACCCATCACCAGGTGATGGGTTGTGTTGTACTTACCAAATTTTAACAGCATCTTATGTTATCTTAATCTAATTACGTTATCTACATCTATGGATTGCAGCCTGGAGCAAGAGGTTTTACTGAAGTGTAACTCTAAATTTAGAACCTTGCTAGCAATACCGGGATGGTGCGGCTTTTCACTACAGTCAGCTTAATTTTGAAATGAATAGTAATCTGGCTAACAGACTGGAGAGGAAAAATAGCTCAACAAGTATTTCTTACTTGATGAAAAGAAAAGAAAAAAGAATGTGGGTTCATATTATTACAAGTGGTGTAGGGAAAGGTGCCATACTTGCAGCCAAAACAGGGTGCTAGAAGCTGACCGTGCATTAGAGTTAAAATTAACTTTTCCAGACCCCTTTGGTCTTTTGAACGATGGGATTTGGCGCAAGCTAGTCTGCTGTCATTGTGAACACCTTGTGTTCCAACTACAGCTGTTCCGCATCAGGAAGACTCTTCCCAGCAGTAATTTGCAGAGGTTATCTCAGATCTGCCAACAGAGCTCCTTTTATGAGTGTTTCTTAATTGATTTCATTTGAAGTGAGCCGCCTCCTATACACAGCATGTGTTTCAAACCTGGAGGTTTTGCCTAATCTGTGTGGGGAAGAAAGGGGAATATGAAGGATCTCATTTGCCAAATGAGTGCTTGCTGTGAGGGTGCAGTAACCCCAGCATGGGGTCATGCTGAACATGTTGGAGCACTAACCTGCTAAGCCAGTGCATCCGCAGCTGGGATGGAGCAGGAACCCACAGCCATGTCCCTGTGCTGTGTGGGAAGGTTCACCTGCAAGTGACAAGGACTGGGGTTGTGGACACATGCCCTCTTCAGGCTGCAGCTTGTCCTCTTGTCTTCTAGTGCTCCAGGTGCTGTCATTTGCCTTCCTCAAACCCATGGTCTTCCATCTTGAAAATGCCTTTTTTTCTCTAAGGCTAGAAGCAGAGCCTGCTGCTCTTCCTGTACTAGCTACCTGTTCTTTCTTCTTCTGACCTCTTATATTCCTATCTTGCAGGGCAAAGAAGCCTGCCAGATGGAAGGCATCCAGGCTGTTTACTCGTAATGGCGGTGAGGGAAGTACCTCACAATACCTATTTAACACCACAATTTAGGTCTCACTATGTAGTTTTTACATGCAGTTTCTTCCCACATTTTCATGCAGTTTTTTACCACCTTGACTTACATAAAAATTCTAAAATAAAATTTGCAAAGAAGTAGGCATAATTTTGGTAGGAAAAAAACCCTCCTCTATGTAGAATCATAGAATCATTAAGGTTGGAAAAGATCTCTAGGATCAAGTCCAACTGTCCACCCAACAATACCATGTCTCCTAAACCGTGCACTGAAGTGCCACGCCTACACATCTTTTAAACACCCCCAGGGATGGTGACTCCACTGACTCTTTGGGCATCCTGTTCCAATGCCTGACCACTCTTTCAGTGAAGAATTTTTTCCTAATATCCAATCTAAACCTCCCCTGACACAGCTTGAGGCCATTTCCTCTTGTCCCACTGCTGGTAACTTGGGAGAAGAGACCAACACCCACCTCACTACAACATCCTTTCAGGTAGTTGTAGAGAGCGATAGTCTCCCCATAGCCTCCTCCAGACCAAACACCCCCAGTTCCTTCAACCTCTCCTCATAAGACCTGTTCTCCAAACCCTTCACCACCTTCTCTGCCCTTCTCTGGACACACTCCAGCAACTCGATGTCCCTCTTGTACTGAGGGGCCCAAAACTGAACACAATATTCACGGTGTGGTCTCACCAGTGCCAAGTACAGCGGCACGAACACTGCCCTGCTCCTGCTGGCCACACTCTTCCTGATACAAGCCAGGGTGCTGTTGGCCTTCTTGGCCACGTGGGCACACTGCTGGCTCACGTTCAGCCGGCTGTCAACCAGCACCTCCAGGTCCTTCTCCGCCAGGCAGCTTTCCTGCCACTCTTCCCCAAGCCTGTAGCTTTGCATGGGGTTAACAACTTTTGTGAAGGACAAAATCAAAATACCGCATCTCACTGTGAACTGGAGCATTGTGAGGTACAGGCAAGACATTTGACAGGGAAATATATACATTCCAGCTCCTGGAATTGGATAAAAATCAGCCAACCATAAAGTGGAAGACGAGTAGTTGTGTTAGCGCGGTACTGAATCCAAACTCAGTGTCTCAAAAAGCGTCATAGCCCATGCCCAGTGCAGTAAGATGGATGCCCATCTTACCCTTCAGCCAGCTCAGAAAATGAGCAAAATTAGTTTCTATTAGAGTCAGATTATCTCTTTTTATTGCATTGGAGTTTATCCTGACCTTTGTAGTTATCGTTGTCAATCTAAATATAATAATATAATTCATTTAGTGTATATGTATAAACAAAGATACCTTATGTCTGGTTATAGTTCATCAATTTATTTTTGCTTAACAAAATTATTGACTCTCTTTACAGTCTTTGAAGAAGAGTTCTTTCTGACAGTCATGTAATGCAACTTTTGAGCCACTTCTGTTGTATCCAGTAAAAAATTGAGGCCTGAAATAATGTGAATTGTTCACATTATTTCAGGCATATATGAAATCTAACAAATAGGAAATGATCTTTTATTTTGAGCATTTCAAGAAAGCTTTTCTACTTTTTAGGTAGGTTCTGCGTTCTCTCCAAGAATCTGCTGATTCATTTCCCTTAAGAAATGCTAAGGTATCTGAAGTTGTGTTTATATATTTAAACAAAACTCACGTTACTGATTACTTTCCTCATTTGAATCCAGTCTGTCTTCTTAACCTCTGAAAAAAATTAGAGTAGTGTCATTCTGCCAGTTAAGTATGAATTTCTGCATCAAACTTACTTCAGCAGTTTTTCTGAACCTTAAAAAAGGGGGAAGGGTCTTCTGGACCGAGTCCTCAACTAACAGGAGGATCTCTCAGATGCGCTTTTCCAGTCAGTTATCTCACAACTTGCCTTTCCCGCCTTGTGATCCTTTGGCTTCTCTCAGAAGTCAGGCTAATGAGCCAGCTCCAAACCTTTTCACCATGGGAACAGCAATAGCTGGATCCTGAATTTCACATCAAAGCTTGTGCTCCATTTCTGGCCCATTTTTCCCTTCCTAAACATTTCTTTTCATGGGCATAAATCCTTAGGAGCCTGTTCAGATCAGCCCCACAGATCTTTCAGTTAAGTAAGAATCCCCACAGGTGGTCAATATTTATGAGTTTCATGTTGTCTCTACGTTGGTGCAGTGCTGACAGCATAAAGAACTGTTCTTCTCTGAGGTCTGATGGAATGTCAGTGCTAGAACAAGCAGCAGGCTTTTTAATCTCTCACAATTTACATGAGTTACTTAGGACTATTGATGCACTAAAATCTGACTTCAGTTTTCTTACATGTACTAGAATCATACAGTACACACTTTATTCAGAGTTCTTTTGAGTTCTTATAAAATCTGGATTTCCTTCTAAAATTATAACTAAAATTGGTTTTATAGATTTTATTTTTTTAAATGTTGAAATATTCCACAATATTTTCCCTTCTTCTGTTTACCTCTTCCTTGTGTGGTTTTCAAAACTACAATTTTTGCTTAGATGGTGCATTGAAAAACTGGGGGTTTAGTATTGCTGCTTGCATGAAAGTCATGAAGGCTAAGGGTGTGTATTCTTGGCTTCGTGGCTTTCTTCAACGTGTCAGCTTCAGAACACTGAAAATGGACAAACTTCTTAACTTTGAAGTTTGATCTTTAAATGAGGTGGATGGAAATAAATTATTAACTTATATGGTCATGCCAGTTTCATCATGCCATTCTGTGATAATCGTACCAAGCTGTATTACGATGCTAACTGACCATGAGGTTCCAAAGATCTGGGTGACAAAAATGCTTTTGCAGTGGGTTGTATTGGTCTATCCTATTTATTGTTTTGTGGCTTGTCTTCAAGTTGTTCTGCCTAACATTAGCTAGGACAGGAGAACTCAGCTTTACCACAGAGCGATAACGGCTTGGTGCCAGCATAAACATGATATACTTATGTAAATATTGTTATATATAATACTAATATTAAGAGAGAGATTAATCCCTGTTAAAACCATGCAGATTAACTGTTTCTGTCAGGTAGTTGTGAACTGATTTGGCAGTGTTTATGCATGTTTTCTACTGCATGATTCTCCTATACGTCTTGGGATGGATTGCAAAGATAGTTGGGCACTTAAATAATTTAAATGCCCATGGATCCCATATTGTGAAGTTTTACTAAGCATTTAAACCACATTTCTCAAACTTGTATCAATATGGTAAATAGATAATTCTATGCTGGTAAAGCCAAGTGTAGCATAACTCTGGGTGGCCTAGCAACAAGGAACTTGATGGAGCCTAACTAATGCCGCCTCTTGGATAAATAATTTCAAAGTGCATATTGCATCGGTTGTTATATTGCAGCAGCATTGGATCATACTTGAGCTAGATTTTATCCTACTCCTGCTGCCTGTTTGCTAAGTTTCTGGTTTTATTTTGTTCAAGGAGAATCTCCTGGATGCTGCTAATATGCAGTCGGTTCAACATGAAGATTCAACATTTGAAGATTACTTAGAAATTTCCAGTGAGTATAGATCCATCTGTCTGATTAGTTAATAGCAGGCTCTGGATCTTAAAACTTACTCTTAAGTGTCTGTATCCACTCCTTTTTAATTTCTGTGTAATGGCTCTGATAAAAAAGTGCTGCATGTTTTTGCGAGTTGATTATTGGAGAGAACTGAAGTGCCTGACCTAATAAGCCCCAGGTTAAAAAACTCTAGAAGCAAAATGCTGGATTTTCTTAAAGCAATAACAACCCTGGTATTTACTTCATCTGTTACTGCATAGTAAAATGAATCCTAGGATTACCTAGAATAGTAGAATCTTGTCTGGTTTCAATGAAAAGGGGGCAACAGTAAACAATTGCCAATTAAAATAGTAAAGCTTGTATGAATCTCCAAGTATTAGTGCCATTTGTCACTTGTCACATAGAGACTGATGTGTCAGTTGACTCACAGGGCTTTGTGCAGGCTTATCTAAGGTATTTAAATGTATACCTTAATACTCTTTTCCTGTATTTTCCAGGCAAATACTTAGCAGCAGGGAAATTTAGGGAAGTAGTTGCTTTTTGTTGAGAATATGAAACGTGATCAAAGGGTGGGGTTGTGTTACAGTCTAATGAGCTAACAATTACAGTAAAATTCTGCACCAGTCTTTTCAGTTTCCCCAAAATTTGAACTGGACTTTTAGTTCATTTCAACATGGCTTTTTGCTGATTGTACAATTTTGCTTTTGATTATGATATAGCTCCAAACTCCACCAAAGATTACTGTGATTATCTGGATTAGTAACTTGAATCTAATCTCATCTGTAAAATAGTGAGCTTCAGAGTTCTTCTGAGCTCAGCATAATAGCAAGAGAGCACCCTATATGGTTCAGATATTTAAATATTTGTATATCCAAAAGGAAAAAATGGCTTCAAGACAAAACATGCTTTTCTTCATGTCTTACGTAAAAGCAGACCCAACATCCAGATCCTGGTTCTATTTCTGGCTCAGAAATGGACTTTCTGTGTGACCTTGGTCAAATTAACCCCTCTACTTGTCTGTAAAATGAACTTCCCTTCCATTAAGCAGCCATATATATCATAAAATAATATGCCAGTGACTTGATTCTGAAGAAATGCCTATATGTGAATATATCATGTGTAAACTAGCGCTATGATTTAACCATGGATTTTACTCCTCGTTTTTGTTAAAGATCTTTGACGATGTTAAAGAAAAAAAACATGTGTAAAATACAGATCTATTTATCAGCCCTTATGAACCACTGGGTGGGCAGTAGCAGGCTATGGCTGAATTGATTATCCTCATATTTTAGCAGGAAAAAGGATTTTATCTTTAATTGATAGTACAGGGTCAGAACAGAAAATAATGCAGCTGTTTGGAGAACAGATCAGTCTCTTGGGAAGTGTAAAAAGAAATTTCCATGTTAAATAAAATAAGAACTTTGGAATAATGGGGAGAAAACATGCAGCCAGGTATTTCAAGAAATTCTGGATTGTAAATACCAAAGTGAAAATTTACTGTGTTTATAACTTGTGATATTTTTCAACTGAAATTGAAGTTCTGAAGTTCTGTACATGCTAAGAAATGCTACTCTCCTCTGAAGGGCCAAAAAACTCAGTGGCTGTCAGATTCCATAAATTTAGATCCTAAAGTTGACTACTGTAACAAATTCACACATCTGAATTATTACTGAAAAATCTTAAAGGGTGAGATTTCATGGGAATGTGAAATGGATGTCAGCAATAGCTGTCACCGCTGTTAGTAAAAATATGGCTGGAGGAAGGAGCTATTGTCTTTTCCATTTGTTAAAAAGGCATCGTAGTTGTGCGAGATGTGAAAGACCAGGTGCGATGTTCTTTTTCACCTCTTCAATCAAAATGCCCTCATTCAAGGTTATATTCTTCTCTGGGCTGGGTAAGAAATGTATTCCAGTACTCCTGCTGAAAACTGCACCACTTCTCAGAAATAAATTCAAACATTCAGTAGGCCAGCGAAGACTAAGCGGGAGCGTGACTAGGTTGGTGAGTGGGCTGGAAAGATTGTAGTCCCAACAGCAAATGGTTACCAGATATATGTAGATATACATAGACAGTTGTTCAGTTGTCCTCATAAACTGCAGTTGGTTGAAGGAAACAGTGCTTGTGTTTTGTGCTGAACTAAATCTGGCCCTTCATAACTTTTTGAATGAGACTGTTGTTTGTCAGGGATGTACATACTTTTTGGTTTTGCCTAGAGCTAAAAAAAGTCAAGCCAGAAGTGTTGCTGTGGAGAACCTAATAGGCAAAGAAGAGAAATTGCCAAGAAGCCCATTGGTCTAGAATTACTTCTAGGATCAGCAGTTTGCACATTTATGAGGCTTTTGTTGTCAAAAATATTTTTTTCACAGTTTTGTTTGAAGTCCCTGGGTGGACTGTTTCCACCTCTCTTACATGCTACCCCAGGAACTGATATTTGGGGGCAGAGGATATTTGGGGGATGAGGATGGAGCTGTGTAACAGTTGTATTTGCCAGTTCTACTTACCCAATAAATAAACTGGTTTCTGGCAGCTCCTAGGAAGTGTAGCTGCAGTGCTCTCTAGTGGTTAGTAGCCCTGAATTACTTTTTGCTGTTTTAAAACGAGACGTACTTTACCACTGGCTCATCTCAGTAGTACTTCTGAGTATCTTTCTATTAATAGTGAAGTTTTTCTCTTCGGGACCTCTAGGACCTAGAGGAGTTGTTATAAAATATAAATTTACAGAAACAATGATCTGAATTAGGGAACAACAAGGAGCTGAAAATTCAACCTCAATAATATTAATTATCAAACAGTAAAATTTGACATCATCCTTTTTATTTTGAAAAGCATGAAACCAGTACAAAGAGAAGAATGAGGAAATAAGTAATAAGTAGCTGTTTGACCATAGAAAATAACCTGACTCTGTATTCTCTATTAGCTGTACAGTATGTAGGACTAATGGTTCTTTTAAGTAATGCAGCTAGTTTTACTAAGTAGTCATAGGACAGAAGCAAGCAAGAACACATAACATTCAGGAGACTTGAATACTGCTTAAAGGCAAAACATAATATACAGAGTAACCCCCTCAACCTAGTACAAAAATACTGTGCCCGGAAACTATGTATTTGTTCAAATATTTTTAAAAGATAAATGAATACCAATGGACAAACTCAGTGGCTGGTGACTGTGATTAAGATTTTTATTAAACTATAATAGAAATGTATATTAAAACTATTTACAGTGCATTTCACACTACATTCTTTAATAGACACGTGCAGGTGTCTGCCATGTGAATACAAAGAGGGCTCAAATTCTAACTTCAGTTACATCTGTAAGGTACCTTGGGCATCAGCAGGAATAGCTGAATACAGCAAAGAGCAGGTGAGGCAGGTGTTACCAAGGGTAAGAGTTTGGTCCCTCTTTATAAGTAAAAAAGGTGGATTTGACCCATTCTTTCATTTTCTATACAGCTCAATCCAACTCCCACTGAGGCAAATGGGAGTCGTATAATTGACTTCAAATGGGCATTTGAGCACGCCTTAGGCCCTGGCATGACAAGCTCGTGCTGTGAAGGTTAGCGGAAACTAGGTATTATATAGCATTGTCACATAAATATACATTTACAAACAGTGGTACTTAGATATGAGTTTCTCTAGGGAAACAAACTTCTTTATGTGGAAAATAAACTTTCCCATGCAATTTCCATTCATTTAGCAATGACAAAGATAAAATATCTTGCTGTCACAATTTGTTGTATTTAGCAAGTATCACTAATTACCAGGCCAAATTCTGTGATGTTTTCTTGTTCCTGTTGAAGTCCAAACCAAAAAAATCCAGCCCTCATTATTTATCATACTCTGGCCAAACTCATTCTTTTATTCAAGCTCCAATGTTCAAGCTTATCTTTCAAACTAGTGCAAGTCCCTGAAGAAATACAGCAGGGAACTGTGAAATAAAGCTGAAACCTTGTGGAATGTAAACTGCATGTGATATGACATGAAGAAGAAACTGCAGCATCACAGAGGCAAGACTCCTAACTAAAGCTAATGTATAAATTTGCCTGAAATACTAGGTGTCTATAAAACCTTTAAAAATGTATTAATTTATTATGAGTGAGGCATTTTTTCCATCAAAACTCTCTGCTATCTTCTCATGCAAAACTGCAAAGGACACCAACCAGATCACTTAGGCAACATCCCCGAATTTTAAGGGGCTAGATCTGACTCTTAGTAACTTTTCTGTATAATGGGTTGGAAAATCAGTTACCTAGTAATCTCGAAAAATCTTACATATGAATTAGACAGTGTTCTGATTTTGTCAGTTTGTGCCACTGACAGATAAAATGCATTGGACTGGAGTCCAAAAGTTTATCTTTACATGCATGCAATTGTCAGAGGGTGATGCACGAAATCAGGCTTCAGTCCCCTCTTCTAAAGAGAGATCAGCTCGTCATCAATGGAATAGATTATTCACTTTTATCACTTGTATTCTGTGAAGATATGATAGTCATCTACTCCTAACTTTAAACTAGTACTAATTAAAAATCAATACCATCTCCAAAATCAACATTACATTATTTTTCCTTCCTTTCTTTTATTGTGTGACATAATAGAAAACCTAGACATTCTACAGCTAATATTGGATGTGTGAATAGCTTGTTGGAAAAGAAGTACTACCTACAGCTTAGGAGCCTCACTGTTATTTTTGACGAGAAGAGGTAGGGTTAATCAGTAATTTTGTGTATGTTAATATGTATGACAAGTAATTTTTTCTTAAGGGGAACAAAAACAGAAAGAAAGTATACCTTCAATCATTAAACTGTGCTGTGGAATGACTTTAAAAGAAAATATGTCCATGTCTGAGAACAAGTAGGATACTAACTTAGATGTCTTCACTGAGACAAGTATTAGTGGGACAAATTCTGTACCTGAAGACTTAAATATCAAATTTCACAATGGCTTTAATGGACTTAAGACTGAACTGACAAAGTGATAAATTCCATTTGAACTTGCTTCTTGTATAATCCACACTGATTGCTTCAGGTAGACAATACAAGTTGGGGAGAATATGTTTGAGACCTGACTAGAATAAGAAGATACACAACTCATGATGAAATGAATGGCAGCTGCATGGCTGTAATCCACTAGCTAGGTTTGAAAATGTTGAATTCTGAAGGCAATGAATTTCAGGCAGAAAACAGCCTGGCTTTTTTTCATATTATCACCTATCTAACTTATGAAAGGAATGAGCAATTTCTGCAAACAATTCATACAAAGCTATGACGCGAAACCAGCACACTCTGACTTCGCCTTCAGGCAGAGTAAAGCACTGTATAAACAATTTGATCGCTCTCTTGAAATTTCATGAAGTACAGCAATCTTTTAAGGTTCTTAAACCAGTAAAGGGTTTGGTTTTGTAGAAATATATATAGATACAGGTGTATTATGACATTAAAACGGTTTATTTACTAGGAACTGTATTTCAATATATGTTCCAATCCTTGTAGTGAAGGGGACTCTGTGGGATAAATGTGTACAGATATGTCATTAAATATATGCACATACTGACTGTGTTCATTTTAAGTGAACCTTTGAAAAAACGCAGTGTCATGTCCATTTTTTTCAAGTCAAAGGTATGAATCCAGCACTCCTTCACAGTAGTTATAAATTTATGTCATAATAAAGCTTTGCTGAACACACAATATAGCAAAGAAATACTGGGATCTTAATGTAAATAATATGTCATATCAGCATAGCTGATTTGCTGTGTTGTTACCATGAATTACTAGTCTCAACCATACTAGCAAGAATACATCTTATATACAGATACTTGATTCATATTTATATTAAATAGGTATCTTATCACTTAGTGTAATAATTATATTTTGGTATCTCAAGCATTCAAGGAAAAGAATATACAAGGACTATGAAATCCTGAAGCAAAGTTTCCTATTTATTAAAAAGTACCTAAACCCCTTTTTTCTGGGGGGAGAGGTGTTGTGGGGGCAGGCTGCTGTCATTTTTCTGCATTGCTATGACATGCTACATACATATTATACTGTGTATGCATATAAATACACATATGGAGCACTGCAGAACAGTAGCCCTAGAATTCTTAATTATTGTTGAACTCCATACTTTTTTTGAAAACCTAGAAAAAAAAAATCAGGAGAAATATCTTTGTAGAAAAATGTTTTCAAATTCAGCTGCAATAATATATTCTAGTGACTCTTGTCACTAGAGAAGTTTGAGAGAGGATTTAATCAGTGACAAATAATTTAGGTTAGCAGAAATGCTAGAGACTATCAGAATACTCCATTCTACATTAAAAAAACCAGCTATGAAACTCAGGGTCATCAAACATTTTGAGACATTTACTTCATTTTTTGTTAGCTTCTGGTATAGTTTATCTAAATGTGGAGACTGATAAAAAGAGGTTGTTTTCACTGTCTTTCTGACCAGCTCTTACAAGGGGGGATTGATAATCTCCTGGGAAGAGTAATTTATTGCAGTTTCCAACTAGAATTTTCTGGATTACTGTGATAGAAATGAACTCCAACACTTCAAAGTACAATCCCAGATGTATTATTTTTGCCTAATACTATGGCTGATTTTAACTGAAAAATCATTACTACAGATTAACAAAAAAATGCCATTTTCTGTGTCTCTGCGCAGCCGAATTTACACCTACTGCTAACCAACCATAGATGGCTGACATTGATCTCCTCATCCTGTCTACCCAAAGAATAGTACTCTCTATTACTCTTGGGGTTTCTCTAATGTGTATATTTTCTTGAATTGGCTTCCAATTCAAAACAATTTTTATTAGTCATCTTCATTTAAATAAAATATCAATGTTGCTTTTTTTACTAGTGCATGTTAATTGATTGCTTACTTTTCTGATCGTTAATGCCTCATATACAAATGGCAAGTCCCTGTAGCGCTGTTGGCTATTTTTGCTTTCAGAAGTCTTTCTTCCTATTTCTTTAAGACATTGTGATTAAACATTTTTAACATTTTCAACTAATGCTAAAAATGATTTTTAAAAGATGCTAACATAAAACGTTCTTCAAAGTGGTCATAGCCATTTCATAATAGCACTGGCCTAAAGAATCAGTCATTGGTAGTCACCAGAAGTGTGTCATTCCTGCATCATTCTGATTCAGATTTTCATCTCTTGCTCTTGCAGTCACATTCTCTTCTACTCTTCCTGCCTGTGATTCAGTCTGTTCATTATGATGATGTTAAATTCAACTTCCAAATGAAGTTAAAACCAGCATATAGAAATGGTCCTGTTTAGTTTCCATTTCTCTCTGTTTCTTGCAGCTTTCTATGGGAGCCTTTCTTCCATGGCAGCCTGTCACTTATATTGTGACATTTCATCAATCTTCAAGCAGTTTCCATTATTCATGGATAATTATGACACTTCTACCCCAAAACTCGTAAGACCCCCATTGCCTAGTATTTCACAGGGTTTTAAAAAATTTCTCCAAATGTAAGGCATTTGCTAAGACATTCCTCTAATACGAAAAAAAACCTACTGGGTGCACAGATTCTGGGGCTTTTTCTCTTCAAAGCCCTGTTCTGTCTCCTGAAAGAGGTTAGCATAGTATATGCTGGATTAGGCTCCCCAGAGTTAATCCCAATCTTTCCTCTGAACCTCTGGGAAGAGAACAGGCAGGAATGCTCATTACTTTTATAACACAACACAGCAAGATTGGAAGAGGAAAAAAGGTGCGAAATGCAGTAGTCTTTAAGATACTGGCCACAAAATGATCACTAAACAACTATATACATCTATAAAGTAATAGGCTCTCGGGGACAGTCGAGTAACTGCACTTGTACCTTCTTGTGGAATAGGGTAGCAAAAACTACCCTTGCAGATCTTTTTCCATCTCAGTCAGATGTAATAAAAGAAACATACTATCTTTATATAACCTTGGCGTATACATGGTCATGCTATATCTTAAAATGTGCAAAAATAATATAGCAGTGGCAAAACATAAGCCGAATTCATACAGTGTTTAGCAAAATGCAGTACTCTCCTATTACTATGTCTTCTATGTGAACTTAAGCTTGTGGTTGTTAAATCAGCATCTCAGTTCCGTTTGGCTTGATTGCTTTCTCCATTAATCAGATTCTTCTCTTGTTGTTCAGCTAAGGATTGCCATTTCTGCCTATTTTTCCTACAGCCGTCCAGTAAAGGGTAGCAGGCCTCTGACACATGCGTTAGGGCCTGAAATAAATTAAGAACATGTAAAACAGATTACATTTAACAACAAAATAAGTGTTCTTAAAGATGACCATGAGAGAGACCAGAATGATTGAAATATGAGGTCTATCTAGAATTGAAACTGAACTTGTGTTTTGAACTTCAAGGAAGGCTTCCTGCTGCACATCAAACATGAACACAGTTACCTGGCAGTAGTGCAGATCAGACTGAGCAGCAGTGTCCACACAGCACTTGATACACAGATGCAGAAGGAACCATGAAAGGTTTGTTGTATTATGTACAAGTGACCTGTCCAGTATTCCTAGTGAAGTACTATGCATGGACTTTGTTTACAAGCCAGTCCTGATGTGTAGCAAGGTTGGCCATAAGGATGACCTTGGAATGGTAACCAGACATAGAGCAGGTGTAGTTAACGGGACTGTATTCACTGACGGTGTATGAACTGATCCAGAGGAGTTCTCCCAGAAATCTCTGAATTCAAGATAGTTAGCATTCAATAGGTAAATGACATTTGACACTTAGTGCCTTTTAGGAATAACAAGTATTTTTCATGATGTAGCTGTGATACTCTATCAGAATGAAGGAAAACTGGATTCTGATATTTAAATATAGAATTGAAAAATAAATAAAAGCACAATTCATAAGCCTTTTTGTATGTTTTTCTTTCCTGATGGAAGTGATGAAAATGTATCCTCAAGCTATGACAGTCAGTCCTTACTTGCATAAAGGGTTCTGTTAGCTTTTGGAATGAAGTCACACTATTCAGAAGTGTGAAGTCGGAGTTCAGACTGTGCGGGACAACAAGGTACGGGAAGGAGTGTTTGAGACCACTGATTCTCTAACTACTATGACTGACTGTAAAGTACACAGAGGAGAATCCTGGCCCCTCCACTGGTCACTATACAAAACCTAAAATCAGTCAGAATTGACTGAATTCACATGGATTCTCATTCAAATGAATGAATTCCCATTCAAATAACGTGAGGTAGCAATGTCTAATTCTCCTGTAACTTTACATAGGGACCCTACTGAATTATAAGCTTGTCTAAATCTTCGTAGTTCCTTTTGGCTTTACAGGCTGCTTCATTAGTCCCAGTAGACTTAATCGAATTATTCTTGATTTACACCACTGTAAGAAGAATGGGGCTGTCAAATATCTCTGGGGGTTTCCTGTTTTATTTATCTGACTAGATCTAAACAGCATTTTAAACTGCTAAATGAAACTTTTTTAAATTAAAAAATTAAGAGACTGAAACACATTTCTCTTATTTTTTTCAGATTTCTGAACTTAAAGGGAAGACTTGTAGATCATTCAGTTTAGCTGTGCTGGTTGCCTAGCTAACACAGGCCACAAACCTTCAGTTCATTGGGATCTGACCTACTCTGAATACCATGGTAAGTCACATACTTGCAGTGCTGTATTGGGAACTCATCTCTGTTTGCTTTGTGTGTCAAATTCCTACTGACTGGATGAAAGCTAAGAAAACAGTGAAAAGGCTGTTATTACAACACTGTTTGTTGTTTGCTTTTATAGCATAACACTGCAGAGTGAACACTGTGCTTTTTCATTTCCAAAGTAACATATTGAAGTTGTTTATATGTTTTACCATTTATTACTCATCGAAGAAAAGAAAAATCTGTGTGAGCAGGTAATATCCCCTACCTGTACTCCAGTCAGAATAAAGAAACACTGGGTCAGGTCAGCTCAAACCATAGCCCCTTCCTTGGATTTAGCTGTACTGTCACGGGTTTTGTCACTTCCTCATAGGCTCCCCATCCTCTTTAGTGGTCTCTGCCCCTACAGGTAAGTCGCTCTCACTTATCTGCGAGGTTAGGGCCCATGCTGGCATATTCTGAGTCTGTATAAAGCCCCAGACAGTGTGAGCCTCCTATGTGCTGTTCCCTGTTCCAGTTCAGGTCAGACTTTGAGACAAGATGACAAGTAAGAGTGATACACTGAAAGCTGTAAGAGGCAACGTACTCTGAACAAAAAAATGCTGCTCAGACCCCCTCCTGTGGATGTAGCATCTCCTTCTTTCTTCCCCAATTAAAGAGAAGGGAGAAGACTCCAAATATTTGTAGGTGCTTTTTGGCTGCTAACAATTGCAGTTACAAAGCAGGGGCACAGTAGCTAGAAATTATCCATGCACCCTGAACTGTACAGGAGCTGGGTACAGTTTGGACTAGTATCACTTGGTAACTGCTGATGTAAGCTGCAGGGCACATTTCAGAGAAAATAACTGAAAATTTTCTGGTCTTTTCATAAATGGAAAGGTAAAGTCCTCCCCTAACAAGAAAAAGTATAGAAGTTCAGGAGGTGTAGGCATTCAAACCTGCTCAGGTGTTCTGTTCAAAGAATTTTCTGTTTGTATGGCCTGTACCTTTCCACAAGTACTCAGTCTTCTTTCCATGGCCTGCCTCCTACTGGAGAATGTTTTCTGAGGCTTCCTAGCAAAGGCTGTCTTATTTTCCTGACAAACAGTTTCTACAGCACAAGAACATATGAATTTCAGGGGCAGCATCTTGTAGCTCCCTCTCCTTCCTCCATCCTTGTTTCCTTTAAACTGGTGGATGTGGATTCTTTTTAGAAAAGTTTACCGTGTAAGAGGGAAAAATTTGAGTAATCACCTTGTTCCTCCCACTGGCAGATTCTTCAGAAATAGGTTACCTGTTCCTCACCTTTCTTTTTCTCACCTCAGTTCCTGTAAAATACTTGCTACAGTCCCAACAAACAGGCTTGCACTCTAGTGCTTTACTGGTTTAAAGAAAAATCAGAAATCATTATGTTTTGTTTCACACTATATCTGACCAAGTGTCTGCTTATACAGTTTGTGACCAGGATGAAAAATATTTCAATGAATTCTCTCAGGCACTGCTTTTGTGTGTGATGAAAGAAAAAAATGGGGTGGGAAATGCTGAACTCAGGTAAATTTCCTATACATAGCATATCATCTTTTGCATGAAGAGTTCTGAATTCTTTAAAACTCTTAAACAACACTTCTTGTCAGTGCATGACATGGATATCATTCTCCTTCTAGGTAGCAAAGCATTAGTTTTGTCACTTTCCCTGATGATCATAGCAGCTCATTGGAGCTGCTGGAATCCAAAATGTAACGCAGGGATCTAACACTAAGTGCACAGAGCACAGCAATAACCACTAGGTTTTAAGAAATTATAACAAAACACATTAATCAGACAAACATACCATTAATGATAAATACTAAAATAATTTCTTCAACTGAATAATGAACCATATGTAATATATAACAGAAAAAATTAACTAAGGGACTAGTTTTTTATTTGATTTTTATTCTAATTTTAAATCTCCATCTATCAGAGGCTACAGTGAGCAGTTCTGGTTTTAGATCTTTGCAATCCTTTCTTAGGCACCATACCTCATACAGCTGCAAACAAACAGCATCTATGAATCCAACCTGCATGCTGGGAATTTTATTTTTCTTCTCTCTGTTCATTAGATCCTGCAGATGAGAAGTAAACAAGCTCTGTGTTTAAATGCATTAAATAAAAAAACCCAACCAAAACCAAAGAGACAGGCTGGAATTAAATAGTAGCACCTTAAAAAGCACAGCAAGCTCAGCGCAGCAGGGTATCAGTACATGTGTTGCAATGCAGGTAATGTGACTGCATGACTTGCCTCAGGAGATTGTCTTTGGACTGACAGAGCCCAAATAGCTAGACAAATAGACAAGCTTGCTGGTTTTGGATAGGTTGCAAATAGGTACCAATTTAGGAATGTATTTCCTAGACAATAGAGTGATACCGATTTAGAAGAAATAACGGTGTCTGTTCTTCTGGCTCAGACATAATGACACACTGTTGGTGTTTGGGAACCGCAGAAGAAAACAGACTACTAGGAAGACAGGGAAGGAGTTGGTCCTCTGTGCTGGTCAGTAGGAGGAATTGTGGCTTTTGAAAGTAATGTGAAGTGCTGTTTGTAGAAGCCATTTTGAAAGAGGTATTTCTGCCACTTACTGTTGGTTCTATGTTGAGTTCCTTCCGCTCTTTATCTCCTTGATCGAAGAACTCACTAGCTACCAGCTCAGCAATCTGTAAGAGATTTCACACATTAAGAGCTCTAGAAGTTTTCTTGCCTACCTACAATCAAAACTGCTTCCTGCATTTCTTATCTCTCCGTAGGATATATCAAATTGGGACCCCCCCATAGACTCCCCAGCTTAACAGCTAGCTTTTAGAATTCTTCGTGTGCACATCTGTGCACAAACAAAACACCTGCGTGTGCTGATATTTAATGTGACAAAGCAAAGTGAATAAAATGGCACATAGGCACACTGATAACAGTTGGAATGATCGACACACAGAAAAAAGTCAGCTGATGCTAGTGTGTTATATCAATTGACTGTCTCGTAGTTACACAGAAATGTTGGAAAGAACAAAGATTCCTGCTTTACCTTCAGATTACTGCTTACATGGTGACATAGCAAATGCACAGATCTTGCTACAAAGACCTGAGAAAGTCTTCAATACACATACAGCACTTTGAAGGACTGCTTCCTAAGGCTCTGCATTTCACCACTGCCCTTGCAATAAGGACTGGATGGAGGAAGCAGAAGCTGTTATGTGGACTTTGTACTTAGCAGATCTTAAAATTAAGCATATACCCGTTGCTGAACTGGCCATGGTTTGGTTATGGCTGATAAATCACAAGCAGTCATCAGCATTGCTCTGTAGAAAAAGTAGAAAGAAATCTCTGAATTACTGAATTAATCAGCACATTTATTTATTTCTGACATTAGCAGTGACTGCCGTCTTTATTGACAGTATGGGGACCAAGGACTGAAATAGGAATAGATGTAGAACATAACTAAACTAGGCTGTTTTTTAAAGGCACTGAATTTGAAATATGGCATCCTTCCTTTCTGAGACGGCCTGTGTAAGCCTGCTTTTCTGTAGCTGTGCAGTGCAATATGTATCTCTATTCTTAATCTTCTTTTTTCTTCACTTCACTAGTTCTTTTCAGCAAAGAATCAGCTTCAAAACAAACTGCCTGTCCTGAATCTTTAGTTACTAGTTTCAGCAATTCAATATTTAAATATGAAGTATCAAGAGCAAAAGGACATGGTACCTAGAGAGGAATCCTACACTCGTTGGGAGGAACAGAAATGCTCATGCAACTCCATGTGCAACTTAACGAAGTTTATTATACAGGTTGCAGACTTAGTAATTCAGACCCGGGGAGTCATTCAGTGATCTATATGCCAGTGACAGTTTGCACAGGCCCAGAGCACACAGATCTGCTGGGTTTAATGAAATTCACAGCAACATGGCATGGAAAATCGGGTACCTAATAATATTAACTGACTTCTTAATTATTCTGCTTTTACTTACAAAAATAGCTCCTTCTGTGTAGGATCCTCCCAATTAAATTGCTTCTTCCTTAGAAGTTCAAAAAATTCTCCTCTCCTCCTTCAAAAGAAGTTAAAACAAAAGATTTTGCAGCATGCCGACCAATCCAAACATCCAGCAATGACTATCCGGCCAAACTTGCCTCTGACTTACTTTATGTATAGTGCTAGGTCTGTGGCAAGAATGGCTTGTTTTATCATTTTCAGTGTGGCCTTGTATTCTTCAATGGAAAGGCTGCTGAGAATCTGATTTCCCTTTACAAAAAAACAAAACCAGTGTTATCAGTATAATGGGCAACCGCACACCAGTTTGCTAAAGCGTCTCAGATAGTAAATCATTATGAGTTGCTTGCTGATATCTGATGTCATTCTTTTACCCTGCTTCCTTTTGCAGATTCCCCAATTTAAAAATAAAAATTCCAATCTTCTTGAGTAATGGCAGAAAGCCGCACAGCAACAGCATCATAATTGACTATTACAAAATGAAACTGCAAGCAGAGAAACATCAAAGCCCATTTCGCTCATCAAAATTAAATTTGCCACTAGCTGTATCGTAGTATTTCTCTTTCCTCTTCCCCCACTCCCTGAAGCAGAGGAACTATAATAGATTCCAGTACCTTCCTATATACCTTATGTAAATGAAAATATTTTCCTTTTATGAAGCAACATAAATAATGGGCTATTACATAGAAATATAAGCCCACTGTTAAACACAAACACTATGGAGGTGGTGAAATGGCAACTTGCCTCTACCTTTTTTCCCTATTTTCGTGTCTCAATAGGAAAGAATCATTACAATACAAAGGATGCTGGAAGTACCATACTTGTGATATGAGGTGAGCAGTGAAAATACACTGCTTTGAAATGATTGTGCATGCTGAATAACTGGTCTTAGAATTAGTTAATAATACAAAACAACAAGAAAGTAGTTTTCTTTGCATATTTACTTAACTTAGGTTTGGCTTCACTTTGGAATGTCAACATTAGCAGTGTTTTGTTTGGTCTCATCAGGACTGCTTTGTGTATGTGTAGGCTGGAATGTTTTTTGAAATGTGAGCAAGGATTGGGTTTGTTTGGTGGTTCATAAGAGGTCAGTGAAAATGGCAACAAATCCTTTTGTTTCCTTTGGTCCAAGCAAGCAGGTACTCAAAAGGATATTAGCAAGGCTTCCCTTATCAGGCAACGCTTGGAAAGGTTTGGTGGCACTCAGCAATGGAACTGTGATTTCAAAACTGCTGCATTTGCTTTCTTTACCCAAAAAGGAATAAAGATCACTTAGGAATGTATAAGGGTGGGAATCTATCCAAAAGTTAAAAATAAACAGTAAAATAGGGGATAGTTTCCTTCAGCATACATGAAAATGTGGCACTTACTGGACTATTCAGGATCATAAGGCATTGATCAAAATGATGGTGCTCCATGATTGAGTGGCAATACAGCTGAGCCAGTGGATGTTCGCTTCTGAGGAGTAAAAAGACCCATCAGGTAGAGGAATCGAATTAAACATACTACTAATCCAGAAATAACTTCCCTTTTAATCTCCTCGTTACCCCACCCACCCATGCTTGGTCTTAACCAGTTCCTTTCCCCCTTCTATGTAACCAGCCAAACAAAATGCATACATTCTGAAGGAGGCGGGGGAGTACAGATAAAAAGACAATGCTGTTACTTTGTCAGAGCACAGGCGACTAGTTTTCAGCCTTCTGTTACCTGTAGAGACCATCTGCACAGAGGAGTGAGAAAGTAATACAAGGTTTTGTGAAGAGTGAAAGTTCTTGTATGAAGAAGAAAGGCAACAAGAAGCATTCATTCACAAGCAAAATTTAAGTGACAGTCTTGGGTTTTGTAACATTTTAAACACCAGCCTGACTTATTTAGTCAGCTCAACTACTGAGCTTGTAAGTAATAATGCAGAGCTAATCAGGAGCCCACTGATACCAATGGGAAAATTCCTGCTGACCTCAGCAGACACTGATGCAGGGCCCAAAATGCTGATCAAGTGATTTCCCAGTGTTAGTAACTGTATTGGTACCTCATTCATCACCACTCTCTTCATGACCAAACTACTGCAATATCATTACCTCCCCTTTGCCCAGGGTGAAATCCAAAAGGGAAAACAAGGTGTTGGTTGTACTACAGGCAGTAAAAACCAGCATGAAACCAACTGTGTGGATGCAGAATGTAAAGCTAAATCAGTCTAGAGAATAGAAGTTACTGTTTGAGTAGCTTTAGACAAAATACAGAAACTCCTCCTCTGAGGATTTCTAATTTCCCTGTTCCTCATTGCGTAATATGGTTCTTAGCTTTTGCTGCTCTATATCCATTTTCAGCCCCTGGTCCCATGTTGCTTATGTCATCTCTTCAACTAAATCAGGATTCTTTTGGAAGTCTGTTTTGCTGCTCATCCTGAGTCTAGTACTCTAATTATAACCTGACCTCAAATGTTTAATCATGTAAGAAATTCTTTTTTAGCGTATAGTTTTATGGGACTTTTTCTATGGTTAAGGATCATTCACATGAATGAGTGGTTGCAGGATTGGGTCCCTGTGTAAGTGAGCGCACAGAGAGAGTCAAATAAAAGTCATAAGAGGAGACTCTGGGGACTTAAGAAGCAGAAAAATGTGGAGAGAAAGATGGAAAGACAAACAGAAACGCGGAAAGGGAGATTAAAAGATGCAAGCCCCTGAGGACTATGGGCTGGCTGCCCAGCGCCTCCTCTGAGACCACTGCAAAAGAAGTGTAGGGCAAATATGCTTGCATGTTTCTGTAAGGAAACGAATTGTAGGATGGTGCCAACACATGCTGGGAGAAATTCCCATTGAGTTAAGTGGGATGCATACTGTGTCCCCTAAAGTTCATCCTGACTGGAGAGGGAAATATGTGAGAAATATCTTAGGTTATCTTCCCAAGTACTGCACCAGACTAGAGCTTGCTCAGTACTTACAGACCCTGGCTGTCTGGGAAGACACAAGTGCTGGAAATAAACTCAGGTCCTACTTCTGTAGTACATAGCATTTCTGTTAAACCACCACGCCAGGCCAAAGGACACCACTGCTTTCTGAACACAGTGGTTTGGTTATGTAGTTTTCAGATTCTGTGCTTGCGCACTTTACATGTGGGTTTGGAAGAAAAAGAAAATAAAACCCCTGCATATCTACCAAAAGACCTTTAAGCAGTTCATTTCCTGTAATTTGTACTACCAGGACCATTTCAATTTTTGAAACAGTGTTCTTAAGAGAAGAATCATATGCTGAGTTTCCGCTCTCCCTGCTCCCAAGGAAGAAACAAAAGGAAATAGTCCCTGGAAAAAACAATTTTGCATTTGTATTTAAACGAGGGATTTAAAAACAAAATTAGTGGAATTTTCTACTGAAAAAGAATTATTAAGCTGTAATCATCTCTGCATTACAGCTTGTGCAAATGTTAGATTTTGCTGTCTATGACACTTTCCCAGGACATTTTTGAGAGGAGATGACGCATCTCCAGATGTCTTCCAGGAAATTTATTTTTAAATAAATAAAGCAAAAAATAGCTAACTGGTTCCAATCACTGCAAGGCTACAGTTACTACTGGAATCCCCTATTAGGGAACTAGAAATAGGGTACTCTTTCAGTTTTATGGGGGTTTGGGGTTGGTTTTTGTTTGCTTTACACATCAGTCTCAGTGTTATTCTGAACATGGATCTGTAAGGCGGGAATTCTGCTTCAGCTTACTTGTTTTCTACCTTTTGGTATTCTCTGCCTCAAATAAACTTTTCCTCCCCTAGTGTCTTACTTTGCACACAGCAAGAACTGCAGACCACTTCTCCCAGAGGGTAGCTTCAAAACCACTCTCCAACTGTGCCAGAACAAGATACATGTATACGCTTCTGGGTATCTCTTCCCCATCTCTGGTCAGAGCAGGACACTCTGCTATATCACAATAATCATATTATACCATGTTTTAAGTCAAGCTATTTATTTAATTGAAGAATCATACACTATTATTTGTAGTGAATACTAAATTCACTGAAAAATGCATTTTGGGCGGAGCTGAAACTTTTAATACATTCTAAAAAACAAGTTCTTTTAGTTAAAGATTAAAATGAGAATATTTTAGAAGAGTTCAGATGCTTCATTTTGATAACTTCAAAGCAAAATATTTTGTTTAGTAAAAATATTTTGGTTTGTGGTTTTAAAACATATTTTGACTTTTTGTGTTGTGAAGGTTTTTCTGTAACTCCGGAACTGATCAAAGTTAAAGAGTACAGATAACCCAAAATCAATGCAAAACACTCATACATTTTTAACGTGATTTTAAATATGTATCTTATCCAAATCAATTTAGAATTCTGGAAAAACACAGCTAAATGATGAGTAAAACAATCAGAGTTCAAAATGGTAGGGAGGCACCTGTGTATCAGATGGCTGCAGATCTCAGCGCTGTGCTGGCCCAGACCAGACGGGGAACAGCTGGCTGGGCAGGCAGCCACCTGCAGAGCTGCACATTTCCTACACGCTGGCCCTTGGAAGCTGGGACCTTTTGCTGTCACTGTATGGGAAATGGGGGATGTGACATCCGGAACGAGAGCAGGAAGACGCTGCCCCTGCACAGTCTACAAAGAGTTCACTTCATCTGCCACAGTAGTAGTCAACAACTGAGGTTGTGCATCTGCTTTGGACTCTCAGATGTTTCTAGCTGTTCTTGCACTTTGTAAAATCCTGCTCCTTTGCACAGCCTCACATCATCAAATCAATTAGGTTGTACTTAATTTACCTCTGTGATTTTGGTATTAATTTGTGTTTATTTAACTTCTCTCAGACTGACTTACCTTTGGATGTAAGAGTTGTTCACTCCCCTGTGATCCAAATCATGGCTTAGAGTTGCTATCAGCAAAGCCAGTGTTTCCAAGTCAGTCAGTTTGCTCTATATGTAGAGTAATAAATACAAGGAGTGAGTTAGCTTTGTGATGGGGATTTATTTTGCACAATGTGCTTTGTATCCACTGTCTTGTCTTTACCCAGATAGGAGATAGAGTTCTGGCCCAAGGAGGACACGGACATAAAATGGTATGCTGAGAATAAGGGTTATCTCTAAAGTTGTGGTGCACAGCAATAATCATTCTCCACAGGCCTCAATGCAGTTTTCAGAGGGAACATCACCTAGCCCTATATATACTGATGAGAAAACTGATACAGAAGAGGAAGTGATTTGCATAATGTCACCTGGCAGCGAAGAGAGCGCAATTTTTTTAAATTCTGGCCATATGACTTTTAGCTTAGGTCCTCTATCACCTCAAGGGAGTTATGCTACATTTCCTAAGTAGGTATAAAAATTCATTATCCAAATGTCCTTGGAATAATCAGGAGGGAGAAATGTCAGGCTTTTCATTGATCACTGGGCAAATAAATTAACAGAAGTTTAAACCCTTGGAAAACAAAATTAACCAATATCTGACTCATTATTAAGGCATTTATTCTGGAGCTCCAACAAGGATTAGTGGAGAGGTTACAGTTTCTCATTTGTGACTATTTTGTATCTTTAATGTTGTTCATAGAATTGGATAGAAAATTTTTTTCAATCTGTCCAGTGAGAAACAGGCTGGACAAAGCTACAGTATTAATGCAGCATTTTGTACTGGGACAAGAATAGCAGGCACAAGAGACAGGACAGGAACGTGAAGAACAGCTAGTGACAGCACTGCCACTGGGGGGCTGTACCCTCTGTACAATCAAAACCATATTTTCTTTAAGCAGTTACAACTTCAGTAGATTTACATCTGCTTTCTAGATTACGAAACCTGTCCTTAGCCTAGTCAAAAGAAAAATCAGTTTGGAAATGAAAGATTTATGTTACTCCTAGGAAGATATGTCCCCCAGTGCTTGCTTTCCCCCTCAAACTAGAGAAAATTGTGAGACTTATGTTCAGTGCTGCTCTGACTCCAGAATCTAGGACATGAAAATCAGTGTGGAGTGAACCCAATGTAGTCAGGAATAAAACAATTTGTGGGAATTGCAGTGGAGACTGACAGGATTCCAAAAATAGCAAGCAAGCTATCAGGATCATCAAAGATTGCTAGAGCACACACAGAGCAAAACTACCACGGCCGTTTCAGTATAGAAGGAATATGAAAGCCCATGTCTTTGTCTCTCCCAGCAACTTTTGTCTATTTTTTTAGGGAGACAAAGTTTGCAGAGGAAGGGAATGACTCTTTATTATTGGTATTGGGTTTTGGTCTACAAATAGGATTTTATTTATTCTCTCAGAAGTGCTTACTGTAAAATAGAATAAACCAGCTAATAACAATTGTCTGTAATCAAACTGAAGAAACATGTTAATTCAGAATGAACAAAACCATTTTGTTTTCTTCAAGAATATAGAAACAAAACATTTTGGAAAAATCTTGAATCAATATCTTTCTTATTTTCGGGATCATTTAGCTCTTCAGTATTTATAATAAAGAATGATAAGGTTGGTTTTTAAATGACTATGTTTCTTTTACGTGGAAGGTTGAAACATTGTTCAAAAGCACTGAAATGAGCATTTAAATCTTTATTTCCAAAAAATGTTCTATCGTTTGTCTAAAGCTGTACTCAGCTCTGTGTTTAAACTTTAAAAATTTCCTGTTGAGTATTATAAGGAAACATCCTGAAATAGGGTCAGTCCTTTTCTTCTCCACCTTTTTGACTTGTAGCGTAAGCAGTAACTTTAAAAAAGGGCATAATCATGTACGTGCCTTATTTGAGATACTCCCATTGGGAACATCCACCTGATGAATTCTAGAGGATTTATCTGAAACCAGGTACATAACAACATGACAACAATTTCACCAAGCCCTTAAAGCAGAAGTCTTCAGCAGAAATATTTTGATTTCACTAGCAATACCACAGAATGATGAATATCTTACTGATGTGACAATCAGAACTATGCATCATTATTATAGAATTTGTTTAGCCAGAAGATTCTTAGTGTAGAAACAGCAAAATGTACCTGAATTTTACCAGATTTTAAAGCAGCAAACATGCACTGCGCTGTGTTAAAGGCATGTCTCCAATTGTGATAAGCAACATTTTTCCGATAATTTTTCTTTACGCTTAAAATCCATCTGCAGAGAACCTTTAAGAAACAGCACCAGATAGTTAGCTGTAAATGTATTAGAAATCTATTCTTTTTATGAAAACAAATCTTTCTCTAATCCTGTTGGAAACCTGTCTCAGAGAAACAAATTTCATTTTAACTCAATTAACTTCAAATATAATATAGTTGTAACTGTCAACATAGATAAGAATATGCTTACAGCTACTAGTTCAGCCTCTCATTGCGTATGCAGTACTTGTGGGTTTGTGTTTTTATTACTGATGGCTAAATGTTAGTGTCAGAGGCATTGCTGTTAGTTCAGAAACTGAGTTATGTTGAGCTTACTGGGAGAAAAAAAACCCGTGTTTGTAATGACATATTTGATAGAGACATTTTATTTTTTTAATTACGGAGTTCTCTTAAGAGCTGTTTTGATAATGAACATGTAGCTTTTCCCTCCTACCAGCTTGTCAAAAGACAAGCAGAATTGGACTTTGGAAAGCAAATAAGTATGACAGAAAGACAGCAATTACGATATCACTGGGTAGTATTTTTTTATGCAGGAAGAAAGTATGCCCTGAATGTTTTGCACAGCACTATTACAAGTTGTGGGTTATAATTTACTTCTAAGAAAGTGAAAGGTATAAAGGTCAGATAGGAATTCGATGTGTACTAGAACAGGTCCCTTGGTTTAAATGGACACAGTATACTGGTCTATGTTAAAAGCTGGCTGAGAATCTAGGCCTTGGTTTGTCCAATAAAATTTTTCGTGTTCCCAGTGAAAGGTGTTGTACTGACTGAAATGAAAATCTGGTATCATTCACCCACATAAACGATGCCACCAGACAAAAGCAGCAGTATTCTCTGCCTTTCCACTGTTAAAAAAGGAGTGGTAAGCTACTGCCAGTTTTCTTTAGCTCTAGTGTGGAAAGTTGCACGTGTAGCTTCAAAGCTGTCAACGTTCACTTGCTTCTATCGAGATGTGTAATTATATGTCTATTGTCATGGTGTTATTTTGGTTTTGCAAATCCATTACAATTGCTCCACTAGGAACTAGAAGCCCACCTACCCGACTCCCTCTCTTCTGTTGGGACATACCCACCGAGATAGAAGCTCTTGGCCTTATCACAAAGGGCAAACTAAGTACTGGGATATTCAAGAGATCAGACTAGGTAATGCAGTACTCCCTTTGGCCCTTGAACACTACTAATCTAAACTGGTCTATAAACTGGTGATCTAGAAAGTAAATGCCTGTTTTCTTTTACCAGTTTGTTTGCCTATGAAGTCCTCTGAATTAATCCTGCATTTTGATACTGAACTTTGGAAGTTCTGTTGAAAAATGTATAAAGCAAAAATGAAGTATTTAAAAATGAAAGTTTTAAAAATAGAAATTGTGTATATTGACTGGAAGAGGCCTAAGAGATTATCTAGTCTACCTCTAGTGCCAGGAGCAAAGTAAGAATGCCTGTCTAGAACACCTCTGACAAATGCATATCTACAACTGGATCTGTTGGTAAAAACTTTCAGGGAAATTTCAACAGCCCACATAAGTAATCTTTTCAGTCTTTCCTATCTCCATAATTATAAAGTTCTCCCTAACCTCTAATCTAATATTACCACTAGCTATTCCTTTGTTTACTATTTTTAATTTATGCATTTGGCTGTTTTTGTTAGTCTTTATCTATTTATTCTTGCTGGTTTTGAATACTGCTATACATTTTCAAACTAATTTGAATTTTCACCAAGTCCTCTACCTCCACACCCCAAGATTTCTAAAACCATTTTACAGTCCATTAACCAAATTATTAATCATTCAGTAGAATCAAACTGAGGACAAACCCCAGTATTGCCCACTTGATATACCTTCCTAGCTTGCTCACTACTCTTTAATACAGATTTCCAATTATATTTACTGTAGGCTGGTTTCACTATTCTGATTTTCTGACAATTAACTTGTCTCTTTATATGAAGCAGCATTTGACAGCACTCATACCTCATGTTTCATTTGGAAGTTTTGCACCAGGTTGAGGTCTGTGAACATTCGAATTGTACACAGTGTTGTTTCAAAATCTGATAGCTCAAAATCACTGAAGTTGAAGTCAGTTAGGTTGAGAGATTGCGCAGACGGTACCACAGCAGCCTAGAGCAGAATAAGAGAACACAGTTTAGCACTAGGAAAGAGAAAGCATAACGTAAGTATCTGCATTTACAACAAAGGAGTAGTGAGATACTAAATTTTACCTTCACATTATACTGAAACCTGATGATTACTTCTCATTTATCTTTCCTTAGCCTTTCTTGTTTGACATCACCTTATTTGCTTACATTTAACACATGCTTTTCCACAGATTAAGAGAATAAGAAGAGGATTATCTGGTCAGTCTGTTATTTAAATCATCTAAGGCAAATTGTAACCAAGACCGTGTATGAAATTGGGAGATTGAGAAAATAAGGCAGTGGAGTTACATATTTGTTTTTATGGACATGCAGACATTGAAATCTGTAACTGTTGACGTTTTACTAAAAATGGTGAGGAAAGAGATGTCAGTAGAACAGAATTCCTAACAGAATCCACATTCGGCACTACAGTAGTCAGAATGTGTCCACAGGCAGAGCTTTCTCAGGGCTAGAAACATGAAAAATTAGGGTTCATCTGTGATCAAGGATCTTTAAAACCTCTGGACAATGTTTTTGATGTAATTTGAGTATGACCATAGACCTTCAGTGTGAAATTTGAAATTATAAGGTAGACAAAAACCCCCAACTCTATACTTCTTAAAATCTGTAACTTTTATTACCAGTAATATCTCCACATATTACATGTATTACAACTCTACTTTTTCTAGTTATAAAATTCAGAGTATAGGTATTGGTTGCCCTTCAAAATACAGATGCTAAGGTTGCTAACAAAATAAGTCGTAAGTCTTACACTATAGAACAAAAATTAATATCAGTTTTTTCAGTAAAATAAAAGGTGGAGTTGTCAGTGCTACTTCTTTACAGTTGATTCACCGCAATATGAGTGTGGTTTAAAATAAAATCAGGTAAAACTGAAATGGCGAAAGAAATAAACGTATGTGTTTATCTTCCGTTTTGTAATTCTAGGGGAAAACATTTCTCCAGCATCGGGAACTATGTCCTAGAAGGCTGAGACACTGAAAAGGAAGCATGTGTCATAATCTACAGTATTATTACAGGTAGCATGCAAATCAGCTCTCCCCATAACTACATCTACTTATCTCTGGTTCATATGTTTGCTGTTATCTTTCCTGTGTGTCAGAATGGGAAAGTCATGAAAGATTATGAGAAATAGTATTTACACAGGAAAAAAGTTCCAACATCCTCACACGTGTCTTGTACCAGTAATTTTGTGTCCCTCAGTTTGGATTCATGTGGTATTTCACCTATGAGCATATGAAAGAACCACCAGGCCTGTATGTTCAGTGGAAAATAATGCAACCATTCAGGAACTGTAATGACATCATTTTGAAAAACTGCAACTGTAGTCTGATATTTAATGAGGAAAGGGGCTGGAAGGACACAGTAGGAGCTCAACAGAACACCTCATGCCTGTGTTCTGACTTCATTCATAATTTATCTTTCCCTTCCTTGACATCCTGCCTTTGACAGCCACAACAATAAGTTTCATTTCAGCTGAGACATCAAAAACTGCACTCTATAGCTATTCGGGTGTTATTTAACTGGATTAGATATTTTCTCTTTCACTTACTGAAGCCAGTAGAGCTATCTGCCCACCATTTTACAGCATGAAAGTTCATCAGCTATTTTAATTTCAAGTTACTGAGCTACGGTCAGCTTCTGTAAGCACTGACTAAACTACAACCTCTTGCTCAATTTCCCCACCTCAGGAATATTATAAAGAGCATGAAATAGTCAAGAAAAGAAGAAAATGTGCCAATTAATTCCCCTCTTTGCATAACTGTGGCTTTTTAATTACTATTCCTTACTATAGGCATTGTATTAATAGTAATTAGTAGTGAATAATTAGTGATTCTAATTTCATTACCTGGATAAGTATAGAAAATAATTTTTAAAACTTGTCTTCTATTATGATTGAAAAACTTAGAGATAAAGCTCATAACTTCATTTCATACACCAAAGTGTTACCTTCAAGGAAAGCCTCAAGCACAAGAACAGTCCATTCTGGCATGCAGGAGGTCAAGCCAGCATGGCTGGGTGAAAGGCCAGCATGGATGAACAGGGAATTCCTGAGTGAGCTCAAATGAAAAAATGAAGTACACAGGAGGAAGTGGGGATGGGCTACCCGGGAAGAATGTAGAGACATTACCAAAGCGTGCAGGGATGAAGATGGGAAAACCAAAGCTCAGCTTCAGTCAGAACTAGTGAGGAATGGGAAGGGGAACAAAAATGGTTTCTATAAATACTTTGGCATCAAAAGGAAGGCTAAGAAAAATGGGGACTACTGTGGTAACTGAATGGCAACTATGAACGGTTTTGCTTTCTTTCATTTGCTTTGTATGATAAAGCACAGGTTGCAGACGGTGGCCAGGCTCAAAGGAGGTGACTGATGCAATATGTCTTTAGTATACGGAAATGATGATGAAACTGAAAAATTTGACTGCGGCCTATTACAAGGCAGATAATGAATAGGATGGGATAGGACAGGACAGGACAGGACAGGATAGGATAGAACAGAACAGAACAGTTCCAGCTGGAAGGGACCTACAACGATCATCTAGTCCAACTGCCTGATGAAGCACCTATTTTCTGCAGATTATTTAGAAGCAAACCAAAGCAAATCACAAAAAGGTATATCCAGAAACATCACTTTAATCTATTTTGGCTGGCTTGATACAATGATATGAGTGAAAAATAAAAAGTAATAAAATTCTGAAGCCAAGTAGTTTGCCATTCATCAGCTGACCCTCAGTAGTGGAACAAAAGTTGTAATATGCAATGTGTAGCTTTAGCCACAAGGGAGGGTCCAGTTTATAGATGGTGACTTGCTGCATCACTGCAATTTAGGCACCTGGACCACATCTCCACACATTACATTGAAGTTGTACGATATGAAGCCTGGAATAAACGATGGGTAACATCCGTCTATCACTTCAGACAAGGTAGTTATATTAGTTAGGTGCTCCACATGCTGATTTCAAAACTGAAGTCTTTCTATGCTGTGTTAATGGGAAGATAGTCAACAGAAAGGTATCTCAGTAATGTGGTAGAGGTTATTCTTAGGGGAAAATACTAGCACAAGTACTTCACAGAAATTTTTGGAAAGTCTTTGTCAGCACACCAAAAAAGACAAAAAAGTCCTCTACACCATGCTGACAGTTTAAGTTAGATTGAGGAAAGAGTCATTTGCATAAGAAAGGAACTGCCACACGTACATATTTCCCTGAATTGGTACTTAAAATAATCACTTGCTCTGAGCTGCTTTCTGGAATCACCTGTCTCTGCCCCACAACCAAGAGCAGACGCTAAGGAAGTAAGTTAGCTTTCCCAACTTGAGTAGCAGGTGCTCCCTTTGTCACTACTTATCCAGGACTTAGGTTAAAACTAGGAATAGCAGTACTGATGTCTTTAACATGAATGACTTGATCTTGAAACTCGCTTGGCCCTATCCCTTTTCAAGTATGGCTACCTTTATCAATGCACAGAAACAGCAAACAATGCCAGGAAAAAAAAAAAACAACAACAGAGGTTGATAGTTGCAACATTTAATTGTGCTCTACTTCATGAGTACAGAGACAAAGGAAAAAAGGCAGCAATGATCCTGTATCTCACAGGGTATGTGCTAACAGCAGATATTTTAAGAGCAAGGTCTGTCTCTTTTCCTTGTTTTAGGAATAAGGTTTTAATTAATTCAACTGAAAGGCTGCAGTGCAGGGTAATTAACCATGGGACTCTACCATGTGGATTTTTAGGGTAAGGGTCTGCAATCGCATCTTGTCATAGGGTAATTAAGAAGAAAGCCAAGGCTATTGTCAGTGGGTTGAAATTTTGTCTGTAAGGTTTTGCTCCTCCAATCTAAACCTTTCGGGAGTCCACAGATTAAATGTATTTGAAAGCTACAGTTTCAAATTAGAGAAACTACTTGCTGATAATTCTGTTGTCACAGATTTCACTTGTGACACACTGTAGTGATTTCTGTTGCCAATGCCATATCTCACTAATAAAGTATATATTAACTGTAATGATTCAAATGTAGTAAGTACAAATATCAATTCCAATATATAATTAAGCTATAAAGCTCGAGTCCTATATCTGTTTTGATATAGCATTGATTCTGCTTAGTAACTTTGTGACGGCATGTGTTCTACCTAGCTAGAGAAGAGCTCTTATACTAAATTTTACATAGTGCTTAGTTACAAAATAACAGAAAGAACTACATTTTTTTGTACTACAAAGTTGTACATGTGAAAAGACAAGAGCTTCTTTAAATTTTTAGAGAAGAATGTAAACTTTCAAGGGCTAAGGAGTGCTCTATCCTCAAGGGTCAAGAGTAGCTTCCAAAACAAAATTGAGTTCTGCAATGCCCACTGAAATACTTGAGGATAACTTTTGCCTCGTTCCTTTGTGAATTTATGGTCTTCATTGCTCCTAAAAGCAATGGGAACTGCCCTTAATAAAGGTTCTGTCTCTCAGTTAGGGAAGATGTATGTTTTGTGGCCATCATTCATACAGCTGGCTACTGAACTCCAGCTGAATTTTAACAGCTTGATTTTGACCTCAGAGATTTGCAATTTGCAATTAACTGGGGGAAAAAAAATATAAAACCTTTTTCTTCAGTGTTTATACTCCTATTTTTCAGCTTACTATAAACATAGTCAGTTTGTCTTGAATTTTTATATACTACTAAATCTTGGAAAAAAAGTATTTTAATGGTTTCTTCTTTTTACATTAATTTTGATCTTTGAAGCACAAAGCTGTTTGAGATCAACTTATAGAGAGACCTAAAATCACCTTCCCATATGACGCTACCATTCTTCTTGTCACCTGCAGAACATATTCAAAATTAACATCCTGTTCTCCATATCTTGGTTTGGAAAATAGGTAGCTTTTGACAAGGTCTTTTCTATCAGGGTGCTTGTACTCTAGAGTAAATTCCTATTCCTGTTCACCTAGCACAAACTGGCCGATCCCATCCCTCTTCCTGGTTCCTGAGAAAAGAAGATGAATGGAATGGGGTCTGTCAATGATAGTCCTCATTTGCGGATTTGGGAAAATGTCAAGATTAATTTTTATTTTAATCACTTTGATCTGCAACGGCATATATATACCATCGTGCATTAGCATGCTCAGGAGAGCTATTATCTAGAACTATAATCAGAAGAGAGTTTCTTGACTTTGTTGCTAAGAATCCCAATGATCATTAAAGGAAGCAGACAGTCTTTAAAATGTTGAAGACAATTTAAAAAAGTGTTTCTCTTGATTGTTATTCAAATCGAGAAAGGTTACAGAACATAGTTTTTACCTGGCAAAGAATACGTTTCCTTGTACATTACTGTTCTACGTTCTCTCTAAGTGCATGCATGTGACTGAATGCCAGGCTCAACCAAGCCTCTCCTGAAGTCAGTAAGAACTGTGTGCAAGACTTCAGACAAATATTGGCTGTACTTTTATTCTTAAACACATTATAAAACAAATCATTTCTCAATCTAATAAACTTTCCTTTAGCTTTGTAATGTTTTGACTCAGCTTTGACCATCTGTTTGGCTACCGTGGACATCTGCGAGGTGAGCTAGCAATGAAGTAAAGACATACAGAAGCTTGGGTTATTAAGAAGTCAGAGACTGAGTGGTAGTCTAAGACATAACTAAGGCACTTGCAGCACCAGCTGCAAAAATATAGGTCATATAATAAATTAGGTGAAGAGCAGACTGGAGACCATATACATCATAGCAGGTAGTAAAATCCTTTAACATGAACAGACTCCACAAAGCAAGAAGTATTTTGAGCAACTTTTACCGTAATAAGAACAGCACTTCCATAATGCTTGGCATGGAAGATCTCAAACAACTTCACAGTCAGTAATTGAGAAAAAAAAATCAAGGATCAATGTTTTCCTTTGTGCGACACATGACAAATTTCACATTGAAATCTAAGCTGCACTCTGTTCTTGAGAAGAAAGAGGAGTGACAGCTATGAAGAAATTAAATCATGGCAATTTACAAAGAAAAACAAACTGGAAAAAAGCAGAAGAGAACTACTTTCACAAAAGGCAGCACAATTAGAAAGTCTATATGCCATAAGGGAAGTTTTGAGTAATTAAAGTGGTGGAATGTGGCACCAAATAAAGAAATTAAGCTTTCTAAAGAAAAGAATAATGCTTGAAGAGCAATTTTAGGAATGGTCACTAAATTAGGTATATTGTACACAAAAGCACAAAGAAGAAACCAATTTTTCGATAAGGCAGTTAGATCTATACTGCTATATAAAACAGGACAGGGATCCTTCTCTAGCAATGAGACAAAATGCCACAAACTGATTTGTCTGTGCTACATAGCACTTGATCCATGGTTTACTTTGTTGGCATATGTGCTCTCATACCGCCCCGGAAAGCAGTAGTTGACATGGCCAAGATTGTGCTAGGAAGCGCGTGGACAGTTAAGCAGTAGAGGTGGACTGGTTCAGTGCTAGGTTTATTGTGGTTCTGTTTTATTTAGCAGTTAAGATGTAACCACAGAAATTACACCACCAGCCCTGAAGAGAAGCCATAGGAGATGCATGCTGGTCTTATCAGTGCCTCTTTATGGATGAGCAACAGTGTGGTAGGACTGACGTTCAAAATCTGTGTGATGCTAACCATCCTAGAACTATCCTTAGCCTTGTGCCTTGTTCTGTGGCACCTTGCTTGTCCAGTCCAGTCCTATACTACCCAGCACGTGGTCCCCTATGTCTACCTTCCTCTCCATCCCTCCCATTTTGTTTCCTACAGCAGGGGTGATGCTATTTCCCCAGAACGTCCGCTCCAACAGAGAGATCTGGAGAGACTAAGCACAGGCTGTGCTTTGAACTACACTTGAAATCATAGCTGTACTTATTCCCTAGGCAGTGGTTTCTAAACACAGAATTAAACATGAGCAGAACAGGACACTGCACAGAAAAGTAACCGTAGAAATAAAAAAATCATGGCATTAACAATTAAATACACAATTTCTGTGTAAGGCTATAAAGCTGTACCAATACTTGGGATGCTTGAAAGGTACCAAAGATATAAAATATACAACATTCAGACTTAGCTGCAGAAAGAACAGTTCTCAACATTTTGCTTTTGAAATATTTAATCATTGTGAGTTGATGCTAACATTGCATCAGCTGTTACTGTCACTTACTCTCATGAGAAAGGCAGTTAGTATACTTCTGATTCCCCTGTAACTGCAGCTCTCTGACCAACCTGTATCTCTCACTGTAGGCATTGTAACGTTTCCCTTCAATGTGATATATTGATTCAACTCAGGAACCAACCAGTTTAAGCTTCACTATAATTTTTATTTCTGGAAGATGTGCTACTGCATGTTTAGGGATCACGTCTGTGTAAAGGACTGCCCTTTGTTGTTCTGCTAATGCAATAGTTCTAAAGTAATAGTAAAAAATTCAATTACCGCTGTTACCTGCAGCTCCCTCGTTTCCTCCTCAGCAGCAGAAGCATGGTATGAGAGAACCTACAGAAAGAGAAAAGCAGCCCTTAGTACAAACAAAAGAAGATTGTGATGAAAAGGTATTTTTTCTAAAGCAGAATTTTCAGCTTGCAGCTGCACTGCATAGCATTGCATTTGCCGATGAAATCCAGTGTCCATGCGGGGCCCACACTGGTTTTCAGGCAGGTCTCTGAAAGCATATGGGGAGATATCTGCAGCTTTCACAAATCTCCCACAGCACAGGATCTTCTTGAGATAATTAGGCCAGAAAACATAAATAGTTTCTATAAAAGAGCAAAGAACTCTGATTTTCTCTTTGGAAAGTTTTCATGCCCCACTTTCAAAGACAAATAATACACGAAACAGCTATAATTATGAGCCTGACAGTGTTGCCATAATAATCCTTTCAGGAGTTTATTCAGACATAAAAGAAAGTTTTGCCCTAAGTGAGACTTGGCAAAAAGTCTGAAAGACAATACGTTTGTTTTAAATTAACAAAATAAGCTCGTATGTTTTGGCTGTTGAGAACACAGGACATGAAAATGTTCCAGAGGTTTTTTAGCAACTAGAGATGGACTTTTTTTGTAAAGAAGCCATCTTCTATACTAACCTATCATCTGTCTGGACTTCCTATGTTATCTGTAAAGTGTTATAGTAGCAGAGAGAATTGCTAATTTGCCATATAAACAAACAGCTCTCTTTTTTTAAAGCACTGAAATTATTCTGACAATCATTTTACCACCTTTTTATTTAACGTGATTTAATACAGGTTTATTTGAGAGTTCTAACATTTCTTTTAGAAGGTATGGGGTACATAATCCACATTTTAGGAATTCTGCAAACACTCTGTTTACATTATGAATGTCAGGAGATCCAAAGTCTACGAATTTTTCACTTTCAGCTTCAAGTTATCACCTCTGAGTAATTCAGCTTCTCAGACTAAAGCCCTCTGTAGCTATTAAACTTAACAGTAACCAATTCAAAGGCTGAGACTAGATGACGTTCATCTTGATATGGTTTGATGGAGTCTGAGGAAATGACTGAAAACCTACAATAATGCTGCTGTTACTCCGCAAACCAGTTTGTCTGAAGGACTGAGCCAAAATCATCACAGAAACCCTCAGACAAGAAAAGGAA
Organism: Phalacrocorax aristotelis; assembly: GCF_949628215.1. NCBI lineage: Eukaryota > Metazoa > Chordata > Aves > Suliformes > Phalacrocoracidae > Phalacrocorax > Phalacrocorax aristotelis. The sequence continues at coordinate 6,058,723 of NC_134279.1, forward strand.
GCCCCTAATCCCCCAAACCATTTCCTCTTCCTACGCAACAGAACAAACTTGCTATGTTGCCAGTGTGTAGCCTCATGTAGAGGAAAAGATGCATTCAGCTCACCACTAAACCTCATGAGTAAAGTTAAAATACAATACCAAATAAAATCTGCTGGCAGATATGGAAAGAAGCAGAAAAATTCCTGTGCAACTCGACAGGCCAAATGCTGTTCTCCTGGGGGAGGATGGTTTCTGTTCAGTATCCATGTGAGTAGCTGCACTTATGTGTAGAACAGACAGGGTCTGAGGAAAATTAGGATCTGTTTTAGGCTAATTAAGGACCCCACAGATTTTGAGCTCACCTCTAATGTCACCATCTGTTTGGCCATGGCTCTTTCTACAGCTTCATACATCTGTGTATTCTGGATTCCCAAGCCACAGAAGATGACAAATGCTTCCAGGAACTGTTCATCATTTCTGTTGAAAGCCTTGATTTTGCCTGAGTTTTCTTCCATCTTATTCACAAGCTGGCAAACCCCTATGCCAGGATAAAGAAATTAAAAGAAGTAATACAGAGGACTGCCAATGTATCACCTATTGTATGGAACATCAAGAGAAAAATTAAGTCTAGGACAGTTCAGCCTACAGTATAAACCAACGATATACACAAAAGTGACACACAGGAGTGCTGTAGGATTTTCCCTGAAGTTTTTTAGAGTAATTTAATTTATAGAATAAATTCTAAAATGTTATCTATTACTTAGTGGACTCAAAAGGATTTATTAGTATTTGTAAAAGAAAAATGTAGGGCTTTACAGACTTGATTATCTTGTGAAATTCTAGGGTCATTTTCATCCTAACGTTTATTATTAATAGTATTCTAGATTGATTTAATCCCTAAAGACAATTTGTCCTTTGGAGGCTAATTAAATTTTTGTAACCATGCCAAAAGAACATTTATGAAAGTCAGAACAGTGATACGCAGAGTTTTCACTTCCTTATTTGAGTAGGTACTGAAATTTTTTAAAACAAATGAACTAAACAGAGAATACCCAAGTTGAGGCTCAAAGTTTAAATATACTTGCTGATTCTATGAGGATGTGATTGAATTACAGCCTGCTCCAAAGACTGCTGAACTCATTGAAAAGCATCTTACTGAATTCAGCTTGTTAGGTTCAAACTTGTTGATAGTTGCCATCTGTTTACTTTCTGTTAAGAATTTCTGGACTGCTCTGTGCACATCATTGAAAGGTCTCACAGGTAACTTCTACCAAACCTTGCTGCAGCATAAATCCCTGACACTATTTTACACAGAGGGAAATTCACACATATACCTCACTTTAGTTTTACCTAGTGGATGACAGCTTCTGCTAAGAAATCAGAATATTAATTAAAGCAGCTGCATTGTAAGTGTACGTCGTCTTTGGCCAAAACTGCTTTGGGAGTGATTATTTTCTTAAGTGAGTCCAAATGTTTTCTCACTCTCATGAGTGTGAGTACTAACAGTTTCAAGCATAAAAGCCAGCATTTTCCTGGCCAACTGCAAATAATTATCCCAGTGAAAACAACAGTTGCAAACTGAAAATTCTGAAAAAAATGACTAAATGAAAAAGACTTCAGTTTCTATAAATTGCTGTTGCATACAGTTTGTATACTTTGTGTATTTCATTAAGAACATTTTGCAGCAGAAAGAGTAAAATATTAAATATGTATTTAACCAGCAAAAAAGAAGATAACTATTTAGCATGGTGTTTCCAGAACACTTAACAATTTTTCAGTTTTCTTGCATCAGTAGAGCTACTCCTAATTTACACAGGATATGAGAACAGAATCTGAATGCCTTACACTTCACCGCTCTAAGGTCAGGGAGGCCAGATTTGCTCTCTGCTTATGGGTAGAGAAAAAATTATAATGAATACTATTTTATAGCAGTACCAGCAGTGAACATAATTGCAGCTACTGTAAGGTCTTGTCAGTGCTAATAATTTTTTATATGAAAGTATTTCCAGCATTTTAGTACTCCATATTTACAGACTAAAAAAGCTCATTGAAGTTTTTAATTAAAACAAAAAAGAGTCTGAGGGAGCAAGCGTGCATCTTCCCTGTTACAGTATGTAGAAAAACTGAGGAAAAGAATGTAGCACACACGTGCAAACTGGTTTTTTAGAAGAACATTGGCCTTGCATGTAGTTTTAATGTCTGGTAACTATGTAACATGGTCCTGTTTCCAAATTACATTGTGTTTGGGGAACTGGGATTTTAGCATCAGAGTCTCCTCCAAAGAGATCAGTAAGAATATTATAACTGTAGCTGTAAACTGTTGTGGCAGGGGCTGTGGTATCTGAATATTGTAAACAGGATTCTGAACCCTAATGGAATGTGATGACTAGATACTTGAATGATAGTAAAAATAGATAATCCCAGCAAATAAGGATTCACTAAGAACACAACTTTTTCCTGGGAAAAAGAAGCCAACTTTAAAAACTCTATAGGAAAATCTCATGAAACTCACTTTCAGATCTCTGTTTAGTACTGTTTATGACATTATAATTATTTCCATAGCAACTGTGATGTAATGAACACAAGATTACGACTCAACAGTGAATAAGCCACAAAAGCAAATAAACTCTTAAAAGACACAGCATTTGGATGCACGTAAATCTCTCTTAAAAAAAAATGAGAGAACTGCAGTAAATATATTATGTAGTACTTATGACTCTTTAACTGTAACCTTTTCCAAAAGCTTCCCCAAAGCACCAAGGGGTCAATACATTACAATTAAAGGAAAACTCAAAAGTCTTTTATTGGGACATAGTTATAAAACCCCAGGAAGATTCTGTAAAGCTTTCACCACATACCTCCCACAGGTTGGGAGAATAAAAAAGCTCTTTCATCTTTCTTGCCAGTAAGATTTGCCTGGTTTTGTTGTGGACAGTTTTTCCCACCCCATGGCCATCTGCACACCCCACTTCCCAAAATCTGGGTTTGGGTATACTAATCTTAAAAATAAAAAAGTAGACTTATAGCAATAGTCTCACATAGCACATAGTATGCTAAAGGAACTTCTGGGTATTGTCCCAAAGACAACTTTTTGACCTTGCCTTATTAAAGGTCTGAACATTAGGCAGGCTGTGAAACCTTAAAACACTTCAAAGAAAATTTCCCAGTGACAATTACTCAGATTTGAAAAACCCACCTGAATGGGTGGCCTGACTGAAACTTTCAGTTTGAACTTCCACAGAAAATAACAATAGAAAAAAAATATATGAGATCAGATGCAACTGTTTTATCAGTAGCTAACAGCATAGTGAATTATCTCTAATTAAAGTTCAATCTTCATCTTGGTCTTCTAGGATCTGGTAGGATATTTAAAACAAAGTAATAAAAGAACTGATTAAAGAACTTCATATCAAAAGACATTTCAGAGAACTCCATTAGGTAAAGATGACGCTTCTCTTTCTTCTTCAAGAGTTAAAAAAACCCAGATCTGTCTTCATGGAAAAGGGACCTCATACTTACTATATACATTGGGTTATGTGGTTTTACCATAATTCTCAAGGGAAAATATTTGAAGACCATTTAAAAAAATGCATTCTTGGAACTCTCAACATTTCCTTGCCAAATTTTGTAAAGCTGAGAAAGTTGGATCCATGCTATCTAGGAATCAGTAGATTTTATGTTCTGTTTGCTTGTGGAACTTACTGGTGTCAGGAAAGCAGGCTGACACTCATTCTACTCTTCACAGCACAGGGAAGTCCTGGTAATCTCCAAAAGCATCATCATCCCTTTGTTTAAGGTGAACCTTAAACTCACTGAAAGACTTAAAGCTCATTAAGCTTATTCCCTGACCAGAACCTCAAAACTATTTAGGTGTATACTCATCTTTGAGGAACCAGACCACAGCCACCTAAACATTTTTAGGAAACTTGAGATAACTAGACTTCTAAGTTTCCATAAGCATCTAGGCCTACGTAGACCTAAGTGATGTCAAATTACTTCTGAAAATGTTACCCCAGGAAACCAGTGGTACTATGGCCACTCTTTCATACAGAAGAAAAGTAGTTCTAGAAAAAGCAAAGGAGATGCTGCGGAGATATTTACACTGGGTAGCTTTAGACACTTAAACTAGCGTCTTACGATAAGACTGCAGGCTCCCTATGTAACCCACAGATAGAAGCAGGCACCTCCGAAGGGCAATTGATAGCACCAAAATTGCACAGCAGTTAGCCTTCCAGTGTGTGAATGTTTTTGTAGCCAAGTCTCCGTTGAGGAACCTGTCAACACCTGTGCCGTTCAGCTGGCCTTTCCACATGTCACCACTGTTCCCTAAAAGCCCAGCACTACAGACAGCTCAGGCCTGAAAAGTTCATTTAGTGATTTACATCTTCTCTTCTTTTCACTGCCTTGTAAAACATCTACAGAAGTAAAAGCAGTAACTGACTCTCTGAACAGGAAGAAATGAAAATGACTTTACTTACAGAAACTTTCCGAATGCAAATAAGCTATAGAAATGTTGAAGTATCACAAGAGTGTTGTAGACACTTGGTAACTGACTAGGTAAGCAATTTACAGGCAAGGTTGCAGTGGACTTATTAGTTGAAAACATAATAATTAAGGATATTTTCTCTTGGGTTGAGATTCCACATTGCTAAGATTTTACTGTGGGGCACAGAAATATTCCTATGAAATGTATAAAGATATTTTTTTTAAAGATACCTACCTATCACTTTATTCTTTTTCCCATTTTTTATTGGTGTACACAGCAAACTCTTTATATGTTGACTTACATTTTCTGCATTGTCATTCTGTTAAACAAACAAAAAAATACAGTTACAATTTTAAAGACTAATGTTCAGGTGGCTGAAGTGAAAAAGCTGTAGAGCTGGGGTCTACAACTATCCTTGGCTTACATCCTCCTTCAAAAAACAACCACGTCTTCAAAGAGTTTGCATATCTTCGGCTGGATGGTGTAATAAACGCTGTATCTGATACAAGCTTTGGTGAATAATGCAGATAATGATGATAAGCTTAATTCAGTAGGATTTTACAGTGACTTGTGTAATTGTGCTACAAATGTGCCAATTTTACAATAGGTTCTGTCATTAGAAGGTACCACTTTCACAAAAATGACAACTTTGCACCAAGACAAAGTGTTGCACTCAGTGCAGCTGAAAAGACATCAAATGGGCTTTAGAACACCTGCAGTCTTCCAAAGACCTTTTGTCATGTCTCATGCTCCAAGAGGAGGAAACTGAATTTTTTGGGGGGGTGAAAGGGTGGAACAAAAAGACAATATATCTTTTTCAAATATCTGGTGAGAAAAGGACTTAGTTCTGCTCTGACTGACCCTGGAATAATGTGGCAGTTGCTGAGAAGTACATTTGGTCCAATCTCTAATTGTGTGTGACACAAAAAAATGGGTACACACTAATATTTCAAATCAAAAGCTTTTTTTTTTTTTTTTTTACTGTTGTTGCTCTGCTCTCTGGTGATGTGCAAGGATTGTAGACAGTTTCTTTGCAGGTGAATGTACAAACATTATTGCTTACAAGTGGCAATAGGAAATGTGATTCTTTAAAGTAAACATTAAAGGATCACTTCATGCCAGATACTTTACGTGACTCCAGAAACCTAAGTACTACTACTTAATAGCAGCCCATTATCAAGAGGGGATATGGAATAACTCAAGAGTAGGATTTGCTGCTTTCTGAACTGTGACATACCTGTGAAATCAGCTGTAAAAAAGGATATAAGAACCAGCATCTCTCCTAGACCTCTCCAGCAAGGGCCGCTGAGAAACACAGTTAAGCTCGCATGAAAATTCATTTATGGCTACCCTGAGAAGAACCTGCTGCCTCATGGTAAAGTTCAGATGCACTGAAAAGTCAAACTGGACTGGACTGCAGACAAGACCACAGTGCACAGTGCTTAATAAAAATGCCCAACCCAGAATTAATGAACAGGAAGGAGATTAAGCGAAAACAGGCTTAAATGCCATTAGAGAGTATTGTAGATATTTTAAGTTTGTCTCTACTGCACTAACTTTTTTGGTTCAGGGAGGAACACATACAGATGACTGCTGAAGCTTAGCATTTGGCTTCCATACTGTCCTTGTAAGTGGCCTGAACAGTGGCAGGCAACACCACAGCGCTCTCATGAATAAACCCAAGCTGTTGTTCTGCTTCTTGTCACTACCTATGTAGTTGAGGCCACCGAAGCATTTAGAAAGTACAAAGTTATTTTCATAAGGTGAGTAAGCATGCTGTTGAATGCCCTCCAAATAAAGAGGCAGCCAGGGTTTCTGGGGCACTAGGTAGCCCTGGGTTTTCCCTCATGTCAGGGTTCATCACTTTTCAGAACATTTAGCCTACAGCCCCGCCTTGAGACTGCTCCTACACAGTGGTGGAGATGCAGCCACTGTGTGTTTAAAACATTATCCAAAATTTCTTCTAGTAGTACTATTATTTTGTTTTTATGAGTTTCTTTTACATGCAGAAGGTGTAAGTCGTCTAGATTCCAGGGAAAAATGCAAAAGAAATCTAACCCTACCGACAAAGTGAAAGGTGACTCTCAAGGTATTAATTTTATTTTAAAATGTCTTCAGAATAATCACCTCTTTATTGATCTAATACACTATACCCATCCGATTCCGTTTTCACTTCCGCTCCTGCAGTTAAGGTAGCTTTGGGCCCTGTGCTGCAAAGTGGTGCGCACGCAATTCCTGTGTTGCTCAATCCTTCATAGAAACCCACTCCAGAACAACCAGTAAACCTTGGACAGAGGAAAAGGGAAGCAACACAGCTTCCCACCCTGAGCCTGCCCCTTCTTTCCACTTACCGAAACAATCACATTGAACGCTGTATTTTCTGACCTTTTTGTTGCGCATCTCAGAACAGAGTTTTGTAAAAAACTATCTGCTGATCATAACAACTCCTCTCCCTCCTATTACCTTCTCTCTGAGTCCCTCTAGCCAACAGGCTTAAATATAATAATAAGAGCAGACATCCTTCTCATTTCTGCATTGACATGAAAATACAGAATTACAAGTTTGCTTTTTGTTGATGATGACTTTGAAGGCAACCTGACTGTAATCTGAGTCTTGCCAAGTGACCTTGCCTCCTAACTCTCCAGTATCTCTGTGTTCAGTAGTACACCATACCACAAGCTCACACCTGTTGAAGCGTGAAGCAAAAGCTCCCAAAGTAAAGTGAAGTTGTTCCTTCTCCAAAACAGCAAAGAACTTGCATCTATAACAATAATTTTTACTAGAACAAGAAGGGAAAGGAGAGGATAAAAGGGAAGGATCTTCAGAGAGCCTCCCAACACTCACAGTAAGCTACCGCAGATTACTGTGAAAACCTCCAACTGTTCTTCACTTAAATGTTTTCAATACTGCAAGCTCTCCACATCGCACTGCCTATTTATTGATCAATTAACGTTGGGTGTTTTTAATAACAGCTGTAGGGATAAATCTCTCCCCTGGCCACCCAGCTCAATATGTGAGTATCGTACCATTTCTTCGCTGATAATGAGTTTTATCAGGTAAATGTACCTTCTTTTGTGTTTGCATAATTCTAACTGTGGCCATTAAATTAATAGAAATAACAAGGGATAAAATAAAAAAGGTTTGAAAGGTAAACAGAAAAAAAGGTCTTCCATTTCTGAATTTCAAATCTAAGCTTATTTTACTCACTGTCCAGGGAAATCTTTTGTCTTTGCAGACGTCTGGGATGTTGAGAGGCTCCATCGTATTCTTGACATACTGAGCATACATATAATTGATTTTGTTTGTATCATAGTCCCTGAAGGATACAACATTATTATTATGTGCTTGGTACAAAAATGGGTCATTTAATTATGCAAAGCAGGAAATGGTAATATCTTTCCTGTATGAGGAAAGGATATAACCAACAGATATATAGCGGAGTTGAGTTCAATCCTGTATCCTAATCCAGCTATCATCACAAAACTGCAGAGTGGATTGATTTATACATTCCACCACCTCTTTAATATACAACAACGTTAACCCTGAACACCAGACTTAAGAAATAAACAAATCAGTACAGTTTATGCAGAAGAAAGATAGAGAATGAACAACTGGGTTTATATTGAGATAAACAGAACTTTTTGAAAACAAACTCCTTTTGCAAATCTGACGCGCTTGAAAAATCAATGCTGGATGAAATTCACATATTCTTTAAACAAAGTGCAGCAGATAACATTTGTGAATTTTCTGCTTCTAAGTTGATTTCAGATTTGTTCTAAAAGTAAAGGCACAAACAGTTGCATGGGGATTCTGTTACTGAAATGGAACTGTTTATTCCAAATCAGGACATAAAATATCTTTACAGAATCAGTCATCTCCTACTTTTTTAGCCACAATGTATTTAATTAAGGCATTTCAATTCTCTTGGACCCTTTGCCTGCTATGGAGGAGGACATATGTCCTAATAATAAACCTGTTCCCATCAAGCTCCTGTCATTTTCCTCCAACATTCAACTTGACTTTAGTTATCCTTCTGGTGTAAGGATGTTCACAGTGCTGGAGGAAGAGAATTATTCTTTCGTTATTTCAGAGCTTGGTTACACAAGGCAATGCCCCACAGTTCTCAAAAGCAGTCTGATTTGGGGTTTGATTCAGGGCCCTTGATTACATAATAAACCTGACATTTCATTATGTAAGGTAATACTTCCCATCTAATCCATGTCATTATATTTCTGCTATTGCCCAAAATCATGCCCTTCAAGCATAGCAGAAGTTCTAACTCCAGTGGTTGACTCATAGTACAGTCCTTGGCATATAACTGTGCTGTCTCACGAACAAGATTCAGATATGCGATTAAGCCACCAAGATTCCTTCCCTATCAGTTATAAGAAATAATTTACTGATGGCCCATGCAAGCAGTAAATTACATTTTGAGTCCATTAACTAGTAACTATGTAAGGGATAATGAATAGGAAGGGTACATTCTCTTTAACATTCCTATAGTGGTGAAGAGGAAGTAAACTGGAACTTTCTCTTTCACCCTGTGATCTTACTAGCCTGTTGTACCTCTGTACTTTCTGGTTGTACATTGTCTAAAATCATAATACAGCTCCACAGTTTTTAATTGCTCAAGCCACAGACGTTGGACATAATTTTCTAATATATGGAATTAAATTTAATATAACGAATGTTCACTGCAAAAAAGATCGAAGGGGTACAGCAATCTCCATTTTCTCTCTGCACGCTCTATCTGTAGTAGTGCATTTTATATACAACTCTGTCTCACTTTTGACATTATTTGAAACAACTGCTTTTGATGACAAAGAAAAGTAATGGAGACAGTAATTGTCAAACTTTGATACAGAGGTTCAGATAAAATTTGGAACTATTTAATCTGGGTATTTTAATTCAACTACTTCTATATCTTTCCCTTCCTCCCAGCTGACTTCTTAATGGTTTCTCAAAGATGACTGAAAGTTAGAACTTTAGGACTTTATTCTTGATTTAGTCACTCATGTTCTTTAAGTCAACTTCTTTATCTATGAAATAAGCATAATGATTAAAATAATGGATTACAAGCATAAATAGGATTAATATCTACTAATGTGGATTTGTCTACTCTGCAACATAGTAATCTACGCAGATTTCTTACAGATGAGATTTAGAGCAGCCTACCAACTTATATTTTAACTTCTCACATTTTGTACATTTCCAGAGCTTAGCCTTGCCATACAACTATGGACTTAGACCTGACAAAGTGAAGAGATCAGGCCCTACTCTCCTATTCTGCTCAGTGTGACCTTTTAAGGCAATAGAGTTTGTCTTACATAGATTATGTACATTTCAGAGCAAAACCTGCTCTATAAAAATAGCAGTAATTCATGGTACCCAGCGGAAATAATTTCTTCAACGTTCTCCTGGAATGAACAAAAGTTTGAATTCTTTGTTTTACCTCTTCAGATTTTCAGCTGAATCTTCTAGTTCCTCAGATTCCATGTGAAACACACTAGAAAATGAATCCTGGAATACCAAGAGGATATTTTAATATATAGGTGTATAAGGTTGTCATAAGTTAGAATAGTAGTATTCATGAAAAGCTTGTTGCAGTTATCAAAACCTATTCTGTAATAAAGACAAGTGTAAAATTTTTTAATTTCACATCCAACAGCGAGCGTACATGATCCTACCACAAAAATATCTTTTGATACAATTTTAAATATCATTGAAGTGTCTTGAATCTCTACTGATCACTCTGAGGAGAAATGCCAGTATTTACAAGCTGTGCCAAATTTATCTGTCAGCACAGAACTACTTTATTTTAATACTCATCCAATTCTAGACCTGCTTTGCTTGGACTGGTGAGGACATCAAAACCTTTTAAAAATATCGACTGATCTCTGTATTGCTTTTCACAGAGCTTTTTTAACAGTTGAGAAGCCTAAATGTAGAGAGATATAAGATTTTCTCTGTACTAAGGATTCAAACGACAGACTGCAAGCTAGGTGCTGGAGTTTGTCGAACTTGCAAGGACAGTGTGAATATGTGAATACCAAAATTATGTAAATTCCTCTTCCGTATTCTTGTGTGCAGGAGTGACTCTTCTAAATACAGTGAGAGATGGGATTGTGGCAGTTGATTGCAAGCGCTGCGTGTTATTTCTGTGCTACAGAACCTGGAAATGCTTCCCCCTTCCAGATCTTAGTACACCCATATTTATAGCAAGTAGTAAAGGTAAAACTAGCAATGCCAGTACAAGACTGAGGCGTGCAACATAATATCCTGCTCCTTGTTCTGCAGCCTGCTTTCAATAGGAAGAAAGTACAGATGGGCAGATCGGAAAGGAGTTGTGCTTTGCTTCAGTGAGCCAGGATCTTGAGACAGGACATGATTCTGTTTAGATACCTTGTTTAGACACTCCCTGCTTAGACATATTCAAGAAATAAGAAGTGTCATCAAAAATGATTCAGCACAGGAAGAAAAGGCCATATTGTTTTTCTCACAGCCTTTCCCTTTTTTCTGTCCTACACCAGTAGCCAAGAAAACGAGTTATAAAAGAGTTCAACATTCAAGATCTATGCCAGAGAAGAGAGCTTAGAGCCATAGTTTACCAACAGGTAATGCAAAATGGCTGCTTAAAACGGCAGTCTGGCCTACACAAAGACCGAAGCCTCCCAAGTCAACCCCTAAACTGAGCAGATGCTGTAAAAGAAAAGGCAGAGGATGAAAAGGCCACAGAACATACTATTGGTTTTAAATACTATTGAGTCAGAACGGAGGGAAGCCCACACCACTCCCAAGGAATAAGCACCAACAAAAAACATACTCACAGTACAATCTTCATCAACGATGAAGATGGTACACCTCTGCACTTGCATGAAGGATATTATAGTGGCAGCTATCTTCTTCAGAATTACTTCCAAAGACTGCTGCTCTTCAAAAATCAGGCTGGCAAGATCGAGAAGCACCTGGGGAAATGTTTTCAGTGAGAGAGTCAGAGACACAGAATAGATTTAGGCATTAACAGTTTGTCAAATGAAACCTGAGAAATCCAGACAACACTTAGTTATTTGTCCTTAGGAAACCTAATAGTTTCCTGCGGCTTATGTGTGCATTCTAAAAACAGTGATATTTACATTTCTTAAGACTTTCGAACACAATTATTATCTGTTGTAATTCTAACAGATCCTAGTGAACTCATTTGGTGAGAACATTTAGATACAGTCTGCTGTATTTCAGAGCTGCTGCTGAAGGACTTAGCTGCTCAGATGTGCTCATATTATATTCCTTTTTTCCTCACAAGAACCATGGAGCCAAATTGAAAAGATTATCCAAAGTTGGACCAATTTACAAACACTGATAGTCACTTGGAAACTCAGACCTACCAGAAAATTTTTAAAACAACTGCTGCCTAGTTGTTTCTCCAAAACCTTTTCATACCGTATATGGCAGACATATTGACCTGTAAAGGCCATGGCATTAATAACCCATCAGTTATATAGACGGCTGCAAAATACAGTTACATTAATCAGAAGAAAATTCAGTTTTCCAACTGATCGTTACTGAAATTACGGTTAGTGACTATTTGTAGTTGTAGCTGGCTAAAAGAGCAATCTATAACCGCTACCATTCTGTAGGGATAATTCTGTCTGAAATTTCTGGAATATGTACAGCTCTGGTTGTATAATATATACAGTCAGCCACAGGATAACTTCAACAATATTGAGTATATTGACATGGAATGAATTTTCTGACATGTAGCTTTACCTTCTTCCCCTAGATGGTCCGCTTCTCGCCGCCCAAGCTGGAATGTGCCCAGCTACTTCTCAGTGCAGTTTGTTAGAGCTTTATCAGAGATACACAGCATTCAATTAGAGTAATTAAAAATAGCTAAGGAATAAGTACCATATGAGAAACATCAGGAGCAGGCACTGGTTACTAGCTAACCATCATAATTTCTGTATTCTTGGGACAAACCTGTTGACCATACCTGATTGCGCCTGTTCTCAAGCAGGGACGTCTCATACAATTGAGCATTGTGAAGAACAATTCCACAAAATGCCAAATACGCAGCAAAATCCTGAAGGCAAATGAACATCAACACCTCGTGAAAATAATGTCTCACCGCATCTTAACTCTATTCAAAGATAAACTACTGCAATTTTTTGTTTTCACTTTGAAGTATTAATTGGTATTTTAAAGTTATTTTTGGCAACCACATATCCAGGGTTTGGTTTTTTTTCCAGTTACTCATAATTTGTTATTTCCTCAAGAATCTCTTCTGCCTTTTTTAAACTACTGACCTTCACAGTTTATCCTGGTAAAAGTAGGATTGATGTAAGAAGCAGCTCAGAAGAATCAACTCATTTTGCAGCAGCATATTCTATCTAGAAAAACTGAGTGCAGACAATCAGCCTCTCTTATTTTGGGGAATTCAGTCTATTGGAAAGTGGAAATAAAATTCTGCTAACATAGCAAAATCACTATTTTTTTCCCTTTTGGAATGAGATTAATTCCGATATGCTGCAGATACGCAGTATGCATTTTATTTTAAAGGGGAAGTTTTCAAAGGCAAAGGGTGAATTCTGATTTTTTTATTGCTGAGGGTTAAGTCAACTTCTTCAGCCTGAGCACAGCCTGTTTTTTGCTATACCAGTCTGAATATGAATTCTGGAAATGTTTGGAAAGCAACTGCAGTGTGGGAATTAGGAATCAAGGTGTTGCCTGCTCTACTGATTATCTCATATATTGTTCATAATTTATCAAAACCTTTTTCTCATCCTGCGATTGCTATATTGAGAAGTGACACAGTATTTAAAAAAGAATCACTACACAAATTTTAATATTCAGAACATGTTTGTTGGGGATGCCAGGAGAGTTAGAACCATTTAGTAAAAAATTATGTCTACTAAAAGTTATGAAACCGTTTTACAGTGCATTACAGTAGAGTTTCAGAGATGTATGAGAGATACCATGCTCATCGAAAAATTAGACTGTTTCACATCCACATTTCTCACAGCCTCATAAAGAAAAAAATCTGCAGTATTACACGGAATTGTTACTTTTTCTGATCAGCATGAAAAGTAATAACATACCCATCCCCATTCCCCTATAAAAACAGAAGAGACATAAATGTCCAGCTTTTGTACCTTTTCATCTTGTTCGGTGAAAGTGCCACCAATTCCAGATTTCTTATTGATTGCTTGAGCCACACCGACAACCTAGTGTATTTAAAGTGGAGTAATTTTTAGTAGATAATTTTTAGGAGTCTGTCATTGGATTCTATTTTTAGACATAATTATAGAAGATAATAAATGATCATTACAGGTATTCATTTGGTTGAACTTTGGATAACAGAAGATATTTAAGACTGTTTTTTCCTAATATTACAGATAGCTAAGCATGAACGTGAAAAATAAAAAAACCCCAAAAGTGGCATGAGTCCTGGAATGTCTTATGAAAAGGGGTCGATTTCATCCAAAATTGATTCCATAAATTGGAACAATCATCTCCCAGAAAGACAACAACAGTTTACACTTCCGCGGTCACAAGCCAGACCACACAACAGCTCTCTCTAAAGTTCATCTGCCTGTGTGTGTGAAAAATACCCTTCCTGCTAGCTCTGACAAAATTTCCAAAGTGTAGCTTCCTTACCAGATCTAGAGTTTGGCTACCGTGATCTTTTTGCATTTTGTATCTCTCTGAATCTGACCGGATTAATTTTAATCTGCTGAAAAATAGCATACAGAGCTTGTGTTCCTGCCAGACTAGGTTTGTTACTCAAATTTAGTATGTTTTTAAAGGTAGGCTCTTACAAGACCACATTAAACCAACACTGAGAAGAGATCTTTTGTTATGCTTCAGGTGGTAGTTAGACGGTCCTTCTTGCAAGATATGCTGATATCTCACCATTTTTAATTATTTTCCCTATGAAGCAACTCAGAAGGTGGGGAAGAATCCTGGTTTACAGGTAAAGAAGCTAAGCAAAGGGTAAAAAGTCATTCACAGGTCCTGCAGGACATCTGTGATGGACCTAAGAAGCAAACCCATATGCCCTGATCAACATTAAAGGTTTTACATTAAGTAGTTCTTTCTGCTCTTGCCACATGGCTTAAGTCCTAGCTTTCAAATGAACTATGTATTAAGATCACCAGCCAAGAGGCTTCATAAATTAAGGCTACCCACATAAGTAAACCAGTGCACAGATAGTAACAAGGAGGGTTTACTCAACCTAGAAAAAACCTACTCTGATTTATGAAGTAAAGACATCAACAGACCAGCTCCATTTACTTCCTTGTCCCCTTTTGGATTTAAGGGGAAGAAAATGGAATCCGTGTACCAATAAACCAAGCCAGAGTACGCATCCAGTTTTATTCTTATAAAGTTCAGTCTAAATTATGTTAAATTTCAGATGTTGCTTTTTTAGTACAGAAATAATCTGTGGGAAAATTTGTTTTCACGTTTCTGGATATAGTTCCATGAATCAGGAGATTAAAACATGATTTCTTACAACAGAAAACAGACCCTTTAAAGGGCAGGCAATTAAAGTCCAAGGTACGGGTGCATTTGTAACTTTCTACATAGAGGGTAGTTTGCCAATAAACATGATTTCTTGATGCAGGATGTTGGTTTAGATTTTTAAAAAAAGTTAAATGAATGTGAGAGAACAACACAGCTGTTCAAGCATGATGCTTTTGTTACTGCCAGTCTTTGTGGAGTTCAATTCTGTGTGCTGGTGAGAGCCTCCCAGGAAACTAATCTTCCCTGCAAAGAGCAGAACTCCTTATAAAAATGAAAGTGGAATTCAGAATCTGTGCTTAGTACCGATTCCAGTTTCTATTGCAAGCTCTAAACCTGACATTTGGGGATAAATTAAATTGGGTGGTTGCTTTGGACTTACTCTTACATACTCAACATAGATGCCTTCTCTGGTAGCTTGGGTCTGTTTTTCAGAGCGCAAGGAAAAGAGAATTTAAAGAGACCTTCATACAAGTCAGTATGAAGAGAAAGTGAGCATTTCTTTAAAAATTTAGTTCACTGGGATAGTATTTGTGTAGATTCCCCACTGCAGTTGTTCAAGATGTGTACTGGCAGTGACCGTTCTGTCCTAGATTAAACTACTTCTGGTTCTGCGCTTATCCTTGTACTTCCGTGTTTCTACTCTTCTGAATCATAAATTAACCATGTAATTTCACAGCACACTAAAATTGGAAGGCTTTCAGAAGGAGAGACGGGTTAATTTCAGTTGAGATACTTCTGACTTTCACTGTCAATAAGGTGAAAATGAGAGGTTTTCTAACTCAAATATCTTGTCATTCCATTTAAAAAGGTTATTTATTTCTATTATTATACTACACATTACTAATGCACACTCTTGTTCTCTATTAAATCAAATTGTTACTGTAATAACTGTTCCTCTCTGATGCATAAACATTTCCTAGATTATAAGGTTTCAGAGCCTTAGCCTTTCCCTAATACAATTCAGAACGTTTCCACTCCTTTTGAGACTTTGCAAATTAGGCTGACTTTAGGCTTAAAAGAATTTGAAAAAGTATAGTTTCCTTGATTTGTGAAGCAAAAAAAAAATGTTCTATTAGTGCATAATGGCAAGTTTCTGTAATTGATGTTAAGAGCTTTAGGATGGTGAACCCAATGCTGTTTATCAGGATGGATGAGAAACCCAAAGCAGCTGACCTTCTGAGGAAGGTGCCAAGTGGAGGGTGGGGACAATTATGTCTGAGTCATTATTTATATTGGTACCTAGAAATGAAGCCCACAGTTGATGGTATCAAGCTTGAATAGCCATGAGCAACACCTGAAATGGATTTAGGTTAAGGCAGAGCTGAAAGAGAGGAATAGCACCAGAGCAGAAGGTAGGAGAGGGAGGCTGGAAACTGGGAGGAGCTGGCGTCACTCACTAAATCCCTGCACTTCCTTACAGTTAGACTGTTCATCTGTTTAAATACCTGGATCTCATCTTCTGCTAAACTCAAAAAAATCTGCTGTGCAGTAAACTCAGAGGCTAGAATGTGTTAGCACAGATGAAGCCCACCTGGGTGATTAAAATAACATGAAAGAGTATGTGGTAAGAAGCCATAAAGTATACGCAAAGCTTTTTATTCTTTTCAGATTTTTTTGGCACACATACAACAAATGATTGGCAAAGCTGTGAAGAACTTGCTTAGTTTGACATCCAAGTAGTGTAAGACCAGTGCAAGGTGCTAACAGTGGTATTTTTTTTCATCTTGCCTTTCCTGGGATAAAAAATATTGGAAGAAAACTGTGTGGTGTGCATGTTTAAAAATTTGTGCTTAACTGTTAATCATTAAACTTGTAATTGCTAAACTGATGGAAGGCATACGTTTTTATTTTTGTAATGGAAAAGACAACAATTTACTATCTCTCAGCCTAGCCTTCCCAGAATACTGATGTTACAAATAAGGTCATTGTTCGGCAGCGTGAATCGCTGCCAACTGTGGGCTCAAAAATGTCTGTCTGAAATAAAGCTTAACTGTCAGCTCTATTCCATACAACCCAGTTTTTCCCACAGTCAACCTCTCATTTACTTCACTAAGGAATATTTCTTACCCAGTGAACTTCCTTACTGTAATAACAATGTACCACTAGCCTTATATACTTCTATAGCAGACTTTGAATAGTAAGCAAATCCTTTAAGCGGTCAGTATGCTTTTATGTTAACATACATGTGCAGAGATTAATAGTTAGGCCTTTTCTCAGACCACTGTCTTCTGTGGGTATTTATTTAATTTATTTTATTTTTTTCAGGTTTGATCCAGCATGACCTAAGACAACTTTAATGAGGACAGGGGCTTTTTATGGCATCCAGAAAGTGAGTACTTTCATCTTGTGTAAACACATTCCCTTCATGAAAGGAAAGTCTGTGGTGCTTAAAAAAGATATAAGAAAAGAGTAAAAGGACGATATTAATATAGGAAAAAGACTACTTAGGCTTACTTTATTAGCACTACAGGTTTCTGATACGTTAAAAGAGGCCCACATTCCAAGAGAAATGGTCATTTTAAATATTTGTTAAGGTCTTTCAATAAAAGGTTTTTAACTAAAGAGGGAGGGAGTCACAAGGAGGATAAACCGGCTAAAAATTAACGTTTGTCATGATGATAAAAATCTTGTGCAGATGCAAACCTTTTGTTGTTGTTCTTTCAGTGGCATTTTAAGCTTTTAAAGACAACTTTGTAGCATGTGCCATTTTTTTAATTTAAAAAAAGTTTTAAAAAAGAAACTGGTCCAAATTCTGGCCTCATTTGTATCAGCACAAATTCCAGTGAACTTCACTAAATTCTGTAGAATGTGGTATAGAGACAGTAATGAGAAAAACCTCAGATGGATATTATGTAGCCATTGGAGTCTTGCCTGCAACCAGGTAATTAGGAGAAGATGTAGGAAACTCAAGAGGATCTGTTCCTGTTACTAAAGTAATTATGTAATTAGGACAAAAATAAATCATGTGGTAGCATTTTAGGCCATGGAGAACATATTGCCTGCATTTTAGAGAATAATAAGTACAGTATGAAACCCAAATCCTCATTTTTAAAGCTTACTATAAAGAAATCTGAAATAACAATAGGCCTGATCTGTGATCTCCAGCTGGGAGTTATGTTCACACCAGCAGAAAAATTGAATCAAAGGGACTAACTGCTCTGAGCTTAACAGAAAACTTATTCAGATAACACGGACATTAAAAGTGTGAAATCTTTGTGGCAATGAACAAGACACATCTGAGATAAAGCTACTTCTCTGTAAAGCGTGCAGAATATCGTAAAAAAAAAGACAGTCCACTCAAACGCTTGCTCATGAAAGCGCTGTTCCAGTCTAACAAAAAGGTGTTTTTAAGTTACTTAGGCACAATATGCTATGTGTCTTTAATTCTCTAACAGAAGGCACCAAGTGAGCTTTTTTGAAAGTTAAGTCCTGTAGCAATAAAGGAAAGATAAGCATGTTTGATTTCTTGTCATTTTCCTACTATGCCTACAGAATTCTCTTGTATATTTCTTGTTTACCCAAGACAAACTTAGGAAAGAAAGGGGTTAAAAACAGCTATGAAGGAGGATGATGACCATTAGAGAAGTTTAAGGTAGTACTCTGGACTGAAGAAAAGCAAGACTAAGGAAGACAAAAGACTGAAGTAATTAGTTTCTGCATATACTTTGATACCTGTGAGCTGATGGCCTAATCCCTGAAGTAATCAGTAAGCTGTTGAGTGCTACACACTCTTTTTCATGAGCTTTACCCCAGCCTGACTAGGTAGGTGGGATTATAGAACAAGGTATATCTATAGTAATCATGTAGTTCCTAACAAGAGCCTTCTTCCACGTTTGTTGTATTGAAAGTGCACAAGGGGTGGGCAGAAAGGAACAAGCTGTACGGAAAGGTCCTTAGTGGTCCAGCTTTCTTTAAAGTCGGTTGGAAAAATTCCCCTTGGATCAGAACCCAAGTACTTTGTTATTTTCCACTCAGATCACATAAGACAGAGGTAGACCATGAAGACAAAAAGCAATTTTGATGATAGAATTGTTATTTTACTTTCAGTCCCTAAAAGGGGCAAAAACGCTCCAACAATTACAGAGTCAATATCCACACCTATTTTGCCACGTCAGAACACAGCTTTCCTAATTGTATTCTTGCTGGCAACACAGGTAATCTTCCAGTGCTTTTATTTGTTCCATAACCTTTCTTCTCGATCTGTACCCATTATCCCATTTAATGATGCCTGATCCACATTACAAGGAGATATTTTTTTTCTAATTATCAGAGCACTTTTTTACTATTTTCTTGCAACAGCTGATTCCTGCCTCTAGAAGTAGCAGGCTGCCTAGAGTATTTCCAGGTCAGTGATGACTGATGACTTCAATGGTGGTGACTATACTCTGAATTTTATCTGTATTGTATCATGCTGCAATTATTTGTGCATTAAGATTACAGGCCTAACTCTGTGAAAGCTGTTCCAGCTCTAGAGGCAGCTAGCGCCCTTTATAGTTGGTTCTTACTTCAGATGACTTAAAAATATAATTAATATAATTTTGCTTCTTAAGAATATTTTTATTTACTTTGCTGGCACCTGAAGAAAATGACATTAAGCCAAAGAATGGTAACAGGAAAACTTGACTTTTATCTCATATTAAAGATGGGAGCATACCCACATGAGAAGACAAAGTGGTTTTTACCTTACTTTGCTCTCCTGGTCTTGTAGGGGTTTGATTAGGCTTATAAAATGATCCTGCAGGGACATAACTGTATTTACAGACTTTCATTTTTAATCAACAAAACTTTCACATCCTCTTGTATCATTCATGCCAGCAGTAGCCTGCATGATTTCCAGCGGTCTAGCTACTATAACATGTCTTAGCATAAGCTGAAAATCCACCCAAGCAGCAAATCACTGATTTCCATAATCCTGCAGGAAGACTGCTACTGGAACTAGGGTTAGTTTGTTTAAAGTTGGTTTGGCTAGACCTACACTATACTGCAGTGACGGTGATGTATTATACCCGAAGTGTTCACTATGGCAGAAAATAACTTACCTGGCTAACAGTAACATGTCTGGTCACATTTTATACCATAAAATTCAATAGGATGTTTTCAAAGGCTGGTGTAAACAGAGCAGCACCCCTGATTTGTTAGGAAGAGCCTCCCAGCGACAGACACAGGGCAAAGTAAACAACAAACTAAACAACTGGAGTGAGCATTGCCAGAATAAAACATTTCCCTAGCCATTAGTAGGAAGTTCAATCTTACATACTAGGAGCCTGTATCAAATCAGGACTATTTGCAGCTTCTGAAAAATTAAAGGTTTAAGGACACACGAAGAATGAAAAGCTGCTTTTTGAGATACACAACGCTGAACTGCCACAACCTTAGGTCTTCCGCCAGTAGCGGTAAAACCCTGATTTCTGTATAAGCACTGTAGCACTGAAATGGTTAGCATTAATAGCTACAGCTAAAGCCTGTGGCCAGCAATACCAGTTTCCTCCTGCAAAAGAAATAACCATGGTAACTCTGTGGTACAAGCTGACTAACACTAACTTTTCTTTGGTGGCCTTTTGTACTATTGAGGATAAAAATTCAGTCTGTTTTGAAGGTTTTCATGGATTCTCTGATACACATTGATAATCTAAGTAGCAAGTCTTACATACTGATGTCTAGATAACTGTATACAGTTATCTGCTCTTACAGAATAACCACCAGGAGAGAAAATCTTTCAGGATCAAAATGGAATTTTTGCTGTGGCTTCACCTTATGATAAATTTAAATGCAGGATTAGATGATTAAATGATTTGACTTAGAACCATTTCATTTTTCTTCTGCAGTAGAATACAGTTCAGGTTACCCAAGTCCTTTCTTTCTCCTTGTTTTTTTCAAGAGTGGTAACCAGCAAATGATACAGCCTTGCATGCCCAGAAAACATCATGTGGCAATACTTTTGTCTTATGATGTGATGGAAAGAATTTCTGTTCAGTTATCAGAGATTGCACAGCAGAGGTTAACAGATAGCAGAACTTTATTCAAAGCCCATGAATTCAGATGCAGAGCTCAGTCAGTTTACATTTGTAAAAGTTAGCACTCTACAAGCCTCTGATCTGATCTTAAGGGACGTAATCAGCAGAATTTTCCGCATCTGAAATGCAATGTTTCTGTGCTATTTCTGTCAGCAAGAATAGGTTGAGTACAGGATTGAGAAAAGTTCTTTTACTGTAAGTGAACATAATCCATTCTTCATGCGCATCTGTGCAGAGGTAAAGTTCTCTTATTGCACTGCTTTCTTCTCGCTAATAGTTCCTGGGTCCTTTTTATGAGCTTTTCTGTGAATCAAACTGTTTTCTTCTTTTCTTACTAGCTGTTATTTTTAAGCAAGACTTCAGTTTCTCATATGCTTCATGGAAATATAGGCAAATGTGAAAAACATCCTCTGAAAACATCTCCATAATTCATCAGGCCCAGAGGATTTAATAAGAAGCATGAGATTTTCTACCCCTCAATTACTGACTCTCTTGTTTTAAAAAAATAGTACTAATACTAAATAAACAATCAGAAAACACCAGTTGCTTCTCTTTCTCAGTGTTTATTTTTGGATGTCTTCCAGAATCATCTTTTGACTCTGGTTGGTGACATCCTAGGCTAAGGCAGCATTCGCTAGCTTCAGTATTACTGGAGGGGCTTTGGCATTTGTGTGTTTGTTTTTTAATGGGGAGGAGCCAGTATTCTCATTTTGTTGTTTTGGTTTTTTTTTTTTTTTAAACAGAAAAAACAGAATGCAAATGGCAAATTAAGGACTGATTCACTGACTCCAACATCTGTCCAGAAACATGTCAGCCACGTGTTATGCTAAGAGGGAGAAAAACCTTCTGGTAGAGACTTTAAAATCAGAAAAAAATTAGAAAGTTCCATCTTTTCCTGTAAGAAATCTTATAGTTTAGCCCCGTCAAATAATTGACTATGAGTAGAGTGTAACACTCCCCTCAAACTTCATGTTGGCTGAACTTTTCAAAATAAACAAATGCCTGCTTCATTTCCACTTGCTGATGCACTTAGCAGTAGAAAGCTAGCTGAAGATACGGCCAATTGCAGGTTTATTCAGCCTGTAAGTCACGGTGTATTGGACCAACAGACTGTGGCTCTTTTTTCTTCCCCCACCTACCATCAGGACCCGGTGAGCTGTAAGCACTGTCACATTCCCTGGCCAGGAAGATTTTGTAATTCATTTCTGATCCCAGTTACATAAAGCATAGCATTTTTTTCAATTTAACAAAAAGAAAATGGGATGGCTTGGGTGAAATGTAAAGCCTTGCATCGGCCTGACACAGACCACTGGTCCCTGACAGCTCTTCACACATCTGCTTTGCTCATCAGCTGGCCCAGGGCCAGGAGTGCCTGCTGCCGGTTAGAAAGGGGAAGACTTTTAAGCAGGAGTGGGAGAGGATCAAGTGCTGTCCTTGGAAGAACTGAAAAAATCTTTTAAACCAAAATTAACAGTAGGTGAAGAAAGGAAATCCTGGCTGATCAACTGGGTCACCTACAGTAAGAGTCAACAAACAAGTTACATCAAGCGCTTAATCAATTTATTGAATTAAAAAAAAAAGGGTCACTGCAAAGAGAGTCAAGGTGACACATTCCATAAGAGGAGTAAAAGACAGAAGAGCAAGAAAAAGAAGGTATGATGTCTTCAAACCAACCTTGGCAGCATTTCTTTTTGGAGTTTGAGCTTTCTGGAAGCAAACTATAAATACTCTGAAAAATAAAGGAATTACAGGAGAGAAGATCTCCATCTTAAAGCTCTGACACACTCTATAGAGAGCCTTAGACTTTGTGAGTATTCTAAGTACTGGTAATGTGGCTGAAGGCTACTACATTCAGGATCAAAAAAACCCCAAACTTACTCTACTTACTCCCTAAGTAAAACAGTGGATCTTACTTTTTTCCCATTCATTGCTTTTATTGACTTTACTGAATTCACTCTTCAACTACTCAGTGCAAGATGACATCATTAGTCCCAAATAAGAATTCTCCCTACTGCAACAGCATTGGACAGGAAGAGAGAACTTTTGTGCGAAGAGACAGGAAATATGTACAAAAGTTCGATGAGCAGATTCACATTGTTTTAAATTGGGGATGATTTAAGTTATGACTTGTGGATGACTTTTCTGAATTGACACCATATGTTTTTCAGTGCCTGATGTTAAGCACTTAACATGTTCCTTAATTTATTACTTATGAGCTGAGTTAATAGAATGTAAAAACCAAAACAGCCTTTTAGACAATAATAAACCCCAATTAGTGTCCTCTGAAGAAAATAACGTAGTTACAAGCTAAACTGAAGTACAGTAGCCCCTAATTGCAATCTGAATGTGGACTGAGATAGACGAGTAAGTGTGCAGAGAACTTTAATGCTGACGGATACTTGGTACAGAAACCAGGAACAGCACTTCTAGAGTTAAATACATATATTCTACTTCTGCATCTGGGATTAAACTCTTCTTGACAACTCCCTTTGGCTTACATTACTGAACTAGATAAGATAAAATTGAAGTCCAAACAAAAATAAGCAGTCTTTTTTAAAAGGAGATGGCTTTATACTGTAAGCTAATGACTGCCAGCTAGTAAAATTTTAAAGCATTAGCATAGCTGGAAACGGTATTACGTGAAGTGATCCCAATACTGCAACTTACCTCTTCCCTGTGATTCTTTATTGGCATACAGAGAATACTCTGAGTCTTATACCCTGTGATCTGGTCAACTTCTGCATTGAATCTTGGATCCTGATAGAAGACAAAAATACAATTATTTGACTACTTGTCTAAAGACCTGTTCTTTTAATTCCCTGGTTTACAGGTTAAGAAAAGTACAATATTTGACTTAACTGTTACCCAGGATAACAAAGGTCCCGTTACTAGTTAATAATTACATAAAGGTGTTACTATTGGTGTGCTAAAACAGCAACAACAAAGCATTTATGTGGACCATGAGTGGCTATGGATAAATACAACTGCCAGAAAGATGAAAAAAAGCCAAACCCTAGGAGAAGCCTTTCTTGAGCCTAGACCATCATCATAATAAATGTATACATGGACTAACCACCCCTACTATAGGTTTTATCATCAAAAAGAAATTAAAGAAATACACTGAAAGACATATAGCCACAGAGGAACAAAGTTGCATGAGTGTGGTTAGTGGTTTTGCTTTTACCACTTTGCTCTTTTGTTTGTTTCAGTTTTTCAGCTGAATATTGTTATAAAACTCTGGCTTTTTTAAAATCTTACTGAAACCAAACTATTTTTAAAGGCTGCTGTTCATTCTCTAGTAATTGATTTCAAGTTGAGCATGATGGACCCAATTCAAGAGTGAACTTTTAAACTATAAGGACAGGTGATGTCCTGCTGGAAACATGTACTTAGCAAATGTTTAGACAGCTTCTGAGGCAACAAACAAGTGTTTGTTGACAATGTAACCATATGAAATCCTACCACTCTTCTCTGCTTCTGAAAAAAATCTAGTCTGTAATGTTACCTAATTATGTAAACATACTCAGATTAACTGAGAGATGATCCGTCAGAAGCGGAACTTTTCAGCTCTGTATGCCTTTATTAATTAGTTTATTAATCAGTTAAGTAATTCATTAAAATTTCCATCATCCCTAAATTCAAAGCACAAAACCAGCATATCCAAGGAGCCTGGAATGAAGCGATGTTGAGCTGAGATGTAAGAGATGTCCTCTCCCCATGCTGGATTCTCTTCCTTTTTTTCATCTGGCCTCGTATGAAATAACTCAAATCTAAGTATAATTGCATATGGGAGACCTTTGTACAGTTCAAACCCTTATCCCATTCTTGTTTGTTCAGCTCCTATTCTTCGTGCCTCAGGTATGATAAAATTCTCCAAAGTACTTTTAGTCATGGGATTCCAGTTTTGCAGAGAAATTTGCATTCATTTTGGTGCAGAAGTATCTTACGTCTTTATACACGCAGAAATGTAAGCATGTAAGTGTCCAAAGCTAGAAATGCAAATACTGGTGTGCACATAGCTGGTTAAGATGGGGCTGATGTCAAACTTGCATAATTCATTTTGGTGTTAGCATTCCTCTAGCATTAGTCATGGCTACATATTTCCATATATGCATGTATCTATAATACATCTATTATAACCAAAAATATAGTGTCAGGTTTGCGTCTTGACTGGTTTAAGTCAGTATAGCTCCAAATACATACACTAAAATGGCAACATTACAACAGCTGATAATACGGCTTTTCCTTTTTTCAATAAATTTTCAAGATAAATTTTCTTGGTTTACCTCATACGCGTTCTTGATGTTCAGAGGCTGGCCTATAGCTGCTACATGGCCTACAATGCCCTTATTCCACTCCAGGCGAATGCAGTTGTTGGAAGCTTCTTCCAGGGTGGAGCCTTCTGCCACGTCAAAGAGCCTGCTTACAAGAAACTTCTCATTAGAGCTATCCTCGCAGACCAAGAACAGGGAATAGCGATCAGCTGCTATAAGCTCATGGATATGGAGGAAAATTTTATGGCAAAGCGCTGTGACATCTAGGTGACTAGAAATATCTTTCACAAGTTCTAATAGTCTTGAGCACTGATCCCCTGCACTGGTCTCAATCCTTGGAGATTGCAGAGGCATCTGTTCCTTCTTTTCAGAGCCAGAGAGGAAGCTCACTGCTCCTACTGAGTCCTTGACAAAAATAGGCCTCAAGGGTCTGTCAAATTCGGAAGCAGAGATTTTCCTCGCTGGCGTCCCAGAGTTGGTGGTCTCAGCACAGGCAGGCTGGTGACAAGCACAGGATTCACTCTGCGACTTGGTTCCCTCCTTGCAGACTGGGATGGTATGAACTCTCTCAGCAAACCATGCATTAACCATTTCTCTGTAAAACAAAAATAAAAATATAGAGAATGATGTAAGTTAAAAATCCTCAGGAACTAATAACTAATACATATTTGAAGAGGATACTGCAAAAAGGATAACTTTAAACATTTTCATACAGTGGATGTGCCTGCACCTTTAGTGCTCCTCTATATCAATAATCTCCAATTCTATGCAGCATTTACCCTAGATTAAGCAGTGATGTTTTATGCTCCATAGAAAGGAAGTTATTTCTGCCTAAAGGAAATACCTGAATAGGGCAGAGGGTGACTGCTTACGCTATGGCTTTCAGAATATAGATCAGAAGTCTACATCGTAATTTTGTGCTTGAAAAGTTCTGGTCATTCCCATTCCTAAGAATTGGATTTCTGTATAAGATGTCTGCATATTCATATGAAGACAAAAACTTTGTATTATATCTGTTTTTCTAGACCATTTCTAACTTTTAAAAATATGATTTTGAACTTTAATTCTCTCTGTCAAATCACCTGCAGCCCCTCCTATCTTTATGTCACCTATACACTATTTTTAAGTTAACTCCCCCTGCTCTCTGAGTTAATGAAAAATGCTGTTTCAGCTCAAAGGACGTTTTACTTAAGAACTGTCAGAAACAAACATGAATATCTCGAATTCAACCCCCTTCAAAATAATGAAAAGACAGACTGTTTTCATGCATCTCCCCTATTCCCTTTCCTTGCAGATGAAACTCATTGTATAACTCAAAGCAAAATACTGAGTACCCCCTCAATTATATTTTTGAAGAGTTTACCATTAATTTAAAAATGTCACACATCTCTAGTATTTAACTGTTTCTCAAATTAACTTAGCACTAGAATGCCAATCCTAATAATGTCTCACTAAACACAGCATATCTTGAATTACCTACACGCACACGTATCATCAATAACACGAGTATACTTTTTCTAATCACTATTATATTTTCTTGTTCAAAATCTGTTGTTTTGTTTTTTAAATACAGGGCTCTTTATTTCATTTGCTCAGTGTCGAGGATTCCTCACAACACACGATCTGCTCTCAGAAGAAATATTTTTTTCTGAATTACATAATGTATGGGCCTATGAACAGTAAAATCCTATTAAAAAGTCAGATCTTCTGGAAACCTTTCATGGTGGTCATGTTTTAAATTTGGGATATTTTTTATTTGCTCAGCAGACCACAGGAATTTCGAGAGTGAAGCTGAATGAAACCATGGAAATTAGTCAGGTTAGTCAGCCGCTGATCGGTTACATGCATCAGTATATGTTAAATCTGAAAAGCACTGTGCATAGCCTTTCTTTCCCTTACAGAACAGCTTCACCTACGTTGTAGAATGCAATACTGCAAGGTAATTAACCATTAATTCAAAGAAAAATAATTTATTAAAAGCTGAAGTCCACCAACATTATCTTTATTAGCAAGCAATCCACAACAGGAGACTTAGTGGTCTTCTATTAGGAAGGTCTGAAAGAGTTTTTTTAGATTTTGCAATCACACATCATTTGGAGTCCTCAACTATAGGCAAACACGCTATGAAAAATTGGATTAATTTAGGAAATAATGTGAATGTAAAGGGAGCACCTGGGCAAAAGAAAGTTGTTATGTTACTGTACCCATTCCACCTCAGTGCGAGCTACCTGGTAATTTTTTTCGCCTCAAAAAACTGTCTGACTGGCGTAAATATCACTCAGTGTAGCACTGTAAAACCAAATTCTTCTCTTGCTCACACCAGTGCAACTGCAAATAAATGGATGATAGACTATTCTTTATTTTGGCTTCTGTGTACAATGGTCCTGATCATGCGAAACCTTACATACATGGTTAATATCATTTACAGCCCTAGTGATCTTCAAGGCTGAACGGTCAGTTTGGTCACAAAACCACTGAATGAAAAAGTTGGAATCAATTAAGGTGGGGGGAATTTTGCCTCTGAGTTCTACAGACCGAGGATTTATTTCCATGTTTTTCCAGTTTCCATGAAGCTCCTGGAACAGTGCTTGCTGTAGCAATAATATCCCTCAATCAACATCTATTATAAATTTCCCAGCAATCTAAATCTAGTCCAATTACTGGAAACATGGTGCCAGAGAACACAATGAAATGCCATTGTTGTTCTGAAAGAGTTTTGGTTCATTGCTTAGCCACTTATTTTTAAAGGAAGCAATCTCTACTTTTTAAGTATATTAAGAACTACCAATGATCCTTCTTAATTACAGCAGTGACACATATTTTTTTTCTGTGGAGTTACCACATCCAAATGTTTCTTGCAGTGGAGAAGCATAAAGAACAATTAATATATTATTAGAACTTTGACTTTAACAAGATTACTTTATAGTACTTAAACAGGATATATATTAAACGTGGGGCCATGTCCATGTACTACTGAAATGCGTAATATAATTTGTATAGGGCAATATCACATTTGCAAAAGCTGCTTCAATGAGAGTCAAAATAAGAAGCTAGCATTTGATAACATTTGGAATTTTCATTTATTAAACTGAATGAGAAAACAAAATAAAAGCGTGTTATTCAAGTGACCAAAAGTATTCTTAAGGGAAGTAAAAAGTGTAAAATGCAAAAATTTGAAAGCAAACACAGTACAACCTCTAAAACCAGTGCTGATAACTCTTGTCATCGTATGTGTTTTGTTATATGTGGGTTCTTTTTGTTTTAGTCTGATCTCCTCAGGATAAGAAATCACCTGGAAATTTTAGCTTTTTCTAAACAAAATTTAGCATCTAGCATCAAGGCTGCAGAAAAGAACCTGAAAATGTGAGCTGGGTGCATTTAAAGACACAGACACAAGAAGGTAGATGTAGAATAATCAATAGGTTTACAAGAAGGCTAGTATCAGATGGAAAGCATTTTTAAACTAGTAAGTGATTAGGCATAGGAAACCGTGTACTTTGTCCAGGCACGTTTGAAAATGCACAGGCTTGAACCCGTACTATTGCTGAGTGACAGCAATTTGTAGAGCAATCTGATTCACTGCTTATTTACACATGAGGAAAGGAGAATATAAAATGCTATCATTTCACCTAGATCTGTTTTAAGCTGAATTTGCATTTGTGGATGTGTTGATTTAAGATACAAGGCAGGGAAAGAATCAGGTACCCTTTGTGGACAAAGCAAAAGCGAAAGCAGAAATTTGTCTTACCAGGTGAAACCGGCCATTTTATTTAATTCTGGAGTGTTGTGTAAAGATGTTCCTTGGCCTTAATGGTGTAGTAATAGTAATCAGTAAGAACAAGGTATTCTGAATTCTGATACCAGTTCTCAAACTGTGGCCATGAGATAATTTAGTTTTTACCTTCTTGCCTTTTTACTATGTACAATAAGCATTCATTTCTCTATCTGATGGAAGTTATTGAGGGATGTGGAATGTAACAGCAACATCTTTCACATCAAAGTAATTATATTTCTTTAATAAGAACTGACTACTTGTTAGGTATCTGCACTATTTATGAAGCACTTTGACATTGAAACAGAATTATATGTGGAGCTGCAGAATTGTGAGTAACATATTCCTGTCCCCTTTAATGTCTCTTAGATGATGGCCCAATACCTTGCCAACATAGCATGCGATTCTCAAAAAGCTCTGAAGGTTAACAACACAACAACAAATCCTTAACTATACTGTTAAAAGCATGGTTTTCAACTTCAAACCATTTAGACATTTTTATTTGGGCAACAGGAAAGCCGTTCAAATTCAGCTGGAATAAGAACAGTGTTCGCTGACCTTTACTGAATGCCTCTTCTAACAAGGAAACTATTTAGCTCCTTTTACTCACACAGTTTTACACACGGGTGGAAGAACTAGCATTTCACATGAACTGACGTATTCTAACTCTATTTAAAGTCTATCAGGCAAAGCCTTGACATGCATTTGCTTGTTGACACTCAATCCTATTTAACAATGCATGACAAGAAGAGTATTATTACTAACACAACTACTTTCTCAGCAGAGAACAGATAGCCAACACCAGACCCATACTGAACCACAAGTGAGGTTACTGGAATTTAGTAACAAGTGCTGTGTATGATTAAGATGTCATTCTGAAAGGACTACAGGAAGAAACAAACACTTGTGCCTACTCTATTCATACGAATAATCTTCAGTAAGCATTGGCATTGCCAAAAGCCGATTGTAAGGACAAGACCCTTGCTGTAGAAGTAAGTTTAGAAGTTGCAGGAGTGTATTAAACAGGAGCAGATACTGATCTGTAGTGATCTACGCAGACAGCTAAAACCAATGCAATGCCTCCATCCCAGCACAGCAGTCACTGCATGTTGAGGAGTTACAGGCATCAGCATTCATTCCTCATGAGCTGCATTGCATCCTTTACCGCACTGCGATCCTTTACTGCAGTATGAGCCTCCACTCAAGAAAGCTGTAATTTATCCCAGAGTTCATAAATGGGAGTAGTGAATATGAGGTAACCATTCTTAGTCTTTCTTCTGCGAAACACAATTTCAAAGGAGTATGTCAATAGTGACTGCTGAATTTGGCTGGTGACCTCATCAGCAGGTAACAAAACTGGAGAGGAATGTGGAAGAGGTAGGGATGAGAAGGGGATGAAAATACAGTGACAGGAAAAACTTTTGAAGAAAAAAAAAATGACTGTGTGATCCGCCCCTCTGTTACCACTTGTACACAAGTACACATGATCTGCATGACATGAGAACTCAGGAACTTCAGAGGAATTAAGACTCTTTGGCCCTGATTTGTTAAATGCTGTCCCCAAAGCAAGAAGTTTTCACTAATAGGCAACAAAAATAGAAGTTCACTGGGTGAGAAAACACAAGCACAAGGAAGCAACATGCCTTGAGCCAGGTCATGCAGAAGGCTAAAAGCAGACCTGAAGACAACCTCAGGTGTAAGACCTGAGGAGAACCTTGCTTTATTTCCTGTGCCGTATGTATCAAACCACACTTACCTGACACTAATTACTATTCTACTCATATACTGGGAATATTAAATAATTTATTGTACCCATCTTTGCTTCATTGTGATTATCTTCAAAGTACACAGCATACTTCTCAAAAAAACCAAACCAAACCAAAACAAAAAACCCCAACTGAAAACCAAAAACCAGTGAAGATGTTTAAAGAGTAACAGCCACATTATAACTGTTTTGCTCACACATGTGTAAGACCATACCAACGTGACTATTCAGCAAGTATTTGGTATCTTTGGACAAAACGTGCAAAACCAGAGCACAAAAGTAACACAGAGGTGCAACAATGATAGTATACTGCATCTTATTTATCTTGCACAAAGAATGCATAATTATTCCTGTACCATAAAAGTGATGAGTAGCTCTCAGTGAAACAACAAATAATTCCCCATTTTCTCGGTTGCTCATAAATCTCTCACATATACAATATTTAATGTTTCAGTAGTTGTGTGGACTGCTTTCCAATTTTTCATTCAAACCAGCAGTAACTGATAACACACTTCAGGAAAGGGATTCAATCCAAACTTGCCTACTAGAGAATGCCAGCTTTCAAGTATCTGAATTCCTGTGGCCTAATCCTGCTAGTGATGAAATCAACAATATTTCAAGCCAAACTTTGTAACTATTTTCTCAATTGCTTTCCTTAAAATAACCACTAGATGTCTTCAAGTTTCTTTTCCGCATCTTGACATAATTTAGACATGGAAGTCATTTAAAGCATTAGCAACAACACAAAAACTACTCAGTTTTAACAAATGAGTTTGAAGGTCACAGCCACTTGGATCTTATATTTGCCTTCCTATTTTCTTTCCAGTACTTCCTATTTCACAATCATGTTCCAGTGGTTTTGTCTCCTTTCTGACCATGCAAAGATTTAAATAAACTGTATAAGGCTTCATTAGATGAAAACAGTAAACTGACTGTAAACAAAGTTTTCAAACTAACTAAAAAAGTAGATTGACAAAGACAATAGTTGTTTTTCCTTAGCCCTTTCCAGTTATAGTTACTAGGGATGCTATTTCTAACAGCGGTAGGCAAACAGTTTTTGAAGACGAAGTATTACTTAAAGTCAGTGCGGATTTTTTGGCACAACTCAGTCAAATATATAAGCATACATTTAAATTTAAACATGCTAAGTGGCCCGACTGACTTCTGTTTGAATACAGATCTAAATTAAGAACTCTAATTCTTGATTCAAACCATGCTTATGAACGAGTGAAATAACTTTTTAGATGTATGAAATAATGTAAATCTTGTCTGAATGCTCATACTATTTTTTGAAATAGGAGGCAGAGGTTGCTTTATTAGTTAAAGCAAAAGTATTTGAAATGGAGGACTAACACTAGCAGGCTATTCTTGGCTATTTTCAAGTTTTCTTTAACAGCCAAACTGCAAGCTTAACTTTTCACAAGAAAGCTTTCCTCCATAGAAGGGACTTTCTAGACACACTATAAAGACTGAATAAATCCTCAGAGACTGAAGGTCAAATTCTAAAACATGGCCTTTGTTTCTCCTCCAAAAGTTTACTCCTTTTTCCAAGCTCAAAAAAAAAGAAAAATAACAATGTACCTAATGATTTTGTTGCGGAAAGCAATAGGACAATGCCAGTGAATTTGATGAAAGATGGATTAAAAGTTAAGTTCATACCTGCCTGGAGACCCCACATAAGACTTAGGCACTACTTCAGTTCTACTTAAGTTCCTAAAATAGGGGTTAATTAGGACTTAAGTGGTGCAGAGGCTTTGGGATGGCTCTCTGTGCTGGGGTGAGTTCACCATAATGCACAAATAAATGGGAAAATATATATCTTTTACTAAGCAAATATATTTTGTGGCTATATTTTCAGTGCCAGACCTAATGTGAAATTACAACCATTGAGTTATTCACAAGGGCCATTTGAGTAGTGCTTCTTTTCTGGCACTTTGTAAATAGCTCCTTTTATATTTAATGCCTTTTTTCTTTTCTTCAATTAAATCATGTAAATGAGAAAGCATTCCATGTAAATTTATATATGTTTCTTTGCCAGTAAGGGAGAGAAAGACATGTATTCTGTGGTTTTATTAATTCTATCTATTCATGACAAAAGCAAAATGCTTCCTCTTTAATGGTGAAAGTGAAAATAGGTGGTAGCACAGTAGCTCAAGTCAAGAATGTATTGTCTCAAATTGCTTTGTTTGTAATTCTTAATGAGTCATATATTCCACGCAATTCAACTTTAATCTAGCATTCAAATAAGCAGGAACATACGCTATGATATACTTTATTTGTTCTGAAGACGTCATAGATGATGTATCATGAATTTTCTCCTTGTGCAGAGAGCTAGCACAATGTCTACATACTATGGAAGCCTCACTTCAAGCTTGAAAATTAGGCTGATTCATATTTTTATTTTATATATAGCTTTTGTCCTAATCCTGTACAAAGCCATGAATTTCCTCCTCACGTGATGATTCTCTGACACAAAACTTCCATGAACTTCTACAGTTTAGAAATAAAAGTGTGTAGCTTCCTTCTCTCCCACAGAGGCAATGTATGCCTCAGCTCCACTTTTCTTCCCAGTTGCCATAAATTTGTCCCTGTTCTCTAAGGTCTTCCTAGTAAGAGCAAAAAAATAGACATGAGATTTCAAATCCCTATTGGCATTATCAAAAGTTCTGTAATGTGATAATAAAGTTACCCTGAAACAAAGAAGGCAAAGAGATGTGAACTGTTAAAGTAGTTCAACCCATCATTATTTTCTACCTGTCCTCTAAGGTTTACAGTTGTATTTTAATTAATGTATCATGCATGCCCGTTTGTTTCTTTATTACCTAGGGCAAACAGTACGTAGTAAAAGCACATTCTCCTTGTAGCTGCTCAGGACTGTCTGCTGACTAGCTTATCTTCACACCAAAGATTCTGTGTAGGAGTTCAGGTTATAGCTTTTTGGGAATTAAAGATGTAAGCTGCTAGTAAGTGATCTCTCTTACTGTTTCTCAAATGGCAGTTTCTTCAACCTACAGTAATTGCTCTTTTAGACATTGTTTCCAAAATACTCCAGCACACACCTAGCTTTATTTCCAAGAATGAATGCCAAAAATACTGAATCACATTTACAACTTCATGAATACGGGTAACATTCCTTACCTTCCTGAGTGCTTTTTGAATCAGGAGGTTAAAATATTTTGCGATTATTTTAATACTTTGCAGTTATCAAGAAAGATATAAGGATATGGACACATTGTTTATAAGTGGGACAACTACAGAGATGGTCAGACCAACAAGAAAACTTTCCAAGGTTTCACAGAAATGCATTTTTTTTTCTGTACTTCATTCTCAGAAAAGCTCTGTAAACATCTAATAAAACCAAGTAAGTGGGAGAAAATATTCTGATCTCTGCATTAACACCGCTGCTTCCTGTGGTTCTCAAGCCATGGTCCTAAGAATCAGTGGGTCTGGAGTCCTCTTGTAAATGCTTCGCATAGGAAAAGCAAGTCCCCTTCCAGCATATTCGAACAGTTTGCAGAGGATTCTGTGCCTCCACTGGAAAACTATCAGAGGTCCTTCAATCCCAGAAGTTTAAAACCCACTGGCTACTTACCAAGGTCATGTTAGGGATGAATATGGCTCATACCTGTATATTTTTAGGATTATGATTTTTTTTGTATGGCAGTAATATCTTTTTAAGAAAAAAAGACAGGCCAAAGCACATTTCAGTGCAGAAAATCAAGAGCCCTGTCTTTGAAAATCTGAACTTTCATGCACTTGCTCCAAAAATGAATTTCCTTTCAATTAGAAAAGATTAAGCACACATATATTACCAAACAAAACAATGATATAATGCATACGACGCATAATATTTATGAGATTAAACATCAAAGACATTTTTTAAAAGCCCTCTGGGCACAGAGACTAGAAGGCAAAAGTCCTAAGTGATTTAGTACTGCAGGCAGCATGTTACAAACTGATTGTCCACCAGCCATCAGGAAGAAGGAAAAAAAAAAAAACCCAACAACTCTACTTGAGTTTTTTTCAAAGTAATAAATGTAATTGATATATTCAAGCTGTGCAATCTCTGAATTCCAGCGAAGTACAGTTTCCCAGTAAACGCCACTTCTGGAATCCTCAGCGAAGCACTATGAAGTACCACGCTGTTCAGGACATTTATTTTTCCAAATACAACCCCACCTTAATTCATTTGTAAATATTTCCCAATCCTGCTAATAAGCCAAGACATATTTACAACAAAATAATCTTATTTCCAGTGAAAGGCATACAAGACTTGGGATAATAAGTTGTATCTGTCGTACCGTACATTTAGGAAACCAGACAAAAACTGCCTGGAACAATGCAGTTGCCTCTAACTGAGAGAATTTTTACTTCGGCTGTTTTGGCACTCTGCTGCTTCTGATCGCAAAGAGCACTAAGAGAGAATTGCTTTGCTATTTTTAAGAGTAGGGACAAAGAGGAAGTCAGAAATACGGAAGTATTCCATAGGGGGTTAAAATAAGTCTGATGTTTGAACATGGCAATGCATGGATTATTTTTTTAAGGAACATAAAAAGATAAAACTTAAGGAAGACAAAAAAGGTAATGAGTTCAGCCATCAACGCAGTACAATTTTGTGACCAAAAAGGCTGAGGATTAAGTCTTTATAATGCCTAGTTAGAACAATTATATTTGTAGCAGCAGCTACAAAGAGCCTTTAACAACTGTATGAGTAAACATAAGACACAATCTAAAAGAAGAATCATTTTACTTCAAAACGTTTCTGCTTTCTGAGAAGCCAGAACACGATAGGCAATTCTAGAACTTTGGAAGGGGAAAAACAACATGAGGAGCTGAAAAAAAAGGAGTAAAATAGCTTAAATTTAGTAGGAACTAACCATTTAGAAACACTTGAACCCATAAGTGTGCAGTAACAAACCCTCCAGCCAGAAGGTCTGTCAACAAGCACACTGCATCGCCAAGTGAACCAAATCCATCTCGTCACTGAGCGTGCTGGTGACACACTTCCCCTTTGTTGTTCTGCGCTTTGATCACACTGTAACGACGCTGCATGGATAACAGCTATTTATATTATCTCTGCATACCACTTGTCTCCCTGGTACAAAGTAACGTAATAACTGCTTCGGTAGCTTCCTACTCAGGCGATCACTGTTTATTCACATACTCGAAGGAGGGAGCAATTTAAAGCTATTGACCTGGATTACACGCTTGTAGGATTGCACCCTCGCGCTGTACAGGTGGAAATCAAACAACATAGCTTTAACGCAGAATGTGTCAGTCCACCTAGGCATCGAAGACTTGAGGGAGGCAGCAAGCTAGCCCGCCTGTAGACACTATCAACCACGAGTCACTGCAGGGTCAAAATACAAGGGGTAAGCTACTTGTACATACTTATCTTCTACAACACGTTTGAGGGGAGAGGAAGAAGGTAGGTGCAAGTTTGTTAAGTAGACAACAACCTGCAGCCCTTCTCCCCAGGAACGCGGAATATGGATCGGGGAACCTAACGACTCTAACAGCTGTCACGTTATGACATATAATACAAACTAATTGTGAATAAAAAGAAACATATTCTTTTAAAGTGCCACCTTGCCAGAAAACAATTTTTATTTAAACCATGAAAACAAGTACTGATATCAAACTGAGCTATGCAAAGTGGAACAAGAGGTAACTGTTCGATGACTATATGAGGTGATGTGACTCTACTTAAAATAAACCCAACAAAACAAATCTACAGGCATAAGACCACCCAAAGCATTTTTAAGTATTGTTTAGACACCTAATTAAAACATTTTTGAGGGAATTACCAGAAGCACTGCTGCATAAAACACACTGGGAATTAATTAACTGCAGAGGCAAATAAATTTATGTAATTATTTAATATTTATCATAAAATTGCTAAATTAGGTTCTGCTTCAAAGCTCATTACTATCAGTGGAAAGGGCTTGTATTACTCTGTAATCGATGTTTGAGCTGGTGATCTTTTCCTATTCCTGTCTATAAGTATTTGAGAAACATACAGAAACTATCCGTTACCAATTGTGCCTCCCAATGTGAGGTAGAATAAGCATCTGTGCTCCGCAAGATACCAAATTAACTGACTTCTTGGTCTGTTGCTTTTAGGACCTGTGAACACTTTGGTATATTATGAAGCAAAACAAAAAATCAGAAGCAGTAAATTAAGATTACAAAACAGCTGAAACTAGTTCAAGGAAGAGTGCTTTACTTGACAGAGTAAATATAGTGCTCGGTAACAAAACATTAACAGCAGAGTCTTTGTTCAATGTATTGCTGTTGTACAAAGGTTCAACTAAAACAAAGCACGGCACTAAATGTCAGGGTTTTTTTCTCTCTTCAAGCTCTCAATAACACTACAAGGTAGAACTTCAATCCTTTTTACAAAGTACATCAGTTCTTTCAAACCGCTTGGCTTTACAGGGTATCATCTTAGCGAAGAAAATTCGAACCAACATACATTCAAGTAACCCATTTATCTTTTCAAATACAAGCTTACATATAAAAGAGGTATTCCTTAATATATAGTTATGGTTTCCTATTTATACAATATGGGCGTAAGGACAAAAAAAACAGAAGAACACATTCCATGCAAGACAGCCAAGAGAGTCTTGAGACAAATGCAATGTTTCCATCACATCACAAACATCACAGAATTGTTGCCAAACAAGAACTCCCAAGTCAACAGCTTTTCTGCAAAACCCTCTCCAAACGCAGAGGCATCGCTGTCACGGAGCCACGACGGAACTGCCTGGTTCAGACCCGCACGAACACCAAACTGTGCCCCAGCATTAATTAAAAAAAAAAAAAAAAAAAAAAAAAGACTAACCAAACCTCTCCATGGGGAAAACAAATCTGACAGAGCGGTTACCATTAATTAGCATTCCTATTTGTTCAATACTACTTCCAGTTTCCAAAGGAAGCGTGACAGGCTGAACTAATAAATTGCCACTTCTCAAAGCTGCTAACACCCTGTTTCCTGGGCAAACAAGGTGCCCTTCAGTTACACACCATGCACCAGTGTTCTGGAGAATATCGAGGTTAACGACTCCCATCTATGCATCCTACACCTACGCACAGCCTTTTTTTTTTTTAATCAACATTTAAAATAAATTAAAAAGCATTTTTATTATTCTTCTGTTAAATGAACCTAAGGAAGAAGCAGCAGAAGAAAGGGGACCGCCTGACAGATGGTCACAAGAAAGCAGGTGACCCCTGAAGCTTTTCTAGCTCGCTGCGAGTCAATTATTAATGGGGATTTCTCTTCTTACCGCCCCATCCCATGCAGAGAGGAGCAGCGGCAAAACCTCATTCAGAATGCATCCATCCCCGCTAAGTGACTTGGGGAAGAAGGAGAGGAGCGGCGGTGAGCAGATGGTGCCGGCGGCGCGGGAGCGGAGCAGCGAGCCCCGGCGGCGGCGCGTCCCGGGAGCAGAGCGCAGGGCTCGCTAACCCCAGCTCCCCACTAAGGCACACCGTGGGAGCCGCGGACCGCCCGCGCTCTGCATCCCCACCGCTTTGTTTATCGGAAAATATTCAAAATGGAAACCTGACGCCACTTCTAAAAATAGCCGAATTTACTCGACATCAACTTGAAGTCCCACTGCTGAAGTGTGACAACGGTGAGCAAATACCTCGTCTTATCTCCAAAAGGCAGCATGGCAAGCCGGGGAGGGGGAAAAAAACCAAAGCCCAGACGAGCTCTTCGGATCTTTACATGCGGTTCTTTGCAAGAACCGCCGCCAAGGCACGGCGCGCGCCGGCGCTGCCCGCCGCGCGCTGCCCGCCCCACGCCGGAGGCCGCCCCCTGCCGGCGCGGAGGCCGCCCCGCCGCTCCCCTCCCTCCCGCAGCCCCGGAGCACAGCGCGGCGTCCCGGGATCCCGCTGCGGTGACGGCGCCCCGAGCGGCTCGCCTCACCGGCCAGAGCTCCGCGTCCCTCTCTGGTCGCCAACGCACCGCGTACGGCTCCCTCGGCGCTGCGCCCTCCGCCCCGCTCCGCCCGCCGGGCGCCGAGATGTCAGCAAGGTGACAAGCCCGCAGGGCGACGGGGCTCTTCGGGAGCAGCGCTTTGTTTTGCCATCGCTAAGCAATGACATAACCCGCCCTCCCGAAGAGATCAGATGTTATCTCAGGCTTCGACAGATCTAGTTCGCGGCGCAGGAAAAAACATAGCGCTCGCTCACTCACTAGAAGTTGACTGTTTTAACCAAGGAGAGCACAAAATAAACTAATAAAAGCCGGGGGCAGGGAGCTCCGGGGCCGGGACAGCTTCCCGGACCTGCGGACGGCGGCTGCCGCCCGGGGAAGAACCCGAAAGCCGGCGGTGCCCGGGGCTCGGCGGCAGCCCAGGGGGCTGCTGCTGCTGCTGCCGCTTTCAGGTTTTGCTCCTTCGAGGGCGGTGGTAGCGGGGATCGCCTTTTGCTTTCCTTTGGAGACGGCAAAGGGAAACTAACCGGAGAACGACCTTTTGCTGGGAAGAAGGGATCTGCCCCTGTCCGCCGCTCCGGGCTTACCTCGTAGCTTTCCTAACAAAGTAAGAGCGGGTGAAGTCGCCGTGATCGTCCAGCCACGCTTCCACCGCTTCCTGCTCCGGAGCGGGGGGGCAGCAGCTCCGCTCCATGCTCCGCTCCCGCCGCCGCTCTGCCTGCTCCCGGTGTGGGGATCCCCCCTCCCGGCCCGTCCTCTGGCTGCCTCCCCCCGGCCCGGCCCGGCCCGGCCCGGCCCGGCCCGGCGGGGGGCCGCCTCCCACCCCCGGCCCTCGCCCCGCTCCCAGGTGCGTGTGTGCGGGCCGTAGGAACCCGGCGTCCGGCACCTCAGCGCATCTCCGCCCGTCCCGCAGCGGGCAGCCGACCTTCGGGCTCCACCTCCGCAGCGCCCCGGGGGGCCGCCGCGCCCCGGCCCCGCCCCAGCCCCGCCCCAGCCCCGCCCGGCCCCGGCCCCGGCCCCGCGCGGAGGGCACAGGCGGCAGCCCCCGGCGCTTGTGTGCGGGCTTTGCGTGCGCTGCCCGCGCCGGCGGCTGTGGTGCGCTGGCGCTGAGCGGGAGCGGGGGGACGGCAGTCCCCGGGGCGGCGGAAAAAAAGGGAAAAGCCGTGAGGAAGTAAAATGTTCTCCCGCAGTCAGGGAAAGGGATTCTTCTCCCTCGCCCCTCCTTGGCTATTACTTTCTTTTCAAGGTATAGCCTGTTTCAGCCCGTTTCGAAAAAGGGGTAAAGCGGATGTCACTTCAGAGTGTTTCACTGTTGGGTGTCAATCCATGATCTTCGTTAGACCTCAGCCTGGGTATGAGTCCTAAGCCCCGGTGTTCCAATCCTTCATGCCCACAGCGAGGCTTTTTGATCCATTTTAGACATCTAATAAGCAAAGCCTAGCTTTGAGGATGCTCCAGACTCACAGCTCCTACTTTCTCATATTGGGATATTAGACAGCTAGGATTGAAATTTTGGTTAATGCTGAGCATCATTTTGATCTGTTGCAGCTCCACTCTGAGATAAGCTTGTGCACACATTGATAGTAACTGGTAATCCGCATTCACAAAAGACCTTGCACAAAGTATGATGCACGCATATTGTTTCCTGTATCATCACATGCAGTATCTTTGAAGGTCAGATATGAATAACAAATTAGCAGCATGTTTCTGGGGAAAGGGATATACAGAGTCTTTAAAGTTATTCTCCTGTGTAAGCAGTCGAGAAGTCTCATGTAGAATGTTTTCTGCCACTCAAACCCCTTTCAGTGTGTGCAAGGCGGCGTGCTTCAGACATCCCTGCACTCCTTAGTGGTTTTTTTGCAGTGCTTGTAGAGGCTCAACTTACAAAGAGGTGGGATTCTGGAGGCTGAGAAGGGGCAGCAGCAGAAACTTCACAGCAAAAGGATTAAGATCCTGTCCATGAGCTTGGGGGAAAAGGTTACTCTTCTGTGCCTTTGTGTCACATCTGTGCGTGACACTCGGACGTGCGTGTCTTTTGGCTATAAGAGTTTGTGTGTAATACAAGGCACGCAGAAAGGGAAGTTTTACATGAACATTACTCGGTCATAAAAGGCATCTCAGGAGAAATGTGTGCGGTGACCAAAGAGCAAATGTGAAGCTAAAGTATAAACCGGTCCAGACATGCTGCAAGAGTCAAGCCGCTATTCAAGGCAAGGAGAAAAATTTCAGCGGGGCAAGAGAGAATTACCAAGCAAACGGCATAAACAGACAACATGGCAATAAATGAAGCCGATGTTTAGTGTCAAAACCTGGAAAGTGTGGTATGTTAGAAAAAAGAAAATAAACCTGTCATATAACTCATCGATTTCTAAACTAACCGCTTCATTTCCGAAACAGGGTTTTGAGGCTACAGTAGACATGGCAATAAAAGCTTCTAAGCTAGGCAAAGCTGTTGGAAAATAACACTATGTTAGAATGCTTAAGAAGTACAACAGAAATGCAAACCATCCAATTATAAAATGCAGATTTTATAAATATCCGAAATGCCATTCCCTGAATGGTCTCGTATAGAATATTGATCATAGTACTGCTCATCCCATCTCAAAAAGGGATTGAAGCATTATCAGAGGTGATCCAGACAGGGAAAACGAGGATGGCCAAACACATGGAAATATCTTTTCTGTAAAGAGGCAGTAGGAGTTTGTTTACAAAAAGATGAATACAAATACATAATTTAATTACTGGTCTTTAAAAAGAAAGATAGGATTTTCTCTCTGTCTCATAGGAGAATAACAAGGTAATGGTCAATGAAATTATGTCAGCTGCAATACATAGCAGGAGCAGCATGTAATTAGGAGTAGCACTAATAGAAATAAGGTTTTACACTGTAGTAATATCCAGTAAACCCCAGTCAAGAACAGATATTGTACTGGGCCCTGTAAACATGGAATATGAAATACTAGGCTAGCTGAGAAGCTTACAGCATCCCCATACTTCATGCCACAAGGTACCAGGCCCCTTGGGTGAAGCTGCCTCTACTGAGGACAGCTGTCCTGGCTGGGCCAGTGTCTGTATGACAGTGTACAGAAGGAGGGGGACGTTGGGCAGCGCAACAGCGCTGGGAGCTTTGCTCAGGCCTAATAGCCACACCATTATTTAGCTTACAGATAAGAATCAGTAAAGCCAATGCAAATTATTATCTTCCTGTGAATTCAATGGCGCAGCAGCAGTTCAAGAGATTGCTACCCAAGCAAAGAATATCATAGTCTTTCCCAAAAGAAATAAAAATGGAACAGTTGGGGGAAAAAAGGGATACTTTCTCCGTATCCGTTGAATTTCCATGAATAATAATGAACATGCTGTTTTCATTTTTAAGGTGACAGGAGGGGATGAAGGCCAAGCATAACAAAGAGTGAATGGTAAAAGTGGAAAAAGTCTTCCATAATTCTGGCTTCCAAAGTGCTCTGAAAAAGCTCTGTGTATCTTAGCTCACGCCCAGCTTTCCAGTTTGCTTCAAGAACACAGATGACAGAATTGGTGTGCAGTAGCTATAAACCTGAAAAGGATTTGTAGTGATGGCGTACAAATAAATATGTCCGGTTCAAGTTTAAAAGCTGCTGTGGCAAAGCAGAATGCTTGAGAGCTCCATGCAGAAGCCAGCATGCTTTTCCAGCAGCAGGCCGTTCTATAGCAGGACTGGTTGGCGGAAAAGCTTTTAGCTGAAGTCTTTCATTTGTATGTTTTGCAAATACTGTCATGTACAGAGATAAGAAGGCGGGGCGGGGGGGGGTTGTACATCCAAGGC
The DNA here is from genome assembly GCF_949628215.1 of Phalacrocorax aristotelis. Classification (NCBI taxonomy): domain Eukaryota; kingdom Metazoa; phylum Chordata; class Aves; order Suliformes; family Phalacrocoracidae; genus Phalacrocorax; species Phalacrocorax aristotelis. The sequence goes on from NC_134279.1 coordinate 6,101,278, forward strand.
ACATTAATTAGAAGTGCTGCTAACTCATGATAATTAGTAAGGACAAATATGGAAGTATGTAATCAGAGAAGTATTTATGTGATATTTTATGCTTAAAGGACTCTATATTTATTTAAACTAATTTAAAAGTAATTTATTTCTATATAGTCTCCCTTTAAAAGAGAAGAAAATAAGGTTTCAAATGTCACCATAGTTGACTTATTTGTCTGACTTACTCATTAGTTGAATTGGAGCAGTATTTAGCTTTGCTAAGAAGTGGGAATTGGCTGTCTTTCTACCATCCCTTAAATCTGGAAAACAGTTGGTCCATTTTGGCTCCTAAAACAAGCTTAGGGTTGTACTATATTGCCAGTGAGGCTAGAATATGATAAGGTAGAGGAAACTATTCCATTTCTTTATTAGCCAGTACTTTTACACATGCATGCGAACACACACGCAGTGGAAGAATCCTAATATTAGTAAATCAAGTTTCCATTTCCCTTCTATTATTTAAGTTGCATAAAGAGAGCGAAATAGCAACCAAGATCCAATTCATTTAAAATCTAGTTGTTACTTTAGTGATGAAAATACTAAATCATGAGACTGTCTTATCAGTTTATTCTCTTAGTCCTTCCCAAATAATTACTGGAAATGCTTCCCAAATAAACATAGCTATGCAGAGCTGCTCACTCATTGCATAACCTGCCTTCTCCTCTGGGATAACATTGCATATGTCCTACAGGAAGCCATGTAAAATAGTAGCTTCCTCCTATTTTGATTTGAATGTGATTGAGCATTTGCGTCAATCAAAGTACCATGAGAAATTATTGTTAACCTCAGGAAAGCGTCAGCCTCTCAGAGTTGTTTGTCTGGAAAACACTGTCTGGCCTGATCTCCTGAAAAATGTAATTCAGAATTTGAGTTTAACATATTAGCATTTAATATGTCAGCCAACCACTATGCTCAAATTTTGACCTTTTCTACTTTCCATTGGAAGCCTCAGGATAAATTTGAAGACTGTTAACAAGCGTCTCTCTCTCTCAGCCTTCTCTCCTTTAAGCTAAGTAGTGCCACATCTTTCAATTCTGCCTTGAACATCATGTTTTCCAGCCCTCTGGTGATTCTTTTTTACTTTGGACATTTCCTCGATTGTCTGTACCATTCCTGCGGTGTCTCGCCTAGCTAGGGTTAAGTAATCTAGTGGAATGCGTATCAGTACTAAATTAAGTGGAAGGGGTATTTTAGGTACCTTGCAGGCTATGTTCCTGCTACTACAGCTGCCCTTGGATATGCCTTCTTGGCAACAGGCCGCTGTCGTGGTGACCGACTGCACGCTCTCTTCCCTTTTTCTAAATACTTGCCATGGTGTCAGATGTAGCCTGTGCACCCGCTTACTTCTGCCTAACTGTATTTTCTTGCTCTTGAACCTTTTAAATCTCATCTTGTGCTTGCAATGTTTCTCCAATTGATCAAGATTATTTTGAATTCTATGCTGGCCTGTCCTCCCGTGTGTACTTGGCCTCACCAAGCTTACTGCAAATTTGCTGAAGGGCACAAGTCTGGGCAATGACTGGGTATGATGCAGGTGGGTGAAACTGTAGGTGGACTTCTCAGCATCATTACTGGTTTAGCTAGCTAGAGCTTCTGGTGCCTATGTGCTAGAAGCACATCTTCAGTGAACATGCAGACACAGCCCTGACCTAAGCAGGGAGATTACGCCGTTGTTGCATCGTGTGGGGTAACAACAAATGCAAGGCACTGACTGGTTTATATGGGCTATGATCCCTGGCAGCTGTGCACCCACATAGTCCGTTTCCAGTTGCGTTCAGCAGACCCTTCTGGGCTTCTGACATGCTGAAAATTGAAATTGATCAACCTGTTCTTTCTTTTAATGTATACATAGTTTGGCAGAGTTTAAATAGGAGATATAGGAAACTTGCGTAGGGCATGTTTCATTTCAGGATCTTCTCAAGTGCATCACAACCCCCTTTTTTTATTTAGATGGTACATAGCTTAGTTTTAAAAAGCTTTTTAGCAACTAGTGGCTAGTTAGTTATTTTCACTAGCAGTTGCTCTTATTAGTACTTTTACTAGTAATTGTGATTTTGAATTGAAGTATTCATTTTGTACTTAGACTTACAGATAATTACGAAGTCAAATTATAAGGGGCTTTCTTTCCTCATTGTAGTTGCTGGGAGAAGGAGGCTTAGTGAGAAGCTATGGAAATCAAAGATTAGTCAGATGTTTTTCAAGCACGTATCCTTGCAATTTGGACCATTCTGGTTAGGATTGTATGGACTGCCTAAGCATGTGTGAGGAGCAGAACCCTGACCTCACCGGAGTAGTGCAGTACCTTTCACCCATGTCAGTGGATCCAGCATTTAACTCAATGCACAGCTTCTATCTCTCTCTGCATTCTCAATCAACAGTTATAAAGAGTTGCCCCACTGCCCAGGAGCTAAAGGCGTTTTTCCCACCACCATGCAGCTCTATGCTATTCTTCTCTTTCTTTCATGTTTCTTAAACATAATGCTGCTTCACTCGAGGCTTTGCAGTGGATAAATTCTGTATCTGCAGAAGAGAGCAGGATGCGTATCAAAATCTGTTGAGGCTGTGACCAGCATTGGCACAGTGGGCAGCAGGAGGTACAGCTCAATGTTTTTGGCTGTGAGTATTTGCGTAACATAATGTGCCAGAAATGGAACATGGGGGGAATGCTCTCACGGGGGAACACAAGAAGTAAATCCACAGCAGTTTGAAATATATTGCTTTTATGATTAACTCCTTGTGTCTTCCTAATAAAAGGCCATGGACCCTCACCCAGCAATTCAGCATTAATGCAAGGTTTTAGAAAGGCTATTGTTTTTATATAGGGACTCAAATTCAACACATCCCCGAGTGTGTTGTTCACACAGTTTGTTTTCCTTGCTGCTGAACGTTTCTACTGGCTTTCCTTTGCATTTATCTGTCTTCAGTAGCATGTGTGGAGCCTATTATGTTTTTTTCCAACAGGTTAGAAAGCCATTTCCTCTCCCATTTCTGTATTCATAGACTGTAATTCTCTGTTAATATTCCCACATATAAACTTCTTCAACATATAAACTTCTTCAAAGTATCAATTGGAGTTTCTAAAGGCTCCCTATTATCACAAATTATTGGTATGGTTCCTCTCAGTAAAGCCCTTGGTTTTCTGGAGATGTTTTTTTCAGCACATTTTACCAGTAATGGTCTCTGTGAAATCACAGGGAGGTGGAATAGCACCAACAACTCCTACCAGCTAGCCCCCAACTTATGATAAGAATAACATTTGCCTACACTTTGCTCTTAGAACATGTGTCTGCTTGGGTCTGCTATTACTATTTCTTCCTTTTCAGAGTCACTGCTTTTCACACCATCATTTTCCATCTTGGACATGAGACCAATTTTCTTTGTTCTTTTAATGAACAACTTTGTCTCCTCTGTGTTGAAACATAGTCCAGACCTTACTAAGTTGGTCTGTGTTAATGGCCTGTCCTTCCCATTTTTTATTACTCTATAACTTTTTGTAATTTGCATATTTTTCCAGCAATAACTTTATATTTTTGTTCAGATCATTCAGTATGGTTTGGGTCCATTTAGTATGGGCTACACAGGTATTATACATTGCTGGGTTTTTGACCAAAAATGCTGTAAAGTTGTGAGCCAAAGCCCTACAGAAATCTTACAGAAGTTTCCTTTATGAAACTAATTCATAATCTCATGGGAAAATAGGAAGTTGGGTTTTTTTTCTGACAAAACCCATTTTCTATGTTGACGGGTGTTAATTGTACTATCATCCTTTAGTTGTACACTGATTGCTTCCTGTACCAGCCTTTCCATCAGTTTTCCTGACATTGATGTCAGGCGAAATGATCAGCAATTTCCTTATTAAATAATGGAACAATGCTTGTTCCTCCTCTGTCTTAGGTAACGCGCGTGGCATTTCAAGACATGTTTTCTTAGTTTGGTTCTTTTGAATTTTATCTTACTGAGGTTTAGGGTTAATACCTGTTAAAGCAGTATTATTTTACTTTCTGATATTTTGGAATCTTAGTAGTGAACGTATGAATTTCTGCTGCAATAGATTGCGTGAGGAGTATTTTAGTGGCACAGAGCTGGTTAGTCTTTCTAGTACTGTTTGTTACTATCAGTATGAAATCTTCATAACCCAGGATATACCATTCACAAAAGTGTATATGCAGTTAATTTAATTGTTTTCTATCTTACCATAATGAGTAAAACTGCTGTTTAGTCATTGCTCTGGAAACTCTGTGAAGTATCTGCTGTACACTGTCTAAGGTGCCCACAAAATTTGTATCACAACGCAGTCCTGCTACAAATAGATAAAAGTAATAAATTTGGCTAATGGCAAAGTTTTAAAGCATTTTATGAATCTAAAATTATACTGTCTCACTGACATTATTTACTCCGAGTAATAGAAGACTTGATCTCATCCAGACCCCAAAGTAATTAAGCTGTTGAACATTTCCTATTGATCTATGTGGAAGACATTTTTGAAAGGTGAGGTGTTCCTTTGACGCAGCTAGCACTGACCTTAACTGAACAAATTAACTCTTTTTGACCCATTAGGAGGAAACATACTTTAGTAAAACTGTGATCCGAATTACTTATGGGAACAAACATCATTGCTATTCTGTACGCATCACTGGTTCTGGAAAAATAATTATGAATTAAAATCATCGCTGTATTTTCTGAAGACCACAACTGGAGTCAGGACTTCTTTATACTGGAAGCTGTTCCACAAATATATCTCTTGCTTGGGTGGATTTGTCATCAAATATTTACATATTTTTTTAAATTTATGGAAGTAGGCGGGGAACGGAGGTTTGTCCCCAGTCCGACACAGAGCCTACAAGTAAACACACAATATATCACTGAATTATTATGCAGCGGGCATAAAAATTGTTTTCAGGGCATTTTAGGAATGCACAGGCATAGTCTGGTAATTAAGTGAAGCATTAATCTGTGATTGTGAAAGATCAGCAAAAAACCTAAACAGTAAACAAGGTGAATAGAGATATTACTTAGGTATAACATCGATCTTATAACCTAATGATATAACCACAAGATCTTCGCTGTCAGACAAGGAAAATGTGTAAGAGATTAGTTTGTAACTAAGGCTAACTGCAGCACCGCTAAATGAATATGTTGGGCTTGTATGGCATTTTAATTATACTCGAGAACAAATTGTATGAGAACAGTCAGATTGAAAAGAGGTCATTATACATGAGGGTGTGTCTATTTCTGGATCCCGTTTGATTTTTTCAAAGGGGTATGGCATACTTAGGCATACCATGTCTTCCTGCAGAAGTGAAGCCGTATTTCTCAGGAAAATAGTGAGTGACCCAAGAGCTACCAGGTCCAAATTGTCATGGCTACATATCTTTTCACACTTGGTGCTCCGTTTTTGAAATTGCTACTTACATTTCATCGCTGGCAGGTTGCACACGGTTTGTTTTCTGAGGCAGGGGTTGTCCGTGGCCGTGCGTTTCTGCAGCATTTAGCATAGCTGGTAGTTCACGTGCTGCTGGAAAACCAATACAGATGACAAAGTAAAACAATTTTTGTTGGAACCCATTTGCATCTCTTAAAAACTCTTCTATTAATCAGTGTCCCCCTCATTAAATCAGTGAGGACAGCAATAGTTGTCACTGGTCCTATACTACAGGTGGCTGTAACAAAGCGGAAAGATTATGTGATTTGACTTAAGTTATAAAGAATGTTTCTGTCATAGCTAAAATTACATCAGATGAGTCACTTGTTTTCGGTATTGTGTTTAGTCTTCTAAACCACTGGGGAGCTGATTTTTAATCTATCTGTGCTTTTTTATAGCCATGGGTGTTACACAGGTACTTCTGGCAGCTTATACCATGTCCTAGGAGAGACAGAGTTATGTCAACAGTGTGTTGCGGGCTGCACGCAACACCGGCCAATTCTCAAATCTGGCAGACCTGATCTGGTGTCTTTGCTCCCAAATGGATAATGTGAGCATCTGAATAGAGCACGTACCTTACCGGTGATGCCTGATCTGCTGGTCTGTGGGCTCATGGTGAAGGAGAAACTTGGCAGCTCAGCCCTGAAAACAGGTAGCTGGCTCATCCCTGAGCGGGGCCAAGCTCACAGGGGTACTCTGAGGGGGCAGTAGGCAGTTCTGCAGTGTAACAGGGATTTAGTGCCTGAATGGGACACTGGTATGGATGTAGGCAGCTCTGTTCATGTCTTTAAGCAGTCGGTTAGATACCTTGGGATTTAAAATGCCAGGAGTGCATATGTAAGTACTCCTGGAAGCCACAGCCAAGCAACAGTGACCAGCTACCTGGGATTTTTCACTTTAAAGGCATAAATTTATTTTGGTAGAACACGCAAATGTGAGCTGTGGCTTTCATCCTTCAAAAGCAAGAAGTCTCATATGCAATAAAGGAGGCAAGAACCTGCATGTTAGCTGTTGTGGCACCCCATTTTTAAGGCCTTCAGCGTAGATTTTAGACAAGGGGAGAATCAAACTGTGTGAGAACAAAGCTGCCAGAAAGATCTAGGTACACGGGGACAGTGATACGGAAATAAGCACAGAATTTTTCTAAACTGTTCCAGTTGGGAACAATAATATTAAGGAGACACTTGATGAGCCTAAAACTCCTTCCAGCTGCTTGCGAGCTACTGGCTGCGCCTGACATTCCTGCTTTCCAGCTGCAAAGTCTGGTCTCTTTTTAGAAACCCAAAGAAAAAACATTTAATGTTTATTTGAGCTTATTGAATTTATTTTAATTTTATTTATTTCCCAAGTAAAATGGTTATGTGCAAACAGAAGTTCATGTGGTGTTCTCACGGCTCAAATAATAATATGAGCACCGTTGAGGAAATGAAATGTGACACAGCGTGGGACAGCCTGCAAGGACAGCTGACTGCTTGCAGGCCACAGCCTGCCTTCGCAGTTCACCCTGCATCGAACGCATACGTATCCCCTGCTATTTTCCTCTCCATACAACACCAGATGAGAGAGGTGCAAAATGGGCTGGAAGGCAGGATTTTTGTTTGTGTTGTACATGGCCTTTATCTGTCGTTTTGTTTTCCTTTGTTAGTGATCTAGGAGAGGGACTTTCTGTGTTTTATAAGAATTTTATGCTTCCTAGAGCGTGTGGTAAACACTGCCAGTACAGTGATACTAACAGATAAAAGCATATGCAGGAAAGTGTTGCGGTAGAGGACTTCAATACATTTATACAGACTTCAGGTAATTTATACTGCGTGATCTGAATTTGCCGTGTATGCATTTGATTATATCTGCCAAAATCTATATTATCTTTCAATCCTGACTTTATGGGTTTGTGAGGGAAAACCACTGTTGATTAAATTTGTATTGACAGGATTGGATTCTCTATTTACAGGAAAACGACTACTCCGGGTCCCCCTGAATTGTATCTCTTCCTCCGTTCTTACTTTAAGGTCCTGTAATCCCAGGATAAAACAGGAAACATTTGACACTGTACGTTCTTTCAGTGTAAAGGAAACCCAACATGTTATTGATAGTTGACCAGAATAGTTCTTTTAATAAATTTGCATCTTCTATCAATCTGCTAAACAGCGGATAAACAGTGTCTTTCAGACGTGGATTGATTAATCCCTCCAGAGTTTCTCTCTTTAGGCAAAGTATTTTTGTTAGTTTATAGGAGATAAATCACAGCTATTCCCTTGAGTTTTTTGGAGGCTGACTCCTAATTTATTTATCTCCATCTGTATGTGAATAAAAATACGACCTTCTTTTGATACTTAAAAGTAACTTGGGGAGATAAGAGAATACAGAGTTCTATGGAAGGAAAACTAGCAAAAGGAAAAAACCCAGATCAGTCTTCTTGATGGTTTTGAATTTTTAGTGAGGTTAAAGATGTTCATTTTACATGGACTAATATTGAGTTCAACTGATGTGTGGAGTTTAATATTACTACTGGGAAAAACAAATTTTGCCATTGCTGTAATCTTGTAATTCTATTGCTTGCTACAGTATGAATTATTTAGAATGGAAAATGTATAACAAAAAGGATATACATCTATAAATACGTTTATAAACAAAAGGAGTAGGAATTGGGATTCTGTAATGCTTATAGTTACTAATAAAGGAAGAGAATGAAGAAATATTAGTTGTTCTTAAACGAGTCAGTAAAGTTGAAAGTGAGTGATGCAAGTTCTCCCATGTGCTTTCCAGCCATAAAAACTTGTAGAATATAGATTTTAACACAGATACAACCCCGCTGAGCATTGAGCTGAAACATGCATAGTACTATTGTTTTCATTTGCTAACAGTCCTTACTTACTGTGGTGGTCCCTGAAGGTTCAGGCTGTTTTTCATTCGGAGTGGCTCAAAGCATTAGGACAGTGTGGTCACTTTACACCTCAGTAGGAAAGCTTCAGATTGAAACAACCTCCCTCATTCAAAAATAGGACTTCTTTTTTTTTTTTTCTCTCCCCCCCCCCATTTCTGAAGAGCTGTGCTCATAAGTAATAATACAAAATAATTTCTGAAGCTCTTACTACAATTTAATAAAAAACCCAAAAAGGGTGAAATGTTTTCCAGCTTGTGCGTTTATCTGTGTCCTTGAATATCTGTCAGTTCCTTTTAACTCCCGATCCTTCACATGCACTAGCCAGCAATAGGCAAATATGGTGGAAAGGTAAAGATAACCAAAGAGTGTGAACATTTCAAAAAAATAAGAGCCCCATTGAAAAGAGACATGGTGTTAACGCCCGCATTGCGAGTTAGGGTGCCACTGAACATCGCAGGAGGGGTCGGTGCCCATGCAGCAGGCAGCTTTACAGCCTGCTGGTGCTGGAGCTTCGGCTGGAGCTCTGTACGGTCTCAGATAGCTGTGAGACAGTGAGGTCTCTCCTGCACGGGTTCTTCACTGTCTGCAGTGTTCGTATAATTCAATTAAAAAACTGCCAGTCACAAAATACAAATAGAAAAAATGCTGCTGGGTTTATTCTGATGCTCCCAGAACAAACAGCTCTCCTGCTTCAGGCTGGAATCTACCTGCTCTCTTGCTTCTTTCCCTCTGTTAAGGTTGAGCTTAAACATTTCTTACCCACTACTTCAAAAACCAATGTGGAGATAGGCTAACTTTCATTTGCCCTCCTATTTTTAGTTTCTTTTTGGAAGCAATCAGAGAAACATCCCTCTGCATATTGCCTATCACCTTATAAATACCATTCCAGCTTCCAGGTCAAGAGTAAAGTCCTTTTCTGGTATCTCTAGTGTTCTCACCACATTTCACCATATTCCTTTTCATTTGCACTCTTATCATCACCAGTGCTTGAAAGTACATTACAGTCTAGTGCAAAAGCACAGTATCCTCTCCTGTTCAAATCTCCCTCAGAAGGCTCTTCCTCCGTAGCATTTAGAAATACAAGTTAATAGCAATAGAGAGCCATCACTACCTGACCGTGCACACTAGTTGCTCTGGTTTATTGCTGTCCTTTTGATCTCACTGTACACTGCTCACAGATCTGTGCTGCTTAGGAAAGGTCCTTGGGACACGGACCAGGCCTTCGTGTTTTGTACAAAGTTGTTTCTGTTCCCTGGCTGAATGTCTTGACCTTTAAAAGGCAACTCTGAGCCTGTCAAAATGTGTTTTATTTAATCAAGAATCTAATTTGGAGATAGCAAATCTCTGTTACAGGCCTGAAATTCTCTCTGCATACTGTTCATGCCAACCCACTTTGCCCACACAAATGTTCGTGAAGCTCAAACCAAAGAGCTGTAAGCAGAGAAGAAAAGGCCTTCAAAAGGATGAGAAAAGCTTTTCTTAGTATTTACCTTCTTTCTTTTTGACAAAATAGGCATTTTGGGTTCAGGTTAATCTGTTTTGATGCCAAAAATGAGAAAAATATAACCGATATTTTATTCCTCGGCAGAGCAGATTAGTCAGCGAGCTAAGCACAACGCAATGAAATGAAACGATTTAAAGAAAGCCATTGTGTGTAAAAACATTTGTGTAATCAACAGCGATGTTCCCTTTAGTACAGACATTGCAAGAAAGCTGGTTGTGCAGCAGGCCTTGTTGATTTGCACTGACTACAAAGTAGAATAGAAACTTGCTACATAAATCCTTGGGTGCTAGTGGAGGAAGGTGGCCGTGTAATCTGAACTGTCAGACCCTGGCAAAGTAACAGGCTGTAAGCTCGCTGCCTAAAGAAGTTATTGAAAAAATCAGTGCTGGGAGGAGAACCTGCTGTTTTATTAATGTTTATCAGATTAAAGAAGTGAAATAACTGAAGCAAGATGAGCAGTGCATAAAAGCAGGGGAGTGAAAGGGAAAAATGCTTTTGAAGTGTGCCATGGCTTCTCTCAGAGAGCCGCTCATCGATCTCCCTTCCGTGCACCCTGTCAAAACAGCTGGCATGGTGTGTGCTCTGCAGGCAGAGGAGCAGCGTCATTCATACAGCTGTGCTATCTGGAGCACAGATGCTTTCACTTGCACTTGGTAGCTCCTAGCCAGCTTCCAGAGTTTTGGCAGAATCATTCACAGATGTTTGACACAAAGAGATGAGACAGACATTCATTGAAAAGGGATATGAAGTTAATACAGACTCGTCCTACTGTTGTTTTTGTCAGATCTCTAAAGCTCATCTCTGCAGATCTGGTAGGAAAAAATATATATATATGCATTGCATTAAAATTCCTTCTTGAAAGTTATATATCCCAGAAATTAAGGAAAGAAGCCCTTTCTGCTTTATTTGTACGTAGGAGTTTTGATGTGCTTGTGAAAGGCTGCTAGGGCCAACGTCCGTATCCACAGAGCACGGTGCATGGCTCGCTCTTCAAAGAACCTCCTAATGTGCCTGAACAGTGACGTAGATTTCTCTGTCCTAGATGAGTCTCTTCCTGTTCGCTTCCCTCGGCTCTCTTAGGTCACTGCAGTTTTGCCAATAGTGAAAGTAATAATGACTTTCTTATGTTAACACGGTCTACTGAAAAGTGACTGGAATAAAAAACCTCACTTGTTGCACACTGCCAAACAGCCTCCAGATGAGTGGTGGGCATAGTTCCTACTAACTAAAATATTTCACTGAAAGAAGAAAGCTTGAGGCAGCACATACATGCTATTTACTTTAGTGCGTGCTCTCCTACTAGTTGCGGTTTAACTCATTCGCTATGCCTGTCTGCACCGCAACCTCTGATTCTCTAATTAGTTGCTGCTGCTGGGCATCTCAGCAGCCTCGCAGAGGTGTGAGGCTGGAGTAGCATCCTTCTCTTCTTCTCAATACCGCACATCTGCTGTGGCTGACTAAACCGTCACATGAAGAGCTTTTACCCTCTGGGCAGTTCCACAGACTACTGCCATCTCCCTGGCCCTCCTCAGCATCGCTGTTGGAGTGGTAGGAAAGTTGCTTGCGATTAATGCCAGCACACGAGAGCACAGAATTTACACCAAAGGCCTTTCTCATTATTCCCAAGGACTAAACCTGTCCCTGTAGAAGCCAGTGGAAACTGAGGTGGCCCCAAGTGTACATTTATAGGAAAAGAAAAATAAACTAGTGACAGACAACAAGCGTTTTATCAAGAGAATCTGTTTTTTTCCCTTTTCACCACATGTTATGCAATGTACAGCAAGTGCTGTATTTGCTGGCAAAGCAGGGAAGTCTGGGGAATCTATTCATTTTCCTCCACATTTAAACAAACCCTTTCTCATAACCATGACTAAGAAAGGAAGCGAGAGTACTTAGCAAACTTACATTAAGTGTTCTAACCCAATGTTTATATTTTGTTCCTGAAAAATATACTGACTGTATTGATAGCCTAGTAGCATTCAGCTTCTGTAGTCTGATGTGGGAGAGGGCTCAGCGAATATTTTTAACCTTGTATGGAAACTTAATTTTGTTTTCAAAATACCTGCAGCTCAGAACAGTCTGAGCCATTCTGAAGCAAAAATTGTGGCCTTCAAAGAAAGTTCATACGACTCCCACAGGGTAATCATGTCTGGGAGAAAAACGCTAGTGTCCAGAGACAGGGCTCCCTCTGAGGAAACCTATCACTTCCCCTAACCTTCTAGTATTTTGGTAATGTAACTTTAAGATAGAGGTCTTATGAACACCAAGGATACTCCTGCAGGAAGGTGATTTCTTTCAACTGGATAGCTGTCTTAGATTAATTCCAAATTGCTATGTAATGCCACTAAGTAGCTAAGGGTTTATAGATTTGCATTTGAAAGATAAACCTGTGATTTTGCTTACTAATCTGGAAGCTTCTGAAGATAAACACCAATATTTATGAAATCGTACTCTATTCCCAGAAGCCTGTAATTTCAGGTATTGTGCCAAAAGTTCTTACTTTGGGAAACATAAATCAGATTTTAAATATATGATTGAAAAGCTAACTTGGTCTTGAGAAGCAAAAATATTTAAATTTTCATCTCATTCATTTTGAACACTTCATGCTACAGTCCCTTGTGTGTAAGTAAACTTTTACTAGTTAAGGATGAGCTGCAGCTTCCAAATGCAATCTCCAAAGAAAAAGGGAAAATAATGAAGAACTATTCAGAGGTTAATATCCCAATTTTCCAAATAATGGCCCTCCTGGCACAGAAAGGATAAGTCATGAACTGCATTGCATGGCAGATCTTTTATTTTTAATGAACAGTGTTGTCACAGTGTGGCTTGGTTTTCCTCAGGAAAGTCCCACGTCTTTTGCAGGGTTGAAACAAAATGTTTTCCTTTTACTTATTAGCTGCCTCGAAGTAAATGAAGTTAATTGTAATGATGAAAAAAAGGAGGAATTGCGAAAGACAGGTATTTTACGTCACGGAGTGGCTCGTTGTTTCATATTTCTGTGATAATGACAGGATATGATGCATAGATTTGTGCTGCCCGTCATTAACCTCGCCAACTGCAATAATGCAGTCAAAACATCACAGGCTTAGGATGAGAAAGGGCTGCAGTGGTACCTGGATTCATCTTTGTTGCCCACTTCACCGTTATATTCTCATCACTACCGTGAAACTAAATAAATTTGAGAAGCACAGTCACTCTTTATGCAGTGGGTCAAATTCTTCTCATTACCCTGTACTGTATGCTTTGAGTGACTCATTTCACCTGGGTTTATCTAGATTTATGCCAGTGTAGTGAAAAGTAGAAGCTTATTCAAAATGACATTTTGTCTTCTTTGGGAGATTTGCACCTGAGGTGCTCTTCCTACCAGAACTGTAAGGAAGTGCCGAGTCTGGATGATAGTAATGTCTTTATTTAGTCTTGGTAATTTTGCTTTAAAAGCTGTTACTGATTTTCTTGATGCCTCCAGATCCAGCTTTTCCTAAAATAACATTTTTACTGCTTGTGTACCACAAAAGTTTACAGAAATGGTCTTGTCTCTGTCTCCAGTGCTGTCATGGGAATACTTAGTACTGTCCATCAGTCTGAATATCTCTGAGTGACTAATATAGTGGATGAGCCAGATCAGCCCTATGAACTTTGCTACCACACAGAAGTACAGTGATGGTTAGTAGGAGCTCAGTGTAGATATAGGTTATCTGTATGATCAAATGGAGTGAATAGATAGCCTCTGGATTCAAGAATATTTGTTCTGATGCTTTAAGGACCTTATTCTGCATAACTCTGTGAACTTAATTCAGATTTGCATTGGTAAGGAGAGGAGACTTAGGTCATTTTCGCTCAGAAATAACAGGTATAAAAAGGAAAACAACAAAGGGTCTTGACAATTATTTCTTGGCAATTCCAACTTCCCGTTAGAAGCAAACACACATGCTTTTTTCAAAATGACGCAGATGTCTCCGCACGTCCATAGCTTGGGAAGACACAGATGGACTCATGTTTTGATAAAAAACAACAGGCGGTCAGTTTGGAGAGGAAAAACAGTCTTTGATATTTTGTGGCTGTTACTTTTTGATAGAGGTATGTGCACGCAGTCAGCCCTGCTGTAACAGAGGGAGAGCCGGATAGCCCCGCACGAGTGCTTCACCCTGGATCTCCACAGCTGCCAGTGCTGGTCTTAGTCAGAGTGTGCTCTGCCGTGCACGTGTGGGACGGAGGGAGAGCGCAGCAGCACGGGCAGGCTGCGGTCAGACCTGGCCGTCAGCTCTGTCCCGACAGTTGTGCTGCTGGGACGGTGGGAGGCGATACCCATGCACAGCCAGAGGTATGCGATGTGGGGGGCTGAGCATGGGCTGCGAGCGCACCAGTCTCGCTCAGCCCGCTCTTCTGTTTGAATTGGCTTCTTCATGGGAAAGAAGAATTTCCATCTCACAAATTAATCTATGGCTGCAGTGCACAGACCGGCAATAAAATACCTGTGGAAAGATGGGTGGAAAGCTGGAGCTATGAACCGGAGAAAGACACTGCAAACCTTAGTGGCTCAAGTTCTCAGTTTCATGAGCAGGGCTCCCACCAGTGTGATTTCATCCCATATACAAGTAAGGGTTTAGTTAAGCTTCCTTCTGATTTTCTGCCAGTTTTGTCTAATTGGCTAATTTTTAGTGGCTTGACATAGCAAAGGGTCAGAATTCCTTACCTCCATTTCTACGACTGTCACGATCTAGGATTATTTTTGTAATAACTGATTATTTGTTATAACTACTTATTAATTTATTTCTGGACGTAAATAAATGAAAAACAGTCCCTGAACAAAATAGTTCATAATTTAACATGAGCAGTAATTTGTATTATTTTGTTATCTTTGTCTCAGATTACATCAGCTGCAAACCGGGTATAAAATATTTATTTCAATTTACAGAGGCATTGCGAACTTTCTGTCATTAAAACACAAACGTTTACAGGACAGAAATAAGAGGTGCTATATCATGTCAAAGTATTACTGAGGAGAGGAGAAAGATGTGGTCAATTCACAATAAATATTCAGAAACCCATATGGAGAAGTGCACTGAACTAAGCTTGAAACACCAGCCTGCCATCATCGATCTAACTGAATTTGGCCAGAAGGTACACTCTAAATACATGGGATCTATTTTGTCATGGGTTATGCTTTGCTTACCTTCTACACCAGAGCATTGACCTCTGATTTTGAATCATTATTTTTCCATGTATCAAGTCATTTATTACATGTTAGTGACTGGAAGTGGAGAAAGTTGCCAATTTATCTTTTCTAAGAGATTACCTAGGAATCAGCAAACTGTCAAACAAGGGTTTATTCCTGCTGCTGAAGTAAGAAGGATTGCACTGCCTGCTTTGATATTCCCAGCCAGGACAATTAAAAGTCTACCATCCACCTACGGCTTGTACAGGAAGGATTTTTGTCTCCTTTTGAAATGTCCTGTACTGTAGGTGACACCAGACAATGCTCTGAGTTAGAGTATAAGGGAGATCAGAGAAAGAGAGAGAGGTTTGGTCTGTATCACTTATAAACAGCAGGAGAAGAGAGGTTATTTCATCACTGGAGACTCTACTAGTGAGTGGATACTATTGCATGTGATCCCTGAAAGACTCCTTAAGTCTTTTATCCAACCAGACTGGAAAAACTCATATATATATCAAAAATTTTTTGCACACTACCATGAAGTACTCAGTTATTAGGGAAACTTCATATTCCTTTTACTACTGCAAGAATAAAGTTGCCACTTTGGAACTTGTCTTCTATTAAAAGGAAAAAAACTATAATTCTTTCCAGGAACTTAATTAGAAAAAGTTTTCAGGGAAAATTTTATTTTTAGGAGAAAACACCCACTTAAAAGCTCCATGTGGCACGGATTCAGCATACGATTACATTGCAGTGGCTGTACAGCAGTGGAGAGCGCTGGTGGGTGCTCACAGGTACGTTGTTTGGCGAGGCACAGCAGACAGTGTTTAGCTTTGGTTATGTCAGCTCTAGCCCATAAAATAATTGCCATTATTGAATAATCGTAATCTTAAAATTATGGGGAATTACTGGGAAACGGCTACAGTGGTCAGTCATTTTGCCAAATGATAGCCTCTCGGGGGAAATTGTGGCCGCCTTGTATGTCAGCTGGGTTTTTGCCCTTTAAAAGGGGGAATGGTAAACTCTACTAATACCTTATCAGGGAACAAAATGGATCAGAGTACCTTAGTACTCCTTCCTTCAGTGTCCCAAGGGCTTTCTGTAGTATGGCAGGTCATATTCCTGGTGGAAAAGGAGGCTTGTTACGCCTTTGCTAGTCACAAGGCTTTCATTGTCCTGAGCAGTGACTTTACATTAAAATGATTTCCCCTGAAAAATGTTAGATTGTTCACAGCAGAAAGTGGTGGGTTGAACTGAAGCATTCAATACTAATGGGATGGTTAATTATCTGAAATTATTCAGGGGAATAGGCCTTATTACATGCAGTGCTGTAGAGAAGGACACTTTCCTGACTCGTTCCACATCCCAGACGCAGGGCTTGTTTCTGTCAGCCAGTTGTTTGGTGACGCTGCTGAGCTGGATCTTGTTCAGGCTCCAGCGAACCGGACTGATAAGGTTAATGCCCCCCAGTGCAGATTAGTTACAGTTTCTCATCAAGACTTGCTCTTCCTCCAGCAGAGGTTACTGATCCCTAAATTTTGGTGCTACAGCTATTCATTAAATTTGTGCTAAGCACCATTCATTTAGAGACAAAATAAAAAAAAAAGCAACTCAAACTACTCTTAATATTACTTAAACTAATCTGGATTATTTTGAGATATCCATTTTAAGGATTTAACTACCTCTGAATTTTGTCAACAAATGTAAGGAGATGGTAATCTAGAAGTGTGATCATGGCAGAAACTTTTTCGTCCAGTTTATTTGCAGCCAAAAGAAGACAAGTGGCTTCTCCCTGTGTCTTCTTTTCCAAGGCCTTATGGTACTGTTTGTTTGAGAAGTAAGGCTTCTCTGAAACCAAAGGTAGCCAGAAAGAAGAAATATTTAATTTACAGTGTAATTTACAATGTAATTTAATGCTGGGAAGGCATTCTGAGAAGCATGGTAGTAATACAGCTGAGGGAGAGTGAGATAAATAAGCTTGCACTAATGTCAGCACTAATAAGGATCCTGTTTTCAGCAGCTGAGGTAGTGTGGTCGGAACTAGCTTGATTATGTCTGTGCTGTACTACAGCGTGCAGTGCAGATAAAACCACCAAAACATTGCAGTGTCTGTGTTTGAAGGCTAGCTCTCATGGCAGCAAAATATTTGAGACTATTCCAGATGTGTGCATGGGGAATTTTCACAAATTCTTATTTTCAACTTGCAAGGAGATACAAAGCTTTCTTTTAGTGACTTAGAAGAGAGTTTTCAAGAATGGCACACAAGTACGTGAGTCTCACTTCAAAGGCTGCTACAGTTTTCATGATAATTTAAGAGTTGGCATATTCTGTTGTATAATGCACTGGATTGGAAGTCAATAGAGCTCGTTTCTAACATTTCATCTCTCAGAGCTTATTCCTCCTTCTCCCTCTAGTCTGTTAGGAGCTAACAATCTAAATCTACCGGACAGCTTCATATTACAGATATTGCACAGTTCTAATTACAGTGGCAACACGTTATTCAGGTTCTCAAGTGCTATTGTAAGACATATAATAAATAACATTAAACATTACCTTGAGAGGTCACTTTTCAGTTTTATGGTGAGAATAGAGATGCAAGTGTGGAATTTAGCTGTGTGGGTGAAGACTCGGGGGGCTTTAGAAAGGCTAGTCATTTTAAAGCTGTAACTTCTTCTGTAAGCTTCCAGACATTTCAAATAAAATGCTTTATTCTTTGAAGATGTGTGTGCATGGAAATAATTGGCCGAGTATGTATGAAAACCTACCTACCGAACTTGCCTCTGTACGTACCTGGGGAAACAGATTGTTTCTATAAATTATAATGAAATGTATAAATTGCATAGAAAATGAAAAACATTGTAAAATGTGACTGAAAAGTTCAACCAAGCACTAGGTACAAACTGACTTTGAATTCCAAGACTCCAAATAAACATATTTTTCCCTCCCTAGATTTATATAAGCTGTTCTAGTTCTCCACTAATTTCCTCTTAGTTCTCAGAGCTGTGTTTATATTTGGTTCATTTGGCCTACTTGAGCATCCTTTTCTACTGCTAGTCCCTAAGTTTGATTTTCAAGTCAAGTACTCTTCTGGGGGCACTCAGCACATCAATCCTTTGAGGGCTAGATTTGGAAAGCATAGCATCAGTTGTT
Organism: Phalacrocorax aristotelis; assembly: GCF_949628215.1. Classification (NCBI taxonomy): domain Eukaryota; kingdom Metazoa; phylum Chordata; class Aves; order Suliformes; family Phalacrocoracidae; genus Phalacrocorax; species Phalacrocorax aristotelis. The sequence goes on from NC_134279.1 coordinate 6,119,423, forward strand.
ATAATTAACTGCCTTTAGAGTACATTGTAGTAGTGGGTTACATGATGGATTTCCTAAAGCTTCCTAAAGAACCATTTCCTACTTTAGACCAGGGCACATGCTCTGCTATCTGTTGAATAGAGTGACAGAAGGAACAGCTGTAGTCAAAAGCCAGAAGAGGAACGATTATCTAGTCAGATAACTTGAACATCTTTAAAAATTGACTCCACAGTACAGTAAAGCATAATTTCTTTTTCCTCCAGGCATTAAAAATATTAATAAGAAGTCACTGTGAATTATGAACAGCACGAAGTCTTCAAACCAACTCAACGGGCGAAATTCCAGAGGTCTAGTTTAGTCTTACAGAACAGATTTTTGGCCTGATACTGTGCTGCTTTTGCAGTTCCTTTGTTTTAGTACCAGCAAAGAGAAGCAGAAGGCAGGACCAGCCATTCTTCTTCAGGGCAGAAGCTGAAAAGGTCAGGAAGGACTCTTGATATTATCTTTAAAAAAGAAATAGGCTACTGGCTAAAGTCAGGAGTAATGGGAGATGAGTTAATTCATAACTAGTTTGGAGATCTTTCATGAGTTGGTTAGAGAAAATGATATTCTGAAACAATAGCAGAGAAAGCACAAATAGAAAATTATTCTAATGAAAGCTTCTGCAGGCAAAGCCTTTCATTATAGCTGTTCAAAATGTGCAAAAGGGCAAAGTAACAGGTCTAAATACATTTTGTTTTCCCTTTGAAGCAGTGCCCAGTGTCACTTGAGCTTCATTTGTTCAAGTAAGTAGGAATATAGTGATACAAAACCAGATGGTGTTTGCTGTTACTGGATGACAGATGTTCTCTCATCCTTGAGATTATGCAGTTAAATGTAACGCATCTATAGCTGTGTTATGCAAAATACTGAGCACCCTCAGCTCCCATTAACTGCCAGGGCAGCTGGGGGGTTTCGGTACCGCCCAGGAGGTGCATGGCACTTAGGAATCAGGGGCCTTATTAGCTGAACTCTTCACCTAAACGCTTGCTTTTGAGATGTCCTGATTATCAGTTCCATGGAAATTAGTGTTCAGCATCTTTGGGGTCACTCTCCAGTGACCTTCTTTAGGCCTGAAATCAAAGACCTTCCCCTCTTCTCAGGAAATGATCAAATGCTGAGGAACTGTGTCTAAAATGGTCCCTCGACGGATGCAATTATGTGAATGCAGTAATCCCACTAAATGATAACCCTACTGAAACACACATATATACATTGTGCAGAAGTAATAAACAGAGATAAGATGATCTTAGTGCTCAGTAGAGAATGCTCCACAAAAACGAAACAGTTCTAGATGCTGCACAATCTCCCCTTGAACTCAGCGCTGCTGCAGTAAAAAAGTATTGGGTGAGCCCTCTAGCCAGCCTGAATCCTAAGTGCATCTTGAACACAGCCATCCTAGAATTATCAAAGAGATTTTCTTCTCTTTCAGAGGAAGTTTCTTTTGAAATGGTAACCAGAATTTTTGAATTTATTAATATGGACCCTGAGATGAGGCTGGCAAATGTATAAAACTCGAAGTCAGAATTAAAGAGCCACTGTAGGAGTTTATAAAAGGGAAATACAAACATTGAGTGTGCATATAAATATACTTTTTATACATAATGCACAAATAAACACACCTTGCAAAGCGGGGCTCTGGCGATCTGCATTTACTAAACACAAGCACTGAAAATCGGGGTCACATTGTGAGAAGAGTCTGTTAAAGTTATTGTTCCCAGATTTTGTGATCTCAGTTTGAGGTGAGCGGTTTCTTATTTTCAGGAATGGCAGAGATCTACACCTTCTTTTGACAACGCTTAGGGTTTTGATGCCTTTGGCAACTGAGTGTTGGACTTCCTAATCTGAGTTGGGCACTCCAAAGGGAGGCACACAATTTTAGTGAATGCTTCTGAAGGTGCTGGACCTTTCGTATTGTATTAAAGAACAAAGGCACATTCCAGAGTCATGGAATAATTCAGCTGTTTGTTTTTTTTCAATTAGCGAGAAAGACAATCTGAAAGCTAAGTATTGGTTTGGGCCAATGTGTATAAAATGTTTTGGATGCAACAAAGGAGGAAGTGAATCTTAAACTTATTTGTGATAAATTGAATGAAACAATAGTTGTAAATGAAGTACCCCTAAATTGTCATCTGGTGGATTCTAGTAACCTATTTAAGTTATTCAGGACTAAAGGGTATGATAAAGAATATCAGAAACATCTGAGAAGACTCAGTAAGTGGATAATGCACTGCAAATTAATTTATTGATTAATGCAAATAATATATGTTAAAAAGTGACATCTAGAATCAGGAATATGTCTAGACTGGCTTCTGACTATTTTGATGGCATATATAGTGACTTGAGCACACATACAGGTAGGTGCCATCTTAGAGCCAGAAAATACTCTGTGCCTTGGTTACCTGTTGCCACCCTGTCATTTCCAGGCACTGTTCCTCCGTAGCACATGGCTTGTGCCGCAAAGAACCGACACCTCTCTGCTGCTCCTGACTGTATTTTCCTCCCATGCCATTCGCCTTACAGACACTGGAACCAGAAGGAGGTCGCTGCTCTGAAGTGCCAACAGAACTGTGACATGTAACGGGATGCTCAGGTGCCTTCTCCAATGGCTAACGCCCTTGCAATCCCCCTAGCTAGCACTGAGTACCCCCGATCCCCGTTGGCACAGCATCCAAGCGCTGCGCACCACACTCCATGTAAGAAATTCCCTACTAATGGAAATTTCATTAGCATTCATTAGGAGGAGTTTCTCCATGGTCATCACTTATCAGTTTAAAGTCAGTGAGAAACTGACCTCTTTGTTATTTCAGGGCTGGTTGTGTAATCCAAAGTACAATCACCCATTCTTAACTCCTGGATGTTACCGCATACTCTAGATGGATATAGTTACAGAGAGAGACTAATGCAATTTAAGAAAACATGCCCAGGGGTTCATTCATCCTTGCCTTAAGTGTTTCTAGATTCCTGCTGAACCTCAGCTTTGACCTTCTCTGAATAGAAACAGGAGACAGTGATTTCAAAGTTAATACATTTCCTGGGTAACAGAGTATGCTATCAAGTTCATATTAGCACATATTAAAACAATTCTTCAATACTTAATTCAAATATTATACATTTTATATTTTAGTGCTACAAATATGAGGATTCCTTCATATAAAATTGTAAATTTGATTTCACTTGATGGTTCTCTGTATTTTGAAAAGCAGAGTTTTCTTTGTAGCCTATGAAATATTGTAATTTGAAAAAAACCTTCACCTCCAAGGAATTGCTGCTTTTTAAAAAGGGGATATCTTATATCAGCTCCCTCTGAATTTTTCTCTTTTTTAAACAACGCTGTATTTTTATGTAAGCAATATGCATGCCAGACACTTGCATGAAAAATATGTGTATAGTGCACTTCATTTATTTCTTGACATAACAACATAAGTTGAAAAAACACAGTGGTTTGTAGGAATTAAGTTATGACATAAAACAGACTATGTCAAGAGAAGGAGACAATTTGCAATTAAAAACAGAGAGATGAGGACTGGCTACACAGTTCGTGCAAATCTTATGTGAATTGTGTAAAAGTATCAGAGTGACTTGCTGCGTCCATGTGACAAAGTACAGAGCATTGTCATTCCAGGGCAAATTACACTAACAGGACAGAGTAGTGTTTCATTATGGAGGAACCTAAATACTAAACCTAGTAAATGTACAAAACCTATCGCTTATGAAAGTCCTGGATGTGCAACTGCCTGATCACCTCCTGGGACCTGGGAAGGGTCTAGGGCAGTACTCACTGGCAGCACACAGTTTCTTGCCCACTGTCTGCAAAGGGAGGAAATCAGTTACTTTGGGACTTCAGTGGGCACTGGTAGGAGTTATAGCATCATGTTAAACAAAACATATTGCCTGCCTGAAATTACAGCGTAATTTCAGGAGGAGCAGGCCAGCATGAAATAAATATTTGAGGTTCAGTCCACTTTAGGCAACTTGCCCAAAATAATAGATGATGGTTAAAAATTACATTTGGTTTCCAAACACCCACCCAAATGCATTCCACTTGGCAGCTTGACAGAATAGCCAGTTTTTACAGTTTTCTGCCATTAAAATCAGAGGTCGCATAAAGTGTAACTATCCAAACATCAGTCTAATTATTACTACCCTGTGTCTGTAAAGGGCTTCGTCCCCTGTCAAGACGCCTTGACACTTTAGCATAAATACCGTAACTCTCCTCCCCTACCATCCCTCTTTTCCTCCACCCCAACCCACACACAAAGTGGCATTTAAATAAGACTCTTCACACTATGTCATAAATATTAATGACATGAAACTCAGGGCTTGGCATTTTTCATTAATGGCCCTCTTCATCACTGTTTCACACCTGGACTGCAGCCAGCCCCGCCCGATGTAACTGGCTGACATTTTTTTTAAAAACAATGTTAATACTGAAGTGAAACAAAAGACTGAGATAATTTTTCACAAATTAAAATTGTTGGCAAACCCTCTTTCCACGTTGTGTGCTTGGGATGGCATGACTTCTTGTACAATGCCCATATTGGCTTGGCATGGTTTGACTTGTAATTACAGTTTATGCCTTTTAGCTACTCCCTACAATACCCCCAAACGAGCTGTGGATGGAAATTTGATATAACACTTGGGCTGTTTTTGAAAAAAAAAAAAAAAAAAAAAAAAAGATTAATGGCATTGTTGGTAATACAAGAAAATGTCTTTCGTAGTTGCTGTGGTCACTTGCATCATTTCTGTCCTTTCAGTTTGGGCTGTACCAATTGTTTGAATTTGTAAATTAAACAACAAACAATCTTTTGGAGATATTTGTGACAGTGTTCAAGGTTTTATTTTCTGTTTTCTATCTGCCTGGAAGAAATACATACAGCTCAGTCTCCTGAACAACATTGACAGCTCAATCCTACAAGATAATGAGCCTCCTGAACAAGCTGCCAGATACTGACACACTTCCTTAAACAGCAAGTGTGTGTCTGGCTCTTCTTGCTCTTCACTGTTTGTCTGAATAAGGGCCACAATGTTCGTGTCTCATAGGCTTGAGCTTTGAAGTTTCTAGATGACCACTGAGAAGCTGGTGTTACAGTAAAACAATTTTTTCAAACGAGAACAATAATACTTTCTCTTTTGCCTTCAGCAGAAAGTGAAAGTAGAAGGCAGAGAAGCAGAAACATGTATTGGGCTCATTGAAATAAAATGTATTTCACAGTGTGGCGTATGCCGTGACCTTTAGTGCTTTGAATTAAGCAGGACAAAGAGCAAACAGAAACTATAGGATCATAGCGCTAGAAGTAACATGAAGCCCCCTAATCCAAGGAAAAAGCAACCACCTTTGGGTCCTTCATGACAGGCACTTGTCAGCCTGCCTTGAAACCCTCAGTAGGGATACACAAAACCTCAGTCAAACTCTTCTGCTCTTCATGGCCTTTTCATTATAAAATGTTTCTGAGGATGTAATCTGAATCTTCTTGCTTGAATTTTAGCCTGTTACTTCCATAGACACATAAAGTGTCTGAAAGACTGTTATCAAGCCTTCCCTCATTTTTTTAGGCTAAAAATCCTACTTTTCCAATATTTTATCGTAATTCATATTTTATAGACTGTTTATCATTTTTATTGCTATCTTTGGGACTGTCTTTGACCGGTTCATAAATTTCTTGAAGTGTGGTCCCTGACCTAGGCACAATAATCCAGTTAAAGCCTTATCAGTGCTGAGTAGTGCAAAGGGGTTACTCCGCAAACTTGCACGCTATCTGCATTCCAGAATGACATTTCTGTGTTACCAGCAGCATGTCGTCATTAACTCACGTCTGGTCTGTGGTCAACCATAATTTCTATACCCTTTTCTATTTGAATTTTTTCCTCCTCAGCTCTTCCCCATTTTGTCCTGTGCAGGTTATTATTCCTGAGCATGGTGTTTGCATTTGTACAAGTTGAAAAATACCTGAAGTTTTCCATTCATATCTCCAGTTTATCACAACCATATTGAATCCTATTCTTGTCCTCCAAGGTACTTACAATATACCAGACTTCGTATTTCTCCAAATCTAATGAGCTTATTCTGTGATCTGCCATTTGGGTCAGTAGTGAAAATACTGAATAGCAGTTCACCCAGGACAGACCCCAGTGGAAAATCCTTTGGATACATCCTTCCATTTTCATAAAGAATCTAACTACTCGGCTCTGCACTCACATTCGAGGTCCTTTTTCCCTAACTGGCTTATGATGAGCGATGTGGTCACATGAGGCCGTATTAAAGACATAACACTAATGAATGCTGAATATTTAAGATTCATACTTCTACTTGCCTTTTTTTCAGGGATAACGAAAATCGTCTGCAAAGCATTCAAATCTGTTCTGACTTATTTTTCAGGATTTTTTAAATCTGAACACTGTGACTGTAGCATCATTACGGGCTGTGTACCTCCTTAAGAGCTTTGTTACTCAAGAATACAATTCTGAAAAATTTGGCTTGACATGCAGTTAACAGAGAAACCTTTGAAAGCACACATTAACAGTGACATATTCTGAATTGCTTTGTTTCTTCTTCAACATATAGAATTAAAATATCAGGAAATACTCTTTTGATCTGATGTACTTTCTGTAAGCCTGCACATTTTAAAAGTTTACATAATTTAATGGACGTGTACCAAATGCAACATAAATTATCTCTGCTGTACAAAAAGAAACTCATGACATTTTCAAATTCAGGTAAGTATTTGAGTTTTAGAAGCTTTGAGCATTTGGTGACTGGATTTCATCCACTCCGAAGTCTCCAGCCATTCAGTAAACTCAAAAGCAGTGTGAAGACGCCTGGATCCACAATGCAAGCTTTGTTAAGATCCCAAAGTTCTGAAACTTTACAGGTGTTTACCTTTGGTGTTTTGGTTTGTCCCACGTTACTTACGTCTTTGTTTTAAAATGCAAAGTGATTAAAAAAAAAAGGAGTGCTGTTATGCAGGGGTGTTTATCAGATATATGCCCAACTGTGTATAAAATGTTAACAGACCAACCCAAAACTGACTCATTGTGGAATGGGCTGTGATGTCCTACTGTTGTTCAAGGGCTTGAATTATTTTATAAATCATTCCTTTTAACTTATACTTGTACTCAGAAATATGGGATGCTTTGATTCTTAATTTAGAACATTAATACCATGTTTCGATTCTAGAAAAAAAAGGCAGATCACCTCGGAGTGTACGACCTGGAAAGGCTGTTTCCTTTCATTGCTCTCACCATTAATATTTTCTATATAACCCTAGCCCAAGTGTGAAGTGTAAAACTCAGTGTTCTGTAGTTTGAAAGCAGAACCATTACTGTACTCAAATTTTTTCTAAGCAGAGGGAGCGGAGAACTGTCTAGGTGAAATAAAAAACGCAAGGGAAAACCTATGGTACCTCTTTTTAGGATATTACAGAATATGGAATAACAGTGAAACCAAGTTTGACTTGTAAGGAAATTGCCACTTTTGGGTAATAAAAGTAACTGTTTACTGGAAATGGTAAGTAGATGTGAGTGTGGAGAACAAAATGTTGATAAGGATGCATGACACTTCAGAGATGCTAAAGCACAGGCTAAAATCCAAAGTTCTCAACTACTTGCCAAATGCAAATATTACACTGTAAAGGGATCACAGCACCCTTCGTTTCCATGGCGCCTAGCTTCCTGAAACCCTAAACCCTTTCTAAGTGTTAATTAGTTCATTTCATAACGCTCCCGTTAGGGGAAAATAGTACTTTCTAACCTTCTTTTTACAGATGTTGAAACTTTGTCTCTGGAGGGCTAAGTTGCTTGCCCCAGTTCAAAGTGGAAACAGAGACTTGAGCTTAAGGTTGTCTCCTGTATGAATATCAGGTCTAATTCTACAAGTTGGCAAGCATTTAGAACAGCCAAGAAGCGAAGGAGTCCCAGACTTTGTACAAGTAATACTTGTGGCCCTTTTACAAGTAGCCCTTTTACAAGTAATACTTGTCTTCCTGTCCTACAGAGAGATCCTGAAGTGACCTGAACTGTACACCCATTGAAATCTGTGTAGAACTTGATCTGCTGCCTTCACAACATATTTTTCCCAGTGGTCACCCAGGAAAATCCTTATACAAATGTCTAGATTAATAGTACTGTTCACATTACACAGGTCTCACAAGTGGTACTGGTGAGCTTTGCACTTCAAGCAGAAGTGAACTGTGTGTGTTCACTTCAACAAAAGAAGATCCATCCTTCTTTTGATGCCCTTGCAAGGAAGAACTCTTTTAAACTCGATTTTTTCCAAAGTTGTTTATCCAAACAACTTCAAAACTATTCTGGTGTGGAAGGGCAGGCGTGGAGTCCTAGTGCCTCTGAAAATACATGTCTTCCCTATGAGTGTCTTGAGGGCCAGGCTATTCCAGTGAAATTCAAACCTGAAGCCAGTAAGACTTATTTCTGTCAGCCTTCAGCTAACTGTGATTTGTTTAGAATGACCTGAAATCTGTGGGCTTCAGTATGGCTGGAGCGTACTTAGTTCTTGGCAAGCACATGTAGAGTTTGGGTGTTTGGGGTTGGTTCTCGTGATTGCTGTTACAGGCCAAGAGCCACACAACATAACTGTAAGCCTAAAAGCACTGCTTTGAGGTCCCCATAGACCTGGTTTCAGAGAAGGGTGTGTGTGTAAGGAGCTACGGCTTGATATCATGCCAAATTTACTTTCACAAGTAGAAACTAAAGATGAGATCTTCTTGTGTGGCTCGATAAAAAACATATCCTTTTGTACCACTGAGGACGTATGCAAAGTCTTAGTCCGATATCTTCACCAAGAAACTGTTTCCAAATAAATGGATGTGTATTGGTCAATTGTTTATTACTTTTTTACTGCTAGTATATTTTACAGAAGACTGTATCATAGGAGCAAAGCAACAAAAACATTACAAGGAAATATTCACTGGTTTTCCAGCAAATGCTTGCACTCATTTTTATTTGCTTGCTGTGACAATATGTTTGCAGAAAGTGAATGTTGGACTTTAAATTGAGATAAATTTAATGATGAAATAGAGTTTGTTTCAAACAAATTTAGTCTGGAAGGCTATCCAGTCAGGAAGAGGAAACAGTATCAAGGAGCTGAGTTGAGCAAACAGCTCAGACACTGGATTGTGAATATTGAGCGCTCGGAAAAATGTCATATGGGTTGACATTGGTTATCTTGTCAAAATGAATAGTAACTTTTTGAATGAAAAAGGCTGGGTGGTATGTTGACCGACAATTCCTCAGTATGAAATTCAGCTGACTCTACAGCCTCTCTGTTCTGTTCTTCTCACTCACGTTCCTAGTGTTATACTTCACAGAGTATTCCACTAAAACTAATTGTTTTTATAAAACAAATCACTACCTAGCTAAGTAAAGAATGAAGAACATGGTTTTGACACTACTTCCATTCTTCATTGTCTATGCCTAGCTCTAACTAACTGTAGAAGCATCTTCTTTTCTCATTTTTATGTAAATGAAACTCAAGTAAGCAATGTTCATGTTGCATACTCCTTTGGTCTATCTTGCAAAAATCATTAAGGCCTGACTTTTCCACAAAAAGGAATGCAGAATGCTGTCTGCTTGTAAGTTTGTGATTCATGCCTCCTGTCAAGGCTACCAAACCAGTAAAAACACTGGAATGTAAAAAAAATAAGCATGATTATGTATTTCAGGAAAACAATTTTCTCAAGAATGTTTCTGGAACAAATCTTCAGTGTTTAGCTATTTCTAGTTGATATTTCAGTGATGGAATGCCTACTGGCACCAATTTGTAGTACGGAATTGTCCCACAGGACAATGCTTTGCTTTAGTGTGTTTAAGGTGTCTTTTTTCGGATTCTTGTAGCAGCAAATCCTTTAGCAGCTCATTACTTAATGGAAACTAAACAAAGCTTCTTCCAGGAAAAAAAATGTTGATCTCTATCACCCCACAGTGAACTTCTTTTCTTAAATACATAACACATGCTTTTGGAAAATATCTGCAGTTTAATCTGGACACTGTAAACTCCAAAGACAAGACTACGTCCTCATTCATCCATCTTGCATAGCTCAAGACTCAAAACTTTCTGCGAAAAAGAAATGGAAATGCAGACAATACCTTTTGTGTATAGAAGTCTATTTGTGTGATATGACCAGACTTTTTTTTCTGTCATTCCCATTAAAAATAGTAACCTACGTAACTAAGAACTCAAGGGTAGGCTGTTATACATAGGTCTCCTAACAGCACTGACGGACCTGCTTTGCTCTCTACTAATATATATTTCTTCAGGTGTTTTTCCATTTCTTATGGAAACTCACTCTGCTTTTTATTGTCCAGAAAGCTCAGTGCTAGCTGATCCCTCCATACATGGTGACCTTATTGCTATGCCTGTTTCTGCCAGAGGAGCTTTTTCACAGCTTTTCATTTCCACTAGAACTGCCACTGAAACATCAGTATTGATTGTGCAAAAAGTAGTGTAGCGTGTAATTCAGATGCAGAAGCCATGGCTTTAGCAGCTGATATCTTAATCATAGGTTTTGAAAAATATATAATAATGACACTGATCTTTGGTCATGAATATCATATACTTCACGTACGATCTTAATTCATTTGGAGCAACACTGGATCAGGAGGAAAGATCTGTATCAGATTTTACTGCTGCTGTCATTTGCAAAGATGCAGTGCACCGTTTTAGTGGGTCCATGCAGGAGGCGTACTTCCACATTGGCTTTTGTTTATGCTTTTGCAAAAAAAAAAAAATTAAAAAATTACCATTCTTTCTGCAGGAAAATGCTTCTCCATAGACTTGAGCAACCATAAAGCATAATGCCCTGAGTCTCATGGAAGCAATGAATAAAAGAAAATTACAAGCTATTTTGCAGATGTATTTTGGAAACATGCTTTCAAAATATTTGTCCTTTCAAAGCATTAAATTACAAGATTTTATACCTAGTCATTACTGTTCTGACTTACACTGTAGGAAGACATCTTGCTCCATTTGTCCACACTGGATCAGTGAGCTATTCTCACTGGAGAATTCTCCGTATGTGGAAAAGAAACTATTCCTAAAATCAGGAATCTATTTTAAACTGCCAAAGCAAGTTGCTCCTGTTTCTTATCCCAGTTAACCCATAATTCCTGAAAGTATACAGTTCCCAGATATAAATGTAGAAAATCTAAAATTAAAAACAGATCACTTGCCTTTTCTTTTGAGGACTGTGAAATTGCATACTTTGTGTTTATAGAATAGCCATATCCAAATGTAGAACATATAGCAAAATACTGCTTAGTACTTATGCCAGGTTTATATCTGTGGCTTTCTTACTTTAAATAATCACTTGTGATTTATAGCAATATTAGAATAAAATAAGACACAATATTGCCTACTCTAAAGAATCTATACTTCGAAATAAGTGAATAAATCAAGCATAGAATCATAGAATCATGCAATGTCCTGAGTGGGAAGGGACCCACAAGGATCATCAAGACCCAACTCCTGTCCCTGCACAGGACAACCCCAAAATTCACACCAGGTCTCCGAGGGTGTTGTCCAAGTGCTTCTTGAATATCGCCAGGCTTGGTGCCGTGATACCTCCCTGGGGAGCCTGTTCCAGGGCTCCAACACCCTCTGGGGGAAGAACCTTTTCCTAATATCCAACCTAACCCTCTCCTGGCACATCTTCCTGCCATTCCCTCGGGTGCTGTCGCTGGTCACCAGAGAGGAGAGATCAGTGCCTGCCCCTCTTCCTCCCCTTGGGAGGAAGCTGCAGACCACAGTGAGGTCTGCTCTCAGCGTCCTCTGCTCCAGGCTGAGCAAACCAAGTGACTTTAGCTGCTCCTTGTACGGCTTCTCCTCTAAACCCTTCACCAACTTCATGGCCCTATTCTGGACACTCCCTAGTAGCTTTGTTTCCCTAATGTACTGTGGCACCCAAAACTGCCCACAGTGCTCGAGGTGAGGCCGCGCCAGCGTGGAGCAGAGCAGGACAATCCCCTCCCTCGCCCGGCTGCGATGCAGGGCTTGATGCACCCCAGGGCACGGCTGGCCCCCTTGGCTGCCAGGGCACACTGTTGGCTCATGTTCAACTTGCCATCAGCCAGAACCCCCAGGTCCCTCTCTGCAGAGCTGCTCTCCAGCCTCTCGTTCCCCAGGCTGTCTGTACATCCAGGGCTGCCGTGCCCCAGGTGCAAAATTGGCACTTGCCCTCGTTAAACTTCCATCTGAAGTCTGCTGCATTCAGTTCTGAATTCTGTATTGGTTCTTGGATTACAATCAGATAACTGGAGGACAATTTTCTCAGTACCTCTGGCAACTGTTTGTTTTTTTAGAGAAGGTTTTATTTTTTAAACATTACCACCATATAAGCCTAGGTTTCTCTAGAGGTTATGTAAATAGTTGATGCTATTTTTGATTACACTTCTTTCCTTCGTTTAACATTGGTAGGTTTTGAGTTCATTAAATTTAAATATAATGTTTAAATTCATTATATGATTATTTGTAACTTGTGAGAAGTACAGAAAGTAAATTAGTGCTCATTTTGGTTATATAGAATTATAAGGTTTCATTAACATATGAAAGTCATAGTGACATGAGTAGGATGACAAGCATTCAGCACACATGCAAAGAGTTGTAAAATATCCCCCCAAACTCAGAGGATCTGATCTCTTTTCCATAATTTGTCTGCAACATCATTCATGAAGGTCTTATTACTGCTTAAGCCATGTTATCGTTGGAAAAATCCTATGGGTAAAGGGCCAGAAAGAAACTCTTTTGGTTGAGTTGCTCTACTTTATAATTCATGCATAGTTTTCTTTTTCATTCATATTCCTTCCTTATTTTCTTCCCTGGTTTTCTCGTCCCTCACATTACTTCTTTGGCCCTCTTGCCAATTTACTACACCAAAACAAATACCTACGTGTAATGTCTTTGCTAGCAGGGCTATGTATAGTGCACTGTTGCAAGATCACTCTTACTGCCTTCTTTTTTAAAAGAAAAATCTTTCACAGGGCACATTTACACTAAATAGCAAAGACAGCCCTCTCAGTTTAGCTAGAAATATCTAGTAAAAAAGAGTACTACACAGAAAATGTGAGCTTGTCTGGCAATGTCAAGGTTATAGCCATCTGCTAAGAGTATGAGAACTGAGTGTCCAGTTTGCATATCTAATCTATCAGAATGTAATTTAAGAGTAACTGATTGCTTTTTTCATAAGTTTCAGTAATTGAAGGTGTTGAAAACTATACTCAACCGGGTGCATTTCACATAGATTTCCTGCCTGATCCTGTCCACTGAGAAGAACTAGATTCATTATTTCATGCTCGCTTTTATGGCCTTGGGCACAGATTTAATGCCATAGTTACGTGGACTAATCAGGCATGAAAACATGGGAAAATACAATGAAAAATTAACCAAATGGTCCATAAGGTCAATTCAGTTTTGTAATTTTTGTAGCTGTTTTTTATTCTATGTACCTGGTGGCCAGAAATCTTAGGATCATTCCATAATTTATGATATAGGATTATCAGGTTGGGGTTATAGACTTTTTAGTGTTACGGTGAACTATTTTGGATTTGTTTCAAAAGGGACTTCAAATGCTGATCAGGCACAAGCCTTGTCACTTAATCTTGCCTTAGTTTTATGAATCTCAGTATGATTCCACAAAGTTCAGGGAGATGTCTTCAATGCAGAGGCCTTACAAAAATAAAACCACCAGATATAGCCCCAAAAGAATAATAACTCTTTAAAGCACCCAAAAGGAAAGACATTTTTCATGGATATTTCAATAATTTTTCCAAATCTCTATATATTGCCTTCATACCATTTCTCATATTTTCTTTAAAAAAATAGTACCAGTAATCAAACTCCATTACAATAATACATCTTAATAAAAAATGGGCATTGACTACTTTTTACTATCACAAATAGCTTTTTGTAATTGTGAAGCTGAGCTGCTGAATGCTCCCTGATAGCTGGCGATGAAGGACAAACTGACAGGAATGCGTGCTTAAAAGATCTTGTCTCAAATCTAGGTCTAATTAATTAGTTGGTGGCCTAAAATATAAATATCCAAAGAATTATTGCTTCCCTGTTGATGATGAATGCCTTTTGTTTTTCCCAATACTGTCCCTCCACAATGTATTTTTTTTCAGAATACACTTAAGGTGGGTATGGAAACAATGGCATTCAGACTCCATTACAGAGAAAAGCAAAAGCTGTAGTGCTGCTTAGAGCTGTTATCTAAATGCTCCAACTACCCAACAGGCACTGCATTGAAAAAAATGTCAGACTAGTCCAAGGAAAATAACGTGAGGAGAATATGATAAGCGTTCTGTGCATGGGGGTGAAGACGAACTACAGCCTTTCTTATATTCTCTGGCTCTCTGAAGGACTTTGCAGTATCCTCCCCCAGTGCCATAATACATTGCTGTGCCTCAGGTCAGGTAAGGACTGCAGAAACTCAAGTGATCCATCTCAGTTCTGTCACACCTCCTGGCAACAGCCATAATTGGGGAAATGTAATTAAATCTCTGGAGTGTCAGGTGAAAGTTAATAAAAGCCACGGGGCAGCTTACTATTATGTTACTCTGTTTCTCTTTTTCAGGTCTTTGCCAGAGCTTAAAACTAGTGATCACTCAGGCCCATCAGTAGCAAAGACAGAGAAACTACGTTAAGGGTAGGAAGACTAAGGTTTGCTTAGGAAAGCCAGGACAATAGGTAGCAAACCGTATTGCTCTCCTACCTGCTCTTCAGTTGCTAAGGGGGCATTAGTCACCTGCACTCAGGACCAGTCCCACTTTTTGAACACAGCAATAAATACAGAAGACAAGTCTTATAGTTTAAGCTCTAGCTTACCTGTTTTCCATTCTTATAACCTGATAAAAAGAAGGAAGGAAGCAGAAGGGGGAAGAAAGAGCAGCAGAAGAACTGGGGGAGTTAGAGGGGAAAAAAGTCTGGTTCATAAGCTATTTCTCTTTAAGAACATGCTTAGCTCAAGCTGTGGTCCCAAAAGTATCTTCATCAACCCTTGATTCATTAAAAGCCTAGTGTGGTGAATATTTCTATTCTCACATTCCCTGATTTTCAGGGTTTATGACTTCTTAAGGGCATTGTAATGTATCTCTCTGTAAGTTCATCTCTACATAAAGAGTTCATGTACGTGGCTGGCTGGCTGTGGCTCTGGCTAGCTTTTGTAGAAAAGCAGGGAAGAAACCTAAGGTGCTAGGTCGTTTGTCTCACCGTGCTTAGCCGTGTCAGTCATCCACTTCAATAATAAATACATGTAAGGGAAGTGTCATGAAATTGACAATACACTAGCGGCAAAAATGTCGATTTCAATTAATTGCAATTTTCTGTTTGCTGTAAAAATAAGCCTTCTTTTGTAGATAATCAAAGTAGTAACTAATCCTTTACCCAAACTTAATTTTATTGCAGAATGCTGTAGGTTTGTACTAGTTTAAATATTACATTTCCACCTCAACAGCTTCTTTACACAGGCTGGGCCAGATGTGCATCTGGTATAAATTAACATTGCTCTGTTGATGCTATGAGAGACAGGAAGATTTCTATCAAGCACTGGTCAGTTCCTGTATGATTAAACATATATTATGTCATGCATTTGGATATAAAATGCTTTTGAATCAGGATTGCTTTGCAACCTTTAAATTGCTTTGCACTTTACTTGCCCTGTGGGTAGTAATGGTTATAGAAGGGGTAAAGCACCAACCGGTCAGGCCTGTATGACCTTTGTGATACATACTCAGCTGGAATGAGGGGGAAAAAAAGAGGTGGCTGTGTCACAGGGTGCTCTAAAGGCATCTCAATGGGGAAGTTAGAAAGGCAAATAGGTAGCTAATAAATTGTGGGACCAGTTATTTACTGTTTATGATGAGAACTAGCAAGGATTCAATGAAAATGTCAATCAGCTGCTTAAAAATATATAAAAAAGAGCTGTTTTTCACACAGCTGTGGGAGTCATTGTCACTGCATGTTGTGGAAGTAAAAAATAAAAAAGGGGCTCATAAAGCATTAACAAATGTCAGGAGGGTACAAAGTATGATGAGCTGGATGCAGACTGTGCCTCGAGAGGTCGCTAACTCACTGATTGCTCCCTGTAAAGCTGGAACCCTACAGGAGAAAGCTCGTGTGATACGTTCGCAGTTTCTTATGCTTCTCTCCTAAGTGCCCGTGACTGGCCATAGTTGGGGATGTGCTTTTGGGCCAGCTGTCCCCATGACTCTTCGGAGGCTACGCTTTTAATGCCATTCGTGATGCACACTGTATTGGTAGAGCTGCATATGTATGGATACAAATACATCAGAATATGATCCAGTGGAACTGGCTGATGTTGGTGTATTAGCTGATGTTAGTGTAGTTGCATGGGTTTCAACAGAGTGCACAGCAGCTGGGGAACTGGCTCGTGACAAGTTCGCCTGTTCCAGGACTTAGCCACCAACGTGCTATTTAGTTACGTGCTGGTATAGTACTGTTAAAGTTAATGCAGTTATAGAAATGTAATATTGGAAAAATACAGTCATGAATTGGATTATAACTTTATGGATTATACTTTGTTCTTTATAGTAAACTAAAATGTGCCTCACTGAGCTTTAAATATTCTCTTACCAATGCTATTGAAGCATCTGAAAGTAAAGTGAAACTAAACAGTTTGTTTGAAAAAGAGGGAAAATTGAGATTCAAGCTGAATCCTACCTGGAACAAGTCATGAATGCTGAGAAATAAACAACGTTTTCTCCCCTCGTCCGTAACACTTTTAAAAGATACATTAACTGCAAATGTCCAGCACATGTCAAACTTAGTAGAATGAAAAGTCTGATGTATCGGGCTACATAACTGAAAGCAGAGTTAAACACTGAAGTCACAGCCTTACGTGTGATAAATTATTGTAAGGACGATAATTAAGAAGCAACAATAAAGAGGAAACTGTATTTATGATCTCTACTGTACAGTTTTTCTTTATTAGTGTATAGTTTTTCTCTGTAGAAGATGCTCATCTAGGGCTTTACAGCAATCAGAAGTAGAGGTTTGGAAATATTTTCAAATACATGCCTTGAGCACCAAAAAACCTCAGTGCAGGGCAGTGAAACTATTAAATAACCTCAGGCTGTTTTATCAAATAGTTTTCACCCAAGAAAGTAGATTTATTTGAGACTGGCCAAAATATTTTGTTTCAAAATTTAGAAAGTTTAATTTTGAGTTTAAAACTATGCTTGAGATTAAGTTTGGCTATATTCACTTAATACTTCAGCGTCACTAAGTGACATAAAGTGTCATCAGTTGGCAAAAATTCAATTATTTACACAGTTCTCAAACTGTTCAAAAACTTCTTTACTAGATATTAATTTACTTGATTATATCTTTTATAGATTATCTACTCAGTGGATATAGATGGGCATTGCTCAGCTGAGACCCTGACCCCATAGCTTTTGGTTCTGATCTAGAGCAGTGATTTCAATCCACAGCAGACAAAGTAAGTCTTTTTTTAGGGTTCAGTTCATAAGGATTTCCTTATTACCCTGGGAACGGAGAAGATTACTGTGAAATATGGCACAACTGTGCATATAAGATTGACAGATTTGTTGAAATCTGATTTATAAAAAATTCTGAAGTGAAGAAAGTTTCACCTGATTTCTAGATGTGTAAGAAAATACTGTGGAAGTTCTATAGTCCTCAACTTTCTGCTAATTTCACATCAGCCTTCTGAGGTCTCCTCGGAGCATCATTAGTCCTTTTCATTAAGCAATCACTGGCAATAGTTTGGGTCTAAACTTTTCTTCTGAAATAACTAAATATCATTTTAATAAATAAATATTATAAATAAACGTTATACCACTCTTCTAAAATGCTCTTTAAAATGTTGAGTGTCTCCCTCTTTTTTATGCTTAATGGTCTCCTAGGCCTTGGTTTAATCTTTTCATGTTTTCCATTAAACAATACCTACTTCTGCTTCATTTCTTGTTCTTCAAAATGTGAGTAGTGCCGTAGCACATAAAGGGTTCCCCTAGTAACACAAAAACATGCTTTTCCTTGAAGCTCCATCTATGTGGTCTAAAGCACTTAAATCGTGCCCTTTCAGCTACAGCTTGTTCTGAGATTAATAAACAGCATTTAAAATAATAATGATAAAGATTAGCACATTCTTTGATCTGCCCAAAACGAAACTCGATGCTTGTATTTACACTTATGCAAGGGGGCCAGATCTTGAGTTTTCTACGCCCAGATTAGCAATGAAATACTTGCAACCTGGGTTTATATAATATAAATTTAAAAGGAATTAAATCTTTGTTTTGGACTTTACATTCAGTTTTGTTAAACCCTGTCTTTACTGAGCTAGGCACTATGTGGATACAAGAAAGTTTTATCTAAGGACAACCAATTGCAATGAAATCTGTTTATACGGTTTTGTATTTATTCTCTGTCACAATACGTCAGCTCTCCCAGAGTTATTACACTCTCCATAAACAGAGGGATGTGTGTATGCACACACTTCAATTTCCTGAAGTTTACCCAAGCCTAACTGCAATGAAACATAACAAGAAAATGAGTTGACATTCAAGATCTGTTTAGCTTGCTACTAACCCTTTCCAACAGCAAAGCTTGAATGCCTGCGCTAAATCCTTTTTGGGATATTTGTCTCTTTCCCCCTTAATGGAAAAAATCTCTTAAGAAAAATATCTAATCCAAATCATTTTATCTTAAAATATTAAAACCACACTGAGAGAGTGCAAATAGGGAAATGTAGTTTTTCTTCATTACGATAAATTCCTGAAAGTACCTTCTCAAAATATTTTCAGCACAAAATAAAAGCTCACAGCTTTGCTTCTTGCAGCTTTGCTTGAGTTCGTAACAGGAGAACTTCACTGTGCTTGTGCCAATCTGCAATGGGACTCTCTAAATCCTGGTAGAATACTTGTCTTTCATTACTTCCCTTCGTCATTCTTCCTGACATATCTTACTATTTATTTACAATAATCTATGCACATCCTACCCTTTCATTAGTTTTGCACCATTAAAACTTAAGGACCAGATTTGGCAAATGTCTTCAAACCAAATTTCAAACTACTGATTTCAGAATGAGGTCTCAAAACCATGAAGTAATAAGCAACAATTGTTTGTAAAACTTTCCAGGTTGGGGAAAAGGCACCAACTATCAGATAGCTATGAACTGCTCTCTCCTTCTTTTCCCTCCTTAGTCTTGTCCTGCGTTACTAGGCAGTAAATATTCAAAGCTCTGGATATAAATAATCTCTGATTTACTTGGCAGTAAGGCATTATTAAGGCAGACAAATTTGTGGTGATCTCATTGTTTGAGGTGGGTAAATGTAGCTGAACGGTAAATTTTCTTACATGAAAAATGTAAAACCTCCCAATATGGTTAACTTTTATCGTTGGTCCCTTTCTGCAGGTAAGTCCAGTTCACTCAAGGCCACCTGACAAAAATGGCTCCTGATCTTATAAATTTGGAAGCCCTTTCAAACTTCTGAGAGCTATGTTTCTGCTGTATACAATTTAATTTTAGAATAATCAATTACAACCACAGAGAGCTTTTTATTTAAAAAAATAGTTAACATTTGGTTTTGTTTTACCTTTCTGTAACAGTTTTTTCTACATTAATTTTTTAAAACATAACTGACAGAATTTTGATAAAATTAGTTCCTTTAGGAATAAATCTCTTTGAGAACTCAGTCTGGAACATAGATTTAGGATTAGAGGAGTCAGTAGAAATAACGGAATTAATCTACTCATCTATGACAAGTAGGACAAATATTACTATTAAATCCTACATCTATTTCTGCTTACCATTCTTCAGACTCACCAGTGAATGTTTTTGTGATGCTCTATTGCAATGTTGGTAAAAAAGGATGAATGACTACATCCTGAATAACTTCAGAGAAGTGTAAACTAAACTTTTTTTTATTTAAAAATAAATAGACAACAAGTTACTGTGGTATGGAGACATAAAAAATGAAGTGAAGGTTTCTAATATTAATTCACCAAGTCTGTTCAACACGCAAATGACATTTCCAGTGTGATTCAATTTGTTATGGATGTTTCCCAAAGCACACTTTCATTATGATGCAGGGTGCTTCAAACATTAAAGGAGCAATGACAAAGGGTAAAAAGCATGAGGGATCCCATCCGCTCATGGTGAAAGCATTTCTACAGATTTGTGAGGTGGGGAGTGAATAGATCTTGATGTTTGTAGCTGGAGCTCATATATCGTAATCTGTAGACTTGATCCAAGGTCCACCAAAGTCAGGGAAAGTGCTCCACCGACTCATGATTTGTGACACAGCTCCTGTCATGAATTTTTATGGTGGTTAGACTCTTTTCAGCTGGCTGGTGCCTAGTGCCATTTTTGTGTTATGAAGTGGGCTTTCTTGCATTTTCTTTTGATATTGTTCCTATTCTCTGTGGGAAAGCACGGTTCTGGCCCTACGTCTGAAAGTTAGCGGCTCATTTCTTCCCAAAACACTGCCAGTGCTGCAGGTGTGCAGAGCAACTTGTGCTTGGGATCACCTGGCCACTTACAGCGTGGATTCAACTCAGCTCCTGTAGTCTCTGACTTCTCACCCCCATTAGTACTGATTTTATGTATGTAGAACTGATTATATGATTACGATTCCTTTCTTCAGCCTATACTCATCTATACAGTGATGAGTTGTCAGCTCTAAAAACTAGTTCTCTTGTACACTTGAAGTCTTTTATGACGCCTGAATCTGAGGATGCTTTAAAATGTTACACAAGTACCAAAGCAGGCCATTTCATCTCTGAAAGAATAAGCTGGGGTAGAACACAAGTCAAGAAAGCTTCCAGGAATGGAAGCAAAAAACTGGCTGTTTATTGATAGCCAGATGTACTTGTCTCTTTCTCTGTCTGTTTGCATTAGCCCTGCCTCAGCTTTTTCCTTGTTTGTGGTTTGCAAGTATGAATGAATATTATGACGTGCTGTCTCCCAGTGGTTCCAGGTAGATAATTATGAGGAAAGGAGAGGTAGATGGAGTTACACACCCATTTTGCATTTTAGCAGATATTCTGAAATTTCATACCCGGACAAAACATGGCGTACTGCTTAGTGTGTGTCACTGCCTTTGTTCATCTGGCTAAATTTCTGGTGTGTGTAACAGGGGATTGCAGCAAGCAGTTCCCAGGTGGAAAGAAGAGATTATATGCTGGTTGCCGGTATGAATGAATGAATTGTTTAGAAAAACCAGAAGATGCAATTCCAGTTGCTCATTGCGAAAAGAAGGAATGAAAGGCTATGATTAAGAAAAGACCAAGTGATGCAGAAGTTCATAGTTAGAAAATAAATATTTTAATGAATTAATAGAGAATGTCAAGCTTTCGGTTAGGAGCTCTGAAAGGTACTTGAGAGATAAATGGCCAAGCAGCACTGAAATTTAAACACCAACAGGCTCTTTACCTTCCTAGAATATTCTAGAGCAGAAGCAGCCCCAATCAGAAGTGAAACGCCACCACGCAATTACGGCTGTATCGTATG
This sequence comes from Phalacrocorax aristotelis, assembly GCF_949628215.1. Classification (NCBI taxonomy): domain Eukaryota; kingdom Metazoa; phylum Chordata; class Aves; order Suliformes; family Phalacrocoracidae; genus Phalacrocorax; species Phalacrocorax aristotelis. The sequence goes on from NC_134279.1 coordinate 6,140,941, forward strand.
AAAGGGACTTTCCGTGGGGCAAAAGGGACAATAACCCCTGCACACACCTGGTGAATTTGTGCAGGTAGCCCCTACATACCCCTTTCTTCAAAATCTCTGACTACCTGGGAAGTATTTGAATTCACATTTCTCACACCTCTGTGATGTAAAGAAACACCATTTTGCAGGTGAGAAATCTGAGTACAGCAAGTTCACAGCCCGGTCTTCAGAGTTAGTGGAAGAGTCCAGCCTAATCTGAAGAGAATAAGGCCCATGAATATTCAGGAATTTTGCAAACGGAGAGCCTGGGAGCGAGAAGCAATCCTCACGGGCTGGCCTGGGAACGGGATTTCGCGCTGGTCATACGCGGTGTTTCAATCACAAAGCATTTCCACTTAAATAAAATGAGACCCAGGGGGTGATCAGGAAAAAAGACTGGCTCCTTTATTCAGCAGATTTAAAAATTGATTATGTTTATGTTTGACTGAATTATTTATCTGCCTCTGGAGACTCAGGGGAGACTGAAGAAAAGCTCAGTTGATAGTGCGACTGAATTAATTTGGTGAGCTTTTAGCTGAACTCAGGAACATTTGGGTCATGTTCTCACAATCCAGTTTCCTCAGAAATTGTTTCTTGGGCCTAACATCCCTGAAACTGAAATTGTTGAATGACAGGGATATAAGCTCAAATCTCTCAGCAGATCTCAGAATTTCACCTAACAGTATTGGCAGGGACCAGACTGGCTGCAAATGAAGGATGAATTGAAATCAGGGGAAGAAATACTTTTTGCCCTTGCAGAGGACGGTTTCAGTGTGAAACTTCTAAAATACAGAGGCCTGTAGTGGCACCGAGGTGATGTTTACTGCACCCTGAGGAGGTGAGAACTTTGGACAAGTGATACTGAGATTTGGCTGTAGTGGTGAATTTAACCACTGTGTATTGAGTGCCTATAAATGCAAAGACCATCTGGCTTTGATTACAGATACTTAACAATTGTGAATGTTGGGACAAACCTCTGACAGCAAGCTAAACATCAGACGGGGTGCCCAGAGCTTCAAAAGAGTACAAGCAGAGACTACAGTCCCTTGTCTCTTAAGAACTGTCCCACTGGAATGAGGTGGAAGACCCCTCTAATTACTCAGTGTAGTGGGCAACAAGATCAACTGCTTTTCCTACCTCTTCACGCTGAGTGGCACGGCCTTCCTGGATGCCACCCCTTCAGTCGATGTAAATGGGTGAAGTAATGATATTAGAAGAGTCTTGGCTGATTTCTCAAGGTAAGAATATAGTCATCAATTGCTTAAAGTCGTCTTATTGTCTGACACAAGAACTGTGTTCTTTACACATTAGTACTTCACATCTGATGAACTATAAAATGTTTGTCCTCAGGAGAATCAGAGCTCAATTTTACACATTTGGAACGATAATAATTAAAAGTATCGCATGCTGATTGCATTGCAGCAGCATGAAAAACAACCTTTCAGGGAGCAGCTGTGCATCTATGATTATGAGAATTTTTCAGTACCGAGTAGCTGGATAATGTTAAATAGAGCATATTTTGACACAAACCTGTGCTGTTCTGCCTTCTAACTGATTCATCAGGTAAAATTAAAAAAAAAAAATTAATTTGTAAAGCTTGCTTGTAGGAACTCAAGTATATTTGAATAACTCTGAGAAAAAATATCTCTGTACACAAAAGGAACAAAAATGTCCCCAAAGCATACCCAGATTTCATTTACTATGCCTCCAAACAAGACTCTTCATCTGCGCACAGCTACGTGGCTGCACATATTCATGTTGATAGTGTCATTAATCTTTCCTGCAGTAATCTCTACTTCTCAGCTTTTACACATTCAGCACCTGGGTCAAATTTGACCTGACAAGTTTGTCCTTGAATACTATCATTTACAAAGTCCATGTTAAAAAAAATCCATGTATTATCAGGACTGCTGCACTTTATCAAATAACTGCCACCAGCTCTTGCTTGAAACAGTTCACTTTCAAAGCTGTTGCCACCAAACTGTGGAAACCAACCATCAGTCAAAGGCTTGTTTTGCTCTTTTTTTAATAGCGATAGCAAATGAACTGCAGATGGAGCACTGTTTATACTTTCCCATCATCTCTGGAGTGCCTGGCGCTGCTGCTGTGATGTCATTACGTTTGGGCAGGATATGGAGAAAGCAGCAACACTGGAAATATTTATTTACTGGGTTAGGGCCAGTTTGACTTGTACTATTGGAAGAACATCAAGGTGGTTGAACTGGAAAGCTACATGACCTCACTATTCACGCAGACCTATAGGGGAAACAGCACACAAGAAAAAAAAAGGTTTGATATGTGTACTGATCAAATAGAAAATATGAAGAACTTAAACTTATTATAGCTTGATGTCAGAAGAACTTTTGTTTGTTTGGAGCGTATATCTGAAATCTCTGTCACTGAAATATTGGCCTTTCTGGCTCTGATGGATGAGTTCTGTCAGATGAAGGTGTATGGTTTATTACGTTCCCACTCTCAGGTGCCTACCCCACCTTTCTGCAGAAGTTACAGAAGTGAATGGTTGCAGTTAAATTTGCCAAACTGTGAATTACAGAAAGCTGCAGGCTGGCATGTGTTTGCCGTGGGTTGCTCACCTCTGGCAAAGAGGTGAGTGGACAGCTGAGAGTAGTAATGCCTTAAAGCATTATAGCTAAGTCTGTCCCAGAGAGAGATGGAGATAGCAGATGTAGATTCAAACGTGATCTATTATTATTGCAATGTATTACTGGAGTACAAATGTCCAACAAACCACTGTGATGGGCCTGTACAGGGGAGCAGGCAGTGAGTATAAGCAGGACTAAACAGGCTGGTGCAGCAAACCAAACTGTCCAGCCAGCCAGGGTTGTGTAGCAACGGTTCTCATCAGCACAGCGTCTCTGTTGGCCTCAAGGCAGAAATCCACAGGAAGGCTGTGCAATGGCCTTGGGTGGATTGTTTCTTAGCGCTGTATTGATAAAATGTAATCGTTTTTATGTCTTATTATAAAGTTTGATCCTAGGTCCTGCACATGTGGCAAAAGAGCTTTGTCTTCCACGTGGCACTGCAGCACTTCTACTACCTTGTTTGTTCTCACTGTGCAGGGCGTCGCTAACTTACACTTATTTGAACTGCGTACTTGCATATATGGAACGGTGATCTTTGCTTGATAGAGAATATTGCGATACGCTCACAGGGTTTGTTTGCAACTTTCACAATTAGTAGTACAAAACGCTCGCTAGACAATGAGGAAGTAATATTGTAAAGAAACCCTGTTTTCTGCCCAAGCAGACAAAGCTCCTTTTGTGATACCACAACCTTGATTTGTTTTCTTTATCATTGCTTGTGCACTTTCCAACTCGCTGTTATCAGGCTTTCACAATGGCTGTCTCAGTCACTGATGTGACTTAAAGAGCTTCTGCTGTAAGTGCAGATTAATGGATAAAACCTGGTATAGGAAGCGAGCAAGTCTATGATTAATTTCCTGAATTAATGCTGCTTTGCTTCATGCACAACAAATACCAGCTAGCTTAAATGACTACTTCCAAATTCTCCAAAGAGGAAAGAGTCTCCTCACAATGTAGATCCAGGACAGCCAGTTCCATAAGAGCCCATGTGCAGTCCTGGCTTAAAGTGCTCCAGCTCAGCCCTGGGCAGGGTGTTAATAGATGGATTAGTGCTGGCGGTGAAGATGGCTGGCAGGTGTCTGTAATTTAGATTAACTATAAAGCTGATCTCACTCTAGCCATAAAGTTAATAAGTCTGGGGAGATACAGCCAGGTTAGCTCATCTGACTGGGGGTGTTGTGTGGTTGTTTGTTAGGGGTTTTTTGTTTTGGTGTGGGGGGTTTTTTTTGTCTCTGTGCTGTTGCAGCCAGTCCTATATGGTAGAGATGTGATCTTTGATAATATCAAGGAGCTGTGGAAAGGTCTAATCCCAGGCTGGTCTAGTATGAACTGGTAGAATAGTGAAAGTTTAGGTACATTTCACTCCCTTTTCTCTAACAACTTTCAAGAAGCTTTGTATCTAATTCTGATTTCCAAAGCACAGAGTTGCTTTCAGCTCAATTAAGCCAGTCTAATAGAAATGTGAGAATGAGTTCTTCGTATGGCACCATACGTATGGTGGACAAATGTCCGTTGTTTTTATTTTAATAATGATTTTTCAAGGTATCTATGCTAAGTTATTTTGTTCTGAATGTAGTGTTTAATACGCAATTTCATTGCTGTCTGTAGGAAGGTGCATTATTATGTGTTTAATAGTCACTTAAGACTCACTTGAAGGTTTTACTACAGCATGCTTTTTAATAGCGCACGTCTTATTTCTGGAGAGGTTCTGTTCCTCTAGTTGTGTTTAACTGACCTTTATAAAAAAGGTGACATTTTAAAGATGTTGGTAGTATCTCTGAATTTTTATGTTGGAAGGGATTTCAGGAAGTCATTTTGTCCCATTCCTCTGCTCCAAGCAGGGCTAACATTGATGTTAGAGCAGGATGCTCATGGTCTTTTGCAGTCATATTCTTGCTGTCTGAGACTTGAGGTTTCACAGCCTGTTCAGGGCTTCTCAGTAGGAGCCACACTGAAATAGGCACAGTGCAGCCACTTAGTTTGGCTCCCAGGCGGCCTCAGAAAAAGCTTGCCAAGGATCCTAGTGCCGTGACCAGTAATCGTGGATCTGCCAGTCTGTTTCTGAAAACCTTTTCAGCTTGCTTGGCTTTCCTGTATTGAACTCTGCTTTAAGGCAGAGGAAAGTAAATATTCAGTATGGCTCCACAGGGAGAAAGAACAGTGTGGGATATAATTTACTAGAAGTCGGGAGAGGAAGATATGGGAAGATATTTTTGCAGCCAAATCCAATCATTAACTTGCTTTCTCCTCACTTGACCTAGTTTCTTCTGCTCCTACTTTATCATTGCTCTTTCTGTCACTCACATAGTGTCCACTTCCCTGAATAGTTTGACTTACCTTAGTCCCTCTGGCCTGGGGGAGGGAGGAGGAATCCTGTTTTTAAAGAACACCAAAGTATATACAGCTCCCTTTTTTCTCTTGTGTGTATATATATATATATTTTTAAACTTCAAAAACGCCCATTAACTCAGAGAAAATGTAGGTTGTCCTGCCCAGTGGGTTTCTCTGGTTCGGCCAGCTGTAGATCTATGCAATTAGAAGAGAATGCAGATAAATGAGATCATATGAGAAGGCTGAGAGGAAACTTCCCTTCACTGAGCAAAGTCCAATAATTAACTATGACCCTAAGAATATCTCGCACACTGTGGTTAGAGGGACACAATGAAATACGCCAGGTCACTGGAGCAGGTGATATGAGAAGAACAGCCACTGTGGTGCAGCTACAAACCTGCACAGGGAGAGGACTAACCTGGGTAATTTAAAAGATGTTTTTACCCTCAGGCTAGAGTCTAATTTTGGTTATGCAGGGGTAAATGAGGCGTAACTTTACTGACATCAAAGGCTCTGGTCAAGATGATCTAGCTTCATGCTCTTGAAACTGAGGTCAAAACCACTTACTTTTCTAGGCAAGTTCTGCCCAAAATGAATGGGTAGAGCAAGATCAAGCCTATGATTTTAGTCTTTCCAGTGGGCACTTGCACAAGTCAGCACTCACAGCTGTCTTTGTCTTTTAAAGGGATTTTTTTTTTTTTGGCATCTGAACTGGCATTTGTCTGATCACAACTATTCAACTGCCCTGTTCTGATGGGATAGGTTAGTGGTAGGCAAGCTTGTAAAATAAAGATGCAAAGGGGTACAAAGTGATTTTTATGGTACTGTAAGAAAGCTGTACTGGATTCTAGGGGTCAAGGTTCAGGCTATTATAAAAATGGATCTTTGGAGTGTCTTTTCTAGCCTGTAGCAATTTTTTTCTTGCACTTTAATTTTGAGCTAGTGAGCCATATGTAGAGCAGAGATGAAAGTCTCAAAGTAAATGCCTGTGAACTTATTTTGAATAATCTCTAGTGTTTTTCTTTGATAAAGCAGGCATCGGGCAACTGCTGAGATACAGGTTCAACTTCAGGTTGTTGTGCTTAGCTACGTGTCATTAAGTTGGAAGCTTATACATGCACCAAGGATACCTTTTCTCAAATTAACACTCACTGTTTTAACTTCAAGTATTTCTATTCATAATTGTGTAACACCTTGTTGCCAGAAGAGAAGAAATGAGTGTCTTGCCTCAAGGCGAAACGGGTATCAGTGCAAGTAGCAACTTTCTATCTATGTGCGCTTTAATCGTTCTGCACCACACATCTTTTTTGGGTCTCTCAGTCTGCCTGACTGCTGTGAGGAACTGTGCTAAAGCTTTCTGGGGTTTTCTTGTAGGAATAATACCCTCTGGCATGTCTTATTTATGAGTGATTTCATATTGCTTTAGAATCAGGGAATTGCCTCAGCCACATGCTACACGAGACACTTCTAATCAACAGAAATCCACCTGCTGGCTCTGCTGGTTTTGTCTTGCAGCTTTTTTGACTTCGGGGAAAAAGAATAATTATTTTCAGTCACGTTCACAAACCATGAAAGCTAAAGTTGCTGGTGTGGGTGTTTACTGGATTCACACGCAATGTTATGGTTAAGGGACTGATCTAAAATAGTGAGTAAATTGAAAAGATACTGTCCTGAAACTATTTACACCCCATGACTAAAGGTCGGATGTATTAAACATTCTTTGCCACTAGGTGGCAATGAGAGGTGGCATTGTAAATGGAGACATGCGAGGACCATCCGCAGTAATATTGGGAATTGGGTGTGAGAAGCCATATTCCTGTTAAGTGACCAGCACCATGCTTTGGGGCTTGTGACAGATCTCGGCTTACTGGTGGTGACTGCGGCTTCATTTAAGACCCAGTCGGTATCAGTCTTCATTCCCTTGGTTGTCTCTTGTCATTTGCTACTTAGCAATGTCATCTGTAGTATGTTTTAATATCCTCAGTGTCCTTTGGCAATCAACTGTGTTCTGTTATTTCAGCTGTGAGCCTGGTAATCTACTGAAGTGATGATGGCTTTTCAAAAAAAAAAAGCCAGTTATCTTGTGCAGTTACGCTGAGCTTGAAATCTGCTCAACTCTCTGTATACTGCTTCTAGCAATAAGAAGTAAGAGCATGTGGGGTGCTCTCTTTACCTAGCAGAGAGCTGGTGACAATTTAAGAATGAGTTCTGAGAAATATCTTCTCCCAGACTAACATGTGGTTGTAACTTTTACAAAGAAAAGGGGTAAAAATATTCTACCGTGATTTTTTTTTCCTGTTGAGGTGAGAAGATAATGCTCAAGAACACCAGCAGTGCTCAGCAGCAATTGTCCCAAGTTGTAGTAAGGTAGGCATTAGGAAACCTTCATTTAAATGGATGGTCGGGGAACCCTTTATCTGTTTGCAATAAGGCATTGCTCTGTAGGTATTGCACTTAAACTGAAGCACTTTCATTAGTAGTAGGATACTACTTCAACAGCAATAAGGGCTTCACAGGTGTTTCCGGAACATCTGAGAAGAAATTGCTTCTGAAGCAGCCCCAGGTTGTGGTCTTCATTCAGTGCTTTTAGTTCGTAATGGGCCATTGTCAAGATCTGACAAACATGTTGTGTATGAGGTATCATGTTTGGTCATATGTGCTGCAAATGCTTGTCACAGAAATTATACAAAAAGGAAGTTGCTGTAGCAAAGTCAAACACTACAGACATAAACCAGTAGTGTTTTGGATGTTCATGCAGATTTAATTTCTTCCATGTCCATTGTGGTATCAGTCTTTTTTACGTGATCGGTCCTATAGTTTTCTCCCACTCCCTGCTTATTTCTTTGTGTGGGAAACAAAAGTGTGTTCAGCTGAAACTCTTTCTAAATCACCTTGATATAATGACACTTTTATGAGCATAATTTCTTCTATGCTCAGGTTCAGTTCCAGTCACCATTTTGTAGGTACAAACAATAAAAATATACTTTCTTTAGTAAAGTGATATGATCTTAACAGGTAAAGATAAGAAAACCCCATACAAAGTTCAAAAAGGGCAGGGAGTTAGAAGCCAGAAGAAGGACACGGTAACAGTGAAAAGATTGAATTTCATATAATAAGAAGCAGTCTCAGCATGCACATTGCCTAGCCAAGGTAAACCACACAATAAGCTCTGTACACACAGAGAATCATAAAGTATGTGATTCTTTAATCTTGAGGTGGCATCAGTGCAGTTCTACTGTAATTACCTTTGTTATGGATAGGAGACCCTAATGTGGTTCCAATTTCTGAAGAGGTATGGTAACTTCTAATTGTTGAAAAATAGATAAAGACAATTCTACAGTTTCACTTGTGTGCTTAAAATTCAGCTGTCGGATGTATTTTTATTTAGCTATGGCTTGGAAGGTTTTTAAGGAGAACAGCAGTTTAGTAGAGCATCTGGATCTCATTGAAGATCTGATTTTTTTGTTTTTGTGTTTCTTAATTTATGACTACGCTTTCCAGCTGGGCTGATAGAGGCAGGAAGAGGACGAGATATTGCTCAAAGTCACAAAGCAAACTTGTATCTTGACTTAAATTTGAAAGTCTTCTCTTGTCTTTTGCTTTAAACATAAAATGTAAGAGCTTCCGATACTACTTTATAGTATTTTTCCTTGTCACTTGAAGTTTAACTTGTTTCCAAAATGAGGAATATTATTACATTCTATAATTTTTTAAAGATATTACAGAAGGATTTATCTTTTCAGCTTTGTTTTGATCCACTGATGCTGTTTTGTAGAAATGGTTGTTTGCCATTTTCTTGTTCAAGAGCACATGGTGGGTGTATGTGTCTGATTCGATAAGCAGTGCTGCATACAACCAGGAGTGCTGTGTGTGCCCAGCATGTCAGCACATGCCGGTGCCCCAGTTCATTACAGATATCCTTGTGCTGGAAATAAATAAAAACAACCTCGGAGCTACACTGTAAAATGGTCTGTATGTTAATCAATACTTGATTCCTGGTATGGATAAATAGTGGAACAAGGCAGCTATTGACTGTATTGTGGTGTTTATCCTAGTTAAGAGTCTTCCTGCTGGCTGTTCATCCTCTCAGTCTCAATTTTGCCATTATTTCTAATTGAGACTTTTGCTTTCAAAGCAAAAATCTGCAGTCGTGTGCGTGTTCTGATTGTTGCCTGATGTATTCCTCCTTCACAGGACCATTTACGTTTTTAACGAGTTTGTTGTCCTCCCACTCTGAACTATGCCGAAAATGCAGAATGTAATTGAGAAGTAATGTATTA